>NW_027266341.1:29994244-31377577 GCF_022045235.1 Haliotis cracherodii
TTATCAACTTCATCCGTGTTCTTTAACTTCTTTTGAGTAGTACATGTGGTATTTTTTTTTAAATGATGTGTGATGGTTTGATGAAAATATCAATAATTCGACAGATGTTACGTTATAAGTGAAAAGATACGTCGTTATTCACATCAGTCATTGGTAGTTTTTATGGCTAGGTGTCCGAATCATAAAAATGAGATTTACAAGTATTTTTATTTTCGTATACAATAATAACAGTACCACTATTCCTCTTCAATGTGTATTACACATATACTCAGATAGTAAGGGACATTCTCGCGATCTCGCGATCTCGCGATCTCGACCTTTGGAAACGAGGTAAATATGCCCAAAACACGAGAATGCGAGATCGCGAGATCGCGCGATTTGGCCAAAATCTCGCGTTCTCGCGATCTCGCATTCTCTTTTTTTGGTACATAGCACTTTTTGTCAAAAGTCGACAACGCGAGAATGCGACATTTGGACAAGATGCAAAATCTCGCAATCTCGCAATCTCGACTTGTCAAATTAGGCCACAAAATTACGAAATCGCGAGAACGCGAGAACGCGACATTTCATTTTCTCGCGATCTCGCGTTCTCGTGTTCTCGCGTTTTAGACACTGTCCGTGCACATGCGTAAAATCATAAGGTCAAGCGCATGCGCACGTTAGTAATCCTGTGGTCATGCTTCTTTCATGCTCTTCATTATCCAAGTAGCATTTAGCAAACTTATGACTTGAGCTTGAAAATGCTATGTAATTTACATACACAAAGTCTGAGTCATCTCCCGCTGTTACAGTTTCATATGTGCTTTATAATAAAACCCTCAACATGCTCAATATAATTTACAAAAGAAATTGTGTGCATGAATGTCCAATGATGGTGAAAACATTAATGTGTCCGAAAGCTGGAAACAAAACTATCACCGTCAGTGAGTGAGTGAGTGATATTGCTTAAAGCCGCATCAGCAGTACCACAGTCACAAGCCAGTGAGTTTCTCCATGAGGCAATTCTGTACACGGCTAGCATATTGATGAAAGGCAAAATTCTCATAGACCAATTTGAAATACAAAATTAACTATCATATTTTCATCCGCTCCCACCTGACTACAAAACATCCTGCTTTACATTATTTTATAGTTAAATGGATAAAGTTATCATTAAACCGCCCGCATGTTATCATAAATGAGCGGGCCACTGTTAAAGAAATAAACGACGATTGGGGGGACAATACAACACTGCAGGGAGAATAAACCACGAGGGGCGAGTGTTTTATTGTACAATAAACAACAACCACGAGTCGTTTAATGATTATATGAGATATCAACATTATGTACAGCCTCTTTAAGGATGTTGATAAAATGTACAAGGTTTAAAAATATTTACACCTATTTAAGGTGGGTATACCCGCATATGCTCACACAATCCTCAGGTCGATTACACGTACCTTTTCTCCCAAAACCGATTGTCATATTGTAACCGGGGATTGTAATGGAAAATACAATTTCAAACATAGGCTACGGGTGTGAGTGTCTATTGCCAGAGTAGATAATGACATCCTTTAATGTACCAAGAATAACATTATAAAGACAATACTGCATAGGTTTCATACACATACATATTCACACATTCATTCGTTTCATATAAACATACGTTACTGTTTCAGTTTGATTGATTTTTTAAAAACATGGGAGACAGGAGACATTTAAATTTAACGTTTTATTTTGTTCTTCTCGACCTACTTTAGGCATATGTGTACAATTGCTGTCGACGGATGCGATTCACATGCATCATGTGTGTTCAGTAGGGCTACGTGTACGGAATATTTTATCAGGTAAAGAAAGTAGGAACACTCATATTAACGATACTTCTATTTCTAGGAATTTGAGGGCATTAGAATAATGTAAGGCAGGATGTTTTGTTGTCAAGCGGGAGCGGATGAAAATCAATTAATTTAAGTAGGGAATATGGTATCGTATAAAAACAACAACAACAAAAACATCGGACAATATCATTTTATCCTAATGCTACAAATTGGTCTTTGAGAATTTTTTTTTAATAAATATTCTAGCCGTGTATAAAATTGCCTCATTGAGAAACTCTCTGGCTTGTGATTATTTCTGTATCTCACAGTGTAGCCGCGAATAGCTGCAATACTGCTGATGCGGCTTTAAGCAATATTACTCGTTCACTCACTGACGGTGATAGTTTTGTTTCCAGCTTTCGGACACATTAATGTTTTCACCATCATAGGAGATTCATGCACACAATTTTCTTTTGTGAAATTATATTGAGCATGTTGAGGGTTTTATTATAAAGTACATAGGAAACTGTAACAACGGGAGATGACTCAGACTTTGTGTATGTAAATTACATAGCATTTCCAAGCTCAAGTCATAAGTTTGCTAGATGCTACTTGGAGAATGAAGAGCATGAAAGAAGCATGACTAAAGGATTACTAACTTGCGCATGCGCTTGACCTTATGATATTACGCATGCGCACGGACAGTGTCTAAAACGCGAGAACACGAGAACGCGAGATAGCGAGAAAATGAAATGTCGCGTTCTCGCGTTCTCGCGATTTCGTGTTTTTGTGGCCTAATTTGACAAGTCGAGATTGCGAGATTGCGAGATTTTTCATCTTGTCCAAATGTCGCATTCTCGCGTTGTCGACTTTTGACAAAAAGTGCTATGTACCAAAAACACGAGAATGCGAGATCGCGAGAACGCGAGATTTTGGCCAAATCTCGCGTTCTCGCGATCTCGCATTCTCGTGTTTTGGGCATATTTACCTCGTTTCCAAAGGTCGAGATCGCGAGAATGCGAGATCGCGAGAAGGTCCCTTACAGTATTCCATAGATAAGACTTTCGTGTTTGTATCATATAAATGTAAGCGACTAAGCCCTTTCCATTATCATAAGAAAGTTCCATTGCACGATCCGTCTATTTCATGATCATGTGTTTATGAATCACTATCAAATAGTAATGATAATTATAAAAGCGACAAACCCCTTAATTTCAATATTCATAAGAAATATCTGCCCCGAAACACAGTCGATTGTAAGATTCCGACTACATCATGAGCATGTGTTTATGAATCACTATCAAATAGTGATGGTATCAGGTATTCGCGAAAAGGTGAGCGTATCCTGCCCCACCTGTGGCATCCGTCACAAGCACATGCAAAGGCATGTCAATTGTTCACCTAAAAATACCGCGGGTTTACAAGTCAGTATAGGGAATACACGTTATTTTGTATCTTAGTGTACTGGTTTGTGTAAATTAAAAAGTTTAATTGGGATTTTTACCCTGTAAAAACTTATTATTCATCGCGTCTGGCAAATACATTGTACATTGTTACGAGCGTATGTTAAGAGCAAAAACATATTATCCCCTTTTTATCAATCCCATTATTTGTGTATGAGGGAGTGTATATCCACATTATTGATATAGTTGTATAAGTAGCATTTTGAGTTGAATATATATATATTCATCCTTTTGCGTTGTGGATAACTTACTTTTGTAGAACATTATTTTTTATTTTGAGAAAAGTTTCATATTTGCCTGATATAAAATAATGCTGATCTGTGTTTGTTTGTTTGTTGTTTAACGCCGCACTCAGCAATATTTCAGTTATATGACAGTGGTCCGTACATAATCGAATCTGGACCAGACATTCCTGTGATTGATATCATGAGCATCGATCCATGCATTTGAGATACGATGACATGCATCAACAAAGTCAGCAAGCCTGACCACCCGATCCCGTTAGTCGCCTCTTACGACGAGCATATAGTCGCCTTGTATGGCAAGCCTGGGTTGCTGAAGACCTATTCAGCACCCGTATCTTCACGGGTAGCTTATCTGTGTCCATAGCACAAGGAGTGAGTGAGGTGTATGGTTTTATCAAAATATCACGGCGATGATAAGAATGAACCTGCTTACTTTTTTTCAAACTAATAGATATTGTGTAAGAATATATTTCATAGGCCATTCAAAAGATCACTAGAATAAAAAAAATTAATAAAGAAGTTGATCTTCCTACTGTGTCGTCATAGTAACATATCCAACGTCTAAATGCCCTTAAAAGATATAATGAAGTGCTGATCCCCGCGTTGGTAAAATAATTTAACCATACCCTGTACATCCTTATCATGCTGGAATATCGTGAACATAATAATTATATGTATATTTAAATATTAAACATTAAAACCCCAGCTATGTTCGATCATTTCTTGAAACCTTAAGTACCATACATTCCCGTGTTCGTTCAGATTCGTTGACCGGAACTAGAAATAAAAGACACCAGAGAAACCGTCTCATCTGTTTCATATTTAGAGCCTTGCATAAGGATTCAGTGAACAAAACACTACCCACAAGCCTGTATGGCTTCAACATTCCTATAGAGGACTTTCGCTTCATGCACATCGAGCACGCTCTTTCCACAAAGCTGTCATACGACTCTTCCTCAAAACACGATTAGTAAGGGTACGACATTCAAGGCCTCAGTACATCTTTCAAAAGGTTTTATGGTAGGCATGTGGAGAACATTTCCAAATTTGACACATCAGTGACCAACATCATGTTCGATGCAATTCACTATTTTGACTTGATTATATAAGTTAAACTACGTTGTGTCGAAGTTGAATGCGTAAATATTTCGAGTTATCGGGGTTCGACAAAAAACACGAAAATGATTAATAAAGAAGGAACACGCAGAATCCAAGCTCGTACTTCGAGACAAACGTAAATTTGACACATCAAAGTTCGACACAACGGTGTTTGACTGTATACAATGAAGTCCAAATAGCTATTGCATCGAACATCATATTGAAATCGTACTCAACTTTTGGCGGAGATAATAATTCTGAAAGAGGTTTTGTCGCTTTTATTTATATTGATGGTCATAGGTCCGATCGTTGCTCTAAGACTATAGGAAATAAGTTACTGTAAGGCTGTTACGATCAGCACAGATCGAAGATCGCCTTCTGGCACGCAGCCTGCTAGTCATCCGCTTCAAAGCGATCATACGTATGCGCTACACGTAACCCCATTGTGTGACGTTAAACCTAACTCACTCACCCCATTATGTGACATACATTAGTTGGTCTGCCATTAAATAATCTGACAGGCTACTTCGGAGGTTACAATTAAATTTACATTGCCTGCACAAAGTGATCCTTGCGCGATTGTGAAACGGATTGTGTACGACTGCGATATTACAAGATCGCCTTTTGGCGTCTATTAACAACTATCTGCCTTGTTTTCATCTGGAAAGTATATTCTATCCACGAATATTTCAGCTATATCAGTGCCCCACCCAGGTTCAAACATCACCTGGATAGAACACAAATAGCCTAGTGAATTCGTCCTGTTGCTCACGCCACGAATAAATGTTCTATTTTTATTTTTCTGAAAGATAAAGCCTCGCTGCAGCCATCAATAAACATCATTCGTGACCAACTCGTGTTATTCCGAGACAAGCCGAATAAACATGTTCATCAATATTCACGATGCAATATTTTCGTTATGAGTGTGTGTGGACACTGGTTTTATTCCGCCATTTGAACAGTAAGTTAAAGTGATTCAAGGTTTAGACATTTACCACTTTTGATGAAACCCACGAGCACGGGTATGGTGCTCACTAAGAATAATAGTCTTCACGAATCCGTGCTTCGAACCCACGATCATAACATTCTGGTTGTCCAAATGAAACTGATTAATGAATCCAGTCACACCAATAGCATATTTATCTCATTGTGTGATCTGATACATTCAAAGTTAATATTTCCATGACTTTAGAGATACCACGTGTTCTATACATACATATATGTGTGGAACATTTGTTAAATACCTTCTAACACATGAGTATGTGAGTTGTTTAGTCTACGATGTCCGGGGTAGAATAGGTCTTCAGCAACCCATGCTTGCCGTAAAAGGTGACTATGCTTGTCATTAGAGGCGACTAACGGGATCGGGTGGTCAGGCTCGCAGACTTGGCTGATGCATGTCATCGGATTCCAAATGCGTGGATCGGTGCTCATGATGTCAGTTACTGGATTGTCTGGTCCAGACTTGATTGTTAACAGACCCGCTATCATGTAGCTGGAATATTGTTGAGAGCGGCGTTAAACAACACACAAACAAACAAACAAGACTTAGTACAATCTCGCCAAAGAATGGGACAGCGAAATGCGTTCAGTATCAGTGGTGAAATAATTGAGTAGGCTGTTGTTTCATTAGCGCATAAATTCAGAGGCATGTGTATTGACAAAACTTGCCAATTAATGACATGTTGCAGTGAAAACAATTCTCTGAGCGAAACCTTAGAATTAAACTACATTATAGTTTAAAACGTCCTGTGAAGGACATATAGTAAACTACATTTATAACGAACACACTTATAACGAACTGACGATACAACAAATTGAAAGTATTGGTCCCGGCCATTTGCTGTGTACAAGTATATGTTGCATATACGCTTATAACTTATTATGGGCGGGACCAAAAGACCCATTTGTTGCATCGTTAGTTCGTTATAGGCGTGTTCGTTATAAACGTAGTTTACTGTACTATCAATCGTCTCTTACGAAGGTAGGTAGGTTACAACGTGGTGAAAGTCAGCGATAGTTTTCGTAACCATTCATGTTTAGACATTACACTTGACAATTATGTAAACCGGTCTTAAACGTTGGAATCTCTGACATATTGATTTTATAACAGTTTATCGAGTAATGAAATCCTCCAGGCGATGTCATAGACATACGGACCCGTGAAGATTCCGGGGTAGAATCGATCTTCAGCAACCCATTCTTGCCGTAAAAGGTGACTATACTTGTCGTAAAAGGCGATCAACGGGATCGGGTGGTCAGGTTCGCTGACTTGGTTGATTCATGTCATCGATCCCAATTGTGTGGATCGATGCTCATGATATTAATCACTGGATTGTCTGGTCCAGACTCGATTATTTACAGACCGACGTCATATAGCTGGAATATTGCTGAGTGCGGCGTTAAACAACAAAACAACCAAAACCAACCAATCGTAGACATACGACCGCAAACGTAGCATTAAGATTGACACACCGACACAGATCGAGCTAAGATTGATTTGTGTAATGGGTCTTGACTGTCTACACATAGCCAATCTACTATCATGCCAAGAATGGCATATATTCATATGGAATATTATAAAAAAACGTGTTATGAATTTACATTTTATAAATCCATTGTATAAGTCCTTTGCATTTGTAGTGTAACCACATATGATGACAATATAAATTGGGGACCAACCATTTAATAATCTGGTCAGGGATTTTGTACTGAGGCCAGATATCGTCTTCAGCTACAGATGCAAAACCAGATATTTGAAAAAAAACCTATGAGCCACTTAAAACACATTGCAACATTGTCAGTTTTGTGCGAGCCAGTTTTTCCCCAACAATATGAAGCCAAATTATTTTTTGTTTGAAGAACTTTCGGGGACAATTTATTTTTGCGATAAAATCTTCCTTCCCGGGCTAGGGCTGGGACGGGTAACTCGGGTACTCGGGTCGGGTGGATCCTGAGTAGGACCCGGGTACCCACATGACTACCTGGACCCGTGGTTAGTCACGTGACACACTGTTTAATGACATAAACAAGAAAACCCCATGGTTACACTACAAGTATAGCTAATGTTCAGATTTCTTTCTCACTTTGCAGGCATTCGTTCCTACTTTTATATGTTCAAGTAAGGATAAAGCGTCTATCAACTGAAGATGATACATGATCAGATTGTTTTATACATGTATCTAAATAGTTTTTGCCAGGGCTGCGGTAAAACAATTCCCATTCGGACATTTTGTACCCAACTCTTGAGACCTACAGCGGGTATCCGGGTAGGGCTGGGTCATAGGGTGGCGGGTACCCGGTTAATACATTTGGACTCGTCCCCGCCCTTCGGCCTCCACCAACCAGAATATCAAATGCTCGGTCCCTTAGTTGGTAAATTGACCTTAAGTCGGAAATAGCGTCATCGTTGATAACTAAAGCATGAGTGAATGTATTCGTGACGTGAGTGGTTATTAATGCATAATTATATATACGTGTGAGGATGAGCAGCATTTCGATTTCAGAACGATGCAGTGGCGGTACAGTTTGAAGACTGGCGCCAAGTTGGCATGAAAACATCGGTGAATCTTATCTTCAGAACAACCGAAAGGACAAAGTACTTGAAGGTAAAGCTTTTCACGTTGCTCTTTTACACAGTTAAATATATTGAATCCAAGAAGGGACATTGTCGTGCGACATTTTAATTTTTAGATACAATTGCTCCATTGTCGCAATAAAAATGAGTTCGAACTGGTAGCTATTGAAGTGCGCGACTACGCTACAATCCGACACCATGGGGACACCAGAAATGGGCTTCACACATGGTACCCATGTCTGGAATCGAACCCGGGTCTTCGGCGTGACGAGCGAACGCTTTAACCACCAGGCTACCCGACCGCCCCTTTTGACTGCAAGAAACAAAATCTATGTATTGCTATAATTACATTTCATTCAAGTCTTCAACAACTTTTCAAATCGCTTGTCAAAGTAAAACAGGCGGTAGAATATCCCCGACGTGTTTCTGGAATATTTTGTGGAGAACGTGATGGACGTATTAGACTTATCCACCTAAGTGGAACCCACAGGCAGGAATACGTTACCGGGATTCGAACCATCGATCCTTGGTTTCTGGCATGCCTTGTGGACTGGATAACGATTTGCGACGTCGACTGGGCCAACCATACCGTTGGAGCCCTGAATGAAACTGAAAAACCAGTGGTTTTAGACAATTTATAAGGAAACGATGGAATATATGGTTTCAATTTGAGGAAAGAAACTTATATTGCCATTGGTACTTTAGTGTTAGGGTCGGTTAGGTAGCCTAGTGGTTAAAGCGTTCGCTAGTCACGCCAAAGGCCCGGGTTCCATTCCTCGCATGGGTAAAATGTGTGAAACCCATTTCTGGTGTCCCCCGTCGTGTTATTGGTGGAATAATGCTAAAAGCGGCGTAAAACCATACTCGCTCACTTTGGTGTTAGTACAATTGGAATTAAAAAATACCATTGGGGTTTGAAAAGGAGGATAACCGTTTCTGCGAATGCTTTAGTTAATTCACGTATTACACATGCGCACTATCAAAGACAGAAAGGGCAGTGCGACACCACCACATTATGTCACATTGTCGCACATGTAACCGGGGTTTTCTCACACGAAATTGTCGCGACAATGGAGAACCCGATATATATTGTTTGAGCTTGGAAAATGTCACATTTGTGGCATTATTTCCCTTTGGTAAAACCCAAAAGTATTTTCATTGCACGAGGATGAGACAAATATCGCTTTGAGTGTCGTTTTGTCACGCTATCGTTAATTATTATATTTTTTATTTTTGTTAGGGCGACATTGCGTAAAGAAAAAGGAAGTGTAGTCAAAATGAGTCACAACAAGAAAGAAAGTGTCACAGTTCGACCATTCTGCCTTTTCTGTAGGGATGTTTATGGCACATGGACATGTGTCGTGCAGCAAGCATGAAGTACTTTTTAATCTGTTAATATTTATTAATATTTTGATCCAGCTACAACACAAGACTTCCACGTATACCATGTTTAAATTGTTTGATAGGCATTACTTAGAAGTTGACGGATGACAAGATAGACACAATTTTATGGATAACAACTTCTTTAATACTGTGAAAAGCGACGTTTCGGTATAGATCCTTATACCGTTGTCAAGCAAGACTGAATGAGGGACTGACTGACTGACTGATATAGAAGATTTAACGTGCGCTTTCCGACTGTAGCGTATTTCGCACATTTAGTGTATTCCGAAAAGGGTGAAAGTGGTGTGTGCAACCCAAGAGGGGGCTTTTAGGGGTTGCTTAATTTTACTGAATTTTTGGAATTTTAAAATTTGGAATAAATGCCGAGGTGGGTGGAGGAGGGAACTAAGGGAGCCGGGTGAGGTGGGTGTTTGTATGTTTATTGGATTTTGGATTGGTAGATTAATTAGTTTTTAGATGCGCTTAATTAGGTCTGTTTTGATTAGGAATACGACTAGGGCCTTGAAGTTTTCTAGTTTATTTTCAGGGTTTAGTATTTCATCTAGAGTAGGAACCTTTTTTAGATTGAGGGTGGTTTGTAGTGTGGTTCAGTGTGGGTGCAGTGGATGAGTGCGTGTTCTGTGGTTTCGGGTTGTTTGCAGTGGGGGCAGTTGCCTGTGGTGTGCCTTTTAAGTTGTTTTAGGTGGTTATTTAGGTTAGTGTGTCCTGTTTGGAGTTTTGTAATTAATCTGTCAATTTTTTTTGAGGGGTGTAGGATTTTAGGTTTGGCTAGTGTTTTTCTGAGCACTTTTTTGATTTGGCTATTTGAGTTTTGATATTGATTATGCCATTTTTTGGTTATTTTTTGTTTGTTAACACTTTTAATTTCTGATTTTGAGATGGGTAGGTTTAGGCTTATTTCTGGTATTTTGAGAGATAATTTAGCTGCTTTATCGGCCCTTTCGTTGCCGTAAATTCCTACGTGGGCGGGAATCCACAAGAAGGTTATTTGTTTGCCTGCTTTTGTTAGGTCGTTGGAGCTTTTAAGTATTTGGTTTATTAATTTAGGTCGTTTTTTGGTATTTTTGTTTTGGAGGGCTTGTAGTCCACTAAGGGAGTCGGTGAGAATTAGGATTTTATTGTTGTTTTTAGATTGTATGCAGGGCTGAGGCCATGCCCATAAGTAAATATAGATTGGTTGTTAGGGAGTCGGTAAAATTGTGTGGATATAACTGGTTGTGTGGTATGGACTCCGAAGCCTGTGTGTTTGGAGATCGGGTCTGAAGATCCGTCAGTGTATATGTGACACCAATTTGGCCAATTTTCGTGCATGTATGCGAGTGTGGTGGTTTTAGCTATGTTTGGGTCGGTTTGTTTATTTATTTGGTTTGCTAGCGTTGTGTCTATTTTGGGTATTTTGAGTTTAGGGGTGAAGATATTTGATTTTTTGCAGTTTAGTTTGAGTTTTGAGTTTGGTGTTCATTGAGGTAGTTAGGTATTCTTTGGGATATTGGGGTGAGTAAGGGGTGTTTGCGAGCTAGAGCTTGGTTTTTGTTTTGGTTAATTAAGTTCTGGATGAGAGGGTTTGTTTGGGACGCGGCCCAGAAATTAAGGCTAAGATGTTCCCTGCGTAGATTTAGTGGCATTTCCCCTGTAAGTGCCTGAAGTGAGGTGTAGGAGGTGCCATATTGGGTGCGTGTAATGAGGGACATAGTGCAGAAAATATATAGTAGGTGGAGGAATAACAGTAACAACAATTGCATACATGAGTGGGATAACATAGGTAGGTGTGACAACAAAGGGATAATGCTGTCACAACACGATGGACAGAGAACACAGAGGTGGAAGCCAAGAGGGGCATGAAGCCAATAAAAAGGATAAGTGATTATTGTTTAATGAGTTCATAGTAGGCGGGTGGGATGAAATAGCCTTGTATCCCATGTTGTATTGTTAAGATCTTTTCTGAAACAACAAGGTCTATATCGTTTTTATTTGATGTCAAAAGCTCAATCGCACTTTTCGTTTCAGTTTACCTAAACGTTAGACCACCAACTAGTGCCCATCTGAACAAAGATGCCAGAACAACTTCAAACCGGGGATTATGCGGCAGTGGGCGGGTACTTCGTGCTGGTGTTGGGCGTAGGAATATGGGTAGGTAATCAATGGCTTTTTGGTTATTGCCATCGTATATGAACATGGCAAACTTGATCTTTCGTGATGTTTCGGGATGGGACAGTTTCACGAACGTTAGCCGCATGTAAGAGAGACAAGAGGCCGATTCAATGCCTTTTTCGAGCTGACTTGCACTCTATCTACTTAACAAGTGTGGGGGGAACGGGTGGCCAAGTCAGTCGTCTAAGGCGCCGCGATTCGCTGTGCCGGGTTGCGTCCTTTGGGCACGCCAGAAACCTATGATTGTGGGTTCGAATCCCGGTTCGCCCCGATTATGTTTCTAGGTTTGTCAGCACCATACCCGTGCTCGTGAGTTTCACCAAAGTGGTAAACGTCAGAGACCTGCATCACTTCGGGCGTTCCTCCCACTTTAAGCTGACACGCCGTGATATAACTGGAACACATAACACACATGTACTCAGCACACATAACACACATGTACTCAGCACGCTTATTACACATGTACTCAGCACACATAACACACATGTACTCGGCACACATAACACACATGTACTCGACACACAGAACACACATGTACTCAACACACATAACACACATGTACTGAGCACACATAACACGCATGTACTCAGCACGCTTATTACACATGTACTCATCACACATAACACACATGTACTCAGCACACATAACACACATGTACTCAACACACATAACACACATGTACTCGACACACAGAACACACATGTACTCAGCACACATAACACACATGTACTCGACACACATAACACACATGTACTCAGCACACATAACACACATGTACTCGACACACATAACACATATGTACTCAGCACACATAACACACATGTACTCAGCACACATAACACACATGTACTCGACACACATAACACATATGTACTCAGCACACATAACACACATGTACTCGACACACATAACACACATGTACTCAGCACGCTTAATACACATGTACTCAGCACACATAACACACATGTACTCAGCACACATAACACACATGTACTCAACACACATAACACACATGTACTCGACACACAGAACACACATGTACTCAGCACACATAACACACATGTACTCAGCACACATAACACACATGTACTCAGCACACATAACACACATGTACTCAGCACACATAACACACATGTACTCAGCACACATAACACACATGTACTCAGCACACATAACACACATGTACTCAGCACACATAACACACATGTACTCAGCACACATTACACACATCTCCTCGACACACAGAACACACATGTACTCGACACACATAACACACATGTACTCAGCACGCTTAATACACATGTACTCGACACACATAACACACATGTACTCAGCACACATAACACACATGTACTCAGCACGCTTAACACACATGTACTCAGCACACATAACACACATGTACTCGACACACATAACACACATGTACTCAGCACACATAACACACATGTACTCAGCACACATGACACACATGTACTCAGCACACATAACACACATGTACTCGACACACATAACACACATGTACTCGACACACATAACACACATGTACTCAGCACACATAACACACATGTACTCGACACACATAACACACATGTACTCAGCACACATAACACACATGTACTCAGCACACATAACACACATGTACTCAGCACGCTTAATACACATGTACTCGACACACATAACACACATGTACTCAGCACACATAACACACATGTACTCAGCACACATAACACACATGTACTCGACACACATAACACACATGTACTCGACACACATAACACACATGTACTCAGCACACATAACACACATGTACTCAGCACACATAACACACATGTACTCAGCACACATAACACACATGTACTCAGCACACATAACACACATGTACTCAGCACACATAACACACATGTACTCAGCACACATAACACACATGTACTCAGCACGCTTATTACACATGTACTCATCACACATAACACACATGTACTCAGCACGCTTAATACACGTGTACTCAACACACATGTACTCAGCACACATAACACACATGTACTCGACACACATAACACACATGTACTCAGCACACATAACACACATGTACTCAGCACACATAACACACATGTACTCAGCACGCTTATTACACATATGTACTCGACACACATAACACACATGTACTCAGCACGCTTAATACACGTGTACTCAACACACATGTACTCAGCACACATAACACACATGTACTCAGCACGCTTAATACACGTGTACTCAACACACATGTACTCAGCACACATAACACACATGTACTCGACACACATAACACACATGTACTCAGCACACATAACACACATGTACTCAGCACACATGACACACATGTACTCAGCACACATAACACACATGTACTCAGCACGCTTATTACACATGTACTCGACACACATGACACACATGTACTCAGCACACATAACACACATGTACTCAGCACGCTTAATACACATGTACTCAGCACGCTTAATACACGTGTACTCGACACACATGTACTCAGCACACATAACACACATGTACTCAGCACACATAACACACATGTACTCAGCACACATAACACACATGTACTCAGCACACATAACACACATGTACTCAGCACGCTTAATACACGTGTACTCAACACACATAACACACATGTACTCAGCACACATAACACACATGTACTCAGCACGCTTATTACACATGTACTCAGCACACATAACACACATGTACTCAGCACACATAACACACATGTACTCAGCACACATAACACACATGTACTCAGTACACATAACACACATGTACTCAGCACACATAACACACATGTACTCAGCACGCTTATTACACATGTACTCAGCACACATAACACACATGTACTCAGCACACATAACACACATGTACTCAGCACACATAACACACATGTACTCAGCACACATAACACACATGTACTCAGCACACATAACACACATGTACTCAGCACGCTTAATACACGTGTACTCAACACACATAACACACATGTACTCAGCACACATAACACACATGTACTCAGCACGCTTATTACACATGTACTCAGCACACATAACACACATGTACTCGACACACAGAACACACATGTACTCAACACACATAACACACATGTACTCAGCACACATAACACACATGTACTCAGCACGCTTATTACACATGTACTCAGCACACATAACACACATGTACTCAGCACACATAACACACATGTACTCAGCACACATAACACACATGTACTCAGTACACATAACACACATGTACTCAGCACACATAACACACATGTACTCAGCACGCTTATTACACATGTACTCGACACACATGACCCACAAGTACTCAACATACATATAACCTACACACATAACTCATTTCATTCTGATACACAATCGGCATGCTTCGCCATGATGCATACTGACAACAACCACTTCTGTGACATGGTCACCCGTTATGAATGTAGCAGTTAAGCTTGTTTAATATTTATGACGAATGTATTCACGTATCTCCGACCAATTTATATTCAACTCTTGAATATGATTCATTATTTCTTTGTGTGTCAGGTTGTACGCCGTGATATAATTGGAATACTGTTAAAAGCAGCGTTAAACCCAACTCACTCACTAACAAGTGTGCTTTGGATATTTATTTGAAAACACCGAATTCCTGTCTCCTTTCATCATTTGTCGATGATAAAATTCTGGACATTCATGAGTGCACTTACATTATTTCGAGAACCTGTTACTTATGTGCTGCTACCACCAAGATCTGCACCGAGGCGGCTCCAGTCAGGCTCCACTCAGGCTCCACTCAGGCTCCACTCAGGCTGGCTCCCAAAGCTCCTCCGTGCCACCACGCTGCATGCATTGTTAGTTACACAAGAAGTGAATTCAATGTATTTATATCATTGATTTGGTAGTCCTTCCTCCCTTACAGTCCAGCTTACGACGTGGTAAAAGCAGTGCAGAGGGCTACTTCCTTGCTGGGAAACACATGACATGGCTTCCGGTTTGTAATTTCTTTGTTTCACTACGTCCTCTGAAGTCCATGATCACAACCATTACACCTTACTAAAATCACAAACAATATTAGTTAATGTATTTTTGGGGTACAACCGAACATGCTCTTTCTACAAACAATTCAAAAAGCGTTATACGACTCTTGCTGAAAAGTTGTTTTAGTTTTAACATTCAAAGCCTCAAGCAGTGTTTTATGGCAGGCATGTGGAGAACATGTCCATTTTCAAAGACGACCGTACAGCTTATTATCTTAATACCTAACAATTATTGATCGTTTTAATAAAAAAAGATACTCAAGTGTTTAAAATTGTGATCAGTACCAAACTGATGACGCTGTTATGAAGAATATAATGCGCTCATTATTAACACAAAACAAATTGTCTTGACAACACTGTTTACTTTTTGTTTTTACAGATTGGGGCATCTCTGTTCGCAAGCAATGTTGGTGCTCCCATGTTCATTGGCTTAGCAGGCGCCGGGGCTGCATCCGGGTACTCAGTTGTGGTTTACGAATGGACAGTAAGTTCAATCATACACACGTATACGCGGTGCATCTGGTAATCTCAATGTTAAGTTGTCATATTTGGCGTTTACATCTGGTAGTGATACAACATAATTGGTCTCAAGGGCCAGTAAAGTAGCCAAAGCATTGTCATATTTAACACAAGACTCGGGTACAAGAACATTTTGCGTTCTTTCCTGTCTTTGAAAACTGAGAGAAGCCTTCGGTATTTTCATTTTAGGTGCTGTTAATTCATAATGGTTAATGCATTTGTATTTATTTGCAATATTAGGTGCGTGTTTTAAATGAAATTAAGAGGTATCAAATAGCTTATCTCTAAATATACAAACCTACATATGTATATGTACATCCTCTACATGGCAGTAGACCCACGAAGAACCGGATTAATAGTGGTCATCAATAACCGATGCTTGTTACAGAGGCGACTATGCTTGTCGTGAGAGGCGACTAAAGGGGTCGGGTGGTCAGGCTCGCTGACTTGGTTGATGCATGTCATCGTATCCCATTGTGTAGATCGATGCTCATGGTGTGACCCACGAGATTGTCTTGTCCAGACTCAATTATGTACAGACTACCGTCATATACCCCGAATTTTGCTAATTGCGGCGTTAAACAACAAACAGACAACAAACAAACTACATGTCTGTAAGAAGTTCATTCGTCTTTTTAGGCATCATTCCTGCTGATTAGTCTTGGATGGTTTTTCGTTCCTGTTTTTGTCGCCAGTGGGGTAAGTTATGATCAGCTGACAAATTTACGTCTAACTCCCGAATGTGACATAAGTATATACCACTGGTATAATAATTACAAGTATTTGGATGTCTAATAGAATGAATACATGTCTTCGAAAAAGTAGAAAAAGTTGATGAATAAAAATAATTTCAATTATTTGACTGAGCTTACTGTCAAATGAACCTGTCAATGAACACACAATGTCATTTAGAAAGTGGTCAAATTTAACAACTGGTATATTTGGGATAGCACTCTCTGAGTAAAGTACAGATTCTCGTAATTTTGGGGGTTGAGCCCCGTCCAGGTTTCGAACCCACACTGCCAGAGTGAGTCAGTCAGCGATCTAAACCACTCAGCCACCGAGGCTTCTACAAAAACGAAAGTCCGACAACTGGTAGTCTAGATCACGTACTTTGTGTACCCCTCTGACAAGTGTAAATTGGCACGGCTTCCATGTCCGAAAGCCATATGAGCACACAATGCCATTTAGAAAGTTGTCAGATGCAACAAATGTTATATTTGGGATAACACTTTCTTTGTAAAGTACAGATTCCAGTGCTAATTGACACTAAGATCAAAGGATAACGGAACATGTACGCACGCACGCCAATGTGATGTCTCTTTGACGACTGGTTCACAATTAAAAAAGGATTACAAAAGTTACTATAAGAGGAAAATGAATTTTATTTAAAAAATCCGTAAATCGATTTGATGTTGCTCCGCGCAAAACGTTTTTGTTCCTGCAGTCAGATAAATTTAATATAACACCGAATCTCCATCCTCTGTAGGCCTATACTATGCCGGAATATCTGAAGAAGCGGTTCGGAGGAGTTCGTCTCAGAATCTGTCTCTCCATCCTTGGGCTGTTCCTGTACATCGTTACGAAGATATCGGTATGGAACTTGTGTAACAGTACATTGTCTTTCCTCTATATCGTTTACGTTGTGACTGTCACAATTGTTAAATATTATTTAATAAATGCATATCAAGATAAGATTGGCATATTTAGTACACAGCAGTTATATAGAGGCTAGTTACTGTTGGTTCACAAATACACTGCCATTTCGAGTAGCGTGGTGAGGTCCCACCACCGAACGAAACCAGATAAACTGGTTTTTATTCCATTTCTTATTGCATAATTCATGTAATAGAAGGAAGACAAAAATATTTTACACATATTGTATTATTTATATATACTGACGGAAAAAAGAAACTTTACCCCAGTAATAAGCAATTGCAAAAAAGTAATATCACAAGTTCAAACTAAATCAATGCAAAACACACCGTCCACGCACAATGCTCTGTGTTGAAAGTGACACACGGGACGTTTTTTCTTTTTAAGAAAATGCGAAAAAGTGAAAAATTCGTGCCGCTTGGTCAGTCCAAACTACACGTACAATAACGGTTTACAAATGATACGGAGGGCATGTCAGACACTTACACTAATAAAAGAAACCCCATACCACCACAGACTGACACCCGAACAACGCGAGTGGGCCCTGGGTCTGATACAGATATGGGACCGACCAATGCCCACATTGCTCGAACTTTTGGTTGCTCCCGTGTTGCTGTAACTAAGACCGTTACAGACAGACCGTTCAGACATCGGACAGGCCAAGAGCAAACAGACCTAGGGTAACTACGCCCAATGAAGACCGATACTTGCGTAATTTGCACCTCCGGAATCGATTTCTGACAGTGACGCGTTTAGCGACGAATGAATTTTCGTCAACACGTCGTTGGCAGCCATGTGACTTGCAGAGGATCGTCTTCACTGATTAAAGTCGGGTCTGTCTGTTCATAACTGATGGAAGAAAGCGTGTTTACCTCCGAAGGAGTGAGAACCAACGTCGGCATGTTGCGTTCAGGAGGTCATGCCGTATAGTAGAAGGGTGTTATTATGTAGGGAGGAATTTGTGAGAGAGAGGAGAGAACACCGCTGGTCTCCGTTAACGCATATTTGACAGCTCGGCGTTACATGGATGACCTATCATTTCCACAACAGCTACCACGAGGTGTCCTTTATCAGCATGACAACACCAGATCCCATGCAGCCCGAATCGTACAGAACTTCCTTGCAGCCAACAACGCCAACGCGTTGCCGTGGCCTACACGCTCCCCAGACATGTCCCCCTTAAAACACCTCTAGGATGTCATGGGTCGTCCTGTTCGACAGCAACCTTTCTCCAGCCAACCGACAAGAACTGACACAGGCCCTCCAAGAAGAATGACTGAGTATCTCAAGTGCGTCATCTGTGCACCGGAGAGTTTTTGAGTGTAGCGGAGAGTGGTCATACACGCTATTAATGTGTCGTGTCATTGAACTAGAGGTATTTTAGATCCATGTGCCCCTTGTCCATTAAGTTGAAAGATTGTTTTTGCTACCCAACCTCAATTCGGGCAACTGTCATGCCAATATCGGATGCTATATGACTCCCATTCACAAATCTTGATTTCGTTGAGATTTTGATCTTTGCAATACATATTACTTAAGTCATCTATCTTTTGTGTTTTTTTAAACTAGAGTGATATAAAATTATAGTAAAGTTTCCGTTGGCCTTCAGTTTTGTGTATTATATAAAGAGGGAGATGGACACCATATACTTTGCAGAACATGTCTCGAAACAAAAGTCATGGTGTCTGTAAAACCATTATGTGGCAGTGCCGGATATCAGGTTTTAGTCACTCAGCAGAGATAAAATATGAGTTAGTTGTCATTCGACAAAGATATCATATCAGTTCATCGTCACTCGGCAGAGATAGGATATCAGTTCATCGTCATTTTGCAGATAGGATATCAGTCCATCGTCACTCGGCAGAAGTATCATATTAGTTATTAGTCACTTAGCAGAGATATATGACGAGTTCATCGTCACTCGCAGTGATATGATATTAGTTAATCGGCGTTTGCTTGTGGTAGAGATACGAGGTTGACCGCAACCACCCTGGGTTGGAAAGTGAAAAAACAAAAACAAAAATAAAATTTGTATTTTTCGTTAAATAAACTTTTGACATTTTTATTTGTGGCGGTGCTACTTATCAAAATGTGAACCTTGTCCGTTCACTCGATGGCATAAACTATTATTTGCCGATAGGGCAACATACTCTTCCCATATATTCAGGATACAATGTATATGTGCGCTTAAATTTTTTAATTCACTTTTTCAGATTGAAATCTACTGCGGTGCTGTGTTCATGCAGTTACTTCTTGGCTGGAATCTCTACATGTGCATCATTGGCATACTGGCCGTTACAGCTCTATATACAGTCATAGGTACATGTGTAAATACTGTAATGTAATGACAAAATGGAAATGGTTTCATCTGTCATGTCAAAGGTCAAGGTCATCGCTTCAAAAAGTATGTTTACCGCTGCACCAAAGAAGGTTTGACTGTAGGTCAATGACTCTTGATACATATCACCCTTATGGCGGGCCGTGATCGTTAAATGTCGTGACCTACGTGTAAGTCGGGTCACGGTGAAGGTCGTTCGTAAAGTATGTTTTCCATTTTACCGAAATGGCTTTATGTGTGTGGATATGTTTTAAATGGTATGCGTGTGGGAATTATGTCAATTAGGTATATGCTATTTTGCCATTCTTCATACACTCAAGGGGCGGAGGAGTTAGGCTAGTGGTTAAAGCGTTCGCTCGTCACGCCGAATCCTTGTCCAGTTTGAAACTTTTACTGAACTTTCAATTCAAAAAGCACTTTACACGTGTTTGCTGAATCTGAAATGATGTCACTGGTCTGGAAGTGATGTCATTGGAGAGAAATCTTTTATGTTTCTCAATATGGTAGCTAGATTAAAGGTACAGCAACCTGGTATAAGGTTTCTGAATTAATCAGTTTGCTTTAAGTGAGTGAGTGAGTTGGATTTAACGCCGCTTTTAACAGTATTACAGTTATATCACGGCGTGTCAGCTTAATGTGGGAGGAAAGTCCGAAGTGATGCAGGTCTCAGACGTTTACCACTTCGGTGAAACCCACGAGCACGGGTATGGTGCTGACAAACCTAGAAACATAATCGGGGCGAACCGGGATTCGAACCCACAATCATAGGTTTCTGACATGCCCAGGGGACGCAACTCTGCACAGCGAATCGCGGCGCCTTAGACGACTGGGTCACCTGTGCCCCCCCAGTATGCTTTACGGTGCACAATGGAAAAACAATTTGAAAGCAGTAGCTAATTCATTTTCTCCTATTCAATACGTGTATTGACCCCTTCACATGTTTATGGGTATAAAATGCTTTTTATGAACCACATTTATGCTCAATACATAATCTGTCTGAATCTCGTTGCAGGCGGTCTCGTTGCAGTTATGTACACGGACACATTACAAACATTTATCATCTTAATCGGAGCCTTTATTCTGACATTCAAAGGTAAGCTGAACACCACAGGTATTTATAATTATAAAACGAATGCGGGAGTTTTGCCACTTCTTGATTTGTTGAAATACTAACTACAAAAGTCCAGTTTCCACCATCGTCAAACTAGGTTGGAATTTCATGGCTCGATCGTAGCGCCACCAGTGGCTATTGCTATTGACCAATCAGATTGAACGTCTCATATTACCTTTATTTGCTTAAAAAAATATGGCGGCGTCCAGTCTGATCGATAATCAAGATCAATATTGTAATAAAGCAGATCTTACCTCGCGAAGTGCATAAAATGACGTGAGGACCTTGATCATAAATATTTGGCAAATATCTGTCGACGCCCTGTTGGCGGTTCACAGGGTAGAAACAAGACGATCATAGTCAGTTAATTCCCTTGGCTCAGGAAGATGCATTGCGTCTGATTTGTTTCATCAGTGTTTAGATTGCATGGAGATATACAACGGGTGGCTTAAACGGACTGGGGTATGTACAATGAGTCATTGCAACATCAGACTGATAGTGGTCACCATAAGACTCACCCACAGTTGCCAACCGCTGAGCAAAATCAGCTGGTTTTTTTTTTCGAAACGACGTTTATTCTCAAAAGAGATTATGAACGTTTCTGATCAGGAGTCAGAATCCTTGGAATCCAGCGTGCTGAAACCTTTGTCATACCCAGTTCATTCCTAATAATATTCTCAACTCTCTCATGAGAGTTGCCTACTGTATTATTTTTGTGTGACGTTTGGTGTCTTCGATCATCCATAATCATATCATGTATCTTATCAACATTTTCCTTAGTGGTGTCAGTTAAAGTCTTCTTGATCTTTGGTCATCTACAGGGCCTTCTCGTTCCCTCTGGAACTCCACTGCCCATCGCTTAACGGTGGCAAAGGAAGGCGCATTATCCCCTAAAGTTGATGTAATGTCCTCACGGATTGCGGTTGGATTTAGCCCTTTATGTTGGTGGTACTGGATGACAGCATTGTAGCTAATTTTGTCCATTTTCATAAACAGAGTGAGTGAGATGGGTTTAACGGCGCTTTTAACAGTATTCCAGTTATATCACGGTGTGTCAGCTTAATGTGGGAGGGAAGCCCGAAGTGATGCAGGCCTCAGGCGTTTATCACTTCGGTGAAACCCACGAGCACGGGTATGGTGCTGACAAACCTAAAAACATAATCGGGGCGAACCTGGATTCGAACCCACAATCATAGGTTTCTGGCGTGCCCAAGGGACGCAACTCTGCACAGCGAATCGCGGCGCCTTAGACGACTGGGCCACCTGTGCCCCCATTCATAAACAGAGAATACCTTGTCACTTTGATACCTGCTGGGTGTGTATTTGGTTTAAAGACAGACTTTGAGCATGGAACGTATTGTACTTAATACACACAAACTGTTAAGTATGTACAATACATCACTAAAGTTAGGCTCATCACGTTTCAGACATCCTCATCCATTGTATCATGACGTCATAGCATTCAAGGGAAACGTCTTGAACGTTTTGCTGCTGTTTTTGCCAACATATTTTTCTAAGATTTTCTCATGTTTTGGACTTTTCGAATGTATCATTTAAAAGTTCTGGGGTACGACTCAGATTCCAAATGAACTCCTAAATGCAGCGTGTTCCTTGATCTTCACTCACAATACATACAACTAATTTGTATAAATAAATGGTTGTTTTCTTCTTGTCACAGTTCTTAAAATGCAAGCTTTTTGCCTTTACCTGTAAGAAAAATGGATTTTGTTCAGGCTTCCAGCAAATCAACGGCTTCGGGGGTTTAGAAGAAGGTTTTTTGAGTGCTGTCTCCAACACAACTCAGACGAACGCCACTCACTACACCTGTGGTCTTCCCCCGAAGGACTCTTTGCACATCTGGAGAGATCCTGTGGATGGGGACATTCCATGGCCAGGGGCTGTCTTTGGCTTAACTATCATAGCTGCGTGGGTGTGGTGCACTGATCAGGTAGATACATAGATGCATGTCAGTTCAGTCATGAATTCTTTGTTACATGTACTTCCTGTCATGGGTTCCTGATTATGATCCTTGGCTTGTCAGAACCATATTCTGATAAATAACAAGAATCATTGACACCTACGAAACTTCATCACATTAGATCTGTGTCATAATTCAATTTAGACTGCCTCCGTGGTCTAGAGGTAGAGCGTCCGCCCGGAGAGCGGAAGGTCCGGGTCTCGATCCCCGACCAAGGACTGGTCGGCTCGGAGTCAGTATACTGTGTCTGAGTGGGGTATCCATGTTAAACTGCGGCATGGTAGCACTAGCAGTGTGCTAGCACTATAAATCAGCACCAGTCCGGACTAGTACAAGCAGCCACACACGTGCATGCACGTCGCTTTATAAGTCCAATAATCTTAGACGCGACATTCAACCCCATTTCACCGCACCTCACATAATTCAATTTAAAAGAAAGTCTCAGTGATTTTCCACATACAAAAGTCTTTGCATCGATTAAATTTATTTTTGAAACGGAATATCAAAATGTTGCCGTCAGGGTTTTCAAGAGAGAGCTGCTGACATTAAGTAGGATTAAGAGGAGGAAATAAGGACAAGAGAGATTAAAAACCAAGATAGAGCTTACTGCTGGTATATTCAACAATGAACAATGTCTGTATTCATTTTCCCATTGTACCAGACAGTGAGAGCTAGGTTATTACCTATGTGGGAGCACGGGTGGCCCAGTCGTCTAAGGCGCCGCGATTCGCTGTGCAGAGTTGCGTCCCTTGGGCATGCCAGAAACCTATGATTGTGGGTTCGAATCCCGGTTCGCCCCAATTATGTTTCTAGGTTTGTCAGCACCATACCCGTGCTCGTGGGTTTCACCGAAGTGGTAAACGTCTAAAACCTGCATCACTTCGGGCTTTCCTCCCACATTAAGCTGACACGCCGCGATATGACTGGAATAATGTTAAAAGCGGCGTTAAACCCAACTCACTCACTCACTCACTCACTATTACCTATGTATCAATGTCGGTATTAAATATAAAACACCACCTCCAGTAAAGAATCAATCTCAGTTATCTCCTGATTCTTTTAGGCATAAAAGACGTATCAGTGGTGAAAATTATAACACCAGGTGTTCGCCAAAACCGATAGAGCTGACATTTCCAGACATCCAGCCATTGCTCTTAATGTTCAGTATGGTCTTTCAGTTGATGGTCCAGCGAACGCTCTCAGCTAAGAACATCAGTCATGCTAAAGGTGGATCCCTGTTTGCCGGAGCATTGAAGATATTACCTTTCTTCCTCTGGATTATTCCAGGGATGATAAGTCGCATCCTCTACCCAGGTACAATTAGAACAATTTTTCCTTCCACAGGAAATATAAATCCCTTAGTTGAGAATGTTTCAATGAAATTGCATCACAATGCTTTGCAGACTTTTTGTGACATCAGTAGGTATGCTGTCACAATCAAATGATATCACTAATCTCTCTGTCACTGGTTAGCTGTACTTTACAAACTTAAAAAAATGGGGGAGAATGATTTGCCTGATAAATAGAAACTCACCTTTGTGTCTTTTGATCTAAGATCTATCAACACTGTTCAAAAAGGGATTACAGCTTCTAGGCTAGCCTCGGAGTTTTATACTTTTATCCACTCGTGATACATTTGGTATAAAAACACTTGATTGGTTGATTGGTTTGTTGTTTAACACCGCACTCAGCAATATTCCAGCTATATGACGGCGGTCCGTAAATAATCGAGTATGGACCAGACAATCCAGTGATTAATATCATGAGCATCGATCCACGAAATTGGGATCGATGACACGCATCAACAAAGTCAGCGAGCCTGACCGCCCGATCCCGTTAGTCGCTTCTTACGACAAGCATAGTCGCCATGTACGGCAAGCATGGGTTGCTGAAAGGCACTTAAGGTGAGATTCCTTATTGCTAGACACTTGATATGAACTCTCGTCTCGATACGGATGAAATATTGCCGATACGACGTAAAGCATTAACTCACTCACTTGATAGGAACTTTACTCGTTTGACAACGAGAGTGTCAGTAAACCATACACCTTAATGATCGAGGGGCGGTCGGGTAGCCTGATGGTTAAAGCGTTTGCTCGTCACGCCGAAGACCCGGGTTCGATTCCCGACATGGGTATAATGTGTGAAGCCCATTTCAGGTGTCCCCCGCCGTGATGTTGCTGGAATATTGCTAAAAGCGGTGTAAAACCAAACTCACTCACTCACTCACTCACTCACTCACTCACTTAATGATCGAACATCATTCTGGCACCACCAGGGGTTGGCATCAGTTCTTGATATACTTATAACAAATGAGATATCAATTTTTTTTCAAAACTTAAAAGCGTGAGTAAGATCAATCATAATGTATCTTCCATATACCATGTCGTATTGTTAATTACTTTGTAAAATGAACACGAGACACTAAAGATAATTCATAAATGTTGTAATTCCTTTCATGCATTAAATGTTCAGCAATGACTGTTACCTTCCTCCAGATGAAATAGCATGTTCTACTCCTGAGCGATGTTACGAAGTATGTCGGAACAGAGCCGGATGTACGAATATTGCCTACCCTCTCTTGGTGTTGAGGCTATTGCCGGAAGGTATATTGGAAATCATTGTGCAGTTTTAGAAATTCTTCTATTTATTCCTTAACTCAATGGTGACAAGACTTGATATGATACGATGAAATAAAGTATAACACACAAGAGGAAGTCTGTGAAATGCCTTAAAATAGAATTCCTTCATAAGGTTTTTATCATGTACATGTATACACGTTTTCAAACCAAACTGAATGAAGAAAAATTAAAAAAGGAATGTAGTTTCAACCGTTTATCAACAGATTCTTCAAACTTGGTGTTTTCTATTTCATAGAACCATCGACATTAAACTCATTCAGAGCTTATTCAGTTTGTTGCTTGTAGGTCTCCGAGGTCTGATGCTGGCTGCACTGCTTGCTGCCCTCATGAGCTCACTGACCTCCATCTTCAACAGTGCAAGCAGCATGTTCACGATGGACGTCTGGCCTCAGATCAGAAAGAAGCCCTCGGAGAATGAACTGATGATAGTTGGACGAGTAGCAGTGCTTGCCTGTACAGGAATAGGCATACTGTGGTTACCAATCCTTCAGCAAGCCCAAGGAGGGCAGCTGTGGGGGTACTTGCAGTCAGTAACGGCTTACACTGCTCCTCCTTGGCAGACAGTATTCATGTTTGCTCTACTCTGGAGACGGACATCTGAACAGGTTGAGTAAATCTTGGAGGATGGAGCAATTGCCCCTAACCATCCTTTAACCATCCTTTAACCATCCTTTTCCCAATCAGCAACGATCAATGGACCCTGAAACGCTATTCTGCATTTATGCATCGTTGTACTTCAGAAACAGTTTCAATATCGAGGAACATGGATACATCATACTGAGTTCATTCACGTTCCCCATTAACACCCCCCAAGAATGGATTTACTAACAACCCTTCATTAATTCAAAAGGGGGCACGGGTGGCCCAGTCGTCTAAGGCGCCGCATTTCGCTGTGCAAATTTGCGTCCCTTGGGCACGCCAGAAACCTATGATTGTGGGTTCGAATCCCGGTTCGTCCCGATTATGTTTCTAGGTTTGTCAGCACCACACCCATGCTCGTGGGTTTCACCGAAGTGGTAAACGTCTGAGACCTGCATCACTTCGGGCTTTCCTCCCACATTAAGCTGACACGCCGCGATATAACTGGAATACTTTTAAAAGCGGCGTTAAACCCAACTCACTCCCTCATTCACTCATTACTTCAAATAGTGTTATTTGTAATGCAGGCATAACTATTAAGGCCACGTTTCATTACAGGGAGCCTTCTGGGGTTTGATCGCGGGGCTGGTTGTTGGGATAATCCGTATGGTCGTGGACTTCACACACCCAGCCCCTTACTGTGGCAGTGAAGAGGAAGACACTCGCCCGGGAGTTTTGAAGCATGTACATTTCCTCTACTTCGCCATGATCTCGGCTGTTGTTACCTCAGTAGTGATCGTCCTGGTCAGTCTGTGCACGGAGCCCAGATCAGAAGCTCAGGTAGGGCTGAAGGATCGTAAGAGATGCCTCAAACTTTCAGCATCTGCGGTTGGAAGGTAATGTAGACTTATGAAACACCCATGATACCAGTATATGAGGAAATACAAGAAGACTGAAATAAAACTAGAAACAAAGATAAGTTTTAAAGTTCAATGTCATGGCAACTGCACGATTGTCTGTTTGCTTCGAGCAGTATTTCAGTTATCTTAAGGAATGTCAAGCTTATGTCAGAGGAAAGTGTTTTTGTTGTTGTTGTTTTAACGCCTCACTCAGCAATATCCCAGCTATTTGATGGCGGAGTGTAAATAATCGACTCTCGACCAGACAATCAAATGATTGACATAATGAATATCGATCTACGCAATTTGGATACGATGACATCGATCTACACAATTTGAACACGATGACATGCATCAACCAAGTCAGCGAGCTTGACCACTTAATCTCATTAGTTGCCTCTTATGACAACCACAGTCGCCTCTTACGACAAGCATGGGTTGCTGAAGGCCTATTCTGTACCTGATCGTCACGGGTAGGAAAGTAGAGCAGGTCATAGACGTCAACCACTTAGGTGAATCCCACGAACACTGGTTGGTGATGACAAACCAGTTATCGTGATAGTAGGGGATTCTGGCACGCCCCAGGGATGCTATTGTGCACAGTGAATAGCAGTTGTCTTGATTATTGAGCCATTCTCTTCTTGTCCAAGGAGGAATTTTTCAATGACATTCTGTATCAGCGGTTGTACTGCACTAGAGAACACCACCAAACATCTTCCACTTCGATTTCTCACATATTTTCTTGGTCTATTCATTTGGACTGATTCACAGATTTCACTAAACAATATGTACAGCCACTTTCCCTACGTAACACATGTAAAATAACCAAACCGTAAAGGCGTAATAGGACTCATGCATAGAAAATGATACATACAGATTGGGCGTACTACGTGGTGGACACGCCACAACGCTGATCCAGACGTGGACCTAGAGAAAGGAGAAGGTGACATCAATTTAGAGAAGGTAAACGACAGTGATGACAACGAAGACAACGAAGACAACGAAGACAACGATTTTGAGAAGATTATGGAAAATGGTGACGCCATAGCTGCCGAAAATATGAAAGCAGCCAAGGAGGTAGAAGACGATCAGTTTGACACTGAGGTGCACCGTAAGTTTCGTCCCGTTATAACATTTCTAATCTATCTCAATATGGTGCATATTACCCTGTCCTGCACAATCTGCTTGCTTGGTTATGATTCTGCTGTGAGTGAGTGAGTGAGTTTGGTTTTACGCCGCTTTTAGCAATATTCTAGCAATATCACGGCGGGGGACACCAGAAAGGGGCTTCATACTTTGTACCAATGTCGGGAATCGAACACGGTTTTCGGCGTGACGAGCGAACGCTTTAACCACTTGGTTACCCGACCGTCCCAGCAATGCATGACATGTCGTCTCATGCTTTCTGTTAGGATTGTTCTACATGTTTACCAGATTTTAGATTGAGGGACTACACATACATACATAATCACTTTCTTGGGATATTTTCCTGTTGTTTCATTCCAAATAATTCCTGTTGTTCTATTCTTCGGTTCATGTGGTGAATAACACAACTCAAATAATAATTGTCACTTTACATTTTGAGACATTGCTCAACACCTTCTATTGAAAACGTAATCTAATATATTTAGATACTAAGTTATGATCATGCGATACATTAAGAATTATTGTGATTACCATATAGGCGAAAAGACAGTTGCCTACATATAACTGTTCGAGGTAATTGTTTGAAGCGCTTATATAACTTTGTCAGTGATCGTCTTTCGCGGAAATTCATACGTTCACCCGCTTTGCCCATTATCAAAGGGAAGCTACTGTAGACCATGAGACGTCACGTTTGTCTTCCTGGATATATAACGTCATGACGTTACGAAGCCAGATGACCCACACTGTGACAGGATGAACAAACGGACATTCTGGCATATTTCGGCCAGATCCAAGACCTTTATATTCGGGAAACGACCTCAAGCCGCAGAGGTGTGACAAATATATGGAAACTGGTATCTCTACTCTCTCGCTATATTGCTTCGCAATTATATCGCCAACGATACCTAAATTTGTAAAATGCCTCACGTACTCCCCAGTTAGACGTTGATTTTCAGACTATTATTTTGATAATGATAAAATTATGCCAGTTATATGTCTACCCTCAATGGTATCACTGGATAACTCTAAACACTGAAAGAAAACACTGAAAATAGGACCTACCGTTGTTTATCCGTTGTTTGTTTCCTGTCGAGAGTCCTACACATCGTATGATAAATTATTTTATTACGCATTAAATGATGAAATGCTGTATTTATCTGAACAAAATATAACTTATACCTCTCTCGAATGAAATAACTTAACGGTTATGAGAAAATGAGAAACTCACATCAATTGTCCCATTTTGTTAAATACCATGGTTATCTCACCTTGTGACCCGAAAAACGTTTTTCCCCTAAAGCACGCCACTCATGAACCCATGAAGTTCCGAGTTGGAATAGGCCTTCAGCAACCTATGCTTGTCGTAAGAGACGACTAACGGGATCGGCTGCAGGTCAGGATGGCTGACGTGGTTCATGCATGCCAGCGTATCTCAATTGCGTGGGTCGATCACCGGATTGTGTGGTTCAGACTCGATTATTTACAGCTGGAATATTGCTGGAATAGTGCGAGGTTTAACAAAACACCAATTTTGTTAGGTTCATCGGTTAGACAAAGTTTTTTTGACAAGAGAAGCCAGATATTCTCCATATATTAATATATGTATTCAACTTCTTCCATTCCATTCCATTATATCTTACAGGGAAAGGTAAGACAACATGCAAAGTTATTGCGATGTGGATGTGCGGGATGACCCAGAGGAAGTCCCAGATCCTGTCACCCAATGAACGAGCAGCCATACAGAAGCGATTTACCAGTTTGGAAGAAAATGAGACAACAAAAGCTGTGTTGAATATTAGCGCCATTGGACTTTCAATGCTGACTGCCTTTCTCTTTGGTTATTACAGTTAAAAAGTATCTTCTTTATGCAAATCATTAAATGTATTAATCATATGTAACAAGATGAGTCGTTCATCAACTGTTTCAGCAGCTGCAATGTGTTTGCTCAAATTAAAGCTTTGTCGCTACTATTAGATTTGACAACCGCAGCCATGGATATTTCACACCAGATATACCCAATATACCCCTGGGGATTGTTTCTGACATATGATTTGGGGACACTGAAGGCCAAGGTCAATTGGTATGATCATGGCATTGAAAAGTTGAACTTGAGCATTTATGATTGGAATTTGATGACACTTGGTATACATGACCTCCAAGGCGGGTTCCGACAGCATCAACTTTTGGTCGACCGCTGTGTAAGGTCAATGTCACCGTAGGACAAATTATTGAACATCGCTTAAATTTTGTGGATAGGTCACTGTACACCTTTTCTGAACTTGGAAAAATTGATTTTAATTCATGAAAAAGCAACAACAACAACAGTTTTCAATGATAAATAATATATGATCACTTTCTTCTATACTCATACTATATTTCAATCACCACACGTGCAAATTCTTTTACTGCATTGGTCTTATGTTGTCATGGAACTTGGAGTTTGCATAACTGTGTTTTAAAGGTAGCTACATGCATGCATTTGTTTGTTTTATAGTACATTATCCGTATTGTCATTAAACCGGAGGTGCCTAAGGTACACAGAGACATGGACCGATCTCTTTCAAAGTTGAACTACATTGGGCATATATTTTCTGAAAACGGCAGTGGTGTTATTTAACTAGAAGTGTTATCACTTTGTCATGAATGTAGCTGGAGGCAATGGACTTTCTGTTTCTACGCTGTGCTGCATTTGACATCTGTTCACTTAAATCCGGAAGTGATGTAATTAAACCGGAAGGGCTTATAACTTGTTTTGGGTGGCTCTACGGCATATGTTTAAATTGTACTTCATTTTGACAACATTAGGGATCAACGATGAATATAGATGGATGTTGGTTCCATCTATGTTCATGATACATGTTTCTGTTGGGAAAGCTTTGGGGAACTCAAAGGTGGTGATGGGGCTTTCTGTTCTTTTGCGTGTAATGCGCTCACATTTGTATACTTTAGTCTTTTAAAGCATCTGGACTCAAAAGGGTAAGTCAAATGTGTACAGTGTTCCCGTGGTTAGCGGGAGCAATGTAAGAAACAACTTTAATCACAAACATGATCTAACGTTTAATACTTGCATCACAATGTGCCTCCCTATAGAAATTGAAACTCTACCAGTTACTTTTGTCATGTGATCAGAGTGAGTGAGTTGGGTTTAACGCCGCTTTTAACAGTATTCCAGTTATATCACGGCGTGCCAGCTTAATGTGGGAGGGAAAGCAGGCTTCAGACGTTTACCACTTCGGTGAAACCCACGAGCAAGGGTATGGTGCTGACAAACCTAGAAACATAATCGGGGCGAGCCGCGATTCGAACCCACAATTATAGGTTTCTGGCGTGCACAATGGACGCAAATCTGCACAGCGACAACGTGGGGAATCCTTTATTGGCAAAAATGTGACGGATACAACAATATACATATTTATTTTATTCGCCTTCTGTATCTGCTTTTAAGTGTTCAACTTTAAACATAAATCATTAGTTAAGATAGATTTAATGTAGTTAATGTGTCCTTCGTATTGTAAGCCTTAACAAACCCAAACCATGACTTGCTCAACTGATTGGCCAAGCTAACCCTGCTCACTGCATGTTCACTGCACACCCGTAATGTCATATATATGTATGTATTTTGAAAGAGATTTGTAATCGCTTTACACTTAGATGATATAATATATGAATAATTATTCTATTTGGTTCTTAGATCAGTTAGCAGATCATTGTACAGTATAACAACTAATATATGAATAAGATGTGTTTGTAATGTAAAACGGTTTGTAATACTGTGATGTCGATGACTGCATTATGTATATTGTTAATATTACTTATCATTCCTTTAATATGTTTCAGGGTGTAGATACTAGATAGATAAATATATGACAAATCCATTGGCTGAATTCACTGCCCTGCTATAAAAAGACAACGTTTTTCTAAATTTCTTATGCACATTTATAAATGTGTGTTTTTCATTATGACGTCAACGGTCTTCACTTTGTACTGTTTGAAAATGTGACTTTTAAGTGCAGTAAATAACTTTGACTAGCCCAATGTCGTTATCACTTGTTCGTTTATAAACATCTGTTGCCCGATTATGTGCCAGACCATTGTAACTATGGGAGGCCATCCGTTGTGTGGCCCTTATGTTACAAGTAAGATAAGTCAGTAATACATGCTCTGTTCTCGTGACATCAATGAGGGAGCATATCATTGGAATTGTGAGTCTCTCATTGTTGACATCACCACTAACTGAACTCTCATTTCGAGGACCATTCGGTGCCTGGATGTATCCCCCGGTGGCTAAAGCCGCAACAAGTGTGTGCAGAGATACGGCCCTTAGTTGTAAAGCACCCGCTGAATTGTAAACTTTGTCAACATGAAAAGATTTGCAAAATATCTATCGACGCCCAGTTAGCTGTACATATGCTTTGCAAAGCCTGTAGTCGACCAAAATCTGCACTAATATCTAGTTCGTCGCGCGATTTTGATTGGACTATGCATAGACTCGATAGTCCAGCCAAAATGTAACGCCGGAATTCCAGCTTAGTTAGGGGAGAGTGGAAACTGTACTTTTATATTCAGTTAACGCCCTTGCCTCAGGAAGATGGGGAAGACTAGGGAACACAGTCTGGTGTTAAAACGCTATACTGACATTTCTAAATAAAATGGCTATTTATTTTTACAAAAATAATTCGTGAGCCAGTTATTCTTGTGTAAAATGCGCCAGGTGCATATTGACGCTTATAACAACAAATAAATGAACTAACAATATCACACTGAAAAATTATCTCATAATGTACACCAAATTCTAACCTAAAACACTTTTTGTCAAACAACAACTCATGCAAGAGTTTGACAATAAGTGACTGAAAGAATCGTTGGTGGTGGATTGAAAAGCGGAATTCAGGGGTTAAACCACTCCAAACCCAATCCCACTCCGTTTGAAATCCACAACCAGTAAAACCTTCACTCCCTACCGTGGGTACAAACTGTTCGTTTGAGAAAAAGTGGTTCTGCCTCTGGTGATTATTTTCCGATAATAAACATATATCCAAAAAAAATTGATACACTAATTCTTTTTTCGCATTGACATTTATCGCAAAAATCATTACCGAGGCAAATAAATGAACTTGATATATATTTTCTTCATTTTTCATGACTACATCTTCATATATATCATCTATCCTGTTTTCATATATATAATGTACGTGGTGGTGAATATTAACGTGTTTCATGTTCGTTTTATAGTTATTCTTAAAGAGGCCTGATGAATATTCATATTTAAACCAGAACAAGGCTAACGTAGGCAAATTCACCTTATCATAATGGCGGCGAATGCTATTGGCTAAGAATGGTCTATTAATGTCAGGGCTTGCATAAACTGTGCATACAGAAGATTCTCAACTGTAAGTCTCGTTTATTAAAAATGGCCCGGAAATGAGGCAGCCAACCCCCTTGTGGCACGCGGGATTCAGGTGTGTGTTTAGAGGGTACGCGGGACTCATATGAAATGGCCATAGTCGCCATGCTGGCAGTAAAAGGCGACTATGCTTGTCTCAAGAGGCGACTAACGGGATCGGGTGGTCAGACTCGCTGATTTGGTTGATGCATTTCATCGTATCCCATTTGCGTGGATCGATGCTCATGATGTCAATCACTCACTGGATTGTCTGGTCCAGACTCGATTATTTACAGACCGACGTCATACAGCTGGAATATTGCTGAGTGCGGCTTTAATCAACAAACAAAACAAGATAGCTGAATGAAACAGAAAACAAAATCCAAAATGACAAAGAAACAAAATATTTTAACTGGTGTAAGAGTATACGGGTCTTCACTTGTTTGTAAACGTAACACGTCATACCCCATCTGTGTAGTAAAGATGTCTCTCTGTATAAATAAGATAAAATTAATAAAATACAGTGTCAGATATATATGAATTTCTCACAAACATGCTGGCTGATAGCAGTCAGTCGATTGTGAGTTCAACTTCAACCAACCACACCCATATTCCGATTGGCGCAAGTTGACGACGCGCATAGGGAGCCGGGAACCAGCTTACACTTTTCTTTTGGAAGGGCGAGCAGACGACACCAAACGATAAATGTAGGTGTCATGCGCCGAAGAGGAGCTTGGGTATGATTCCATTCACAATGGCGAAATCCTATTTCAAATATTTCAGCTGTTTAGGTTATTTTCTCAAGAAAGACGCTAGAACGGGTGGTTAGAAAATGTTCTTGGCATTTTCATGAATACTGTATGTATAAGTCACCAGGGCACGAGAATAACGACTGTTGCAACTTTTAGAGAAGGAAAACATTATTTAAGCTGTTTCGAGACACGAAAGTCGTCGTAATCTATTTTCAACAGCGAAATGTGCGTTAATATTTCTTGCAGCTCGCTAGTGTTACGAATCGTATGTATTATGCAGAGAATTGAACGACCACTTCATGAAATATCGTTTTGGTCTCTATTTAGCATTTTTGATGACGCCAATATCGCCCGACATTTTTACAAAGAATATAGTTTCTCGGACCCCATACACAACTTTTCTCTAACAGCGCGAGGCCCGGCTTTTACTCGCAGCTACTAATGTAAATAATGAACTTTTGTCAATAAAATATGCATTGTTAGATAAAATAAATGAAATCTGATATAGAGAACACGAATAAGCATAAAGGTTAGTGAGTGCATTTTGTTCCGTTTAGCGTACATGACAAATACCGCGATACCCCGAGGTTGCAGGCTACATAGTTCTAAAACACATGATTGAAACTTATCAGTTAGATCTTTGTCCTTAAAAGACTTTGTGGTGCTAAATTCTAAAGGTGCTCCTGGTGTTTCATGATCGGGTCACTGGTTCTGATATTTGGCCTCTAGATTTTATTCACATGAAAACCCATTTATTGTGCATTTGTTTCATTGTTACATATTGAAATTAATTATAAAATTAAATAAATCTATTTGGAAGACATAATGGATAAATTTAAATGTGTTTTAGGGACTTGTAAAATTGTCGGGGCTAGTTGATATAATAAAAAAGATGAATATGTTAATCATTTTTAATTAAATTTGTACAGCCATTTGAACATAACTTTCCAACACATCCATTTGGATTCTTTTTTTCACACACTATCATGCAATAGCCATTTTAAACAATATTACAGTATTCATGGTACGGCAATTAATCAACCGAACATGCTGAAAATACTTCAGTGTGACTGTAACGTTATTGAAAATATTATTACACAGGACACATCTGGCATGATGATAACAACTGGATATGGAAAATTACTATGCTATGATATAATCAGCGTGTTGAATGAGGGGAAAACATTTACAGTATTAGGTATTTTATCATGATACATTTCATATTATCAAATTCTATATGGTCCTAGCCCCACTTGTTCTTGTGAAAACATCCTTAGGAAAGCATTAACATGATGAAGGAAGTGAGGTGAGGTGAGGTGAGGTGAGTCGAGGTGAAATGAAATGAGGTTTAACGTCGCGTCCAAGATTTTTGCACTTATATAGCGACGTGCATGTACGTGTGTGTGTTTGTGTGGCTGCTTGTACTTGTCCGGACTGATGCCGATTTATAGTGCTAGCTCACTGAGATACCATGCCGCAATTTAACACGAATACCCCACTCAGACACAGTATACTGACTCCGAGCCGACCAGTCCTTGTTTTAGCCCCTTAATGCCGAGCGCCAGACAGGGTAACAACAAGTACAATCTATTAACGTCTTTTCGTATGACGCGGTCGGGGATCGAACCCCGGACCTTCCGCTCTCCGGGCGGACGCTCTACCACTAGACCACGGAGGCGGTCGTTAAAATCAAGAAAGTACGTGGTACTGAAACGTGTCATCACAGACTGCGAGAGAGAATTGTTGGAACATAATATCCCAAGAAAGATACTGTTACTGACAAGTGGAAACACTGACTGTGAGAGAGAATTGCTGGAAACAGGTGATCTCAAGAACCATTCTATTACTGATATAGGGGGAGGCAGTGGCTGTGAGAGAGAATTGCTGGAAACAGGTGATCTCAAGAACCATTCTATTACTGATATAGGGAGAGGCACTGGCGGTGAGAGAGAATTGTTGGAAACAGGTGATCTCAAGAACCATTCTATTTCTGATATAGGGGGAGGCACTGGCGGTGAGAGAGAATTGCTGGAAACAAGAGATCTCAAGAACCATTCTATTACTGATATACGGGGAGGCACTGGCGGTGAGGGAGAATTGCTGGAAACAGGTGATCACAAGAACCATTCTATTACTGATAAATGGGGAGGCAGTGGCGGTGAGAGAGAATTGCTGGAAACAGGTGATCTCAAGAACCATTCTATTACTGATATAGGGGAAGGCAGTGGCGGTGAGAGAGAATTGCTGGAAACAGGCGATCTCAAGAACCATTCTATTACTAATATAGGGGAAGGCAGTGGCGGTGAGAAAGAATTGCTGGAAACAGGAGATCTCAAGAACCATTCTATTACTGATATAGGGGGAGGCCCTGGCGGTGAGAGGGAATTGCTGGAAACAGATGATCTCAAGAACCATTCTATTACTTATATGGGGGGAGGCACTGACGGTGAGAGAGAAGTGCTGGAAACAGGTGATCTCAAGAATGATTGTGGTTGTCCAGCAGAGCATGAGTGTAGTGTGTGTGAGAAAATGTTAACAAAATCAGGTACTCTGCAGACACATAAAAAGATTCACAGTGGGATCAAGCCCTATAAGTGTGGTGAATTTTTGGAAAGAATTTGCACTCCCAAGTCACCTGTACAAACACATGAAGATTCACTGTACAATCAAGTCATATCAGTGTGTTGAATGTGGGAAAGGATTTAAACGGTCAGGTGAGCTGCAGAAACACACAAGGATTCACAGTGGAATCAGGCCTTATCAGATTGTTGAATGTGGGAAGGGATATCAACAGTCAAGTGACCTGCAGGTACACACGAGGATTCACAGAGGAATCAAGCCTTATCAGTGTGTTGAATGTTGGAAAGCATTTATACACTCAAATAGCCTTAAGTCACACATGATAAATTCACTGTGGAATCAAGCCTTATCAGTGTGTTGAATGTTGGAAAGCATTTATACACTCAAATAGCCTTAAGTCACACATGATAAATTCACTGTGGAGTCAAGCCTTATCAGTGTGTTGAATGTTGGAAAGCATTTATACACTCAAATAGCCTTAAGTCACACATGATAAATTCACTGTGGAGTCAAGCCTTATCATTGTGTTGAATGTTGGAAAGCATTTATACACTCAAATAGCCTTAAGTCACACATGATAAATTCACTGTGGAGTCAAGCCTTATCAGTGTGTTGAATGTGGGAAAGCATTTATACACTCAAATAGCCTTAAGTCACACATGATAAATTCACTGTGGAGTCAAGCCTTATCATTGTGTTGAATGTTGGAAAGCATTTATGCACTCAATTAGCCTTAAGTCACACATGATAATTCACAGAGGAATCAAGCCTTATCAGTGTGTTGAATGTTGGAAAGCATTTATACACTCAAATAGCCTTAAGTCACACATGATAAATTCACTGTGGAGTCAAGCCTGATCATTGTGTTGAATGTTGGAAAGCATTTATACACTCAAATAGCCTTAAGTCACACATGATAATTCACTGTGGAATCAAGCCTTATCAGTGTGTTGAATGTTGGAAAGCATTTATACACTCAAATAGCTTTAAGTCACACATGATAAATTCACTGTGGAATCAAGCCTTATCAGTGTGTTGAATGTTGGAAAGCATTTATACACTCAAATAGCCTTAAGTCACACATGATAAATTCACTGTGGAATCAAGCCTTATCAGAGTGTTGAATGTTGGAAAGCATTTATACACTCAAATAGCCTTAAGTCACACATGATAAATTCACTGTGGAGTCAAGCCTTATCAGTGTGTTGAATGTTGGAAAGCATTTATACACTCAAATAGCCTTAAGTCACACATGATAATTCACTGTGGTGTCAAGCCTTATCTGTGTGTTGAATGTGGGAAAGCATTTATACACTCAAATAGCCTTAAGTCACACATGATAATTCACTGTGGTGTCAAGCCTTATCTGTGTGTTGAATGTGGGAAAGCATTTATACACTCAAATAGCCTTAAGTCACACACGATAAATTCACTGTGGAATCAAGCCTTATCATTGTGTTGAATGTTGGAAAGCATTTATACACTCAAATAGCCTTAAGTCACACATGATAAATTCACTGTGGAGTCAAGCCTTATCATTGTGTTGAATGTTGGAAAGCATTTATACACTCAAATAGCCTTAAGTCACACATGATAAATTCACTGTGGAGTCAAGCCTTATCAGTGTGTTGAATGTTGGAAAGCATTTATGCACTCAATTAGCCTTAAGTCACACATGATAATTCACAGGGGAATCAAGCCTTATCAGTGTGTTGAATGTTGGAAAGCATTTATACACTCAAATAGCCTGAAGTCACACATGATAATTCACTGTGGAATCAAGCCTTATCAGTGTGTTGAATGTTGGAAAGCATTTATACACTCAAATAGCTTTAAGTCACACATGATAAATTCACTGTGGAATCAAGCCTTATCATTGTGTTGAATGTTGGAAAGCATTTATACACTCAAATAGCCTTAAGTCACATATGATAAATTCACTGTGGAATCAAGCCTTATCAGTGTGTTGAATGTTGGAAAGCATTTATACACTCAAATAGCTTTAAGTCACACATGATAAATTCACTGTGGAATCAAGCCTTATCAGTGTGTTGAATGTTGGAAAGCATTTATACACTCAAATAGCCTTAAGTCACACATGATAAATTCACTGTGGTGTCAAGCCTTATCAGTGTGTTGAATGTGGGAAAGCATTTATACACTCAAATAGCCTTAAGTCACACATGATAAATTCACTGTGGAGTCAAGCCTTATCAGTGTGTTGAATGTTGGAAAGCATTTATACACTCAAATAGCCTTAAGTCACACATGATAATTCACTGTGGTGTCAAGCCTTATCTGTGTGTTGAATGTGGGAAAGCATTTATACACTCAAATAGCCTTAAGTCACACATGATAATTCACTGTGGTGTCAAGCCTTATCTGTGTGTTGAATGTGGGAAAGCATTTATACACTCAAATAGCCTTAAGTCACACACGATAAATTCACTGTGGAATCAAGCCTTATCATTGTGTTGAATGTTGGAAAGCATTTATACACTCAAATAGCCTTAAGTCACACATGATAAATTCACTGTGGAGTCAAGCCTTATCATTGTGTTGAATGTTGGAAAGCATTTATACACTCAAATAGCCTTAAGTCACACATGATAAATTCACTGTGGAGTCAAGCCTTATCAGTGTGTTGAATGTTGGAAAGCATTTATGCACTCAATTAGCCTTAAGTCACACATGATAATTCACAGGGGAATCAAGCCTTATCAGTGTGTTGAATGTTGGAAAGCATTTATACACTCAAATAGCCTGAAGTCACACATGATAATTCACTGTGGAATCAAGCCTTATCAGTGTGTTGAATGTTGGAAAGCATTTATACACTCAAATAGCTTTAAGTCACACATGATAAATTCACTGTGGAATCAAGCCTTATCATTGTGTTGAATGTTGGAAAGCATTTATACACTCAAATAGCCTTAAGTCACACATGATAAATTCACTGTGGAATCAAGCCTTATCAGTGTGTTGAATGTTGGAAAGCATTTATACACTCAAATAGCCTTAAGTCACACATGATAAATTCACTGTGGAGTCAAGCCTTATCATTGTGTTGAATGTTGGAAAGCATTTATACACTCAAATAGCCTTAAGTCACACATGATAATTCACTGTGGTGTCAAGCCTTATCAGTGTGTTGAATGTGGGAAAGCATTTATACACTCAAATAGCCTTAAGTCACACATGATAATTCACTGTGGTGTCAAGCCTTATCTGTGTGTTGAATGTGGGAAAGCATTTATACACTCAAATAGCCTTAAGTCACACACGATAAATTCACTGTGGAATCAAGCCTTATCAGTGTGTTGAATGTTGGAAAGCATTTATACACTCAAATAGCCTTAAGTCACACATGATAAATTCACTGTGGAGTCAAGCCTTATCATTGTGTTGAATGTTGGAAAGCATTTATACACTCAAATAGCCTTAAGTCACACATGATAAATTCACTGTGGAGTCAAGCCTTATCATTGTGTTGAATGTTGGAAAGCACTTATGCACTCAATTAGCCTTAAGTCACACATGATAATTCACAGAGGAATCAAGCCTTATCAGTGTGTTGAATGTTGGAAAGCATTTATACACTCAAATAGCCTGAAGTCACACATGATAAATTCACTGTGGAGTCAAGCCTTATCAGTGTGTTGAATGTGGGAAAGCATTTATACACTCAAATAGCCTTAAGTCACACATGATAATTCACTGTGGAGTCAAGCCTTATCAGTGTATTGAATGTTGGAAAGCATTTATACACTCAAATAGCCTTAAGTCACACATGATAATTCACTGTGGAGTCAAGCCTTATCAGTGTATTGAATGTGGGAAAGCATTTACACACTCAAATAGCCTTAAGTCACACATGATAATTCACTGTGGAGTCAAGCCTCATCAGTGTAATGTATGTGGGAAAGGATTTACTCAGTCAGGTGACCTGCAGACACACATGAGTGTTCACAGCGAAGTGAGGCCTTATAAATGTGGTGAATGTGGGAAAGGATTTAAACAGTCAAGTACCCTGCATGTACACATGAAGATTCACAGTGGAGTCAAGTCTCATCAGTGTGTTGAATGTGGGGAAGGATTTACACAATCAAGTAGCCTACATAGACACATGAAGATTCACTTTCGAATCATGCCGTATCAGTGTGTTGAATGTGGGAAAGGATTTAAACGGTCAGGTGACCTGCAGAAACACACAAGGATTCACACTGGAGTCAAACCTTATCAGTGTGTCGAATGTGGGAAAGGATTTTACAAAGTCAAGTGTCCTACAGACACACATGAGGACTCACAGTGGAGTCAAACCCTAGCAGTGTGATACATGTGCGAAGGGTTTACACGATCAGATAACCTGCAGTCACACATGGGGATTCACAGTGCAGAGGTTGATTTTGCTACATAAAAGATTCACCATTGCAACCCATTATAGAAAAGTGCAACCTAATCATGCTAATATTTATTTCTAAATGCACTAAGTGCATGTTAAACAAATTCACATTTGTGTCTTACTAAGCCTTACTTTTCAACACAACTAGTTTGATCGGTGAATACCTCTAAAGCTTTATCATGTTTATGGGCCATACTACCAGTGTTCGCGCTGGCTTTTGAAACTGCCAACTCCGGTCCCCCCCCAAATTACCGGTCTCTCCCCCCCCCCCCCCCCCCCCCCCCACACACACACCTTTTTTTGGTCAGTCCCAATTTTCACCAATTAAATAAAGTATGAAATTACCTGGTTTTAATTCTTCCAACATCATGTTCAATGCAATGACATCATCTCTGGAGTAACGTAGTTAGATCTACACTTTATTCACACAAAGTTCAGTCACAATTTTCAAATGTTTTGAGACTAGATTGCTACAAATATATATATAGACAAGGAGAAATCCTGATTGCAAATGACAGGCAAGCTAGCTTCGTTCGAAAAATATACTTATTTGAATATTGCTGATGTTTTGTTCAACAGCAAAGATTTATACGGTACTTTGCCTGTCCACAGGGACTGGTAGTCACATGAATTACCAGTCCAACCCCAAGCCTAATTTTACCGGTAAAAACATGGTAATTACCGGTAAACGGGAACACAAACTACATAATTAATCCCTGGGTTATGTGTAATATGTCATCCCTTCTTGGGTACTGTGGGTACTTCAAGATGAGGTGCACGTCCTATTACGTTTTACAGCAGTATCTATTTAAAATCATGAAAACCATCAGACATATGAGATGTATTTATTCAGTTTATGCATCTACGTTTCATCTTTGATAAATTGTTTGGACAAGAGTGCAATCATAGTTTGTGTGGTGCAATTAGGTTTTCATGTCAGCATGCAGCTGGTGCAAGTAAAATGTCGCTGTATGGTGAGAGCACTAGATGATGTGCCTCTGTTTAAGCCCTACTAACCAACTATCAGTTGAGCCAATAATCACCCTGACTTTGTTATTGTACAGCTGTATCCATTAATACAATAGCCATATATAATCATCTTCCCGAGGCAAGAGAGTTAACTGACTATAAAAGTCCAGTTTCCGACCTTGCAGAACTAGGCTGGTATTATGGAGTAAGATTTCGGCTGGACTAACGAGTCTATGCATAGTCCAATCAAAATCGCGCACCGAAATCGAAACCCGGTTCGTGAACTGGCATGCAGAGTTCGGTCGATTGCAGGATTTGCACAGCATGTTCACTGCCAACTCATTGTCAACAGATATTTTCCAAATCTTTTCAAGTTTTTAATCAAGGTGCTCACGTGATTTGATGCACTTCGCGATGTAAGACCCGTTTTATTACAATATGGATCTTGATTGTCGATCAGATCGTCTTGACTGGGCGCCACCATTTTGTTTGAAGCCAATGCAAGTTTTACGAGAGGTGGAATCTGATTGGTCCATAGGAGAGGCTTAGAAGGGACATCACTTGAAATAGCCACTGGTGGCGCAACGATCGAGCCAAGGACTTACAGCCTAGTTCGGCCAGGGTGGAAACTGGACTTTTAAAGTCAGTTAACTCCCTTGCCTTGGGTATATGATATGATATGATATGATATGATATGATATGATATGATATGATATTTTTGAACCCATCAACAACAGAAAGCGCTGTGTGTGTACTAAAGAAACTTTCACTTTATTAAATATTCAACACCCCCATTTTGAACATCACTGTAAACACAACAGCGCCGAATACGCCAATGACTATAGCAGAGATAGCATTGAATCTAGCTGTCCGTCCTTGAAGGAAGGCTTTGCCGTAGTCACCATGTTGGTAAGAATCGCGAGACTGAAAATAGGATTGATTGTTATAAGAAATAAATATAAATACTCATTTTCACATGTTCATGCAAAATTTTACCCAAATTACTATTACGAATTTGACTATATCTCAATTCACCGGGTAGATCAGGGATAGAATAGGTCTTCAGCAACGCATGCTTGCAGTAAAAAGTGACTATGTTTGTCTTAATTAAGAGGGGACTAACATGATCAGGTGGTCAGACTCGTTGAGTTGGTTGATGCATGTCATCGTATCCCAATTGCGTGAATCGGTGTTCATGATGTCAATCACTGGATTGTCTGTTACAGACTTGATTACTTGCAGACTGCCGTCATATATCTGGAAAGTTGCTGAGTGCGGCGATAAACAAAAAAAAAAAAAAAAATATTACCCAATTGACTATTACCCATTTTTGCATATAACAATACTCGGGACATTAGATTCTTTGCACATGCAAACAAAGTATCAGATCACTTTCATGAATTACCTTGATTAAAGAAGCTGCATGACTTAAAATGTTTCTCATTTGTCCGTTCAGTTCCTCTATGCTGTCAACCCCGATACTATTCTCTAACTGTGTCAACATAACGTCAACCCCCATACTATCGGCTAACTGTGTCAACACAATAATGTCCATCCTGATACTATGAATGTTCTGTCAACACTTGAATGGCCACCCTGATACAATGTGACTGCTCTGTCAACACTATAAAATGTATAATGCCCATCCTGATACTATCTGACTGCTCTGCCAACACTATAATGTCCACCCTGATACCATGTGACTGCTCTGCCAACACTATAATGTCCACCTTGATACCATGTGACTGCTCTGTCAACACTATGACATGTATAATGTCCACCCTGATACCATGTGACTGCTCTGTCAACACTATAATGTCCACCCTGATACTATCTGACTGCTCTGTCAACACTATAATGTCCATCCTGATACCATGTGACTGGTCTGTCAACACTATAATGTCCACCCTGATACCATGTGACTGCTCTGTCAACACAATAATGTCCACCCTGATACCATGTGACTGCTCTGCCAACACTATAATGTTCACCTTGATACCTTGATACCATGTGACTGCTCTGTCAACACTATAACATGTATAATGTCCACCCTGATACCACGTGACTGCTCTGTCAACACTATAATGTCCACCCTGATCCTATCTGACTGCTCTGTCAACACTATAATGTCCACCCTGATACCATGTGACTGCTCTGTCAACACTATAATGTCCACCCTGATACCATGTGACTGCTCTGCCAACACTATAATGTTCACCTTGATACCTTGATACCATGTGACTGCTCTGTCAACACTATAACATGTATAATGTCCACCCTGATACCACGTGACTGCTCTGTCAACACTATAATGTCCACCCTGATCCTATCTGACTGCTCTGTCAACACTATAATGTCCACCCTGATACCACGTGACTGCTCTGTCAACACTATAATGTCCACCCTGATCCTATCTGACTGCTCTGTCAACACTATAATGTCCACCCTGATACCACGTGACTGCTCTGTCAACACTATATTGTCCACCCTGATCCTATCTGACTGCTCTGTCAACACTATAATGCCCATCCTGATACTATCTGACTGCTGTGTCAACACTATAATGTCCACCCTGATACTATGTGACTGCTCTGTCAACGCTACAATGTCCACCCTGATACTATGTGACTACTCCGTCAACACTATAATGTCCACCCTGATACTATGTGACTGCTCTGTCAACGCTACAATGTCCACCCTGATACTATGTGACTACTCCGTCAACACTATAATGTCCACCCTGATAATGTCTGTCTGTCTCAAAGATCTCATCTGATCTCCGAACGCCCTGTCCCCACCCACTTCTACTTACACGTTCCGAGGCCTGGATTGCACCCAGAGCTAACAGGGGACAGAAGACGCAGGAGATGTAGGATAGCATCTTGTAGTCGGGGGGTTGTGGGCCTGGGGTGTGTCGGCTCGGGGGTTGGATTGCCACGACCTGTGTATAACAGAATCAGGATATTTTATATATCAATATAATACACACCAAAATAAGTAAACAAACACAATGAAACTGAGCCATATAAGTCTCCATCTGTTATGTTGTTTCAGATTCAGAAGCCTTGAAGGCTTTTACCCCGATTTAGAAGTGCAGTCTTCAGTCCCAGACGAAATTTGCGATTCTGCAGAAACGTTTGCAGAAGATGTGACTTACCACAGATACTGGACTTTCTTTTGGTCAATCAAAACACTATTTTCCCCTATTCTCAAGCTTTTCTATCGAATTTTACACTCTAATGATGCCCATTTTTTTTTACATGTGATTCAAACATACAAAATATGAATTCTACAATAAAATGAAATGTGAAAAACATAATTCTCACTTCTATAATTCTGGTATTATGACTCCCTAAAGTTGACACCTTAAACCAAACCAGAAATGTCTAAAGAGATTAAAATTTGTCAAAAGAAAATTGTAATTAATTTGAGGGAAAATAGTTATCTTTTACTGACTTTTCGGTAATTTTACCGCAGAATATTGATAAGTTCACCGCAGAATTTGACTTGGACTGAGAAGTAGCCAGGGCTGTTCCATGCACTGACCATGCTGACATATCAGAGAGCAACTGTGTAGACAACTCGAGTTAGTAATGGGAGCCAAAGATGAGACTTGAGGATCACGAAGCGCGTCATAGTATTTTGGAATCTGTGTAGCATTTTAGCCTGTTTTGAATGTTATATACCCACCGTCAAAAGAAACGCAAATTATAGTGAGTGAGTGAGTGAATGAGTGAATGAGTGAGTGAGTATGGTTTTACATCGCTTTTACCATTATTCCAGCAATATCACGGCGGGGGACACCAGAAATGGGCTTCACACATTGTACCCATGTCGGGAATCGAACCCGGGTCTTCGGCGCGACGAGCGACCGCTTTAACCACTAGGCTACCCGACCGCCCCGCAAGCTATGGAGAAGTATGAACGTTAGGAAGAGATGTTTCCAACTTGTAACACCTAGTGATATAACTAACAATCAGTCAAGTGTTACCACAGTGTCTTTATTCTTATGAAGATATGCTGCACCTGATTTCCAAACTTTACACGCTAATCCTGCACCAGACAAATGATGCATGTCAAGTCATCAATCTATGACGTCACATGTGATGGGTTCATGACACACACATAATAGTTTGTTTATTTGTGCATAGAACTAATTCTCTTATTAACCAACATGTATGGTAGTCGCGTAACTTGTGTCGATGAGTATATATGATATTTGCTATATATGTGCCTTTCTTGCACTATGTTTTCAGCAAAGCATTTTCTCTCTTGTCAAAGAATCAATGGCGTGATTACGTCACAAATCAGCTCGAGAATGATACCAGTGGCCACGAATTGGATTTTAATTTACCGAAGGCGCAGATAATCTGCTGACATGGCTATTACAAAATGTGATGAAAAATAATTGTTCGTTATATTTGTATGACATTGACTTACTCACCGTCACTGGGTTGGCAGCTGCAGTCATCTCACTTTGTGGTTGTGGAAATCCTGACACCGGCGGGGCGTATCCTGACATCGGTGGGGCGTGTCCTGGCATCGGCGGGGCGTATCCTGGCATCGTTGGGGCGTATCCTGACATCGGCGGGGCGTATCCTGACATCGGCGGGGCGTATCCTGGCATCGTTGGGGCGTTCCCTGGCATCAATGGGGTGAACCCAGCCATTGCCTGCCCATATGGAGGGGGAGCTTGAGTGGAAAATACAATCAATATTGTATCTAGTTGTAAGGTAGTGAGGGGTGGTCGGGTAGCCTAGTGGTTAAAGCGTTCGCTTGTCACACCGAAGACCCAGGTTCTTGACATTGGTACAATGTGTGAAGCCCATTTCTGGTGTTCCCCGCCATACTATTGCTGAAATATTGCAAAAAGCGACGTAAAACCATACTCACTGTAATGGGGGTGAATGTCACGTTACGCCTCATTAAGTCAAATTTCTAATTGATAAATTGCAGGTCTCTAAATTGTCAGTATATTCGACAAACTGACAATCACCAGACACATATTGTAACGACAAACCAACCAAATGAAACTTTCGCGCTCACAAGGTTTGTCGGATCCCGGATTAGAACTTACGGCAATACCCACGCAACCTGTAATGGTCGTTATCAGGTGGCAAGGTATGGTCACGTGTCATCATGCTCATAATATCAATCACTCGATTATTTACATTATCCAATGGTTGATCTAGATCTGCTCAGAAGCTGAGACCCCGAGTTTGCACAATGTTAGAAATTGGCACTCGTCCCCTCGTCCTTGCCAAACTTCCCAATAATTAAGGTACCAAAAAGACAAGTAGAATTTTGCCCTTTTGGGGGTTTTGCCATTTCCGTGAGTATATGTAATTATAAGGACAAGTAGACTAAAACTGTTAAAATTGTCAGTACAACCCACAAATTGGAATTAAAAATGTACCAATTCATGTTGATATCGTCATGGTTATACCTAATGTTTTGCAGACTTGTTTTTTTTCACTGATTACAGGAGTCAGACCAGTGAGGAGGAAGAGGCATTACTGTATTGAATGCAATATTAAACTACTTCTGAATTTAAGAAATTAAAAACTTTAAACAATTTGTTCAAATCCTAATTCTGTACAAAATAATAAATATATATATATGTTCGCACTTTGCCTGCCATGTTGTTATGAATCCTAGATAAATCTTAATTCAAACTTAGAAACAGTAGACAGTTATTTTGCACATTTAGCACTGGCCTGTTTTGCTACATGCATCAAGGTTCATTCAGAGACCTTAAGTTTAACTGGACTTAAACTAGAACAAGTAAGAAATATGGCTCCACCATTCACAGTCATCCTGTACAAAGCATGAAGAAACACTGGGATTGTCACATTGTACCTAGACTTTGAGTTGCCTCCCCTTGACCATTAACTTGGAGATGGTAATATTGCATGTACAAGGGTTATTTATTTAAATTCAATTTCAAATATAAACTTAGACTTAGTTAAACTTAGTTCTTCCAATTCTACAAATCAAAAATATAGATTGAATTAATTAACTTTATCCATGTATTTGCAAAATAGAAAAAATAGAAAACTACCAGATCAGCATATCAATTTGATATCTGAAAATCACAAACATAAACGCAAAACATTAACATATTTTATTTCATCTCTGAATTCTACACAGATGTCATGTTGTTTTGGTACAGCTTACATAAAGGGGACACTATTAACTTTTTACAGATAGTATAAACAAAATGAGCCAACCTTCCCTTAACCAAACTTTGAAATTAACAAATTCTAAATTATAAATGGATTAATGATTTATCTAATTATTTCCCAAGACCTTTTTTTATGATGAACACGGGGTTAGCTTTCAAATACAAATTTATTACAATGTTTTGTTGCCCAAAACTGGAACAATTCATGATTTCTTCACATTTTCATAGGACATTCTTCAATAGCATGACTAAAATTTAAAAAACAACAACAATGGCCTAGAACATAAGCCATCTGAAAGACCTGAAAATAATTAAGAAGTGCACAATTTATTGTCAACGAAATATGTCAGAGATGGAATCCGGATGTAAAGAACCGATAGATCTAGGCGAATTTAAACTCGGTTTAATATAAAGACTTATAAAAATATTTATTATCATCATTCAGTGTTTTTTTGTAACTGTATGTTGTAAAACTAGCCCATTTCGGGCATTAGGATTAGCTGCCTTCTGGACCATAACTCTGTTGTTTTAGACTTAGATAGATTCTAGTGATTTTTGCATACAGTGGTCATTTTGTAGTTTCTTCGGTCACAGAACCATGACATATAATCAAATATTTTCTATACTAATATTCTAACTCATATTCGCGAATTTATTTGTAGAGAATATTAGGTACAATGTCACGATCCTGTGCTTCGGTACAGCATTTATTAACATTAGTGTATCCGACTGTCCCCTTTCAAAGAGTGGTAGTTATGTCTCATAAGGGGCAGATAAACTGTTTATATTCATTTTGAATCTTGACTATGTGGGAAAGGTTTTGTCTTGTTGTCTTTGAGGTAAGGCACAGCAAGATCAAGTTAGGCGTGTCCGAGATGTCACGAAATTATGATACAGACATAGCCAATGTTTCAGGGTTTCCCCTTGTTTACATCATGTTTTCGCGTGATGTTCTGTGGATAAGTGCTAAATCATCGCTGTTTTGTAAGATGTATTCAAGTGGGAAAAAGATAAATAAGTCCCAGAGTTATAGAAAGTGTGATCACTGTTTCTTCGCTAGATATGCGAATCTAAAGATCATTAATTTCGTTCAGCCTAGACCTTGGCTAAACATGGCCGAAAAATGCCGTGAACGCCGACTTTTCAAACAAAATGCCTACTTCCTTCCCTTAATTCCTGCCTGCGAATGGATCGAATACAACATACCCACATTCATGATGTGAATCGGAACAATTCCAAAATCTACAGTTAACTTGTAGTGCCGTTGGGGGTTGATAGCGACTTTCTCATCGTTGACGTGTATCAATCAAGGAAATCCCTTTTCAAAACGAGGCTTTGACCTATATTGCCTCCCATCTTCACGTCGCTTCACCAAGGTCGAGGTCGTCTGTACCGTCACTCTAGCAAATGACACTATGTTGCTAATAGCATGAAATTCCGTTTTACATTGAACAGTTACTGGATTTGAAAATAAGTGAATATGTCGAAATAAATTGGAAATGTCCTCCTTGTGAATAATTGATGAAAAGCAGTTTGTGTTCACGCAAGTTACACGTGCAACTGAATTGAAGTTAAATCTGTACGTGGTTAGACTGTGATCGCCAAATTAACACGCTTCCGTAAACTGTATCTAGTTAACAATACAAACCCATACTCCCATGTTTTACGAAAATTCATACAATATTTCAAATCTACCTACACTTACAAACTAGTTTGTTTTGCAGTTAAAACACCCGTTATAAGAATAAAACGAGAACAAAATTTAAGCTGAACATCATTATCTTTATACACCATTTCATAATTCAAATGGACCCGTGAAGATTCCGGGGTAGAATATATAGGTCTTCAGCCACCCATGCTTGTTGTAAAAGGCAACTAACGGGATCGGATGGTCTGGCTCGCTGACTTGGTTAATGCATGTCATCGATCCCAATTGCGCGGATCGATGCTCATGATATTAATCACTGGATTGTCTGGTTCAGACTCGATTATTTACAGACCGCCGTCATATAGCTGGAATATTGCTGAGTGCGGCGTTAAACAACAAACCAACCAAACCAATCATAATTCAAATGACGTACGTGCGACCTTGCCAAAAATCCCAGTACTAAAGAACAACAACTAAACATAAATAACTATTGCCTGGTAATGTACTGCGTCGTCTGTAAGAGGTTTTGCATATTCTTTATGAATGAGTGAGTTGGGTTTAACGCCGCTTTGAACAGTATTCCAGTTATATCACGGCGTGTCAGCTTAGTGTGTGAGGAAAGCCCGAAGTGATGCAGGTCTCAGGCGTTTACAACTTTGGTGGGACCCACGTGCACGGGTTTAGAGCTGACAGACCTCGTAACATACTCGTGGCGAAACGGGATTCGAACCGACGTTCACAGGTTGCTGGCGTCCCCAAGGGACGTAACTCTTTATAATAGGTATGCCGTCATTAACATACAACTTCGCGATACCAGGACCTTCGATACAATACATGATATTAATACTTAACTTCGTGTGAATGTTGTAACATTAAAAATGTGTAAGATTCTCAACCTTCAATATTCGAGAATGGGTTAGAGCATCTGCCCGGAGAGCGGAGGCTAGAGGTTCGACCTCCAGGCCGTCATACAAAATTGTGTTCAAAGATGATATATTTATAACTGGTAATCCCACCTAGTGTTCGGCTCACAGGGGACCAAGCAAGAGCTGACCGCCTCGAAGTCGGGGGTCAATATTATGTGTCTAGAATATTCTTAAGCCCCCCCCCCCCCCCAATATATCCAATACAGCCCATGCAAGTCTATAGTATTTGGCATATCTTGATTATAGCAGTATCTTGGCCCCTATTTCTTATATTTTATAGCTCTATTTAAACAGTTGGTTTCATCTGTAAAATATGTTCATTTCAGTGACTAGATGTTAGTCAAGTATGACGCAGACGGGGATAAAACCACTGACCTTCCGCTCTTCGGGCAGATGCCATATATATACACATTATTTATTCACAGTAGAGTTGCAAAACGGACACATACTCGTGTTGCATATTTACTGTTACATTCAAATTTACAACAAAATGTACTCCGTTTTGCAACGCTACATCACCTCCCGGTTAAAATACGAGTACCACTCGAATATGACATAAAATGATGGCTTGGCAAAATGGTATAATATGAACATGAAACATTAACAAACATTCCTTCAGTGAATATAAAATATATAACAATAACTGTTAATACTGTAAAGGTGCAAATAACATGATTTAGAAAAGAGATTGGCTGCAGCCATGCCAGTCTCCGTTAACAGCCGGCTGGAACCTGATATGGCCAGTATCAAATTCCAGTAGCATGAATGGGAGGGAGGGACACTATGACAAGATTTGAGATAAGAGATAGTTCAGTGACGAAACCTTGATCAAACATAAGTTGCTACCACTTAATATACACGGATACAAATGTGAAGTTAACCCTACGAAATACGTGCATACAGTTGAAGTTTTAGATTGCAATGCTCATACTGACGTGATGATAATATCATTTTAGTACCTCGGCATTATATCAATCCTTGAAAATACTGACCACTAAGCACAAAGGGTTTGACAAAAGTAAAATACTTCTACATGTGAAGAAAAAGAAATATAGTAACCAACATTTACTGGATATTCCTGGACCGTGTAAAATACAAACATTGCTATTATGGCTAAGGAGTGAATCCGGTACACATTTCTTGACAACATTGTAACATTGATATCATTACATTTGGCAACCATCAGTGAAATATGTTGTTGGTAATAACAGGATCAGGACGTCCCCTAATCCAAATTAGACTTGTGATGAATACTACTTATCTACTAAATGAAAACATCACTAATACAAGGACCACGAACTTGTGTCACAAAACAAACTAGACAATGAATATTGTAAATATCTGATACTTATCATCATGCAAACATTTTTTATTTTTTTATTTTTTTTTAACATTTTAATAATGACAAAAGAACAATATCCAAAAGTGCATGAGTCACAATTTGTCATAGTATCAGTATCTTGATACACAGAGAATACAGTCACATAGGCCAGTCAGAACGGGCACAATGTCCTCCGAGAGAATGTCACAGAATGTCACTGCATCCTTGCACTTTTATCATCTGTAGGAATTTTGTTATGATTTTCATCTACATATTGCTGACAAACTTTCTGACAGGTCTGAAAACGGAACCGAGGAATTGTCCCTAGAATCGTATCCTAACCATTTCACACGATACAACCACTCATTGTTCTTGTATTTCTTTTTGAGAATTTTCTAAACTTCAAAGTCTTGAGTTTTAGCAGCGTTGTCCGATTTGTCTCTCTTGTCATTTGGTTGAGTGTAACTGGGCACAGGTTTCTCAGTAGAGTTATCATTATATAGCCAGTCCTCCACTTCATCTGCGTCCAGTAGTGCTGGTTCAAAACTTTCTTCATCAGGAACAGGTGTATTGTCATTTCTCACAATTTTTCTACTATGTAGAACGGCCCTGTCCATGGTCGCAGAATTTTCCGAGTCTGACCTGAAACTATGACAGGCCGGTAGAGGAATACTGTGTCTCCGACTGAAAACATTGGATTCTTTGCTTTTAGTGCCGACTGCTGAACCATAGCTTCCTTCCTTTCTGTAAGTGTTTCTATAGTCAATTTCCTGGCCAGATCTACACCTTATGATAACGAAACTACATATAGGAAGATGCAGACTTAGGAATATCCAGGGAAGGAACGACAATGTCCAAAAGTGTCTTTGCATATATTCCGTGAACAAGCTATTGAAGGCATCAGAATCAGGACACCTCTTGTAAATTTCATATCCCGACTATCCCCCGTTATTGAAGGCATCAGAATCAGGACATCTCTTGTAAATTTCATATCCCGACTATCCCCCGTTATTGAAGGCATCAGAATCAGGACATCTCTGGTAAATTTCATATCCCGACTATCCCCCGTTATTGAAGGCATCAGATTTAGGACACCTCTTCCTCTGTAAACTTCAATAACGGGGGGTGGTCCGGATATGAAGTTTACAGGGGAAGAGTTGTCCTGATTCTGATGCCTTCAATAACAGGGGGTGGTCCGGATATGAGGTTTACAAAGGAAGAGGTGTCCTGATTCTGATGCCTTCAATAACAGGGGGTGGTCCGGATATGAGGTTTACATAGGGAGAGGTGTCCTGATTCTGATGCCTTCAATAACAGGGGGTGGTCCGGATATGAGGTTTACATAGGAAGAGGTATCCTAATTCTGATGCCTTCAATAACGGGGGATAGTCCGGATATGAGGTTTACATAGGAAGAGCTGTCCTGATTCTGATGCCTTCAATAACAGGGGGTGGTCCGGATATGAGGTTTACATAGGGAGAAGTATCCTAATTCTGATGTCTTCAATAACGGGGGATAGTCCGGATATGAGGTTTACATAGGAAGAGGTGTCCTGATTCTGATGCCTTCAATAACAGGGGGTGGTACGGATATGAGGTTTACATAGGAAGAGGTATCCTGATTCTGATGCCTTCAATAACGGGGGGGTGGTCCGGATATGAGGTTTACATAGGAAGAGGTGTCCTCATTCTGATGCTTTAAATAATGGTGGGTGAACCGGATATGAAATTTGCAGAGGAAGAGGTATCCTATTGAAGTGTTTTCAGTAACCTGCGTTGCTCCGAATCCGGCATTTCAAGCGGTGTGGTGTTTCCGAGATGTATGGTTTCCAGGTGTCCGTGGTATACAGATTTCAGGGGCGTGAGAAATATAGATTCTGATATTTCCCGTGGCGTACAGAATCCCTTACGTGAGACGTTGGAATGCACCGTGTACATGAAGTATGGGGTGTTTAGGGCTTCAGAGCACTGACATCGGACATGAGGTGATATCTGGAGCAAGCGGTGTCCGGAATGTGCGTTTACGAAGTGTAAGGTTTTCAAAGTATAGTCCATATCTGGATTAAGAGGTGTCCGGAATGTACGTTTTACGAAGTATAAGGTGAGCAGAATATAGTCTATATGTGGAGTAAGAGGTGTCCAAAAGTACATGTTGGTTCTTTCCAAAGTGTTAGGGGTCCAGTATACTGAGTGTCCACGCTACACAGTTCCATGGTGACACCAATAAAATCACACCTAATATGACTCCGTTAATACAGCTCCGAATTAAACACAACAAATATCATCATTTTGTGTAGAAAACAGTTTAATCACTTTTAACAATAAATGTATGAAAACGATTAACAAAGAAAGATCCAAACGGAAGGTAAAAACACTAATCAAGAAAATATGCGAGTCAGATCTGAGCTATTAAAAATCTCTTGGTTGCTCAATGTCCAGTATTTACAAAAGTACTGTTTAATTCTTTTCCATAAAAAATGAGCTTTGCTCATAAAATATGAGCTATTACAGCATCATAGAGAACATACATATACACGTTTACCCTTATGACAAATTTTATAACACTGAAATCAACGGCAGCCACGTTATTTCTGATAACAAAGCCTGTTGTTAGAGTATACCTATGAGTACGAATACAAACCGCAACATTGTCACGCTAAGGTATAAAAGAAACGACAAAAGACACAAAGAATAATCACTATTATGCATATAATTTGTCATCACACATATTTTATGAAATGATAACATAATTTCAGGAACACGACAGCTGCACTGTTTAATATTTGCATTGCTTTATTTTCATCACAAGGCACATTCTTGATCAAAGATGGCTCGTTCTCTTTTCCCGCAGACAAATCTTGAAACCAGTTTAAATCTTGACGATGGATAACAAATGCCGCCATGTTGTAAGGCAAATCATATCACGGCTGGTGATAATTTCCTAATCACCAAAATCAAACTATGACGAGGTCTATGTAGAGATAACAAACATATTGAATACAGTAAAAATTGAATTCTACTTATGTGAATTTCAAATGTTAAGAATTTGCAAATGTTCGTCAAACAATCAGATGGTTTGTGAATCTCACTGAAGCGCGCATCTCCGTAATGACTGTCAACGAAAGATGGAGTAAACTGATGCTGATTCATCATGGATACGGTTGTTATGGAGACGTGATTGACAGAAAGAGCAAGCTTGTGAAGAAACGTCACCCGTGTCGGTCTGTTTCCAGAGATGCCAGGAACTGATTTAATGTGGTATTTCATGACAGTCCCCTTGTCCAAGGGCAGATAACTTTTCTCGGTATCCTAAAGTTACCCCCCCTTGGATATAATACTTCCCAGTGATGGTCCGAATGAAAGTTTGTCATAATTTGGTAGCGAGTCTGGACTCTTCAGTCAAATCCAGTCGAGTTAAGTATACTAAAGATAATTCAGGTTTGTATTTACAGTTTATTGAGAGTAACGTTGTGGTCCGCTTTAGATGTTATCCGTAGTAATAGGTATTAGTGTACGTAGTCACCAATACAACACGGAGAATGATTGCCACGACCACGATAATAATGCCGATTACTATGGCAGCAATGGCGATATTCCTGGCTGTTCGCCCTTGATTTTCGGCTGACACAAAGTCACCGGCAGAGGACGAGTTTCGGGACTGAAATTGATAAAAAGGACATATTACAACATTTAAACATAAAAAAAATATATGTAAAAACATAGAATAAAATATTTTAAAAAAATATATGAAATAAATAAGTCATAATAACAACAACAACAACAATAACAATATTTTTTACTTTTGTGGCGTAAAACAATATTGAATCACTATGACCTACACACACGCTGGAGTACTTACGTTATTGGCGTACATGAGGGCACATATAGCCATTGGCCAGCAGAAGAAGCAGGACACGATGGAGAGGATCAGGTAGTCTGGGGGTCGAACTCCTGTCTGGACAATCATGGTCTGTGGTTGGGCGACCTGGATAGCATCATCATCATCATCATCATCATCATCATCATCAACATCATCATCATCATTATCATTATCATTGACTTTTCGCATACTCTGAACAGTCGGCGCCAGAAAGCACCCAACGACACAATTCATGATAAACCACCCTTTGAACCCCCGGCGGGACAAACAACCTACAGGACAAATCACAGAAAAACCCACGTGATAACCCTCTGAACACCCAACGGGACAGACTACAAACAGGACAAATTACAGAAAACCCCATATGACAACCCTTTGAAAACACATCGGGACAGAATACCCACAGGACAAATAACAGAAAAACCCACATTACAACTCTCTTAATTATAAACTACAAGAAAAACTCAAGATTACCAACAAGATGACACACGGACAGTTCAAAGGTCAACCTACAGAACGTGTCACATGGTACTTCTAGGGCCACCCAGGGGGCAATTCAAAGATCAACCTACAGAACATGTCACATGGTACTTCTAGGGACGACCCAGGGGGCAATTCAAAGATCAACCTACAGAACATGTCACATGGTACTTCTAGGGACGACCCAGGGGGCAATTCAAAGATCAACCTACATAAAATGTCACATGGTACTTCTAGGGACGACCCATGGGGAAATTCAAAGATCAACCTGCAGAACGTGTCACATGGTACTTCTAGGGACGACCCATGGGGAAATTCAAAGATCAACCTACAGAACGTGTCACACGGTTATTCTAGGGACGCCCCATGGGGTAATATAAGGAACAAGACAGGGTGCACTGCAAACAACAAGAAACACCAGAACACGTACTCATTCTCTGCACACACTACCAAACACACCGAACCACACTACAAACCACCCTAAATCTTAATACTGAACATACTCTAGACTCAATCCTCAATCCACCAAATAAATTAGAAAAAATCAAAGCCTGAGGCATATACTTAATTAAAACAGGACTAATTAGTCGCAATAGTGCCCCAAATAAACGAATAAAACCAAAATCACATGAACTAAAAACCACCCACCACACGCAGCTCCCTTAGTTCGTCCCCTACCAGCTCTTGACATTCATTCCAAATCTCAAAATCTCAAAATGACTATATAAGCAGCCCTTAAACCCCCCTCCTGGGGTGCATCACCACTTCCTTTTCCCCCTTTCGGAAACACATTAAATGGCCTGGCGGGCCCGTGTGCGACATTCGCTTGAAGTTGAAAAGCGCACGTAAAATCTCCAAAATAAGTAAGTAAGCACCCTATAGAACAATCAACAGGATATCCCAAGGGACAACCAACGGTCGTTTACTACAAAGTGTCTAACGTTATCTGACACAGCCCTGTACTAAGTGTCAGTGTTTTTCTTAAGTGCAAGTTGGATTTAAATTACATCATATAAACAGAGAATGAGAATCAGTGACACCGGCTGCTAAAATCTTTACAAACTGAATATTGATTTGAAACACCTGGTATACACTAGTAATACTTTCTCTCAAGTGTTCGCCCGTCCACATTCACATCACGCATGCACAGAAGGTTCCGAAGCAAATTTTTAAAAATTATTTTAAGGAAGTAAATTATATAAAGATAAATCATATCTAAATAGTTCGAACAACGCGTCATCACATTTGCGTTAATATCACATTTATTCATCTTCTGATAGAGCGATTTACAATGTGAAGCCGAATATGAACTGGCCTTATAACAAAGAGCTTGACATTATGACAATAACCAACGCTCTTGTTGACTAGGTGGATGAACAAACAATGAGTCATGCTGTTGCTGGCGTGGCACTTGAAAGGGCGGGGCTAGCTCCAGTATTGCCACGACAATCGGTCTGTTTACACAGAGCTGGCGCACTATCGGGAAAGTGATGGGCATTCGGTTACCTTTGACCGTACTTTCTACCACTAAACTCGACGTGAGTTGACAGCTGGTAGAAGGCAGAAATCAATTCCACATATGCTTAGATGTCTAATTTCGAAACATCCGGCCAGCTCTTAAGTACACAAATTAGGAGGTGTTTACAACTCATATGTCGAAAGTCAAGCATCATTTTCAAGGTCACGTTGGATTTCATTCGCTTTAGTTTAGATGTCTTTGTGAAGACATGGACACTATCGTTTAATTAATGGTCATGTTAATGATAATAAACAAAAAGGATATTTTTATGAATGTGTAATGTTCTATATTCATTCACAATCTAAGATTTTGATAAAAAAACAAAATGATGCAAAAGGGTTAAGCTATTTCATAATGGTTTTAAAATTATTTTAATTATATGTTTACTATACCATAGAAAGAAGACTATATATTTATCAAGACTGGTGAAATAGACATTAGCCATGACTGCATTCACAAAATTAAAACAAATTCTCTCATGTTGCCTTCATGCAGTGTGTGATTTACTCTGTAAACGGCACTGACTGGAGTGAGTGAGTGAGTGAGTGAGTGAGTGAGTGAGTTGGGTTTAACAGTATTCCAGTTAAATCACGGCGTGTCAGCTTAATGTGGTCTCAGACGTTTACCACTTCGGTGAAACCCAAGAGCACTGGTATGGTGCTGACAAACCTAGATACATAATCGGGGCGAACCGGCTTTCGAACCAACAATCATAGGTTTCTGGCGTGTCCAAGGGACGCAACTCTGCACAGCGAATAGCGGCACCACTGGGCCACCCGTGCCCTCGCCATGACAGGAACAGTTCAGTCATCAACAAAGGTAATGACAGCGAAGTGATCCGGAATGATTCCGTAAAACATGGAAGTCACGAGAACTATAACCTTTTGTCACCTTATCAAGAGGAAGTATTCTTTTGTTTGATGTTAGTCGACAATAGCTGGGAAAGTGTGGCCTCGATCCCCAAAACGTAATATACCATGTTTTGGATAAAGTTATTTCCTTTCATGACATGTTTTATTTATAGGCGCGGAGGGGTAGTGCGTGGTTAAAGCGTTCGCTCGTCACGCCGAAGGCCCGGGTTGATTCCCGTCATGGGTACAATGTGTGAAGTCCATTTGTAGTGTCCCCCGCCGTGAGATTGCTGGAATATTGTTAGAAGCGTCGTAAAACCATACACGCTCATATCTATGACCAGTGGTCCTATGTTGATATTCATATATGTATTGGGATGACGAGCACCGCTCCTTATTCTAACGTTAACTTGCTATTATAGTCGACTGAAGATAAGGTCTTCGGCCACCCATGCTTGCCGTAACTATGCTTGTCGAAAGAGGGACTAAGGGGATCGGGTGGTCAGGCTCGCTGACTTGTTTGATGTATGTCATCGTATCCCAATTGCGTGGATCAATGCCCATAATGTCACTAACTGGATTGTTTGGACCAGACTATTATTTACAGACCGCCGTCATGTAGCTGGAATATTGCTGATTGCGGTGTTATACAACAGACAAACAGGCTGAAATATGTTGTTTTTTTCAACTTCAAAATGACCTATAGAATGCTGTATTCGAATTCCATCAAATATATTTGAATTTGCTGCAGACAATACAATATCACATTCGAATATGTTAAAGGCGATATAATATTATATTCGACTTCATTAAAACTGGTAAGATACTATATTCGACTTCCTCCAATGACCGAAAAAATGCTATATTCGTCTTCGCTACATCCAATATAATGCTATATTCGACTGGGCGGCAAAAGATGTAATGCTATAATAGACTTCGATACATCCGAAGTTGCCTGTCTCTGTGTCAACTTACCACCACGTTGACGTTATCTGACGTGGCGTAGCCGTATCCTGGCTGGCCGGGCTGGCCATATCCGGGCTGTGGTTGTCCATATCCGGGCTGTGGTTGTCCATATCCGGGCTGGGGTTGTCCATATCCGGGCTGGGGTTGTCCATATCCGGGCTGGGGTTGTCCATACCCGGGCTGGGGTTGTCCATATCCGGGTGGGGGCTGATCAGGGTATCCTGTCTTTTCTGAAACGATAATGTATGCAATAATGATATTTCTCTTGTATGAGTTTGCGAGTATGGTTTTACATAGCGTTAACATATTTGAGAACGGCGGCGGCCTGGCTGTCTAGGGCGGCGTAAGTTACTGTGCAGAGTTGCGTCCCTTAGGTGTGTCAGAAACATATGACCAAAGATTCGAGCTGATTTTATTTCTAGGTTGGTCAGCACTATACCAATACTCGTGGGTTTCACCAAATTGGTAAACGTCTAAGACCTGTTACTCACTGCTGGCACACAATGCACACCTAATCATGCAAACAATACACACAATGTACACCTAATCATACACGCAATGCACACATAATCATGCACACCATGCACACCTATTCATGCACACAATGCACACCTAATCATGCACACCATGCACAACTAATCATGGACACCTAATCATGCACACCATGCATACCTAAAAGTAAAGGAGTATTTGGTTGGGGCAATACAAATACATTTCTCAGAGGATAATCATTGCCAAGGCACGCCACCTAATCATGCACACCTAATCATGCACACCATGCACACCTAATCATGCCCGCAATGCACACCTAATCATGCACACCATATCATGCACACAATGCACACCTAATCATGCACACCATATCATGCACACAATGCACACCTAATCATGCACACCATGCACACCTAATCATGCACACAATGCACACCTACTAATCATGCACACCATGCACACCTAATTATGCACACAATGCACACCTACTAATCATGCACACCATGCACACCAAATCATGCACACCATGCATACCTAAAATTAAAGGAGTATTTGGTTGGGGCAATACAAATACATTTCTCAGAGGATAATCATTGCCAAGGCACGCCACCTAATCATGCACACAATGCACACCTAATCATGCACACCATATCATGCACACCTGATCATGCACACCTGATCATGCACACCATGCACACCTAGTCATGCACACAATGCACACCTACTAATCATGCACACCTGATCATGCACACCATGCACACAATACACACCTACTAATCATGCACACCATGCACACAATACACACCTACTAATCATGCACACCATGCACACAATACACACCATGCACACCTACTAATCATGCACACCATGCACACCTAATCATGCACACCATGCACACCTAATAAGTAAAGGAGTATTTGGTTGGGGCAATGTAAATACATTTCTCAGAGGATAATCTTTGCCAAGGCATGCCTCTGTTTATATGCAATAAACAACAACTTGAAACGTATTATTAGATACATTCATTTCAGATTACAAGAGAGGTGAAAAAAACTCGCAGTTAGCGAGCAGATGTATCTTTCCAATATATTATTTAGCAAAACATATCACTTGGTACAATATCACAATATTTAGAGAATAATAAATTAGGTATCTATATTATCAAATTAAATCTGATAAATGCTGTATGATTCTATAGATATAAAATGCCTAATAAACAATCTGGTATCACTATTGGTGGTTGTTTTGTAAATAGTGAGTGAGTATGGTTTTACGCCGCTTTTAGCAATATTCCAGCAATATCACGGCGGGGGTCACCAGAAATGGACTTCACACATTGCACCCATGTCGGGAATCGAACCCGGGTCTTCGGCGTGACGAGCGAACGCTTTAACCACTAGGCTACCCGACCGCCCCGTTTTATAAATAGCTGTCACTCCGAGACAAACAACAACAACAACAACAACAACAACAACAACAACAACAACAACACAGGACGGTCAACCTAAGCGGAGTGCAAGCGGCGCCCCTACAATACGTGGGCATATGCTGTCCCCTTCTGACCTCATCGTGACCTGACCCCATGGGTTCGAGATTCGCCCCTTTAAACCAAACTCACTGACTCATGAACAATGTTCCAGCTGTATAGCGGGGAAGGACACCAAGAACAGGCACCACACATGGTACCAACTGATATTAGTCCTGCACCATGACCGTGGAATATATTTATTGTATGAGAAATATATATATATCTAGAAATGCATACAAAAGCAAGTCTAGCCAGCTCAAGCTAGCTCTATTCCACCTGAAATCATCAAAGGCAATTTTTTTTTTTTAGAGTCAAGAAGGATATTGTGTAATATAAGATTTTAGAGACTAAATGTTAGTCTACCACTGATATCTAAGGGAATCGGGGCGGTCAGGTAGCCTAGTGGTTAAAGCGTTCGCTCGTCACGCCGAAGACCCGGGTTCGATTCCCGACATGGGTACAATGTGTGAAGCCCATTTCTGGTGACCCCCGCCGTGATATTGCTGGAATATTGCTAAAAGCGGCGAAAAACCATACTCACTCTAAGGGAATCGAAACAGGACCGTCGTTGCGGCGAAGGTTAAGCACCAGAGACCCAGTCTGCATAGCCTATCCTACAGTCCCTAACCATATTTCAATCCCTTTCTCCTAGTCCCTACTGTCATGCTGTAGCTCCAGATAAAGCAAGTCTAGATTTCCCAAAGGTTCCTATCTCACTCGAGCTCCTTTTCAAAATAAATGAAGTTGTTTCGATCAAAATCATATGTTTTCAGAGACTAAGCTTTGGGATACAGTGTAACCTATCATATGTGGGTTATACATTATCTATTATTACTATTATTCCACTGACTTATAATATCTGTATGGAAACCACCTTGCCTATCTAAGAAATATTATCAAACGTCGACTAGTGAATATACCTGTTACATGTAGTCATGTGAATATATTTGTTGCGTTAAAGATAATGTCTTTCGTATTAATATCAGCGTAAGTAATCTGTTAAAGTGGTGTATGGCCATTGACGCATAGAAAAGGAACATGTCAATGGCTTAGGGTTGCTCCAGTAGCCCTTGACGAAACAGAAACATGTTTCGTCACGTGGGCAAGGACGTCAATTCATGTCGATAAATGGCACACGGCAATATCCGTGCGCAAACACAGACGAAATAAATCACACTCGTGGATTTTGTGTTTCCAACAGATCGGCCTGATGATAGCCTTTGCACAATGGGTGCTTTGTCCAATACATATTCTGCCAGTCTAGTGGAGCTTGTTCAGGAAAAGACTGCCGGGCAATAAAATGGTATATACCCATGTTTAATGGTGGCTCAAAGTCGTGTTTTGGACCTCACGTTTGCAGTGTTCCGGTGACTGTTTTCAGCCTAGTTCAAAATTAATTTTCATGTTTATAATTTATCTTTCCCGGCAGAGAAAGGCCATGCCGGGCAAACAACGAAACAAAACGCAGACAGTCGTAAACGTAACAAGCCTACAAGAATTGAAAAACTGAGCAGTAGTGAACAAAATGCCTGCAGTATGGACTGAATGTGATCTATACTTCGCACAAAGGTGATAAATATATTCTTGAAAAATAAAACACAAGCGCATCAAGTTAAAATTATTCATCCTGAGACATCGCACTTAAATATTTGGATCTCTCGATCATTGAGGGAGTATGATCACATTCGTAAATACGGTCTATTTGTAGCTTGGGGGAAACGGGCTTCTCCTAGGTTACGTGACCATGAGATGTGGGTCTAACATTAAAGAGAGAAACGGATGTATAGACCATGTTGATAGGCCAGCGTTAGTGTGGACAAACCCCTTGAGGGAAGTTAGCACTCGGACCGCACTTATCATATATCTAGTCTCACACAATGACTGCACAGTAAAAGTTCTAACACTCTCAGGCACAATACAATGATAATTAAATAAGTGGAGTAAGATTGAACACAGTCTTTATTGGCTAGCGCTTTCAACTCGTAACAAGATCCGGGGTAGAATAGGTCTTCAGCAACCCATGTCAGTTGCCGTAAAAGGCGACTCGGCTTGTCGTAAGAGGCGAGTAACGGGATCGGGTGGTCAGGCTCACTGACTTGGTTGATGCATGTCATCGATCCCAATTGCGTGGATCGATGCTCATGATATCAATCTCTGGATTGTCTGGTCCAGACACGATTATTTACAGACCGCCGTCATATAGCTGGAATAATGCTGAGTGCGGCGTAAAACAACAAACCAACCAACCAACCAATCAACTCGTAACACGTACGAGTCTCATTAGGCCATAACTGAACAAGTAGAGATTGCTGCAGAGCATCAAATGTTCCGCAAGTCTAGCCAGCATAAGCTAGCTCTGTGAATTTAGCAGGAAAATAATTATTTGTTTTACGTTTAAAGGACCTCGCATCAGCTGGTATCTAGGAAAGCGAACTGGGAGGGGGAGTTGCCACCAACAAAATAGTGACAGGACACTTTTCAATGTCACCATTCAATGTGCTATATACAAACGTCCGCCCGGCGATATCTCGCGCCCAGAGACCTCGCGGGGTGACGTTGCGATCAAATTCCATGAGTCACTATCATATGTATTTGAATGGGTGGGGTGGTGGTGGTGGTGATGGGTATTTTCAAAACTACTTAGTAATGAATATCATACTTCTATACTTGCTTCAGTTATAAAAATGGAATCTGATAATGTAGATGGAACCTCTGATCTCAAGCAAGTGGCACATACGGAGAACATGAAATTCGAGAGACACGATGAGATGGTTCGACTTATTGAGCTTTCTTGGCTTATCAGAACCAACCCTGTGCTCGTGAGTTTCACCACAGCGGTAAGAATCTGAGGTCTGCATCACGGGCTTTCTTCCGCATCACGCCGTGATGTAAAGAAAATATTGTTCACAGCGACGATAAATCAAACTCACTCACTCAAGTACAATGATTTGGTTGGTTGGTTTGCTGTTTAACGCCGCAATCAGCAATGGTCCAGCGAAATGACGGCGGTCTGTAAATAATCGAGCATCGATCCACGCAATTGGGATTGATGACATGCATCAACCAAGTCAGCGAGCCTGACTACCCGATCCCGTTAGTCGCCTTTTACGACAGGCATAGTCGCCTTTTACGGCAAGCATGGGTTGCTGAAGACCTATTCTACCCCTGATCTTTACGGGTCTCAAGTACAATGAAACAACCCTGGTTAACAAACTCCCCGATAAATGATTTTTTTTTTATATCTCTGTGAACGTTTTATACGGGATCAAGACTCATAGACTTCCACTGAGAAACATTGGTGCACTTGATGCATGTCATCGTATCCCAGTTGTGTAGATCGATGCTCATTATATCAATCACTGGATTGTCTGGTCCAGACTCGATTATTTACAGACCGCCGTGATAAAGCTGTAATATTTCTGAGTGCGGCGTTATACAACAAACAAACGAGGACAACCAGTAGACTTGCACAAATCTCTCAGGCAATAAGTATTAGTTTAAATAGTAATTTCTTGATTATATATCATAATTAATAAGAACAATTTATCTCCATAAGAAACCAGTCAGTGTCCCTATCTAGACTTGCCTTAAAGGATAGGATAATTAAACGTCCATGGGCTTTTCATTCAGTACAGCCTTGGAGAAGGCTAGACAACCAGCTCATGTTAAGTTAACGTGCAGTGTATAGATCTATTGCAAAACGAGTTCGTAAAAGAAGCCAAATAACCTATATTCATAACCTACATGTGGGTTCAATATCAACTGCCGAGCGTTACGACATAGTACTCTTTGATGTCGTACTGACGTGTTGTTATTCCAAATCCGGGCACTTTCCCCAAGGTCATACACTCAAGATCACACTTATACAGCCGTGACTAAGTGCCACTGGTCTTGCACAAGTCTCTGAGACAATAATAATTAGTTTAAATCATAATTTCTGGAATATATAAATAATAAGAACAGGTTGTTCCGATGAAAAAATTGGCGTCGGCTTATCTAGACTTGTCTGTTATAAGGATAGAATTACCACACATCCATGGACGTATCTTTCAATACAGCCTTGGAGCAAGGCTACAGCGCAACCGGCTGGTGTGTTAGTGAATGGCATGTCCTCGCTATAAGGCGCTGCCTGGCTACTCCGTATGATTGATGAAGACGTATAAATTAAGCATTAACCTGCACCGTTCTACAAAAATAACCTAGGTGAAATGGGGCTAAACGCTGGGTTCAAGGTTATTGCACTTATATATGTGTTTGGCTGATTGTACTGGTCCGGACTTATGTCGGTTATACAGTACTTGCCCATTATGATGCCAGGCCATGATAGTCACGGCGCTATGATGTATGCGGATCGGGGCCTATACATCGTCTACTTCAATTGCGACATCGTCTACTTCAATTGCGACATCGTCCGCTCAATACACCACGAAATCTGCAGTGTGTGTATGTATTTCGCTGAACTCATGACATACATACGTTTTATTTACACAAAACTTTTTTTCTCCGAATCTGCCTCTTCTCAAACGAATTAATGGCCGAGGTATCGGTGGGTGCACATCGTACAATACCGCGGCTGTTCTTTCATTAGAAGCCCGAGAGATTGCGCAAATAAACTCGATGACCCGGATGAGAGCCGTCTTGCAAAACCCACCAGTGACACATTACCCATCACTGGCGCGATGCCAAAACATCTATTTAAACTGTGACGTTATTCCCAGGTGTGGCAACAAACAGTATGGTTCTTTTTAATAGCACCCTTCATATGATGAACTGATTGTTATGATGGAGAGGATGTGCGTGCAATTCTGTGGTCACGAACTGTAACAACATTTTGCTTGTTCTCGTTCATTCCAATAAAACTGGACCATGAAGCCGGCCGAAGGATGTGTCATTAATCTATTATTCTTCGAATTTTCTTTGATCGATCAGCTTTTTTTTCGTCCGAATAGCAGATTTTACTGACTTTGCAACATATTGGTCAAAAGACAACATCGACATGACAAGACGTTTCACTGAAGTTCTTCATCTCATTCCAATTGAAAACGACCTCCTCCGTGGTCTAGTGGTAGAGCGGAAGGTCCAGGGTTCGATCCCCAGCCGCGTCATACCAAAAGACGTTAAAAGATGGTACTTGTTGGTACCCTGTCTGGGCTAAAGGGCTAAAACAAGGACTGGTCGGCTCGGAGTCAGTATACTGTGTCTGAGTGGGGTATTCATGTTAAACTGCGGCATGGTATCTCAGTGTGCTAGCACTATAAATCGGCATCAGTCCGGACTAGTACAAGCAGCCACACAAACACACACATGTACATACACGTCGCTATATATAAGTGCAATAATCTTGGACGCGACGTTAAACCCCATTTCACCTCACCTCACCTCACCTCCAATTGAAAACATCAGCCAAATCTCCAATGGTCCTATCTTTGCTTGGTTTGCCATTAGCCTGGTCATCAATAACAATGCATGTTGTGTCATCAGTTGCTTGTAGCTTTTTAACAACATGTGATACAAGCAAATGTGATAATGCAGTTTTGTTGTAAAAAGTAGGCCATCTGTTGTTGCCAGGGAAGGTGGGGTCTGGGACAGCTCATGTGTTAGAAGATGTGGTGCGTTTACTTCTCTTCCACAGTGGGCGGAAATCAGCAACCTTCTGAAAATATTTCTTCCCTGCTTAAAGGTATTGGTTATTGGTTGGAGTTGACTTCTTTGATACCTGCATGGTGTACAGTGCAAAACATGTACTGTTGGACATATTTTGTGGTATTTTGTCATGAATACTCTTTGTAGCATTATCAGCCAATCGATTGTCAATGAACGCTGACAAAAGCTTGTATCCTCGATTTATACCAGTTGATGATGTAATATCTCACACACATCAATCTGCAGCAACACCAAATCTACTATCAACACATGAAGAGGCAGATACATGAATAATGATCTATATTATGGATGACTCCTGCAATGTATATGACCGTATTGTCATTCACAGCTAGTACTGTTGACACGTCATAAGCATCGGTTTTCTGCACAAATATGGATGAGTGCAGGTACTGCAAAGGGCCCTCTATTCATACCATTTGATGCTGTACATCACTCCAGATGTTGGAGCTGCTCTACCAACATTCCGTGTAGTCACGGGTTGGGACACAACAAGCTAGTTTAGTGGTCATGGCAAGAAGTCGATCTTGAACAAATTCATCACACAACCAGATTTGTTGCAACCAACAGCAGAAACTGGTGCCTTCGACACGAAAAAGGCAGAATCATTTGTCATTAAAGTGTACAATCCAGCATCTACTGCAACTAGCATTATTACATTAAGAGATGACATGTTCCACAGAGTTGTAGACCTAGAGAAACTCCCACCCTCACAAGATGCACTAACACAACATCTACTCAGATGTCAGCACCAGTGCATCATGTGGTATTCTGCACACAAAGGAAAGGCTGACATTCGACCCGCAGAAGAGTATATGTGGACGTCTACTGAGTATCTCAATGACCCAGGAACGAATGCTAGAACTGTGTCTAGAATTGCTCACCTGTAAATGCACAATAAGCAGACGCTCCTGATCCAGGTGTAGCTGTGCCAAGAACAACATGGGATGTTCCCTTGCATGCAATTGTGCTTAAACAGAAACAACTTACCTACCTACTCTCCAGAAGAGTTGGACTCTGACACTGACTAGAGGTGACATTATTTCACAGCCCTTGACTCTGTGATGTATTTTTTATATACTTCATAATACTACAAGTATTCACATGGTTCTTTCTCACTCAAATGATAAACTAGTAAAATGCTCGGACAAAAGTGCAGTATATCTACAATTTTGAGTGAAACTATGTCCATTTTAATTGAAATCTGACTTTGGGTGTGTGTTGGTGTCGCTTGAGAAATTATATAGCTTTCAATATATCATTTGTTAGGCTTTCATGTGATATGTTACATGCCCATGTTGAAGAGCAATATTAGATCTTGATTTTGAAAACGGGTCAAATTCTTGAAATTCAAGATGGCTTCCATAGATGTTCATAGAAAAACTTAAAACATATTTTTTTCTTCACGATTTTTTAATTTTTTAATTTTTTAAGCATTGCTGCAATTATCCCACTCATCCACTACATTAACATAATCTACCACCATATCTCCATAAACAATTTTCTTCAAAGTTTTGTAAAGGACGACAATCATATATCATAGATCTGTCAAACGGTATAGGGTCTCTGGTCTGATGCAAACAACAACAAATCTTTCAAGCCAAACATATAATATATAGTATATGTAAGCGTTATTTCCAGCGTTATATTATTATCATGATGATGATGATGATGACTATTATTATTATTCCAAAATTATATAAATAATATGAACAAGCTGTCTCTATAAAAAAGCCGTTAAGTCCGCTTATAAGGATAGAGTGAGTATGGTTTTACGCCGCTTTAAGCAATATTCCAGCAATATCACGGCGGGGGACATCAGAAATGGGTTTCACACATTGCACCAATGTCGGGAATCGAAACTGGGTCTTCGGCGTGACGAGCGAACGATTTAACCTCTAGGCTACCCTGCTGGGGGGCGGCGTAAAACCATACTCACTCACACAATGAGTTTTTTGTTTGTTTGTTTGTTTGTTGTTTAACGCCACACTCAGCATACCCGACCGCCCCTATAAGGATAGAAATATCGGACGCATTATTGAGGAGAGACTTGGAGCAAGTTTATAGTTATTAACAATTTTGCAGAACAGTGCCACAAGGTTCCTGTCGGGGAAGTAATCTGCGATTAGTAACAATAAACTACGGTGGTTTAGTACCTCAGTCAATGTACTCGACCTTGTCCCCGATCTCACATTTGCAGATTATAACGCTAAATTGACATCGGTTATTTTGCCTAAGTGGTCTGAAATGTCAGACATGCTGCTCCTAGCGTTTGGACCTGGGTGGGTTGCCACTTTTACACAATTAGTAACTCTAACTACGACTGCACTCCCAAGCATACCAACAATACATTCCTATATAAATGCCCCTTAAACAAGATAATGGCCTGTATTGGAACTTGTTACAGTGTGTCTGGAGTTGCATTACGGGGGGGGGGGGGGGGGGGGGGGCCCGTTGGCATAGCCTGGTGGTTAAAGACTTCGCTCGTCACGCGGAAGATCCCTAATTTCATTCCTTGACTTCCGCACGATGTGTGAAGCCCATTCCTGGTGTCCCCCGCCGTGATATTGCTGGAATATTGCTGGGGGCGGCGTAAAACCATACTCACTCACACAATGAGTTTTTTTGTTTGTTTGTTTGTTGTTTAACGCCACACTCAGCAATATTCCAGCTTTATGACGGCGGTCTGTAAGTAATAGAGTCTGGGCCAGACAATCCAGTGATTGATATCATGAGCATCGGTCTACGCAATTGGGATACGATGACATGCATCAACTAAGTCAGTGAGCTTGACCACACGATCCCGTTAGTCGCCTTTTACGGCAAGTATGGGTCGCTGCAGACCCATTCTAACCCGGGTCTTCACGGGTCACATTCTCAATACGGTAATCATGGTATGTCCATGGTAGGCAAAATAAGCTGAAATGCAAGGTTGTGTCAGTTTAAACACCCCCTTCCATGTAGCTGATACGCTATAGGAATCTCATAAAGAGTGTTTACTTCCATTCTATTAATAAAACAAGGTCTAGCCGGTACAATGAATGTATCAATGTCATGTACAATGTGGTTGAGTGCTGTGGCATGCTGTCTCAGGGGGCTAGCGAAACCGACATTAAATACATTAGTCCGGACTAGTACACGCCGTGAGATAAGTTGCCTTCAATTAATAGCCATTTGGCATTGTTCTTATAGTGGAGCCATCAGGCAAGTTGCCTTCAGTTAGGAGCCATTTGACATTGTTCTTATAGTGGAGCCATCAGGCAAGTTGCCTTCAGTTAGGAGCCATTTGACATTGTTCTTATAGTGGAGCCATCAGGCAAGTTGCCTTCAGTTAGGAGCCATTTGACATTGCTCTTATAGTGGAGCCATCAGGCAAGTTGCCTTCAGTTAGGAGCCATTTGACATTGCTCTTATAGTGGAGCCATCAGGCAAGCTGCCGATAGTGGGAAGCCATTAGACATTGCCTAAATTATTGACCCATTAGGTATGTTGCCAGTAGTGTGGAGTGAAGGTGATCTACAGTATCGAGCCATGAACAAGATGTCCTAGATGAGAGTTAGTGGAGAAATTGGACTCGTGAAGATCCGGGGTAGAATAGGTCTTCGGCAACCCATGCTTACCGCACAAGAGTCATCAGAAAGATGACATATTCCCCCGGCAGCTGTCTGTAAACTAACCACAAGTAAATGTGCAATTCTGTATGTAATGAGTCAAGAGTGGAATGTTCTTAAGAAGCATACATTATTTACCCACGAAAGATCCACCTTGGTCGCATCCATATGATATGGAAAGTAAAACAAGTGTGTATCTGGTTTTTTTATGCAAACAAATGACAAATTACAAGCAACAATAACTAAACAAGCGTATAGTCAACGAAGTCATCTATATCCAGCGCCCATTTTAACACGTTATGGTCCCAAACCAGGTAACTGACCCAACATTTCTCTTAGCCCATGTCAAAATAGCTGCAATGGAAATTCTAAAAAAAAAACATTTCTAAAACTCCTTAATATCAAATGGCACCAGTTCAGAATGTGCTTTATATACAGACATGCAATGTTTAGCAAAGAAATATTTAACAGTTTATTTGTTTTACTTCATAAGTGAACCCACCCTATATTATCCAACTTGTTGCCATGGAAACGTAAAAAAATAAAATGTATAAAATTCCTAAATAGCAAAAGGCACTAGTTCAGTATGTGCCTGGTAGACATGCAAAGTTTTGTAAGAAAGCGTTTAACGGTTTTTGAGTTGAAATGAACATCACCCTTATAGAACCTAAGTCCAAATTGTTGCCATGGAAACGTAACAAATAAAAATTTCTAAAATTCCTAAATAGCAAAAGGCACAACTTCAGTGTGTGCCTGACAGATTTGCCAAGTTTCGATCAAATACACTGAATTGTTTTCGAGTTCTGCACCGGAAAAGGAATTGATTACGGATGGACGGACAAACAGACAGACTGGCTGATCGCTATATCCCCCGTGAATAGGCGACAAACGGGATCAGGTGGTCAGACTGCTGACTTGGATGATACATGACTTTGTATCCCAAGTGTGTGGATCGATGTTCACGATGTCATTCAGTGGATTGTCTCGTGTATTATTTACAGACCGCCGTCATATAGCTGGTATATTGTTTAGTGCGGCGTTAAACAACAAACAATAAAGCTATAACCGCTACGCTACTCCAGAAAGAATAATTATACCAGCCAGAAATGAACTGGTCGTGACTTGGCTGTTTCTTAACCCGACAGACAGTAAGCTGTTGCCACAATCTCCAGTTGCATGCATGAGTGCGTCCAAACAACGTCCCCTCGAGACGTGTTTCTACTACGTTTCCTTCCAGTCCCTACACCAAACTTAAAAATAGATGGGGTCAGCTTCAGCCTCCAAGAAGTTGAGAATGAGACAAGGGCATTCTTAATGTATTCTACCTATTCAAAACGTACGTTACGCCTAACATTCCTGACATCATGTTATCTTCAACAACAACAGATCACTGGAAACTAGCCGTGACCTCGACAATACACACCGCTCCCTTTAGCGGTATCCTGTTTACACTACAGGTGGTCCAATCTTAGATTTCATACCATTCGCTGCGGGCACACCTGTTTTGGTGTGCTCCAGCGAGGAGCTTTACGTCAGCCTCACGACATGTATGCTGGGTAGGACATTTGCATTGTCACCACGTCATGGCAAATGAACAGCGGTGAAGCATACAGCTTGTTAACATTTCATGACTTGGAAAATGTCAATATGGAAGCCATGACATTTAACGTGCAAGTATGGACACGGGTAGATTAAAATCTAGTCTCTGAAATGAACATATCGTACATAAAAACAGTTGTTCAGTTATCTTAATAAAAATATAATAAAAAGGAGCCCAGTGACTCTCTTCATTTTCAGATACTGCAGTGATCTAGACTTGCCAAACATTATAGACTTGCATGGGCTGTATTTGATATATATTTGTATCAGGGTCTGTAAGACAGACTAGGACACGGGTAAAAAAAATAAATATTAATATTCACTTTTGTATACAACATTGCATTTAATAACATAACCGAATAAATAACAAATAGTATCGCCAAGCATATTGACGTTATTTTAAATGGAATTAAGTGTAAAATTATTGAATTTGAATTACGTTCATACTTTCAGTTATGATTTAATATCCTTGACATACGGGTTTGCAAAGTTCAGTTCATTTAATTTAAAACGGGATTATTGTGTACTTAACATAATGGAAGTGACTACTAGTTGACACAGCGGGATAAACTATATATTCAATATTTGTACAATTGTTACTGGCTAGTTATATATCTATATAAAAGCCGGGGGAAGCACACACGCAATTATATTCAAACGCTCTATAAAACATTTGCCAGAGAACACAATAAACAAAACAGAGAGTAACAGATGCTATGTTAGTCCGATGAATTCCGATGTGTCTCCCTATAACGCTATGTAGCCAGCCCGCAGGCAGCTGGCGGCAGTCTCCCCAGAGCTTGAAATAATGAGATAAGACGCGGCCTAGATAGCAGGCAATGGCAGTTCCAGGAGGGTGATTCTGGGGGGGTTGGGGGGGGTATATATCACATATTTGTGATTCTTTGAATAGGCTTATGTGTGCCCCCACCCCCGCCCCCTCTCCCTAACCAAAAACTCCCAAAACAACAACAACAACACACACACACACACTGGAGTTGCAAGTGGACCAAGTTGAATCCCCCGTTTTAAAATATCCTGGATCTTCCCCTGGTAATCAGCAAGGATGGAATTCCAAACTACCTTAACAACTTATTCCTACAAAATCTAATCCAGCCATTGGTACAATATTGTTCCAGTCCATATTCAAACCAAACGGATTTGATCACTTACCAGAGCTCATGTTTTGCGAGTATATCCTAGGCGCAGTAAGATGGAATGTAGGGTCCCTGAAACCGACGGCTCCTGAGAGTGAGGCCTGCTATGAATACAGATATAGGCCAGCCTTGCTATTTACTTTGTAAATGGTCGTTGACGTCTACCGACGGGCTGCATTGCGCAAGGCCTGCCTCAAGCTCCGCCTTCGATTCGCTGTGCAGTTTCTCTCTCCGGTACTCCTGACACTGTTCTAGGCACACCTCTAACTATTAGGTTATCGTGGGAAGGTCATGTAGAGGAGTTCAACGCAGGAGCATGTTGTGAAATATCGAAACGGTCCATCCCGCAGGTATATTTCGTGGAAGCGATAGAAATTTTCCGCGTGTCATACAGGAATGTCTTTATGATTAAAGGGAAATACGCTGATGTCGAAACTTTGTTCATATTTGAATGCATGATTTAAGTTGGAATATGTTTCATGATTCGAGGACCAGATGTTTTGATTATATAGATATTTGAAAGTGTCCCTCTCATTTCCTCGCCGAAAATATTTCCTTTCCTTTATGTGTGTGTCTGTGTGTGTGTGTGTGTCCCCCTTGTGTCTGTGTCTGAGTGCGTATAGTCTCCCCCCCCCCCCCCCCCCCCCCCACCTCTCTCTCTCTCAAGAAGACCATACATTTGCATTTTACATAATTTGTATCTGAACAATAACAATAATAATGATGATGATGATGATGATGATGATGATAATAATAACAACAACAATAATAGTAATAGTAGTAGTAGTGGTGGAATAATTGTTGTTTTTTGTTGTTAATAAATAACAATAATGTAAAAAACAAATAAAGATAACAATGAATAAGCTACAGGTATATAGCTCCCTTTCCAGGCTGCTCACAGAGTGAGACGTGTCACAGATATATCTCGTCACGATATGGTTGAAATACTGCCGATGTCACGTTCAATATTAACTCACTTCCCAGTTATATCAGGTCAGATGACACTGCGATGTTGTGTGGATGTAAGTTATTCCAAGATCATTAAGGATCTTGTAAACAGGAGTGATTCTAATAAGCTTCATTAATCTCCGTTTCTTTCATTCTATGCGTGATATAATTGCCTGCTGTGTGAACTCGTGGGGATCCCAGGTCAGACACAGTCAGATACATATCTCCGTCACGTACACATGCATAACGGCAGGTTGTAAATATACATAGCAGAGTGTTTTTGTTTGGTGTTGTGTAACACCGCTCTCGGAAATATTTTAGTTTATGACAGCGGCTAGATATTGTTTTAATCAACAATTTTCAAGAGGCTGAAGCATAATTATTTCGCCAAGATATTTCGATAAAAAGACCTGACATATCTGTCCCGTAGTACAGACACACACACAGCAAAAAAAGTGTAGGTTTCCGTCTTCCGGAAACCTTCCAGATACCTTCCCATTTTGGATCCGGCCCGGATACCTTCCGGAAACCTTCCGGAAACCTTCCAAAAAAAATGTCAAAATTTGGGGGGTGCATTTTGTTCACTTAAGTGTGAAACACATAAAAAAATTAACTTGAAAATACCAAGCAATTTGAAGGTTGTTGAAGGCATCTGGAAGGTTTCCGGAAGGTTTCCGGAAGGTATCCGGAAGGTATCCGGATGCAAATTTTCTTCATGACTTGCTTCTGGTAAATAATGTTAGCCTGTGCATTACAGGTACCTGTTGTAATATTCTGTGTTATTTTAATGGTAAATATCCTCCTAAAACATTTTTGGAGAAGAAAATTGTTCAATTTCATATTTTGTCCTTTTCGGATGTTAATGGTATTTAATGAACAAACATCAGTTCTTGTATAATGATATCCTTAAATTTCATGTCCAGACTTCCAGTTTGTACTGAGAAAAAGAAAAAGTTACAGGAACCTGTTGTAATATTCTGTGTTATTTTAATGGTAAATATCCTCCTCAAACTGAGATATGTGGGCATGCATTGTTCACAAGTTGTTTTGCGACATGGGTCCAATGTGTGAAGCTTTTTGCTGGTGTCCGCCACCATGATATTGTTGCAATATTGCTAAAAGTGGCAAAACAGCATTCTCACTCACAAAAAAATGGAAAGTCATTGGCTATGTGCTTTGGCATTTGGCCCTGGTGAGATTAACAGATTAGTTTGGAACGGTATCAGTACTTGTTATATCGGGACAGTGTAGTTTCATGGGAATATAAAACAGAATACAATTGTCCCAAATTGGTGCATAAGACTAATGGCATCCATAGAAAACACCTAAATAAAGTACAGAAAAAATATCAATGTCATTTGTCTACTAAGGTGGAACTACAACTTTTGTTAAGTATTTATAGTAGGAAAACATTCAGGGCATTAGTACATTTCATATTTGTTCAGCACCTATGTTATGGCTGATCAGTATTATATATCTTTATGCTAATGAAGCAAAACAAATCATGTTTTTGGAAAAAAATATTATTTATTGATTATATGGCATTTCATAGGTACATATCACAAATTGAAATTTGATCAAGCAAGAAGAGGAACTAGCATAAAGTAACCAGTGGTGTTTGCAAGGCCTTACAGAACAGACGCTTCAATGCCATTTTCTAAATAAACAAATTAGTCAAATCTCAGAAGAATTTTATTGAAGAAAAATATCTAAAGTCAATTATGTTTCTGCAGTAAACCACAAAAGTCATTCAGATTTGTATGGTCAGCATCGGTGTACACAACCTGGACATAGTCACAGTGCTTTGGCATAAATTCATTCAGACTTCATTAGTGTCATAATAAAACCACCTACAGTCACACTGATGTGGCATTATTCATTCAGAATCATCACTTTCTGAGGTGAATCTGTTGGTTGTTATCAGGAGTACTGTTCATCTTCCGGCGAGTCCCTTGTCTGAATTGTGTGAGCAAGATCTTCTTAAATGTAGCTGGTGTGAGATTGTGAAATCCAGGTACCTGAAACATTTCATAACATCTTTAGAAACTTGTTAGTCAAAAGTTATGAAACACACACATATTTACAAATGTTTAAAGTTGTTTTCTCAAACAGTGAGGTATTGACAATTTATCTTGCAACTGATATTTAACCAATCTTTGAACATGTAAATAAGCCATTGCAAACAGTAAAGTGTTCAGAAAATACAAAAATGTATCCGGTCTTCTAAAACAATACCACAAGGTTCACCTGAATTTTGGTTGAGTGTTTGCATTACATCAAAATGTAAGGAAGGGTAAACAAGACTATGAAAAACTAAGTTACATAGGTTCTTATACATAAATACATAAATGCAACTATTCATAATTATCAAAACACATGTCATGTAAGTGATCTCAAAATACAACATAATGAGCGAGTGAGTTGGTATAGTTTCATGCAGCTTGTTAGCAATATTCCAGCTATGGGCTTCACACATTGTACCCATGTGGTGAATTGAACCCGGGTTTCAGAGACTGTTTCACCCACTAGGCTACCCTTGCACACCAAATACAAAAGAAAGTATATTAGGAATTCAGACAATAGATATTCTCACCAAATTCATTAATTCATTAATGGAAGCTATATTGAAATTCAAATTTTGACAAATTAGGATGAGACTGTAGAAGCATTTATCTAAGTTATTATGGATATTAAATATCTACCGTTAATTGGTAGTCCATCATAGACAGTGATAAGAAATTCAACTGAAAAGTACAACCTGAACCATCAACTAAAAACTATGTATATTACATTAAAGGGGCCGGTCATGTATTACCGGTATGTTCTCATTCATTTTTGACACAACCCTCCCTGAAAGAAAATGCAAAGCACTTTATATTTTATTGTCCATTTTGTCAAAAGTCTCCCCTAGAGACTCTCACATTTTAGGGTGACCCTCCCTGTTTGTTCTGATCTGAATTCAAATATTCATGACTCATTATCATATTTTATCATTCATCCTATCTTTTTTGAAAATTAACTAAATAAAGATTAACTATAACATGCAAATCTGCCAAAATATTGGCCTGGCAAAGTTTAAATTAATCATAATTACTGTTATAAAGTTTTGGATCCATCGTCTGTTTCTAAATACAGTGAAACCCAACTTTGACTTGTGTGGCATTGTTGAATCATCTACCCAATGTTCTTTATGCATTGATATGCATCTGCACAGAGTGGTCAAAGTCTGTGTCTGACACATAGTGTGCTACAAGGGAGACATCAGTTTGTGTCTAGCCAAACTGTCTGATAATCTCAAGGGCTGCCTTGGTAGCATCAAGGGATGTAGCTAATCCTAAATAAACATAAAACAAGTGACATCATCTCTTCTACAGAACACATGATCAAAGCCTGCCCCACCTTTGATGTTTATTACCTTGCTACTCTAAAAACAGCTAATTAGCAAAATGAACTCAATGTCAAATCATTGTGGACTAGGGATTAACAGGGCAATTAGTGTCGGGTGGGTATTAGTACTTGCAATTGTCTGTTAATTACTTAATTGAGTAGTGACGGCTTAGTCAGTTGTGCCTTTACAAATGTTATTCAACTTATCGAGTCAGTTTACTATGTACCATGCTTCTTGGGACCAAGGAAATGTATCTTGCTGGATAACAGTTTTTTTCTAATTTATCAGAGATCAGAAATAATAATAATGACGTTTTTGATGTGCATTTCTTTGTTGTGTTCACTAGGATGATGGTGATGGTGTTTGAATTATTAGACACTATTTATTCCAAAAGAGGAATAGGGTTGGTGAAGAGGCAAAGCTTATTTGAACAACATATATATTGATATACAGAAACTGTACAACAAACAGATTAACTGTATCTACAGTTGAAACTATCATGATGCAAATTTTCACTGAATCAAAGTCATATCTTTTCAAGACTCAGATCAGGTTGTAGTGATTGAAGGTCACATTAAACTTGCTAATTTCAAATCATTCATCCCACACTTATGATTTGGTTTGTTGTTTTATGCCGCACTCAAGCAATATTCCGGCTATATGTAAATAATCAAGTCTGGACCAGACAGTCCAGTGATTGACATCATGAGCATCGACCCACACAATTGGGATCAATGACATGCATCAACCAAGTCACCGAGCCTGATCGCAACCTGATGGCGTTAGTCAACTCTTTAGACGAGCATTGTCGCCCGTTACGGAAAGTATTGGGTTACAAATATCCCTTGTAAAACCTTTCAACATGTTCAAATGACACATCGAAAGGACATTGTGAAAAATTGCACCATGTTAGGATTCTTAAATACAGTTTCAGCTTGACATTGAGTACTTTAAACTTTAAAGTGAAAAATACATTCACAACAGTCGGTGAGTAAATTGGAGTAGGGGAATAATTTCGAAGGTAAACTTGTTTCAACGTTTAACAACTACATGCATTTGTGTTTGTATGAGACGATGTGTGTTTAATTCCATATATTTTACTTCAAAGCATGTTATCACAATAAATTGAGTCGGGTATCGGATAAGTTGGAGTAGAGGCTAATTTCTATTGTAAACCTGTTTTAACATTTCACAATTATTGGTCTTTGCAAGTTATCATTCCTAGTTTAAATTCATTTATTTTACCAAGGTAAAAAAAAAAATAAGGTGTCATTTTCGTCAAGTAATAATTGCCGTTTTCGCTTTCGGCGAGTATTTCGCCAGTCAGTGCTGTTTTGCTAAGGTGTCGTTTCAGCTATAACCCGCTTATTGCACATTATTAGTTTCAATTTATATTTATAATCATTTTAACCACTGTAATAAGTAAAAAAATGAAATAAAAGTATATAGAAAATAAACAAGCACTTGTTATAAAATGTGCATCCGCAGGCAATATTTATAAGATAATCCTGCATGTAGCTGTGGCCATCACACTGAAGATGCACTTCACTTCTTTTTCATATGTCCAAATTACAATGATTTAAGACAGAATATGTACTATTATGTTAAGGGATATGATCTAAATTCAATTCTATTAGGTAATCCTGAAAGGACGTCAAAAATAAACTTAGAAATTCTTAAATCAGTAGAAGACTACATTCAGCTATCCAATAGGTTTTGTGATTGTACATAGCATCTTAAATTTATAATACTATTCCTTGCCGTATATTGCAGTACACTATTACTACTAAAAATGCGACCTGACAGCGCCGACAACGTAGTTTCTATAATTAGAACATGTATATAATTGTATTCCTTGACTGTACTTTTGTCATATCATATTGTATTCTAATTCTGGAGCGGTATTCAAATAAGTTTTTGCTTGTTTACCCATCCAGTTCACATATAAATGTTTAAAACAATATTTAGTAAACAAATAATTTAAACTCATGCAACAACATAGCGTGTGAAGACGATAGACCACTGAAAAGAGCATATATATGCACATCCAATGACCCCTGACATCACAAGGCATTGTTTTGCCAGGGTGTCAGGCAACAGAATACTACGAATTACATCACAGGGTACTGTGACCTGTTTGAAAAGGTACTGTATTCTAAAGGTAGGCCCAAAATTCTAGACAATCCAGTGATTGATATTGTGAACATCAATCCACACTGTTAGATGGTCACTGTCAGATGCCATGAACCAGGTCACTGAGCCTGATCACCTGATCTATTAGGTTATCTCTTATGGGTGAGGCTAAAACGGCACCTCAGCAAAATGTCACTGATTTCTCCAACGAAAACAGCACCTTGATTTGGCAAAAAGGGCTACTAATTGTTGTCTGTTATCTGGAGAGACATGTTGATTCCTGGCCGAAATATATATAAATGAAATTTCTATAAAATTACTATTTATTTCCTACTTACTAAAATAAATATGACATATATAGTATACCTGCTGTCCAGTTTCTTGACATTTTCGCCAGACTCAGGTTCAGCTTGACATTGAGCTAATCTGAGTAAAGCTACTTAAAACTTCAAAGCATGTGATCTTTCAATGATAAGTTTAGTTGCACCTCCCAATCAGAATCATGAGTAAATTTGAGCAGAGGCTAATTTCTAATGTAAACTATTTTTAGGTGACTAACATTTAACAATTATTTGTGTTTGCAAGTTTAATTGCATTTATTTTACTTCAAAGAAATCAAAGCATATTATATTTTCACAATAAGTTTAGTTGCATCTCCAAATCAGAGTCGGCAAGTAGATGCTAGTTTTTAATGTAAACCTTTTTGAAAATTTCTCAGTTATTTGTGTTTACAAGTGACAATGCAAGTTTAATTTCATGTATTCGGGCATATTCAGACCCAAGGTAAAAAAAAATAACAAGGTGCTGTTTTCACCAGGCAATAGTAGGCGAGGTACTATTTCCCTTTATAGTTTTACCCTCTCTTACAACTAGCATAGGTTGATGGGGACCAATTCCAACCCGGAATCCCCAAATGAGTGGGTATGGTTTTACGCTGTTTTTAGCAATACCACAGCAAGGGACACCTGACATAGACTTCACACATTGTACCCATGACAAGAATCGAACCTTGGTCTTCAGCACTTCAACCACTATGCTACCCCACCGCCAAAATTCCCAACATGATAAAGTTGTTATCACGGTATTCTTCAACAAGTTCAAGTGAAAATATCCATACCTTTCAAATGTCTTATCTTCCACTTCACTATGTTCACTGTTGCAAAACTCCTGTCATTTAATTTGTTCTTGATTATTCACACCTGCAAAAGTAAGTTTAGTCGGTACGGTATGAACTAAAAAATGAGTCACTATAGAGTATCTAGATAAAGGAATACAAGTAAGCAAACATATTTCTACATCATATACATTAGCAAGGATTAACATAAATTAGGTAGATTGCTTATCCTACAAAAATTAAATCACACATTTACTAACATATATAACACAGAATAAGTGGCTTACAGAAGATAAATAACTTTAATACGTGATCAATATGATTAACATATTCCTTACCTGAATCAGAGACCATATAACAGTCTATGTATTATGGTCTCTGTCTGAATATGTCACATCTTCAGCTCCCTGCAATCGAGGTTGTGAAACATTTCTGCTGTAGGAATATTACATCCGCTGGGATATCCCTTGTCACACTGCCTGGCATGGTAGGCAAACGCATATTCCATACACCACATAGGTATACTTCCTAATACACACTGTCGAAATCCCCGCGGCTCCCAATATGGCCTGTATGAACTGTAATCGGCCAACCTCGTCTCCTTCCGTAACAGCTGCAGAAATGACCGCTCCATTCGTGACCAACTCGTGTTATTCCGGGACAAGCCGAATAGCAGGTTACGGAAAGGGGCGAGAGGTGACGAATGTGACCGCTCGTCATTCGTGACCAACTCGTGTTATTCCGGGACAAGCAAGTCTACCCATAATTCCCTGTATGGCCGAGGGCGCCATTTTGGAACACAATTGTAAACAAACACTCAAACCTCGTGTACTCGATGTACACCGTGATGCTTGATTGCGATATGCTTACCTCGTGTATGGATACATTGTTCTCAATCACCCGTAACTCGGAAATCCCGGTCGAAATCCACCTGAGCCATCCACAACGAGGACGTCAAGTATTTCGAAAACTCGATTGACAGCCGAAGGAAGGAAGAGCAGCTTGCAGATGCCAGGTATGTAGCAGGGCTTCGAGACATAATGTTCCATGATTTCTATACAGAGATCTTATGGAATGGATTGATTTAGATATTTTCCTGATCTCCATGTTACTACTGTAAACGTCAAGGGCCTTTTAGTTTTGTTGTTTTCGGAAACCCTTTGTTATTATTATGATCAAGTGTTTGTTGTGACATGGTATTTCTATTTGGGCTTGCATAAGAGCTACAGTTGCAGGACTTTTAAGGGTCGTGTCCTTATTCTCAACATAACGCTGGGATTTGATGATGAGGGTTAGTTACCAAGGGTATAAATCTGGCAAAGTGCATGTCAAACAAAACGTGGCATTCAATTCCAATCATGTGTTGCCACCTGAACCACCTGAAAGTGAGATATGGATTACAATGAATAATGACAGATTATCAATCTTTAACAAATTCACACTGAAACATTGAAAGGATAAAGACAAGTTAGTTGTTTTCTGTTTCAGCATGTTCAGGGTTTGTGGGGAGGTTCACAGACATCCTCAGGGAGGATACCAAGTATTGAGTGAGTATTTTTGTTTGTGATAAATACAAACTACATGTATTCATCATGGTATATTTCAATGTAATGTGAAACATCACACTCACAATAGTCCAGCTCTGTGATGACAGCCTGTAAATAATTGAACATGGACCAGGCAATCTAGTGATTGTTATTTTCAGCAAAGATCCATGCCCTCAGAGTATGATGACAACCTAGTCTGACCACTCAATTCATTAGTTGATTAGTGTTTGCAGCGGTAGAAACTAACACTTTCAGTCCACTAGTCCTAAAATGATAGCATATAGCAAAACCTTTAAAATGTCAAAATGACTAGTGCCAATTTCTAACCCTGGTGTTTGGATGTTGTGTTTGTGTGTGTATGTATGAGTGTATTTAGGTTGGTTTGTTGTTTAACGCCGCACTCAGCTGTATGATGGCGGTCTGTAAATAATCGAGTCTGGACCAGACAACCCAGTGATTCATATCATGAGCATCGAGCCACGGAATTTAGATCAATGACATGCATCAACCAAGTCAGAGTCTGACCACCCGATCCCGTTAGTCACCTTTTACGACAAGCACAATGGCCTTTTACGGCAAGCATGGGTTGCTGAAGACCTAGTCTACCCCGGAATCTTCACGGGTCGAGTGTATTTAACTTAAATCATGAATCCTATACTTGTTTCTCTGTGCTTTTACAATGTAACCCAAATTTTCTCGGGAATAATAAAGTATTCTCTTATTTATATCATTTCTGAACAAAGTGTCATATCAAGGTTAGATCTCTGTCAAAACAGTGCCATGGAAAAGCCAAACAAATAGCCTAGAAATAAAAGTAAATACTGCATTGCATTAATCTGCATTTCAAGAAAATGTGGCAATAATTCATGGAATGATATTCAACATGGTGAGGATCTCTCTGCATTGTCGAACAAGTTATTTCCTATGTAATGTATGTGTTGAATGACCCTGACTTTGTTGTCAAAATATTGTTTTAACATTTGTTAAATATGGGGATAAATGTCATCTCTGAATGTTTGACATGAATTATTATGATTAGGGTAGTTCTAAGTCGGAATCACAACCGGGGTCTTTTCATTTGAATCAAATGTACAACATGTACAGTTTGGACATTTCTGTGATGTGAATGCTACTTATGTTTGTAGAATGTCCGGATGAATAAAAGAGACAGTCATCCGTGCAGCATCAATGCAAAGAAAGACCATAGAAGAGCAACAGTGAGTGGTAAATATTTTGAAATTATTCTGTTTGGTTCATATGGTTATTTTGCAAATATGTCTTCAGTTTGTTCCTTATCGCTGTAGGCACGGATGTCCTATTATCTAAGGCACTACAATTTTCTGTGCAGAGTTGCATCTCTTGGGCTTAGCAGAAACCTATAGTCATGGGTTCAAATCCTGGTTCTCCCCGATTATGTTGCTAGGTTTGTCAGCATTATACACATACTCGTGGGATTCATCAAAGACCTGCATCACTTAGGACTTTCTTCCCACATCAAACTAACATGGGGTGATATATCTGGAATACTGTTCAAAGCAGTGTTAAAGCCAAATCATTTATTTAACACTGCATCCAGCAATAGTTTGGCTATGTGACAAGGATTGTGAATATATATTTTTCCATGTTGATGAGTTGAAACAATCACTAAATGACATCTCTTAAAAAGATTCCCAGCATTCCAAGCCTAATTAATAGATAAGGTTGTGATTGAGTAGGCTCATTGATCACATGTAATCATACCACAGTGATGTGGGATATTGTCCATAATAGTTATCATCGGTTTGTCTGGACCGAGTTCATAACATTAGTCACTGGTTTGTCTGGTTGAGATTTGAGATGTGATTATCTTAAATGTTTAGCATATAGACTCACATATGACAACTTAAGTGATTTTGCTGCCTTCTATCTGTAAGTACATGTGGCAACAATTCTTTTTGATTGCTAAAATCCTTTTACATAATGCTGCAGAAACTGAAGTCCTGCTTGAGATCCCTGGATGAGTACTCCAGGTTGACAGTCTGGAAGGACCAGACAAGGGAGTCCTAAACAGAGGCTGCACCCCTTCAGATATCAGAGGTGATTTGCAGACAGCGACGATGAGGGTCCTGTTATTTCAATGGAGGCCGACCGAGAAATAGTATGCCAAATGGTACTGGGACACACAAAGGCTGGTCTGGCTAATGTGAGAAGACCAACCAATGCCAAGCTGGAGTGGAATTCTTCCAGGACATTCAGGAAATTCTTGTAAACACTTGAAAGGAATGATAAATGGGACTTATTGTCTTTAAATGTGGACCCAAACACCAAATGGAAAGTTCACAATTCTACTAACACAATGCAGCAGAGATAGAGTCTAACTGGTATCCCCTCATCCTGGTTCCTGTTCATCCATGGCAATATAGAAAGAAAAGGAGGATTGAGGGAAAGTAAGTCATCTGAACTGGTGAACATAATCCGTAGGTACTGTCAAGCGAACAGTTATCACACTCTGTTATGAGTATTGAAGAATAGGATGAAATTGCATACTGCATCAGGAACCATCATGTGAACACTGTTCAATGTGCGATATACTATAGGCATATGAATAAAAGAAATTGATAATTTGATTGTTGCTTATGTTTCATTTGCCAGCTGTGTAAATGGGGATGTTTCATGATTTTGCCTCAGTTTAATAGCCACACTTATCTTATGAAACCATGCATTGCTTGGGCATCTCAAGATAAATAACACATGTTTCCTTTGCTCTGAAAATGTCTGATGACACATTGATCTGTTATGTCAAAGGTTAAAGTCACAACCAGACAAAAAGTTTGTTTGTGGTCTAACTCTTCCTTTGGGCAGGGGTCGAAGTTGGAAAAAGGTCGTGTGTGATCTATATATACTACATTTTCCCTTAAATTGCCTTTTCTACAGAACTCTTAGTAACTCGTATACATATACTGGTTACATTACTTCCATATTTTGGTCAATGATATGTTGAATTCTACCAAAGGACTGCATATTTGGTTTATGTGCTGGATAGCTCTTTGAAATGTTTTTGAAATATTTATCACTGATATTGAAGGTCAAATTCACACTCAGAAGTGATAACTCATGAGGGGTTGAAGTGTAAGATCAAGGAAACAGTGAAGGGGTCATTCATAAAGTATTTCTGCAATTATAACTAAAATGCCTATTTCTGGAGATATTTGTGAAGTATTAAGCACATCGTTGTTATATTATTTGAATACACATATATGTGCAGTGGTTACAACTCCAGTGTCAAATTAACTGTCAATCCCTTTTAATAAAATAATTCACAGTAACTGAGGAAGAGCTTACTGTAGTACCATAAAACTAGGGTGAGGCAAATGTCAATGAAGTTAGTATTTTGGATATAACAAGTACATGTACCGTTACAAATAGTCTTATTATCATCTCACTAGGACCAAAGGCCCAAGTGAGCACATTGTCAATGACTTTTTCTTTTTCTCAGTACAAACTGGAAGTCTGGACATGAAATTTAAGGATATCATTATACAAGAACTGATGTTTGTTTATTAAATACCATTAACATCCGAAAAGGACAAAATATGAAATTGAACAATTTTCTTCTCCAAAAATGTTTTAGGAGGATATTTACCATTAAAACAACACAGAATATTACAACAGGTACCTGTAATGCACAGGCTAACATTATTTACCAGAAGCAAGTCATGAAGAAAATTTGCATCCGGATACCTTCCGGATACCTTCCGGAAACCTTCCGGAAACCTTCCAGATGCCTTCAACAACCTTCAAATTGCTTGGTATTTTCAAGTTAATTTTTTTATGTGTTTCACTCTTAAGTGAACAAAATGCACCCCCCAAATTTTGACATTTTTTTTGGAAGGTTTCCGGAAGGTTTCCGGAAGGTATCCGGGCCGGATCCAAAATGGGAAGGTATCCGGAAGGTTTCCGGAAGGTTTCCGGAAGACGGAAACCTACACTTTTTTTGCTGTGACATATCTCTGTCACGTCATACATACATACATATCTCTGTCATGTCATACAGACGCACATTTGTTCACTTCATTCGGATCGATACACGTCATACGTATTTGTCACTTCATACATGCACACGTATCTCTGTTACGTCATACAGACACACGTATCTGTCACGTCGTACAGACCCGTATCTATCACGTCGTACCAGACACACGTATCTGTCACGTCATAAAGACACTTGTATCTGTCACTTCATCCAGACACACTTATCTGTCACGTAATGCAGACACACTTATCTGTCACGTCATACAGACATACGTATTTGTCACTTCATACATGCACATGTATCTCTGTTACGTCATACAGACACGAGTATCTGTCACTTCATACAGGCACACGTATCTGTCACTTCATACAGGCACACGTATCTGTCACGTCATCAAGACACACGTATCTGTCACTTTATACAGACACACGTATCTGTCACTTCATAAAGACACACGTATCTGTCACGTCATGAAGACACACGTATCTGTCACTTCATAAAGACACACGTATCTGTCACGTCATCAAGACACACGTATCTGTCACGTCATGAAGACACACGTATCTGTCACTTCATAAAGACACACGTATCTGTCACGTCATCAAGACACACGTATCTGTCACTTCATGAAGACACACGTATCTGTCACTTCATAAAGACACACGTATCTGACACGTCATAAAGACACACTTATCTGTCACGTCATCAAGACACACGTATCTGTCACGTCATGAAGACAAATGTAACCGTCACTTTATACAGGCACACGTATATGTCACTTCATGAAGACACACGTATCTGTCACTTCATAAAGACACACGTATCTGTCACGTCATGAAGACACACGTATCTGTCACGTCATGAAGACACACGTATCTGTCACTTCATGAAGACACACGTATCTGTCACTTCATAAAGACACACGTATCTGTCACTTCATACAGGCACACGTATCTGTCACTTTATACAGACACACGTATCTGTCACTTTATACAGACACACGTATCTGTCACTTCATAAAGACACACGTATCTGTCACGTCATGAAGACACACGTATCTGTCACTTCATGCAGGCACACGTATCTGTCACTTCATACAGGCAAACGTATCTGTCACGTAATGCAGACACACTTATCTGTCACGTCATACAGACACACGTATCTGTCACTTCATGCAGGCACACGTATCTGTCACTCCATACAGGCACACGTATCTGTCACGTAATGCAGACACACGTATCTGTCACGTCATAAAGACACACGTATCTGACACTTTATACAGGCACACGTATCTGTCACTTCATACAGGCAAACGTATCTGTCACGTCATGAAGACACACGTATCTGTCACTTCATAAAGACACACGTATCTGTCACGTCATGAAGACACACGTATCTGTCACGTCATGAAGACACACGTATCTGTCACGTCATAAAGACACACTTATCTGTCACGTCATAAAGACACACGTATCTGTCACGTCATGAGGACACACGTGTCTGTCACTTCATAAAGACACACGTGTCTGTCACTTCATAGAGATACACGTATCTGTCACTTCATGAAGACACACGTATCTGTCACGTCATGAAGACACACGTATCTGTCACTTCATGAAGACACACGTATCTGTCACTTCATAAAGACACACGTATCTGACACGTCATAAAGACACACTTATCTGTCACGTCATCAAGACACACGTATCTGTCACGTCATGAAGACAAACGTAACCGTCACTTTCTACAGGCACACGTATATGTCACTTCATGAAGACACACGTATCTGTCACTTCATAAAGACACACGTATCTGTCACGTCATGAAGACACACGTATCTGTCACGTCATGAAGACACACGTATCTGTCACTTCATGAAGACACACGTATCTGTCACTTCATAAAGACACACGTATCTGTCACTTTATAAATACACACGTATCTGTCACTTCATACAGGCACACGTATCTGTCACTTTATACAGACACACGTATCTGTCACTTTATACAGACACACGTATCTGTCACTTCATAAAGACACACGTGTCTGTCACTTCATAAAGACACACGTGTCTGTCACTTCATAGAGACACACGTATCTGTCACGTCGTACAGACCCGTATCTATCACGTCGTACCAGACACACGTATCTGTCACGTCATAAAGACACACGTATCTGTCACTTCATCCAGACTCACGTATCTGTCACGTAATGCAGAGACACGTATCTGTCACGTAATCCAGACACACGTATCTGTCACGTAATGCAGACACACGTATCTGTCACTTCAAACAGGCAAACGTATCTGTCACGTCGTACCCAACCGTATCTATCACGTCGTACCAGACAAACGTATCTGTCACGTCATACAGGCACACGTATCTCTGTAACGTCATACAGACACACGTATCGGTTAGGTCGTACAGACCCGTATCTATCACATCGTACCAGACACACGTATCTGTCACTTCATTCAGACACACGTATCTGTCACGTCGTACAGTGAGTGAGTGAGTGAGTGAGTGAGTGAGTTGGGTTTAACGCCGCTTATAACTGTATTCCAGTTATATCAAGGCGTGCCAGCTTCAAGTGGGAGGAAAGCCCGAAGTGCTCTCAGAGAAACTCACAAGCACGGGTGTGGTGCTGACAAACCTAGAAACATAATGGGGGCGAACCCACAATCATAGGCCCAAGGGACGCAACTCTGCACAGCGAATAGCGGCGCCTTAGACGACTGGGCCAGCCGTGCCCCCACGTCGTACAAACACACGTATCTGTCAAGTCATACAGACTTACGTATCTGTCATGTCGTACCGAAACACATATCTGTCACGTATTACAGGCCATACAGACACGCGTATCTGTCACACCGTACAGGTATATGTCTGTCACGTCATACAGACACGCGTATCTGTCACGTCATACAGGTATACGTGTGTCACGTCATGCAGACACACGTATCTGTCGCGTCATATAGGTATACGTTTGTCACGTCATGCAGACACACGTATCTGTCGCGTCATACAGGTATACGTCTGTCACGTCATGCAGACACACGTATCTGTCGCGTCATACAGGTATACGTCTGTCACGTCATACAGACACGCGTATCTGTCGCGTCATACAGGTTTACGTCTGTCACGTCATGCAGACACACGTATCTGTCGCGGCATACAGGTATACGTCTGTCACGTCATGCAGACACACGTATCTGTCGCGTCATACAGGTATACGTCTGTCACGTCATGCAGACACACGTATCTGTCGCGTCATACAGGTATACGTCTGTCACGTTATGCAGACACACGTATCTGTCGCGTCATACAGGTTTACGTCTGTCACGTCATGCAGACACACGTATCTGTCGCGTCATACAGGTATACGTCTGTCACGTTATGCAGACACACGTATTTGTCGCGTCATACAGGTATACGTCTGTCACGTTATGCAGACACACGTATCTGTCACGCCGTAGACACACGTATCTGTCACGTCTTACAGACACGTATCTCTGTCATGTCATACAAACACGCGTATCTGTCGCGTCATACAGGTATACGTCTGTCACGTCATGCAGACACGCGTATCTGTCGCGTCATACAGGTATACGTCTGTCACGTCATGCAGACACACGTATCTGTCACGTCTTACAGACACGTATCTCTGTCATGTCATACAGACACGCGTATCTGTCGCGTCATACAGGTACACATCGCTGTCACGTCATGCAGAGACACGTGTCTGTCACGTCATACAGACGCACGTATCTATGTCACGTCATGCATACACACGTGTCTGTCGCGTCCTGCAGAGACACGTATCTGCCACGTCATATAGACACACGCATCTGTCTGGATCCATGGCTTAGACATGTGTCTTCCTCAAGTTCGGCAATGGTAATACGTCCATCGGACAGTACAAGTTTTTCTATCTCCTTCATCGTTGGAAGTTGAGTGATGTCCAGACCTAGGGTCATCATCAAGGCTTGTTCTCCCAGCGTTAAACATGGCTGCCCAACGTTTAACAGTGGAATAGCTAGGGCACATAGGCTTGTGACATGCGGTCACGAATGTCTTCGGGAGTTCTTTTCTCAGAAGTAAAAAACTTGATGACTTCTCGGTACTCGTTCTTTTCCATTTACGTGTCCATTTGGACCCCTTTCACCTTCAACTGGCTGTCACTAATATACAAACGGACTCAGCAGACCAAATACACTTGCAATGGACTACTCAAACAATGTACTACATTGACTAGTTCACTTTGTTATGGCCCAGAGTTGAAAGTTTGTCAGGCTTAGAACATCCTGACCAGCCCTCGGAGGCCTTCATCAACCCATAGTCGACTGTTATGTTTGGTCCAGACTATGGTCCAGATTATTTGCAGACCGCCGTCATATAGCTGGAATGAGTGCGGCGTTGAACAACAAGCAAAGAAAGTATTATTCAAATGTATTTTGCATAAATACTGTCCACAAAAGTATCAACAAATATTTAACGAGTAACTTTATTTCCACAATGTTTCTAAATTTGCAAGAATGAATGCACTGTTGTACAACATTGTTGCAATACATAACAGTAAAGTGTCAACTCTGAACCTTACTACCTTCAAAGTAGAATCCTTTTCCTTATACAATACAATCATTTCAGTAGTTTAAAAAACACACATTAAAATCCTGTTGATATGAATAAACCGTTATGGCATAAGGAAAACCTACATGAAACAACAATACCCAATATATTACCTATTGAACCAGAATCAGAATGACTGAGTAAGGAACAAACAAACAAACAAACAAACACACTGTAGCCATATTACCCATGCTTTCATACCCACATGGCCAAACACGTGACAGTGTGATGTCATCTGCCACCTGAAGCCTCAAGGGTATTGTTTGATTGTTATGCTGATACAACGTTAGGACGGAAAAGTCGCACATATTCAAATGGCTTTTAAAAGAGGAAAAAACGCACGCACACACACAGAGTATACATTATTTACCTATGCATGGATTGCTGGGAGTTAGATTTATTTTTAAGTGACTCACCTTGATGAATGACAATAGAATATTGACGTAAATAACACCGATCGATGTTAGAATCTGTTTAACTTGATATGTTTGTTTGTTTGTTGTTTTGCTGCAACCAGTCACCAGTAAGATGACCAGCTCGTTATGTCCGGGATTTACACACTAATCATTTTTATAATGTTTGTTTGTTGTTTAACGCCGCACTCAGCAATATTCCAGCTATATGACGGCGGTCTGTGAATAATCGAGTCTGAACCAGACAATCCAGTGATTGACATCATGAACATCGACCCATCGAATCTCAGATCTGATTTGATTATGACCCTTGGGGCCGTCGCTCGTGGGTTTCACCCTGTGATCAACGTCGTTGATGATGTTAAGAGATCACGTCGTGACATGAATAAAATACAAATCAGCCTAACCCAAACCTACTCATTCAAGGCGACTATGCTTGTCGTAAGAGGCGACTAACGTAATCGGGTGGTCAGGCTCGCTGGCTTGGTTGATGCATGTCATCGTATTCCAATTGCGTGGATTGATGCTCATGATGTAAATCACTGGATTGTCTGGCCCAGATTATTTACAGACCGCCGTCATGTAGCTGGAATATTGCTGAGTGTGGCGTTAAACAACAAAGAATGAAAATTTAGAATGACAAACATAGGTGGTGTGGTAAAATACTGGTTAAAGTTTTACTTCTCGACGCCGTGCACGTGAATATCCCGTTCCTTGCGTGGCGCACCGTGATATAGCTGCAATGTTGCAAAAGGCTTGAGGAAGTCAAGACAAAGGACAGGATGACGAACGGAACTGTTAACCGATGGGTCATAGAAACAGGAAATAAGAGATGCGTAATTAATTGGGCATATATATATGTGTCAACTTCAAAGATTCCGGCGGATCGCCTTTGCGGAAACAGATTTTATCAAAACATCCCAACGGGAATATTGCTGAGTGCGATGTGAAGCAACTTTCGGTTACTCATCTGAACTCTCTTATATATGCAAGTGCATAGTTTTCATTATAATAATGGACCCGTGAAGATCCGGGGTAGAAAAGGTCTTCAGCAACCCATGCTTACCGTAAAAGGCGACTAACAGGATCGGGTGGTCAGGCTCGCTGACTTAGTTGATGCATGTCATCGTATCCCAATTGCGTAGACCGATGCTCATGATATCAATCACTGGATTGTCTGGCCCAGACTCGATTATTTACAGACCGCCGTCATATAGCTGGAATATTGCTGAGTGTGGCGTTAAACAACAAACAAACATTAGAATAATGATTAGTGTGTAAATCCCGGACACAACGAGCTGGTCATCTTACTGGTGACTGGTTGCAGCAGAACCAGATTGTAATACTGACCAAGTATATGCGGCATAGGATAAGTATTCGTGGTTCTGGTATATGCATTTGCCAGTGTGAGTTAAAATAATACACGGACACTCAAAAGTAATACTTCGCAGAAATACACGTATTCTCAAACAAAGGTAACATTGTTTGTTAGGCAGTTCTTAGAATTTGGCGGTTGACAAAGTAGACAATGGTTTTGGATAACAACCTCTTTCTTATAATTGGATTTTGTATCAAGATTAGGTATATTTCACCGAGAGCTACAAAACCAGATTTTTTAATTTTATTTTGCAGCCTGAAATCTTTAAAGACAGACACCTCGCAACAATTTCATTTTTGTGGTATTTTTTTTCCAACCGCCTGAAGCATAATTATCGTTTTCAAGAATTTTAGGAGACACTAATTTTTTTCGAAAAAATCCCAGCACCTCCCACCACCTCCCCCAGATTAAAAAAAAAATGATCAGTCTCTCTCACTAAGCTACAAATACCCCTGTGTATTGTTCTGTTTGTGTGAACGCTCAATGACCCAAAGGTGTAGATTATAACATTGACTGTAACTGTCGACAACCCCGTGTAGGCGAAACATCAACACCGGAATCAAAGAGCACAACTTTTTAACCATCTAGGATCATATCATCAATTGGGAATACATCCAAATCACCTCCAACAAAAATGTACAAATGTTCGCTCACATAATTAGTTAAGCCGCTTTGCCTATGGGTTGGATTTTGATTAATTGTTTGGGTTAGTTTTATGTTTAGCGGGCTTCATTTAAGTTGTAAAGGGATGTAACTCTTTTTTGTTAGTATCGCTATGTGCAAGTGAGCGGGGGACAGTGGAGGTTATAAAACGGTAATTATTCAACTAAATACTAAACATCAGTAACCAAGAAGTAAGACATTATTAATCTGACCACTTACTTACGTATTTGTGTCTAAATATTAGTATATTTCATAGACGTTTCAGCATTGTATTGCACTCAAACAAACCTGCCAGCGGTGACACGTGTGGCCCAGTCGTCTAAGGCGCCGCGATTCGCTGTGCAGAGTTGCGTCCCTTGGACACGCCAGAAACCTATGATTGTTGGTTCGAATCCCGGTTCGCCCCAATTATGTTTCTAGGTTTGTCAGCACCATACACGTGCTCGTGGGTTTCACCGAAGTGTAAACGTCTGACCTGCAACACTTCGGGCTTTCCTCCCACATTAAGCTGACACGCCGTGATATAACTGGAATACTGTTAAAAGCGTCGTTAACCCAACTCACTCACTCAAACCGCCAGCGCTACCTCAGTTACAATATGAGGTGAGGTGAGGTGAAATTGGGTTTAACGTCGCGTCCAAGATTATTGCACTTATATAGCGACGTGTATTCACGTGTATGTGTGTGTGTGGCTGCTTGTACTAGTCCGGACTGATGCCGATTTATAGTGCTAGCTCACTGAGATACCATGCCGCAGTTTAACATGAATACCCCACTCAGACACAGTATACTGACTCCGAGCCGACCAGTCCTTGTTTTAGCCCCTTAATGCCGAGCGCCAGACAGGGTAACAACAAGTACAATCTTTTAACGTCTATTTGTATGACGCGGCTGGGGATCGAACCCTGGACCTTCCGCTCTCCGGGCGGACGCTCTACCACAAGACCACGGAGGCGGTCGTTAGCATATGAGTCTAAGAACAAGAATAAACTAGATGAGGGCTGCCGAATGATTTGGTGTCCTCAATCCTCGACACCCACACTATCTACGGTGTTTAAGTTTAAACCAATGTCTTTGTTTAATTAAGCCGCGAATAGCTGCAAAATTGCTGATGCGGCGTCAAGCAATATTCACTCACTCACTCACTCACTTTGTTTAACGTCTCACGCCTGGGACAATTTCTCTCAGTATTCATGTGAAGCGTACGTGAACATTCATGTTAATCGATATTCTTTCTGGGGACGGCAGCATTATTCATGAACACCAAATGAAGTCAACATAAGGACGCTCAAGGAAACTATGTGTGATGATAGTTTGCGTTACAGCAGTTGCTGTTACACGCGCGTGTTGTACTGAGCACGAAGGCCTGCGCACAGTATTGATCATTGTATGGCATTGTAATATATACAGTAAACTACGTTTATAACGAACGCACTTATAACGAACTTACCGATATAACGAACTTGCTTTGTAGTACCGGCCATATATATGCCGTACATATGCTTATAACGAACTACGGTTATTACGAACTAAACTTCGCGGTCCTTTTAAGTTCGTTATAACCGTAGTTTACTGTACAGGACAAACGTATTTATCATATTTGTTATTCTTATTATGATACCTCCTGTAAAAGTTACGTATGAACAATTGTGGGTGCAAACAAACTTTCGTGTGCGAACAGAAATTATTGCCTTCGCGCTCCGTGACGAGGACGTGACAATTCGGCAAATATCGTAATAATAACTATTGTAGAATTATGAGTATTATATGTGTAACAGACATAATATATTAGTGTATCTATGTAGCTTGCTCGAGTCCCGGGATGACCGGCCGGTGACTGGATGAGGTTAGACTAACATTTAGTCTCTCAAATCTTATTTTACACACTATCCTTCTTGACTCTAAAAATAAATAAAAGGATTTAGCTATGCTGATTTCATGTGGAACAGAGGGAGCTAGAGCTCCCTAGACTTGCTTTTGTATGCGTTTCTAGATTTTGTTTTTCATAAAATAAATATATTCCACAGTCATGTTGCAGGACTAGGATGAGGTCAGCGGCCAGGGATATCTAGTTAAGTCCGTGACGAGTTGGGCAGTGGGAACTAGACCACAGAATAAAGTGGTGAAATACATTCCCCGTGTTGTCGTACCTTTCAACCGTACGATATTACTTTAAAATGATCTATCATTGGATTATATCGCCCAAACGCACCGTTTGGTAATGCATTGGTATTTAGAACGGATTTTCCAAAATGGCCATAAAATATAAATCTGCATGCATTCAAGAATATTGCACTTATATAGCGACGTGCATGCACGTGTATGTGTGTGGCTGCTTGTTCTAGTCCGGACTGATGCCGATTTACAGTGCCAGCCCACTGAGATACCATGCCACAGTTTAACATACCCAACTCAAACACAGTTTACTGACTCCGAGCCGACCAGTTCTTGTTTTAGCCCCTTAATGTCAAGCGCCAGACAGAGTGACAAGAAGTATCTTTTAACGTCTTTTGGCATGACAGGGCCGGACCTTTCGCTCTCCGGGCGGACGCTCTACCGCTAGACCACGGAAGCGGTCGGTGTTGGGTGGTATTCTTTCGGTAAATTGTCTGGTATTACTTGAACTTTCGATATGCCACGACTAGACCCTGCAATTCGAAATTACACCATCGGAAGTGTAGAGGCTGGAGGGTCTCCGTCGTCAGTTGCCCCTTATTTTAACAATTTCACGTCTTTGGGTCAGATACCAACGGCAGATCTGGCAGAGCAAGGATCATAACTGTAGCTCAGGACAGGTTCATCCGGGTCACCGGACCGTTACATCGACAGACACCGCCCCCAATGTGCCCGGTCAGCGTAGGGCGTCGGAGCAAACGATATGTAATCGTCTTCACGAGTTTGAACTTCGAGCCCGAAGGTCGTATTTCGGTGCTATTATACGACGTCAACATCGCCGTTTAAGTTTTCGATGGTGTGTGAACGTTCAGGCATAGAATCCGAGACACTGGCGAAGAGTTTGGTACAGTGATGAATCTTATTTTTTGAGCAACGTCGAGATGGACGAACCCGTGTCTACAGACGTAGAAATGAACGTTTTGTTCAAAATATTGTTGTCGAAGTGAAGGTGTCAGTGTCATGATATGGGCAGCCATATCCTACACCCGGGTTTGATGGTAGCGCCACCAGTGGCTATTACGAGTTATGTTTCTTGAATGTCCCCTCTACTGACCAATCAGATTCCACCTCTCTTATCACTTCAATTTTCTTCAACAACATGGCGGTGTACAGTCAAGACGACCTCATCGATAATAACGCTCTTTATTGTAATAAAACGGGTTTTACCTCACGAAGTTTATCACCCTGATTTGAAACATGAACAGATTTTGAAAATATGTGTCGACGCCCAGTTGACGGTACACATGTTTTGCACATTCTGCAATAGAACGAATTCGGCATGGCAGTTGCCTCGTTAGTCCAGCCAACATATAACCCCATTACACTGCAAACACGAAAACGTCGTTTTTTCCGTATATGGTCATTGGACGGAAAAACGACGTTATTTGGACGCCTTCAAACCATCGTTTTTCCGTCCAAATAACGTCGTTATTTGACATCGGAATTTTCTGGGAGAGAACGATATCATCAAGCTCCGCCCTTTCTTGATTGGCATTGTCAATCGAGCAACAGCGTCTACCGGTATTCCTACTTCTCAGATTTCATTGGTCAGTTCTCGCGTGTTAGATTACAGGCCTGAGTTTGACGCTGTACTCGAAGCGCTTAGCCGAAGTACTGAAATCAATCGTTCTGCGCATGCGGATTGCTTAATGCCTTGTCCAAATTTTCCGTTCTGTGCATGCGCATACTACGAGATAGTAAGGCTAACGCTTACTCACCGGTGGAACGTAGACAATATCGCTAATACAGATATCACGTATTTGAATGTTAATACTAAAGACAACACTCGTTATTTTTGCAGTGACGATATAACACTTATACACGTTTATTGGTGACTTTCATCAGTTTTGCTATTTATTTTAATAACTTTGTTTTCACATATACAAGTAACAATACCCGACTAGCCTGTCATATATACTTATGGGGCAGTTTTCAATCTTGTACTGACTTACTCTGGTGTTCCTGAGCAAAGCTTATTGGCTTGGGTGTTATACCCCGTTTTTCTGGTAATCCTATTATTACTTCATTTTTATCTAATGACACCCTTTTCTCTGGATCACGGCTCCGTGACTATCCATAACAATTAAGATGAACATTCAGATCAAGTACATGAATTGTTTTGACACCACAGTCAATCAAAGACCAATGCTGTGTGGTTTGATAACACACTTCTACCAGGTCGAACATCATCTTTTTCTACCTAAAGAGAATCATAGTTCATATGCTAATCCATCTATTGCCTACGAAAACCGTCCCGCTCAAGATGACCTTACTTGTTGTTAAATCCATCATCTATCCCCCCGTTCTCACCCCCACCCACACCCACACGCGCGCGCGCGCGCGCGCACGCGCACGCACGCACACACATACAACGGACCTAAATAACCTGGACAGGAAATACTGCAGATAGCCTCTGGTCAACACCGCCGCGAGCGCTACCACAGAATGTTCGTCGAACTCTGCAGGGGGCATTCTCAGTAGCTTCAAATGCGCTGAAATGTGCGTGTCAAGGACAGCTGATGCTGAAGAACCGTGTTCACAGCTGACCGACTTGGTATTTTTCTGCACTGACAGAAACTGGATATACTGACCCACAGCTGTTATAGATATTTAACTAACACCTGATCAAATAGATGCCCTTCGTTACTCTTTGTGTGGAGTACCGTATATAACTGTGATAACGATACCGGTGGCGATGCTGATGCTGATGGTGGTGGTGATGATAATGATGGTGACGGCGATGATGATGGTGATGGTGATGGTGATGGTCATATGATCAAGGCCGCTGGGGTTGCCTAGTGGTAAAAACGTTCGCTCCTCGTGCCGAAAGTCCAGGTTCGATTCTCTGCATATCATAGGCACAATGTGGGAATCCCCGCCGTGATATGGCTGTAATATGGTTAAGGCGGCGTAAAATCCGACTCACATAAACTCTCATAAATCACTGTGCCATTGCTTACCAAGGTTGTGCAGATGGCACCGGAGTATGTCAAGATTCAACTCTCGGTTGGTCTTCTTCCATTATATCTCACTAGGTGGCGCTACTGGCCTCGCTAGGTCGTTCATTCATCCACAGGGGTACTTTCTTAAAGCGGTTGTCAAGTAGGAGTTTATGTCATCGGAAGTTCACCTCAACCGATTTCAGCAGTCCTGCTTTTATCTGATCCATTGACCTAAGTTTGTGGTTTGTACAGGAGATGCAATGGGCTATTCATGGCATATCACATGCTTTTAGGGATTGTGAACCGGCCTCGCGATATCTGATCCGCTGTCCTCGCATAGATATTAACATATCTTCGAGATCTGTCTGAATGAATGGGTGACAACATTCAAGAAGTACGTTAACGGTTATGTGAAATATTAGAATGATTCCACCACAGAAGCCAAATCTTAAAGTTGTTTGATTCTTCGGTAGCATTTTCAATAAATGTTGTTCACGAAAGGTTCCTGAATACATTAATCGAGATTACGCTATCCGCATGGATGACCTATTCCTGCATAGATATATCTAGATCGGTGACGCTAAGCCGGTGACCCGTACCCAGATCCGGACATACCAGTGAAACACTCACTCACTCACTCACTCACTCACAATGTATCAATGTATCAATCTATCAATCTATCAATCAAACAATCAATCAAAATGGAAATCGAGTGACGGATGCTTGACTCATTGTAAGTCTTTGTACGCCATTGTATCGTTGCTAGTGGTACCAGTTGCCGGTTTGGGCGAGACTAAGTATTGACGAAGCAAAGAGTTTAATCAGACGTCTCCTTGAGGGAGACTGGTGTCACACCTGTGATCCCTGGCGATAAGAAATATGACATTGCGTACCAGTTAGACGTATCAACGTATAATCGTAAATTCTCCTCGGCGTAATATATATCTTGCACGTGTACGTAAACAGGATGTGTATGGAAACTTGAGCAGGAAGCACAAGCACAAATGAAAGAAGACAGAAAGATTGTGACCCAAATTTAGTGACTGGTGGCCGTGTCGCACACACGAATTTTTATTAAATGTATCCTCGAGAGTTAGTAAGAAACTAGAAATAACTGCCTTTGTTCTGTAAATCTCACCAAGTTTCAGCTTTCGCCTCTTCCTTTGTGGAATGAGGTTTCACATTTGTAAAATGATCTGTTATCTGTCTGTACCATCAACTTAACTGCCCTCACCCCCTGCAGTTTTCCTGTCCCATATTGCCAAGCAGGTGACCCACAAGGAGGAAAACGGCCCTCCCTCAGTCCAGAATCATGAGTTATACTGTGCCTACCACAATAAGTTGTGAATACGTAGCCTTGCTGTGGCCAAACATTTTGTAACAATTTGGCAAACTTTGATATGTAAACAGCACATATAATTCAGTTTTATTTCATCTTAACATATCAGTTGAATCCCACTTGACCTTTGAAGATCCGGTTAAGAATAGATTTACAGCAACCCATGCTTGCCGTTATAGGCGACTATGCTTGTCGTAAGAGGCGACTAAAGGGATCGGGTGGTCAGGCTCGCTGACTTGGTTGATGTATGTCATTGTATCTCAATTGCGTGGATCGGTGGTCGTGATATCAATCACTGGATTGTCTGGTCCAGACTCGATTATTTACAGACAACCGTCATATAACTGGAATATTGCTACGTGCGGCGTTACACAAAGAACAACAAAAACGGAAAAAACGGATCCTACTTATTTTGTGGATACCATAACAATAAATCAAACCAATAGATCGTTTGAGCTAGCTAAATATAAAAAAAATAGTCGATAGTCATATTTCCCTCTGTTGGTCCCACGTGAAATGTTCTTCATGAATACTGTAAATCATGAAATTAACGCAATAATAAGTCAGCACCTTAATGCGAGTATATAAGAACCCTGGCCTCAAATGCGTCATGACATTTATGAGAGTAGCCTTGCAAAAATCACTGTAGTCTCACAATTTAATAATGTAGTATTGGCTGATAGATGTTCGACCGAATAATATCATTTGTTCAATCAACTGTTCATCTAATTTCCATTAATGTATGTTACATTGATAATATGTTCATTGAGGACGTCGTAACTTTGATGTTATTTGTGAGAGGGAAGTGTCCAGTGAGTTGTTCCTTATAGATGTAGCAGGGGAAAGGTAGATAAATGCAATGCCCGAACAATCGCATCAGAAAGTGAGAGCGAAATGTTAATCGGTATTGGGAGAAAAGGTACAGACGAGAAAATTGTGAGAATATGCGGGAAAGACCAAATTCAAACCCTCCTGTTCATAAAATGGATTTATCTGGCATTGCTGCGGTCGTACGTAATGTTGATATCTCATATAAGAAATAAACGAGTCGTGGTCGTTGTTTATCGTACAATAAACAACTCCCACTCGCGCCAACTGCACGATTCCGACAACACCAGGAGCATGCATGTTTCATTATTCAACTTATAAAATGATGACACTGGGTGCTCGCAAAAAGGCGAGCTTATCCCGATCCACTAGTGGCACCCGCTACAAACACATGTAAAGGCAAGCCAATTGTTCACCCGAAAAGGCACGGAAACACACGGTACAAGTCAAAATGGAGAATTGCATCAGACATCATTTTGGTCATTGATACGTCAAACCTGGATTTGCCAGCTACACGTCCTATACAAAGACCAAGCCAGGACCCGAATCCTTTAAACCCGCCCAAACAACCCCCTGAGCACGAAGCTTGCTTACATTTTCTCCTAACCTAAAGTAATCTATAATAGTTCTAAAGTAAATCGTATTTACCCGCATGAATCGCCTAATGTCATGTATTCCCGATCATCACTGATCAATTGGCCGATCGTTGAAAGGTGATTGTAAAGATGTGTCAAATAGATACTAAGGTAAATTCATAGATTGCTGTAGATTGTTACTACGATAGTTTGGATGTTTTTTTCGTTTGTTTTTTCTCTAGGATGGGTTGTAGCGAGGGTATCCTTGAACGGGCATGCAACCACGCTTCTGTTTGAATTCGTACCAGGGAATTCCAACGGTTTTCCCCAGGAATGTGGAAGTAGTCAGTGTTTACGCCATTTCAAGAATACAGTCACGTGAAGAACGTCATGTGACCGACCTCTCGTCCTAGCCGTATATCTTGTAAACTTCACATTAAAAAAATAGTTATTATTATAACCAAATGAAACACAACCCATTATCCGATAGGGGTAACTGTTCATAGCCGAGGGATATGTTACCACAATAAACTTGGTAACATTGTTTGGTTTCACTTCTTGGCGCATGCCTGAATTCCATTAAAATGTTACATATTCTAAAACTGGCTTATCAGCAAATCTCGCTGCACTGCGCGCGACAGATACTAGAGCAAGGCATGCCAGAAATACGAAACCTAAAGCTTTCGAAAGGAAGCCTTAGGAATCACGTGCATCGGGGGACCAGCGCCATCTGATTGGCCGTTAACAGTTGTACAAGGCGGAGCAAAAAGCATCGTTTTTCCGTCCATTTTATGCTTGAAAAACTCGACCCTTTTCTGCACACTTTCTAGACGCTCACCAATTAATCAATTTTAATAATTTTTTAGTCGTTTTTCCGTCCAATGACCATATACGGAAAAAAACGACGTTTTCGTGTTTGGTGTGTAATTCCAGCTTAGTTCGGCAAGGGTGGAAACTGGACTTTTAGAGTCAGTAAGATTCTTTGCCTCGAGTGGGATCTGGTGCATGGGCGGATGTGCGAAATGTCAGAATCTTCAGCGTGTTCGGGGACCAAACCTGACTGCTGCCCATTTATTTGCGATAACAAATACAAGAAAAAATGTCTCCCACTTTAGATATCAAATTCTGATGCACATGAATTCTATATGCTCAATGATATGGATGTTATGCTTTATGGTCAAGACTTCGAATCAGACTAATCAAAAGAAATTACTTACCTTGTGGCTTATTTGTTTATCGCCGCCATTTCTCGCACGCTGACGTTTCCGGAAAAGGTGTCCCGAATTAACTACAATCGTCTTTTGACGGATACAACCGAAGTTGTTCCGATGCATTTAACCGAGTTTCCCACAGCAGCTGTGCACGCATTTCCCTAACGACAGCTGTCCGAACCTATAGTATTTCTTTTCGTACGCAATATAAAATGCATTCGGTTCAAATACGGAAGCTATACAACCAATATACCTTCATTTTAAACCACGCAACGCTTTTTATTCAAACAGATAAGAGGGCCTGATCGTGGGTTTTCCTGTAGAATCAGAACATGGCTGTGCTTCCATGGCCATCATGATCGCCTCTATTTAAACCCAAGTGAACATCTATGGGATGAATTCGATCGCCGCCTCAAGCGCTTCCACAGCTTCGCCAGGCATAGCCTTACTCCAAGGCTGCACTGAAAGATAGGTCCATGGATGTGTAGTAATTCTATCCTCCTAACGGGCAAGTCTAGATATGTGGACTGTCATTTACATAATCCAGAAATAACGATTTTAACTAATAATTATTGCCTTAGAGACTTGTGCAAGTCTACGCCAGGCATCGCAGGATGATTGCACGAGCACAACAGGATCGAATTCAGCACCTCATTCAACAGGTAGGCGTTGCAGACCTGTGATACCGGTCAATGGTAGTCACAACAGGAATGACGTTAACGCTGCCATATAACGCTGTGTGAACGTTTATAGGACATTTATGTCAGTCAGATTTGACATCAGACACTACCATTTCATCATGTGGAGTGAATAATTCATAGATATTTGCTTCGGTTTGGAAATATTTGAAATAGAGACGACGTATGTAAACATTTTCACCTGTACGTTTCTTTTAGTGTCATTTTCAACATGTTTAGAATTTTAACATGTTCCAATTATGACATGTTTATGTTTTAAACACAACTAAATATTATGGTATTAATATAAATATGTTGAGGTCAAAATGAAGGAACGCGTTGAACCCTAACACAATTAATAAAGTGTATTTATCAAACTTTTAAGATTTGTACGGGGCAAAAGGTCCATATTTCAACTTGTTTAAATGATTAGTTAAAGTTAAACCTTTTTGGATATATTCCAAATCTGCTTCATTCTAATATTTGTTTATTATTGTCAACAAAAAAATACGCCTCGGAAATCCCAACCTTTCGGCCATCTGGGACGAATCTTACTCAGACGTTATGTCATTTTGCAATACTGGGATTTCTATATTAGGTGAAATGGTACCGACAAGCACGGGGTACTGAAGGCCTATTCTTAACCTCATCCCCATGGGACAAATTAGTAAAGACACGCAAGACGGCTGATGGGCACTGGTAAGAAGAAAGACAGACACAGGAGTGAGAAAGATATTGGGAGGTGAGGTGAAATGGGGTTTAACGTAGCGTTCAGGATTATTTTACTCCTATAGCAACGGGCATACCACCTCTAGCTCTAGCCCACTGAGAAGCCATGCAGCAGCTCGACATGGATACCTCCTGAGACAGCCATGCAGTCCTTGTTTCAGCCCCTTAATGCTGAGTGTTAGGCAGGTTAACAACAAGTACCATATCTTAACTCGGGATAAAAAAACGGACCTTCACCGCTCTAGGCAGACGCGCCATCGACTAGACTAGCAGCGAGTCTGACATGAAGAAGGATAGGTGAGTGTTGAAGAAATACGATCATGCAACGAAACACCATCACACTGGAGCATTCATTTGAAGTGAACTTGCCGGATGTGCAGTCATGTGTAGCCAATTTCACGTTTTGTAGACTTTATTTAGTCTAAGGGGACTGACTGAATTGAGTACTATGTCGTTTCTGTAAGATCTATCATTCTGTCATAAAACACTCTCTAACTGCCCTATGCATCATTCAGTTTCAAACTAATTCAACTCATTGTCAAAACAGACAGATGGGCGACAGTCAAACAGACACATACTTGGGATAAAGCTATTTCAAGCGTAACATTGCAGAGCAGTGAGATACGAAGTATTGGGCAATATCTAAGACATAGGCGTCAAATTCCTTTCGCTTCATTTGTATGGTGTTGCCGTCATAAGTATGACTCATCCACCGCCATACACCAGCCAGCATTGCCCTACACCACCATACATCGCCACCCACCCACCGCCATACATCGCCACACTCACACAGCCATACATCGCCACACACCCACCGCGATACATCGCCACCCACCCACCACCATACATCGCCACCCACTCACCGCCATACATCGCCACACACACACCGCCATACATCGCCTTACACACACCGCGATACATCGCCACGCATCCACCGCCACACACCCACCGCCATACATCGCCACACACCCACCGCCATACATCGCCACACTCACACAGCCATACATCGCCACACACCCACCGCGATACATCGCCACACTCACACGGCCATACATCGCAACACACACACCGCCATACATCGCCACACACACACGGCCATACATCGCCACACACCCACCACCATACATCGCCACACACACACCGCCATACATCGCCACACTCACACCGTCATACATCGCAACACACACACCGCCATACATCGCCACACATCCACCGTCATACATCGCCACACACCCACCGTCATACATCGCCACACATCCACCGTCATACATCGCCACACATCCACCGTCATACATCGCCACACACCCACCACCATACATCGCCCACATCCACCGCCACACACCGCCATACATCGCCACACACACACACCGCCATACATCGCCACCCACCCACCGCCAAGCATTGCCAGACACACCCCCACACACACCGCCACACACACACACCGCCATACATCGCCACACATCCACCGCCATACATCGCCACACACACACCGCCATACATCGCCACACATCCACCGCCAAACATCGCCACACACACACCGCCACACACACACCGCCATACATCGCCACACACCCACCGCCATACATCGCCACACTCACACAGCCATACATCGCCACACACACACCGCCATACATCGCCACAAATCCACCGCAAAAACATCGCCACACACACACCGCCATACATCCACCGCTATACATCGCCACACACATACCGCCATACATCGCTATACACCGCCACACACCCACCGCCATACATCGCCACACACCCACCGCCAAAGAGATATAATGTCACACAAATATATTCCCACCCTTTCATCATATCACTTCGCACATTAGAATTGTAGAGATGGCTGAGAGAAAAACACCACCATGAACAATCCAATCACAATCAACATTTTATCATACCTTTGCAACCATCACATACACAACAGAATAGCTCCATTAAACCACTATTTTTGTGAAACGACGAATATACATGGGTCATTATATTCATACCCAGGAGATGACGCCAACGCACGACCAGTATCGCAACCGCCATCATGGTAAATGCAGACACGACTTTGTAATGGGACGAAAGTGACATTTCGGTATCAATGCTGGGAATGCAGATTCGGCGAGTTAAGTGATTGAATGAGTGTTATCATCATATATACATACACAAAGAGAAGTTGCCTTGACGATACAGAATACCCTGCCTCCCATAATCCTCAGTTAAAAGTGTTCATTAGCAAACCAGCAGCTTAAATGTGTGTCAGCTTCACCTAAATGTTCATATCATACAGAAACATTATGAGTATAATAAGCCTCTAGAGATGCATCCAACTCGATAAAAGAATACATGTATAGATATGCAGACAAATCGATATACTTGCACGTGTTTAGAGATGTGGCCACCTCGATATAAGTATACATGTTCGATATAAGTATACATGTTCAGAGCTGTAGCCTCCTCGATATAAGTATACATGTTCAGAGATGTAGCCACCTCATTATAAGTATACATGTTCAGAGATGTACATGTAGCCACCTCATTATAAGTATACATGTTCAGAGATGTAGCCACCTCATTATAAGTATACATGTTCAGAGATGTAGCCACCTCATTATAAGTATACATGTTCAGAGATGTAGCCACCTCATTATAAGTATACATGTTCAGAGATGTACATGTAGCCACCTCATTATAAGTATACATGTTCAGAGATGTAGCCACCTCATTATAAGTATACATGTTCAGAGATGTAGCCACCTCATTATAAGTATACATGTTCAGAGATGTAGCCACCTCATTATAAGTATACATGTTCAGAGATGTAGCCACCTCGATATAAGTATACATGTTCAGAGATGTAGCCAACTCGATATAAGTATACATGTTCAGAGCTGTAGCCAACTCGACATAAGTACACATGTTTAGAGATGTAGCCACCTCGATATAAGTATGCATGTTCAGAGATGTAGCCACCTCGATATAAGTATACATGTTCAGAGATGTAGCCACCTCGATATAAGTATACATGTTCAGAGATGTAGCCAACTCGATATAAGTATGCATGTTCAGAGATGTAGCCACCTCGATATAAGTATACATGTTCAGAGATTTAGCCAACTCGATATAAGTATACATGTTCAGAGATGTAGCCACCTCATTATAAGTATACATGTTCAGAGATGTAGCCAACTCGACATAAGTACACATGTTTAGAGATGTAGCCACCTCGATATAAGTATGCATGTTCAGAGATGTAGCCACCTCGACATAAGTATACATGTTCAGAGATGTAGCCTCCTCGATATAAGTATACATGTTCAGAGATGTAGCCAACTCGATATAAGTATACATGTTAAGAGATGTAGCCACCTCGATTTAAGTATACATGTTCAGAGATGTAGCCTCCTCGATATAAGTATACATGTTCAGAGATGTAGCCAACTCGATATAAGTATACATGTTAAGAGATGTAGCCAACTCGATATAAGTACACATGTTTAGAGATGTAGCCACCTCGATTTAAGTACACATGTTTAGAGATGTAGCCACCTCGATATAAGTATGCATGTTCAGAGATGTAGCCACCTCGATATAAGTATACATGTTCAGAGATGTAGCCACCTCGATATAAGTATACATGTTCAGAGATGTAGCCAACTCGATATAAGTATGCATGTTCAGAGATGTAGCCACCTCGATATAAGTATACATGTTCAGAGATTTAGCCAACTCGATATAAGTATACATGTTCAGAGATGTAGCCACCTCATTATAAGTATACATGTTCAGAGATGTAGCCAACTCGACATAAGTACACATGTTTAGAGATGTAGCCACCTCGATATAAGTATGCATGTTCAGAGATGTAGCCACCTCGACATAAGTATACATGTTCAGAGATGTAGCCTCCTCGATATAAGTATACATGTTCAGAGATGTAGCCAACTCGATATAAGTATACATGTTAAGAGATGTAGCCAACTCGATATAAGTACACATGTTTAGAGATGTAGCCACCTCGATTTAAGTATACATGTTCAGAGATGTAGCCTCCTCGATATAAGTATACATGTTCAGAGATGTAGCCACCTCGATATAAGTATACATGTTTAGAGATGTAGCCACCTCGACATAAGTATACATGTTCAGAGATGTAGCCTCCTCGATATAAGTATACATGTTCAGAGATGTAGCCAACTCGATATAAGTATACATGTTAAGAGATGTAGCCAACTCGATATAAGTACACATGTTTAGAGATGTAGAGATGTAGCCACCTCGATATAAGTATGCATGTTCAGAGATGTAGCCACCTCGATATAAGTATACATGTTCAGAGATGTAGCCACCTCGATATAAGTATACATGTTTAGAGATGTAGCCACCTCGATATAAGTATAGATGTTCAGAGATGTAGCCACCTCGATATAAGTATACATGTTCGATATAAGTATACATGTTCAGAGCTGTAGCCTCCTCGATATAAGTATACATGTTCAGAGATGTAGCCACCTCGATATAAGTATACATGTTCAGAGATGTAGCCACCTCGATTTAAGTATACATGTTCAGAGATGTAGCCTCCTCGATATAAGTATACATGTTCAGAGATGTAGCCAACTCGATATAAGTATACATGTTAAGAGATGTAGCCAACTCGATATAAGTACACATGTTTAGAGATGTAGCCACCTCGATTTAAGTATACATGTTCAGAGATGTAGCCTCCTCGATATAAGTATACATGTTCAGAGATGTAGCCACCTCGATATAAGTATACATGTTTAGAGATGTAGCCACCTCGATATAAGTATACATGTTTAGAGATGTAGCCACCTCGATATAAGTTCAGAGATGTAGCCACCTCGATACAATGATACATGTTTAGAGATATAGCCACCTCGATAAAATCGTTTAGAGATGTAGCTATCTCAATATAAGCATTCACTTCTTGGGATGCTGCCAACTCGAGCATGCAGGTTTTGCGATTGAGCCAACTCGATACAAGCACACACGTTTTGACACGCAGCCAACTCGACATTAACGTAACGATGTGGCAATATCGAGAAATTCAACAACCATTCAGAACACGCAGCGCCCTCGTCATAAAAAGCAACGTTTCAAAAACTGAGAAAAAACGAATCAGCCAAATAAACATTCGAGACAAAGAACTCGAGATGCACTCTTGCATGGTGACATTTAAACATTGCACGGGGTAATTCAGATGACCTTTAACACTATGATATTAATATCATCGTTCCCTACGAGCGTCAATTACCGGGAACAAAAAGCGGCTGGCGATTTATACAATCGTGGGAATCAAGTACAGTCTCGTACTGCTAGAAAAAAAAGTTTTCCACAAAATCGTTTTTGTTTTATCTTTTACGCTGCAATCAGCAACATTCCAGCTTCACCAAGGCAACCTGTATATATTCATTTTTACATCAGACAAACCAGTGACTGATTATTTGAGCAATCCCTCACGGGTATATAATTGTACGAGGGCACCCGATCAACCCAATCCACAACCGATCCTCCAGTCGACCAGCTTAGGTTGAGGGGTCACGTCTTACCCTGAATTCCCACGAAAACACCAGGAAGTTCTCATTGTATGAGTTTTATGGGTTCTGTAATGATCCGGAACGTGAGGATTCTGAGTAACATGACGATGACTACTTAATAGCTTCTTCCTTGTCTGAAGTAACCAACTCGTCAACACTTTATTCAAAAGTGTGTATAAAACCACCTACACACATGCACACAAGCACACAAGCACACACGCACACACGCAATCACACATTAACACAATACACAGAGATGCATGTATATCTTATATACAATATGAATTGGAGTTTACAATGTGTCTAAAGCCTTAAAGCCACAGGGAGAGGGAAAAAGATATATATATAGATAGATAGATAGATAGATATGTGTGTGTGTGTGTGTGACCATATATATATATATATATATATATATATATATATATTAGAGAGAGAGATAGATAGAGAGATAGACAGAGAGATTGAGAGAGATATTTAGATATTAGAGAGATAGAGAAATAGAGTGAGATAGGTATATAGAGATAGATAAAGAGAAAGAGAGAGATTAAGAGGTAGACAGAGAGACAGAGAGAAGTAGATAGATAGAGAGATAGATATATACTGATAGATAGATAGATAGATAGAAAGGGAGAAACAGGGAGATAGATGGATAGAGATAGAGAGATATAGAGAGAGATTGATATGAGAGAGATAGATAAATATATTGTGATAGATCGACAGGTAGATAGATAGAGTCAGGGTCACTTTGAGTGTGAAATAACTTTGAAATAACATTTTAGTGAACATAATACTTTCCTGTCAACAACATGTATGCATCTGACAAATGTCACACACCAGCGGAGACCTATAGCTAGTTACCAAATAGAGGAACAAGGAAGCCAATCGTTTGAAACGGTTGAACGTCTTTATTTGAGAAATGTCGTGGTTTTGACATTGTCAAAGCCTGTAATTAATTCTAAAGAAGAACAAGGAAGGGAGTAGAAGCTGAATGACAATGATAAGGATATTATAATGTTGATGGGGATGCCATGTGTTATACGAATAGTATCGCTTGAACGCATAAGCGGAAAAATACAGTTGAAATTGTATTCCGTGACACATTAGCGATTAACTATCTCGATAAAGCCTAACCTAAGGTCTAACGAAGCGTACCATGATTTAGGCTTCCTTATTGCTGAATTAGTCATAGGCATCAGTCGACCTACATGTATACTACTCAAAAGGTGCTAAGGATAATCACTTTAAGAGGTGTAATACGTCAAATTGTGTGCATCTGTTGAAATAGCTAAGGATAATATTGCATGAAGACATGTTTAATGAACAAAAGTCCGGTGTCACGTGCCACACAATGCCAGCAAACAACATGTGATCTATAATCAGTCAGATCACGCGTCAAAATGAAATTATCAGACCAAAGCTGAATCGTCGAAAAAAAAATCACGAAATTAATTTTACTTTGGGGAATAAGGGTTTGCAGGTGTAAAATGATCTTATCTTATGTGTCTGTGCCATCAACTTAATGCCCTCAGCCACCCTGCAGTCCTCAACCATCCGCGCCAAGCCTGTCCCCACAATGTGTCATATGGTTACTGTTAAATGATGAGCTAAGGGTCCTTCAAGATCCCCTCTTCTGCCTCTGCGAAGCTAGTATGTGCCTAGCATGTTTAGAATGACTAGCATTGCTGTTGTTTTAAACATTTTTAACAATAAAGCAAACATTGATATGAAAAAAGCAAATATAATAAAGTTTTTTATCATCTTAATATAACAGTGTAATTCCACCTATTTTGGGGACACTGTGAAAATAAATCAAAGTTTCCTTTGAGTTATCAAGAATATCATAAAATACTTAGCAAGTCTATGCTCATAAATCCTTCTACTCCCTCCGAAGGCTGCTATTTTACCTAGGGTATATGTCTATATACTGAAATGTACCTGGGTTATGTATCTGTAGTACCCAATGACCCATCCGGCTCTATTCCCCATGCGGTTGAACCTACATAAAATAATCCACACTAATGCTATAAATCCTCCGGCTCTATTCCCCATGCGGTTGAACCTACATAAAATATTCCACACTAATGCTATGAATCCTTACATGTGTCACCAAATTAATGCGATTGTAAACCGCTGGCCTAAACTGTGTCATGAATGTAATGCTACTAGCCCTGCCTTTGAGCTGTAAAAACGGTTACAGGCCGGAAAAGCCACATTTCGAAAATAGATAGCCCAAATTGATGTGGCGCTCCCGGCAATGGTTATGGTTGCGTGATTGTATAATGTGGCTCTCGCGGCTATGCTGTCAAAACATGCTTTGTGATTCTAACAGGTTACCGTATATAACAAAACAAGTCTTGTTTTCTCATTTCTTATTCAACAAGGATAACATATTCATCAGAATTATGAATAGCATATGAATATCATAATGGATCATAACTGCAGATGAAGGAGGTCGCCCACGTGGTCAGCATATTCCATCTCACTCAGGTGTAGGTTCAGCAGCTGGATCTTGAGGGACGCAATACGTGCATCGACTGCCTTGTACTTCTTTCTTCGTGAAGGTTCTGACCACTGGTGAGAGAGTCTCAGGACTGCAACCTCTTTGAGTGACTGCTCTCGCTGAAATAGCTTCACTACCTCGTAGATGTTCGGGTGGCACTTCTTGGCAAGTTTCTTTATCTTGTTGTGCCACCCTTCCAGGTGATTGTTGGTACGGTGGCCTTGGTTTTCGAAATGTAAATGTGGCTCTACCGGCAATAGACATTTCTGAAATGTGGCGCTCCCGGCTAGACACCGTAAAAACTAATCAGCTAACGAAAACACCAAGACTGTAGACTTCTATGATGTAGAATTAGCAGATGAAAGTTCGATTAAAAACTATCATATCTATATTAAAAAATATCAACTTCTGCTGTTGATCTAACTTCTATGAAATCAAAAGCAGAAAAGTGTGTCCTCGTATTTTGGGAAATAAAACATGAAAGAGCAACATGTACATGCTTTGAATGGAAATGTACTTGCCTGTGTGATTTTACTTTTACTGTGCGAATCTTATCTTTACAGGCAGTAGTGACAGTTTTCTGTTTTTGCTTGTGTGCAGTGTCCCAAGAATAAATTATTGTGATGTACTAATGTGCTAATATAGAATATTGTAGATGTGTATTATTATATTAGCGCTATAAGACGTAAATCTTCCTCGTGACAAAACGGTCAACTTCCCTCTTGTTCTGCGCATGCCTAGTTTGCAATGTTGTAGGCTGTCTGTTTTAGTTCTGCCGTTTCCATGTTTTCGGCAGCCTACTCTCAGATTTATGATGCTGTTTCTCAGTTTTTGGTTACTTTCGCGTGGTTTCTGTAGCCGATTCCCTGTCGATATGCTGTCTTAACTGTCTACATATGTACCTGTCGACATGCTGTCTTAACTGTCTACATATATACCTCTCGACGTGCTGTCTTAACTATCTACAAATGTACCTGTCGACATGCCGTCTTAACTGTCTACATTTATACCTGTCGACATGCTGTCTTAACTGTCTACATATGTACCTCTCGACGTGCTGTCTTAACTATCTACAAATGTACCTGTCGACATGCCGTCTTAACTGTCTACATTTATACCTGTCGACATGCTGTCTTAACTGTCTACATATGTACCTCTCGACATGCTGTTCTGCCTGTCTACATATGTACCTGTCGACATGCTGTTCTGCCTGTCTACATATGTACCTGTCGACATGATGTCCTGTCTACATATGTACCTGTCGATATGCTGTCTTAACTGTCTACATATGTACCTGTCGACATGCTGTCTTAACTGTCTACATTTATACCTGTCGACATGCTGTCTTAACTGTCTACATTTATACCTGTCGACATGCTGTCTTAACTGTCTACATATGTACCTCTCGACATGCTGTTCTGCCTGTCTACATATGTACCTGTCGACATGATGTCCTGTCTACATATGTACCTGTCGACATGCTGTCTTAACTGTCTACATATGTACCTGTCGACAAGCTGTCTTAACTGTCTACATTTATACCTGTCGACATGCTGTCTTAACTGTCTACATTTATACCTGTCGACATGCTGTCTTAACTGTCTACATATGTACCTCTCGACATGCTGTTCTGCCTGTCTACATATGTACCTGTCGACATGATGTCCTGTCTACATATGTACCTGTCGACATGCCGTATTGCCTGTCTGCATATGTACCTGTCTTATACTTATACTGTCAGAGAGATGTATTACCATTGCTCAATTTGAGGAAGACATAGGTCTAAGCCATTGATCCAATGAAACTATTATTCATAAACATTTACATAGGAATAAGATTTCTGCTCGTTGGGTGCCAACGTTTCTCAATTCTGATCTTATGGAAAAATGCGAAACCGTGTTTTGAGGAGGAATCAAACTCCGTTTGCCTAATCGAAAGTTCCAGGTGGGCCCACATTCGAAACTAAACGCACATGTCGACATGTTGAGAATATGTATTACGTAAACAAACCCGCATTACGAACTGCTATTTTGTCTATTTAAAATAAGTATTATGACTTATAATGGGATTAGAATGTACAAATGCGAAGACACTACAGCAGAGCTCACTTCTGCGAACATCGTAAAACAAGGTCGTGGGGTCATTAATATTCATGAGTTATTCCTTTCATGGAAATGTTTGAGGTAATAGGCTTGTATCGTGTCCGAGTTCAATTCAAGTGTAGACATATTTTCAGGCTTATATCGCCACCAACACTTATGATTAGATTGATGTGTTATGCTGGAAAAAGTAGAATGAGTGGTATTGGATCTGTAAATTTAATTTGAAGTTGATCTAAGTTTCTTGCTTTGTAAATATTTTTGTAAAACTAGTGTGGTCAGCTATGATGACGTTATTCAAACTTCAAAGACTTAATGTGGCTTTCGTCACACTAAATAATTTACAAAGACGTTTCCCATCAATATTACAAAATGAGAATAATATATACTGAACAACAGAAGTTCCTGTGACATTGAATAAGATTTAATGCAAATTTAAGTTTTTACCCAATCTGAAACAATTTACGTTTGCAACGGATAAAAGACTCCTGTAAGTGTTCAAATGGTTTAATTTGCCATACTGACTTCAGAAAATGCGTGATTTCATAAGAAAAACAACATGAACATGCCAAAATGTCAATCAATAGCGTGTGTGTCCACCTTTGGTTGCGATGAAGCAACACATCTTCGACTCATGGAATGGACCAGGCGTCGCACAAAGTCCTGTGGCTATCTGTCCATATCAGCTGGAGCATATTTCGAAGTTCCTGGAGTGTCTGTGGAACACGTGGTTGACGTCTCATCCCACATGTGCTCGATTGGTGAGAGATCAGGGGAGCGAGCCGGCCAGGGGATGATATTCACGTTGTTTTGTTGAAGAGAATCATGAACAAGTCGAGCAATATGAGGCCGGGTGTTGTCATGTTGAAAGGTAATGCCTGGGCCATGATGACGCAAAAACGGTAGAGCAACAGGGCCTATGATCTCGTCGCGGTAGCGCTGTCCATTGAGATGTCCCTCTACCACTATCAAACGGGTCCTCTGTCTTGCTGTAATCCCAACCCATACCATAACGCTGCCGTCCCCGAACCGATCTTCTTCCATGACACAATGCTTGACGTAACGTTCACCTCGACGTCGGTACACTCGAATCCGTCCATCGCTGTGGCTGAGGTGAAAACGAGACTCGTCAGTGAATAGAACTTGTCCCCACTGTATGGCCGTCCAGCGTAGACGCTGTCTGCTTCACTGTAAACGTGCTTGACGATGGCTTCCTGTCAAAATGGGACGTCTGGCGGGTCTTCTGGCGACAATCCCTGCACATCTGAGGCGGCGACGTACGGTTTGTGAAGATATTCGTCGAAGGCCAGGGATGCTACTTGCAGTCACGGTTGCTGGCTGGAATCGATTTCGTAGGTGTGTTGTTCGAATCCACTTGTCGTGTCGATTATTGGTTACGCGTGGCCTGTCTATCCGAGGATGGTCTCTGACTGCATTCGTCTGTTGCCAACGTTGCCACAAACACCAAATGGTGTTTCTGTGGACGTTAAATTGTCTTGCAACATCACGTTGACTCGCAGACGCTCATTTTCGGACAGGCATTGCATTTCGTAATGTTGAATAATTGCGTAATTTTGTTGTTTTTCTGAGTGGTTGTTGTTAGCACGATACTAAGCAACGCATATGGAATCCCGTTAACGCACATGTGTTTCGCAGTGGAATGAAAAAATGAAAAATAAAGTTTTGTAATCACCTTTTATTATCCCACAATTTGTATTTACATTCAAAGCAATTAAAGGCAAAACACTACACGAATATTGTAGTATTTCCTTTTCTAAAGCAGTCCTAATGTGACTGAAGGTTAAACTGTAGCCAACGATGTCAGTCTAACCATGTGTTCTATCATCTAGCCACCACGATGGTTGGTGCTAGACTCCTTTCAAGCATTATATACATGCTTTTCAGTGTTCTCCGCGAAGCTGAATGCGTTTTAGAGTTCATTTTCCGAAAAAATAACAGTCACTGAACATTCCTCCTGAACGTTCCTCCGATACGCTGAATTCACGTGCACCGTAAATGACATGGTTGTATTTTTACTACACAACCGACTATCCACAAACAGTTCTTCAGTCCATTTCCCCCCTCGATGATAGACTCCTGTCTATCAGAATACATGAAAACATCCATGAATCATTCGCTATAATGCACATTTCAATGTAGAATACCACATCCTCACACACAATGTTTCCTCATTCTGCGATGATATCCTCAGAATTGCCTCGCACTGTATCCAATTTCGAATGGTCAGATCTCGATCCTTTAACCTTGTCCTCCATACGAATTATCCTCTTTTGAGCTTCCTCCTGTTCCTGTTGCGTCTCAGATGAACATTCCTGGTCTGCTGAGTCATCCCCCGAGTTCCACTCCAGAGGACATACTTTCGTCACCGGTCGGATGAGTGTAGACTTGCCCATTTTGACTTGAACCACTCGAACATGTCCATCCTTGCCTGGGTAAGTATTGATGATTGTCCCCAGGGGCCAACTTCCACGTGGTGACTCTGGTGTAACAACGATCACAACATCATTCACTTGTATATTTCGACTGGCCTTTCTCCACTTTTTTTCTGACTTGTAGAGTCGGCAGCAACTCCCTCAACCACCTTCTCCAGAAGTGCCTGACAAGTTCTTGTATTCTTCTCCAACGCTTTCTTGGGTTGAAAGATGTTGTGTCAACATTCTCAGGCGCAAACGTTCCACCAACTTGTCCGTGCATAAGATGATTTGGTGTTAAGGGTACATCATCTTGACTGTTAGCACTTTGATACGTAAGTGGACGAGAATTGATGAGTGCTTCTGCAGCAGTAAATGCTGTAGTTAGTTCTTCATCTGTGACATCTCATTTACCTAGAATGGCAAAGATAGCCCTTTTTGCTGATTTTATCATACATTCAAATACACCACCGAAATGTGGTGCATGAGGAGGGTTGAATCTCCAAATGATTCCCCTATTTGCTAAGGACGATTTAGCAGGCACATCAAGTTTGTTGACAAGGTCGCTCATTTCCTTCACTGCACCTACAAAGTTGGTACCGTTGTCCGATATCACCTCCCCCGGCATGCCTCGTCTATTTGTCATGCGAAAAAAAGCATTCAGAAAAGAGTCACTGTCCAGCCCATATGACATTTCAAGGTGTACAGCCCTTGTTGACAAACATGTAAAAAGACACAAGTACCGTTTTTGTCTTTTCTTTGACCTTTCTTGAATTGTTAAGAAAGGTCCCGCATAATCCACTCCAACTTGTGAAAATGCTCTCATTGAGTAGCGTACTCTTACCTTTGGAAGTGGAGCCATGATGTGAGGGTTTGGTTTAGCCTTTTTTCTCCGACAAAATGCACAATCTGTCTCCCATGCGCGAATCTCTTCACGAGCAGCGATGATCCAATATCGTGAGGAGAGTGCTGCTAAAGTCTGATTTGTACCTGTAGCATGGTTACCTTCTTCGTGGTAATGTTTGACAATCAGTCTTGTCACCCAGTTTTTTCGAGGCAAGATTATTGGAATCCGTGCCTCTAATGACAAACAATCAGCATATTTCAACCTGCCACTGGATCTAATAATTCCTTCTTCATCAAGTACTGGCTGAAGTCCGATGAGTTTGCTGTTACTTGGTAACTGTTTTTCGTTCTTTAGTGCGGAATACTCTTTTGCAAATTCCTGTTTTTGCATGTGACTAATGATTTTCATTTCAGCATCTACGATGTCCTCTACATCCAGATCACCGCTGTGATGTAGTTCTGATGGAACACGTGCGTTGGATACAAATCTATATACCCAAGCATATATTCTAGTCAATCTCTTCCAGTCAGAATATTTGGATGGATCACCCTCGGACATTAGCGTAACCATTTCTCTTTTGCTGGCCAGTTTCGTCATTTCTAAAGTACTCTCATTTTGAAACCCACATATTTGTTCTGGCCATTCACTTTCTTTCAGAGTCAAGAATTCTGGTCCCAACAACCATGTACTACCCACTAGGTTCTCTGCCGATGTGCCTCTGGTAATTATGTCTGCAGGGTTTAATTTAGATGGAACATATTTCCACTGACAAGGATTGGTATTTTTCTTTATTACCCACGTGGTGAAGATACAGGTGGTAAGATACTAAATCCGTACGTCACACGTGTGTCGTACAAGGTTGACCTTGTTTTATTCGTTTTGATTGGATAACCGTGACCTCTGTCACACCGGGACTACTTTTTTCATTCATAAAAAATCGCGAGACGTCATTCATTTTGCGATTACAAGGCAGAACTGAAGAAATTCATGAGAACGAGAGATATTTACAAACACTTTATTAAACCAAACAAGATAGTCACACGCATCACATTCGGTTTGCATTCTATATAAGTTATGCATAGAGCTCCTACAGACATATAATCGAGCTAGATCTATAAATCGATTTACAATGTACGACTGCCGATCGAGCGCGTCCCTTGAGCGTGACGCACCCGACCATTTTCGCAACTTTCAATTTGATTTAACGTAAAAGGATAAGCGTGGTGAAATGAAGTCTGTTTAAACTATCTGGACAGATATCTAGACTTACTTGGGATGATCCGGTTGTGCCATCGGTGTCCCCTTTGAAGCGTATTTTATGGCGCTGTTTCGGGAGGTGTTGTTCATGAATGAACGAACACGACAGCACGACCAGATCACTTACAGTTCACAGTTCCGATACAAATCACTGGAAAACTCCGTGGAAGTGTGCTTGACTTCAAATTTTGTGGCCTCAAACATCCCAAATGTGAACAGTAACATTCCCTATCTCTAGCGTAAAACGCTGTGAGTGGATCGCGGTTGTCTTTTCTTATTCCGCTGGCGACCTTGCCCTTCGATCGTTCGAAGCTGTCACTGACATGCAAGCAGATTTGAGTTTGTTGATTTTCACGTCTTCAGTATATAGGGTGGTACAGTTAACATGAATGTCTTTGACGAACAGTCTGATTTCCCTCTTCCAAAATGATACGGACATGAGATAAATTCAGCTGATAGATCAAGGAAACCGAACCATTTTGAATGCACAGACGGGACCCAGGCAGTGTGATGCGTGTGACTGTTGATCCGATATTCAAAGCGCGGCGCTAATGTTACATTTCAAATTTTCTTTTCGGTGTCCTGCGTTCTAACAACATGGCGCTTGAATTACCATAAGTTGAAGACTTTCTTCCAAAAGGATCTTGAGCGTCGGTGCTGGTTTGTTTGCAAACAGAACAGCAGGCGCATGTTGTTAATGCGTATGCATAAACATGTCAACAATGCCCATATTTGGTCATATATCAATATTCATGCGCAACCAGATTTTGCAACCGGTTTCAGTTTGGTCTGTCAATGAACGAAAGTTGTTATGTATTTACACTTAAATATATATTTAACGTGGGTAATAAATAAAATACCACACTCATTCTCGTTAGATACCATTTTTACGAAACTCGTGAACTTTCTATGGTATCTGACCTCGCTTTCGCTCGGTCAGATACCATAGAAAGTCCACTCGTTTCGTAAAAATGGTATCTAACGAGAATGAGTGTAGTATTCTCTATGGATGTAACCAATGCGATTGGCCACAAAAGATTTGTAATTTCTACTCTGGCTTTTAATCCAGCACAGACCATTCATACTATCACACCAATGTTTGGTGTTTGAAGTGGTCATCCCTAACACATTTGCTGAAGCAACAAACAACTTGACACCAAGGACTGCCGCCATGAGTTCCATTCTTGGAATGCTAACAGATTGAAGAGGAGCAACCCTGCTTTTGGACGTAACTAATCGACTCGACAATTCCAATGGTAAGTATAGACAGCATATATTGCTGCCCCATATGCATCTTGTGATGCATCTGCAAATACATGAAATGTTTTGCTTTCTATTTCAGATTTCAATCTCAAGCACCATGGTACTTGGACATCACATAGCTCTTCAACTTCAGCTAACCATTTCAAAGTTCTAATTTTCAGATCAGGATCGACTTCTTCATCCCAACTGAAACCTGCTATCCACATCTCTTGAATCATCATTTTCCCTTTAATGGTGAAAGGTGTCAGGAATCCAAGCAGATCAAAGATCCTTGCAATTTCTCTGAGAAATATTCTTTTCGTCATTCTCACAATGTTCTCAGGAACATTCATACAAAAACTAAACTCATCATCATTTGCTATCCACATAAGGCCTAGTGTTTTCACTGAAGGCAACTCATACTTGTTTATGTTGACCTTCTGTGCCCTGGATTCTAACAGCATTCCATCAAGGACATCCAACGAATTTGAGAGCCATTTTCTGGCGTGCATGCCTGCCATGCGCCATAGCTCAGTCAATTGATCATACAACTCTACCCCAGTCATGTCATCTTCCACCGAATCCATACTATCATCCATATATGTGAAGTTTGCTACAGTCTCAGCAGCAAGTGGAACATGTTGATGTTCTTTTGCATGTTCTTGAGAAATGTATTGGGCTAAGAATGATGAACAGTTTAAACCGAACACCACTCTGTTAAACTCAAACACCTGGGGGTTTTCATTAGAATTCATAGATCGCCTCAGAAATCTTAGGTATGGACGGTCTTCAGGTTTTTATTTCAATTTGGAGATACATCTCAGCGATGTGCTATGGGTTGCTTCCTAAAACGAAGCAAGATTTCGAAAAAATCATTCTGCAACTTTGGTCCTAGATGTATTATGTTATTGAGTGAAACTCCCTGGCACTTTGCAGAAGCATAAAAAACCATACGTACTTTTGTTGTAGTCCTATCTGGACGTACAACTGGAAAATGAGGTAGAAACCATTTCATTTCTTCTACCTCTGCAGAGGACACCTTTCGAATGTATCCTTTCTGCAAATACTGATCTAGAACAGAACCATAAGCATCAGCAAATTGTTTGTCCTTGGACAACTTCTTCTCAGTGCTAAGAAGACGATTGAAAGCCATGTTATAGTTATCTGGTAGCCTCTGAGTGTCATATCTCCATGGTATACCTACTTGATGGTGACCATTGTTGTACTGAAGTGTCTTTCTTACAATTTCAATTGCAGCCAATTCACCATCATTGAATTCATTCATTGGGCCACATGAAAAGTTTTCTACTTCCCAGAACTAAACCGTTTAGATTCTGTAATTATCTTTCATTGTTAACAGTGAAAAATGTACTTGCAAAATGTGTCTCATATTCACCAACCCCAGGAACATGTCCTATGCATGTCCATCCGAGTGGAGTCAGCCTTGAAACAGGTTTCCCTTGACGACCAGTTACCTCTTCATAAGAACGATGAAGGTCAAGGTAGTCAATACCTATGAGAATATCTACCACAGAACGAGAACCAAGTTTTGGAAATTTTATCCCATTCAAATGTTTCCATTTTTCACCATGTTTTTTCCAATCGACAACTTGCATTTTTCCTGTAACCTTTGTCGTTGTAAGAGCCGACATTGATATATCAACAGAACCATCAACGCTTTCTAGTCCAAAATCAACAGTCATTGATTCAAAACTCTTTCTACCATTCAGAACATTTACCGATACTTTCTGATAATGGCCTTGCAATCCAAGTTCCGCAGCTACATCTTCGTTTATTTATGTCTGCGTACTTGCATCATCTAAAAGAGCATTGACTGTTATCCTGCGACGACCATGTTTAAGAACTACTGGAACAGTTCTCAGAGCTGTGTATGGCATGTCACATTGAGTAGTCGACATTGTGGTTTGTGTGTTATCTTCTGACTGTGGGAGGCTACTCACCTTTAGACTTTCTGCAATATCCCTGATTTTATCACCATTGTGAAGTAAGCAATTGTGATTTGCGGGACAACCATTTATACCACAGTCAGTAAACCTAGTGCAGCTCTTACCACAGTGGTTAGAGCCCAAGCAACGGAAGCAAAGATTAAATGTCTTTGCAACCTCCCACCTTCTAGCAATGCTCAGGGCTTTGAATTTAGTGCAAGTCCAAATGTCATGACTTGCACCCGGACACATTTGACACTGACGTTTACGATCTCTGTTCTGGCGATTGCCAAAGAAAGTACCATCTTTACCCGATGATTTATGTTCGTGTGATTTTTGCTTTTCAGACACCCCATTGATGACTTCAGTAGCAATGACCTGAAATTCTGCTTCCTGCAGAACCCATTCTCTGAGGACTTCAACAGACTCCTGTCTCTGGTTCTCAAATATCCACCTCTGATATTGTATTACCATGGATTCTGTTAATTTCTTAAGTAATTGTGAATATAACGTGCCATCCCCCAATTCTTCAAACTTGTCAGATTCTCTAAGGTTTGCCACTAAAATATCCAACAAGTCTGAAAACTTCTCTAAATCTCTGGCATTACCAGGTCTAATTGGTTTGAACTTTGTTATCTCCTCTAACTTCAAAGCGATGTTACGTCTTTTGCCACCATATTTGCGCTCAAGACGTTCTAACACTATGTCATATGCAGCTGCACTATGACCTAAGCTCTGAATAACTTTCAGTGCTTCTCCGGTAAGACATTGTCTTAACTGTAACAGTTTGTATTCAGGTGTTGCTGGTGCCATGTCTATACAGGCTACGAATGCTGCTTTCCAATTCTCATACATTTTAATGTCACCATTAAATGTAGGTACAGAAACTCTTCTGAGTTGTTTCCACATATCTACCCCTAGCTCGTGACTAGCTGTGATTGGAGGTGTCCCTCTATGAACACCTGGGAGGTGTCCCTCTATGAACACCATGATGTAATCTAGAACCTTCAACAACATTTGACTTGTTCTCTAAACATTCAAATTGTTCTTCATGTTTCTCTTTGCCCAAATTCTTGTCTAGGCATTTTTCAATGTCAGTGTGTTCTGTTTTCCTAACAGAAAACACTTTTTGTTCAGTTTTATCTGGTACATGGAATAACTTTGACAAACATGATCGTATACTGCTTACTGAAGTAGCATCTGATCTGTTATTCAAGTAAACTTGAGCTGTTTGAGTAACCTCTTCATTAACTTCTTCTATTGACGTAAGTTCTTTGGCGACTTGTTTTTTATTTTCAATGTCACCAATATCTGAATATGCCTGAATCAAATCAACCATGACATTCACTGCCTTCAGATGAAGCGAACTTACCTGGTCAATGCCATCTCTAACAGCCTTACGAGAGGGAAGATCTGCTTGTTCTATCAAATTATACAGTTTGTTTTTACATTAGGTCAAAGCAGTTTTAGCCGCTGCCTTTTGTTTCTTAATTTTATTAATGTTTTCACCAATTTCTATTTTAGGATCTTTAGCCTCTATGTTAGCAGCCTTTACCTCCGTGGAAGTAGCTTTAGTTTTGGTTGACTTTTTTTAACATGAAGCGTCCGACATGATGTATGCAAGCCCAACTAAAAACAGTTTAACCGTCAGTCACATTAGGACTGCTTTAGAAAAAGGAAATACTACAATATTCGTGTAGTGCATTGCCTTTAATTGCTTGGTATGTAAATACTAATTGTGGGATAATAAAAGGTGATTACAAAACTTTATTTTTCATTTTTTCATTCCACTGCGAAACACACGTTTTTATACCCATTCTTGGATTGTGAAATAAATGGGGCTTGCATAAAAGTCAACTTTTGCATGGAATGCAGGCTTTTCTGTAGTAGTTGCGTGTTTGTGACTTGATTCCATACATGTACTTCAATATTGAAAACCAAACTTTACTTGTTTGAAAGATACACTAAAATATTGGTGTCACAGGAACCCTTGTTGTTGAGTATATAATGCTACATACCCATGCAAAGTAATGACAAATGTGAGCCCACTAAATGACTTTGTCAACCCAATGAAGCCCAGCGATTTACAAATGTGGGCCCACCTTTACGATCACTCCATGACGGTAGATGATTATAAGTAAGCCAAGATTATGAAGCTGAGCGATTTATAAATGTGGTACCTCCTTTTGCAATCACTATGACGGAAGAATGTCTACCCTCTAGGCGATATTCCAATGTGGGCCCACTTGTTTCGATCACCATGTATGACGGAAACAACCTCGGCCAACATTTTAGAAAATGGTTATCAGCACTAAACCAATATAAGAAGATGCACGGATGGAAAGATAAATACATAATACATTCAAACATTTAAGTAAGAAGACGTTTTACCTTAGTGATAAGCTTGGCATTTAACAGCTGGACCAACAACAACGTACAGGGTGACTGACGCCATTTCTCGTAAATACGAAGACAACGGAGATAGCTCCCGTTTGAAATTAGAGTGACCTCCCTTTCCCAATATGAACCACTGATAATGCGGTTTCGCCAGAACTGATATTGCCAGAGAATATCTGGAGCCTATTGAGGAAGATTAAATAAAATTCAAAAGGAGATTAGTAATGTGTGATGAAACATTGGTCTACCACTATGATCCCGAGTCAAAACGTCAATCCATGGAATTGCACCAATCCACTTCTCCGGCGCCAAAGAAATTCAAGTCTTCAAAATCAGTAAAGAAAGTTAAGGCCGCTCTATTATGGGATGCAAAGGGTGAGATACTTGTTGATTAATTAGAATGTCAAAGCAGGACTTTTTCACGACAATGCCTCTTCAAGGCTGTTGTGCGACAATGTGGGTTTAAAGAGCTTTCTCACCCTACATATCCCAGACCTGTCACCAAATGATTTCCTAAACTGAAAGAACACCTTTGTGGAAAGCGCTATGACAACAACGATGACCTCAAAGCTGCATTGAATGTTTTTTTCAGGGCGTTTTCAGAAAACTTTTCCCTGGCAGGAATTGAAAAGCTTCACTATCGATGAAAGGTGTATTGAATAGCGGGGAGATTATGTTGAAATATATGATTAAAAACGCTTTCACTATTGTTGGTTTTGTTTGTTAGGCTTAGACCATTTTGACTGCATGCATGAATATGTATACATGGGTATCTCTGCCTCCTTCTGTAAGCATAATGTTTGCGGGTATGTATATCCTGGTTTTTGTGTGTAAATATGTGTATGTGTATGTATATACATGATGTATGCATGCGTATACAAGGGTATATGTGTATGTATGTAGTATGTGTATGTGTGCATATACATTGTATGTACATGTATATTAGTGTATGTATGATTGTGTAATTATATATGTATTCTTGCATGTATTTTGGATTAATGTGAATCTACAAGTAAATTGTGTTTATATAGGCAATTTTTTGTATGTCTATGTTATTCTTGCAAACATTATGTTTATGTTCTTGTGTAAATGCCTTTCTCTTTGTTACTATAAATGTAATATGAGCATATGTATATGAGTATTTGTATGTATGTATGAGTATGTATGATTATGTGTATATATGATTATGTGTATATGTATGTATTACTGTATACGTATGTATATGTATGTGTGTATGTATATGTGTATATATATGACTGTATGTCTGTACATATAGAGTAGGGAAAGGGCCACCTAAGTTGGATAACTTTTGCCCAATCCCACGCCGTTGACCATATATGTAAAACAAACCATTTTGACCAGCCCCAATACGTACCTGTCGACATGGTGTTGGTTTGGATTGGGGTATATTTGAAGAAAAAAAAAATCTATTCCGAAAAGTTTGAAAATATCCATTTGACCTCAAGTATTACCATACATTATTATATACTTCTGTTTTCTGAAGTTGAGAAAAATGATATTTTTTTTGCAGTGAACATGACACATGTTATTTCAATGCAATGAACATAACACTTTGTCGATTTTCTTCAAGAGCTACCATCCCTCAATTTATTTCCCTTTAATCGTAAGTGTCTGTCGCCAGGAAACAGGATAGTTGACTTTCTATTTACGTTAGTTCCACCCCGTCAAGCGAAACATAATGCCATCTGGTCATTTATAGAGTTAATATCGGTTCAAGAAAATAGTTAATGGTACATTTCTCATTTAACTCGTCAATCGTTTATAATGCGGCGTCACGTTTTTGACCAGCTTCCCACAACGGTCTCGTGGATTTCAAGAATATTTTTGTTGAAGTTGATTTTGTATAATAATCATATCCAAATGTATGTTTAAGACTTTTTTACTTCAAACATTTTTTCGTTATTTTTCTTTATATACTGATTGGATTAATGTAAGGTTGGATTAAGGTGAGGATTCTCCAGGACATTTTGTTTAGATATAAATACACTGATGCTTGAGAGGAGGGGGTGCCGCATTCATATTGAGTCGAAGTTGGTCAGGTGTGTGTGTGTGTGTGTGTGTGTGTGTGTGTGTTTGTGTGTGTGTGTGTGTTTGTGTGTGTGTGTGTGTGTTATTGTCGACAACAAAATTGTCCCAGGAATGTCTTGCAAAACATAAAAATGCTGCGGGCGGTTGAAGAAACAGCAAATTGTCTGCCATAGAAAATACAATGTTTCTAGATGGGTTTTTTAAATTACAGTATTTGGGCTCATAATGTTAATGACAATAATATTAGATTTTGTATCTGTAGCTAAAAAGATATTCACAATTCACAAAAATGACTTCTAGCAGTCAGATGATTATAACAATACATAATGACAAGTACAATGTTTAGTCTGTTTAGAAGGTATTTGAAAACGAATATCTCGTAATTTTGAAAATCCTGCTACATCTCTGGCCTCGGACCCTGCCCCAACTGATATGAGAAATTCTTATTGAAGACCTCGAAGCGAGTCTAAAAGAAAACTCAATTCAACGGTACATTTTTAATTTCAGCAATATCATGCAAATGATAATCGAGTCCTTTATGTTAATATTTTTTATTTCTACATAGTACCTTGATGCTGAGCAACAATATTGCTATTTTATGTGATAATACGTACACTCCGTTCCACATAACGATCTACGTAACAGTGGTAATTGATGAAGGATGAAGAAGATATGGCTTGTGGGTGTACCTGCGTTTTGAACGATGCTTGTTGCTTTTCACTGTGGGCATTTTCCTTTAACGACATTCCCGGCATCGATTACACCATCCGGGTTGCATGCTGAATAAAAAGCGCACCTGTCAATAAGTGCGTTTGTATGCCGATGCATTTTCAAAGTGAGGATGATCCATGGGTCAAGTTGACTCGTGGAATTATACAGCGTGAAACTCAAGTTGTGCTGATGGAGTCGTTCGCGTGGGTTGATATCGGAGTAGTTGTTTGCAGAGGGAGCACTGTCCATAGTTCGCGTTGCCCTGTATACCTGTAAAACGTGAAGCTCAAGGTGTGAGGATGGAGATATTCAGTTAGTTTGATATCAGTAAAGGTATGAGTAGTTGTGATTGTAGTTGAGGACGACCCACAGGTCAAGTTGACCCAGAGGTCTATAAATGGCTTCCCTGTCGGAGATTGTAACTGGAGTATATAACTGAATATAATTGACCTGCAACGATATGCCAGAATAGAGCCAGAGTTCACAAAAGATCATTTAATATATACTGAACTGCAAAAGAAACGTCACCGTGGGTAGATATATATATGAGAAACCTTATTTGGCCAAACACTGTAAACATACTTTGAGACATATTAAAAAGATGAAACTTGGCAAAACTGATCATCAAGGTTGAAATTAAAGTGTCAAATGATCTTAAAGTGAAACACAACACTAGTCTCTGAGAAAATGGCATCACTAGTCAGTATCTCGTGTGTCCGCCATGCGCATTGATGACTGCCGTGCAACGTCAATACATTGAATGGTTGAGGCGGTTGATGAAGGCCATAGGCATCTGAGCCAACACATAGGAACGCCTGACGCAGTTCAGCTGCAGTTGTCGGCCTTGGTCGGGCGTCATTCAGCCGTCTTTGAGTCTCGTCCCACGGGTTCTCAATGGTATTTAAACGGGACTGAGGGCAGACCACTGCATGGTTCTGATGCCATTCTGCTGGATGAAGTCTCTTGTTGCTCTCGCAGTGGGGGAACGAGCGTTATCATGCTGAAACTCGTGGTTGTGGCGACGTATGGCGTGCATACCTCAAACATCTGAATAACGTTTCCCACGGCGTCGTCAGACCCCCTCTCTGCCATCTGCTGTTGAGATACAGTAACGGTTCTCGTCTGCTAGTGGCGCCAATGCTGGTGCTGTGTTGCCCACTGAAGACGGTCCAGGCGATGACGTGGTGTCAGAATGGGTCCTCGGTGTGGCCTGTGACAGTGGAGGTGTCTGCTCGTCAATCGTCGACGCACGGTGTCCGCGCTAATGTGTCGCTGGTGTGTCCCCATGGTCTGTCGAACAGTTTCCGCAGCTGCAACAAAGCTATCTTGAAGATGCTGTCGCACAATCTGACGATCCTGTCGTCGAGTGGTGACCCTTGGTCTTCCACTACGTGGTCGGTCATCTGTAGTGCTGGTGGTCTGGTACTGTTGCTGGAGCCTGTATATGGTCCTTACGTGGACTTGAAATACACTGTCTACTTCCTACTTGCCGGGCGGTTTGTCTAGCTTGCAATCGTCCAAGAGCTTAGTGTGGCTTATTTCTTGTCAATCATGGCATGTGGTAGCAATTCAATAACGAATGAATTTTATCCGATCTGGGTTGATTTGTATAGGGCAAGAAATGGGGGAACGCATGTGTATTTCAATTTGTACGGAACTCACTTGCATCGGGTTACGATGGCCGTTATCGTGATGCGTTTGGGCGATCGGTTTTATTGTCATCTGCTTTGTTTTTTTTATCATCAAATATAATTTTTCCGGACAAGGTAATGTTAAATTTTAGAAAAACAATTGCCAAAAATTTACTTAGATATTTAAATGACAACTTTTCGTGCAATGTTACTTGGGGTGACTTTTTTTTTTGTGGTTCAGTATATATTTGTTTGTGTGTGTGTGTGTGGGTGTGTCTGTGAAACTGTATCTTTTTTTGCCGACCCCATCATAACATTGTTTTCATTCCCCAACCCTTCCCCATAAAATATGAACAGTCCCTAATGTTCCCAGACAGTAATGTCTGAATTTAAATAACAAATATTTGAGAATATAAAACTATCACCCTACCACCGTTCCCACCTCCGTTCATAATACTTCCCTGTTCATAATACCCCTCTGTTCATAATACTCCTCTGCTCATAATACATCCCTGTTCATAACACCACTCTATTCATAATACCCTTCTGTTCATTATACCCCTCTGTTCATAATACCTCTCTGTTCATAATACCCCTCTGTTTCATAATACCCCTCTGCTCATAATACATCCCTGTTCATAAAACCCCTCTGTTCATAATACCCCTCTGCTCATAATACATCCCTGTTCATAACACCACTCTATTCATAATACCCCTCTGTTCATTATACCCCTCTGTTCATAATACCTCTCTGTTCATAATACCCCTCTGTTCATAATACCCCTCTGTTCATAATTCCTCGGGGGCACGGGTGGCCCTGTCGTCTGAGGCGCTGCGATTCGCTGTGCAGAGTTGCGTCCCTTTGGCACGTCAGAAACTTATGATTGTGGGTTCGAATCCCGGTTCGCCCAAATTATGTTTCCAGGTTTGTCAGCACCATACCCGTGCTCGTGGGTTTCACCGAAGTGGTAAACGTCTGAGACCTGCATCACTTCGGGCTTTCCTCCCACATTAAGATGACACGCCGTGATAGAACTAGAATACTGTTAAAAGCGGCGTTAAACCCAACTCACTCACTCACTCACTCACTCACTCACCCACTTTCCATTAGGCTGACACGCCGCGATATAACTGGAATACTGTTAAAAGTGGCGTTAATCCAAGCTCACTCACTCCTAATTCCTCTGTGTTCATAATACCTCTCTGTTCATAGTATCCCTATGTATATAATACCTCTTTGTTCATAATACCCCTCTGTTCATAATACATACCTGTTCATAATATCCCTATGTATATAATACCTCTCTGTTCATAATACCTCTCTGTTCGTTCTCAATACCCCTCTGTTCTTAATATATCTCTCTTAACAATACCCATATGTTCATAATACCCCTCTGTTTAAAATACCCTGTTTATAATACCCCTCTGTTCATAATACCCTGTTCATAATACATCTCTGTTCATAATACCCATATTGCTGAGTGCGGCGTTAAACATTAAACAAAACAAACGAAATCATAATACCCCTCTGTTCATAATACCCCTCTGCTCATAATACATCCTTGTTCATGATACATCCCTGTTCATAATACCCCTCTGTTCATAATAACCCTCTGTTCATAATACATACCTGTTCATAATTTACCCCTGTTCATCATACCCCTCTGTTCATAATACATCTCTGTTCATAATACCCCTCTGTTCATAATACATACCTGTTCATAATTTATCCCTGTTCATAGTACATCCCTGTTCGTAATACCCATATTGCAGAGTGCGGCGTTAAACAATAAACAAAACAAAAGAAATTATAATACCCCTCTGGTCATAACACCCCTGTTCATAATAACTCTCTGTTCATAATACCCCTCTGGTCATAACATCCTCATGTCCATATATACTATACATCACTGTCCATAATACCTCTCTGTTCATAATACCCCTTTATTCACAATTCCTCTCTGTTCATAATACCCATCAGTTCATTATAACCCTGTGTTCATAATACCTCTCTGTTTCTAATACCCATCCGTTTATAATTCACCTTTGATCTTAATACCTCTCTGTTCATAACATCCCTCTGTTCATAATACCCCTCTGTTCATAATACAGCCCTGTTCATAATAGCCCTCTGTTCATAATTCCTCTGTGTTCATAAAACCTATCTGTTCATAATATCCCTATGTACATAATATCTCTCTGTTCGTTCTTAATACAATACAATCCAGTGATTAACATCATGAGCATCGATCCACGCAATTGGGATACGATGACGTGCAACAACCATTATCAGCGAGCCTGACCACATGATCCCGTTAGTCGCCTATGACGACAAGCAAAGTCGCCTTTTACTGCAAGCATGGGTTGCTAAAGACCCATTCTACCTCGGATCTTCACAGGTTTCAAAAACTTTAAAACGGATGCGTTTGTGCACTTTACGCGTCACCAAACATGTGCCTAACATAGTTCAATAAAAGATATAGCATTTGTTTGTATGTTTCATGAATTAACAAAATCAACATTCTCATTATCTACTTTGGGATTGTGTTTTTAAGAGAGTATATCCAGTGGAAATCCGATAAATGTGTTCCAATATCCAATACTCCAGTTATGAATACTACATGGTGTGTGCCTCTCGTCAACTGAACACGACAGTGTTAGTGGGAAATCAATACAGAACACTTATCTCCTCCTCAGGATAATGGCTTGTATTTCCCTAGTGGGACATAAACTAACGGACAAAAGAAACGCCACCACTCAATTTTCTGGTCTAAAACAAAACAGACGCAAATTTTAGTAACAGTTGATGTTTTATTATAAACATTGTTTATTCAAAAACTGTATTTGAAAATGACAAGATCAAACACCATGTACTTAAAGTTCTGCAGACATCTTTATCATGCTGGGTGCACTGTTCAGTACTCGATCACATTCGCAGAATCGACGTCGATCTCTTTAAAGGTCCCCTGATACACACATGGCTCAGTATCGGATGTGACCCCCTCCAGCCGCACGCAGGTCCTAACACGACGTCGAACTGAGTACACGAGTCTCGTGACATCCTGATTAGGGATCCTACGCCATTCTTCCTGCAGGGCAATTGCCAAGGCATCCCTCGTCAATTTCGACTGTTGACGTTTCTCTATCCTGCGTCCAAGTCGGTCCCAGAGGTACTCTATGAGCGACAGGTCCGGTGATCTGGGGGGCCACTGTAATACAGTCACGTTGTTGGCGTTCAGAAAGTCGCTAGTGGCTCCTGTTGTGTTGGGGGTGTCGTTGTCCTGCTGAAACAGCGTCCGTAGGTGTCGTTGCAGGAACGGCAGTACCACAGGCCGCAAAACCTCATCAATGTAACGACATGCAGTGAGATTTCCATCGATGATGACATCATCTGGTCCCCGCCACCCCAGACTATGACACTACCACCTCCATAAGGCTCCACTTTTTGGACGCAACAACGTGCCGCCCGTTCACCACGTCGTCTGCAGATTCGAACCCGCCCTTCAGACTTGAAGAGCTAGCAACTACTCTCGTCGCTGAAGAGCACTCTTCGCCAATTTCTCTGCTGCCACTGTTGTACAGTCCTGGCCCATCTCAGGCTGTGACGTCGGTGTAGAAACGTTAACGTCATGACCTTGAACGGAGACCGTACAGGGTGAGTCGTCTAGCAACGGTCCTTCTGCTGACTGGATGTCCAAGGCTGTTTGCGGATGATGACGTCACGGTTAGGACTCTGGACATTAGGTGAAGCACCCGTAAATACCTGTGGGGTCGTGCCCTTGGGTCTTCCACTCCTCGGCCTGTCTGCAGTAGTGCCAGTTTGCCGGTGACGTGTGACAAGTCTGGCGATTGTGCACTTGAATCAGCAATGATTCTGGCAAAGTGCTCCTGTGTCGCTCCCATTTGCAACATACCGATGGCTCTCTCCCTCTGCTAGGCGGTTACTCGAGGTATGTTCGTAGTTTTAAACGGTTTCATGTGATGAGAGAGTACAATCCTGCTCATGCTTTATACCAGAATTTCATACTGGTAACCTTGTGCACATTTTGCACTTTTTAGTGATGAAATTCACTTTTCTAGCAAATCACGTAAAACACGTGCACATGTTCACAGGGAATATATAAGTTGCATTCCAGCCATGTGTTCCCAACTGTTTTCGTGCGGTTTAGAAAATTTGTTAAAACTGACAAACTGACGACAATTATTTATTTGGTGGCGTTTCTCTTGCCCGCTAGTTTACGTTGTACATGTGTATACAATTCACTGATATTGTTATATCCATTACCAACTCAGTGTCAAGCTTGGATTTGTGCATTTCTAAAGCCATATATACGTCGCTGGAGTGGGTCTATAGCTCCGGCTACAGATTGTGTACTTCAAACTTGACAGTCATAATTATATATATATAATCCGATATGTTTCTCTTATTTGTAAATCATAAATACTAAATGTTTAATCATGCAAGTACCGAAGAATATTGACCAATTTCATGAGTGGGCAAAATAACTTAGGCGTACAATTAATTAGACAGATATTGTTATAGTGCGCCATTTTCCCTAATTTTCCTCAATTTTGTTTTTATATTTGGATAAATATCATTGAGGTATGAATCGATTAATATCTGCAAACTGTATGAATCTGGGTATCTTTCGGGATTAAAACTGTGACACACTGTGACCACTCTAGTTGCATGACAGGCATGTTGAGTTTCCCTGACGCATTGCTATTTCAACAGTGACGCTGATTGTTGACTTCGGCAAAGTTTTTTCAATAACAGAAAATAGACAAAATGTATGAAGCATAATTACATATAATATTTTATAAAATAGCAAAATTTCTTTTAAGGAATAATAGGGAAATGGTGCACATTACAGTATAAAGAAGGGAATTTATGGATGTCAACTTCTTTATTTTGAGGTGTTCCTCATAATAAAGAAGTTGACATCCATAACGTCTCTGCAATAAGTGTATCACTTCTAAATGCCACTCAAGAGTTTATGACAATATTGTTCTGAATAATATTCCTCACGCAAAAAATATAATGTTTTTGAAGACGAACAACATGTAGTTTATAATTGTCAGCATTATGACACAGAGAGGTAAATGTTTAATCCAAACGTCAAGAGTCAATGTCGTAACTTAGAAAGGCTCTGTCAATCAGCTAACTCCAATTTCTAAATTTCGTATGTCGGTCCAGTGGAAACATAACCGTGCGCTTTGTATGTCGTTTTGCATTATTATTATTATTACTATTTACAGATTATAATAAGAAAATGCAGCAAAGAGGGTTTGGGTGATCCTGGCACAGTCAGGCTGGTTAGGCTCATCATCAGCTCAGAGCCCTTGGCCCCCTCTACACGCAGCCCAGACAGCGAATGGGACTTCTCCCAGGAAGCGCTGCCTAGTCAAACCCACCCAGAACTTTCCGGAGAATGTGACGACTCCCCAACACTGCAGCCTTCTGCATTAACCAGATTATCAGAAGGGCTGTATTCCTGGCAACAAAGCCGGGTACTCTCCCAATGTCAGTCAACAGATTGCGAGGTACCAAACCTAAGGCCCCGAGAACAATGGGGAGTCGTACAACTTGGTACTTGGGATGCAAGCGTGAAATTTCGAGGTCCGCAAATTTGCCATCTCTTCCCTGAATTTTGTCAGTTACATTACGTCAAAGGGGACAGAACATTCAATCATATAATTTCATTGGATTTATAAAAAAAAGAACAAGATCAGGTGTGTTGGCCTGGATAGGTCTGGGACTGTATACGGGCCTATTCAAAAGAATTTTTTGTGTTTATCATTTTCCATGACGCCTCTACCTATTCTGGGTCGTACCATGGATGGACCTCAGTGTCAAAACCACAAGCATGGCGAAGACGGTAATACAGTGATCGCGCCACTCCATCATGTCGCTTAAGATATGGTGTTTGTGCCAAAGCTGGGCATCCACTGACAATGTGTTGGACAGTCTAATAACATGTACATTCATTGCATGTTCATATAGGTTTTGCATACATGTACACGTAAGGGCTGTTGAATGACTAGTTATTCAATTATATATTATATTATATATATAACAACATTGTTATATGGATATCTAAGGGAAACAGAGGTACTGACTAGGTTTGCCGCAAGGAACTCTGGGTAGGATAAGTGACGACAAATTGTGTGCTTGCAGCCAATCAAAACAAATCATGTAATATTTTCATTTCGAGTTCTGGGTTTTGAGTGCCAACATTCAATAAAATACCTACAGGCAGTAGCTATGGAGACATATTTCGAAAACAAATTGCCATCTTTATCAATTACATCGATCTACTTCTGTATTAGGTCACTCGATAAAAAACTATTTACATGTCTTCCATTATTTTTATTTCGACGGGTTGATCTTGAAACGCAAAATGATACAAAAATAAAAATTACATGGCAAGTGTTGCAAGTTCAGCATCTATTGTGTACACAAAGAATCGATGTAACAATTAAACAGTGTTTGGTTACTGACCGGATATGCACCAATCTTTATTTCCACATGAATCCGATTGTACTTGCTGCCCTGGAAACATAAACACACACACTTGAATTACGACAAGCACTCAGTCCCACATACCAAGTTTCATGTAATGTCGCGGACGCGAACCCTGTCTTTTTCCTAACGTACTGCAACTAAGAGAAATCGAAGTGCGACAGTTAAACAATTTTGAAAATAAAACCTTGATTCAAAACACCTGCCTCGAAAATAACGCCCGTTCAAAAGACCTTCCGAAATACGCCTTCCGAATGACGCCAATACCAGTACTTCCACCCTCTCTGTGTGGCATCGGGACAACACTCAGGAGAGATAGATAGAGAGTGAGTGAAATACATATTATAGTAATTGCACTTAAATATTTACATGGTAACAAATAGTATACACTACAGAAATGGATCTATTCTTTGACAATTACATTTACCAAAACATTATAAACGTTTTAAAAACGTTACTTTTATAGGCTGAAAACAGTCGTCGAATCGCTGCAAACTTAAGGTCCGAAGCACAACTATGATTCCCGTATGAAATACATCCACCTCGAATTACCATTGCTTGCTTCTTTATATTTTAGCCAATATCCACCAGGTGAGGTGAAATGAGGTTTAACGTCGCGTCCATGATTATTGCACTTATATACTAAGCGACGTGCATGTACGTGTGTGTTTGTGTGGCTGCTTGTACTAGTCCGGACTGATGCCGATTTATAGTGCTAGCTCACTGAGATACCATGCCGCAGTTTAACATGAATACCCCACTCAGACACAGTATACTGACTCCGAGCCGACCAGTTCTTGTTTTAGACCCTTAATGCCGAGTGCCAGGCAGGGTAACAACAAGTACCATCTTTTAACGTCTTCTATTATGACGCGGCCGGGGATCGAATCCCGGACCTTCCGATCTCCGGGCGGACGCTCTACCACTAGACCACGGAGGCGGTCCCAATATCCAACAAGGGTGTATACTTTCTTTCCAAGGCAGTTATATTTCAGACCTAATTCCACACAAGGCTGCAAGAAAATTGATTGAAATACGCACCAACGGTACAAATTGTATTGCCAGGCCGAACTGTTGGAAACACAATCTCCCAAACACACAGGTATATTGACTGTGCTGTTTCGTCTGTGTTTGCTTACGGATAAAATCATGTACCATTTATTGACATGAAGAGACACGAAGTGACACGGAGTGACGTCATGGTCCATGTGACTAAACATTTTGCTTCCTTGTCAAGAGTTATGGGCAACACTAAGCCATTGGACATGTGACACGGAGTGACGTCATGGTCCATGTGACTAAACATTTTGCTTCCTTGTCAAGAGTTATGGGCAACACTAAGCCATTGGACATGTAGCTTGCCTAAGCGTCATTGGCCATACATCACTTTTTACAGATTACTGGCGCACTTGTTAATACGAGCTCGTTATCTTTCACACAGCAAACAAAATCATGTCAGTTCATGTAACAGGTATATTCACTAGTCGTCGTTTGATAATATTTCTTAGACAGGCAAGATGGTGTCCATACACATATAATAGTCAGTGGAATAATTGCAACACGACTACAGAAGACAATATATGTTTGTTTCTTGTTTAACGCCGCACTCAGCAATATTCCAACTATTTGACTGCGGTGTGTAAATAATCAAGCCGGACCAGGAAATCCAATGATTGATATCATGAGCATCGACCCACGCAATTGGTATACGATGATATGCATCAACCAAGTCAAGCGTAGGATTCTATCGGGATTAGATATGATGTTTTAGTGATTTAGGAATGAACTACCACAACAACAGGTTTTACCTTCACCGGGGTGCCCCCTTGCCTGGTAGGCAGGTCAGAACATGAGGCGTTAAACAAGAAACAATCAATAGCTTCAAACAACACATTCTGCACATCAACTGGAGGAAGAAGAGGCGGAGCAGCAGCAGTCTCACCCACTGTCTTCACATTGACAAGATGAGTAGCAGTAAATAACCACAAACACAATAATAATTATTAAGTCGTGCAACGAAAACCTGGGTAAACGATTAAGACAAAATATATTTAAAGGTAAGATATATTTTAAGATAAGGTATATTTTAAGACAAGATATATTTAAAGGCAAGATATATTTTAAGATAAGGTATATCATAAGATAAGGTATATCATAAGACAAGATGCATTTTAAGGCAAGATATATTTTTTAGATAAGATATATTTTTTAGATAAGATATATTTTAACACAAGATATATTTTAAGATAAGATATATTTTAAGGCAAGATATATTTTAAGATAAGATATATTTAAAGGCAAGATATATTTTAAGATAAGGTATATCATAAGATAAGGTACATCATAAGACATGATATATTTTAAGGCAAGATATATTTTAAGATAAGATATATTTAAAGGCAAGATATATTTTAAGATAAGGTATATCATAAGATAAGGTATATCATAAGACAAGATATATTTTAAGGCAAGATATATTTTAAGACAAGATATATTTTAACATAAGATATCTTTTAAGACAAGATATTTGCCACAACTATGTCAACTATAGCAAGTTAACGTTATAATCAGGAGAACCCGCACTCATGATACTCATACATATATGAATATTGCTATAGGCCCAATGTACATAAATAAAACAGTGAGCGAGTGAGTGGTTTTACGCCGCTTTTAGCAATATTCCAGCAATATCACGGCGGTCTGTTAATAATAGAGTCTGGACCAGACAATCCAGTGATTACCATCATGAACCTCGATCCACGCAATTGGGAAACGATGATAAGCATCAACCAAGTCAGCGAGCCTGACCACCCGATCCCGTTAGTCGCCTTCTACGACAAGCATAGTCACCTTTTACAGCAAACATGGGTTGCTGAAGACGTAATCTACCCCGATCTTCACGGCTCTATATACATAAATATGTTACGGTTGCTTTATTTTTTTTCCTGGTGCTGAGTTCATTATTTCTTATGGTGTTTAATATCAACCTAAACGTATATGGTTTTAATAATGATATGTGCGGGGGAAGAGTTTGTTTACACATGAACAGAAGAGAAAACGAAAATGTATTGTTGTGAACCATGGCGAAAACAGTTAAGCCTAACGGAGTTGTGTCCCTTTGCCCGGTGGTTTAGTATGTAAAGACATCAACACATTATTGATGCAATGTTTGTTTGTTTGTTGTTTAACGCCGCTGTCAGCAAAATTCCATCTATATGACGGCGGTCTGTAAATAATTGAGTCTGGACCAGACAATCCAGTGATTGATATCATGAGCATCGATACACACAATTGGGATACGATGTTATGCATCAACCAAGTCAGCGAGACTGATCACCCGATCCCGTTTGTCGCCTCTTACGATTTCAAACAAAGTCTCGTTTTACGGCAAGCATGGGTTACCGAGGACCTATTCTACCCCGGGTCTTCACGGGTCTATTGATGCAATGATCAGGTCTTAAACGTTAACCATTTGGGTGAAACATACTATCACGGGTATGGTGCTGACAAACATATTCAATCCGAATATCGGGTTCGAGACCAGGATTTGGTTTTTGGAGAGGTAGTCCGGGGTTACTCCCATTTCCGGTATGGCGTACAAACAGTTCAGGGTTTGGTGAAACAGGTATGGTGTTGATAAACCACGCACGAAAGATAACCAGGCCACATTGGGATTCGAACCAACGATCATAGGATGCTGGAACGCAAAGGGGAGGCAACTGCTAATTACAACGCCTAAGATGACAGGGCCAACCGTGCACCTCATCGATTTGAAAAACTTTTGGATTCCACCTACTGTATATGTTCTGTACCATGTTCCTCATTCAGTCTTGCTTGACAACGGTATAAGGATCTATACCGAAACGCTTACAGTATTAAAGAAGCTGTTATCCATACATTGTGTCCACTTTGTTCAGATATGAAATAAAAAAGATATACAAAGAGTTTGTTTGTTTCTTTGATTTTAATGAAAACGACCCCGACCATAAAGATATAAATGAAAGCATTTCTAAAAAAACAATCAACACTTTGTTTTCGTTTTGAGGAAGGAACCCATTTTGGCATTGGTACCGGAAATGTTTAAGAATCATGTTAAAGAAAGGACAATTTCCGCGCATGCGTAGTCTAATTCATTTTCTACACATGCGCACCAACGGAAACGGGCGCCAATGCGAATGATGAGTACTCAATTTACATGCGGCGACAATGCGATTCGCGACATATTCTGACCTTGAAAAATGTTGCATCGTCACATGGTCGCCCTTTGGTTAAAACCCAAAAAGTTAAAATGTGTGATGTCGCGTTTTGGTTAATTGTTTTACTGTTTCCTTGTTTTCGTAGGGGCGACAACGCGACAGTGTACCCTCTAGGATTCCATAGATAAGCTTGTTCAATCAATTCTTGTTATTCCTGCTATTAGTTTATACAAAGACGTATATACGTCCGTGGTTTATACGACCTCGTTGTAAGCCAAGTTAAATGCATCATCGGACATATTATACTTGAACCACGAAGGAAGCACCGAAAAAGAATTCGAGGTAACAAATCATCGACAACTGTTCCGATTGTTCCGATTCGTCACAAGTATTTTTTTCCCGCACAGAATAAAAACTGTTTGTTGTTCCAATCCGCATTCAGCAATAGTCAAGCTAAATATTCAAGTATGTAGATAATCGAGTCTTTACAATCAAGTAATTGACATCATGAGCATCGATCTACGCAATTGGGATCCCAGTACATGCATCAACCAAGTCCGTGAGCTTGGCCACCCGATCCTGTTAGTCGCCTCCTACAAGCATTGGTTGCTGAAGACCAATTCTAACCTGGATCTTCACGGGAATGTATTTGATGTGTGATATTTATAGTTCATTCAAACACACTATTTATAATGTTAAACAACATGTACCACACTTTCTTGCAAAAGAATTAGGTCATCAGATAATTATGTTATTCATGATACTTGTCAGTATTTACATAAAGTTTATCAACACGGAACTGCACTCTTAAATGATGAGTGATATTTATAGTGCATTGAAACATAATGTCTCAATGTTAAACAACTATTGTCAACATTTGAGACGTGTAGCACACTTTCTTGCATATGATTGTACATCTGCCTTTATATTAGCGTAAGCGCAGTACATGTTAATAAAATCAAGCATGTATTATGGGCCTTTGGCCTTTATACTGTAATAAAGAATCTAGAATCTAGTATTTCTAATTATGATTTTTCTCAAAGTATAGGAAACGAGCCAACGATACAACAGATAACGATTCATATTAACTGATTCATGTCAACGGTACCATATAATGTCAAAGGTGTTCAATACACGCCATTAACATCATCTGGATATTTGGTTGTCGTCACCCTAAACGCTGCTATCTGATCTGTATGTTTCATCTGCAGACAGGCACCCAGTAGGAGTGTTTATTGGTAATAGCATGCGACAAGGATACTAATTGTTCCATGGCAATATATTTCCATTACAGACCTCACACGTTGAGCAATAAATGGGATACGTTCGTCAGTGTTTATAACCTTGGATAATCGATTTTAACTGCTGCTGATCGATCCTCTGACTGACAATCGTACTGCGGGGAGATTAATCTGATTTGATGTAACTGCCTGTTGGGGTAAGGCGCAGCGATTCGTTTTGAAGAGTTGCGTCCCTTAGTCGTGTTAGTATCCGATGGTCGTGGGTTAATCTGATTTGATGTAACTGCCTGTTGGGATAAGGCCCAGCGATTCGTTTTGAAAAGTTGCGTCCCTTAGTCGTGTTAGTATCCGATGGTCGTGGGTTAATCTGATTTGATGTAACTGCCTGTTTGGGTAAGGCGCAGCGATTCGTTTTGAAGAGTTGCGTCCCTTAGTCGTGTTAGTATCCGATGGTCGTGGGTTAATCTGATTTGATGTAACTGCCTGTTTGGGTAAGGCGCAGCGATTCGTTTTGAAAAATTGCGTCCCCTAGTCGTGTCAGTATCCAATGGGCGTGGGTTTATCTAATTTATTATAACTGTCTGTTAGGGTAAGGCGCAGTAATTCGTTTGAAGAGTTGCATCACTTAGTCGTGTCAGTATCCGATACTCGTGGGTTCGAATTCCGGATTGACCGTGATTATGAATCTTAAATCTCAGCACTATACCCGTGCTCGTTGGTTTGTCCAAAGTCGCAAAACAGTCAGGAATTGCATTACATTACATTAAATGACTGATATACTGTTCAACGTGACGCTGACCAACTCTCTCACTCCCTCACTCACGCATTACGCATATAAATGGGGGACGAGATACGGTTTCTCAGCACCAAACTCATGCTCATGGGTTTCACAAAAGGGACACACGTCAAGCGGCTGCATCACCTGGGGCTTTCATCCCAGAGTAAATAAATGTTCAAAGCAACGTTAATCTGGTCTCTGTTGCCGAGATGGTACAATGTGTGACCCTGTTTCCTGCAACAGTAAAGGCCGACGACTCTCTCTTATCGCCGGGGCGGTGGTGTAGCCTTGTGGGTAAAGCGTTCTCTGGTCACGCAAAAGGCCCGGGTTCAATTCCAGACATGGGTACAATGTTCGACGCCCATTTCTGGTGGAATATACTGCAAGACGCGACGTAAAACCGTACTCTCACTTACTTTCTCATCAATAAGGCACAGTGTTTAGCTTATCCCTCTCCAACTGTTTATCAACAGTGAGTGAATGAGTGAATCTTGTTACACGCCGCAGTCAGCATATCCTGGCGTGCAGGAGACTTGCCCAGACAAACAGATGGTTGATATTATGAACAACGCCTCAACGGACTCCCAATCCAGGACTCGCCGCGCCTAAACGTAAAGCTTTTGGGACCTATTCGCATCCTATTCTGTTGTGACACACCCGCGTGATAAGGTAGGTAGATATCTTACAGCATCGGCCCCTCAGCCATAACAGCAAACTAGGGAATTTAAATAATCTCCCAACGGTTCTCGTTATGCGAAAACCTCTTAAGCTATAGTTGTAGAGTTTGTTTCAGCTAGATTCAATTTAATTTGCGTTGTAATCATTGTCTACCGTGCGTCGTTGTTTCACTGTCCTATCACTCATATCTAGTACTCATGAGATGAAGCCAATGAGATTAGCCTTCCACAGCCCATTGTCTTATGTTGATGCTGACTACGATGTGCCATGATCTGATATTTCAGTAGGCATCACTAATGAGTAATGTTGGCTGGTAGGTGGTGCTGGGATCTCCCTGTCGTTAACATTCAGTTTCAAGACAAGAAATGCCCATCAAACAATTCAAGACAGCTTCTGAAAGCGTTAGGCTTCAGCTGTTTATAGGTTATCCTAGTGATTTGGTGGTATTGTAAAATATATACTGATGATAACGTCCACAATCGACTTAGAACATGGTCAATGATATTTGGACTGATAGAGGTTGACCTGATGCTGACAAACCTCGAGAAATAATCAGGGCAAACCACGAACGTAGGTGTCTGGCAGGGTCAAGAGTGAGTGGGTGTAGTTTTGCGCCGCTTTTAGCGATATTCAAGCAATATCACGCCCAAGAGAGAGCTCTATACGGCGAACATTGGCGCCTTAGACAGAGCAGACTTTTATTGCGTTTCAGGACGCGTATAACGGCATATGAACAAAGTTACTGTTTTAATTGAGATACGATGACATGCTTCAACCAAGTCAGCGAGCCTGACCACCCGATCCCGTTAGTCGTCTCTTACGACAAGCATAGGTTGAGCACATTTGAACCAGGATCTTCAAGGGGACAAGTATGGGTTGCTGAAGACCACATTCTACCCCGGATCTTCAAGGGGACAAGCATGGGTTGCTGAAACCACATTCTACTCCGGATCTTCAAGGGAACAAGCATGGATTGCTGAAGACCAATTCTAACCCGGATCTTCAAGGGGACAAGCATGGATTGCTGAAGACCAATTCTAACCAGGATCTTCAAAGGGACAAGCATGGGTTGCTGAAGACCAATTCTAACCCGGATCTTCAAGGGAACAAGCATGGATTGCTGAAGACCAATTCTACCCCGGATCTTCAAGGGGACAAGCATGGATTGCTGAAGACCAATTCTAACCAGGATCTTCAAAGGGACAAGCATGGGTTGCTGAAGACCAATTCTAACCCGGATCTTCAAGGGAACAAGCATGGGTTGCTGAGGACCAATTCTAACCCGGATCTTCAAGGGAACAAGCATGGGTTGCTGAAGACCAATTCTAACCCGGATCTTCAAGGGAACAAGCATGAGTTGCTGAAGACCAATTCTAACCCGGATCTTCAAGGGAACAAGCATGGGTTGCTGAAGACCAATTCTAACCCGGATCTTCAAGGGAACAAGCATGGGTTGCTGAAGACCAATTCTAACCCGGATCTTCAAGGGAACAAGCATGGGTTGCTGAAGACCAATTCTAACCCGGATCTTCAAGGGAACACGACAGTTAAGAACCATGATGCATCAATGTGTCAGAATTCCAGGGACAATACCACCCAACCCGGGCTAACACAATCGGAGCATACCGTCTTTCATTGTTACGGGAGGATTTGAATCTCGAACCTAAAGGTTAGGCTGCCATTCCGAAGTTGATTTTATCAGTACTTACCCGTACCTGATAAAGAGATAAAGACCTTTATTTACTTTTTCGTTGTCAGGATTACTTTCCTTGATCACACTAAGACAGGATTCGTGTTAAGCCTGGTTCTGTTCGACAACGTCTAAATGAGATGAGTTTCTCAAACGGAATAAAAGATGACTTTCCCAAAATGTATGTTGTGTGTGGGCAAAGTCATCGCAATTTGCTGTGTTTTGGTTACCTCCCTTTGGCGTGTCAAGATCTAGTAATCGTGATTCGAATTCGCCCTGGGTCTTGATTTGTCATGAAAGTGGTACACGTCCAAGACCTGTATTACTTAAGGCTTTCCTGTCACGACTGTGTCTCGACATGTATCGGGGGCACAGGTGGCCCAGTCGTCTGAGGCGCCGCGATTCGCTGTACTGAGTTGCGTCCCTTGGGCACGCCAGAAACCAATGATTGTGGGTTCGAATCCCGGTTCGCCCCTATTAAGTCTCTAGGTTTGTCAGCACCATACCCGTGCCCGTGGGTTTCGCCGAAGTGGTAAACGCCTAAGGCCTGCATCACTTCGGGCTTTCCTCCTACATTAAGCTGACACGCCGTGATATAACTGGAATTCTGTTAAAAGCGGCGTTAAACCCAACTCACTCACTCACACTTTCCTATCACGTTAGGTGTACTTAGATGGGGCTTAACCTCGCGTTAAAGACTGTTTCCATCTTTTAACGTCTTTTGGTATGACGCGCCTGGGACCGAACCTCCAGCAAACTGGCAATCCAATAGACCAAGGCGTCGAACATTCAATAAGAAGTAACCTGATACGCAATTCCTTAGGGTGAGCTTAAAACAATGTACGGTATTGGTATTCAACATGATATTTTAATCATTATGTCATCATGTGGTCCTTTCTTACCTGTAGTCATTCGTGACCCAACTCATTCCGGGACAAGCCGAATAGCGACTCGTGCTCATCTCATGGCCATTTTTGCGACTGTGTTCCGTCTTAGCGCTAACGGGCAAACCTAAAACAATTATCAACTCGTTGCGTAATTGTTCACATGTATGTCCCCATATTTCAGATGCAATTTAAAGCACAAGATGCAAGACAAAAATCAAAAATTATTTCTGAGGGATTCTTTGACGAAGAACTTGAAATCATACGCGCATTCTGATTGGTTTGTCGTATTTCCGCACATAACATTCATCGACAGGGGGACGAGTCTTCTTGCAGGTTACGGAAAGGGGCGAGTGGTGACGAATGACCTGTAGTTTGTTTTCTTAATGAGTTCTTTATTGACGTTGACTCATCGAAGTCAATATCTCAGGGGCATAGGTGTTTTAAGTGACTTTATGTCATTCAGGAGAGCGTCATGCAGACTGATCGGCCATCTTATTAGGTCATCACTCACGTCTGCCTACTGTGATTCACCCTCCGCCACCCCGTGGAAATTCCAGCTTAGAATAGATCCCAAGCACCCCGTGCATGTTGTAAGAGGCGACTAACGGGATCGGGTGGTCAGACTCGCTGACTGGTTGATGCATGTCATCGTATCCCAGTTACGTAGATCGATGCTCATGATGTCAATCTTTAGATTGTAAAGCATCGATTATTTATATACTGGAATATTTAGCTGGAATAATGCCAAGTGCAGCGTTAAACAACAAACAGTTCAGAATGAATATTGTGACGAATTTCTTTAGGAATCCAGCATATCGGTGCTACCTTTGTGGTCCAGGTATAAATTGTCCGATGATGCACTTGACTTGGCTTACAAGGTGGTTGCATAAACGAGTAAACTGGTTGATTGCTTACAATATCAATCCCTGGACACACAGACGCACGGTCACACACGTAGATACAAACACACACACACACGCACGCACGCACGCACGCACGCACGCACGCACACACGCAGGCGCACATACACACCAACAGATGCACGTACACGCACGTACATACAAACACACGAACACACACGTACACACACATACACACACAGACGTACACACATACGCACACACACACACACGCGCGCACGCACAAACAAACACACACACATACACCGCCGGTAAGCCGAGAAATATATACAACGATTTCACAAGTCACCCTTCACAGCTCTTGAACAAATCATGTTCTTTAAGCGTAAAGGTTCTCCTTACAAATATAGACACGATGACTGGGAACTAAATTCTTTCATCAAGTCCCCCTTAACATTGATGCCTTCAGTTGAAATCCATTCCATAACGCCTGATGATAGCACCATGGTAATTGGCAGGGAGGCGGCAGGCAGTCAAACTCATAACCGTTACTGAAGCGATGAAGCACTTTGTTGCAGCTCCCAGGTGGTATGACATGAAAGATAGATGACATCCTCACTTCATATCACGTGTTTCTTCCCTGTATCACAGCTTCAGGATGTCCAAATATTGACGACCCATGCGGTAATAGTCTTATGTTACCCATCAATAGCCCCAGTTTCTTACAGCACATGAGTGAGTATGGTTTTGCGCCGCTTTTAGCAATAATCCAGCAACATCACGGTGGGGGACACCAGAAATGGACTTCACATATTGTAATCATGTGGGGAATAGAAACCGGGTCTTCGGCGTGACGAGCGAACGCTTTAACCACTGGGCTATCCCACCGCCCCGCTTAGATGTAGGGGATGAATGCATCTTTTTGGTTCGCAACAACTTTTTCTGATTTGATACTGGCAACACAAATAGTTTAAAAAGTACACGAGATGAAAGCAGCATGCACATTATACAGGGTAATGTGTAGATCGTGTACATACAGCATCACCCCGCGTGTAATTTATTGAAGGTGCCGTGAAATGGGGTTTAACGTCACTTATGTAGCGACGTGCATGCACGCGTGTGTGTGTGGCTGCTTGGACTGGTCTGGACCAATGCTGATTTCAGAGTGCTTCCTCACTGAGATACCATGCCACAGTTTAACATGGATACCCCATTCAGACACAGTATACTGACTCCGAGCCGACCAGTCCTAGTTTAGCACCTTAATGCCGAGCGCCAGGCAGGGTAACAACAAGTACCATATTTTATTATTTTATTGTCTTTTGGTATTGCCTTTGAAGGTATTCTACCGTTATTGTTCTACTGTAAAATACACGGAGTTATTCTTATATCTTATATTAATTTTCCCTATGGAAGCAGACTTGTGATAGACGGCGACTAATATACATTAGATATATCAAAGGTTTTAATGCTTAATATTATAACCGTTATTCCTTGCTTCAGGTTAAACATCTGCTGGGGTTTAAATATCAAATATATTACACGAAACACATTCGCATGATGGCGGAGAATCCTGTTCTAGCGCTCATGTTGCATAATTATATAGTATACATTACAGCAATACTATTTACGAGTGTACTTAAAATTGCCTCACCCTCCACACACTCGGTGCATACTCACAGCTCTTACATTATCACCCCTGTCTTTGGATCAGTGTGCACTCGAGTTTCATTCTCAGCTCCCTGGGGAGTATACAACACAAGCTGGCTTGTCAGGCGCTAGAAGGCTAACAGTCACATTACTATCTAATCCTCTCGGGTACCCATATTTACTGCTGATCAAACAGAGGCATATTTCGAACAAAGGCACTTGCCTAAGAAGACGCCACATGTGCTAAAGTGCTTTAGTGTGGACCCGGACCGGAGCCCAAGAAACCTTCAGGAGCCTATCCGGACTCGATCACCCATACAACTACTCTCCGCCACCAACGTTCACCTGATCTGTGACCACGTGCCACTTCATGTATGTGACAATAAAGTGTGATTGAAATTTCAATTAAGTTGTAATGGAACATCGACAGGTTCAATTTTCTGTGAGCACAATGTAGTCAGATCAGTTACTTAACGCGTTCTCAAGTACCGTTGCCATGGTTCCCAATGATAAAAGACATCCGAGGCACCAAGAAAAAGGGCTTCCATTAATATGTTCGCTTTCGTCTAAATCTAACACTCGACAGTTATTCCGCTGATCTCGTTTGAAGTGTCAGGAAAAAGACACAGCCAGAAAATGTAGCGTTTCACCTTTAATGTGTTTGAATGCAAATTCATTAGATTTTCTCAGCATGCTAATTTTGTAATTTTATTAAAAGCGCTTTTGGTATTTGGATCTTGTTATTAATCATCCTAGAACCTCCTTTGAACAACATTGCTTTATACAGCATTTCTGGTTATTGTTATACCGTTTACATTTAAACCATGTTAACTCGAACTCATTTGATTTGAGATGCAGCAAAAGAACCTAGGTAGAATGATAACAAGCACTGTGTGTCTCGAACTTGATATTGTTACTCCGTCTGTCTCGAACTTGATATTGTTACTCCGTCTGTCTCGAACTTGATATTGTTACTCCGTCTGTCTCGAACTTGGTATTGTTACTACGTCTGTCTCGAACTTGATATTGTTACTCCGTCTGTCTCGAACTTGATATTGTTACTCCGTCTGTCTCGAACTTGGTATTGTTACTACGTCTGTCTCGAACTTGATATTGTTACTCCGTCTGTCTCGAACATGATATTGTTACTCCGCCTGTCTCGAACTTGATATTGTCACTCCGCCGGTCTACGAAATGCGAATACGGAAAGTGTTTTGTCAATGAACTTTTAACTCGCCTGGTTTTTGTCAATTCCATTGTCAACAAATGGGATTTTCCTTCCTTTGGGGAGTTCTTGTAGGAACTTAATCATAGTTCAAGATTCCAAGAATTGATCTGTGGTATGTTCTTGGTGTCATTTACAGAACTTTATTGTATCAATCCATAGCTACATTACACCTGGCCCGATCAGCTGTTGCATTGCATGTTGGGTAACTCGGCGCCTTGGTACCATTTAAATGCCAACTTCCGTTTTTAAGACACTGTGTCTTACCAATTCTTAACCCGATCTATCAAGCTCAGTTCATTTTCTTCTTAAAGAAATGTTCATTTATTTCTAATTGTAAGTTACATTTGCATAATCATATGCAAATCTCACTCCCAAAAAATATCAGCTGAAAAAACAATTAAAAGAAATTACCCAATATCCTTCAGGTTTTCATATTTATTCAGTCCAGTGAAGCCTACTTCATTATACGGTGAAAGGCATTGGGTGCAATTAGATAACAAGTATAAAAGGTAACGGGAGAGAATAATCAGTTTCGATTATCTGCCGAAACAGATTAAACATTAAGCCCTGGCAAATGGAGGTGAAAATTACATGAATGGATCACTGCTAATCAGTCATGACACCAGGTGCTCGGTGAAAGGGTAAACATGTCAATTTGCATAAAAACATAAAATTGTGTTTTATTGCAAAACTACGCACAGCAGAACTGCCTTACAATGGCAGCCATACGAAGTCTGTGAATGTGTGGATGGTGTTTTACGCCGCAGTCAGTTATATTTCAGCTGTATCACGACAGCTTCTTTGGTTAAGACACACCCTTGGTTGGTGTATCAGAATCTACCCACACAAAGTACGACAACTCACACACAAGCATGGCGCCGGGCCTGACAACTTCATAAACTTTAGTCGCCTCTTACGAAAAAGCAATAGCGCTCTGGCGATCTATTCTAATTCGGGTGGGGCTGTAGGGTAGCCCAGTGGTTAAAGCGTTCGCTCATCATGGCGGAGACCCGGGTTCAGTTTCCCACATGAGTACAATATGTTAAAACCATTTTTGTTGTCCCCCGCCGTGATATTGTCGGAATGTTGCTAAAAGCGGCGTGAAACCGTAACCCAGTCACCCACTCTATCCCGGGTCCAAACGAGGTAGACAGAAAAAGTTATGAAACGATACATGGCGCCGCCAATCTTCCCTTTTTTCTTACTCTATATCACTGTACAACTGAAAGATTTAACAAGTTTAGTGAGTGAGTGAGTGAGTATGGTTTTACGCCGCTTTTAGCAATTTTCCAGCAATATCACGGCGGGGGACACCAGAAATGGGCTTCACATATTGTACCCATGTCGGGACTCGAACCCGGGTCTTCGGCGTGACGAGCGAACGCTTTAACCACTTGGCTACCCGACCGCCCCTTAACAAGTTTAACATTTAACATTCAGTTTTAGTTCAATTTAACGAACATTTACAGGAAACGTGAATCCCCAGTAAAAGCACGGTAGGCTTATCTGGTTATTTCCAAATCTGAAAAAACAAAGAGGCAAAACATGATCATAGGTTTCTGGGGTGGCCACGGGACGGAACTCTGCACGGCTAATTGCGGCGCCTTTGACGAGTTGGGCACTTGTGCCCCCAGAATAACTGTGTTGATGTGACAGATTTACGGTGCATATACACAACAGAGGCATCCACCACACACAGGGACATGTCTACAGAAAATGCCGAAGGAATATATCGACCTTTGAAACAAAACAATAACAACTTCTGATTGATTTGGCAAGCGGGTTAATATTTTATAGAAACAATTAAACAAAGACGTTGAATGCCATTCATATCTTTGTCAAAGGTATTCAGAAACTAGATTCAGACCAATCCAGCCTTTTGTCTCGTCACGTTCAGACTGATATTTCCTTTATAACTGATATGTTTTTAATTGGGTTTAATATTGATCCGTGTATACTAAACTACGGTTATAACGAACCCAAAGGGACCAGTAATTTTAGTTCGTTATAACTGTAGTTCGTTATAACGTATATGCAACATATATACAGCAAAAGGCCGGAAAGAAAAAGACACATTTGTTGTATCCGTCAGTTCGTTATAAGCGTGTTCGTTATAAACGTAGTTTACTGTATCATGTTTAGAAACAAGGTTTTACCCATGTTTTGGTCTGATCATTAGACGTCTTACCCATTTACATATGTTACCATTATGACTTCCCATCTCTGTGTTCGGAAATGTACGTTGTGTAAATAAGGGTAATTCAGAAACCTCACATGATCCCGGAAGAAACCATTCCCGATTGCAGCGGAAACCTCACATGATTGTGGCGGAAATCATACACGATTGCGGCAGAAACCACACATGTTTGTGCCGGAAACCACGCACGATTGTGGCCACATATGATTGCAGCAGAAACCAAATATGTGTTCGATGGAGACCACACATGATTGTGGCGGAAACCACTCGATTGTGGCGGAAATCTTACATGATTGTGGCGGAAACCACACATGATTGAGGCAAAAACCACACATGATTGCAGCGGAAGCCATATATGACTGCAGCAGAAACCACATATGATTGCGGTCGAGACCACACATGATTGTGGCGGAAACCACTTATGATTGCAGCGGAAACCACGCATGATTGCAGCGGAAATCACACACCATCGCAGCGAAAAACACACCTTATTCCAGCGGAAACCACACTTGATTGCTGCGGAAATCGCACACGATTGCAGCGGAAATCACACACGATTATAGCGGAAACCACACTTGATTGCAGCCGAAACCACACATGATTGTGGTGGAAACCACATATGATTGTCGCGGAAACCACACATGATCGCAGCGGCAACCACTCACGATTGCAGCGGAAACCACACATGATTGCGGCTGTGTTTTAGTTGATTTGCGCTACCAATAGGAAAAGAGCCAAATATTGAAAACGATATGACAAAAACATTTTGGTCGACTTTTATTTTTACCAATTAGGTGAAATGACAGAAAAAAACGAGATTGGTAAGTTGGCAAGGAATGATATATCGAATAAATAATCTAAATTCCAACGGTAATCGGTATCGCCATGTTAAATCTTGCTTGTTTTTCATTCATTAGTAGTAGGGTACACGGGTGGCTCAGTCGTCTAAGGTGCCGCAATTCGCTGTGACAGAGTTGTGTCTCTTAGGTACTCTCTCGGTTCGTCCCGGAATGTTTCCAGGTTTGTCAGCACCGTCCCCATGCCCGTCGGTTTCACCGAAGTGGGAAAGGTCTTAGACCTGCATCACTTCAGGCTTTCCTCTCACAACAAGCTGTCATGCCGTGACATAACTCAAATACTGTTCCGCTCGCTCACTCACTCACTCACTCACTCACTCACTCAATGAGACATTTTACTTTTAGCTCTTGCATATTTCGCGAGTTTTGGCCAATAAACAGGAGTCATAGCGGTTACGAAACAAACTCCTGGCTCAATGATTAACTACACGTTGGTCATGCGTTCAGCGTGGATGAGATGCTCCAGGCAAGTTAGTGGAAGGGCATCGGCGTATACAGTCGTTGCTTGATAGACATTGTAATCACATTTACCACTGAACGACCAGCATAGCACGGCGTTGTCGGCAGCATTGGATCGGTGTTACTCTGGAGGACCTCACGATGCCCGACAAGGCAACATCAGTTACAGGTAGGCAACACGTTTCATAGGTGTTCAGGCATAAATAATTATAGATTTCATAGAGGCTCTATCCTGTAGACTTTAACTGCCACAGGTTGACATCCACAGTTACAGGTAGGCAACACGTGTTTTATAGGTGTTCAGGCATAAATAATTATAGAATTCATAGAGGCTCCATCCTGTAGACTTTTACTGCCACAGGTTGACATCCACAGTTACAGGTAGGCAACACGTTTTATAGGTGTTCAGGCATAAACAATTATAGATTTCATAGAGACTCTATCCTGTAGACTTTTACTGCCACAGGTTGACATCCATAGATACAGGTAGGCAACACGTGTTTTATAGGTGTTCGAGAACAAGAGGTACAGGTTTAAGTTGAGACAACTACTTTATACATGATCAGGCAAAAAAGTACAGGTTCAAGTAGGAGCTCTCACCGGTAGATAGTTACTGCCACAGGTAGACTACCTCCGTTGTCTAGTGGAAGAGCCGAAGGGCGGGGTTCGACTCCCGGCCATGTCTTCCTAATGAGGTTAAAAGATGGTACTTGTTGTTATCCTGCTTGGTGCTCGACATTAGTGGTTAAAACAGGGACTGGTCGACTCGGAGTATACTGTGTCTGAGTGGGCCATTCATGTTAAACTGCCGCATCGTACCTCAGTGGGCTGGGACTGTAAAATAGGCATTAGTCCGGACTAGTACAAGCAGCCTTACGTGCGCGCGCACGCACACACACACACAGACACACACGTGTGCATTCACGTAAGTGCAAAATTGTTGAACGCGACATTAAACCCAAATTTCACCTCACCTCTACAGTCTACAGTTACAGGTAGGCAACAAGTGTTTTCTATATGTCCAGGCAACCAGAAGTACAGGTTTAAGGTAGAAACTCTCATTTGTAGATAATTGTTGCCACAGGTACACGTCTACAGTTACAGGTGGACAAACGTGTTTGATACATGTCGAGTGAGTGAGGGATGGAGTTGGGTTTAACGCCACTTTAACAGTATCCAGTTATATCACGGCGTGTCAGCTTAATGTGGGAGGAAAGCCCGAAGTGATGCAGGTCTCAGACATTTACCACTTCGGTGAAACCCACGAACACGGGTATGGTGATGACCTAGAGACATTATCAGGCCAAATCGGGATTCAAACCCACAATGATAGGTTTCTGACGTGCCCAAGGGACGCAACTCTGCACAGCGAATTGCGGCGCCTTAGACGACTGGGCCACCCGTGCCGCCGATACATGTCGAGACACAGTCGAGTATAGGTATTGGTAGAAACATTCACAGGGAGATAGATACTGACACTGGTAGACAAACAACAGTCGGGATGTGCAGTTCCAGTTGCTTCTTGATCGGGCAACAAGAAGTACATGTATAGATAGTGACTTTGCAAGGCACATAAATATATCATGGGAACGTTTCTCGGAACAGTGGCCAGTAAACAGTAGTTACAGGTAAACCAAGTAGGCAACAAAGTGATACATGCAGAGAACACCAATTACAGGTAGCAAACAGCAATAATAGATATAGAGTGTCTATGGTCAATAACTATCACAGGTAGGTTGACGATTACAACCAACGTTACAGGCGGGTAGCAAAATGTAAAGGTATCCAAACATGTAACGGTAACGTTCACAGGTGGTGAGGTGAAATGGGGTTTAACGTCGTGCGTGCGTGCGTGCGTGCGTGCGTGCGTGCGTGCGTGCGTGCGTGTGTGTGTGTGTCTGCTTGTACTAGTCCGGACTGATGCCGATTTATAGTGCTAGCTCACTGAGATACCATACTGCAGTTTAACATGAAACCCGGGACCTTCCGCTCTCCGGGCGGACGCTCTACCACTAGACCACGGGGGCGGTCACTTTCACAGGTAGTGAAATATAGCTAATAATAGTATCTGTCACAGATAAGTCAGAGGAATTACGGTAAGTCATCAACGGTTACAGTAGGTAACAATGGTTACCTGAAGGTAAATGCAGTTAGGTAGAACGATTACAGATAGAAACGAACAGTTATAGGAAAGCAACACCATTTAAAGGCAGCTATTTACAGTTACACGTGAGTAACGTCAGGTATTGTTTGTCAGACACAGTTACAGGTAGGCAAGACAAGATACACGTGGGATATATCAGTTAGTGGTAGACAACAGTTACAACTGATAAAGGTAGGCACAAACACGTACAGGTGGACAACAACAGTTACAGGTAGACACAATCAGTAAATGGTAGATAAAAACAAACGGTTAATGGTACGTAAAACAGTATTTAGTAATTTATAACAATTACAGGTAGACACAAACAGTAAATGGTAGATAAAGACAGTTACAGGTAGCTGACAACGGTTACAATTAGGCACAATCAGGTAATGGAAGATAAAAACAAACGGTTAATGGTAGGGGAAACAGTTACAAGTTGTTTATAGCAATTACAGGTAGGTTAGAACAATTACAGGTAGGCACCAACAGTTAGTGGAAGATTACAACAATTACAGGTAGGTTACAACAATTACAGGTAGGCACAACAGTTGATGGGAGGTAACAACAATTTCAGGTAGGTTACAACAATTACAGGTAGGCAGAAATGGATAGTGGAAGATTACAACAATTACAGGTAGGTTACAACAATTACAGGTGGGCACAACTAGTTAGAAGAAGATTACAACAATTACAGGTAGGTTACAACAATTACAGGTAGGTTACAACAATTACAGGTGGGCACAAACAATGGAAGGAAACAACAGTTACATGTAGAAGGCACAAAAAGTTAGTGGAAGATTACAACAATTACAGGTAGGTTACAACAATTACAGGTAGGTTACAACAATTACAGGTGGGCACAAACAATGAAAGGAAACAACAGTTACATGTAGAAGGCACAAACAGTTAGTGGAAGATACAACAATAACAGGTAGGTTACAACAATTACAGGTAGGTTACAACAATTACAGGTGGGCACAAACAATGGAAGGAAACAACAGTTACATGTAGAAGGCACAAAAAGTTAGTGGAAGATTACAACAATTACAGGTAGGTTACAACAATTACAGGTAGGTTACAACAATTACAGGTGGGCACAAACAATGGAAGGAAACAACAGTTACATGTAGAAGTCACAAACAGTTAGTGGAAGATACAACAATAACAGGTAGGTTACAACAATTACAGGTAGGTTACAACAATTACAGGTGGGCACAAACAATGGAAGGAAACAACAGTTACATGTAGAAGGCACAAACAGTTAGTGGAAGAAACAACAATTACAGGCAGGTTACAACAAATACAGGTAGGCACAAACAGTCAGTGGAAGATTACAACAATTACAGGTAGGTTACAACAATAACAGGTAGGCACAACAGTTGATGGGAGGTAACAACAATTGTAGGTACGTTACAACAATTGCAGGTACGTTACAACAATTAGAAGTAGGCACAAACATTAGTGGAAGATTACAACAATTACAGGTAGGTTACAACAATTACAGGTAGGTTACAACAATTACAGGTGGGCACAAACAATGGAAGGAAGCAACAGTTACAGGTAGAAGGCACGTGATGCGTGTGAGGGGCTGGTGTGGCTGTTTTGAGTCGTACCAGGTTTACCTGTGAATATATCATGCAAACAAGTTTTATTAAGCAAGCTTAAAATCGAAATATGTTATTTGATATATTTTAATTTTGATTATATCACTACTTTCACAAATGAGAGCGATGTATCACATGAATTGTCGTTGTGTCGCCCTTGCTGTGCTACCTCTAGATCTTGGTTGCAAAATGAGGGTTTATGAGATATCCGTTCTCGAGACAAATCAGGGCAGTTTAGCTAACATATCGCAAGAAAGAAGAAACAGAGTTGCATCAGTTACAACATGTCACGTTTCATTTATTTTGGGTCTCTAAATTAATATCTTTCGATCAAATCTCCAGTTAAATGCTAAAAAATACATCTTTATTACATATTATTAATTAGATTCTGCGGGGATATAGTATTATAACAATTCTGTCACGTGATCATATGAATGTGGTCATTGTGACCATATAAGTTTCTATGACAACGTTATTATCTCCCGCGTCAAAGTCTTTGTTTGTTGTTTAATGCCACATTCAGCAATATTCATGCTATATGACGGCGGTCTGTCAATAATCGAATCTGGACCAGACAATCTAGTGATTGATATCAACCAAGTCAGCCAGCCTGACCACCCGATCCCGTTACTTGTCGCTTACGACAAGCATCCGTCACGAAGTAGGGCGGGGGATATAGGAACGGACTTTGTCCGTCCGCTTCTCAAAGGGGACAAATTTTCTCCAAAACTTTTTAATTCAGAGAAATGAAATTTTGCACACTGATGTTACAAAGCATGTTCTTAAATGAGTTCGAACGTTGATGTCGTAAAATCATTTTTACAGAGTTATATCCCTCGTTCCGTGCGTTTCAACTTAGTGCATAGTATGCGAAATTCGGACAAGTTTTCTCAGAAACTACTGAAGTTACATGAGTAAAAGTTTGCATGCTCATCAAAGTAGGAACTTGTCCAGACTGAGTTCGAAAATTGGTCCCGTCAATTATTTTTTTACAGAGTTACGGCCCGTGTTCGTGCTTTTCCGTCTGAAATGGGGACAGTTTTTCTCAGAAACTACTGCAATTGCTTTAATGAGTTTGCCTAATAATCTAAAAGATATTCAGCCCAGTGAAAGCATTCATGTTGACAGTCAACTAACGGAATACACCACTTGCACTCTGCTAACTGTATATCCAGACACTGAGATTGGCCTTCCTCCATAAAGCAAAGAAACACAGTGAGAATGACCGCCCAGCAATAATGTAAAGAAAGACACTGAGAATGGCCTACCAACCATAATGTAAAGAATGACACTGAGAATAGCCTCCCAACCATAATGTAAAGAAAGACACTGATAATAGCCTCCCAACCATAATGTAAAGAAAGACACTGAGAATGGCCTACCAACCATAATGTAAAGAAAGACACTGAGTATGGCCTCCCAACCATAATGTAAAGAAAGACACTGAGAATAGCCTCCCAACCATAATGTAAAGAAAGACACTGAGAATAGCCTCCCAACCATAATGTAAAGAAAGACACTGAGAATGGCCTCCCAACCATAATGTAAAGAAAGACACTGAGAATGGCCTCCCAACCATAATGTAAAGAAAGACACTGATAATAGCCTCCCAACCATAATGTAAAGAAAGACACTGAGCATGGCCTCCCAACCATAATGTAAAGAAAGACACTGAGAATGACCTCCCAACCATAATGTAAAGAAAGACACTGAGAATGACCTCCCAACCATAATGTAAAGAAAGACACTGAGAATGACCTCCCAACCATAATGTAAAGAAAGACACTGAGAATGACCTCCCAACCATAATGTAAAGAAAGACACTGAGAATAGCCTCCCAACCATAATGTAAAGAAAGACACTGAGAATGGCCTCCCAACCATAATGTAAAGAAAGACACTGAGAATGGCCTCCCAACCATAGTGTAAAGAAAGACACTGATAATAGCCTCCCAACCATAATGTAAAGAAAGACACTGAGAATGGCCTCCCAACCATAATGTAAAGAAAGACACTGAGAATGACCTCCCAACCATAATGTAAAGAAAGACACTGAGAATGACCTCCCAACCATAATGTAGAGAAAGACACTGAGAATGACCTACCAACCATAATGTAAAGAAAGACACTGAGTATGGCCTCCCAACCATAATGTAAAGAAAGACACTGAGAATAGCCTCCCAATCATAATGTAAAGAAAGACACTGAGAATAGCCTCCCAACCATAATGTAAAGAAAGACACTGAGAATGGCCTCCCAACCATAATGTAAAGAAAGACACTGAGAATGGCCTACCAACTATAATGTAAAGAAAGACGCTGAGAATGGCCTCCAACCATAATGTAAAGAAAGACACGGAGAATGACCTCCCCACCATAATGTAATTTAAAAAATCCCACTGAGAATAGCCTTCCTAAAAAACGTAAAGATAGACACTGAGAATGGCCATTTCCTAATTCTGTAATGTGAGACAGTATGGCCTTCACCTTCATGTAATGTGAGACAGACAGAGTACATATAGACTTAATGATCATATCAATTTAATTTCATCGAAGCTTGAAATAACTTTCCACAAAGTCATACGGACACCCTCATTTGACGTTCATTTGTGGCTATATAAACATCAGCAATGGGTGTAACTGGCAATATACGTTTCAATATGACCCCTGTCGTTTTAAATGAACGGATTAATGCGAAACACTTTTAATGAAAGCCCGATATACCAGGATGCCGTTGTACAAAACAATCTTAGCGCCTTCAGTGACACACGAGTCATTCTTACGTTGATTGTTCAGAACGGAAATCTCTTCCACACTGAGAAGGTTCTCTCATACCACTATATGTAATGTAGGCCCATGATCTTTGAGTCAGCAGGACACACTGATGCGTTTGATTTTTTCCAGAACTGCCTTCAAATTGTTAGGAGAGGGGCCAAATGATTGTGCCAAATAGGATAAATAAAAACGTGCAATTGACTGATCTGGCAAATTATCTAAAAACGTTTTAGGAAACACACTACAAAAATGTTCACTCTAATCTTACGCTATTTTTTCCTAAGACACTGATATATGCTTTACTCTTAGACATTGATATATGTTTTACCCTAAGACATTGACATATGCTTTACCTTAAGACATTGACATATGCTTTTTTCCTGAGACAATGACATATGCTTTACCCTAAGATATTGACATATGCTTTAACTTAAGACATTGACATATGCTTTACCTTAAGAAATTGACATATGCTTTACCCTAAGACATTGCCAAATGCTTTACCTTAAGATACTGAGATATTCTTTACCTTAAGATATTGACATATGCTTTACCTCAAGATATTGACGGATGCTTTACCTAAATACCTTGACATGTTCTTTACCCTAAGACATTTACATATGATTTACCCGTAGACACTGACATATGCTTTATCTTAAGAAATTGACATATGCTTTACCTTAAGACACTGACATATGTTTTTCCTTAAGATATTGACATATGCTTTACCTTAAGATATTGACATATGTTTTACCTTAATACATTGATATATGATTTACCCTAAGACATTGATATATGCTTTACCCTTTGACATTGAGATATGCTTTACCCTAAGACATTGACATATGCTTTACCATTGGACATTGACATATGCTTTACCTTAAGACACTGACATATGTTTTTCCTTAAGATATTGACATATGCTTTACCTTAAGATATTGACATATGCTTTAACTTAATACATTGACATGTGCTTTACCCTAAGACATTGACATATGCTTTACCCTTAGACATTGAGATATGCTTTATCCTAAGACATTGACATATGCTTCATCTTAAGACATTGACACATGCTTTACCTTAAGACACTGACATATGCTTTTCCTTAAGATATTGACATATGCTTTACCTTAAGATACTGACATATGCTTTATCTTAAGACACTGACATATGCTTTACTTTAATACATTGACATGTGCTTTACCCTCAGACATTGAGATATGCTTTACCTTAAGACAATGATATATGCTTTACCCTAAGACATTGACATATGCTTTACCTTAAGATATTGACATATGCTTCGTGTTACCCTACCCTAAGATATTGACGTGTATCTATATATACAGGAACTTAGGGGTACTTTACCTTTAAGATATTGACATTTATCTATATAAACAGGAACTGAGTGGTACTTTACCCTAAGATATTGACATATATCTATATATACAGGAACTTAGTGGTACTTTACCCTACGATAGTGACATATATCTATATATACAGGAACTTTGTGGTACTTTACCCTGAAAGACTGACGGGTATCTATATATACAGGAACTTAGTGGTACTTTACCCTAAGATACTGACATATATCTATATATATACAGGAACTTAGTGGTACTTTACCCTAAAATATTGACATATATCTATATATACAGGAACTTAGTGGTACCTTACCCTAAGATATTGACATGTATCTATATGTACAGGAACTTAGTGGTACTTTACCCTGAAATACTGTCGGGTATCTTTAGATACAGGAATTTAGTGGTACTTTACGCTGAATGATTGACTTATATATGACTATACAGGAAAGTTGTGTTACTAAGATCATTCATGGTTCTCTTTTACTGTTACATACTCATTTCTATAGTCAGAAATGTGGAACATATGGCATAAAGCAATATCCAATGTCTCATTTATTTCCATACTTGTATATTAATGACAGAAAATATGGACGAAGTCACAGAAATGTAATAATCGTATTTTATCAAAATAATTACTAGTATATAAGCCTCACCTTGTACGTGAAATATTTGTGAAAACTCAAAGAAGTGGGGTCGATTAATTTAACCTTGTTACCCGTGTTTGAAAATAAAAGCGACAAAACCCTTTCCATATTCATATTCAATGCCAAATACAGAGTCGATTGCACGATTCCGACTACAGTAAATTACGGTTATAACGAACACGCTTTTAACGAACTCACGGATAAAACGAACTTTCTTTTGGGTCCCGACTACTTCCTGTAGTCATGCTGTACATGTACTTATAACGAACTACGGTTATAACGATCTAAAATTAGTAGTCCCTTTGAGTTCGTTATAACAGTAGTTTACTGTATATCATAAGCCAGTGTTTATGAATCTGTATCAAATAGTGTAGATACCAGTTGTCCACGAAAAGGTGAGCGTACCCTGTCCCGCCGTTGGCACCCGTCACAAACACATGCAAAGGCAAGTCAATTGTTCATCTGAAAAAACTACAACTCGGGATCATGTAGTACAAAGTCCAAATAGGGAATTGCATCGGACATCATTCTTGTCACTGATGCGTTAAATTTGGAAATATCCTACACATGTCTCCAATAAAACCTTTTGAAAAGGAATCAACAGTCTATACAATGACGTGGTTTTTTTTTATCAGACCTCAGATGTCCGCTGCCGATCATCAGAAGACTATCGACCACGCTGGTGGTGATGGGCAGCGTGTCTGCGGTCAGTGGAGTGCCCACCGTGGTGCTGGCGGCACCCATCCCCTCCATCCCCTTCATCACGGGGTCCGGCGTGTGGACGGGAGCCATGGCAAGTACACTTTTAATGTCGGATATAATTTCAGAGCGATAATATGATATTGTTATCGGATAATCTGTTCATTGTAAAGTGCGTTTTCCTTTTATGAGGGCGGGGACAGCATCAGCTGATATGATCTGGAGAAGTGGTTTCGAATCCACATGTTCCACAATTATGATTTTAGTGTTGTTTCCAATATTGAAACGTCAATGATTTGCGACACTTTGCAATTTCCCCTAATGATAAACTCTCAACAGTGATAAAATTTAAATATTGATACAAACGGCACATAAAGACGTCCACTCTTACGATGGTACCATCCTGGAGATTTCAGGGTGATATATATACATATTACTTTTATGCCACTACATTCTAAAAGTAAGACATCTCAGGAAAGCCATTTCATATGTTGTGCCAATCCTTCATTTGTGAGCGATGAACGTGATAGATTTCGATCGTAAATTGTGTCAGCTGAGATATACACCACTCTACATCCTCACACGGATAGCCCAAGGGAGGTTCTTAAATACTATAAGTGTTTTCGTGTCAACAGGGGATGGGAAAAGTCCTCTTCTTATGTATCCAAGGCCTGCTTCACAAGCCTATCTTAACGCCACGGCTGTAGTTAAAGTATGGGGGTTACGATCTTAGCAGTCGGTGAAATAATCCCGGGAGACGACGACAGCTGGGTTTTGTTTCATCGTTTCAGTTTATTTATCTCTCGTGTGTGTGTGCATCACGCCAGGGTGGTGCTACGAAACTAAATGTGATGACAATTTTGGTCCACACGTCCGAGGAGATGTGAAATGGTACCTAAAAACGGATGCAGCATTTCGGAAAAGATTGGGGATGGCGTTGGACCACAAGATTACACGGAAGTGTTAATAGACGAATGCAAAATCATCAACGATGAAAGTAGTGTTGGTAGTTTATGTTCTAAATATTCCTGTTGAAAGCATCAAGACATACTTATACAAGGAGCACTAAAGTCCCCAAGCTCAACGAATTCATGTTAATGCTTGTCCGCAGTGAGTGAGTGAGTAGGGTTTAATGCCGCTTTAAACAGTATTCCAGTTATATCACGGCGTGTCAGCTTAATGTGGGAGGAATTTCCGAAGTGATGCAGGTCTCAGACGTTTACCACTTCGGTGAAACACACGAGCACGGGTATGGTGCTGACAAACCTAGAAACTTAATCGAGGCGAACCGGGATTCGAACTCACAATGATAGGTTTCTGGCGTGCCCAATGGACGCAACTCTGCACAGCGAATCGCGGCGCCTTAGACGACTGGGCCACCCGTACCCCCTGGTGGATAAGTGAAGTTCATTGCGAAACAGGATCTCCAGCTCTGCACCTGACTATGTGTCAATAATTGTTTATATTTTTATCATCATCATCATCATCATCATCATCATCATCATCATCATCATCATGTCGTCGTCGCAGCAAGATTTGATCCACTTGGGTCCAGGGTGAGTCATCAGCAATTAAACCCGATTATCCAAAGGTTACAAACATCAAAGAACGTATCCGAAGTATTGCTCTTCGTGTTAAGTCTGGAAAGGAAATATATGGTATAATTAGTTCCCTTGTCACACGATATTACCACTAAACACGTACATTCGTACTAGTTTCCTGTCTGTAGATGAATAATAAAGATCAGATGGTAGCGTCTATCGTGACGATAACCAGTTTGTTTTTATAGCTTTGCAATTATCCAAATGATCTTAATGACGTGTACTGGATGCCTTGGACATTATATGGTACCGTTGATTGTCAGACAACACTTGTCAAACGTCCATATGAACATAGAATACTTGCTTAGAATTTTTTTAATCAGCATCTATAGTATGGTTGTCTCGCTCCTAAACTTGAAGACAGATCATAATTAGTTTCGCGATGATTGTCGTGAGAGGCGACTTACGGGATCGGGTCGTCAGGCTCAGTCACTTGGTTGATGCCTTTCAGCGTGTCCCGCTTGCGTAGATCAATGCCCAAGGTGTTAGTCACTGGATTGTCTGGTCCAGACTCGATTATTAGGAAGGAATCATATAGCTGGATTATTTTGGCGTGTGGCGTTAAATAACAAACAAACAAAACTCTCTGGATCTGTGTATAGGATCATTACATGAGGTGAAAGAGATATGCCCCAAACAAGTCGGACCCGTGAAGATCCGGGGTAGAATAAGTCTTCAGCAACCCACACTTGCCGTAAAAGGCGACTATGCGTGTCGTAAGAGGCGACTAACGATATCGGGTGGTCAGGCTCGCTGACTAGGTTGATACATGTCATCGATCCAAATTGCGCGGTTCGATGTTCATGATATTAATCACTGGATTGTCTGGTCCAGACTCGATTATTTACAGACCGCCGTCATATAGCTGGAATATTGCTGAGTGCGGCGTTAAACAACAAACCAACCAACCAACCAACCAAACAAGTCGTCATAATCATTTATGAGCCGTATACTCATCTATTTATCACCACTGCTAATAAAACGACTGCATCCCCAGTGGTCTGTTTCGAAACAGGTTTTGAAACTTGAATGAGTGAATGTTGTTTTACTCCATTGTCAGCAATGTTCCATCCCTATTATAACGGCCTTCAGATAATCGAGGGGCGGTCGGGTAGCCAAGTGGTTAAAGCGTTCGCTCGTCACGCCGAAGACCCGGGTTCGATTCCCGACATGGGTACAATGTGTGAAGCCCATATCTGGTGTCCCCCGCCGTAATATTGCTGGAATATTGCTAAAAGCGGCGTAAAACCATACTCACTCACTCAGATAAACGATATACCGTGTTGAAATGTCAAATACTCTGTTAAAACATCACGATGCCGTGTTGAACGTAGTATTTGAACTTTCAACATAGTGTCTTGAAATGTTAATTAAGTATCATGAATTGTCAATATAATATCTTGAAATTTCATTACAATACCTTCCGAAGAACAGAAATATACAATGATATGGCCCTAATGGTTTTCGTATATTAGAATTGTCTTGTACCGTATATACGTTTATGGTGAGAGGTTCGCTGACTTGGTTGATGCTGTCATCGTATCTCGATGCTAAAGATGTCAATCACTGGATTGTCTGGTCCAGACTCAGTTATATGTAGACCGCCGTCATATAGCTGGAAAACTACAAACTATACAAACGAATATATAAACTCAAGGGTTCTATCTACTGGTAAGCTAAATGAGCTATTGTTCTATAGCGCGATGTTAGCGCTACGTCAATCGCTACGTTTATTACAGAGCATCCAGACAGTCGCAGACAAAAGTAGCTTTGTTTAACGAGAACGCAAATAGTATACGACAGATTATGAGTAATCATCGTTTGTCTTTGTTTTGTAGGTAATTATAGTTGGGGTTTTAGGGCTAATGCTGGCCAAGGAAGCAATAAAGGAAAGGTCACCAAAGCTGAAGTGGCTGTTAAGTTCAGTAAGATGTTGTGGTAGCTTAGTGAGTGAGTGAGTGAGTGAGTGAGTGAGTGGGTGTTTAGGTGAGTGATTGAGTGAGTGAGAAAGTGAGTGAGCGGGTGTGAGTGAGTGAATAAGGGGGTGGGTGTGAGGTGGGGTGTGGTTAGTAATGAAGGAAGTGAGTGGGGGTGTGAGTGAGTGTTGGCGTGAGTGAGTGCAGAAGGGAGGGAGAGAGGGGGCGGATGGGGGGGGGGGGGGGGGGGGGTAGTGATTAAGGAAGTGAGTGGGGTGTGAGTGAGTGTGGGTGTGAGTGAGTGAATAAGGGAGGAAGAGAGGGGGGCGGACGGGACGGGGGGTTAGTGATTAAGGAAGTGAGTGTGGGTGTGAGTGAGTGAATAAGGGAGGGGTTGAGGGGGGAGGGGACGGGGGGTTAGTGATTAAGGAAGTGAGTGTGGGTGTGAGTGAGTGAATAAGGGAGGGGTTGAGGGGGGAGGGGACGGGGGGTTAGTGATTAAGGAAGTGAATGTGGGTGTGAGTGAGTGAATAAGGGAGGGAGAGAGGGGGCGGAGGGGGGGGTAGTGATTAAGGAAGTGAGTGTGGGTGTGAGTAAGTGAATAAGGGAGGGAGAGAGGGGGCGGAGGGGGGGGGGGTAGTGATTAAGGAAGTGAATGTGGGTGTGAGTGAGTGAATAAGGGAGGGAGAGAGGGGGCGGAGAGGGGTAGTGATTAAGGAAGTGAGCGTGGGTGTGAGTGAGTGAATAAGGGGGTGGGTGTGAGGTGGGGTGTGGTTAGTAATTAAGGAAGTGAGTGGGGTGTGAGTGAGTGTGGGTGTGAGTGAGTGAATAAGGGAGGAAAGGAGGGGGCGGAGGGGGGGGGGGGTTAGTGATTAAGGAAGTGAATGTGGGTGTGAGTGAGTGAATAAGGGAGGGAGAGAGGGGCGGAGGGGGGTAGTGATTAAGGAAGTGAGTGTGGGTGTGAGTGAATAGGGGTGCGGGGAGGCGGAGGGGGGGGGGGGGGGGGGGGGGGGTAGTGATTAAGTGAACGAGTGAGTGAGTGTGTGTTATTACGGCGTGTCAGCTTGGAACCCCCGAAGTGATGAACTCCTTGGAGGTTTACCGCTTTGGTGATGATCAAGAGTAAGGATATGATACTGACAATGCATAAACTCTATAAGGCCGAATCTGGGCTCTGAGCTCAATCGTATCAATTCGATGATTCGAGACGATGTAAGTTTAAGGCCATTGCACAGTCTTAAGGCCATGTAGCGAACCTGCACCTTGACGTTTTTACTGTATTTGAATTATTAATAAATTTCGGAATGTGAAAGTAAGTAGTGACGTTTGTACTCTCGTTCCCTTGATTGTACATCGATATACTGAAGGGATGCGGGGAAAATGATCATACCAGGAGTGTTCGGTACTTTCGTTGTTGCTGTGAGGTGAGGTGAAATGGGGTTTAACGTCGCGTCCAAGATTATTGCACTTATATAGCGACGTGCATGTACGTGTGTGTGTGTTTGTGTGGCTGCTTCTACTAGTCCGGACTGATGCCGATTCATAGTGCTAGCACTGAGATACCATGCCGCAGTTTAACATGAATACCCCACTCAGACACAGTATACTGACTCCGAGCGCCAGACAGGGTAACAACAAGTACCACCTTTTAACGTCTTTTGGTATGACGCGGTCGGGGATCGAACCCCGGACCTTCCGCTCTCCGGGCGGAAGCTCTACCACGGAGGCGGTCGTTGTTGCTGTGAGTGTCTTGAAACACATAAAGCTGAGTAACCTATATGGTAGAGTGGCGTCCCTTGGACATGCCAGGAACCTATGATCGTGACTTCTTAGTATAGGTTAGACCACGAGGACCCAGTGTCTAATCGTTGAAATGGTTAATTAAACCATTAACCATTTCAACGATTAGACACTGGAGTCCGAGTGGTCTCACATACTTTAACCATGTCCAAACATTTATAGCACCTAAAATGCTTAATAAACATTGTATTGTTTAAGGGCGGTCGGGTAGCCAAGTGGTTAAAGCGTTCGTTCGTCACGCCGAAGACCCGGGTTCGATTCCCGACAAGGGTACAATGTGTGAAGCCCATTTCTGGTGTCCCCCGCCGTGATATTGCTTGAATATTGCTAAAAGCGGCGTATAACCATACTCACTCACTCACTTGTTTTGTTTAAGGTATTTTGAAAGATATTCAGGAACTGTGAGAACACTGTGTGAGTCGGTACTGCGTGAAGCACGTGAAATCTGTCCCCCGAGCCTTTCGCACGTGCACCTCGCACTTTGCTGATTTTGGTTATGAAATGCATGTTCCGGGGCAAGTATACCATTCATTTTGGACCAAGGATATTTATCAATCACCGCGATTTTATTTGCCCATGTTGATGGGACTATTATGAGCAATCCTAGCCCTGATCAAGATAATAGTAATTTCTTTTCTCTCTGTCAGTTTCGTTGAACGAAAAGCTACCAAATCACAAGAACTGTACAAATACCAGAATGCATTGAATAACATACTTTATTAAAAAAATGCATAAAACATATTTCGCAGTTCATAAACGGATAAGCAATTAGTCCTACTGTAAGTAAATGTTAAGTTGTTTATTTCATACAATTTCTCCCAAGTCACCATCGCAGAAGTCTACATTCATTAACATTCAGTGCGAACTTCGCGGGTTCGAATCCCACTGGCGACTAACGTTTTTCATGAAATTTTCTATCATCAAGATAAATGACAGGGGGAAAAAGAAGTTCCGTCATTGGCAAGTGGTGTTTAACTAACAATTCAGTTAGTTAGACCACGGTTAAAGACAAAGGGGTCATGGTTGTTAGGCGGTGTTAAATCCAACTCACTCACTCAGTAGTGCACGTGCCCAACTTCCATGTGTACTGATACATGTATATGCCTGCAATGTGCATAGACGCCTGATGACGATGAACCGATTACGTAAGTGCCACAGACGGATACGTGGGAGGGGTTCCCTATTGCGTTATCAGCCAGGATGTGGGAATTACTCCCTATTGTGTTATCAGCCAGGACGTGGGAATTACTCCCTATTGTGTTATCAGCCAGGACGTGGGAGTTGTTCCCTATTGTGTTATCAGCCAGGACGTGGGAATTACTCCCTATTGTGTTATCAGCCAGGACGTGGGAATTACTCCCTATTGTGTTATCGGCCAGGACGTGGGAATTACTCCCTATTGTGTTATCGGCCAGGACGTGGGAATTACTCCCTATTGTGTTATCGGCCAGGACGTGGGAATTACTCCCTATTGTGTTAACAGCCAGGACGTGGGAGTTGTTCCCTATTGTGTTATCAGCCAGGACGTGGGAATTACTCCCTATTGTGTTATCAGCCAGGACGTGGGAATTACTCCCTATTGTGTTATCGGCCGGGACGTGGGAATTACTCCCTGTTGTGTTATCAGCCAGGACGTGGGAATTACTCCCTATTGTGTTATCAGCCAGGACGTTGGAGGTGTTCCCTATTGTGTTATCAGCCAGGACGTGGGAGGTGTTCCCTATTGTGTTATCAGCTAGGACGTGGGAATGACTCCCTATTGTGTTATCGGCCAGGACGTGGGAATTACTCCCTATTGTGTTATCGGCCAGGACGTGGGAATTACTCCCTATTGTGTTATCGGCCAGGACGTGGGAATTACTCCCTATTGTGTTAACAGCCAGGACGTGGGAGTTGTTCCCTATTGTGTTATCAGCCAGGACGTGGGAATTACTCCCTATTGTGTTATCAGCCAGGACGTGGGAATTACTCCCTATTGTGTTATCGGCCGGGACGTGGGAATTACTCCCTGTTGTGTTATCAGCCAGGACGTGGGAATTACTCCCTATTGTGTTATCAGCCAGGACGTTGGAGGTGTTCCCTATTGTGTTATCAGCCAGGACGTGGGAGGTGTTCCCTATTGTGTTATCAGCTAGGACGTGGGAATTACTCCCTATTGTGTTATCAGCCAGGACGTGGGAATGACTCCCTATTGTGTTATCGGCCAGGACGTGGGAGGTGCTCCCTATTGTGTTATCAGCCTGGACGTGGGAATTACTCCCTATTGTGTTATCAGCCAGGACGTGGGAATTACTCCCTATTGTGTTATCAGCCTGGACGTGGGAATTACTCCCTATTGTGTTATCAGCCTGGACGTGGGAATTACTCCCTATTGTGTTATCGGCCAGGACGTGGGAATGACTCCCTATTGTGTTATCGGCCAGGACGTGGGAGGTGCTCCCTATTGTGTTATCAGCCTGGACGTGGGAATTACTCCCTATTGTGTTATCAGCCAGGACGTGGGAATTACTCCCTATTGTGTTATCAGTCTGGACGTGGGAATTACTCCCTATTGTGTTATCAGCCTGGACGTGGGAATTACTCCCTATTGTGTTATCAGCCTGGACGTGGGAATTACTCCCTATTGTGTTATCGGCCAGGACGTGGGAGGTGCTCCCTATTGTGTCATCAGCCAGGACGTGGGAATTACTCCCTATTGTGTCATCAGCAAGGACGTGGGAGGTGTTCCCTATTGTGTTATCAGCCTGGACGTGGGAAGGGTTCGCCAGGAAGGGTTCGCCAGGAACCAGGTTCACCCCGATTATGGTTCTAATTTTGACAGCAACAAACCCGTGCTCGTGGCTTTCATCAAAGTGGTCAACTTCTGAGATCTGCATCATTTGGGGATTTCCTCCCACATTATCCAGACACGCCCTGATATAACTGGAATACTGTTCATAGCGGTTTTAAACTCACTCACTCATTCACTCCCTTTAACATAGGGTCGATGGTGGAAATAGAAATTAAACATGTTTTAAGTGATCTTAGACTAATACGGTCAGATGTTGAAATCGTATTTAAAAAAAAGATAAAAAAAGGTTACATCACCTATTGACCTACACGTATTTTGTTGTTTTTATTAATAAAATTGAATTGTTATTATTTTAAATCCACTTTGTTGATATTTACGACGGTCAATAAACACAATTAAGAAAAAAACCCGATATATGTCAATGACTATTTCCAGGCTATTGCAGTGCAGATTACATCCATTTTCACCACCCAGCTGGCAGTGCTCCATACGGCGTGGAACGTATGGGGCCTGATAGCGTGTCTCACCAACCCAGATCCTGGACCGCACTTTGCAGCGCAGTGTCACGTCAACAACGCCGGAATCAGCGTTCAAGCCGCATATGGCATCCTTGTCGGAATCGGAATGGCGGCCACTTGTGTCGTGACGTCCATCTGTTCCTCAGCTGTGGTGAGGGCCATAAAAACAGCAGAACGGGAAGATAGAACAGAAGTGATCGTATAAAGAGAGGTCATCGCATATATTTTTATTAACTGTGACGGCATGAGGCTACAGGATTTCTTTGCTGGATCCCATCAATAACCCTGATATGAGAGTAACCATTTGATTTTCAGGGGCGGGTGTATGTGTGCGCGCGCGTGTGTGCGCGTGTGTGCGCATGTGTGAAGGGGGTGGATGGGGTGGGGGTGGGTGAAGAATTTTGGTTTGAGAAATGTCCATCCCCTCTTCCGCCCTCTTCTTCTCTTGACTTCCCCAGTAAAAATCAAAGTTAGAATTGGGTGAGTGAGTGAGTTGGGTTTAACGCCACTTTTAACAGTACTACAGTTATATCGCGGCGTATCAGCTTAATGTGGGAGGAAAGACCGAAATGATGCAGGTCTAAGACCTTTCCCACTTTGGTCAAACCCACGAGCACGGGTATGGTGCTGACAAACCTAGAATCAGGGCCAACCGGAATTCGAACCCACAATCATAGGTTTCTGGCGTGCCCAAGGGACGCAACTCTGCACAGCGAATTGCGGCGCCTCAGACGACTGGGCCACCAGTACCCCCAGTTAGAATTGGTCTTCAACAAAGCTTGGTTGTCGTTGTAGACGACTAATGGGATCAGGTGGTCAGGCTCCTTGTCGTGGTTGATGCATGTCATCGTATCCCAAATGTGTAGATCGATGGTCATGATGTCAATCACTGAATTGTCTGGTCCAGGCATCACCATAACCGCCCAAATCACCCCAAAATCCAATGGTTGCTCCCTAATTGGACTAAAAATAATTTTGTGCGCTTATTTCGGATTCGGACGTAATTGTTTTCTATAAAAGGCCACAACATGTATTTATGTCATTGGTTTCATTGGTATAATTGTGTAATTGTGTTTTGACCTGGAAGTGATATGAAACGAGAACGTTGTTTTAGGTGGCCTTTGGGTGGTGCTTGTATGTATGTATCTGCCAGTGGTGTTGAAGATTTATGCATTTGCAGTCATTCACCTATAAGATCAGGGCCCACTTGCACAAAGCGATCTTAGCGCAAAGATGATCATAATTCCCACACTTTAATATAGGCTTACAATAGTCTTAGCGCTAAGATGATAGATTTGTGCAAGTGGCCCCAGAAGGTTTCTATCTAATGTTACACACCAGGGCCCACTTGCACAAAGCGATATTAGCGCTAAGATGATCTTAACTCCCATACTTAGCGCTAAGATCGCTTTGTGCAAGTGGGCCCAGGACAATGTTGGTGTACAGGTTAGAGGGTTTGATTGCCGAGGCCCATGTTTTGTTTGTTTGTTGTTTCACGCCGCATTCCCTGCTATGTCAGGGCGGTATGTAATTAACCCTAACAGCGCCAGACAATCCAGTGATGGAGATCATGAACATCGACTACGCGATTTGGATACGACGACATGCATCAACCAAGTCAGCGACCCTGACCACCCGATCCATGTGTCGCTTCCTACTACCAGCATAGGTAGCTGGGGACCTGTTGTAGCCCGGAATCCCCACTGAGCATATTTTGTATTAGTTATGGGTGAGTGAGTGAGTTGGGTTTAACACCACTTTTAACAGTATTCTAGTTATATCACGGCGTGTCAGCTTAATGTGGGAGGAAAGCCCGAAGTGATGCAGGTCTCAGACTTTACTACTTCGGTGAAACCTACGAGCACGGGTATTGTACTGACAAGACTAGAAACATAATTAGGGCGAACCGGGATTCGAACAGACAACCATAGGTTTCTGTTTGGTTGGTTTGTTTTACGCCGCACTCAACAATATTCCAGCTATATGGCGGCGACCTGTATATAATCAAGTCTGGACCAGATAATCCAGTGATTAAAATCATGAGCATCGATACACACAATTGGGATCGATGACATGCATCAACTAAGTCAGCGAGCCTGACCACCTGATCCCGTTAGTCGCCTTTTACGCCAAGCATAGTCGCCTTTTACGGAAAGCATGGGTTGCTGAAGACCTATTCTAACCCGGATCTGGCGTGCCCAGCGTACGCAACTCTGCACAGCGAATCGCGTCACGTGTCCCCTAACAGTATGGGACGTGGTTATGTGGATAACAGCTGACCTTGCTGTTTTCTATCATGTGTGACACTAATGACACGATCAAACACAGAAGGAAGAACAATAAAGAACAATTATCCGAACATCTTGAGAAAGACTTTCAGTATTTTTATGGCCCAAGATGATATCATACCAAGATGTTTCTGCTGACGTCAACTGGAAAAGTAAGGATCGAAAACTTTCCATATTCAAATATTAGGAATACTCTTTCTGGACACCTTCTATTTCAGCCTGTTTGAATTATTCTAGGCGTGTAGTTTTATGGACTACCAGAAGGAAAATTGTTGCAATTGTCGCCTTGACAAAAACAACAAAATTAACCAAAGCGCACGGTTTGGAACGATCTCATCAAATCTTAGTGCTCGCTACCGCCACACAGGTACTCTGAGGTCACACCAGAACCAATGAAATGACTAACAGGAAGTCGACATTAGCCAATCAAAAAGCAGATTTCTCGAGCTTTGCGGCACTATTTTCAAAATTATGACTTCCTTTCAGATAACTCTTTGGAAAGTTCGCGATTTCAAATTTGAAACTGACACTTGTTCGGCAGTATATTCGTTTTGGAGTCACCGAACATGTTTATGACTTGTTATTTGAAACGAGGAAATCTTATCATGCCTAATGGTGTCCCCCGCCGTGATATTGCTGGAATATTGCTAAAAGCGGCGTAAAACCAAACTCACTCACTCACTATCATGCCTAATGGGGGGGCACGGGTGGCCCAGTCGTCTAAGGCGCCGCGATTCGCTGTGCAGAGTTGCGTCCCCTGGACACGCCAGAAACCTATGATTGTGGGTTCGAATCCCGGTTCGCCCCGATTATGTTTCTAGGTTTGTCAGCACCATACCCGTGCTCGGGGGTTTCACCAAAGTGGTAAACGTCTGAGACCTGCATCCCTTCGGGCTTTCCTCCCACATTAAGCTGACACGCCGTGATATAACTGGAATAATGTTAAAAGCGGCGTTAAACCCAACTCACTCACTATCATGCCTAATGTTTCATAAAACCACTTTCCACTCACTCCGTCTAACCTGGGTCAACAATGGCTGCCTCCTACAGCACGTCGTTCGGAATGCCCCGTGTTTCGAGGTTGCATGATAAGAAAAATAACATTCCGACTGTCACTTTCGCAAACGACCCTCTGATTGGTCGGGTGAAAGGTCGTTCTGACGTGACCCATAATAAAATGACCTTAGATCGTTGTTTAGCGGTAGCAGAGACCATCTATTTGTGCGACAAAGGGACAATGTCCTTCCTGGTGTTCCATACATGTTTGTCGTGCGTTGATTAACGGCGAAAACATGCAAATACTGAAGAGACGTTTATTCAGCATTTTGTAAACCCATAACTCAATTTCAATGTTGCAAATTTCTTAAATCTTAAACCATGCCCATGTCAAGAGCTCAACTGGTCTATAACATACCTCGTCAGTTTGAAGGGAAGTTTCGTACTTTTAGAAAGATACGTTTGAGTTGCATTAAGAAAGCTGCAAGAGTGACTGAGTTGGGTTTAACGCCGTTTTGAACAGTATTTCAGTTATATCACGGTGTGCCAGCATTGTGTGGGAGGAAAGCCCGAAGTGATGCAGGTCTCAGACAGTTACCATTTTGGTGAAACCCACGAGCACGGGTATGGTGCTGACAAACCTGGCAACATAATCAGGTCGAAACGGGATTCGAACCCACGATTATAGGATTCTGACGTGTCCAAAGAACGTAACTCTGCACAGTGACTTCCGGCGTCTTAGACGACTGGGCCACCCGTTCCCCCGAAAGCCGAAAGAAGCCATCTGAATGCTCGCAGTGTCCGGACCCCTGAAGATTCGGGGTAGAATAAGTCTTCAGCAACCCATGCTTGCCGTACAAGGCGACTATGCTTGTCGTAAGAGGCGACTAACGGGATCGGGTAGTCAGGCTCGCTGACTTGTTTGATGCATGTCATGTATTCCAATTGCGTTGATCTATGCTCATGATATCAATCAATGGATTGTCTGGTTTAGACTCGATTATTTACAGACCGCCGTCATATTAGCTGGAATATTGCTGAGTGCGGCGTTAAACAACAACAAACAAACAAACACACAATGTCCGACAATGCAGTGTTTTTCATTATGAGCTTGGGTGAAACTGATTTGTTACCTGGCAATGTTGTTCTGGAAAAGAATAGATCACTGAGGTTGTGTAGTCTGATCGCATAAGTCCTTAGATACGTTTTCAATGGTTGTACTGGTGACTTTGCTCAAGCACCGAACCTAGAACAGACGTAAATCTAAATAATGCTTCCAAATGTAGCCGATACTCAAATCATGCCGTTCCGACTTCGTTTCAGCTATCATTGAGATTCTTACTTGTGTCTGACAGTTTGCCTGATTGTTTCTTAAACAACACTTGCGATTACTTATCCATTCGAATATACTTGTGTAATGTTCAAATTGTCAAAGGATTCCATGTTGTTGTTTTTAATTTTCGTCAATAGAGAGAAACTATGCTGCCTTATCTTGCGAATGACACTTGTTGTTCAAGATTTACCTGCTACAATACACAGTTTACTGCATGCTGCATGGTCTGATGTGTTTTATACGTTCATGTATTCTTGTACAATTCAGTCGCGGTTGCTTATGTAATAAAACACGCAATTGCCGTTGGGTTGTTTTTTATTGTTGTTTAACGCCGCACGAAGCAATATTCCAGCAATATGACGGCGGTCTCACTCATTCCGGTAATATAATAGAATTTATGTAAAACTTTGTATGCACATAGTGCAGGAATTCATGTGACCCGTTATATTTATTGACGCGCGCCACCAATCCTGACGACATAAACTGAACAAAAAACGTTAAGGATCATTAATATTCTTTTTAGATATTTTTTTATGATTTTTAATTTGAAGTTTACACGATATACGGCTTTTCTATTGGACGAGAGGTCGGTAACATGACCGCGAAATTGACGTTCTTAAGTGTATAATTAAATTTTCGTTGTGTTCATTGAAATTCCTGCATTCTGATCAGCTGAATTGGTTACGTGTTATTGCATTCATTTCCCAATGAATGTAAAACATTAAGCCCCGCATTACTTGTATTACTGTATTACTGTTAGTTTTACGATTTGCAGAGATTATCTTTGAATCTCCTCAATTTTAGTCACAGACGACACATATGATGGGTGTCTTTTTGTTCACCTCCGATCTGAAAACAGAAAAGGAAAACAATGTCACATTTGGATATTTCTTTTCTTTCTCATTTATAGTGAGTGAGTGTATAAGTGAGTGAGTGAAGAAGTGAGTGGTTTTTACGCTTTTATAGCAATATTCCAGCAATATTACGGCGGAGAACATAGGTTTCACCCATGCTAAACATGTGTGCTTATTGTCGCGTTAAACAACAAACAAACAAACAACAAACAAACAAACGGTTATAAATGTAGTGTAGTTATAAAAGATATGAGGGATTCATTTTCCTTAAGATAATACTGTTACATTCTTTCTCTGGAGGTTCTCCGGCTCTCTTAGGGCGGCGTAAAAGTGTTCAGTTTAGAGATGGAGCGTAGCTATTTCTAAAATATTGACTCTTTCTGTGTAATGGCCGTTCGTTTAGCCTCCCAGGTTATGAAACTGAAACACGACTAGGAGAAGGGAGACATCGGGAATATCGTCGTAGGTTTATTCCTCCATGACTTTAAAGTTTGCTTTGATGTTAAGAATTTTCCTGTAATATTATAGTTTCGTTTAAACTTTACTGAAAATATTTGCGATTTTTAAATCGGCTTCCTTTTCTCCAAATCAAATAAAAAATTCGAAAATTAAATAAAATTATGTTGGTTTCGCTATTTACTTGCATTTGTTGTAATTTCTTTCCCTTTCATTTGTTATTTATAATGCTAATGTTTCCAATGTGTTTATATCAGTCGATGCTGGAGGGTAGTGCCCCGGGAGTCAGCATTAGCATCAGTGTAAGACAACACGACTTGATTATTATCAATCCATATGCAATTTAGAAGTTTGATCTTTGAATGTTAATCTGCGTCACGAGTTCGCCAAAAGGCAGACATATTATTAGTTCACATAAATATTTTGTACAAAACATATTTCAAAGATATCAGAATTAGGAGACATTAGATGAACACTAATCTGTAGACAGTAGACTTAAAAGTACGTTCTCTTTGGTCAACACGAAACAGGTATTAAATAGTGAGTAATAGTCTGTCATTATATCAGTCATGGAAAAACATAAGGGATCATAAGAAAATATAGAAGGCTATGAATGGTCATTAATCTTTGGTTCAACGTCTAAGTGTGCTTATTAAAATTAAAACTGAACACCAACCCTACGAGCAAGAGGTACGAAGGCTGGCCCGAACAATATATACAACAAATACACATATACGCTATCACAGGACCAGGTTAATGAACAGTCACTATCACAGTACCAGGTAAATGAACAGACACAATCACAGTACCAGGTTAATGCATAGACACAATCACAGTACCAGGTAAATGAACAGACACAATCACAGTACCAGGTAAAGGAAGAGACACTATCACAGTACCAGGTAAAAGAAGAGACGCTATCACAGGGCCAGGTAAATGAACATACACTATCACAGGACCAGGTTAATGAACATACACTATCACAGGACCAGGTTAATGAACAGACACCATCACAGGACCAGGTAAATGAACAGACACTATCACAGGACCAGGTAAATGAACAGACACCATCACAGGACCAGGTAAATGAACAGACACCATCACAGGACCAGGTAAATGAACATACACTATCACAGGACCAGGTTAATGAACAGACACTATCACAGGACCAGGTAAATGAACAGACACAATCACAGGACCAGGTTAATGAACAGACACTATCACAGGACCAGGTAAATGAACAGACACCATCACAGGACCAGGTTAATGAACAGACACCATCACAGGACCAGGTAAATGAACAGACACTATCACAGGACCAGGTTAATGAACAGACACCATCACAGGACCAGGTAAATGAACAGACACCATCACAGGACCAGGTAAATGAACAGACACCATCACAGGACCAGGTAAATGAACAGACACTATCACAGGACCAGGTAAATGAACAGACACCATCACAGGACCAGGTAAATGAACAGACACCATCACAGGACCAGGTAAATGAACAGACACCATCACAGGACCAGGTAAATGAACAGACACTATCACAGGACCAGGTAAATGAACAGACACTATCACAGGACCAGGTAAATGAACAGACACCATCACAGGACCAGGTAAATGAACAGACACCATCACAGGACCAGGTAAATGAACAGACACCATCACAGGACCAGGTAAATGAACAGACACTATCACAGGGCCAGGTAAATGAACAGACACTATCACAGGGCCAGGTAAATGAACAGACACTATCACAGGGCCAGGTAAATGAACAGACACAATCACAGTACCAGGTAAATGAACAGACACTATCACAGGACCAGGTAAATGAACAGACACCATCACAGTACCAGGTAAATGAACAGACACCATCACAGGACCAGGTTAATGAACAGACACCATCACAGGACCAGGTAAATGAACAGACACCATCACAGGACCAGGTTAATGAACATACACTATCACAGGACCGGTAAATGACCAGAACAGATACTAACACAGGACCAGGTAAATGAACATACACTATCACAGGACCAGATAAATTAACATTAACATCATCGGGTGATTTATGTCATAAACAGTGAGTTTTGAAGGACTTGAATCAAATTTACAAGGACTGTCAGTTAGCCAGATCCATTCCCCCCTTTAAACACGTAAAGAGAGGTGACGACAGTACAGTCTGCTATCCCTGCGCCCCTTTATGGAGGCGGCAGACACATATATATATCGATTTCAGTCTACGGGTATTAGCTGTTGAGGCAATGCATTATCTCCTTAACTCTTGACATTTTGGTGGGTATTCCCCTGACATGTTTCCATGACTATTAGATTATATAATCATCCAACAGATTCACACAACCACCACACGTTTCATACAATACAAGCACTTTGCAGCTCATGGTGAAAATAAACCCGTAGAGAATCCGGGTAAGAATAACGCCCACAGCACCCTATTATTGTGGAAGAGGCGACTAAATGGATCTGGCGGTCAGGCTCGGTGACCTGGTTGAATGCGTGTCAACATATCCCAGTTGCGTGGATCAATGCTCATGATATCAATCACTGTATCACTCACCATATGTAAGTAGGACCCTTGCTTAATAGATGACTCATTGTAGCCATAGGACCCCGACTTAGTATATTACCCCTGTTTAGTAGATTACCCATTGTAGCCATAGGACCCCGACTTAGTATATTACCCCTGTTTAGTAGATTACCCATTGTAGCCATAGGACCCCGACTTAGTATATTACCCCTGTTTAGTAGATTACCCATTGTAGCCATAGGACCCCGACTTAGTATATTACCCCTGTTTAGTAGATTACCCATTGTAGCCATTGGACCCCGACTTAGTATATTACCCCTGTTTAGTAGATTACCCATTGTAGCCATAGGACCCCAACTTAGTATATTACCCCTGTTTAGTAGATTACCCATTGTAGCGATAGGACCCCGGCTTAGTAGATGACCAATTGTAACAATAGGACTCCGGCTTAGTAGTTGACCCATTGTAGCCATAGGACTCCGACTTAGTAGATGACCAATTGTAACCATAGGACCCCGTCTTAGTAGTTGACCCATTGTAGCCATAGGACTCCGACTTAGTAGGTTACCCATTGTAACCATAGGACCCCGACTTAGTAGTTGACCCATTGTAGCCATAGGACTCCGACTTAGTAGATGACCAATTGTAACCATAGGACCCCGTTTTAGTAGTTGACCCATTGTAGCCATAGGACTCCGACTTAGTAGATGACCAATTGTAACCATAGGACCCCGACTTAGTAGTTGACCCATTGTAACCATAGGACTCCGACTTAGTAGATGACCAATTGTAACAATAGGACTCCGTCTTAGTAGGTTACCTATTGTAACCATAGGACCCCGGCTTAGTAGATGACCCACTGTAGACATAGGAATCCGTCTTAGTATGTTACCCATTGTAACCATAGGACTCCGGCTTAGTAGGTAAACCATTGTAACCATAGGACCCCGTCTTAGTAGATGACCAATTGTAACCATAGGGCCCCGTCTTAGTAGGTTACCAATTGTAACCATAGGACCCCGTCTTAGTAGATGACCAATTGTAACCATAGGACCCCGTCTTAGTAGATGACCAATTGTAACCATAGGGCCCCGTCTTAGTAGGTTACCAATTGTAGCCATAGGAATCCGTCTTAGTATGTTACCCATTGTAACCATAGGACCCCGGCTTAGTAGGCTACCCATTGTAACCATAGGACCCCGTCTTATTAGGTTACCCATTGTAGCCATTGGAATCCGTCTTAGTATGTTACCCATTGTAACCATAGGGCCCCGTCTTAGTAGGTTACCCATTGTAACCATAGGGCTTAGGACCCCGTCTTAGTATGTTACCCATTGTAACTATAGGGCCCCGTCTTAGTAGGTAACCCATTGTAACCATAGGAATCCGTCTTAGTATGTTACCCATTGTAACCATAGGGCCCCGTCTTAGTAGGTTACCCATTGTAACCATAGGGCGTAGGACCCCGTCTTAGTATGTTACCCATTGTAACCATAGGGCCCCGTCTTAGTAGGTTACCCATTGTAACCATAGGGCGTAGGACCCCGTCTTAGTAGGTTACCCATTGTAACCATAGGGCGTAGGACCCCGTCTTAGTAGGTTACCCATTGTAACCATAGGGCGTAGGACCCTGTCTTAGTAGATGACCAATTGTAACAATAGGTCTCCGTCTTAGTAGGTTACCCATTTTAACCATAGGACCCCGGCTTAGTCTTATCTCTGCGGGGATTCCAGGCCAGAATAGGTTCCTCGTACTCCAGCATTCAGCAGTTACGAAGTGCGCTTTAGATACTAATGATCATATGTCGTGGGCCCCAGTCGACCTGGATCGTTAGTCATGCAACAGCTGGTTTTTTCAGGCCCAATTTTGATCATTTACACGTGATATTGCAGGGGTGTTATCTAAATACACCCATTTACACGACTCACATACAGACAGATTTGATACTGCTGAAATATCGCTGACTAAGGAAACCATTTATTCTCTTTCACATCTAATCGATCAGACCTGGAAATATTTTTGACACATTGTTTAGCTGCCATTCCTCATGTGGAATCGCATATAACTAACTCACTCGTGGGCCTGATTCAGCACGTACATTTCAACGGTGGTTTGATAGACTTTATAAATGTTTATTTTAACTCAGCGTTTATTTGATAGTTTGCGCTGTCTTATCTCAACACAGACATCTATCTGATCTTACAGTGTGAACCTTATACATCTTAATTACAACTTCGGAAGGAACTTATGGAATTACAGACCGGTTTGAATGTCAAAGGGGTGGTATTAATATTGACTGCGACTCTCCGTTCAATTAGATATCGCTTTTGTCTCGGAAAACGCAGTATTTACTGATGGAGACAAATATATGTATAATTATCTTCGGGTGTGCGACTTGATAATGTAGTTTTCGGAACATATTCGGAAATAATTCAACAGTTTAGTGAACAGTCTGGATGCTGATTATCAACTTCAGGACATATTTTACACGAGTAAATTCAAACTTCATTGCCACAGAATAATCAGTTTCGATTATCCGTCGATGCAGATCCACTGGGACGTGAAGGCAAAGTAGTGATGAAAACTATATGAATGGACCACTAATATAGTGGTGACACCAGGTGTTTGCGAAAAGGGTAAACATGTTCTGCTTTATCGGTAACACCCGCAAATGCTAATTTTCATTAAAAAAAGGTAAGTATGTTTTTTATTGTTTTTTATTAATCCCACGATCCTGATTTTGATCGTTTTGTTGTCTGAGACGAGGAACTCATTGTTACCGCCATCATACTGCCTTAACTTATTTGGTAACTCCAAATGCAAACTGGGTCAAGTGTGGCGTGACAAACACCATGTCGCCATGTTGTCCGTACGGAGTGACCAGCCAACTTGTATTGATTTTTATAAGACGGAAACTGGCCAATCAGATCTAGGTATATATTTTTTTACGATAATTGATGAAGTGAATGGCGCGTGTCACTTGCGGTTGTGTGCAGGGCTTTACTATCTAAAAGGACCAGCTTGTACACCTCCAAATCGGCATCAATCTAACGAAAATCAGACCTTATATATTGCTCGCTACCGCCAAACAAATCCGAGGGCGTCTCATAGCAGGTCACCATTCGTCACCACTCGGCCCTTTCCGTAACCTATTCGGCTTGTCCCGGAATAACACGAGTTGGTCACGAATGAGCAGGTCACGTCAGAACGACCTTTCTTGAACTTTGACTGACCAATGAAATGACTTACAAGACGACATTAGCCAGTCACAACGCAAGTGCACACCGGCCCAATTTTCAAACTGGCGACTTCAATTCCAGACTACGTTTGAATAAATATTTTCACGAAGTTCTCGATTCAAACTTTGAAAACTGAACAAAAGAAAATTCTGGAATGACTATAGGTGACTGATGTTGTATGCGGGTACTGCCCACAGGCTATGAACAATCTCTTCCGTTTCAAATGTTTATCCGAATGAAGCGTGGGATGGACGGTGATTTTGACGGTGATCAGTCGTACAGCCCGTAACTGTCGTTCGGAATACCCCGTGTTAACCTTTTCGAGGTTGTATGAGGAGAAAACGCATTCCGACTGTTACTGCTCAGGGCTTGTTAGTGACACGGTGATTGGTCGGATAAAAGGGTGGTCTGACGTGACCCGTAATGGGATAACCTCAGATCGTTGTTTAGCGGTAGTTGGAACGACAAGATCTGATTCTAATTAAGTCTTCCAAAGGCATGTAGACATGAATACATGACACTTTTTTATGGATTACAAATTCTTTTATTCTTTGTAACAATGTTTCAGAGCTACTTCTTGTTCCTTCATCAGTGCATATAGTTAATACATATATGTCATTTCGGGACACAGAAGTTGCTATCCATAAAAAGTGTCATGTATTCATGATTTTAATGAAAATTGAGTCAGAATTCGTGAATTCCCAAAGCTGTCACTCGTTCGTAAATAAGTAGGGAGCACGGGTGGCCCAGTCGTCTAAGGCGCCGCGATTCGCTGTGCAGAGTTGCGTCCCTTGGGCACGCCAGAAACCTATGATTGGTTCGAATCCCGGTTCGCCCCGATTATGTTTCTAGGTTTGTCAGCACCATACCCGTGTTCGTGGGTTTTACCGAAGTGGTAAACATCTGAGACCTGCATCACTTCGGGCTTTCCTCCCACATTAAGCTGACACGCCGCAATATAACTGGAATAAGTTAAAAGTGGCGTTAAACACAACTCACTCACTCGTAAATTAGTTTTGTTTGTTTCTTTGTTTGTTGTTTAACGCCGCACTCAGCAATATTCCAGCTATATGACGGCGGTCTGTAAAATAATCGAGTCTGGACCAGGCAATCCAGTGATTGACATCATGAGCATCGATCCACGCAATTGGGATCGATGACATGTATCAATCAAGTCAGCGAGCCTGACAACCCGATCCCGTTAGTCGCCTCTTACGACAAGCATAGTCGCCTTTTAGGGCAAGTATGGATTGCTGAAGACCTATTCTACTCCGGAATCTTCACGGGTCCGTAAATTAGTATGACTCACTGATCGTGTAATAATATCGATATAATCGCACAAAGTCTCAGACACAATATGTTTTCTTTACCAATTACACATAAACATGAGATTAGTATTATGTAGGAACATCACAGACCTTATTTATGACAACCCAAAGCCTGGTGGCTTATTCAAATACAATACCCAAGTTAATTAGCTGAATGCTATTTGTCATCAAATACTGCCGTTGCCTGTTAGATAGATAACCTGAAGCTAAACACCAGTCCTCATAATACTGATGAAACTGAATCATTAGAACGTGGTTCAGTTCGTGGAGTGTATAATCTCTCCTATTACACGATGCTTCACTCTAATGATACTTTTGAGGATTTTCAAAAGCAGAGGCGACTTTGGTCTTGGAACGTGTTATTTGTTCGTTGTTTAACGCCGCACTCAGCAAAATTCCAGCTATGTAACCGCGGTCTGTAAATAATCGAGTCTGGATCAGACAATCCAGTGATTGACTTCATGAGCTTCGATCTACGCAACTATAGAAATTGTCGATAATTAAACTTACCTTGGAATAAAGATTCACAGAAACGGGAGATTTGTAGAAGCCATCAAAACCTTAGTAGAAAATGCAACAAAAGCTATGTTCTCATTACTGAAAAAGGACGTATTATTAATTTGACTTTGGATTGTTTAATATCTGCATTTGATTCTTTGATTTCCCCGACCCTTATGTACTGTTGTGAAATTTGGGCATTTGAAAACATAAAAGTTCCCTTAATATTTCTTAAACTGGCAGCTGGTCTTCGAAATGCAAATCCAAATTATATGCTCTATGGGGAGCTCGGGAGGGAACCCCTCTATATCAAAATGTACAAACGTGTTATTCTATTCTGGCATAAAATGGCAATCTATATTCAAACTCCAAAATTAACAAATATGGTCTATAAATTTATCGCTCATAACTACGCTTGCAACTCTGAAAAACTTACATGGACAAGAAAAAAATACTAAACCACTGTGGTCTCGCTGAAATATTTGACAAACCGTTAATGTGTTCATCTCCATGGCTAGCTTTAAAAGTTGAAGAAATATTGAAAGACCAATTCCTGCAGAATTGGCACAGTTCCATTACTGAGAGTTCTAAAGGTATTTAAAGATAATGCTTAAAGAAAATATTACCTTTGAAAAATATCTCTATCTGCCTAAAAGGGTTTATCAACCAATCTTACAATTTAGAACCACAAACCAGAACTTTCCAATTGAAACTGGACGCTGGTCTGATATCCCTGAAGTGGAACGTTTGTGTAATCAATGTATATCTCCCGCGGTTGGTGACGAGTTTCATAAACTGTTTAGATGTGAAGCTCTTCTCCAGTGGCGGTCTATGTACATACCTAAAGATCTCTCTGAATGGCCTATAATGTGTATAAATTAAAAAAAGAAGTTTATCCAGCATTAAAGTAAAAGATATGAAAAACTTGTCCTAATTCATTAATACCATATTTAGATATGTTGAAGCTGTTCAAAAACGTGTCTGAGATTCTTGTTTATTTATTTATTTCTATATTTCATTGCAACTTTGGATCACTATATGTATTTGCACAATTCTCCTGTCATCTTGATACTGATATTTTTATTATATTATGAATTTATATTATAATGTTTCTCATGTACCACCGTTAGTAAGATTTTCTGAGAATAAACTGAACTGAACATGCATCAACCAAGTCAGCGAGTCTGACCACCCGATCCCTTTACGTCGCCTCTTACGGCAATCATGGGTTGCTGAAGACCTATTCTACCCCGGATCTCTGCGGTTCTGGAACGCATTAACTGTCGCTGGATCGTTACAGTGAGTGAGACGTGGTTCTAAGCCGCTTTTAGCAATATTCCTGCAATATTTCGGCGGGGAACACCAGAAATGGGCTTCAATGATTAGAGGAATTACGAATTATCCGCCCTGGGTGAAAGAATTGCCATTGGGATATCCCGAGCTTGTGGTGTGTTGTTTTATTTGGATAAAACTGTTTTAACAGTAAGGAAGAGTTACTTCCCTTCCGCCGAAAGTATCTTATGTACGTGTGCAGCCAAGCTAGTAGAGGTACTGCCCCTTACTTCCAGGTGGCGTCCTCCACACTTTAATATCGCAAGCAGCAAGGCAAGTACTCGCAAGCACATTTTTGGGTTGGTTTGGTTTGGTTTGAATGGGGTTATACCGAGCTTTTGGTGAGTGACTTACAACATTCATTCACGGGGGACACATAATCCGTAATTACGAGTTTTGAATACGTTATGATGTATATTACTCGTTGACAGTTTGAAAGAGAAAATTTAAAAAAAAAAAGGACACTGAGGCCAACCTATTGGTCAGATGACGTAATGTAATCAATATCTGACGTCATTAACAATGAATGACGTCACATCGTAGTTTTCTTGACAATGAAACACTGACGTCATATATATGTGGCTTCAACTGAATCGCTAAATGCACATGTCCAAATATCCGAAAGTTATTACACACGAATGTTATTACACACAAACTTATAGGTGATATGAGAAAGGGGGCACCATCTGCATTCCTGACCGACTCGTCACAATCCAGGATAGGTCGAATGCCCTCTTTTAGTATTTCGTAACCACTCGCCCCTTTCCGTGACACGAATTGCTTTTGTAGGTTACGGAAAGACGCGACCAGTAACGCATGACATTCCACCACTTGCCTCTTTCCGTAATCGCTATTCGGCTTGTCCCGGAATAACACGAGTTGCAAGCCGAATATCAGGCTACGGAAAGGCGCGAGTGGTGATGAATGGATAACACGGACTGATACGGAACCAGCCGAAGTATGCTCCTCACAGCGATAGCCCGTTCGTGGAGCTCTCTACACTGAGTGTAACGAAGGTGTCACGCGCTGTGTAGGAGCTTGAGGCCGAAGCTTTCAAGGGAGGTAACTCTACTTTGTTTATGTATAAAGAGGTTGAAGTTTCGTTTATGACTAGGCAAATTAAGATTATCATCGTCAAAGACATTTTGCAACATAACGTAAGTATGTAGTTGACATTTGAGTGTTATTTGTTTACAGACTAGCATAATGTCATCTAGCTGTTTTGTCGCATTTGAAGACGATTCTTCGGGTTCGACACATGTTAGATCCTGTTAAAATCTTTAGGCAGTGAACCGCTGACGTGAACCGGTAAGGGGTGGATTGGATTAACTTACAATTTAAGCTTGTTATTTACACTTTGTCGAACATTATTAATTAGTCAGTTACAGTGATTAACATGGTTCATTAAGCATGTTGTTATAACATCTTTTTTGACAATTCAGTGAAATTTAAACAGTGCATCAATAACATGCAGTACACACCTGGGCTCGAACAGAGACAAAACTGAATAAAAGTGAACAATGCAGTCAAGCCCCACCACCCTCCTTGTCTGCCACAGCTGTGGATGGTTTTTATTTTTAGGAACTCTGGAACGCCAATAAATCTTGTGTGTCTTGGACTTTTGAATATAAGTAAAATCATTATAGTGTTTATAAGCAGGTGCTCCAACCCCCACTTTTGTCATTTGTTATTCTTACTGTATGCTTCTTGTTATCCATTACCTGTTGTTGTCAGAGCTCCAGATAAGCTGCGTATCTGCATAGAATACGCATCAGAAATGCAGAAATATGCAGTTAAATAAAATCCAAGCGTATCAAATACGCAACGAACATTACAGATACGCTACAAAAATAAAACTTGTGCGTATCATCAAAATATTGTGAAGTAACCCTGCGTATTCCATTAGCAAATCAGCAACTTATTTTGAAATTATAGACGGGCATTCCGTCAACCTTGCCAAACTCCACGATGATAGTTACATCGTGATCATTTGTCATCACACTTTCTTGTTGAAGTTTTGTGGTATTTTTGAGTCCTATAAAGCTCTCGAACCCACACGATACCAGTTTGCAGGGACTAGATGAATAGTGTTTTTAAATATTTAACTTAAATACCCACATGTGTAAAAACTAGTGGGTAACAGAAATTTGAATACCCAGATAGAATTACTGATACCCAATGATTTTAAAATGCATGGGTAAAATACCCACTACACCAAAAGCTTATCTGGAGCTCTGGTCATGTTAATCTGCTGCTTTTCACAACATTCCATGTGTCATATATATTTGGTGCAGGAGCAAATGACAACAAACGCCTGTAATGTTGGTTCCATCATTTACTGAGGATAGCATCATCCACATACACTGATGACATCACACATGACATAGTTCACACTCAGTGGGCGTGGCACTGCTGTAATGTAAACAATACCATGTGCTTCTATAGTGATCAATAGCATGCAGTACTACATATACTTCATCATGTATATATACCTCTCATCATTTGGTTGTAGTCATTTCAGCTTGATAACAGTGTAAGAATCTACATCAAAACCATGCTATATGCAATAAACCAGAAGTTGTTATCCATAAAGTTGTACGTTTTCTAATTAATTTCCAACTGTGTATATAGATGACCAGGGGTTGAATGTAACAGGGAGATGACACAAAATTGATTTAATGCTGAAAGAGATAATTAATTAGCTGTCGTCATATCACACTTAAGTGCATTTGAGCGCACAGCAGTAGTTTATTTCATTCTTGACCATTCCAAGACCAGCAGAATGACAGATTTCAGAAAGGAGTGAGTGTTGACAGTTGTGATCAGATCATTCATGACTACTTGTGTTGCAGCAGACTGACAGGGGTGTAATATAAAATCTCCATATGACTACACAACAGCACCAGGATGAATGGATCGAAGTGCATTTGAGTTTCCTGAAAGTACGGAAATGTGATGATAGATGAATGTAGGTGTCATCCCAAAACTGACCAGAGACAAACCAAACTCAAATTTGTGATCAAGCAGATAACCACTAACAATACTACTACTTATGATAGTCCTGATCATGAACTGTAACCATGATGTCAGAGTCGAGGTGAGTTCAGCGGATACCTTGTACATGCAATATTCACATCAGGCCCATTTTCTGAAAGTAGGAAGTCCATTTTAAAAGTTGTTTTTTTATGATTTCATTACAGGATTTGTTCACTGTTACAGTCAGTAACAGTATCAGTCAGTCTGATCTGCAATATGTGATATTATCATATTTTTTTAACAAAACATATACAACAAATGCCATAATGATAAACATGAATATAATGTACATTAGTCTCTGACCATTTCAACAGGTTTCAATTATTTGGTCAAATTGGTACAAGGTTGAGCATTGACAATAATGAGTCCAGTCATTTGGTTCTTGTGAAAAATATAATTAAAGAACCATGTTGTACATGCTTATAGACACACATACTCACTATGTATCCATCAACTGATATATTTCAGAATTAACTTTAGCATGTTTAGTAAGGGTGTGCTGTATTATTAGTATATCGGTAAACTGAGGTTCATTCTTTCCACTATACGTATCACAGTATCATTTTTTCATGCTCCATATTGGGTGATGTCAAACAGTGATTTCTTTAATGATATTGCATCGCAAAATATTGTGATACACTATAAACCTCCAATACTCCATCGCTAATGTTTAGATATGTAAATATTGTTATGGTCTAATTGTGACATTAAGAAATATAAAATAACATTAGATGATGCAGTATTAGTACTTAATTGCCTTTTTAATTTCTGTTTTAGCAAATTTAAAGCATGTTTGTCTTAGTAGAATTTCATTTGTTGAAAATATTTTTTGTTATAACTAAATCATTGCAGATCATATAACATATATTATAAAAACATTAAGTTATATTTACATACCTTAGGGCATGTTACCATTAGTACAAGTGTGCCTTGTTTTGACATGAAGCTGCATGGTGTGAGTGAGTGAGTTGGGTTTAACGCCGCTTTTAACAGTATTCCAGTTATATCGCGGCGTGTCGGCTTAATGTGGGAGGAAAGCCCGAAGTGATGCAGGTGTCAGACGTTTACCACTTTGATGAAACCCACGAGCACGGGTATGGTGCTGACAAACCTAGAAACATAATCAGGGCGAACGGGGATTCAAACCCACAATCATAGCTTTCTGGCAAGCCCAAGGGATGCAACTCTGCACAGCGAATCGAGGGGCCTTAGACGACTGGGCCACCTGTGTCCCAGTGCATTCTAAATAACCTAAAACATGCAGTGATGTACATAGGAATATACTTATACTTATTTAAAAATAATATATTTTACTTTGTAATGGCCTGACAAGATTTTTTTTTTACTATCCATGTGTGCCCTGTGTTTCAGTATTGATACAGAGATATGGCGGAAGTGGTCACCAGCAGTGTGATGGGAGTGTACTCCTCTCTCACCCAGGCAGTGACGTGGAGCTCGGTTCTGGTGTATGGAGCCATATTGGGACTGTCGTATGGGTTCTACAAGGTCATCCTGACGCCATACCTAACGCCACTCCGAAACGTAAGTGTTGGACTGATGTTTTGTTATCTTTCTGTTAGTTAATGTACTGTCAAAGGACCCATGGTTTAAGTAGAAAAACACAGGGATGCTAGGAAAGTGACCCAAAATATAAGGCGGCCCTCAGTACAAGCCTTTAAAATCGATGCTAATTCATATACCCCGTCTTTAAAGCGAATCTGAATGAAGCACATCATCAGCGCATACACAATCTCTACATCTGCAGTAAAAATGTGTTTGTCTTCCACAGAAAACAATTACATCGTATCCCTTCAGCAAATTAAACTTGGTCAATGCAAATTTATAATTTAAGATAAAAAACACAAGTCATGGTGATTTACCGATTAAATTGTTTTTCCTGTTCTGATAGGCATTGTTTTATATGCAGAGATTAGGATTACCATGTGTATTTTCTCGTAAACTGAGACGGAAGTACCAATCAGCTCAACACACGTTTCTCTGAATCTACTGGTGATTCAGATAATAATTATCCAATAATATAACTTTAATGAATTTTGATACAATGATAGAAAGAATTGTATCTGAAACTATTATTTTATCAGGAATATTCCAATATCATGTTATTTTAGTAGTATTTTACTATATACATGTATATTTAAAATATAAAAAAAATAACCATAAACGTAGCACTTTCGTACAGCTGATTGCAATTGCCAGATATGCCGGTCTGGCATTTATGATATATGTTTCCATTCTCTAGCCACTAAAGTTTGTTTCAAGGCAGTGAGGCACCAATAGCGATAATATGACCGTGGTTGCTGTAAATAACGGTGATTTGTGTGATCTTCTGATAACTTCACATACAATTTCGCTGAAAGGAATATATAAAATATAGAATGAAATCTTGAATTGATAAAATAGATTAACATAAGTCCAGATTTTCAGTGTTTTCATGCAAGGAAATAACATTTTGCTTTGCTTCGTGGTTAAATTTATACTTGTAGCGACTTAAGTCTCTAAATACTCAAAACAAAAGAGAAAATAGTGACTAAAGTTTGCGTGAATGACGTGTAGATCTAAGTTACTTCAGAGATGAATTGAACATGATGTTGAAACTAAAACATAGTAATTTTCATGCGTTTTTTTATTTTTTGGAACTGACAAAAATTAGCGGGAAGGGTAATTTTTAGAGTTGCCAGTCCATCAGGACTGGCAGTTTAAAAAACCAGCAGGAACATTGTGATAATGTACGCTCTTGTTTTATGAACGTCAATTTCGCGGTCATGTGACCGACCTCTCGTCCAATGGAAAAGCCGTATATCGTGTAAACTTCAAATAAAAAAATTATTTGCCCATAATTAGGGGTGCGTATTTTACACGAGTGCGTATTATAGAAGATTAAATACAGCATGTGTTTGCTTGGATTTGAGCTCCTTCACCACCCCAATTGATTCTCTCAACCATGCCCTATAAGTATATCTGATATGCCTCCAATATATCCCATATTTGAAGGATATAAGAATGGATGACATTGAAGGTCAAGGTCACTGAGTATATGTACCTCAAGCAGAAGGTTAAGGAGTGTTCTAAACTTTCAGCTGGTTAAAGATTTAAGGTATCGACCACTGATAAATGTATACCTAAAAGGCGACTATGCTTGTCGTAAGAGGCGACTAACGGAATCGGGTGGTCAGGCTCACTGACTTGGTTGATGCATGTCATCGATCCCAATTGCATGGATCGATGCTCATGATGTCAATCACTGGATTGTCTGGTCCAGACTCTATTATTTACAGACCGCCGTCATATAGCTGGAATATTGCTGAGTGCGGCGTTAAACAACAAAACAAACAAACGATAAGTGTATAAAAATGGGTCAAAAGTTCTCCATTTTGTTAAGGTTCCATGTTACGTGACCAACACCTATTACTTCCAGATACCAGCACGACCAGTCACTAGTATTTTCCTAGGGAATATGCGGGAGATATTTGCCGGTGAAAGCATTGATCCCTATATCAAGTAAGTAACATTCATATGTCAGTCGTCAATGCCCAAAGGGGTGGTAGAGTAGCCTAGTGCTTGAAGCGTTCGCTCGTGACGCCAATGGTGCTGGTTCAATTCCCCACAATATCTGGTGTCCCTTCCATGACACTGTTGAGAGATGCTAAAAACGGCATGAAACTAACTCACTCACGATGGTCACAAGTATTGTGGGTTGGGGTTTATGTCATTTTGAACACTATTTAGTTGCTGGTATATCGTGATGGGTCAGATTAGGTCAGGAACACTAGGCTGAAACCACTACAGCCCTAGAAATTCATTTCAAGTAGACAAGTCCAGATGATAAATAGAACCCTTATTTTACTAGTCCTCAGAGTTTGTAGCTAGTCCTGGTTGAACATGTTTACTTTGTTTGGATGTAGTCCCAAGTGCTTCTAGTCAACGAGGACTACCATCACTGGATTTTATCTTGTCCTCACCACCATTTAGTAGTCATGGGCTAGAGGACCAACATGAACTGTAAAGGCTGCCACTATCATGGGTATGGTAATCAAAGACCAAGGATCATGATAAGATTGGAAGAATGGTTTGGGGATTGGAACCTATGATTTTCTGATCCTAGCAGAGATAAGGAATTCATGCTACTGGTTAGCCATGGTTACTGAGGTAGGCAATGGATACTGAGCGGATTTAGCAATAAGAACCTCAGAAATATCATCTGTAGTTCCCTTCCTGAGTTCAAGAGTCGTTTGTAGTCTGTCATACAGACCCTGATACAAATATATCAAATACAGCCCATGCCAGTCTATAATGTTTGGCAAGTCTAGATTACTAGATAGTCTCTAGGCTCCTTTTTATTGTATTTTTATTAAGATAATTTAACAACTGTTTTTTCTGTAAGATATTTTCATTTCAGAGACTAGACAGCGTTAGAAATTGGCACTAGTCCCATAGTCCTTGCCAAGCTGCCCAATAGTTAAGGTATCATAAGGACTAGTAGAAATTTGCCATTATTAAGGGTTTTGCTATATGTTATCATTATAAGGACTAGTAGACTAAAACAGTTAGTTTCTATCACTGCTAGATGTCAGTCTAAGTCGTTTGCTTTTATGACATTTATCAGTAAATATGTTTATATAAATGAAGGCGTAATATTTTTTTGTATAAAGGTGGGTGAAGGAGATGAAGACAAGTGTGATCCGGTACCACCATATTCTGGGGGCCCAGAGACTGATGGTGGCCGACGCTGATGCCATGAAGCACATCATGGTCACACACAGCAAGAACTATGTGAAGCCAACGTTCCTTTTCAAGTTAGTGTGTCCTGATACCATTAGTTTTCAATGAAGAAGTTACTTTTTTGTCCGATTTTTTAGTGGTGAATCTAATAACAAATAATAGACATTGATCTGACCAGGATCAGATGCATTCCTTATTGCCTTCAGTTCACTTTGTCTGCAGTGCAGTTGGGCTGACAGTGTAGATAGTTTCTGGTGCCATTCACAAACAGTGTAGATGGTTTCTGGTGCCATTCACAAACAGTGTAGATGGTTTCTGGTGCCATTCACAAACAGTGTAGATGGTTTCTGGTGCCATTCACAAACAGTGTAGATGGTTTCTGGTGCCATTCACAAACAGTGTAGATGGTTTCTGGTGCCATTCACAAACAGTGTAGATGGTTTCTGGTGCCATTCACAAACAGTGTAGATGGTTTCTGGTGCCATTCACAAACAGTGTAGATGGTTTCTGGTGCCATTCACAAACAGTGTAGATGGTTTCTGGTGCCATTCACAAACAGTGTAGATGGTTTCTGGTGCCATTCACAAACAGTGTAGATGGTTTCTGGTGCCATTCACAAACAGTCTAGATGGTTTCTGGTGCCATTCACAAACAATGTAGATGGTTTCTGGTGCCATTCACAAACAGTCTAGATGGTTTCTGGTGCCATTCACAAACAATGTAGATGGTTTCTGGTGCCATTCACAAACAGTGTAGATTATTTCTGGTGAAGTTCACTAACAATGTTGATAGTTTCTTGCAAGAGTGATTTGTAACACCGATATTCAGATGCATCGCGATATTTGACCCACGATACAATACACGATACACGATACACGTGAGCCTGTTTATCGACACACCACTATACAGAACGCAAATCTTATGTACAGTGTTCCCTCGCTATTGCAGCCTTCAATATAGCTGCAACAGGGTTACAGCATGCGGTAACGCATGCCTCCCAAAACTTACATTTTTAATCAACTCAAGTTTTACACTGACACGATGTTTTGCTCCATCTCAAGAAACATTATCAGCTGATAACGTAACACCTCAAATACCAGACAACATATCCACACTGAAGTATGCAATTTAAGCCCATAATATACCATCTGCTTATAAAACCATGATCATTCTATATCTGGACTTATGTTTGTCATATATTTTATTAATTTTATTCAAAATTTAATTCAATGTTGTTTACATAAATTTTGGCAAAATCGTGTGTGAAGTGATTGGTAGATCGCACAGCTATTTACGGCTATTGAGGCCTTGAAATGCACTTTAGTTACCAGAGAATGAATACATATCATAAATGCCATAATTTGACTCTTGTATGTCAAGATAACATTATCGTTATCAAAATACATGGGAAGTCCCAACAGTGACTGGACAATTTGTTCCATACTTAATATGTATAGTAAAAGCTGCAAGTGAAATAACATGATATTAAAATATATCATTCCAGATAAAACAATAATTTTAGGTACATTAGTTAACATTTTAGTTAACATTCCACTGTCAGGTGTCACAGTTAACATTCCACTGTCAAGTGTCACAGTTAACGTTCCACTGTCAAGTGTCACAGTTAAGATTTCACTGTCGAGTGTCACAGTTAACATTCCACTGTCGAGTGTCACAGTTAACATTCCACTGTCAAGTGTCACAGTTAACATTCCACTGTGAAGTGTCACAGTTAACATTCCACTGTCGAGTGTTACAGTTAACATTCCACTGTCAAGTGTCCCCAGTTAACATTCCACTGTCAGGTGTCACAGTTAACATTCCACTGTGAAGTGTCACAGTTAACATTCCACTGTGAAGTGTCACAGTTAACATTCCACTGTGAAGTGTCACAGTTAACATTCCACTGTGAAGTGTCACAGTTAACATTCCACTGTCGAGTGTCACAGTTAACATTCCACTGCCAAGTGTCACAGTTATCATTCCTTTGTCAAGTGTCACAGTTAAAATTCCACTGTCGAGTGTCACAGTTAACGTTCCACTGTCAAGTGTAACAGTTAACATTCCACTGTCAAGTGTCACAGTTAACATTCCACTGTCAAGTGTCACAGTTAAGATTTCACTGTCGAGTGTCACAGTTAACATTCTACTGTAAAGTGTCACAGTTAACATTCTACTGTCAAGTGTCACAGTTAACATTCCACTGTAAAGTGTCACAGTTAACATTCCACTGTCGAGTGTCACAGTTAACATTCCACTGTCAAGTGTCACAGTTAACATTCTACTGTCAAGTGTCACAGTTAACATTCCACTGTCAAGTGTTACAGTTAACATTCCACTGTCAAGTGTCACAGTTAACATTCCACTGTCAAGTGTCACAGTTAAGATTTCACTGTCGAGTGTCACAGTTAACATTCCACTGTCAAGTGTCACAGTTAACATTCCACTGTCGAGTGTCACAGTTAACATTCCACTGTCAAGTGTCACAGTTAACATTCCACTGTCGAGTGTCACAGTTAACATTCCACTGTCAAGTGTCACAGTTAAGATTTCACTGTCGAGTGTCACAGTTAACATTCCACTGTCAAGTGTCACAGTTAACATTCCACTGTCAAGTGTTACAGTTAAGATTTCACTGTCAAGTGTCACAGTTAACATTCCACTGTCAAGTGTCCCCAGTTAACATTCCACTGTCAAGTGTCACAGTTAACATTCTACTGTCAAGTGTCACAGTTAACATTCCACTGTCAAGTGTCACAGTTAACATTCCACTGTCAAGTGTCACAGTTAACATTCCACTGTGAAGTGTCACAGTTAACATTCCACTGTGAAGTATCACAGTTAACATTCCTCTGTCGAGTGTTACAATTAACATTCCACTGCCAAGTGTCACAGTTAAGATTTCACTGTCAAGTGTCACAGTTATCATTCCTTTGTCAAGTGTCACAGTTAAAATTCCACTGTCGAGTGTCACAGTTAACATTCCACTGTCAAGTGTCACAGTTAACATTCCACTGTCAAGTGTCACAGTTAACATTCTACTGTCAAGTGTCACAGTTAACATTCCACTGTCAAGTGTCCCCAGTTAACATTCCACTGTAAAGTGTCACAGTTAACATTCTACTGTCAAGTGTCACAGTTAACATTCCACTGTCAAGTGTCACAGTTAACATTCCACTGTCAAGTGTCACAGTTAACATTCCACTGTCAGGTGTCACAGTTAACATTCCACTGCCAAGTGTTACAGTTATCATTCCTTTGTCAAGCGTCACAGTTAACATTCCACTGTCAAGTGTCACAGTTAACATTCCACTGTCAAGTGTCACAGTTAACATTCCACTGTCAAGTGTCACAGTTAACATTCCACTGTCAAGTGTCACAGTTAACATTCTACTGTCAAGTGTCACAGTTAACATTCCACTGTCAAGTGTCACAGTTAACATTCCACTGTCAAGTGTCACAGTTAACATTCCACTGATTCCACATTGTTTCTTACAGGCTGTTCACAAGAGTCACAGGCGATGGCTTGATCAGCTTGAATGGACAACAGCACCTAACTCAGAGAAAACTCTGTCTCGGAGCATTCAAGAGTTCATTTCTAAAAAGTGAGTACGAGAGTTGCTGAGTCAAACGTGATTACCTCGCAACGATTCCAGGCACATCGCAGCGAGGCTGGCAGCCCTCAGGCTGAGTGGGGCAGATGAGATTTTTATGCTCTAATCTGCAATGTGTCTGCGAGATCACCATGGGCTGAATTAATTTAGCCAGCAATGGCAAGTCAGTGGTTTCAGAGATTTATCTAAGCTCTCCAAGGGACAATATTTTACAAAAGATGGTTTATTTTCTCATTTTATTCTGAGAAGTGCATACATTTTGTTGGTCATATATGTAACAGGAATCAAGTTAATATTCTTTGATATAACCCTGGCTTAACCAAACCCTTTCATAATCAAAAGAAATCTCTGCTAAAAGCAGAGTTCATTGTAAGATTCCAGCTATATCATGAGGATGTGTTTTTTTAATCACTTTCAAATTGTCATGGTAACCCTATCATTGATCACTGCCAAAGGCTGCAGTGACTAAATCAGATGGGTCCATGTGTAGCTGATCCCCTCAGTAGTTAAACGTGAGGCATGGTGGCTGTAGACACAGACGACGTCATCTGGTGAATGAGTGAGTGAGTATGGCCTTATGCAGCACTCAGCAGTATTCCAGCTGTGTTTGTGCTCGACTTGTCAAGATGTGGTCCAGTGAGATCACTGGATGATGTACCGTTGTGTGGAACTGAGCCTGAGTTTTCTTGTGATAAGGTACATCTTCTTGAGGCAAGGGTGGAAAGGGACTAAAAAAGCCCAATTTCCACCCTTGCCGAACTAGGCTGGAATTTCTGGGATCGATCATAGCGCCACCAGTGGCTACTTCGAGTTATGCACCTTCTATTGCCCTCCTGTTGACCAATCAGATTCTTTTCATATACAAACAAAATGGCGGCGCCCATTCAAGATGATGTGATTGTTAATCAAGATCTATATTGTCAAGAAATGGGTCTTCCTTCACGAAGTGCATCAAATGACGTGAGCACCTTGGTTATAAACATGAACATATTTGGAAAATATCTGTTGATGCCGAGTTTGCAGTATACATGCTTTATAAAATCATGTAATTGAACTAAATCTACATGGCATTTGATTTTGTAATCCGATTTTGGTTTGGATTATGCATAGACTCGTCCAACCAAAATATAACTCCATAATTCCAAGCTAGTTCGGCAAGGGTGGAAACTGGACTTTTACAGTCAGTTAACTCCCTTGCCTCAGGAAGATGGAAAAGCTAAGGGTTTAACCACGATGCTATCCCACTTCCCCTGTAGCTGGTGGAGGAGTTGTGCTCAGATGGTTTCTCTGAGAGCCCAGTTTGAAATATGTCTGGTAACTTTAAAAAGACAAATGTGTCAAATGTTTGGAAGGAAACATTGGATATATTGTCTATGAACACATTTAAAATCCTGTCGTCGTATGATGGTTTGAAGAAAATATTGATGCTGTTTCAGACATGATTCCAGCCATACAGAAACATGGAGAGGAACTTGTGGACTTTTGGGTTCAGAGTCTGAAGGAAAATGAAGATGCAGATCTGGACATTGGGGATGACATGAGTAGAATGGTAAGTCCTGGACACTGGAGCACACTTCAGAAGAGTAGAACCTAGCTGTTAAAGCAGAGTTAAGTAGAATGTAGAATAGCAGATGTTTAACATTGAACCAAAGTTCAATATGAGAGTAGAAACTAAATATTGAAGCACACTTCAGTAGAATAATAGAAGCTGACTATTGAAGCACCATTCTGTAGAACAGAAGTATTTAGATATTGGAGCCAAGATCCACATACATTTAGCTACAAGATCCACATACATTCAATGCCAAGATCCAGATACATTCAGCACCATGATCCAGATACACTCAGCTCCAAGAACCACATACATTAAATGCCAAGATCCACATGCATTCAACGCCAAGATCCACATACACTCAGCTCAGAGATCCACATACATTCAACGCCAAGGTCCACATACACTCAGCCTCAAGATCCAGATACACTCAGCACCAAGATCCACATACATTCAGCAACAAGATCCACATACATTCAACGCCAAGATCCACATACATTCAACGCCAAGGTCCACATACACTCAGCCTCAAGATCCAGATACACTCAGCACCAAGATCCACATACATTCAGCAACAAGATCCACATACATTCAACGCCAAGATCCACAAACATTTAGCTCCAAGATCCACATACATTCAACGCCAAGATCCACATACATTCAATGCCAAGATCCACATACATTCAACGCCAAGATCCACATACATTCAACGCCAAGATCCACATACATTCAATGCCAAGATCCACATACATTCAACGACAAGATCGACATATATTTAGCTCCAAGATCCACATACATTCAACGCCAAGATCCACATACACTCAGCTCCAAGATCCACATACATTCAAAGCCAAGATCCACATACATTCAACGCCAAGATCCACATACATTCAACGCCAAGATCCACATACATTCAACGCCAAGGTCCACATACACTCAGCCTCAAGATCCAGATACACTCAGCACCAAGATCCACATACATTCAATGCCAAGATCCACATACATTCAATGCCAAGATCCACATACATTCAACGCCAAGATCCACATACATTCAACGCCAAGATCCACATACATTCAATGCCAAGATCCACATACATTCAACGCCAAGATCCACATACATTCAACGCCAAGATCCACATACATTCAATGCCAAGATCCAAATACATTCAACGACAAGATCGACATATATTTAGCTCCAAGATCCACATACATTCAACGCCAAGATCCACATACACTCAGCTCCAAGATCCACATACATTCAAAGCCAAGATCCACATACATTCAACGCCAAGATCCACATACATTCAACGCCAAGATCCACATACATTCAACGCCAAGATCCACATACATTCAATGCCAAGGTCCACATACACTCAACCTCAAGATCCAGATACACTCAGCACCAAGATCCACATACATTCAACGCCAAGATCCACATACATTCAACGCCAAGATCCACATACATTCAACGCCAAGATCCACATACATTCAACGCCAAGATCCACATATATTTAGCTCCAAGATCCACATATATTTAGCTCCAAGATCCACATATATTCAACGCCAAGATCCACATACATTCAACAACAAGGTCAGATACACTCAGCTCCAAGATCCACATATTCTCAGCAGTACATGTGATGGCTGCTGACTATTGCATGACAGATGGACATATAAGGTAAACAATGTGTTAATGGAAAGGCTTTGTACTTTAAACTTGTTGTTGACAGACAATGGATATCATCTCAGACTGTGGGTTTGGGTACAACACTGAAGCCCTGTACAAACCAGAGCAGAAAGGATCCCGTGCCTTCACAGACCTGTTGTACGGCTTCAAACCAAGGTCAGTGTAGGTCAGGACTGCCTCTGTGGGGTAGTGGATAGAGCGTTTGCCTAGAGAGTGGAAGGTCAGTGGTTCGATAATCTGACTGCCTCTGTGAAGTAGTGGATAGAGCATTTGGCTGGAAAGTGGAAGGTCAGTGGTTCGATCCCCTGACTGTCTCTGTGGAGTAGTGGATAGAGCTTTTGCCTGGAGAGTGGAAGGTCAGTGGTTCGATACCCTGACTGCCTCTGTGGAGTAGTGGATAGAGCTTTTGCCTGGAGAGCGGAAGGTCAGTGGGTTCGATCCCCTGACTGCCTCTTTGGGCTAGTGGATAGAGCGTTTGCCTGGAGAGTGGAAGGTCAGTGGTTCCATCCCATGACTGCCTCTGTGGAGTAGTGGATAGAGCATTTGGCTGGAGAGTGGAAGGTCAGTGGTTCGATACCCTGACTGCCTCTGTGGAGTAGTGGATAGAGCATTTGGCTGGAGAGTGGAAGGTCAGTGGTTCGATACCCTGACTGTCTCTGTGGAGTAGTGGATAGAGCATTTGGCTGGAGAGTGGAAGGTCAGTGGTTCAATACCCTGACTGCCTCTGTGGAGTAGTGGATAGAGCATTTGGCTGGAGAGTGGAAGGTCAGTGGTTCGATACCCTGACTGTCTCTGTGGGGTAGTGGATAGAGTGTTTGCCTGGAGAGTGGAAGGTCAGTGGTTTGATACCCTGACTGTCTCTGTGGGGTAGTGGATAGAGTGTTTGCCTGGAGAGTGGAAGGTCAGTGGTTTGATACCCTGACTGTCTCTGTGGGGTAGTGGATAGAGTGTTTGCCTGGAGAGTGGAAGGTCAGTGGTTCAATACCCTGACTGTCTCTGTGGGGTAGTGGATAGAGTGTTTGCCTGGAGAGTGGAAGGTCAGTGGTTCGATCCCCTGACTGTCTCTGTGGAGTAGTGGATAGAGCGTTTGCCTGGAGAGTGGAAGGTCTGTGGTTCAATACCCTGACTGTCTCTGTGGAGTAGTGGATAGAGTGTTTGGCTGGAGAGTGGAAGGTCAGTGGTTCGATCCCCTGACTGTCTCTGTGGAGTAGTGGATAGAGTGTTTGCCTGGAGAGTGGAAGGTCTGTGGTTCAATACCCTGACTGTCTCTGTGGGGTAGTGGATAGAGCGTTTGCCTGGAGAGTGGAAGGTCTGTGGTTCAATACCCTGACTGTCTCTGTGGGGTAGTGGATAGAGCGTTTGCCTGGAGAGTGGAAGGTCTGTGGTTCAATACCCTGACTGTCTCTGTGGAGTAGTGGATAGAGTGTTTGCCTGGAGAGTGGAAGGTCTGTGGTTCAATACCCTGACTGTCTCTGTGGAGTAGTGGATAGAGTGTTTGCCTGGAGAGTGGAAGGTCTGTTGTTCAATACCCTGACTGTCTCTGTGGGGTAGTGGATAGAGTGTTTGCCTGGAGAGTGGAAGGTCAGTGGTTCGATCCCCTGACTGTCTCTGTGGAGTAGTGAATAGAGCATTTGGCTGGAGAGTGGAAGGTCTGTGGTTCGATCCCCTGACTGTCTCTGTGGAGTAGTGGATAGAGTGTTTGCCTGGAGAGTGGAAGGTCAGTGGTTCGATCCCCTGACTGTCTCTGTGGAGTAGTGGATAGAGTGTTTGCCTGGAGAGTGGAAGGTCTGTGGTTCAATACCCTGACTGTCTCTGTGGGGTAGTGGATAGAGCGTTTGCCTGGAGAGTGGAAGGTCTGTTGTTCAATACCCTGACTGTCTCTGTGGGGTAGTGGATAGAGTGTTTGCTTGGAGAGTGGATGGTCGTGTATATTCATCATTATGTAAGTGCAAGAATTAAACCTCATTACACCTCGCCTAGTGCAGGACATATGATCTGCACATAGCAGTCAACTCAAGCAGACCACCTGTGTTGTCTATAGTTTTATATATGTATGATTTATGAAGATCTGTGATCTGTGACTTTCCATGAATATCTGACTATCCATAATTTTTTGCTTACATCTTGCTAAGATTGGTGACTCAGTGATTTGTGACAATCCATTATTTTTACACTCCCAGTGAGTGTGACTGGCCATGCTATCTCGATTTAGTGACTTTCCAGTAATGTGACTATTCAGAATTTGCGATCACTTGAACCAAGGGAGACGTTGGTTGTAAAGTTTTCCCTTCATCTGTTGTATTTTATTCGAAACATTTAGGCTTCAGAGCCTAGTGACTTTTTTTCAACATGTTTTCGGTCGAGTTCCATGTGATACTCTCAATACAAACAGATAACAAGTCATATCTAATTAATCACAAAGGCGTTGCAGCACAAAGAGAGCCGAGCATGATTCTTTTAATAAGAATGAGTGAGTATGGTTTTACGCCCTTTTAGCAATATTCCAGCAATATCACTGCGGGGAACACCAGAAATGGGCTTCACACGTTGTACTCATGATGGGAATCAAACCCAGGTCTTAGGTGTGACAAGCGAACGCTTTAACCACTAGACTACCCCACCGGCCCTCTTTTACTAAGAATGATCTTCTATTATTGATCACGATGTGGATGGCAAAATATGCCTGAAGATAAATGTTACATTTAGATCTTTCATCTTCAGCATCCTGAGGGTTTTATCGCCATGGCTGCAGTCCCACCTACCAACGGAGGAGAACAGCAACTTTACAAAGAACTTGACATTGACGAACCAGATGATCCAGGATGTCATCAGCAACAAGCAGGAGGTCTTGAAGGAGTGCACAGGTGATGATGGTAGAGAGTAGGAAGCAAGTGCTTGCAGAGCTCCAGATACTTTTTTGAGCGATTGAATTTTTAGTACTTTTTACTCCAGGTTTTTTTATTGTAATTGGGTTATTACAGTTTTCATTGGGTAACCAATATTTTTTCACTCATCTATTCATCACTCTATTGGGTTTCTCCCAAAATTAGTGAACATTTTAAGATTAAAAAAAAAGAAAAAATGTTTTATATGTATATAACTGTTCTAAATATATAGGCTTGACTCGGAAAGTAAATTAGCTCCTTTATACGCATGCTGGAAAAGCTTGATTGGGTATTTACGCGTCGTGTATTTTTCCTGTTTTTCACTTAATGCATGCGTTTCTGTACGCAATTTAATTGAAAATAATTGTGTTTTGAATATAAAAATTGGGGGGGAATGTTACCCAAATATGCTGCTTATCTGTAGCTCTGTGATTGTTCACATTCAATGCTTGTAAACTATTGATTCAGGGTGGTAGTGGTAGGGTTGTTGTTTGTTTTTTAATTGTTTACCATGGGTGGCTCATTCATCTAAAGAGCTATTTGTTATAGGGAGGGTAGCAAAATGTACCACAAGAATATGATTCAATCCCATTACGATTGGCCCCGACTATGATCCTCTGCTTTGTGAGCACCATGTAGCAGGTCATGGAGTCATCAAACAGATGTGTGTTAGTTTGTTTGTTGTTTAACACGTCACTCAGCAATATTCCAGCTACATGACGGCAGTCTGTAAATAATCCTGACCAGACAATCCCATCATTGAGATACTATACGAGTCAGCAAGCCTGACCACCCAATCCCGATTGTCGCCTCTTTCGACAAGCATAGTTGCCTTTTACAGCAAGCATAGGTTGCTGAAGACCTATTCTACCCTGGGTCTTCAATCAAACAGATGACATCATTATCTGTTTCTGTGGACAAGGCATCCAACCTTAGATCAGAAGGTCCATGGTAAAATTGAACCCGGGTCTTTGGCGTGATGAATAAACGCTTTGACCACTAGGCTACCTCACCGCCCCAAGCGGCATATGGAACCAAACTTGAACCAAACAGTTTGATCGTTACAGATGAGAGTAAACTTTCGGACCTACTTAGCATGCTGCTGCTGGCACGGGACACCGAGTCTGGGGAAGGGTTGTCACGGCAACAGCTGAGAGATCATGTGATGACCTTCATGTTGGCTGGTCATGAGGTGAGACCTTCAGTGAGAGGTCACTGTACTGTACACTGTAGAGGTTACTACACAATTGTCTGTCAGTTTGTTTGTTTGTTTGTTTTACGCTGCACTCAGCAATATTCCAGCTATATGACGGCGGTCTGTAAATAATCGAGTCTGGACCAGACAATCCAGTGATTGACATCATGAGCATCGATCCACGCAAGTGGGACCGATGACATGCATCAACCAAGTCAGCGAGCCTGACCACCCGATCCTGTTAGTCGCCTTTTACGGCAAGCATGGGTTGCTGAAGACCTATTCTACCCCGGATCTTCACAGGTCCATCAGTGCAGTAACCTACTCCTTACACACCCTAAAATTGCATCATTTTAGCGTGGAATCAATGCATAATTTGTCTATTTTATCCAGTGATTGCAGTGGAGCATTAATACATAACACAACTGTCATGAGGGACATCATCGGGCTGCCTGCTTACTTATCATACGTATTGTGCACCACAAAACACAAAAGAGTCTCTGCCGTATCTGTGAATTATCAAGGCGATGATGATGCAAACTAGATGAGATCAAAGAACATTTCTTGAACACTCTAAAACCATAAGGTTTTGACACTGACATAGGTGCTTTGAACCGATACACGAGAAACTTATCAATGAATGACAATCAAGTCACATATTCACAGATTTCCACAGTTAGAAATTTACATATTTCTTGTCTTTTTTCACCAGACAACAGCAACTTCAATGACGTGGTGCCTCCTGAAACTGTCTGAATTCCCCGAGATTCAGAAACGCCTTCGTGATGAGGTCACTGCAACCTTGCCCCCAAGAGGTCAACCAATCACAGTGGAGCATCTGGAGAAGATGCCATATTTGGCATGTGTGATCAAGGAAACATTGCGGTCAGTGTGCATGATTATTGATACTCTCTCTATCCCCATGGTGATTCCTGTGCAGAGGGAACTCCTAGTAGCCCATGCTTGTAAGAGTGGATACAGTGTCTGCGCAAAGAACAGAAGGTCGGTGGTTCAATCCCCAGATGTGTCATGCCAAAAGATCTTAAAGATGGTACTTGTTACCCTGCCTGACTCTCAGCATTGAGAGGATAAACAAGGACAAAGACTCCCTACATCCATCCCTCCCTCCCTCCCTCACTCACCCAAACAACCAATGACACACCCAATCCCACCCTCACTCACTCACTTACTCACTCTCACTCACCCAAACAACCAATGACGCATCCAATCCCACCCTCACTCACTCACTTACTCACTCACTCTCACTCACCCAAACAACCAATGACGCATCCAATCCCACCCTCACTCACTCACTTACTCACTCTCACTCACCCAAACAACCAATGACGCATCCAATCCCACCCTCACTCACTCACTTACTCACTCTCACTCACCCAAAAAACCAATGACGCATCCAATCCCACGCCTCACTCACTCACTCACTCACTCACTCACTCACTCACTCACTCATCTGTTTCCATGTCAGGCTATACCCAGCTGCTCCGATGACATTCCGGACCGCTGTTCATGATGACGTCATCAACGGCTACTCCATCCCCGCTGGCACCATCATCAACATCCATGTGGGAGCCTTACAAAGGTAGGCTGTTCTTCAGGATCAGTAATGTCATGTACGAGGGAAGTAAAGGCAGACTTCAGGTGAGTCAAGGGTTACTTAAGGGTCTGTCGGGTCTGTGAGAGAGTTTTGTGTAACAGTATTTCCAGTTGTATCATGCCATTTCAGCTTAATGTTGGAGGAAAACACGAAGTGATGCAGGTCTCAGACATTTACCACTTTGGTGAGACTAATACTTTAGGGTCTGTGAGATTGTAATACCTCTGAAGTGAGGGATTCTTTAGGGTCTGTGAGGTTGTACTACCTCCGAAGTGAGGGATTCTTTAGGGTCTGTGAGGTTGTACTACCTCCAAAGTGAGGGATGCTTTAGGGTCTGTGAGGTTGTACTACCTCCGAAGTGAGGGATTCTTTAGGGTCTGTGAGGTTGTACTACCTCCAAAGTGAGGGATACTTTAGGGTCTGTGAGGTTGTACTACCTCCGAAGTGAGGGATTCTTTAGGGTCTGTGAGGTTGTACTACCTCTGAAGTGAGGGATTCTTTAGGGTCGGTGAGGTTGTAATACCTCCAAAGTGAGGGATTCTTTAGGGTCTCTGAGGTTGTAATACCTCTGAAGTGAGGGATACTTCAGGGTCTGTGAGGTTGTACTACCTCCGAAGTGAGGGATATTTTAGGGTCGGTGAGGTTTTAATACCTCCGTAGTGAGGGATTCTTTAGGGTCTGTGAGGTTTTAATACCTCTGAAGTGAGGGATACTTTAGGGTCTGTGAGATTGTACTACCTCCGAAGTGAGGGATATTTTAGGGTCGGTGAGGTTTTAATACCTCTGTAGTGAGGGATTCTTTAGGGTCTGTGAGGTTGTCATACCCCCGAAGTGAGGGATTCTTTAGGGTCTGTGAGGTTGTAATACCTCTGAAGTGAGGGATTCTTTAGGGTCTGTGAGGTTGTACTACCTCCAAAGTGAGGGATTCTTTAGGGTCGGTGAGGTTGTAATACCTGCAAAGTAAGGGATTCTTTAGGGTCGGTGAGGTTGTAATACCTCTGAAGTGAGGGATTCTTCAGGGTCGGTGAGGTTGTAATACCTGCGAAGTGAGGGATTCTTTAGGGTCTGTGAGGTTGTAATACCTCTGAAGTGGGGGATTCTTTAGGGTCTGTGAGGTTGTACTACCTCCAAAGTGAGGGATTCTTTAGGGTCTGTGAGGTTGTAATACCTCTGAAGTGGGGGATTCTTTAGGGTCTGTGAGGTTGTAATACCTCTGAAGTGGGGGATTCTTTAGGGTCTGTGAGGTTGTAATACCTCTGAAGTGGGGGATTCTTTAGAGTCTGTGAGGTTGTAATACCTGCGAATTTAGGGATTCTTTAGGGTCTGTGAGATTGTACTACCTACAAAGTGAGGGATTCTTTAGGGTCTGTGAGGTTGTAATACCTCTGAAGTGGGGGATTCTTTAGGGTCTGTGAGGTTGTAATACCTGCGAAGTGAGGGATTCTTTAGGGTCTGTGAGGTTGTAATACCTCTGAAGTGAGGGATACTTTAGGGTCGGTGAGGTTGTAATACCTCTGAAGTGAGGGATTCTTTAGGGTCTGTGAGATTGTACTACCTGCGAAGTGAGGGATTCTTTAGGGTCTGTGAGGTTGTAATACCTCTGAAGTGGGGGATTCTTTAGGGTCTGTGAGGTTGTAATACCTGCGAAGTGAGGGATTCTTTAGGGTCTGTGAGGTTGTAATACCTCTGAAGTGAGGGATACTTTAGGGTCGGTGAGGTTGTAATACCTCCAAAGTGAGGGATACTTCAGGGTCTGTGAGGTTGCAATACAAGACTGGTGTGGGAGATACCTAAAATGATTAGTCATGTTTTAGAAATGTTTCTAAATACATTGGAAATAGCTTATCAGCTTATAATCAATTTAAATTAAATAAATATTTACATTTCCCAGAAACCCAGCCTACTGGACAGATGCAGAAGAGTTCAAACCGGAACGTTTCATGGACGACAGTAAGCTCCATTCATACGCCTGGCTGCCATTTGTGGCCGGGCCCAGAATGTGCATTGGGTACAAGTTTGCCCTCATGGAGATGAAAGTTATTTTGGCAATTCTGTTCCAAGAGTTTGACTTTAAACTCTCAAACCCAGACCAGATTTACAAGAAACGACAAAGAATCACAATGAGACCAGAGCCCGCACTTAAATTGAAGGCAAAGGTGTTGAACTATTGAAGTGTTCTACAAGGTCCTTGAAGGCAGAGGGGTTGAAGTGTTCTACAAGGTCCTTGAAGGCAGAGGCGTTGAAGTGTTCTACAAGGTCCTTGAAGGCAGAGGTGTTGAAGTGTTCTACAAGGTCCTTGAAGGCAGAGGCGTTGAAGTGTTCTACAAGGTTCTTGAAGGCAGAGGTGTTGAAGTATTCTACAAGGTCCTTGAAGGCAGAGGTGTTGAAGTGTTCTACAAGGTCCTTGAAAGCAGAGGTGTTGAAGTGTTCTACAAGGTCCTTGAAAGCAGAGGTGTTGAAGTGTTCTACAAGGTCCTTGAAGCCAGAGGGGTTGAAGTGTTCTACAAGGTCCTTGAAGCCAGAGGTGTTGAAGTGTTCTACAAGGTCCTTGAACTTATTAAACAGTGGATGTGTTCTACACCTTGTAGACAGGGGTATTTAACTGTTGAAGTGTTGAAAAGAATTATTTTAGACAACATAACATATATTAGTCATCAGTCATATACAATACTGAGTGCCTTCTTGTCACAGGGAAAAACATATATAAAACTGAGTGAGATGATTAATACACAGTTCTTATTACCTAGAACCTATTGTTTGCCAATTCTTGAAGTAAGCAAGTCTAATATCAACAACCTTGAACAAAGGGATGTAACCCATTTTGTTGCAGACCATTAATCTGATACACATTTGGTTTTGTTGGAAAAGCCGATTGTCATTATCCTAGAAGCTCATGGGTAACTCTTTCTAAAATAGTTTTATTTTTGTGTTTTGTTTTTTATTCTGTTTTTTATTCATTTGAGTTAGCAAAATGGGTTATGAATTAGCTTCTGAGAAAGTTTAGCTATGTGTATGTATTTATTCAACAAACCCTTATTGTTTCCAGGTGACTTAATGTTGTGTAACACCTCACATTGTTACAACTGTGTACACAAATGCCTGTAGGTAATCATATTAATAGCAGAGAACCAGAGGTAGATAATGTAAGCAGTGATACACACTGTCAGGGTTTTAGCCGACCCCCTCACTGTAACCACCCAATCCACATTTTAGTTGCAGTGATTTATCTAGGTCTGCTCAGAGGATGATATTCGGCCCAAGGCAGCAGCAAATTCCAGTAAATATTCCCAAATTGGAATTACAAATTTCCCATTTCATGTTATTTGGTGAGGACTTTAGGGCTTTGTGCAGGTGACTTGTATTTCTCCGACCAATTTGAGCAAAATAAGTCTTACCTTATTCGACGTAATAAGCGCCCCGCTCTAATAAGCGTCCACGGCGATATTTGCCAATATATTGGCCAGTGAACAAACCCAATTAGCACCCCTTCTGATTGATCAATGTACACAAGTCAGCATAAAACACGAAATTTATCTTTCAAATATGTTTTTTCCACCAAAATAATATTCTAATAAGAGCCCCCTATTTCTAATTTTGAGAGCGCCCTGGACGCTTATTACGACAATTAGGTTATGTCCCAAATTGCCTGCCTAGGGCTGTGAGTTTAGAATCCTGGATACATCCCTGGCTTCTGACAAGCATGAGGTACGGAGGACCCTCTCTGTGCTGGTGTCACGTGTTGTGGGACAGCCTCATGGTCACATACATAACCCAGCAGTCACTTGCTCATCTCGTCATCAGGGAAATATCTACTAAGATCCAGTGATGAGCATCTCGTCATCAGAGAAATATCTACTTAGATCCAGTGATGAGCATCTCGTCATCAGGGAAATATCTACTTAGATCCAGTGATGAGCATCTCATCATCAGAGAAATATCTACTTAGATCCAGTGGTGAGCATCTCTTCATCAGGGAAATACCTTCTTAGATGCAGTGATGAGCATCTCGTCATCAGAGAAATATCTACATGTACTTAGATCTGGTGCTGAGCTTGAGCCAGTCATCAAGCCAGGTTGTTGATCCATGAGAATAAATATCAGTAATAAACTAGATTAAGTCTATTTAATGAACTTTACAATTATGGTGAAAAAAATGGACAGAAACTTATACAATATTCTTGACATAGAACAAAAATTATTTCATGAAGATAAATATTAAACGTCACTGCCCAAGATTATCTACGGAATCTGCAGATTCCATTGGGCGTAAATATGAATGGATCACTGAAAGTCACCAGAGGTTCACAAACTCGTCTGAACCTCCTCTTCAACGATAAAATGAACTATAACCCAAGCCTGGGCACATCAGTAAAGTTTATGGATGTGAGAACAAATGTAGGATGTGTACATAAATATTTTTTGTTTTTTTAATACTTGGTTTACGGGTGTGCCGACGCATCATTTCATGAACAAAAGTAACTTTTTTTAAGCTTGTGCATGCATGCACACATACCACAGACTCACACGCACGCACACATACACACACACCTAGAAACATGCACACAATCACACACACTTGATGCACTATCTTGGATGTAGATAAACCACATGCTTGTTTGAAATTCCAAACACTTTTTGTTCATGCACTGCTGTAAAAATTAGGTTTTAATTAAAAAAAATTGTTAAAATTCTCATGGAAATATGTTATGTTTTATTATACACAATGTTATTACCGTGTTAGACGTAATAAGCGCCCAGGGCGCTCTCAAAATTAGAAATAAGGGGCTCTTATTAGAATATTATATTGGTGAAATAAAACAGAGTGGAGAAATTTCATGGTTTATGCTGACAGCCTGAAATGTTTATATAAGACAGATATATTTTTCTAGAAGTTTATTGCCCATAATTAGGGTGCATATAACACACGAGTGTGTATTATGTACACTGATCAATTGGAAGGGGCATCAATCATCGGCATGAAAATGATGATGATGATGATGATGATGATGATGATGATGATGATGATGATATGTTTACATACAAATTAAGTGTACAGAATGGGTTGTACAGTTTGGTACAATATTTAAGGACATCATTGTGACCCATTTAACAGATTATATATGTAGTATTTGTTGTGTTAGTGACGTTTCTGTAACATTCTACACAAGTTAAACCTGTTCATACTTTTGTAGTCATATTTTGGAAGAACATTTAGGGTTGTGTTCTTAAATTTTCTTTCTTGTCCATGTCAATAAAACAATTACATATTCAAAAACTCTTATAGTTCTTTCTGTACATAACGTTTCTATGACAAGTGTCGCCACATACCATAGTTATGTCAGCTAAAGAAGTCAGCATTGGCTGCTGCTAATGTGGCTGGGGCGGTCGGGTAGCCTAGTGGTTAAAGCGTTCGCTTGTCACGCCGAAGACCCGGGTTTGATTCCCGACATGGGTACAATGTGTGAAGCCCATTTGTGGTGTCCCCGCCGTGATATTGCTGGAATATTGCTAAAAGTGGCATAAAACCATACTCACTCACTCACTCACTCACTGCTACTGTGGTACTGACATGCTCCTCCTTCACCATTGGGACTGATGGCCAGTCAGAGAAACCAGCTCCCTGTGAAAATCCAGGTTTGAATTGGTCTTCACCAACCCACACTTGTTGTAAGAGGCAACTAGCAGGATTGGGTGGTCAAGCTCATTAACTTTGTCATTGCATGTCATCGTATTCCAATTCCATAGGTTGATGCTCATCATGTCATGTCAATCACTGGATTGTCTGGTCCAGAGTCAAGTTATTCCCAGACTGCTGCCATGAAGCTGGAATATTACTGAGTTAAAACAATAACCTAACTTTACAATGGTCTTTTATTAGCTCCAATTGCCATCATAGTTCATGTCCTGAGTCTCCATCTGTCCAAACATTAGCCCTTCACAATGGCAGTAATTTTATGGTAGGTCCAAACCTGATACAAATGACAAGGAACAGCATTCCCATTCACAACCTCTGAAGCCCAACATGATTTGCTATCAAATTATACTTTCATTATTGGTACACAGCCAGGACATGTATTTCTGAAGGCATTGAAGTGTCTATGTATTCTTTGACAAAATTGTCATCAAGTATCTCTTAATAGCCATGTATGTGAACATGGTGTCAACTTTGGGTGACGATGCTCCTTCCTTTGCCACTGTTAAGAGGTGGACAGTGCAGTTCCAAGATTTGTTTGTTCGTTTTGTTTGTTTGTCCAGACTTGATTATTATCCCCCGCCGCACGAAAGCGCGAAGCGGGGGATATAGTATTCACGACCGTCCGTACGTCCGTCCGTACGTCCGTACGTCCGTCCGTACATCCCACCTGTTTGTTGCCGCGATATCTCAAGAACTAAACACTGGATTGTCTTCATATTTGGAACTATGGTGTATATACAGACTCCGCAGACACCAGTCGGTTTTGGTGACCTTGACCCCATTTTCAAGGTCACAGCAGGCATATCTGCTTTTGGAGTTGGAAAACGGTGTTGCCGCAATATCTCAAGAACTAATCTCTGGAATGTCTTCATATTTGGAACTATGGTGTATATACAGACTCCGCAGACACCAGTCGGTTTTGGTGACCTTGACCCCATTTTCAAGGTCACAGCAGGCATATCTGCTTTTGGAGTTGGAAAACGGTGTTGCCGCAATATCTCAAGAACTAATCTCTGGATTGTCTTCATATTTGGAACTATGGTGTATATACAGACTCCGCAGACACCAGTTGGTTTTAGTGACCTTGACCCCATTTTCAAGGTCACAGCAGGCATATCTGCTTTTAGAGTTGGAAAACGGTGTTGCCGCAATATCTCAAGAACTAATCTCTGGAATGTCTTCATATTTGGAACTATGGTGTATATACAGACTCCGCAGACACCAGTCGGTTTTGGTGACCTTGACCCCATTTTCAAGGTCACAGCAGGCATATCTGCTTTTGGAGTTGGAAAACGGTGTTGCCGCAATATCTCAAGAACTAATCTCTGGAATGTCTTCATATTTGGAACTATGGTGTATATACAGACTCCGCAGACACCAGTCAGTTTTGGTGACCTTGACCCCATTTTCAAGGTCACAGCAGGCAAATCTGTTTTTGGAGTTGGAAAACAGTGTTGCCGCGATATCTCAAGAACTAATCTCTGGATTGTCTTCATATTTGGTACTATGGTGTATATACAGACTCTGCAGACACCAGTCGGTTTTCGTGACCTTAAATTAATTTTCAAAGTAACATTAACTTAATTTTCAAGGTAACAGACTCCGCAGACACCAGTTGGTTTTGGTGACCTTGACCCCATTTTCAAGGTCACAGCAGGCATATCTGCTTTTGGAGTTGGAAAACGGTGTTGCCGCAATATTGGTGACCTTGACCCCATTTTCAAGGTCACAGCAGGCATATCTGCTTTTGGAGTTGGAAAACGGTGTTGCCGCAATATCTCAAGAACTAATCTCTGGATTGTCTTCATATTTGGAACTATGGTGTATATACAGACTCCGCAGACACCAGTCGGTTTTGGTGACCTTGATCCCATTTTCAAGGTCACAGCAGACAAATCTGCTTTTAGAGTTGGAAAACAGTGTTGCCGCGATATCTCAAGAACTAAACACTGGATTGTCTTCATATTTGGAACTATGGTGTATATACAGACTCCGCAGACACCAGTCGGTTTTGGTCACCTTGATCCCATTTTCAAGGTCACAGCAGGCAAATCTGCTTTTGGAGTTAGAAAACAGTGTTGCCGCGATATCTCAAGAACTAATCGCTGGATTGTCTTCATATTTGGAACTATAGTGTATATACAGACACCGCATACACCTGTTAGATTTGGTGACCTTGACCCCATTTTCAAGGTCACAGCAGGCAAATCTGTTTTTGGAGTTGGAAAACGGTGTTGCCACAATATCTCAAGAACTAATCGCTGGATTGTCTTCATATTTGGTACTATGGTGTACAGGCGGGGGATATTTCGTCACTCTGTGACAAATACTTGTTTATAGACCGCCGTCATATAGCTGGAATATTGCTGAGTGCAGCGTTAAACAACAAACAAACGAAACAAACGAAACAAGAGCATTCTGAGAAACAAACTGGGCATTAGAAAGGTTTCAACTTGCTGGGTTCCAAAGATTCTGGCTCCTGATAGAAACATTCCAGATTCATTATCTCTGAACACACAATGCCATTTAGAAAGTGGTCAAATGTAACAAATGTCATATATGAGATAACACTTCCTCAGTAAAGTACAGATTCTCCTACTTTTGTGGGGTTGAGTCAGAGACCATATAATAGATTATATGGTCTCTGGGTTGAGTCCTGTCCGGGATTCAAACCCACACTGCCAGAGTGAGGCACCTACTCATCAGCCCACAAAGTCAGCCATCTAACCCACTAAGCCACCGAGGCTTCCACAAAATGAAAGTCCGACAAGTGGTAGCGTAGATCACATACTTTGTGTACCCCTCTGACAAGTGCGAAATTGGCACGGCTCCCATGGTCTTTCGACTGAACGCGCGGTAGCTTTGAACTCATTGAGCATCCTCCGTTTTCAGCAGATTTGACACCCTCATACGTCCACCTCTTTCAAAGCCTCACAAAAGACTTTGCACAATAGACTTGCAAAAATTATGCAAATGAATCATCATACGTCATCAAACGTCAAACGTGGAGAAATTTCACACCACCAGGAGGAAGCGTCTACATCAGCATCTTCCCGGGGAAAGGGAGTTAACTGATTCTAGAAGTATAGTTTTTTTACAGTCAGTTAACTTCCTTGCATCGGAAAGATGCTACACCAGTGTGGTCCAGGCATTTCACTGCCGTTGGCAGAAGTGTTTGGAACTCGGGGGGGATCATTTAAAAGAATAATTAACAACCAACTCCATCAATGCAGTCCATCGCACTTATGCTCAGAACTTTTCAGCAACCTCTCGTAAATGTGCATTTTGTGGAGAAGTCATGGCTATCTAAATTAACGGAGTCTGAACAATGGTCAAAAGCTGAGGTAATTACCCAACACCTGTCCCGATGTGATGACCCCACACCGTCCCCTGCATTCTCACAGGTTCAAATGTCACATGCGGTGGAAGTGGTCTCAGCGCTTGGGGGGCGGTCGGGTAGCCTAGTGGTTAAAGCGTTCGCTCGTCACGCCGAAGGCCGGGGTTCGATTCCCGACATGGGTACAATGTGTGAAGCCCATTTCTGGTGTCCCCCGCCGTGATATTGCTGGAGTATTGCTAAAAGCGGCGTAAAACCATACTCACTCACTCACTCAGCGCTTGGGCTACAACGATGACCTCAAAGCTACAGTGAATGGGTTTTTCAGGTTGGCTTCAGAAACCGTCTTCCTAACTGGAATTGGAAAGCTTCACTATCGGTATGAGAAGTGTATTGAAAAGCAGGGAGATTATGTTGAAAATAAAATTAAATTTTTTCACAATTGTTCGTTTTGTTTGTTAGGCTTAGAACTGTTTGACCAGCCGTCGTATAATTGGATAACAGGTTTCCAAACATTCTTTTCGGGCGCCTATGTTTATCGCATTTTCTCTCGCTACAACGAGTTGTGTTGAAAACAACAACCAATATCCCAATTCACTGCAATCGATCACTGCATAATCTTGTCCAGGCTGTCATCATATTTCTGGAATATACTGTATATCGCATAAACGGTGTTGCCATTCATCGCATGTCATCGTTCGGAGTAATTGATATATTCTATTAAAATTATATATATCTCATTTAACGTAATTTATTGCTTACTGCATAGGGTTATGAAATTACTTTCGATTTGGGGTACGGATTTTTTCATTTCCAGGGGTATTACTTCTTTTGGGTTACGAATTTGCATACATCCAACACAAAAAATACCACGCTTCTTGGGTTTCCACATGTTTCGTATTATAAATTGTATTATAAATTGTCTAGACCATAGGCTACGACCAATACTCGCTACGGGGAATCTATACAGTAATCCATAGTACATCATCATCTCAATAGCAATGCTGAAAAAATATATATGATTTTACGGCTTCTTTTTACAGTACCGAATAAAAATGTCAACGTGACCTAGCTGAATGACTCATTCTAGAGTTACGTCCCTTTATCAAAGCGGAAGTGTCTCCATATTTATAATAATTTTATCGGAATTCGTTCTAATTTACGTATAGAAATGTTACGGTCCTAATTGAGAAGAAGTGCACACTTTCAGAAGATAGTTCTTAGAGGTATGTAGTGTTTATTAGAGTCACTTTAAACACATCACCAAGTGGGAAATGCAAACGAGCTACGCCTTTGTTGAAATAGTTTCATGATTTTGATATTTTGACATACGCGCCCTGTCACACTACATTTGGCTTGACTATTTTGACAGGTGGTTTTGATTTGATATCGGTTGTGTGTAGCTGTATTCAGAAACATGTTGAGTGTGGAATCATTTCCAGCAGTATTGTTCTTTTTGTGATACAATGTTGGAAATATTTATGATTATGATCGTGATGATGATGATGTTTCTGATTCAGCACACGATCAGATAATCGTAATTTACTTGGTGTCTGTATATCAAACGTATATTTGTTAGTTACAGTTTCGGGAGTGATTTTTTAGTCGATGCATACACATCAATCCAAATAAACTCTGTTCCTTCTATGATGACTATTTTACTATATACATTTTGCCATGGAGAGCGTGTCATGTATCCTGACGTACCCTATTTTCGAACAGTTAAGACGGCATTGCTGTTATTTCGAGGGATGAGCGAATCAAAACTCAAATTCTGCTTCACACCAGTAGGTGATGTCTTCAACGATAGAATTCAGCTCCATTCCGAAAGAAAAACAATCCTCGTTAAAAGGCGTGACCTCATTTGCATGGTTTGTAAACTTCTGCTGCACTCGACATGCTCGAGTGACATCACCTATACACCTACTTGGTATTGTATTTAGCGGAGTTTCCATGAATGAACCGACATGTTTTGGCACACAGCTCTTAACATATTTCTTACAGGTTGGCATTAAAACTCAAACAGTAATTGAAAGTTTGAAACCTAGTCACAGAATATAAATATTTGTCAAATGATAATGTTCACACTATTCCATTCTTCCTTTTCATCATGTTTCATCATGGCACGGGCACCAAAAATCTGAATAATGACGGACTGTTCTGACAGGTGTACAGTACTTTACATGAACCCAAATCATGACAGGCTGAACGTGTGCACTCTCAAGGTGACAACCTTGTTGATGTCCCACCTCTTGTTATAGTTGGACAAAATCACTTTCAATTTGGCTGTTTGAAATTAGGTGTCGTTCGAAAATAGGGTACTCAGCGATAATTGAAAACTTGAACATTTTAAAATAAATTCACACTAATTCAGCATGATTTCTGCAACTAAAATTTACTGTAGTAAATAAATACTTTCATGAAGCCCTACCATTCTTGGAAGTTACTTGACGTCATTATTACATTTTTCAACTATTTATAGAAGGCCATGTTTATCCCCATTATGTTACAATGCTAATCTACTGTCAAGGGGCACCCTGTGAAGATCTGGGCTGGAACTAGTCTTCAGCAACCCATGCTGGGTGTAAGAGGTGATCAACAGGATCGGGTGGTCAGGCGCGCTGACGTGTGATGCATCTCATCATATTGCAATTGTGTATATTGATGCTCACGATGTCAATCACTGGATTGTCTGGTCCAGATTCGATTATTTACAGACTGATGCTATATAGCTAGAATATTCCTGAGTGTGGCGTCAAACAGCAAACAACAAACAAATGTGATTCATAGTTAATGCAGTTAAATACATCATATATTGGTTTGGACAGTTTGGGTAATACGCATAATCAGTTTGGGTGTTGTATATTTTTGGACAACGTAGATTAACTAATATATTTTTGTCTTTTCTATGAATACGTAATGAGTATTCAGGAATATATCTAGACCTGTTCAGTAAAGATTTCCAGATGGGAATAAACAAATTCAATTTAAGAGGTTCATGAAAATTTGGGGTTGTTGGGATAACCTAATTGTTAAGGGTCAGGCTTGTCACACCTGAGGCCTGGGTTTTATTCCCCACATGGGTACAATATGTGAAGCCCCTTTCTGTTGTCTCCCTTGATGTTGCTGGAATATTGCTAAAAGCTGTGTAAAACAGTGTTCGAAATTAGTGCCTGCCCATAGGCCTGTGGCAGGTAGATTTCGTATTGGGCCCATAGTATCAAATTTGTATGGGTCCTTATGCTGCAGTAAATTTACGTCTTGATGTATCTGTCACAATAAGCTGCATTTTTAAAAAAAATAAGGGCCTTAACGGTATAGCCAGGGCCTGCAGCTTCTGAAGTTTGTGGGTCATGATGGCAGCCTGTCATTTTTTTTATATCAAACCCTGGTGTAAAGCCATACTCACTCTCTCAAAATAAAAAGATATGGTTGTGGTCACTGATGTGACCATGGTGATGGCTTGGTTGAGATGTCTTTAATTTCACTGAAAAGAGGACCAATAAAAAGCAATTGTATTTAAATGTTAAAATACCTAGTTAAGATACAACTGAAAGTAAGATTATTTAAAACTTAAATTACCCAATTTTACTCCAATATGCCTGCTAAGGGTACGATGTTTAAAATGATGTGCCGCAATTGAAATAGTACATTATTGTCTCTCAAGCATCAAGGCAAGTTATTCTGAATGGCTTGCTTCCCGTTTTTTCGTGACATTAAGTTCTACTCCAGACTCACAGTGTTCATGACGATGATTGCTTCCTTCTCTGCTTAGCAGGCCATGGAGATAAGTTGTGTTCCATGCATAACTATCAAGGAAGTGTTATAGGTATGTGTATACATGGTAATGATAAGGTATTGTCAGTGTATTTGTGGTGTTGATTCAGAGTTGGGACCTTTTTGTTTGGAAGCATAGCATTCATGCCAACTGTCAGTCACTTTACCATGTGATCTTTGTTCATCGTGTACATTGATACTGCATGTTCTGTGCACAGACCTCCGGATAAGCTGCATATTTGTGTAAAATAGTAAAACACATGACTGTGACTCAGTTAGTTTTGAGTTGCTTGCATACAGAAACACATAGACAGTTTCAAAAACCCAATTGTACACACAAATCTGTATTTCCTATTTGAGAGGGAGAGATGTTGAACCCCTTTTCACGTACCCTCACAACCATGGTCACTTTGTTTGACTCAAGTTAACATCACAGCGAGCATGGTCACTTTGTTTGACTCAAGTTAACGTCACAGCGAGCATGGTCACGTTGTTTGACTCAAGTTAACGTCACAGCGAGCATGGTCCCTTTGTTTGATTCAAGTTATCGTCACAGCGATTATGGTCACATTCTTTGAATTCAGTTATCGTCACAGTGAGCATGGTCACATTGTTTGACGCAAGTTAACGTCCCAGCGAGCATGGCCCCACCATGCTGGCAGTAGTGTACATTTATATTGTGCTTCAGATTGGTGTGGCCTACCATGCTAATATGCTTTAGCAGGATGTTGTTCAAGAGGCTGTTTCCTGACAGTTCTGTAAGACCTCGCTGTATATCATGCTTTGGTCTGCTGTTGAAGGAAGTTGCTTTGTGATTGGATGATTAGCATTGATCCTACGATTGTTTAATCTTAAAATGGACGTGACTATTTTTCCTGGTTTTAGTGTGGTAAGACACTGTACCCATGGTGAACAACCATTAAATCAGGTAATGCTCAAAATATTACCTGTGTTGTTATCCTGATTAGTATAATTATACTAGGATGCTTTGTTAAATGTTTTCAAAATGTCATTAAGTATTTACCGTCTGTTCTCTTTATACTCTAGTCGCTATTTAGCTGAAATATTGCCAAATATGTTAATTATGTTAATTTCAACTCACTGTCCCTTCATCATGTTTCTTGTGATGTTCCTTTTGATGCTTCTTGTGATGTTCCTTGGCATGTTCCTTGTGATGTTTATGGTGATGTTCCTTGAGATGTTCTTGTCATGTTTATTATGATGTTCATTGTCATGTTCCTTGTGATGTTCCTTGACATATTCCTTGTCATGTTCCTTGTGAGGTTTATTATGTTCCTTGACATGTTCCTTGTGATGTTCCTTGTCATGTTCATGGTGATGTTCATGTTGATGTTCATGTTGATGTTCATGTTGATGTTCCTTGTCATGTTCCTTGTGATGTTCCTTGACATGTTCATGGAGATGTTCATTGTGATGTTCATGTTGATGTTGATGTTCCTTGTCATGTTCCTTGTGATGTTCCTTTACATATTTCTTGTGATGTTCCTTGTGATGTTCCTTGTGATGTTCCTTGTGATGTTCCTTATGATGTTCCTTGTGATGTTCCTTGTGATGTTCCTTGTGATGTTCATTGTCATGTTCATGGTGATGTTCATTGTGATGATCATTGTCAGGTTCATGTTTAGCCAATGCAATGACTAAGATCACATATTATTTTACAAACACTCAAAATTGTTTTTGATTGAGTTTAAGGCAAATGTATCATACATGATTGATCTCAATTCTGCTTCCCTCATACAAAATGTCTACCTCACTTCTAAAACAATCAGTTTTTATGCGGCCCAATGTATATGGGGATGCTTTAAGGCTTTGTCCGAGTTTGTTTTGGAATCTGTGTACATGATTAGTGCTTGAACTTCCCAGGGATATCATATACCGTATAATCTCCATTATCTGTGTATAAATAACCCTGTGAAATTATTTTGACACATTGACCAGTCAAAGGACAATTAAGTCATGCTTGATGTAGTTTAAATGCCCAAGAAGCATTTACTATTTCATGTGCTATATGTCAATGAAAAATATGATCCTTGGGGCGGGGTCATGATCTGAAATAGTTTGTGACCTTCGTAAGGTCAAATTCACAGTGAAGTTCATGTTCAATAACATGCCTTTTTTTGAAAGTTTTATGCATGTACTGGTGTGAATTCTTATGTATAACCAGCAATGACAACTTTTCAATGTCAGTGATAGGTCACTGTCACTGTCATGAGTAGGGCATATACAATTGTTCCGTTGTTACGTCCAGTTCGAATATGGACCTCATATTTGGTATATTTGCAGGGTAGCCCATTGAAAAGTTGTTGAAATACTTGTCATTGTTTTGGATTGTCAAATTCACTCTCAACATGCTCAAGGCCCTGTACTGAAAAATATATTATGCTCGAGATGGAAGTGTCCTCAGTCATACCTTCACACCAAACTAGTTCTCAATATGTTCGTGAAAATGTTGTTGAACGGGCTACAACTGTGTATGAACGTAGTAGCAACTATTGACAGTCTTTTTATGAACTTCTTGGACGGGCTCGGATGGGGAGGGTGCTCTAGAACTTTAAGTCTGCTCAAAATTGTATCCTGCCATCTCGTTCTGCAATTAGTCGGATTGACAATGTACTCAAAACGAGAAAGACGTATTACAAACAGAATTGCTGTACTTCAAACCTACTAGGGACGTGTTACGACGGGGTGCAGTCGGACATAAATTTCAGTACGTGTGCACACCGACTGGGTCTGTTTGTTTCTTGTTCATCCCATTCGGTGACAGACCCAATTTGACTGCATTACGTTCCTAGTCAATCCTTATTCCGTGCAAATACTTTTCAAACCAAATATAAAGTTCTGAAGTTCTAAAGTTTCTTGATGGTTCTAAAAGTTCCCAGTAGGTTCTCATTAAGTTCTCCTAGTTGTGAGTACGTTTATGTAGTTCACACGCAGTTCTTACTACAACCACCCTGTCTGAAGTACGATAGGACAAGCTAGGATATAAATACGGCTAGGGTTTCAGGTTCATCAGATGGGCTTGAGATCCCCATATTGATTGATGGACATATTGAGGACTGCTTATGAACGATCTAGCATCATATTTTATGCCAAAATACTCGTTCTACCGTGATCACAGCCTGTTCTTGTATTTTTTTCAGAACGTGGTAGAACGGGATAGAACTACTTTGGTGTGATGGTAGCATAATAGGATGAACATTGGAGTTTTATGTCAAAGTTCCTTTGACTTTGACTTTCTTCATGTTCTTAGTTTATTTGAAGCCCTGTATAATTATGCAAAAACCTTGGATGTAAAAACCTTGTAGTGCCCCTATTCAGGTTGGGTTGTATACTCCCCAGGGAGTTGAGAATGATAACAGGAAAGCAAACAGATCTACTGGAGAGGGAACAAATAAAACCGGACTTGAACAGACACTAGTTCCTGGATGCCTGCGGTATATGATGATGATGATAATAATAATAATTTCCTCTGTACTATATTCCAGGCACACCAAGCGCGATGTCTGTGGGGGCGGGTGAAAAGATCACCCTGACTGATGCACTACAGAATGTGGATGTGTTGGACGAGCTCCACCTTCCGGACCAGCAGCCATGTATCGAGGCCATGCCGCAGTCCGTGCACTACCGCGCAGACTTCGACACCAACTTCGAGGATAGAAACGCCTATGTTACCGGTGTGGCCAAGTACATTGAAGAGGCCACAGTTCATGCTGATCTGGTAAGTGTGTCTCACTGTGTGTTTCCATTGGTTAGAGTTGGTCCCCATAAACAGCTGGTCACAAGAGGCAACCAAATGAATTGGGAGGATCTTGCTGGTTTGCCTGTTATTTACTGTCTGTTATTTTTACAGCATGGATCGTTGCTCACTATATTGCAGTGTTCCCGCTGGCTTTTGAAACGTCCAGTCCTGGTGGACTGACAACACTGCAAATTACCAGTCCCCCCTAATTTTTGTCAGTCCAGACTTTCCTCAAATAAATAAACATATGAAAATCACCTGGCTTTAATTCTTTCGACATTATGTTCGATTGCAAAGACACCATCTCTGAAGCAACCTAGTTAGATCTACTTGTTATTCATACAAAGCTCAGTCACAATTTACTCTTCTTTTTTTTGATATTTCTGGACGATGTCACTACGAAGATATACTTAACCTCAAACCAAAGCGAAATGTTATTTTCTTGCACTAAAAATGGACGGGAAACGCTGATGGTAACAGACAAGCTGACTTCGATAAAAAATATACTTATTTGAATATCGCCAGTGTTTTTTTCAACAACCAAAATTTATATAGTACTTTATTTGCATGTCCACAGGGACTGGCAGTCAAATGAATTACCAGTCCAAGTCTAATTTTACCAGTAAAAAACTGGTAAATACCAGTAAACGGGAACACTGTATTGATCACTGGATTGATCACTGGATTGTTTGTTCCAGACTTGATTAATTACAGGCTGCCATCATTTAGCTGCAATATTGCTGTGTGTTGCACAAAGTAATCATCTGTTCGTTGTTTAATGCTGCACTCCAACTATATGATGGCAGTCTGTAAAGAATCAGATCTGGACTAGACAATCCAGTGACTGACTACATGATCATAGATTGACGCAGGTCGGATCGATGACATGCATCAACCAAGTCAGTGAACCTGACCAGCGGATCCTGTTAGTTGCCCCTTGTGACAAGCATAGTCACCTCTTGCAACTAGCATGTATTGCTGAAGACCGATTTTAACCTGGGTCTTCATGGGGTGCTGGTCGCTCTGTCTGGCCACCAGTTAATGCCCCAATAATAAAGGAGGAGCAAGTCTGTGCCACAGTACCAGGAGCCAATGCCGACTTTTGGTATGGTACCAAGCAGAATTGGTAAATGTTGTAGAGTTCCAGGCACCAGAATGTTGAAAGTGGCAGACTGTAATATATACCGTATTCAACGTAATAACTGCCCAGGGCACTCTCAAAAATTGAAATAGGGGGCTCTTATTAGAATACAATTTTGGAGAAAAAAAACCAGAGTTGAAAGATTGTAAGTTTCGTGGTTTATGCTGACAGCCTGAAATGATACAAAATAAAAGTCTGTATGTATTATACATGACAGATATATTTATCCAGAATTTAATTGCCCTTAATTGAGGGTGCATATAACACATGCATGAGTGCATATTATACACGAATAAATAAGTCTTGTGTACATTGATCGATCGGAAGGGGTGCTAATTGGGATTGTTCACAAGCCATTATATATTAGCAAATATCGCTGTGGGCGCTTATTAGAGCGGGGCGCTTATTATGTCGAATACGGTACATCCCATGTTTTATGGTAGCAGTATCCTGATATAATATGTACCTGCCATGTTTCAGAACAAGCTGCTTGAGGAGGGGCAGGAGTATGCCGCCATGTTGTACACCTGGAGGTGCTGCTCCCGTGCACTGCCACAGGTAACACTCCCTCTCCACCATCACTGCTACAACTACGACGTTACTTGAAACATCATAAACTGGACTGAATGATGCTCATGGAATTTGTTTGATATGGGTCATAGTTTGGCCCAACACAAATGCCAAACATTTGTTGGTTATTGTGACTTGGAGAACAGTTCCACGTAGAGCAGTTAACTGTAGATTGGATGGAATTTGTAACAGAACACACAATGTGTGATTTCAAATGTTAAATTTAGCACCACAGTGGCACAGCTAGTTTTAATCTTAAAGCCAAAACGTAAGTGGTCTCCCTTTCAGGAAATGAGAACCTTGGAAGGTTAAGTTCGAACTTAAACACATGACTCATGATGTCAGTATGTTTATTGGGATGCATTAGATGTCCCAGATGAAGATAGGGAAACACAAAATTCTCCGTTTTTCCTGAAAATTGCAATGCTTCATTTCTATCACGTTTTCTGCCCAAAATGTATTGATGACTTTGAATAGGAAGCATATCTATTCTAGAAACCCACAAGTTCCATTTTATAACATCATTATTTTAAAGTGCCTTCTGACCGCGATAGAGAAAAAGTACTTTCCTATACATATGTTTCCTATGAATTGTTTGTCCCAGTTAGAGGTTGTTTTTGTGATTTGAAACCTCTGTACAGATTGAGCAATAGTTTTCCAGGTAGTGGAGTATGTTTTTGTCCTAGTTGTCAGAAATGGGAAATATTGTCTGATAGATATTTTGTGTTGTGTTTGAATGATGCTTTTTGTTGTCCAGGTGAAGAGCAATGACCAGCAAAATCGTACACAGATTTACCAGAAGATTGTGGAGGTTCTAGAGCCACAGGTGACTCGACTGACGGATTTCATGCACTTCCAGGTATGTAGGTTGGATGTTGAGCCACAGGTGTTGAGAGTTGAGACCAATGTCTTGCACTTCCAGATCTGTAGGTTGGTTGTAGAGCTACAGGTGTCTAGACAGACTTCATGCACTTCCAGGTCTGTAGGTTGGTTGTAGAGCTACAGGTGTCTAGACAGACTTCTTGCACTTCCAGATCTGTAGGTTGGTTGTAGAGCTACAGGTGTCTAGACAGGCTTCATGCACTTCCAGGTCTGTAGGTTGGTTGTAGAGCTACAGGTGTCTTGGCAGACTTCTTGCACTTCCAGGTCTGTAGGTTGGTTGTAGAGCTACAGGTGTCTTGGCAGACTTCATGCACTTCCAGATCTGTAGGTTGGTTGTAGAGCTACAGGTGTCTAGACAGACTTCATGCACTTCCAGGTCTATGGGTTGGTTGTAGAGCTACAGGTGTCTTGGCAGACTTCATGCACTTCCAGGTCTGTAGGTTGGTTGTAGAGCTACAGGTGTCTAGACAGACTTCATGCACTTCCAGGTCTGTAGGTTGGTTGTAGAGCTACAGGTGTCTAGACAGACTTCATGCACTTCCAGGTCTGTAGGTTGGTTGTAGAGCTACAGGTGTCTAGACAGACTTCTTGCACTTCCAGGTCTGTAGGTTGGTTGTAGAGCTACAGGTGTCTAGACAGACTTCATGCACTTCCAGGTCTGTAGGTTGGTTGTAGAGCTACAGGTGTCTTGGCAGACTTCATGCACTTCCAGGTCTGTAGGTTGGTTGTAGAGCTACAGGTGTCTAGACAGACTTCATGCACTTCCAGGTCTGTAGGTTGGTTGTAGAGCTACAGGTGTCTAGACAGACTTCATGCACTTCCAGGTCTGTAGGTTGGTTGTAGAGCTACAGGTGTCTAGGCAGACTTCTTGCACTTCCAGGTCTGTAGGTTGGTTGTAGAGCTACAGGTGTCTAGACAGACTTCATGCACTTCCAGGTCTGTAGGTTGGTTGAGGAGCCACAGGTGTCTAGACTGACAGACTTCATGCACTTCCAGGTCTGTAGGTTGGTTGAGGAGCCACAGGTGTCTAGACTGACAGACTTCATGCACTTCCAGGTCTGTAGGTTGGTTGAGGAGCCACAGGTGTCTAGACTGACAGACTTCATGCACTTCCAGGTCTGTATGTTGGCTGTTGAGCCACAGGTGTCTAGACTGACAGACTTCATGCACTTCCAGGTCTGTAGGTTGGTTGAGGAGCCACGGGTGTCTAGACTGACAGACTTCATGCACTTCCAGGTCTGTAGGTTGGTTGAGGAGCCACAGGTGTCTAGACTGACAGACTTCATGCACTTCCAGGTCTGTAGGTTGGTTGAGGAGCCACAGGTGTCTAGACTGACAGACTTCATGCACTTCCAGGTCTGTAGGTTAGCTGTTGAGCCACAGGTTTCTAATCCTCCAGGTATGTGGGCACAACAGGCACTGTAGGCCACGCACACTGATGAATTGCTACTTCTTGTGTGAGACAGTATTAACAGGTTTTCATTGAAAATGAACAATTTATACTTTCAGAAAAGAGCTATTGAGCGGTTTTCTGATGAGGTTCGTCGTTTGTGCCACAAAGAAAAGAAGAATGATTTTGTGTCTGAGGCGTATCTGCTGACACTTGGGAAGTTCATTAACATGTTTGCTGAACTGGACGAGCTGAAGAACATGAAGGCTAGTGTGAAGAATGACTACTCAGCATACAGGAGGTAATGTCCCTCAGGGCAGTCTTGCTTGTCTTGTAGCCCTCACTGTTGATGATGATGATGTTGACAACAACTATGCTAATATTGATGATGATAACGGTTATTATTACTCAGTGATGATTATCATCTCAAGGTGCAATGTTAGATAGGTATGTTGGATTCATAGACCCAGTGAAGATCCAGCTTATAATTCAGAAAGCCATGTGTCTCATAAAAAATAAAGAGGCGACTAACGGGATCAGGTAGTCAGGTAACTGACTTGGTTGATGCATGTCATCATACCCCAGTTGCATAGATCGATGCTCATGATCAATCACTGGATTGTCTGGCCCAGACATGATTGTTTACAAACCGCAGTCATATAGCTGGAATATTGCTGAGTGAGGGTTAAACAACAAACAAACAAACTGTGTTGAGAATCGAACTCGAATGTTCGGTGTCGTGAAATATTGCTTGTAAACAGCAAGAAACAAACAGACAGCTTAATGGAACTGACAACATGCATATTCTCTCTCATTACAGAGCTGCTCAGTTCCTCAAGGTTATGGCCGACCCAAATGTTCTACAGGAGTCTCAGAACCTATCCATCAACTTGGCCACCCAGAACAAGATCCGGTCCACAGTGAAGGAGAACTTAGCCCAGATCCCCGGCCATGAAGACCTGCTGGCGGACATCGTCAACCTGTGTCTGCAGCTGTATGAGGCTCAGATGTTCCTGGAGCCCAGTGAGAAGTACATGCTGGTCAAGGTAGGTCGTCGAGGTCACGTCTGGACAGAGCAAGTTCCCATTGCTTGTGGCTTCTTTGTGGAGATTCCTGTTTAAATAATTCCCCTTGCCCTGAAAAAAATTAGGGCCTTATATCTGCCCAGAGTTGTTTTAGAACTCATGTAGATCACTGGGCAAGTGTTGGGCACAAGTAGAGACTGACGGCCCAGCTTTGTAGTAGAACTCTTGCAGATCACTGGGCAAGTGTTGGGCACGAGTAGAGACTGACTGCCCAGCGTTGTTTAAGAACTCTTGCAGATCACTGGGCAAGTGTTGGGCACAAGTAGAGACTGACTGCCCAGCGTTGTTTTAGAACTCATGTAGATCACTGGGCAAGTGTTGGGCACAAGTAGAGACTGACTGCCCAGCTTTGTAGTAGAACTCTTGCAGATCACTGGGCAAGTGTTGGGCACAAGTAGAGACTGACTGCCCAGCTTTGTAGTAGAACTCTTGCAGATCACTGGGCAAGTGTTGGGCACAAGTAGAGACTGACTGCCCAGCTTTGTAGTAGAACTCTTGCAGATCACTGGGCAAGTGTTGGGCACGAGTAGAGACTGACTGCCCAGCTTTGTAGTAGAACTCTTGCAGATCACTGGGCACGAGTAGAGACTGACTGCCCAGCGTTGTTTAAGAACTCTTGCAGATCACTGGGCAAGTGTTGGGCACAAGTATAGACTGACTGCCCAGCGTTGTTTTAGAACTCTTGCAGATCACTGGGCAAGTGTTGGGCACAAGTAGAGACTGACTGCCCAGCATTGTAGTAGAACTCAAAATAAAGTAGAAAAGTGGACATGTTTCAGGCAAGAGTGGAGGCAGACTGCCCTGCATTGTAATAGAACTCAAAATAGAGTAGAATAGTGGTCATGTTTTAGGCAAGAGTGGAGGCAGACTGCCCTGCGTTGTAGTAGAACTCATGTAGATCACTGGGCAAGGGTGGGCAAGAGTGGAGTGCAGACTGCCCTGCGTTGTAGTAGAACTCATGTAGATCACTGGGCAAGTGTTGGGCAAGAGTGGAGACTGACTGCCCTGCATTGTAGTAGAACTCATGTAGATCACTGGGCAGGTGTTGGGCAAGAGTGGAGACTGACTGCCCTGCCAATGTGTTGATACCTGCTGTAACATGGCCTGATGTTTCAGGTAATGGCATTTGGGCTGTTTTTGATGAACTCCAAAGAAGGCATCAATATCTACAAGATGGATGCCAAGAAGAGAATCAACATCAGCAAGATAGACAAGATCCTGAAGGTGAGCAATGAGATGCAGGCTCTGATATCTCAGTACTAATTATAAACTGGCTTAAGTGTACTGTGCTCATGTGCGTGGTAATCTTAGTCAAGTTATTGTTACAGAAGAGCCCATTTTCCAAAATCTGTAGAATAAGCAGCCAACTTGCACGTGTATACTAGGTCAAAGGTAACTCAGAAAGATTTTTGTTGTGCTATATTTTATGAGAGATGTAATTTGATAAATTCTCATGTTTTGCTGTATAAAATATCTTCATGGATTCATTTTGTTTTCCAAATCAAAATCAAACAATACCTTTCATATGTTGTGATTAGTATCTACACCTGATTAGGGATCTTTGTTTAGTGCAGTAAAGAGCACTAAGATCCGATTTTTATGAGATTGCTTCAAAAATGATTGACAAAACTGTTGAAACGCGGAGCTCATTTTTCTCTCCAGTTGTTGTCTCTCCTGTATCCATGACTACAAAATGCCGACGACTGACCATGCTGAGTAATGTTTACTTTATTATGTAGAAAATAGTATCTGTATGTATACACTGTGTCAATCACTGTCAAACACTTTGACTCCCAATACATTAAACCCAATAGCTGTAATGATGACCTTTTTCCTAATAGCAACTGGAGGTTGTGCCTCTGTATGGAGACATGCAGATAGCTCCATTCCACTTCATCAAGAACGCCGCGGTGTTCGAGCCGTCCAAATGGCCGTGTTGCGAGTCGAGCCAGCCCAGCCCGCAGTCCAACCTGCTGGTCAACCTGGAGGCTATCCGAGAAGACCACATGCAGTTCATCAGCCAGCTGTCCCGCCACAGCAACGAGGTCAGCAAAACACAATTTATTATACCCCCGACTTTTAAAAGTCGGGGGTATATAGTTATACCAAGGTTCCGTCCGTCCGTCTGCCAGTCCGAAAACTTTGTCCGTGCGATTTCTCTTAAACTATTCAGTGGATTCATCTCAAACTTAGTACAAACAATCTGTGTCATGTGGAGGGGTGCTGTCAAAAGAAAAAGAAAAATGTTTTTATTAATTTTCCATTTTTTTATGAAATTTTCAAACCCTAACCCTATCCTAGCTATTTAATTTGAATACTTTTTTTTCTTGTTTATATTCAGATTGTGTAAGTGTTGCATATAAGTGAGACCCTCCTTCTTCTGGACTGTGACTATAGTCACGTTTTTCAGAAAGTTCTGGAGGTTGCTGCACGGTCCTAGTATAAACATGGTTATAATGTCTATTTGTGAAAATATGCTTCTGATTGAAATTGTGGTATTAACTAACCTAAGCCACATTTTATATATAACTCCTGCGTGACAGACAATGTGATTGTTTCAGGCCATCACTACCACCAGGGAGAGTCCGCGGAATGACGCGGAGAACAAGGAACTGACGGACCTGGCGCTCCGCGGACTGCAGCTGCTCTCAGCCTGGACACAGCAGGTCATGGAACTGGTCAGTGGAAGCGCCTGCTAGTCTTTCTGGTTTTTTGTTTTGTTTGTTGTTTAGCCCCACTCAGCAATATTCCAGCTATATGACAGCAGTCTTTTAATAATCGAGTCTGGACCAGACATCATGAGCAACGGTCCATACAATTGCGATATGATGACATGCGCCAATCAGGATCCTGTTAGTCGCATCTTACGACAAGCATATTCGCCTTTTATGGCAAGCATGGGTTGCTGAAGACCTATTCTACCTCTGATCTTCACGGGTAGCCTTGTAGTCTGGATGTCACTTGCAGGGCTATATTGTTGTCCCACATGAAGGGCAGAATGACCTCAACTCTGTTTTTACAATTCCGTATTAACGGGATACATGGTCTTATCTTGTTTATACTACTTTACAAGTTTGAAGAATGTGATCACATAATTCATTAACACGATAATGAAATGTGAAGACTGTCTTGGTTCAGTCGCAGTCCTAGAAAGATTGTTGAGATTAGTGGCTTAATGTAGGACCTGATTAACAACGTTAACTCACTCACTGTTGTAATACTTGCCTCTTGTTTCCAGTATTCCTGGAAGCTGCTGAATCCGACTGATCCTCGTCAGAATCCACTGTGTCCACAAGATGCAGAAGAGTATGAGAGGGTAAGTTGTGTTACATTCTAAGTTGTCATCGGCCTGCAGTACAATTAAACTACTGTCCATAGCCTGTTTCTGGCACCTCACCTCACCTGTTCCTACCTCATCTCACCTCACCTCACCATATCTCACCTGTCCCTACCTCACCTCACCATATCTCACCTGTCCCTACCTCACCTCACCATATATCACCTGTCCCTACCTCACCTCACCATATCTCACCTGTCCCTACCTCATCTCACCTCAACTCACCATATCTCACCTGTACCTACCTCACCTCACCATATCTCACCTCAACTCACCATATCTCACCTGTCCCTACCTCATTTCACCTCAGCTCACCATATCTCACCTGTCCCTACCTCATCTCACCTCAACTCACCATATCTCACCTGTCCCTACCTCATCTCACCTCAGCTCACCATATCTCACCTCTCCCTACATCACCCTACCTCATCCTCCCTTATCTCACCTCTCACAAACCCACCTTACCTTACACCTCACCTTGCCATACCTTGCCCCACCATATCTCACCTCACCTTGCGGCAACCAGACTCACTTGACATTGCTGTGTTATTGCAGGTCTTGGTATAAGCAGCATTCTCTCATTCAAGTCTCCTTCTTATGTTTTGTAGTGAATCATAACCCTGTTGCATCCCTCATGTTGACATGCCTTGTTATAACCGCCTCCATGGTCTAGTGGTAGAGCGTTGACCCAGAGTGAGACAGCCTGGGGTTTGATTCCGAGCCATATCATACCGAAAGACGTTTAAAGATGGTACTTGTTGTAACCCTGCCTGGTGCTAGGCATTAAGGGGTCAAAACAAGGACTGGTCGGCTTGGAGTCAGTATTCTGTGTCTGAGTGGGGTATTCATGTTAAACTGCAGCATGGTATCCCAGTGGGCTAGCACTATAAAATCAGCTATAGTCTGGACTAGTACAAGCAACAACACATACACCCGTGCATGCACGCTGCTGTATGAGTGCAATAATCTTCGACATGTTAAACCCCATTTCTCCTCACCTCAAATGACTTATTGCATGTTTTTTTCAAATTTGTTACAGAAAAATAAGCATATCTTTAAAGGGATAGTTGTTTTTTCTCAATGAAAAGCCCTGTCCCCGTTCCACAAGCAATCGTAGTGCTAAAATGATCATAACCTCCAGACTGTAACCAGTAACTGTGACTGGTAACATAGGCTTACTAAGATCGTTTTGTGGAATGGGTCACTGAAGCTTTCAGGACTCTAAACCCATTTAATTAAGTTTTTACAATTAAACCATGATGTACTCACTTTGTTTTACAATCCTGAGTTAAATCGGTTATTCAGGTGGGCATGTGTGGCCAAGTCGTCTAAGGTGCCGCGATTTGCTGTGCAGAGTTGCGTCCCTTGGGCACGCCAGAAACCTACGATTGTGGGTTCAAATCCCAGTTCTCCCCAATTATCTAGGTTTGTCAGCACCATACCTGTGCTCGTGGGTTTCACCGCAGTGGTAAACGTCTGAGACCTGCATCACTCAGGCACCTCCCACATTAAGCTGACTCGCCGTGATATAACTGGAAAAATGTTAAAAGCTCACTCACTCGTTATTCAGTCCACCCGGTACAACTACAGCAAAGAGGAGAAGTTTGCCCTGATTGAAGTTATCGCCATGATCAAAGGGCTGCAACTCCTCATGGCCCGGATGGAGTCGGTGTTCATGGATGCCATACGGCGCCACATCTATACCGAGTTGCAGGACTTTGTTCAGCTGGTACTCAGGGAGCCACTGAGGAAGTCCATCAAGAAGAAAAATGATGTCATCAAAGTGTGAGTAACTTCATTAGATAAGAGTTAAGATCCGGGGTAGAATAGGTCTTCAGCAACCCATGCTTCCGTAAAAGGCGACTAACAGTATCGGGGTGTCAGGCTCACTGACTTTTGTGGATCAATGCTCATGATGTCAATCATTGGATTGTCTGGTCCAGACTCGCAAATATGGTTGTCGTATAATGCGACTAACAGGATACTATCCCTTTTTTCTTTGTGATACAACTGTAGAGATTCCGGGTAAGAATATAGTCCCTAGCATCTTCCTGAGGCAAGGAACTTAACTGACCATAAAAGTCCAGTTTCCACCATGGCCAAACTAGGCTGGAATTATGGAGTTTCAGTTTGGCCTGACTGACGAGTCTATGCATAGTCCAGTCAGTTAGATCCCTTGCCTCTGGAAGTCGCCAGTAACCTATACTTGTTGTAAGAGGTGATTAAGTGGATCGGGTGGTCAGTGACTTGGTTGATAGCATGTTGTTGTATGCCAACCAGTGTGGATCGATGCTCATGATGTCAATCACTGGATCAGTCTTGTGAATCTTCTAGTTAAACTGTGTATTTCTGATAAGGCTTACAAAAATAATAGTCTTGTTCTCAGGCTCCACCTGCATCATCATAAAGTCTGCCGCAAGTTTTGTTTTTGTTTCCATTTTTTAAAAAATATAAAAATCCTGATACTTAAAGACAGTGCATACAAAAAATTGAAAATGGAAACAAAATGTGCAATGAACTTTATGATGATGTGGGCAGTGCCTGAGGACCAAGACAATTATTTCTTTTAGCCTTAAACTGCAGTGACTTGGTCGACTTTTGATGGGATTTACATCTGTATCATTAGCTAATTTGAGAGGAATATGAGGGACATTATTTCTAATAAGCAATGAATGTCTGATGCTATGTTAAAGTGACTGTAGCATGTAAAAATGTCATGTAACAGCTTGTCATAAAACATGAAAAAATTACCTGTCATTTTAAATAAAGTTGAAACGTCTCTGGTATTTTGTGATACTGCTCCTTGATTCATGTACTGGGCTGTATGTTGACAGTATCATCATGTCGGTGAGAGACACATGTGCCGATTGGCTGAGAGGCGTGGAGCCCCAGGATGACCCCGCCATGCGGGGAAAGAAGGACCCTGACGACGGCTTCCACATCAAAGTCCCGAGGAGGAATGTCGGACCCTCGACGACACAGGTAAACAGTTTCACATATTGCTTGGTCGGTGGGGACTGATATAGCTGATGTTATATTAACCATAGCAAAAACCTATGCTGGTCATAAGAAGCCAGCAAATGGATCAGGACTTAGTTATTTCCTCGGATGGAAGACTAATATTCGTGCTCACAATATTGATCACTGGATTGTCTGGTCCACTCTCGATTATGTACTGGCCACCATCATATAACTGTAATATTCCTGAGTGCACATTAAACAATAAACAAACAAATGTTAGGTGTGTTGCATCCTATGTGAAACATAAACCACATGTGGTAGTGTGTTGGTTGACTGGCAGGGAAACGTATAGTATCATCATTGTTTGATAGTGATTCACTTATTTAATTTTCGGGAATCGTACCATGGATTTCTCGTGATTATGGAAAGGGTTTTGTCACGTTTGTTCACTGTCTGTCTGTTGTGTTCCAGCTGTACATGGTTCGGACCATGCTGGAGTCTCTGATCGCAGACAAGAGTGGCGGCAAGAAGACACTGAGGAAGGACATCGACATCCAGCACCTGCAGGCCATTGACAACTTCCACAAGACTTCCTTCTTCTGGAACTACGTGCTCAACTTTAACGGTAGGTGCACTAGACGTTAACTTTGTAGTTCCATTTACTCACATGATTAGAATAATCTCATTTTGGTACACAACTTATTATTTGATGTGGTGAAGAAGTACTGTGTTCCATATTGAACACCGCATCAAGAAGCAGGGTCACCGTGACCCATTCAGTGAGTGAGTGAGTATGGTTTTATGCCGCTTTTAGCAAAAATTCCAGCAATATCACGGCGGGGGACACCAGAAATGGGCTTCACACATTGTACCCATGTCGGGAATCGAACCCGGGTCTTCAGAGTGACGAGCAAACGCTTCAACCACTAGGCTACCCGACCTCCCATGACCCATTCAGAGGTAGTGATATCATTACCACTGTGATATCAACAGTGATGCCTGTATTAGATCAACAGTGATGCCTGTATTAGATCAACAGTGATGCCTGTATTAGATCAACAGTGGTGCCTGTATTAGATCAACAGTGATGCATGTATTAGATCAACAGTGGTGCCTGTATTAGATCAACAGTGATGCCTGTATTAGATCAACAGTGATGCCTGTATTAGATCAACAGTGATGCCTGTATTAGATCAACAGTGGTGCCTGTATTAGATCAACAGTGATGCCTGTATTAGATCAACAGTGATGCCTGTATTAGATCAACAGTGATGCCTGTATGAGATCAACAGTGGTGCTTGAGTTATGGCATCAGATGATGTAGATGAACTAGGTGGACTGGTTCAGAGTTTTGTTTACTCGGCATGAACGTTACGAATAACTAAAATCCTGAACAACACAAATGTAGATCCAGCATACAGGTCACAGGGCTACTGAATCAGATAACATGTTAAAAAATAGCTTGTCTTCGACTTGAATCCTACTTGGCTAGAGCCAAGTGGTTTATCTTTCCGGATAATTCAAAGAAGGTTAAATGATTGTGTGGTACGTAAACATGAAACTATGAGAGCATCAGTGATCAACAAAGGTTGGCACAGGCCATGAATTAAGAAGTTTGTCTTCAAAAGGTATTACATGCTTGGTTTGCTTGAATAGGCCAGGTAGACAAACAAGATACAAAATGTATTGAAAAAGACCTTAAATTTGTCAAAATGGTTGTACTTACTTTGAGAACTGTGATGAAAGTCTGAGTTTCAGCAACAGATTGTAAAGAGTACTTCGAATTATTAGAGTTTTCTTAACACTTTTGGACTGTGAATGGCCTTGAGTGGCAGGTGATGAATGCATGTTGGATTGGGAATGATGGAAGCTATCTGTTTCAGTAGCAGAAGAAATAGCAATGGGTTATTGAGGTCAATGAGATAAAAACATGGCCTATTGCATACTGTGCCACAAGAAATAGGTTTTTTTGCAACAGGGATTGATCAGCTGGTCATAAGAGGCGACCAAATTGATCGGGTGGTCAGGCTTGGTAACTTGGTCATTGTGTCACGTACCCCAGTGGCATTAATGCTAAGGTTCATAGAATTCTTCGACTCCTCAAAATTCTGTCCAGAAAAACTTTGTTAATATATCGATATCATCACAAAAGCTGTAAAGCTCCTGGCTAATCCTCTGTCTGCCTCGCTATGTTATCTGTGTTTGGACCTCATATGCTGTGTGATACAGTTGTTTTCTGTTCTGATTATTGCTCACAACATCAAAGGGCAGTGGGGTAGCCTAGTGGTTAAAGCCTTCGCTCATCACGCTGAAAGCCTGGGTTTGATTCCCTACATGGATGTAATGTGTGAAGTATATTTCTGGTGTCCCTCACCTAGATATTGATAAAAGTGGCTTAAAACCATACTCACTCACTCACTCACTCACAATATCAATTGCTGGATTGTCTGGCCCAGACTCTATTACCAAGAAGCTACTATCACTTAGCTGTAAGATTACTGAGTGCAGAGACCTGTGAAGATCCGGGTTAGAATAGGATTAATGGGATCAGGTGGTCAGACTCGCTGACTTGGTTGATGCATGTCATCGTATCCCAATTGTGAGGATTGATGCTCATGATATCAACCACTGGATTGTCTGGTCCAGACTCTATTATTTACAGACCGCCGTCATATAGCTGGAATATTGCTGAGTGTTGCTTTAAACAACAAACTGAGTGCAGAATTAAACAACAAACAAACAGTACTACAGTTAAATGTTAACAATGATTGTGAATTCTCGAGTACTACAGTTAAATGTTAACAATGATTATGAATTCTATTTCAATGCACACAGATCCGTTGACTTGATGTTTGTTTGTTTGTTGTTCATGCAGCCACGTGTCCAGCACGACTGCTTCAGTTCAGATGGTTGGTTGGTTGGTTGGTTGGTTGTTTGACGCCACACTCAGCATTATTCCAGCTATATGACGACAGTCTGTAAATAATGGAATCTGGACCAGACAATCCAGTGATTGATATCATGAGCATCAATCCACGCAATTGGGATTGATGACATGCATCAACCAAGTCAGCGAACCTGACCACCTGGTCCCATTAGTCGCCTCTTACGACAAGCATAGTCACCTTTTACGGCATGCATGGGTTGCTGAAGACCTATTCTACCCTGGATCTTCACGGGTCCCGTTGACTTGAGCAATAATATCATACATGTGCTTTGAGCATTTCCCTGGTGTCTTGTGCTTATTGCATAGTTATTGCCAAGACTTTGTACGTGTTAAATGCTTGTGTAGACATGACACTATGTGTACAATACTTTCTTTCAGAGTCGCTGTTCAACTGCTGCGACTTGTCCCAACTGTGGTACCGAGAATTCTTCCTGGAACTCACCATGGGCAAGAGAATACAGGTGGGTCGGACTCATCCTCGGCACTCAGGGGCTCTTTATTTGTGATGATGCCACATTTAGGATCTAGTATTGAAATTACAACTTCTCAGATCAAACAGGGTGTGGGTTCAGATCCAGTGATAGAAACAAACTGTCTTAGTCCTCTAGTCCGATAACGATAACAAAACCCTTAATAATGGCAACTTTCTACTAGTCCTTATGATACCTTAACTATTGGGCAGTCCAATAAGGCCTAAAGGACTCGTGCCAATTTCTAATGCTGAAATTCACACATGATTTCATCTCAAAAACACATTCTGGGTGTTATCTTTCCAATGAGGCTGGATATTTGCTGTGAAGATGTTGTCCCACTTTTGTCACATTTCTTCGTTTCTTATTATCTCTAAACATAGTTTCCTTTATGAGAGACACATACAGACAGGGGGTATAGTAATAGGTGTTGTTCATCTGTCTGTCTTTCTGGGGCAGCACTCAAAGTATTGAGCAATGAACTTGTGCCTTTTGCTATTTTTTAATTTTTGAAATTTTGTCCGGTTTTCATGAAAACTAAATGAACTCAGGTTCAGATGTTAGTTGGTTTGTTTCAAGAGCATAACACAAAGTCCATTTAATATGTCTTCATCATATTTTGCTGAGATATCAGTCGGGGGCACGGATGGCCCATTTGTCTAAGGTGCCACGAATCGCTGTGCAAAGTTGCTTCCCTTGGGCACACCAGGAACCTATGATTGTGGGTTTGAATCCCGGTTCACCCTGATTATGTTTCCAGGTTTGTCAGCACCATACCCTTGCTTGTGGTTTTCACCGGAGTGGTAAACGTCTGAGACCTGCATCACTTCGGGCTTTCCTCCCACATTAAGCTGACATGCCGTGATATAACTGGAATACTGTTAAAAGTGGCGTTAAACACAACTCACTCACTCAGTCACTCACTCACTCACTCACTCAGATATCAGTCAAGCTATGAAGCGTGCCTTTGGATATTAAGGAATTTTATAATTTTAAAATTTTCATCGTTTTAGTAATAAGAAATTGTAATCAATGAACCGTTATTGAATCAATCATTTGTGCTTCCTCCCTGACCCACAAAGATCCGGGGTAGAATAGGTCTTCAGCCCCATGCTTGCCGTAAAAGGCAACTATGCTTGTCGTAAGAGGTGACTTAACGGGATCGGGTGGTCAGGCTCGCTGACTTTGTTGAAGCATGTCATCGATCCCAATTGCGTGGATCGATGCTCATGATAATAATTCACAGGATTGTCTGGTCCAGACTTGATTATTTACAGTCATATAGCTGGAATATTGCTAAGTGCGGCGTAAAACAAAAAACCAACCAACCAACCAACCAACTACTTCCTCCCTATTCAGTCAAGGGGTCAAGTGATTACATTTATATACAGTCGTGCCCCGCTTATACGGACTTCAGATATCCGGAAACCTCGGTTCCCGGACGATTTTCATTCAAAACGAAATAATGACTATATAAATTTACCCGTATATCCGGAAATTCAGTTTCCGGAACCGGACGGTCATTTTCATACACAAAACACTGAAATGCACACAAAATTGTCTCACTTATCCGGACAATACACTTCCGCTGGTGGTAATCCTTCCGCTGATGGTAATCCTTTGACTCGTGAGAAGTCAATTAACAAAGTGACACTGAGTTACGTTTGAGACGAGCTTGTTTATTGTACATGTAATCCCCAAGCACAAGTTCGTGGCTTGTATAGAGACCTTGATTACCTATTACGAGAACACAGGCGATCTGGACAATTTGGATTTATTGTTTAAAATTCAAACCTCAAAATGTGGTAAAGTTCAAACTTCCATGACAGACTTCCAGTAAGAAGCTGGTTTCAGTTATACGGAAATTCGTTTATACGGACGAATTGTGAAGTGACGCAAGTGTCCGTATAAACGAGGCACGACTGTATTTGGAATTGGGGATCTTTGATAGTTTCTGTATCTTGTATGTCAACCAGCAGTGTATTATTATCCCCTGGGGGATACAGAAATGGGTTATACTCGAAAAAACAAGAGAGATATCTTAACCAAACTTGGCACATAGATAGGTCTAGTGGTGAACTGGTGCCTTCTGATAATTTGAATTATGGAAAAAATTATTTTCAAGTTTCCATGGCAATCACTTTGACTATGACTGGACATGTCATATTGGCAGGGAGTATGAGTATTTCATGCTTGTACAATTTTTGATGATGAGTCAATGTCTCTTTGTAGCATGTCCAAGACATCTTGTGTAGTCAGGGGCTGGAGTCTGTCACGCAGTAGTCAGGGATATGAATACTTCATACTAATTTAGCATTTCATTCAATGCAGTAATGTAACACCAGCTGTTGATTTCCCCCCACCACCCACCACCCGTCTTTATCATTCTTGTTATCAGTGAAATACAAGTAGCATTTGTGAAGTTGAAAATCAGTAATAATAGCCTAAATCAGGAAATTTTAGATTCCAATTTTAACTTTTATTTTCTGTAAACCTTGATGAATATTAACCCCTTATAATGGTTACATAAATCCTTGACAAATAACAAAAATGGCAAATCAGATGCTGGTGGGAAATTGCTGGGGCATAACACAAACCACTTAGTTTTGATTGCATCTACTGGTTTGCCTGGCTGCGACTTCATTACTTTTAACCTGACCCATTGTCTTATGCGAATTCAGTGGAACGTATACAATAACTATTTGTCTCTGTTGTAGTTCCCGATTGAGATGTCGATGCCCTGGATCCTCACCGACCACATCCTGGAGACCAAGGAACCTTCCATGATGGAGTGAGTAGACAAGTGTACTTGATAACATATGAGAACAGTGCTTCCCAAAAACGTTCCAATAAATGGCAATATGTGGTGCTTTCGTGCGTTGCACCTTGGACAGATTTATTTATTAGTGCAACTTTAGCTAGGAATGATATAAAAAGTCATCACTTCATATTGAATTTATATTCTTACAGCCCCTACAGCCTCTTATGTTATGTTTGCTGATTTGATTGAATGATAGGGGGATCATAGAACAACAGAGTTTATGTAACAAAGGGGCAGGCGGTGCACGGCACACAGGTCATAAAGTTCAGCTATGTTGGTCACGGAGAGTAGACAGATGGGTGACCGTGTTCGGCAGCATGACTCCTAAGTTGCTAGGCCTTTGGGGACTGCGTCCGTGGTCTAGTGGTAGAGCGTCTACCCGGAGAACGGAAAGTCAGGGGGTCAATTCCCGACCCCATCGTACCAAAATATGTTAAAAGATGGTACAGTAAACTATGGTTATAACGGACTCAAAGGGACCACTAATTTTAGTTCGTTACAACCGGCATACGTTATAAACATATATACAGCATATATACAGCAAATGGCCAGGACAAAAAAACACCAGTTTGTTATATCTGCAAGTTCGCTATAAGTATGTTTGTTTTAAACATAGTTTACTGTACTTGTTGTTACCCTGCCCTGCGCTCCACATTAAGGGTCCAAAACAAGGAGTGGTCGGCTCAAGGTCAGTGTACTGTGTCAGAATGGAACACATGATATATTTGTCTCTTTAGGCAAGTAACTTTGTTCAAAATATGCCTCTGTTCACGCAGCAGTGAAATGGGTACTCAACAGGCTGACATGGTAATGTGACTGCTAACCTTCTAATGTCTCACAGGCTGCTTGCACACCCCATGAGCTGACAATGAAAATCAAGTGCACATTGATCCATTGACCAGAATATTAATGTAGCACTTTGAGCATGCTTGAGGGTGTGGACTATGATAAATAGTACTATACACGATACACTTATTATTATCATTGTATTGAAGTTGTAGAGTCCTGGAGTGTTTTACATGGCTGGTATTTGTTTGTGAGTCACTAAGTTGGTATGTTGTGTGTAGGTACATCCTGTACCCCCTGGACTTGTACAACGACTCCGCCCACTACGCCCTGACCAAGTTCCGGAAACAGTACCTGTATGATGAGGTGGAGGCTGAGGTAGGTGGAGGAATGGCAGGCACCGAGACAGGACACTTGTCACTGGAATACAAACTACGCTAGTGAAATATGTATAGATAAAACACATCTTCGAGGTTGGGTTGAAAATTTTAAACCAAAACTGAGGAGGAGTGTTTTATCCAACTTATTAACTGTCTATATGCAAGAAATGCCAGAAAAAATAAGAAAACATTGACATACCTTATAGTGAAATAATACACTGTGTTCTTGAGAAAAAACATGTGCAGCATGGACCAGCTGGAGTCATGACATGTAAAAGTGAACAACTTCTCATCTCCTGCCCCAGTAGCTCAGTGAGAAAACAGTGGGTTACAAAACTTAACACCATATGTGATGTTGCAGGTTTTGATTCACGTTATGGAATTTTCATGTAAAAATATTGTGACTTTTAACCAATAATCAAACACGATTGTGTTCATATCAAGAGGCATGTTTATAAAGCGTTTATTGTAAAACCTATGATTAAAATGTAAAACCTCAAAGCAGGTTTACAAGTGACCTATTCCTAGGTTTGGAATAGAGCCACTATGTTTACTGGAGGTTGTCAGAAACCTAATGCATTATAGTAATACAGTGATAGGTTTATAAGCATGGACCACATGCCCCTAAACAAGGATATCCCTGCCTTTAAGAAGCACCTTTAAAGTTCCATGTCATATAAACCCACTCACAAGGGATTAGAACGAAGCACTTGTTTTTCCTAAGTTTGTCAGTTGACATGTAGTTTGATCTGCCTCCAACAGAAAGATTTGTTTAAACCGTCTTGAAAGATTACAACCTTGTAGACAGTGAAGAACATATTTTTGAAAGTTTAAGATTACATGAATCTCTTGACTTTAATGATATTTTATAAATATCATACCCTTGTGTATAGTACATCCACCCTGTAACCTCGAAAGTACCCACTCGTCTGATGGTAGATGACCAGATGGTGAAAACATGGATATGTACATACACCTGAAACACAAGTGTCACAACGTGTGGTGTCACCCTGGGCAAGTGACTTAGTTCAAATGTGTCTCTGTTCACCCAGCAGGGAATGGGTACCTGATATGTGAGGTGGATGTAAAAAACATCTAGCGCCCATGGGCAGCTTGGGTTGTATACTTCTCAGGAGGTTGAGAATGATACCTGGAATGCAAACGGATACACTTGTCGGGGAAAAATAAAACTGCATTTGAGCAGATACTAGTACCTGGATACATGCGGTATAATGATGATGATGATGATGATGATGATGATGATGATATGAAATTCTAAGATATCCTATTTGTTTGGCAGGTGAATCTGTGTTTTGACCAGTTTGTGTACAAGTTGAGTGACCAAATCTTCGCCTACTACAAGCATCTTGCAGGAAGGTGAGATACTGATATACTATTTCTGTAACTTTGGTCCTCTACAGGGTTGTAGCCTTGTGGTGAAAGCTTTCACTCATCATGACGAATGTCTGGGTTCAGTTCTTGGCATGATTACAATGTGCCAAGCCCTTTTCTGGTGTCCCCTGTGGTGATATTGCTGGAATATTGCTGAAAGCCGTGTCGGATCATCTTTGTAAAACAGAGTCAAGGCCGAGGTCCTAGATGTTACTGCAACAATGCTCCATGCGTTAACTCCTGTTTGAAGTGACTGACCTCATCTTCCTGAGCTTTCACCCCTATTTTCCTGAGGCAAGGGAGTTTACTGGCTGTAAGAGTCCAGTTTCCACCCTTGCCGAACTAGGCTGGATATATGGACTAATTAATCTATGCATAAGCCACTCAAAATCGTGTAACGAAATGAAATCCGGTTCGTAAACTGTCGTGCAGATTTTGGTCGATGGTTTGATTTGAAAATCATGTGTACTGTTAACTTGGTGTCAATAGATATTTTTCAAATCTTTTCATGTCTTCAATCAAGGTGCTCACATGATTTGATGCACTTTATGAAGTAAGACCTGTTTTTTTACAATTTAGATCTTGATTATCGATCAGATCGTCTTGTCTTGATTGTTTGTCTTTATGATTGATTATACCGAAAGTTGCTAATGTTTAGAAATATAGGAACTTGATTGTTTTCTTTACATTAGGTAACAAAAAAATAATGATTGAATGTGAAAAATGATTAAATTATTAAGAAAATATTGGACTGCATGCCACTCAACATGAAGTGCCAAAAGTCAACATTTGCCGTTTCTGGTAGTTGTGTGCCGACACTTTTGGCCGATACTTGTGATGTTTTCTTTTTGAAGTAAATAAACAGCTGAAAGTGTTTATATTTTGCAGGTTGAGCATTTATGCATAAAACATGTAACTTAAATGATACATAAAGACTTCTTATCAACAGTTTTTGCGAGTTTCATTTGGGGTGTCCTTTCACTATGCGCCTGTCGAATGGGATCAGCAGTAGCATTGAGAACATTAACTCATTCAGCGTTGTTATGTAGCTGAGATACTCCTGCAGTGTTAAACATCCATCCATTATTTCAAGTGACTGATCAGCTGTGGCATTTCTTGCAGCATCATGCTGGACAAGCGGTTCCGAGCCGAGTGTGCCAGTCAGGGCGCCAAGATCTTCTACCCAGTGGCAAACCGCTACTCCACGCTGCTCAAACAGAGACACGTCCAGGTAAATCAGTAGTAACCAGGAATCTGGTCAAGTTAATATGTCACCAGGTGGCCAACCGCTACTCCACGCTGCTCAAACAGAGACACGTCCAGGTAAATCTGTAGTTACCAGGAATCTGGTCAAGTTGATATGTCACCAGGTGGCCAACCGCTACTCCACGCTGCTCAAACAGAGACACGTCCAGGTAAATCGGTAGTAACCAGGAATCTGGTCAAGTTGATATGTCACCAGGTGGCCAACCGCTACTCCACGCTGCTCAAACAGAGACACGTCCAGGTAAATCGGTAGTAACCAGGAATCTGGTCAAGTTGATATGTCACCAGGTGGCCAACCGCTACTCCACGCTGCTCAAACAGAGACACGTCCAGGTAAATCGGTAGTAACCAGGAATCTGGTCAAGTTGATATGTCACCAGGTGGCCAACCGCTACTCCACGCTGCTCAAACAGAGACACGTCCAGGTAAATCTGTAGTAACCAGGAATCTGGTCAAGTTGATATGTCACCAGGTGGCCAACCGCTACTCCACGCTGCTCAAACAGAGACACGTCCAGGTAAATCAGTAGTTACCAGGAATCTGGTCAAGTTGATATGTCACCAGGTGGCAAACCGCTACTCCACGCTGCTCAAACAGAGACACGTCCAGGTAAATCAGTAGTAACCAGGAATCTGGTCAAGTTGATATGTCACCAGGTGGCAAACCGCTACTCCACGCTGCTCAAACAGAGACACGTCCAGGTAAATCAGTAGTAACCAGGAATCTGGTCAAGTTGATATGTCACCAGGTGGCAAACCGCTACTCCACGCTGCTCAAACAGAGACACGTCCAGGTAAATCAGTAGTAACCAGGAATCTGGTCAAGTTGATATGTCACCAGGTGGCAAACCGCTACTCCACGCTGCTCAAACAGAGACACGTCCAGGTAAATCAGTAGTAACCAGGAATCTGGTCAAGTTGATATGTCACCAGGTGGCAAACCGCTACTCCACGCTGCTCAAACAGAGACACGTCCAGGTAAATCAGTAGTAACCAGGAATCTGGTCAAGTTGATATGTCACCAGGTGGCAAACCGCTACTCCACGCTGCTCAAACAGAGACACGTCCAGGTAAATCAGTAGTAACCAGGAATCTGGTCAAGTTGATATGTCACCAGGTGGCCAACCGCTACTCCACGCTGCTCAAACAGAGACACGTCCAGGTAAATCTGTAGTTACCAGGAATCTGGTCAAGTTGATATGTCACCAGGTGGCAAACCGCTACTCCACGCTGCTCAAACAGAGACACGTCCAGGTAAATCAGTAGTAACCAGGAATCTGGTCAAGTTGATATGTCACCAGGTGGCAAACCGCTACTCCACGCTGCTCAAACAGAGACACGTCCAGGTAAATCTGTAGTAACCAGGAATCTGGTCAAGCTGATATATCACTAGGTGGCAAACCGCTACTCCACGCTGCTCAAACAGAGACACGTCCAGGTAAATCTGTAGTAACCAGGAATCTGGTCAAGCTGATATATCACTAGGTGGCCAACCGCTACTCCACGCTGCTCAAACAGAGACACGTCCAGGTAAATCTGTAGTAACCAGGAATCTGGTCAAGTTGATATGTCACCAGGTGGCAAACCGCTACTCCACGCTGCTCAAACAGAGACACGTCCAGGTAAATCAGTAGTAACCAGGAATCTGGTCAAGCTGATATATCACTAGGTGGCCAACCGCTACTCCACGCTGCTCAAACAGAGACACGTCCAGGTAAATCAGTAGTAACCAGGAATCTGGTCAAGTTGATATATCACTAGGTGGCAAACCGCTACTCCACGCTGCTCAAACAGAGACACGTCCAGGTAAATCAGTAGTAACCAGGAATCTGGTCAAGCTGATATATCACTAGGTGGCCAACCGCTACTCCACGCTGCTCAAACAGAGACACGTCCAGGTAAATCAGTAGTTACCAGGAATCTGGTCAAGTTGATATGTCACCAGGTGGCAAACCGCTACTCCACGCTGCTCAAACAGAGACACGTCCAGGTAAATCAGTAGTAACCAGGAATCTGGTCAAGTTGATATGTCACCAGGTGGCAAACCGCTACTCCACGCTGCTCAAACAGAGACACGTCCAGGTAAATCTGTAGTTACCAGGAATCTGGTCAAGCTGATATGTCACCAGGTGGCCAACCGCTACTCCACGCTGCTCAAACAGAGACACGTCCAGGTAAATCAGTAGTAACCAGGAATCTGGTCAAGCTGATATATCACTAGGTGGCCAACCGCTACTCCACGCTGCTCAAACAGAGACACGTCCAGGTAAATCTGTAGTAACCAGGAATCTGGTCAAGCTGATATATCACCAGGTGGCCAACCGCTACTCCACGCTGCTCAAACAGAGACACGTCCAGGTAAATCTGTAGTAACCAGGAATCTGGTCAAGTTGATATATCACTAGGTGGCCAACCGCTACTCCACGCTGCTCAAACAGAGACACGTCCAGGTAAATCTGTAGTAACCAGGAATCTGGTCAAGCTGATATATCACTAGGTGGCCAACCGCTACTCCACGCTGCTCAAACAGAGACACGTCCAGGTAAATCTGTAGTAACCAGGAATCTGGTCAAGCTGATATATCACTAGGTGGCAAACCGCTACTCCACGCTGCTCAAACAGAGACACGTCCAGGTAAATCTGTAGTAACCAGGAATCTGGTCAAGTTGATATGTCACCAGGTGGCCAACCGCTACTCCACGCTGCTCAAACAGAGACACGTCCAGGTAAATCTGTAGTAACCAGGAATCTGGTCAAGCTGATATATCACTAGGTGGCAAACCGCTACTCCACGCTGCTCAAACAGAGACACGTCCAGGTAAATCTGTAGTAACCAGGAATCTGGTCAAGCTGATATATCACTAGGTGGCCAACAGCTACTTCACGCTGCTCAAACAGAGACACGTCCAGGTAAATCTGTAGTAACCAGGAATCTGGTCAAGTTGATATGTCACCAGGTGGCAAACCGCTACTCCACGCTGCTCAAACAGAGACACGTCCAGGTAAATCTGTAGTTACCAGGAATCTGGTCAAGTTGATATGTCACCAGGTGGCAAACCGCTACTCCACGCTGCTCAAACAGAGACACGTCCAGGTAAATCTGTAGTTACCAGGAATCTGGTCAAGTTGATATGTCACCAGGTGGCAAACCGCTACTCCACGCTGCTCAAACAGAGACACGTCCAGGTAAATCTGTAGTAACCAGGAATCTGGTCAAGTTGATATGTCACCAGGTGGCAAACCGCTACTCCACGCTGCTCAAACAGAGACACGTCCAGGTAAATCTGTAGTTACCAGGAATCTGGTCAAGTTGATATGTCACCAGGTGGCAAACCGCTACTCCACGCTGCTCAAACAGAGACACGTCCAGGTAAATCTGTAGTAACCAGGAATCTGGTCAAGTTGATATGTCACCAGGTGGCCAACAGCTACTCCACGCTGCTCAAACAGAGACACGTCCAGGTAAATCTGTAGTTACCAGGAATCTGGTCAAGTTGATATGTCACCAGGTGGCAAACCGCTACTCCACGCTGCTCAAACAGAGACACGTCCAGGTAAATCTGTAGTAACCAGGAATCTGGTCAAGTTGATATGTCACCAGGTGGCCAACCGCTACTCCACGCTGCTCAAACAGAGACACGTCCAGGTAAATCAGTAGTAACCAGGAATCTGGTCAAGCTGATATGTCACCAGGTGGCAAACCGCTACTCCACGCTGCTCAAACAGAGACACGTCCAGGTAAATCTGTAGTAACCAGGAATCTTGTCAAGCTGATATATCACCAGGTGTCCCAGTAGTTACAGCTCCTCACACATCAGAGGGGTCAAATCCCAACTGGGTATAATGTGTGAAGCACATTTGTCCTTGATTCTCTGAGTTTAGTAGCCAGATTCTGTCACTAGGCATCATTTTCAGTTTGTCTTAGCGTTAATGTATGGACTTTAATTAGCAAAACTTATTAGACCGAATTTTGTTGTTGTGGTTAATGGACAAGTGGCACAAGTCATAGACTGCCATTCCATTTGTCCCCCACCATCATAAAGATTGAATATTGCTGAAAGAGAGATAAAATCTCACTCATTTGCAAATTTCAGAACTTGATTTTGGAACACTTTCGCGTTTGTGGACAAGTTGCTTGAGGTTTAATCACCCTTATAGTGTTCAAGGTTGACATTTTTCATGAATGTTAATAATTTCTATGGTTGTATCAAAATGAATGTGATATAAAAATGTGCACTTACTTTCAGATTCTGGGTCGTTCGTTTGACTTAAACCGTCTGGTGAGTCAGCGACTGAATGCAGCGCTACAGAAGGCCCTGGATGTTGCCATCTCCCGATTTGAGTCCCAGGACATCACCGGTGTCATGGTGAGACAACAGGATAGATAGGCAGTACAGTTGATATTTTACATGACGTGAAGGATGTCTTTAATCAACACTCGACCGCCTCCGTGGCCTCGTCAAAAGGCGCTAAAAGATGGTACTTGTTGTTACCCTGTCTGGCGCTTGGCATTAAGAGGCTAAAACAAGGACTTGTCGGCTCACTGTCAGTATACTGTGTCTGAGTGGGGTATTCATGTTAAACTGCAGCATGGTATCTCAGTGTGCTAGCACTATAAATTGGCATCAGTCCGGACTAGTACAAGCAGCCACACAAACACACACATGTACATGCATGTCGCTATATAAGTGCAATAATCTTAAACCCAATTTCACCTCACCTCACCTAATCAACACTCATTGATTTTGAAAAAGCCTCGAAGGACAAACAGTATACCTTGGTCTCTATTTTCAAGTCCAGAGAATCTCTGTCATAAATTTCGGGTTCCAAGGCATGAACATGGGGTCTGGGGCTCAGGGTTCCCTCCCTTAGGTGTACTAGGAACTACTGATCACGAATTCAAGTTCTTGACCTGTTCCACACTAATGTGACAGTATTATTTGTCTGTACACAAATACTGATGTTTTGTATTTTTTGTGCAGGAACTAGAGGGCTTGATAGAGGTCAACCGCCTGTGTCACAAACTCCTGTCAGAACTGGTCGTACTCAACAATTTTGATGCCATGTTGAGCGAGGCCAACCACAATGTGTCCGCTCCTTATGGGCGGATAACTCTGCATGTCTTCTGGGAACTCAACTACGACTTCCTGCCCAACTATTGTTACAATGCAGCCACAAACAGGTAGGTTGCAGTGAGATATGACAAAGAGGTAGGTTGCAGTGAGATATGACAAAAATGTAGGTTGCAGTGAGATATGACAAACTTGTAGGTTGCAGTGAGATATGACAAACAGGTAGGTTGCAGTGAGATATGACAAACGTGTAGACTGCAGTGAGATATGACAAACAGGTAGGTTGCAGTGAGATATGACAAATATTCAGGTTGCAGTGAGATATGACAAACATGTAGGTTGCAGTGAGATATGACAAACATGTAGGTTGCAGTAAGATATGACAAACAGGTAGGTTGCAGTGAGATATGACAAACATTAAGGTTGCAGTGAGATATGACAAACAAGTAGGTTGCAGTGAGATATGACAAACAGGTAGGTTGCAGTGAGATATGACAAACATGTAGGTTGCAGTGAGATATGACAAACAGGTAGGTTGCAGTGACATATGACAACATGTAGGTTGCAGTGAGATATGACAAACAGGTAGGTTGCAGTGAGATATGACAAACATTTAGGTTGCAGTGAGATATGACAAACATGTAGTTGCAGTGAGATATAACTCTCAGGTCGCCCTTGTTAACTACTTGTGGATTCAAGAAAGAACAGGGCCCTGTTCCACGAAGCGATCTTAGCGCTATGGCTATTGTAAGCCAGTGTTAAAGTATGGGAGTTTCGATCACCTTAGCGCTAAGATGGCTTTGTGGAACAGGGCCCTGGTCCCTTGTACATATATCAGAGATGCCAGCCATTACGATATTCATGTGTAGAAGTCTGTGTGTAGTGATGTGTCCAAATCTTTGTACAGTGATGTGTAGAAATCTGAGGAGAAAATTACTAGTTTGTGCTGTGTACCATCAGTAAGATCAGTGAATTAGGAGTACGCTTGAGACAGTCAATGACAGGAGGAGTATTTATTAGTGGTGAGACAATACATCGATGTATCAGTGGATCGCGATATTTTACTTCTCGATACAAGTATCGATCACAGTCTCACACTGAGTAAAAAATATGAATTCATACCTTAAGTGTTTACTTCCATGGCTGTTACACCAAACACTAATTTGTAGTGAAGATTAGTAGTGAAAAAGTAAATATTTTTATCCATTGCGCCATACTTGACGCTGCCAACTGTAAATTGTCAGTGTGCCAGGTGTTTGACTAGGCTGTCTATTAAAAAGTTTTTTTACACACCACAGATAAGAGCACAGACAAGTATCGTGATACGTATCGGATTGTGAACAAGGTATCATGATACATATCGGATCGCACAGTTGGTGTATCGTCCCAGCCCTAGTATTCATGTGTACTTGTGTTTCAGGTTTGTGAAGACTCGACTGCCGTTTGTGACGGACGCCAAGCGAGACAAGCCCCTCAACCCTTCACAGTATTACATCTGGGGCACCAAGGTCAGTCTGGCCTCACTCTGTACAATTTATTAAAATCAGATCTTAGTTCTCGCTATCGCTAAACAAAGATCTGAGGACATCCCATTATAACGTCAGAACGACCTTTCATCCAACCAATCAGAGCGTCGCTTACCAGATCATGAAAGTGACAGTCGGAATGTGTTTTCTAATCATGCAACCATGAAATATTTAACTCAGGGTTTTCCAAACGACAGTTACAGGCTTTATGATTATATCCATACAATCTAGGCCATCTATAAGCCGTTCCAGAATGTTCTTCTTATCAGTTTTAATTTTTTTAATTGAGAATACGTCAAAATATGTTTCGAAGCGCAGTAGCCAGTATGAAACTAGTGTTTTAAAGCTCGAGAGAGATGCTTTCTGATTGGCTAATGTCGATTTCTTGTCCGTAATTTCATTGGTCGGTCTAAATTCGCGAAAGGTCGTTCTGACGTGACCCTTAATGGGATGTCCTCAGATCTTTGTTTAGCGGTAGCGAGAACTAAGATCTGATTTTAATGAGTTTACACTCTGTATGGAGGGTTGCTGTTATAGTCATAGAAAGTGTTTCACTAGTGACAGATGAAAAACCCTGAACCTAGGATCTCTGCTCAATCTGTAATCCACTGAGTTTTCATGCCTAGACTCAGTTATTTTAGATCACTGTGATGAGCTGGAATATTTCTAACATGTCCAAAGTCAACATAGAATAACATTCAATCACTCACTTCCTATTGAACAATAATGGTGACATAGTAAAGTGTTAGTCTCACTGTGACAAAGTAACAACCCTATTGCCAGTTGTTCACACTGTCTCCCACATGATGATCCGGGTTAGAATAGGTCTTCAGTAACCCCTGCTTGTCTTAAGGGGATCAGGTGGTCAGGCTCCCTGACTTGGTTGATGCATGTCAACGTGTCCCATTTGTGTTGTTTGATGCTCATGATGTTAGTCACTAGATTGTCTGGTCCAGATGCGATTATTTACAAACTGCATCATATAGTTGGAATATTGCTGACTGAAGTTAAACAACAACAAAAACCAACGCACTGTCAACTAATGATATGTCTGGTCCATGGCCCTGTTCCACAAAGTGATCGTAACACCAAGACAAACGAAACTCCAATACTCTAACATATTTCATATGACAGTCGTAGCTCTAAGATCGCTTTGTAGACCAGGGCCCCGACTATAATCTGGAAGGTAATTTTATAGTACCGACGTTTACTACAATATCTGAAAAACTATTGGACCTACTCCAGTCAAAGTTGGTATGAGATTATTAAACAGTTATGCATAACTGGAAATTACATTTAAAGACAATTGGTGCATGATTAAAAAATCTGTCTATTTAGCTATCACTATATTTCATCAACAATTCGTCACGGTTGGAATGGGCATTCATTGAAACAGCCATCTGCATAATGCTACCACTGCGGCACTGGGCCATATGACACAGTTGAGCCAATCAACTCACCTCGAAAGGGTGCATGGGAATCACTCATGTTGAGACGCCCAATGCTAACACCGTATTCGTTTTTTATTCATGCACCGATTGTCTTTAAATGTAATATCCAGTTATGTATGACTGTTTAATAATCTCATACCAACTTTGACTGGAGTAGGTCCGATAGGTCCGATATTGTAGTAAACGTCGGTACCTTAAATTACCTTCCAGACTACAGTTATGTTGTAATACAGTTCAGTATGCCATGTCCTCACTACGTGTTGTATGTTCAGGTGCTGAACACTTCCTACACCACCATCTACAGCCTGTACACAGGGTTCATCGGTCCACCCCACTTCCGAGCAATCTGCCGGCTCCTCGGCTACCAGGGCATTGCTGTCGTCATCGAAGAACTACTCAAAACCGTCGAGGGCTTTGTGAGTAAAAAGTACTTCAGAGCTCCTGTGGGGATTCCAGGTTAAAACAGGTCCCCCGCAATGTGTGCTCGGGGGTAGATCTAACACCTAATTTATATATAGCTAGCAGGGCTTGCTCCTGTCAAAAGTTACCGGCTCTTTTCCGAACGAACTGGCCCACATCTAATTGTTGGAACCCCTGAACTCAAGGTCACGTAATGAAAATTTTAGAATTCCTCACCTCTGAAACGTCTTTTCTTGCACTCTGAAATTAAATCTTGGCTTCCATTTGCCTCCTTTCATGGCAATTTATAAGCAAATATGGATGTTTTTGGTTGTACACAACATTACAGAATGGCCATTGGATGTGTCATTCTACCGATATATCTTTCTTAAACATACACAGATAAGGAGTGAAATTTTGACGAGCCAGACAGGCCTTCTACTTTACATTTCAGCAAGCCTTTTGTGATTTTAACTGGCCATGGGCCAATGGGCCAGCAGTTAAATCAATCCCTGTATGTCACTCAGTGACGCGCCATCATATTCCATTGCTACTCGTTATATCAAACACTGGTTTGTCTTGTCCAGTTCACCCTCATATGTGCTGGAGGTGCGGTCGGGTAGCCAAGTGGTTAAAGCATTAAAGACCCGGGTTTGATTCCCAACATGGGTAAAATGTGTGAAGTCCATTTCTGGTGTCCCCCGCCATGATATTGCTGGAATATTGCTAAAAGCGGCGTAAAACCATAATCACTCCATCACTCATATGCGCTGGAATTCTGCTGTCTTGTGTTAAACAATAAACTAATACCTCGAAGCTGATCTCAAGGCTATCACTACTGCAAAGCTGGGTCCAGGGTGTATCTATCAAATGGAGATATTATGTACACTGAATAATCAGTGTAGCTTCGAGATCGCAGTATCATAATGGAGGCAAGTGTTGTTGTCCTCATGCGTTGATATTGTGGTAATGATGTGTTGTGGTCACCAGCTGAAGGAGACGACGATGGAGTATGTGCGGACACTGATGAGGGTCATGCCAGAGAGTTGCAAGCTGCTCAGATACGACTACGGGTCTCCAGGTATTTCCTTTTTCTTTATTTGAGAAGTAAACCACGGGTGGGAGTTGTTTATCGTACCAAAAAACACTGCAGGGAGAATAAACCATGCGGAACCCCCTCATAGTTTATTCTCCCAACAGTGTTTTATTGTATGATAAACAATGGGGCCCCTCATGGTTTATTCTCCCTGCAGTGTTTTTTTGTACGATAAACAAGTTTATTTAATATTTTGAGATTTGTTATTTTTCATTGCCATTTTAAGGATGTTAATAAAATGTACAAGCTATAAAAACATTTAACCGTACTTAAATAACGATAAATACAGTCCATCCTCGGCAATGTCGGACAAGTCCATTTGATGAACAGGGTGGTTGCGCTTGGTATCTATTATTCAAAATGGGCTCCGAAAGGAGATATCGCTTGGGTGAGATGAAGCGATGTCTACATTGTAGAGATTGAGATTCTCTATTTCCCAGATATCCTCATAATTTTCATGGCTATCATCTGTACCTTTTCTCCCAATGCCAATCGAATGCTTTTTTTAAGGCCATTGCATTCATCATATTCATCTGTGTTGGCAAGCTACATCTGTGGGAAACTAAACACTTTCCTCTTAAAAATAGTGTTGTCCAATTTACGACGTCATCATGTTGCAAGCTCTCTGATATATGAGTCTAGTGAGAGTCTTTGAATCCTGCAGGTGTGATGGGGTACTACCAGGCCCAGCTGACAGACCTCATTCAGTATCCTGACTTGAGGACGGAGGTGTTCCAGAGCTTCAGGGAGATGGGCAATGCCATTCTGTTCACTCTGCTGGTGGAACAGGCTCTGGTGAGTTGTAGCAGTAGGGAAAGGTTTCATCAGGAAAGAAAGGACCCGTGCAGATCCGGGGTAGAATAGGTCTTCAGCGACCCATGCTTGCCGTAAAAGGTGACTATGCTTGTTGTAAGAGGCGACAAACGGGATCGGGTGGTCAGGCTCACTGACTTGGTTGATGCAGGGGTGGAAATTTTAAAAAAAACTTCACTTGCCATCGGACAAGTTTAAAGCCCATTTTCACTTGCCCTGATTTCATTATCACGCCCAAATAATTTCAAATCATCAATATGTGTTTATCTCTTTCAACACCGTAGGCCGGTTTTACGGCCAAGAAGCTGCGTCCCCAGACACCGTAGGCAATTCACCGGCCAAGCCGTAGTCACGTCAAAATAGTATATATTTTATGGACCTAGATCTACCCGTAATAGCATTCATTTATTAAATCTGTCACATTTCACAATGTCTGAAATTCGTATTCCATTTCAATTTATCATTTTTTATCGATAAATTAAAAAATTATTCACTAGGCCTATTTCCCGCGATGTTATTGAAAATAAAATTCTAGGACACACATTTCGACAACGGGTCCACATTGAACATGTCAAAGAGCAAAATAAAGACGTTTTAAACAAATCTTTAAATATATTATACAAAGTGATAAATAAAATTAACAAAAGTACATCTAAAAGTAATCAAACTTACATCTAAGTTATTATTTCAATCTTTTCGTGCGATCGCGTGTAATGTAAGTCAAATGACATCTCGGCTTTCGTCGCCTTGAATTCTCGTCTCGGACACGATGTTTAATGCAAAAATATATGCATGAAAAATCTTTGTCACAGCTTGTAACCTAGCACGATACATTCACAAAGTTCCATATTTTTAATATTTATCGTGATTTGCTGCTTAAAACATTCAGAATAACACAATTTAACAAAAAATCAAGAGCTTGGTATCACAGCTGTAATTTGATTGGCTGCCTGAGGTCACGTGCTCAAAATTGACCAATCACGAAACTTGTAGCAGATTTCGGCAAGAAAGTGTCATTAGAAACCAATTTTAATCCAATGAAATCGCTTGTTATAACTACGAAAAAAAAACAGGCGATGTTACGAAAGCACGATTACGAAATTTCTCTCAGCTAATTTATTGTACCATTTTACCAGTAGTTAGACATGTAGACAGTGATAGTAATTTCCAATATTACTTGCCTCCGGACAAGTTAAAGTAAGTGATTTTGTTGCCCGACCTCGTATTTCTACTTGCCCCGGGAGTCGGGAAATGGCAAATTTCCACCCCTGTGATGCATGACATCGGTCCCAATTCCGGGATCAATGCTCATGATATCAATCACTGGATTGCCTGGTCCAGACTCCATTATTTACAGACCGCCATCATATAGCTGGATTATTGCTGAGTGTGGCGTTAAACAACAAACAAACAAACAAACAAACCGGAAAGAAAGTCATGCCGCTAACTACTAGTGTGCCTCTTGGACACTCAAATATTTACAGCCGCTGTGATGTAGTTCCAGCCCTCATGATAAAGCTAGGATAGTGCTGACTGAGGTATAACCAATATTCATACACTGCACTGACAGTATATCCTCAGGGCTTAATAATATTATGATTGTGATGCAATGATAGCTTTGTGAAATATCTAGATTTCAGTTTATTTCCAGAAAGGAAAATATTACATCCATAAATGTGTAAAATTTGGCAATGATACCAGGTAAATGATAATTTATGTTTAATTGTAATTGAAATCCCTATCTGTCCTGTGGTATATTTGACATATTGCCACAAAACTGAATCCACCTTGACAAAAGGTCGTCCAGGATTTAAAAAAAACAAAGAGGGGTAATATGAGTGATATTTCTGAAGCATTGTTTGTGAAGAAGTGAATACACTATCGCAGTATCGGTCATCTTATCACAACTCCGCCACTCTGACCTTGTGTTCTTGTCACAGACCCAGGAGGAAGTGTGTGACTTGAAGCATGCGGCTCCCTTCCAGAACATCATCCCAAAGCCATTCATCCACGTCAAAGGTAAACGTGTAGTTATTCAGGTCTTAAGCATCCCCTGTTTGCTGTAAAAGGTGACTATGCTTTTTGTAAGAGGCGACTAATGGGATCTTGCTTAGTTGGTTGATGCATGTCATCGGATCCCAATTGCGTGGATCAATGCTCATGAGGTCAATCACTTGATGCATGGTCTGTTGTAAGGATGAGTTATTGCATGTTAAATAGCTTTGCATCACTTATATGTCACATTAGTCTGCATCACTTATATGTCACATTAGTCTGCATCACTTATATGTCACATTAGTCTGCATCACGGGTATATGATGCACTTTAGTCTGCGTCACGGATATGATGCACATTAGTCTGCGTCACCGATATGTTGCACATTAGTCTGTATCACTTATTTATCACATTTGTCTGCATCACTTATTTATCACATTTGTCTGCATCAAGGATATGATGCACATTAGTCTGCATCACTTATTTATCACATTTGTCTGCATCACTTATTTATCACATTTGTCTGCATCACTTATTTATCACATTAGTCTGCATCACTTATTTATCACATTTGTCTGCATCACTTATTTATCACATTTGTCTGCATCAAGGATATGTTGCACATTAGTCTGCATCACTTATTTATCACATTTGTCTGCATCACTTATATGTCACATTAGTCTGCATCACTTATTTATCACATTTGTCTGCATCACTGATATGTTGCACATTAGTCTGCATCACTTATTTATCACATTTGTCTGCATCACTTATATGTCACATTAGTCTGCGTTATGGATATGTTGCACATTAGTCAGCATCACTGATATGTTGCACATTAGTCTGCATCACTTATATGTCACATTAGTCTGCGTTACGGATATGATGCACATTAGTCTGCATCACTGATATGTTGCACATTAGTCTGCATCACTTATTTATCACATTTGTCTGCATCACTTATATGTCACATTAGTCTGCATCAAGGATATGATGCACATTTGTCTGCATCACTGATATGATGCTCATGATATCTATCACTGGATTGTCTGGGGTCCGGACTTATTTACAGATCACCATCATATAGCTAAAATATCGCTGAGTGTGGCGTTAAACACCAAACAAACAAACAAACAAACACTCACTTCCCTACTCATTGGGGATTACTATGCAGGGCATTTTTACTAGTTCTCGGTCATGATGTCATGTAACTACTATTTCAATTACAAATGGGGACAGTTGGGTAGCCTAGTGGTTAAAGTGTTCGCTTGTCACGCCAAAGAACCGGGTTCAATTCCCGACATGGGTACAATGTGTGAAGCCCATTGCTGGTGTCCCCGGCCGTGATATTGCTGGAATATTGCTAAAAGCAGTTTAATATCTAACTCACTCACACTCGATTACAGATGCAGATAATCGGAAGAATCGTGATGAGGAGCTGAAACAAGTGATGAAACAGCTGGAGAAGAAGTATGCAGCGCTTCAGATTGTGTCCGTCATCAAGAAACTCGGCAACCAGACGGTGAGATGTTACTTCAACTGTCTTCACTACATCACGACCATCTTTCTGACCTTATACACTCTGCAGGGTACATCCATCACACTGTAATAATCATGCGGAAATAATGGTGAAATAAATACAGATCTGTCTCCATGGGAACTTAATTATCTTAAAGACAATCCTCTGTGTGAGTGCACTTTAGAGATGCTCCTATCTTAGACACACAGCTGTCAGACTGCTCAGATCACAACAAAATGATTGTTTGTTCACTGTCATAATTTTGTGTCAAAAAGGATAATGGTTTAGGTTTGTTTTAAGATCTTCCTTATGATCAGATTATGCAGTCAAACTGCTTGTGCTTCTTGTCTGCATCTCCGATGGTTATATGCAGTTAGAATTTGTAGGGCCTAATGTTGTTTTAGTTGGTTCATAAGACTGACCCAAAAATATGAAATTTTGAAAATATTTTGACATTTTTGGGGGTGTGATTCTGTTTTACAATTAATATTGAATTAGGTGAAAAGAAATGGCGAATATTACGTCTAAAAATCTTTATTTTTAAAAAAGACTATCAATTATCTTTTGATATTTGGCCATCTTATTCATTCATTAGGATCTACATTTAGCTTAAACCAAAATTTGTGTAAACCAAATAATAAAAAATGTGATACCTAGAGATGGACAAATAATTATGAAAGGAAGAAAAATGAGAGGTGTTGATTAAGACAAACAGTTATTCAGTTTAACTGGAGTAGAGGACTCTGAAACCTCCTTCTGGCCTCCACCTGTATTGGAAGGATGTTGTTGCAGCAAGCTGACATTGCTGCAGAGGGTGACCTGCTTACTCGAGAACGCCTGTGCTGTGGACTCTCCATGTTTGAGGTCGTCCTCAACCGCATCAAGTCCTTCCTCAATGAGCCTCTGTGGCACGGCATGCCGCCCGTCAACGGTGTCATGAATGTGGACAAGTGTACCGAGTTCCACCGCCTATGGTCAGCGGTACAGTTTGTGTTCTGTATGCCCGTAGGAGAGAATGAATTCACTGTGGAGTAAGTGTTGAAACTTTTGATGTGTTCAGTTTGGAGATATATATATTTATCATATAATGGGTAGGTTTCTCGGCAGGATAAAGCCAACAGATAAAAACGATATCCGTTGGGGTCATATGCGGATAGAGATGCAAATATCAAAGGTCAAGTAGGGACTACTTTCACTGTTTATAAACAAACATGGCGTCGCCCTCGTCATTCGTCGCCCATCAAATTAAGCATCGGGAATCTGGATAAACTACAGAGATAATTGCTTTCATTATCAAAAGATCAGTCTAATATACTGAAAATCAGTGTCTAATTGTGACGTAGCTTAGGCGATTTATAAGTTTTGGCAACTTCGGAGATATAAATTTTGACACAATTTTGCAAGGGCACAAGGCCTAGCCAAGCGGGATCAGTAGCCATATCTGTGCTTGTAGACCTCTACGGCTTGAACCTTTCTCCACAAATTAAAATAGTTGTATTTGGCCGAAATATGGTTGAATTGTTAACTTGTTTCGTTTTGTCGCGGTGTGTACATCTGACAACACTTCTTAATGTAATGACAGAACAGACCGACTGTCAACAACGTCTGACCGTGGCCGTGACGTCTCATAGACTAGGGTTAGAGTAGCTTCCCTTTGACAAAGGGCAGTTACTCTAGCGAACAGACCGATCGATTGCCGCGAAAGGCAATTAAAACAATTGTTTTGCGTATATGTTGCTTCGCCACTGTATAAGAAAGAGATTTCAGTTGGAACTATAATGGCTACTGTCTCTGTCCGACTGACACCACTTACCCTGTGACGTAATAAATATTAATGCGCGCATTCCAGGAAAACTTGCAATGTTTCGGTAATGTTTTTGAGAGAGAGAAATCGATTTTGAAGCACAGAATTAAAGAATGTTATTATATGATAAAGAGGTTATGACGCTTGTATGTTTGGGGATGGTAAATATCCTGTATTAGGAATAAACACTATGTATTTAGCTCACGTGATTACCTCTTTATATATATATAATATATAATATATATATATATATATATATATATATATATATATATATATATATATATATATATATATATATATATAGGTAATCACATGAGCTAAATACATAGTGTTTATTTATTATATCCCCAAACACACAAGCGTCATAACCTCTTTATCATATAATAACATTCTTTAATATATATATTATGTGATTGTTGCTGGAGAATTTACAATTGTAGTATTTCTTAGCTACAAATTCCAATGTACTGAAACAACAGTGAAAGGAAATTATCTAATTTAAAATGCAGGAATTTAAAAAAATTAGTCAGTTGGATCAGTTTCCATGGCAACTTGACACCAATGTAAGAAAATGCCAAGAACAATTTTCTAACCAATTATGATCTGATACAGTATTTATTGAAATCATGTTGATTTAAGCCAGACAAATATTATTCTGTTTTCCCTTTTAGAAACTGATGAAAGATTGATATTAAGAAAGACTTTTTTTACCATAATTATTCCAGATTGCCGTGCTTTTGATTGCATTTAGATATTACTTTCAACCAATCAATTCAATACCCACTCTTGATTTGATTTCTTTGTGGAAACACTTTGTTGTCAAAGTGACCAGATCCTGCCAGAATCAAATACAATGAGTCATGTGGTGACACTGACTTACAATTATCTCCTAACTGACAGGGTGGAGATTGAGGGACATTTTGGAATACAGTCAGTCACTGTCCAATAAAATTAACCAATATAAATCACTGTAGCCCTGAACAGAGAGTAGGTTAGTGCATTCCTGATGTGGACGGCAGCAGTATGGTTGATGTGTCCTGTGTTCCAGAGAGCTGTTCGGTGAGGGACTGAACTGGGCGGGATGTACTCTGATCATGTTGCTAGGGCAACAGCGGAGGTTCGAGTGCCTGGACTTCTGCTATCACATACTGCGAGTCAACCGAGTGGACATGAAGGATGAAAATGTCAAGGGCATTGTAAGTACAACTCATCTTGGTGTTGTGTTGTGTGATGGTGTTATTGTGTGATGGTGTTAGGGTGTACTGGTGTTGTTGAGTACTGGTGTTGTTGAGTACTGGTGTTATTGTGTAATGGTGATAATATGTGATGGTGTTAATATGTGATGGTGTTATTGTGTGATGGTGTTATTGTGTGATGGTGTTAGGGTGTTGTTGTGTGATGGTGTTATTGTGTGATGGTGTTAGGGTGTTATTGTGTGATGGTGTTAGGGTGTTAATGTGTTATTGTGTGATGGTGTTAGGGTGTACTGGTGTTGTTGTGTACTGGTGTTATTGTGTAATGGTGATAATATGTGATGGTGGTAATATGTTTTTGTGTGATGGTGTTAGGGTGTTATTGTGTGATGGTGTTAGGGTGTTAATGTGCTATTGTGCGATGGTGTTAGGGTGTTAATGTGCTATTGTGCGATGGTGTTAGGGTGTTAATGTGTGATGGTGTTAGGGTGTTAATGTGCTATTGTGCACTGGTGTTAGGGTGTTAATGTGTTACTGTGTGATGGTCTTAGGGTGTTAATGTGTTATTGTGCGATGGTGTTAGGGTGTTATTGTGTGATGGTGTCAAGGTGTTAATGTGTTATTGTGCAATGGTGCTATGGTGTTAATGTATTATTGTGGGATGGTGTAAGGGTGTTAACGTGTTATTTTGTGATGGTGTTAATGTGTTATTGTGTGATGGTGTTAGGGTGTTAATTTGTTATTGTTTGATGTAGGTGTGTTTTGGTGCACTGGTGTTATTGTGTGATGGTATTAATGTGTTTTGGTGTTATTGTTTGATGGTGTTATTGTGTGATTGTGTTGTTGTGGGTTAGTGTTATTGTGTGATGGTGTAACGGTGTTATGGTGTTATTGAGAAATTGTATATTTTTTCCAGGTTGGTTGTTTGAACTACATAAAATTTATATATTCTTTTTCTTCAAAACCTTATATGCATAATTTGCCATATGTGCAATGGCCCTTGAGCACTTTACCACATTGTTTGTGTTTAACGCTGCTCTCAGCAATATTTTTGCTATATGACGGCGGTCTGTAAGTAATTGAGTCTGAAACAGATAATCCAGTGATTGACATCATGAGCATCGATCTATACATTTGTGATACGATGATATGCGTCAACCAAGTCAGCAAGCCTGACCACCCGCCCAATCCCTTTAGTCGCCTCTTACAACAAGCATGGTCGCTATATGATAGTGATCACATGAGAACATAGTATCAGCTGTCACATGGCTGACCTGATCACCTGTTAGTCTGGTCCAGACAGCAATGATCTTGATGTACTGACAATGATATAAACTCACTCACTCACTCACTCACTCACTCACTCACTCACTCATTTGTGTTTTAAGCAACTGAAGAGAATGGTGGATCGCATCCGCAAGTTCCAGATCCTCAACAACCAGATTTTCTCCGTTCTCAACAAATACATGAAGACAAGTGACACGGAGAGTATGCCGGTGGAGCACGTCCGCTGCTTCCCTCCCCCCATTCACCAGTCTCTCGCTACTACCATCTGAAGCACTGGGGAGCCTAGTGGGTGAAGCGTTAGCTCATCATTGAATAGGGTTTGAAGCCCATTCTGGTGGTCCAGCTGTGATATAGCTGGACTGTTACTGAAAGCAGCATGGAAGTAAAGCCCTTACTGACACTGTTAAATAGTATATACTACAGGTAGATAGCACAGGCTTCATTTTCTGGGTCTCTGAACAGTCGGTACTTCCTTATGTCCAATATTAGCAAAGAAACCAGTGTAATAGTTCATTAAAATATGTGTACCTTCAACATCCAAATGTGGAAGTCAGTTTCAGTATTTACAAACTGACCAAAAAATGTGAATCTGAGAAAGTTGCTGATGTTGCAGTTTCTGGGTACAAGATGCTGAACACATGGTTATAGAGAACAAAAATGTGCCATAAATGGTTAATCAGTGTCATTTAATTAATTGATTTTATTAACGGCAAAATTATTAATTACCTGCTTTTCCATGCTTGACATTGTTTCATAACCAGAATTGAAATCTATTATAAAATAATTGATATGACACTATGACTGCATCTGCCCCATGTAGGGAGTGTTCCTGATGGGCTGGGGATGTGTAGAGGTACAGCCTATTGATCATCCTGTACAGAGAGCCAGAGATCTTTGCATTCAGTCTCACAAACATTTTCTTCCAGAACTAAATGGTTCAGTGAGATTGTCTACTGGTTTAAACGTTTGCTCATCACACCGAAGACCCAGGTTCGATTCCCTACATGGTACAGTGTGTGAAGCCCATTTCTGGTGTCCCCTGTCATAATATTGCCCAAATCAGCGTAAAACCATACTCATTCACTCACCCCGAGAATTAACTAATGATCATAGAGTTGTAAGGTCACAGTGATGGACTATTGAACTTTAGGCAGATGCATATTTAATTTGTTCTATGAATTTTATTTTGAAGGAATAGGGTATTTTTTCTTTGCATTTTTTAAGTCAAAATAGTTTGCCCTCAATAAAACTTATTGTGTAGTATATTCCACGTTATCCCAGTTTTGTACATCCTCCTTGAAATCAGGGTTTTGAAGATAATATTCAGCTTATTATCTGCCTAGACACTGTGTAACAATGATAGTGTCTTATACTTCTATTTTAATTGTTTTTCTTTTGAATTTGTCCCTAAGAAATATGATGTTATAGTGATCATATTTGAGTTTTGATTCCTGGTGATTTAAGTTACTATTTTATCATGATTTTAGTTGTCTGAAGTAAAAGTCAACTTGGGCTTGTTAGATATGTCTTAATGATGTTAATGACTTGCCATTTACAGATCTTCGTCTATTTCAGAAGTTTATTTTTATGACATGTATGTGCTTAAATAATTGCATTTGTTACCTTTATTTGTAGCTTGTCTTTGTTTGAGACCCATGCACAGATCTGAAATCAATGTTGTCTTAGACATGCTAAAATATTTCATTAAGACAATAATCCACAAATCAGTGAAGCACATCCATGCATTTGGTTTATATTGTTCAGGCTTTGGATGGATGAATTCATTAAAACAACAGCCGTAAGGGGAGATTACTCTCACTGTAATTTGCATCATTTAATATTGATAATTTGCATATTACTCTCTCCAATGAACTCCAAGGGAGTTTGTTGGTCAGTCATCACCATCATTTTCTTCTATTTTATGTTATGATGATTGCTATTCATCATTGATCTAATTGAACTGTAAAATCTTCAAGTATAAGGTATTTGTTTCTTGTATTTATTCTTGTAATTTATGTACCTTGTTGATTAGTTCTTCATCTTCTTGGTGGAGATGATGGGCACCTAATTTGCAGAGCTATCAGCTTCCTTGTATCACCTCATCTTGTCAGTCATCACTCCTTGGTTGTTGTATCACAGCATCAGTCTGGTAGTGTTCCTGTGGGGGGCCTTGGAGTAGTGTTGTGGAGAAATCGTAGCTTACTTTTCAAAAGCCTGGATTCAATGTGTGAAGCCAATGCTTAGTTTCCCATGCTTGGTTTCTCAATGCTTGGTTTCTCCATGCTTGGTTTACCCATGCCTAGTGTCTCCATGCTTGGTTTCTCTATGCTTGGTTTCTCTATGCTTAGTTTATCCATGCCTGGTTTCTCCATGCTTGGTTTATCTATGCCTAGTTTCTCCATGCTTGGTTTCTCCATGCCTGGTTTCTCCATGTTTGGTTTCTCCATGCCTGGTTTCTCTATGCCTGGTTTCTCAATGCTTGGTTTCTCCATGCTTAGTTTCTCCATGCTTGGTTTACCCATGCCTAGTTTCTCCATGCTTGGTTTCTCCATGCCTTGTTTCTCCATGCCTGGTTTCTCCATGCCTGGTTTCTCCATGCTTAGTTTCTCCATGCCTGGTTTCTCCATGCCTGGTTCCACAATGCTTGGTTTCTCCATGCCTGGTTTCTCCATGCCTGGTTGCTCAATGCCTGGTTTCTCCATGCTTGGTTCCTCAATGCTTGGTTCCTCAATGCCTGGTTCCTCAATGCTTGGTTCCTCAATGCTTGGTTTCTCCATGCTTGGTTTCTCCATGCCTGGTTTCTCCATGCCTAGTTTCTCCATGCCTGTTTCCTCAATGCTTGGTTCCTCAATGCCTGGTTTCTCCATGCTTGGTTCCTCAATGCTTGGTTCCTCAATGCCTGGTTCCTCAATGCTTTGTTCCTCAATGCTTGGTTTCTCCATGCTTGGTTTCTCCATGCCTGGTTTCTCCATGCCTAGTTTCTCCATGCCTAGTTTCTCCATGCTTGGTTCCTCAATGCTTGGTTTCTCCATGCCTGGTTTCTCCATGCTTAGTTTTTAGTTTCTCCATGCCTGGTTTCTCCATGCTTGGTTTCTCCATGCCTGGTTTCTCCATGCCTGGTTCCTCAATGCTTGGTTTCTCCATGCCTGGTTTCTCCATGCTTGGTTCCTCAATGCTTTGTTCCTCAATGCTTGGTTCCTCAATGCTTGGTTTCTCCATGCCTGGTTTCTCCATGCTTGGTTTCTCCATGCCTGGTTTCTCCATGCTTAGTTTCTCCATGCTTAGTTTCCCCAGGCTTGATATGAATGGAACAATGCTTAAACAGCACAACACCCTACCCATTCTCTCACTCACTAGTTTCCCTGTGGTGGGAATAGTCAAGAACAATTCATAGCAACATACTTAGACATGTAGGAACTGACCATCAGGACATCATCAGACATCAAAAGAAGGAGTTTATGGAGTGTTTTCTGCAGCTACATCGCTATACAAATAAAATATCCATATTTTCTCTCTGTGCAAATTAACTGCTCAAATATTGTAGATAGTAGGAGACAGGAAACACTAAGGACAAAACATCTGTGTTATTTTCCCTTGAAATTAAAGTGCTAAGTCTTCCTGTTCAACCCACTCCTAAATACCAATCAAATACTTCATTTACATGTTTCACATTCAATGAGTTTCTCTTGGAGATTTTTGTAGATATGTTTTTTACTGCGTAAAGGTGATTGAGTGGTGCCGACATCACCAGAGGCAAGTGCAATCAAATGTCAGATTTCGGTGTTAGAGAAGTGCTTGGACGTTTTTATATGACGAAACATACCAGTTACCTCATTGATGTTGCTAGTCTGTAAAGTAATTTCCTGTTTGTATTTTACATAAGAATATTGCGTGTCTGTTCATACTGATCAAGATAATTATTGTTATACATGAAAGCCAAGATTAGCCAATCTGGTTATACCTCTGCTGAAAATAACTTTTGCAGAGTTCTGCCCCTTCAGTGTGTCTGGATCTTGGATTTGAAACACAAATTCTGGTTCGTCTGCAGGCAATATGACTGTTTTGTGGATCCAACCAAGGTGGTATTTGTCTATGATCCTGTGATGAGGACCTAAATTTTCAATATCATAACTACTTAAAGACTATTTTCCTGCGAACTTTCCTTTCATTATGCAATGGTAGTATGTTGTGGTTTGTTGCCATTTCACTGATAATCTGGGTGAGTTCATAGCATCAGCTTGCATGATGCATTGTAGAAATGAACCATGTTTGTGCTGCAGACTAAATTTTCTAAGATTGTATTTTGCGATAAGTTTGAATAGACATAGGCAGTTTTAGATCAGTTAGTCTTCTATGCATAGTTGTGTGGTAGCTAGTATCTGTGATAATTCAGACATGTTGACTGGCTCAGGGTGGCGCGGAGGCTTGGTTGTCGGCTGTTGTAGTGTTGCTGTGCTTGTCTTTGTTTCGTTGTATTGCTTTTCACAAGAGCTTACTTTGCTTTCAGTAGATCCAAACACTAGAAAAGATTATGCTGGTAAAATTATGAAAATATCATGAAACAAGATTTTGAACTTGATCATTGGGGTGTTGCTGCCAAATTCACGAAATGTTGGTCGCAATAATGTTTTACTTTTTGTAACAATTAAGTATGGTGATTAAACAGGAATAATAAGTGTTTTTGATGACATATGTGCTGAGTTTACACATCACTTTTCCAAGGTCCGCATATGTAAAAAACCAGATATTTTGGTGTTTTTCTTAGAAATATTCTGCTTGGTCCATGACTGCATTTAAACCACATACACTTGTCTCTTGTTATCCCAATCAAGATGAACCCAACTGTTGGTCATGAAGCCCCAGATGCATGTTCGTTGCAATCCCTTGGGTGATCTCAAAGTAGAGTTGTTCCTGCTTGGGATAACAATAGTCCACTGTTTATATGTATAGATACCTAAGAGGGGTTTGTCTAGGCTTCTTCAGAGGCTGCAGCAAATATCATTAAGAAATCCCAAATTGGTATTAAAACATTCCCTGATCATGTGAAATATAAAATGTTATAAAAAATATGATGGCTTGGTCAGGTCAACTATTTCATTGATGTCAGAACCCATAATGAGAAGAGGCTTTAATGCTTAGTTTTACATTATATGAAGGTAATGTTAACATACATTTTTTAAAAGAGGTAAGAATTCGTAACTTTTATAAAACTCAATCTTGAACAAAATAAAAAAATCCTGATTTTGCTTTTGAAGGGCTCCTATTTTGGAATACTAGATAAATTCCTGACTAGAAATCAATACTTATATTAATCTGTTAAATGCTTAAGTGCTGCTGTATGTATATTTACCGAGTAAGAAAGGAATTATTAATAGGTAGTACACTGTTCTAAAAGCCTATTGTGTAGCAGGTAGTATCACCCAGTATCTCATCATGCTGCAAGATTATGCTATTTCATGTGAACAATTTCAATATTGTACATTTCCTAATGCTGTTTGTACAGTTTTGTTCTGAGTAGAAATCATCCTGAATTCTTTTTCAGAATATCAACATTTTGTAAAGACTTTTTCCTATCAATGAATTTATTAACTATATCATGTAATAAACATTTACCAAATTACTTGTAATTTTGTTGGTACTCAAGGAGTATTCCTGACCATACAAGGATCCCAGAAGCCTGTGTCTCTCATACATTTAGAAGGATATTGTATGGTCAAAATGGCTGCTGAATATGTACAGGATTTAGCTGTGACTGGGAGGAACAGACGGTAACACTGACCAGATGGTCTGAAGCACCACAAGTTGATATGAAGAGTTGTGTCCCTTAACCATGTGAGGATCCACTGGTGGTAGGTTTGAAGCCCTAGATCTGAGTGATAATGATCCTTTGTCAACACCAAGTACTGAATGTCTGTTGCCTTTGTTTGCATTAATAAACCATAATCAGAGCAGAGTTAACCAATCATGTGGGAATTGGTCATCCAATTAAGTATACATGTTGTGATTCTGCACACTTTGCTTAGTGAGAGCGCCAAGCAGGATAACAAGGAGTACCATCTTTTTACGTCTTTCGGAATGACGTGGCTGGGTATCGAACAACCCACCTTTTGCTCTCTGGGCAGATGCTCTATCCATGAGACCACAGAGACAGTCTTCATCTTTGAAAACCTGTGGTGGAGAGTTGAATGGTGGCTTGTATTTCAGGAGCTGCAACTAGATGGAGTTGGATGGGCAGCTTTACTATTGCCATCCTGACATCAGGTTAAATTTATCTATTACAATTGCTGTCCACTGTGTCAGATCAGCATTCCTTGACAGTAGGTCATACACCCTTTGATGTCCTGAAACACACAACTGGAGTCAACCCACTGTGTCCTCTTAAGTTGATGTTTGAAGGTGACAAGACATATTGTACTATAGTCATGTTCTCCTATGCCCAACAGTTACACTACATTACAACACACCTAATAATGGGAAACGCTGTGCGTTGCACGACAAGATTTATTCCCGCAATTGCGTAAACATAAATACATTTGATGTTGCATACCTTAGATCTTACATACAATGAAATGTACACTGTTTGATCACAAATTAACTCGCTGTTGCCCGACACGTAAAACCGGAGGTAAACAACTCCTTTAGAGAAAATACTCTGAAAATCGTGTTCCCTCAACGACTGCAAACAGCAACAGTATTTACAGTATGCATGTGATCTACTGCAGATGTACATGAACACTTGAACCTGGCTGCAGATATAAACCTGCTTAACAATAAACAATTAATACAGACAACAGATTAAAACATTGAAAATGCAATACTTTTCACATAAAGAAATAGAAATAATCTGATGGCTGTGCTTGCACTTAGAGCAAGAATGAACAATTTAAATCTTCTCAACCCTTAAAGGGGCACTGATCTAACGTAATTCCCCGGGACTGGTTGTTTGCCTTTGTTATTGTTTCCCAGTGAGTACCCGGATGTATAGCAGAAATCTAGACTAGTTCGCGACCTCTGCTGCGCCATTCGTAAGTGCATTAGTCACTTTTATGGATACCGGTAGTAATAAGGACGTATGGTCACATTGATCAACAAAATGAAATACAGTTTTCGAGATAATAAGGAAATGTAGGTATCTTTGTGGGTAGCATCGGTAATGGTGACGAAGTTTTGATAAGTCACTTGCTTGGTAATTTTGCGATTTTCGTTTATACTATTTTGACTTGCAACACAAAGTAAATATTTCACCTGAGCATCGCTTTTTTATAGGGTGTATATTATTTTTCTGTCAAAATGTGTAACATATTTATTAAACGTCTAAATATTCAGTTATTTTACAAAGTGACTGAAAAACATTTCCATCTCTATTATCATGATAACGAATTCCAAACATTTTGATGTTTAATGTCATCACCAAGAGACTGTAAATGTTACGTTGAAAAATACATTTCTATGTTGTTTGGCTTCTAATCCTACATAATCTGTTGTGATGTTTGTAAGCCCTTTTGATATTCTTAATCAATCTGGACAGATTTTTTAGTCAAAATGACTAAAATATTTACACATTTTATAAATTCCCTGAGAGAATCACATTTTAAAAATTGACGTAATATATACACGCTTTCAAAGGAAAAGACCTTTGAAAGCAACGTCTATCGCGCACTGAAGAATTTCCCAACCAAGACATAGAGAAACATGAACGAATTATCGGTTCAAATGACGGAAAACAAAATGCAAATACCATAATTACAACCTACCAAATTTATGTGTATAAATTTTAGGCAACTTCCTTGTTCGAGGAATGTACCCGTGAATATCCACACAAAGGCACAATCGTCTGCAGCTGTACAAAGAAACTTATTCGATGTCACGTGTCTCTGTAACAATCAAATATTTTAAAAGATATATATCGTTTCGGGATATTATAACCCAGTTTCCACCTTTGCCGAACTAGGCTGGAATTCCTGGGCTCGATCGTAGCGCCACCAGTGGCTATTTCGAGTTATGTCCCTTCTGTGCCTCTCCTATGGACCAATCAGATTCCACCTCTCGTATCACTTGCATTTGCTTCAAACAAAACGGCGGCGCCCAGTCAAGACGATCTGATGATAATCAAGATCTCTATATTGTGATAAAATGATCGCGAAGTGCATCAAATCACGTGAACACCTTGATTAAAAACATGAAAAGATTTAGAAATTATGTGTTGACAGCGAGTTAGTGGTGCACATGCTTTGCAAATCAACCGAAATCTGCATGACAGTATACGAACCGGATTTCGATTTCGGAGCACGATTTTGATTGGACTATGCATAGACTCGTTAGTCCAGCCAAAATGTAACTCCATAATACCAGCCTCGTTCGGCAAGGGTGGGAACTGGACCTTTATAGTAAGTTAACTCCCTTGCCTCGGGAAGATGAAGAACACTGTTATCTAGTACTATTAACGTTTTATGTCAGATGGAGACACAACATGTTGTACTTTAGCTGTATTGCGACCGCGACAGGATAAATAATGTAAACTATCACGATGGTCACCCAGATGTGTACGGTCAGCTTTCTTTGATACGAGGAGATCAAACACATTGTCCCGCAGTGACTGCTAGTATTACTCCAAAACTTCCTCTAGTATTGATGTTAGAGGGTGACATGACATGTTTTAAATTAAAACTTTTAATATAGCTGTTACCACCTGTACATGCAGACTTGAGTTAATGTTCTTTACAACAAAGACTTGATCACGTTGTTGTGTTTTTAACACCTTTAGTATTTTCTGCTGTCCTATATAACGTATATATACTAGCCACATAAAGAAACTGTGCACGGAGAAAATATAGATATAAGGGCACACCGTCCATATATGATATATAGGTTTGAACACAGCAATTAATGGAGACATTCAAACGCTCATGCACGTGCCATGCGATATGACGTCATTGATGGGCACCTCTGGACGTGCAATGTGTTACTGCACGTGCATCCTGTGCAGCTGTACACAGCATGTGCAACTCGAAATTCGCTGTCACTTTGGAAAGCATGATCTGTGGTCATTCAAAAATTCAAAACTTCTCAGGCGCAGACACAAGCATATCACAAGCAAATCATGCCAAGATTGACAGCTGCACAGCGTCATGAAGCCATTGGAATGAACCGAGCGGGAATGAGGCAACAACAGGTGGCAACACATTTCCAACGCCATCGTAACACGATATCGGCATTGGTGAGGCGTTATCAGAACACAAATGACTTTGCCGACCACCCACGTTCAGGACGTCCCCGAGTAACGACACCAAGACAGGACAGATGGATTCGAGTTACACATCTCCCACACAGGTTCCAAACGGCAGTAACGACGTCCCAGACAATTCCTGGACTGCGCCGTATCCATCCCAACACTGTCAGGAATCGTTTACGTCAGTACGGGATTCGACCACGACGCCCTGCCATACGTCCCATCCTGACACACCGTCATCGAGTCAACCGTCTAAGATGGTGTCGAAATCATGTTCGCCAACCTCGAATATGGTGGAGAAATGTTGTCTTTACAGATGAATCGAGGTTCAACATTTCCCACAGTGACGGGCGCCAACGTGTCTACCGGCGTTTGGGAGAACGTTATGCACGCAACTGTATTGTGGAGTGGAATCGTTTTGGAGGTGGCTCTGTGATGATTTGGGGTGGGATAACAGCACGGCACCGAACCCCTTTGGTGGTTGTTCAGGGCAATCTCACCGGTGTTGGCTACAGAGATCAGATTCTGAGGCCTGTGGTCATTCCTTTCCTGCAACGTCATGGCCCGGGATTGACATTTCAACAGGACACCGCTCGTCCTCACACGGCTAGGGTCGCAATGGATTTCCTTCACCATAACAATGTCATGTTACTACCATGGCCTGCAAATTCTCCAGATCTCTCCCCAATAGAGCATGTGTTGGATGAAATGGAGCGCCGTCTGCGTCGTCTTCCACATCCTCCAGATAACGTCCGTGACTTGGCACAGGATTTGAGGAGGATATGGCAGGCCATTCCCCAGGTCCGATCATTCAGCTGCTACAGCGTCTGCATCATTTTGTTCTTGCTGTGTTGTATTTCAATCCAAAATATATTTTCTGCGTGCACAGTGGGTTCAAATCCCGGTTCGCCCCGATTATGTTTCTAGGTTTGTCAGCACCATACCCGTGCTTGTGGGTTTCACCGAAGTGGTAAACGTCTGGGACCTGCATCACTTCGAGCTTTCCTCCCACATCAAGCTGACACGCCGTGATATAACTGCAATACTGTAAAAAGCGGCGTTAAACCCAACTCACTCACTAACTCACTTCCATGCAAAAGAGACCACAAAAGCAGTCTATTCATGTTGACACCAACGCCTGCACGTTCACGTCCTGAGAAAAGTCTTCAACAATGTCAGGTTTTTATTACGCAACCTGCAAAGGATTCTGTGATTACCATTTGCGTAAATTCTTCGCCATATTTCATTTCTATATCCTTGGCAAACTTTGTCCAAGACTGTTCAAAAACTTTCAAGAAACTTTCCCTCATATCTCTTATGTTAAAACTTTCCTCCTCGGCTGATTGGGGTGTGTCACTGATTTGGAAAAAATGCTAACTCTTTGTTGATTTTGCAAGCCGTGTGGTTCGAATGTCATAGTAACTTTCTGAGATATAGATAATATGTACAAGCACACTGGCACAGGCATCATAGATCGAAGAGTGGGCAAACCGAACAGCATCTCCGAGTGAAAAGAATGTTCTGCTTCGTACATTTCTAAACGTGAACCCGTGAAGATGCGGGGTAGAGTAGATCTTCAGCAACCCACGCTTGTCGTAAAAGGCGACTAACGGGATCGGGTGGTCAGGCTTGTTCACTTGGTTGATGCATGTCATTGTATCCCAATTGCGTGGATCTATGCCCATGATATTAATCACTGGATTGTCTGGTCCAGACTCGATTATATACAGACCGCCGTCATATAGCTGGAATATTGCTGAGTGCGGCGTTAAACAAACAAACAAACAACCAACCTGTACGTGAAGCTATTGGAACAATTCCAACACGGTACTGACCACATTGTCCCGTGCCGTGTCCTTTCCTGCCGATTCCAGTTAGGCCAAATCTAACTTCACCTCACACAGCAGCATAAGAACCAATGTAGCTGATCGGTCAGTTTTTGATCTCAGCAGTAAGCTCTTATGTTCTACCCTAAGATAAAACAGTGGTTCATTGAAAACGTTCTTCATATGTTTGGGAAAAGATGAAAAGTCAAAAACTATTTTACAAGTAAATGGAAATCCAAACAGAATCGACGTCCACACAGGACAAGAACAGGTTCACTCAGACAGGTGGGATCATCTGTCGATAATCCAACCGATCTTAACATATCATCTATGATCTGAAATACTCTAGGTGCTGAACACAAGAAGCTATCCAAGTCAAACTGATCAATCCTGTCAACAAAGGCAAGCTTGTACCCGTTTCTTCTGTACTGTGAACCCAACATAAGAGCTGTCGTGGTTTTCCCTTCTCCTGAGACCGCCTCCGTGGTAGAGCGTCCGCCCGGAGAGCGGAAGGTCCAGGGTTCGATCCCGGGCCGCGTCATACAAAAAGACGTTAAAAGATTGTACTTGTTGTTACCCTGTCTGGCGCTCGGCATTAAGGGGCTAAAACAAGGACTGGTCGGCTCGGAGTCAGTATACTGTGTCTGAGTGGGGTATTCATGTTAAACTGCGGCATGGTATCTCAGTGAGCTAGCACTATAAATCGGCATCAGTCCGGACTAGTACAAGCAGCCACACACACACATACACGTGCATGCACGTCGCTATATAAGTGCAATAATCTTGGACTCGACGTTAAACCCAATTTCACCTCACCTCACCTCACCCTTCTCCTGAAGCACCACAGATGGTGACATGGCCAAATTGCTCCAGCTTCGTTTTCACACTTCTGAAGGTTTCTGCTTCAGCAAAGACTTCTTTTGCGGCACTTAATTTTATGTCAAGGGTCGCAAGAAATCATTATATATTATCATCGGAAAAAGTAACTGCGCTTCATATAAAGTGATGTAAATGTTATGATATTGAAAATGACAACATAATATTTGGTCATTCGTCTCATCAGTGTTTTATCTCAACAAAGTCATTAACAAACGCCATACCTGATAACTGGAGACCGCCCTATTAAATTTTACGCGGGCAGATATTTTGATGTATTAAATGTATATTAAGTCAAAACTACAATAGTTGTTTTATGTATACAAGTACGGTCTATACATATGTACAATGTACAAGGCTGCAGAATTACAGGTGTGGCACAAGGGCCAGCTGTCCGGTATACACATTTATTCTCCAAGATATACCCTGTGAGTGATAAACTGATGTACGGCTGTTGTAAGTGCAGATTCTGCCCCGAAATTTGTAAGTAATACATTGCATATGCATGCATGATATGTTTATTTATGGCAGGAGTGTAATTTATTATATTGTTCGTTTAAAGCAAGAATTATTTGAGAGATACCACCATGTTGTGATGTGCGCATGTATCACCGTATTTACCATATTTTTGGATGATTACGGATTGAGTTTCTTTTGTGACAAGCTGGCTGTGTTTGGTACAAGAGGACATGCAAGTAAGTTTGTTGTTTTGGATGGTTTCAGCTTGAATGTACTTCGAATGGTATACTCGTCACGCCGAAGACCCGGGTTCGATTCCCGACATGGGTACAATGTGTGAAGCACATTTCTGATGTCCCCCGCCGCGATATTGCTGGAATATTGTTAAAAGCGGCGTAAAACCATACTCGCTCACTCACTCACATGCTATACCTAGAACATTGACTGTTTGGATACATCGTGTCACTGAATAAAGCTGTGTGTGAGAAAATGGCAGAATCTGATATTTATTGACTTTGAAACCTATACTTTGTTTATTGGGATAATCTTGGAATGCATGCGTTGTTTTCATGTGCCCAAACGATTCAGTGGATTTCCGGTATACTCCTACTAGCGTGAATCAAGACAATGGAAGTAAAGTCTTCGATAGTCGTAGAAGTTGAAAAGAACATGAAGGCATTATTTGTTTATGGTAACGTCTTTATTGTTTTGTAACGACGTGAAATGGCTACATGTGGCCCTTCATCAGGATGTCAATCACTGGATAATCTGGTCCAGAATCAATTATTTACAGACCGCAGCCATGTAGATGAAGTATATTTTTTTCCAGAGAGATTATCCATTCAAAAATGTACAATAAATTACTGACAGTATCTCTAACTCATAAGTACCTTCCAAAGTCGGGGACGGATCAGGAGGGATATCATAGTATCAACAAATAACCATAAAGTAACTGCCAAAGTTTTTTTCTGTCTCTAAATTTATTTCTGGGGTGACCATCACGTGATTTTATCGAATCTTGAAATGCATTCCTAAAGGTGATATCAGTTGTGTTTCAGGTTATACCACATAAGTATGGAACAGTGTCACTGATAGTAACTTTTATCTAAAAGGTATGAATTATTTTCAGTCAATATGCAATGATGTTGTCACCCCATAAACAAGGTATCAGTTACAACCAAACTACACAAAGAGTGAGTGAGTGAGTAGGTGAGTGAGTTGGGTTTAACGCCGCTTTTAACAGTATTCCAGTTATATCACGGCGTGTCAGCTTAATGTGGGAGGAAAAAGCCCGAAGTGATGCAGGTATTAGACGTTCACACTTCGGTGAAACCCACAAGCACGGGTATGGTGCTGACAAACCTAGAAACATAATCGGGGCGTACCGGGATTCGAACCCACAATCATAGGTTTCTGGCGGATTCAAGGGACGCAACTCTGCACAGCGAATCAGCCATCCGTGCCCCACTACACAAAGATATGCTTTAAGATTTTGAGTCCTGCTGCCAACTGTATTTGGTGTGACTAAAGATTCATTTAGGAGACAATAAAAAGGCAAACGCTTTGGTCGAAGCAAACACATGGTGTGAAGTGGCATTTGTTGAGTCCTTTGCTGTGAGTGGGTTGTCGACCCTAATTACGGAGACTCCGATAATAGCACAAACATATTTTTCTCTCATCGTAATACGCCACTTTTTGACAGGCACCGAAAGTATGCAGCACAGCTGCTTTGTAAGAGAAGGTAAAATCGGTTCTAATCATTTAAATTGATGGATGATTTTAAGAATACAATTAACTAAAACTTTAATTTCAAATGAAAAATGATGCTGATGACAGTTTTAGTAAAATGTGAAGATAGCTACCAAACGTGGAGAATAGATGGTTAGAACCAGATTAAACAGATTAGAAATGCCATTTAAGAAAGAGTGTGAGAGTGTTTTTTGCATGTGTGCGTGCGTGCGTGCCTACGTGTGTGTTGGGGTGGGTGGTACTGTGATGGGAACAGCCTTTTCGTGTAAACCTTCATAGCGTTTCATAAACACAAGCTTATGATGTACTAAGAGACTGAATGCTGGGAGCAACATGTTGCTCTGACGCCTGTCTACAACTAAAACATATATTTGACAGCTTTTCTTCTTTGAAAACATGCGCTAGAATATAGGTTCATAATGTAATGTGAGCAGCTTTTATTCCTTGAGCTACCACCATACGTAGGCGGTACGGGCAGCCATGCTATTGCCGTCTTGACCTCACGATAGGCAGGACGAAGCGAACTATCACAATTGCTATCCACTGCGTCAGGTCAGCATTCCTTGACACCAGGAGGTCAAACACTCTTTGATGGCCGTGACTAGCTGCGACCACAATTGGAGTCAAACCACTTTCTCCACCTAAGTTGATGTTGGAGGGTGACAAGACATGTTGTACTATAGCTGTGTTACCTCCAATACAGGCAAAATGAATTAAGCTATTACCAAGGTTATCCCGTAGTGTCAGATTAGCCTCCTTTGATACAAGGAGATCAAACACACTTTTGAGCCCTTTACAAGCTGCTATCATGACAGGTGTACGTCTAACATGTCCTCTGGTATTGATGTTAGAAGGGGACAACACATGTTGCACAATAGTTGTGTTACCACCACAGCAGGCGTGATGAAGTAAACTATTACCATGGTCATCCACCAGTGTCAGGTCGGCCTTCTTTGACACGAGGTGATCAAACACACTTTGGTGTCCTTGACAAGCTGCTATCATGACTGGTGTATATCCATACTGTCCTGTAGTATTGATGTTAGAAGGTGACAACACATGTTCTACTATAGCTGTGTTACCACCAGCACAGGCATGATGAAGTAAACTGTCTCCATGGTCATCCACCAGTGTCAGGTCAGCCTTCTTTGACACGAGGAGATCAAACACACTTTGTAGTCCTTTACGAGCTGCTATCATGACTGGTGTAAGTTTATACTGTCCTCTAGTATTGATGTTAGAAGGTGACAAGACATGTTCTACTATAGCTGTGTTACCACCATCACAGGCATGATGAAGTAAACTGTCTCCATGGTAATCCACCAGTGTCAGGTCAGCCTTCTTTGATACGAGGAGATCAAACATACTTTGTAGTCCTTTACGAGCTGCTATCATGACTGGTGTAAGTCCAAAGGGTCCTCTAGTATTGATGTTAGAAGGGGACAAGACATGTTGTACTATAGCTGTGTTACCACCTTCACAGGCACGACTAAGTAAACTGTCTCCATGGTCATCCACCAGTGTCAGGTCAGCCTTCTCTGACACGAGGAGATCAAACACACTTTTAAGTCCTTTACGAGCTGCTATCATGACTGGTGTATATCCATACTGTCCAGTAGTATTGATGTTAGAAGGTGACAACACATGTTCTACTATAGCTCTGTTACCACTATTACAGGCAAGATGAAGTAAACTGTCTCCATGGTCATCCACCAGTGTCAGGTCAGCCTTCTTTGACACGAGGAGATCAAACACACTTTGTAGTCCTTTACGAGCTGCTATCATGACTGGTGTAAGTTTATACTGTCCTCTAGTATTGATGTTAGAAGGTGACAACACATGTTCTACTATAGCTGTGTTACCACCATCACAGGCATGATGAAGTAAACTGTCTCCATGGTAATCCACCAGTGTCAGGTCAGCCTTCTTTGATACGAGGAGATCAAACACACTTTTAAGTCCTTTACGAGCTGCTATCATGACTGGTGTAAGTCCAAAGGGTCCTCTAGTATTGATGTTAGAAGGGGACAAGACATGTTGTACTATAGCTGTGTTACCACCTCCACAGGCACGACTAAGTAAACTGTCTCCATGGTCATCCACCAGTGTCAGGTCAGCCTTCTCTGACACGAGGAGATCAAACACAATTTGGTGTCCTGCTGTTGCTGCTACCATGACTGGTGTAAATCCATACTGTCCTCTAGTATTGATGTCAGAAGGTGACAACACATGTTGTACTATAGCTGCGTTACCACCTTCACAGGCAAGACGAAGTAAACTATTACCATGGTTATCCACCAGTGTCAAATCAGCCTTCTTTGACACGAGGAGATCAAACACACTTTGGTGTCCCACTACAGCTGCTATCATGACTGGTGTTCGTCTATACTGTCCTCTAGTATTGATGTTAGAAGGTGACAACACATGTTCTACTATAGCTGTGTTACCACCTTTACAGGCAAGATGAAGTAAACTATTAACATGGCCATCCACCAGTGTCAGGTCAGCCTTCTTTGACACGAGGAGATCAAACACACTTTGGTGTCCGTGACCAGCTGCTATCATGACTGGTGTAAGTCTATGCTGTCCTTTAGTATTGATGTTAGAAGGTGACAACACATGTTGTACTATAGCTGTGTTACCACCAGCACAGGCATGATGAAGTAAACTGTCACCATGGTCATCCACCAGTGTCAGGTCAGCCTTCTTTGACACGAGGAGATCAAACACACTTTGTAGTCCTTTACGAGCTGCTATCATGACTGGTGTAAGTTCATACTGTCCTCTAGTATTGATGTTAGAATGTGACAAGACATGTTGTACCATAGCTGTGTTACCACCACCACAGGCATAATGAAGTAAACTGTCACCATGGTCATCCACCAGTGTCAGGTCAGCCTTCTTTGACACGAGGAGATCAAACACACTTTTGTGCCCTTGACAAGCTGCTACCATGACAGGTGTATGTCCATCTTGTCCTCTAGTATTGATGATAGAAGGTGACAACACATGTTGTACTATAACTGTGTTACCTCCAATACAGGCATGATGAAGTAAACTGTCACCATGGACATCCACCAGCGTCAGGTCAGCCTTCTTTGACACGAGGAGATCAAATACACGTTTGTGCCCTTGACAAGCTGCTACCATGACAGGTGTATGTTCATCTTGTCCTCTAGTATTGATGATAGAAGGTGACAACACATGTTGTACTATAACTGTGTTACCTCCAATACAGGCATGATGAAGTAAACTGTCACCATGGACATCCACCAGCGTCAGGTCAGCCTTCTTTGACACAAGGAGATCAAACACACTTTGGTGTCCATGACAAGCTGCTACCATGACTGGTGTAAGTCCATACTCTCCTCTGCTATTGATGTTAGAAGATGACAGGATATCTCGTACTACAGCAATGTTACCACCTAAACATGCACAGTGTACTGTTGCATTCCCGGACTTGTCCGTTTTGTTCTTGTTTGATATTGATTGCAAAATCTGGTAACAGTCATTTGATCCTGCCTGTGCTGCTTCCATGAGTGGAGTCTTACCTTCATCATCATCTACAGAGTTCATTACAACAGTCTGAAAGAGGTCGCTATTGTGTTCTTTTAACACATTTAGTATCTTCTGCTGTCCTGTCCTGCACGCTTTATGTATGATGGTTTTGTAATTTTCAGCAGTAGTGACTGTATCGCCACCCTCTTCTAATAGATAAAGAAGTGTTTCAGAACTTCCATGGCAAGCAGACAGCAAAAGCAATCTATTCATGGTGATACCATGGACTGGATGTTCACATCTAGAGAAAAGCCACTTTAACAATGCCACGTTGTTTTTAAAAACACAACCTGCAAAGGATTCTATGATTTCTCTTTGCGTAAATTCTTCGCCAGTTTTCTTTTCTATATATTTGGACAACTTTGAACTATGTCCAAGTACAGTCCAGAATAGGAAACTGTGGCCCATTTCTCTTTTGTGAAACCAATTTTCTTCCATGGATTCATCAGGTTGAAGTTTTTCAAGAAGTTGAAGAACTATTTGGTCTTGTTGGAGAATGGGGTGTGTCACTGATTTGGAAAAATGCCCATCTTTTATTGACTTTGCAAACCGTGTGGTTAGAATGTCATAGTAACTTTCTGAGATGTAGATGACATGAAGGTGTTCATCAATCTCAGTTTCTGGTGCTGGCTGGGGTTGCACTCTCTCATATATGAAGTTGTCACTGCAGTGAGTCAGCACAAATGTTGGACTGATCTTGTACAACGCACAAGCACAGGCATCATGGATCGAAGAGTGGGCAAATCCAACGGTATCTCCATGTGTGAAGTATGTTCCTCTGAAGCTCTTTGATGCTTCGTACATTCCTGCATATGAAGCTATTGGGAACAATTCTAACACATTTCTAATCATATTGTCAAGTACCTGGTCCTTTCCTGCTGATTCCAGCTTTGCCAAATCTAACTTCTCACACAGTAGCATAAGAACCAATATGGCAGATCGATCAGTTTTTGATCCCAGTAAGCTTTTAAGTTCTAATCTAAGATAAAACAGTGGTTCCTTGAAAAAGTTCATCTTATGTTTGGAAAAGGATGGATTTTCAAAAAATAGTTTACAAGTAAGTGGAAATCCAAACACAGAATCGGAATCCCACAGGTCGCCTTGTAGCATGTCTTCATAATCTGTGTCATTTTCATTGTGGAGGTTTCTGTGTTTCTCAAATATTGCTTTCTTCTCTTCTTGAGTATATCTGTGTTTCGTTTGTGTTGTTATATCCACCACTGTTTGTCCCTTGAACAACGAGAACCCCTCATACTGCATCTGATCAAGCCCAACTTGGAAGTTGTAGGTCTTGGAGGTAAACACAACACAGATATCCTTCGAAGGTAGTTGTGCTGGGTCCGAAGCTCCAGCACTCTCCTTTTCTCCTCCTTTCTTAGCTTGATGATTTCTGAGTGAATGTTGTTTCCCTAAAGCCTTCTTGCATCGCTGTAAGTGAGGAACAAGCTTACTCAGACAGGGTTTCAGCTGGGAAACATCTGTGGATAGTCCAACCGATCCAAACATATCATCTATGATCAGAAATACTCTAGGTGCTGAACTCAAGAAGCTATCCAAGTCAAATTGATCAATCCTGTCCACAAGAGCAAGCTTGTACCCGTTTCTTCTGTAATGTGAACCCAACATAAGAGCTGTCGTGGTTTTCCCTTCTCCTGAAGCACCACAGATGGTGACATGGCCAAGTTCCTCCAGCTTTCTTTTTGCAGTTCTGAAGGCTTCTGCTTCAACAAAGACTTCTTCTGCATCACTTATTTGTAGGTCAAGGGTAGCTTGAAATGAAAACAGAAAATCATTATATCTTTCATGCATGTGATACAATTAGAGATGCTAATGCTGTGTCGTTTTCAGACTACTTTGTTATAAATAATAGGAAGGGACTACCATATGAGAAAGTGTTTTGGTAAGAGAGTGTTCGGCAATCCCCAAATCCTAAAGTAGGCAACAGCGACCACCAGGACAATCCCATAATCCCACATGGTGCCTGACTCGCAAGATGCTTTAAGTACTATCGGTATTCTACAGAAGGATTGTTCCACGAATCCACTCCAAACCCACAGTAGACATAACAAATGAATATCTCTAGACAAAATAAGTAAGCTCATATACATATTAGTTTCTGGAAAAAGCAATTGATTTTTGTAATTTTCATTGCTTGGAAGAACATTTAAAATTTGTTTGTCTATTAAATGGTGTTATGACCACAATCACATTATTTAACAAACATCGACCCCATTTTGACTGAAATAATACTTTGATATATCCTTGCATCTCCCAAACAGATTGAATATTTATCTATGTTTTCTTTATGTTTTTCTTCACTATTCATAAATTTATAATATTGTTTCTCAAGTTCCTTTTTCTTCGCCTGTTTTGAGACACATTCTTGAACACAGCTGATCATGAATTGTTTCTAAATATACACAAATCATACTCACTATCTATTCATGTTTTATACAGTTTACGATATTGTCTTGTTCATACAGATGTCACGCAAAGATGGCACAATGTTCTTCCAAGCTTGAAGAAATATCTTTCAATTTTCTGTTACAAACACAAAGACAACCCCTGCTATTGTATGCCCCGTCGTCACTCAGTACAGTCGAAGGAATGGTCGAAGGAATACTTAAAGCAAAATGTTCACTTACGTGTACATATGACGCACCAGACATGAAGGTGAAAATATCTATTAGTATGTAGGTTTGAAATGTTGGCGGTTCATTATGTAAACTACATGTCTTGTGTCTGGATCTAATAATTACAGGGGGCGTCTCTATCGTTGACCAAAGCACCTTTCACCAGTTATTCAAATATGAACCATAACATTACCAATTTAGGTCACAACTTTATATCAGTTATGCATGTTGTCGAAGCGTATGTCACAAAATGGACCAATAGAGATGAACCTTTTGAATGTCAAACAGAGTGTGTAAATTCGGTGTGCGTGTTGTCAAATATAGAATGCACAAATTGAAAACCCATTAAACCTAGTCTGTCCCAGTCAGCTGTCATCCAAAGTCCGGATGCCCTACATGAAACATTAGTACTTGTTCCCACTGACAAGGCCGCCAATAATGTTACCGCAATATGTAAGCATCCCGTCATTTCTTGTTAGATCAGAGAACTTAGTAAACATATATAACACTACATATAAGACCAGTATGTCCACTGGGGAAGAAAGTTCCTAAAACCACACAACAGAAGCATCAACTTCTGGCTTGACTCTAGAACTTGAAAATAAGTCCATTCAGCTTTTGTACTGGATTCCAAAGGTCCATAAACATCTGTATAGAGTATATTCAGTTACATTCATTGAATATATTCTGTAAACCTTGATGTAAACTTAGGTATGCAAGTCTGCTGGGACGTTATATCCACTAAGTGAATCAGATATACTGGTACAATAGAAGTTGGCTAGGGGATGATTTTTAAAATTAAAACATACTGTCGTTTTCAGCAGTAACGTGGTATAGGACACTGTTTCATGGGGCGATAAGAAAGCGGCCCCTCTCTCATTCCAGACACTCTCTCATACAGCGCCATGGTCTGATCACTAAGTCTATCAAGTTCTGCACGTTAAGGGTAATCGAGATGTTGTGACATTGTCAAGTTGAAAAACAGACATTCAATTTATGATGAAATTGACATTAGATCATAAATTACATATATAGAATAATAAACGACCTATGAGGAATTACCGATTATATGTCCCGAGTGAATAAATGGTGTTCTTACAACATTCTTTCACGGGGTAAAGATAATCTGTAATTCCGAGTTTCGAGTAGGTTATTCTCTTTATTACTAATTGTCATTTTAAGAGATTTTTCAGATCGTAATGAAATGAATTTGTGACGTTAACAATGGATGACGTCATATGGCTTTAATTGACGAATTAACATTGAGAATCGCTTAAATGCACATGTGCAAATATGGGAAAGTAATTACACGACGATACAACCATTATGGGTAATATTTATATGTCATAGAACAGTTTACTTCTAGATTATAAATTATTATATGTTTTCTTTCCATACGTATTAGCTCCAATACAAAACTAGAATAACCTGAATCATGGCTGACATTGCCTACCTTCACCAACAGTCCCTGCAGGGGTCGGTCCAGTAAATATGTTCTGCGTCCCGACCACAGTGACGGCTTGAGGGACTCCGCCTGAAAACAGTCCACAACGGTAAGGGATTTAACTGAATAAAGTATAGTTTGACAGACAAAAACAAATTCAACAAAGAATTGACTCCGTCCTGGTACTATGGAAAAAATCCTCTTTTCAACAGGATAGCATTCAAATAATCTTTCTAATCAGCACCAAAATTCAGACTGTACTGCCTAGAGTGTGATCAAGCTACCGGTATTTGATAATTGTGACAGCAGTATATTTTAGGAGAGAAATAACACCATATATAATGGAATTCAGTTGTTGTTAATATTAACACGTCTCATCATTATCATGATGAACTACGTTTCTGACCCTGCGGGAGTGCATATATACAAAAGGCTGTGAAGTACTGTTGGTTATCTTTTAGACATTTGTGAAGGCCAAAACTAAGGTTGTGACAACAATTTTACCATCGTTCAATATTAGTTACCTAAGTTTTGATACAGCGAATTCCCGAGAGTCAGAACAGCACCCAACTGAATGTTTACTGCCCATATACTCATATAAAACAGTTCAGGGTTACTGGTATTTGTCATAAACTGCTATGAATATCATTTGTCATATCTTTTTCGACTGAAATTACTTTTAGCACTTTGGTATACAGATCTGGGAAAATATAGTGATTTACATAAGTGTGGTGTATTAGGGGTATATTGAAAAGGGACCAACAATTTGTGACTCTCATGAAGTGGCAGGACATCACTGGTGGGTGCTACAATGTATCGGACATTGTGACCCAGTCTATGCCTACGTTAATGGCACGTCAATAGTAGTGTAACACATACAAAGGAGTCATGGCTACATCGTAAATGCCTATCGAAGTCTCAGAATGCCTTCTAATGACAGACCAAATCAATAAATAGTAGAACAAATGTTTCTTTCATCATATGATTATACTGCCGTTATTTACAAGCAGTGAAAGGAAAACTTTTCATAACTACTTGAAGATCCGGGGTAGAATAGGACTTCAGCAACCCATGCTTGTCGTAAAAAGGCGATTTTGCTTGGCATAAGAGATGACTAACGGGATCGCGTGGTCAGACTCGCTGACTTGGTTGATGCATGTCATATTATCTCAAATGCATGGATCGATGCTCATGATATCAATCACTGGATTGTCCATTCTCGATTATTTACAGACTGCCGTCATATAGCTAGAATATTGCTGAGTGTGGCATTAAACAACAAACAAACATGCAAACAAACAAATAAAACTTCTACATACAGACACAATAACATACCATCAACATGCTAATAAGTACCGATCATTTCTAATATGAAGCCCCATGTAATACATGATTAATATATAGACCTGTGATTCTTCCATGTCACTCTACATGGATTCAATATGCTCATAGTCTATATCTTTGTATGAACACCACTATTTTCTATGGTCAGGTGTATTTGTTATAAAACAAATCATATTGTCATCATTTTGGCACTCCCCAAACACGAAGTCTGGCACAGGATCATAAGCAAACATCTCAAACTCAAGTAAACAATTCTTCTTCAATCTGACCTTAGCGTCATAGGTCAGTGACCCATATGCCTGTCTCAGTGCTCATTGAGTTGTGATTGGCTTCATGGGCAAGCACGCAATTGGGATACGTTGACGAACCCGGAAGTGTTATTGTGGAGATTTCTGGACATTGTAGGTCATTAGGTCCCTATGGTTGTCATAACATATTGTGTGAGTGAATATTGATCTACGCCACACCAAACCATTTGAATTATACCGCGGAGGTCTGTCAATAATTGAGGCTGGAGCTGTTACAAAATCCCCGATTTGATGCAAGCAACATGCAATATACAATAACAAGAAGAGTGTGGGATCTAGTTAATAGTGTTGAAGAGTCTCAGAGCCTTTTCAACGTATTGTCAATGTGGGTTTGATTCACGCTAGTATCTCAGACTACAGTGATCTTCAATAGGCTGATGTTCTCGGGCAATAATATAGACAACCTGATTTCGCGGTCGGGTAGCCTACTGGTTAAAGTGTCACGCCGAAGCTCTGACATGAATACAATGTGTGAAGCCCATTTCTGGTGTCCCAAAGAGAAAGTGTTCGATAGGTATGTTACAAAGGCTAGGCGACAATACGTAGAAAAGGCTATAGATGATATTGAAAAGATTTGCGATACAGAACAAGTTGACTTCTAGGAGAACATTGGAAATAAAGTGTTGGTAAATGTCACATATCAAAAGCAGAAGTAAGGATATTAAGCGCACATTACTACAAACGAAAATGAAAAATACTTTAGGTTTATTACATTTATTACAGTCGGTAATATTTCACATCAATTTAAATGGCATTATATTACAAACTGATCAATCAGAATGTTTTAACGATGACAAACATGCCATTCAAAAGTTGGAAGTTGCATTCTTGATTACATTAGGTAAATGAAACATCAATTTGCAAGCATTATCTGAGAGAGTGTTATCAGATGGTAGTAATTGTCACCAGTACAAGATCATACTGTGGTGTACATGGTCAGTGGATATTTCTCCAGTTAGCCATGTACATGTCGCGTACGCGTTGATTGTTATACGCGATTGGTACGCCAATATGTTTAATACATTTTAAATGTACATGTTCCAAGAGTATTGGTTTCTCAAAGCTCCTATTTCTGTACAATTTAATATAGACTGAACCATTTGGTGAAAAACGGTTAAGCTGACAATAGTTAAGCAGTTCTAAAAGTCTTTTTTTGTTTGAAACACTGTTTACATGACCCTCGATGCCTGATGTGAACACAAAAACATGGGTTTACCTTACTGGACGACATTTTACACACTATTAGATCCTTTGTCTTATCTGTATTCACTTTGAGTTTAAATATATAACATTTTTCTTCAAATACAGGTAAACATTTCCTTACGTCACTTCTTGTGTCTTGATCATTTATAATCACAAGGTGGCGCCTCTATCGTTGACAGCTGTTCATATATGGCCAAAATTTTACCAATTGATGTCACAACTTTAAATAAATATGAATGATGAACCAGCTTATGCCTAAAAGTGGCCTAATAGAAAAGATAAACTTGTAGAATGCTTTTCAGAGTGGGGAAATTCTGTGTTTGTGTTGTTTTCATTGGTAGAATGCACCAATTATAAACCCATGAAAACGATTCTGTCCCAGACAGCTGTTATCCAAAATCTGGATGCCCTACATGACAGGTTTATACTTTCCACTGTGTGAGCATCACTGTATTACTTGTTTGATCAAAGAACTTGGTAAAAGTTACATATAATGCCACATATAAGACCAGTATGTAAGCTGAAAACCCGCACCAAACAGTAGCATCCATTTTGGCTTGACTCTAAATCCGGAAGACAAGTTCATTCCGGTTTTGTAATGGATTCAAAAGATGCATACAATCCGTACAGATTATATTCAATTACATTCATTGAACAAAATCGGAAAACCTAAATGTAAACATAGATATGCATGGCAACTGGTACAATAAGGACACGGGTAGGATGAGAGATCATATGAGAGTATTTATTGATATTTGATACACCAGTTTAATCCAGGTTACATATTTATATGATGCATTTCTTTTTCATAATTATCAGCGTCAACTACACAGTTAACAAACATTCTCCAATTATCCGAATAAAGGGTGACAGTGCCTACCTTCATCAACAGTTCCTGCAGGGGTCGCTCGATTGAATACATTTTGCGTCCCAACCATATCTGAAAAAGAGGTTAGGTGAAATTGGGTTTCACGTCACGCCCATTTTTATTGCACTAACATAGCGATGTGCATGCACGTGAGTGTGTGTGGCTGCTTGTACTATTCCAGGCCGATGTCGATTATACTGATAGCCCACTGAGATACCATGCCACGGTTGAACATGAATACCCAACTCAGACACAGTATACTGACTCCGAGCCGACCAGTCTCTGTTTTATCCCCTTAATGCTGAGTGCCAGACAGAGTAACAACAAGCACCATCTTTTAACGTCTCTTGGTATGACACGACCAGGTATGTATGTATGTATGCCTAAAAAATATATTGGCTGTATTGTTAACCGTTAGCCTCAAATATAATATGAATTCTCATTTGCATTTTGTTTGAAGTTGCAGTGTATAAGGTTTATATTGTATAGTGACCCACACCTCGTTACCCTCATGCTATGGCACGTCATCACTGGTGTGTGCAAGTTGCACGAATTATGGAATTAAAATTATATACATTACAATGATCAGTAAAATTCAGCAGAAATCATAAAAGTTTCCGTCCTGTGTGACGCCATGACTGACGCTAAATCACGCACAACGCACCGGAAGTTATCTGCATTTCTGACAAATTCTTTTGGTTACATTGGAAAACATAACAACAAATAACAGTACCCAGATTGTCTGATTGTTTCTGATTACTTACATGACACATTTATGTATATACCTTCCCTCAATCAACGGAAATCCTCCCCTGAAAATCCTGCGTACTGTTGTCAGTGAACATGCCATTTTGTACAAGTCGGTCACTGGCAGTGATGTCATACGGTAGTAAACATTGTTGTACATATTTGGTAATTTGTTTGAGGTGAATGTTTTAACTCGGCATCATGCGGGCCCTTTTTAATCTTATCTGCACTGTCATCATCGCCTTTGCAATCGACAGATGGCGGAAACGTTTTTAGGTTTAGGTGTAGGGTCACATTATTTGTGAATCGTAAGCAATACATCGGATGACGTCACTCATTACCGGTGTGTTATGTATCATATTATGTACTGGGATCATGAGAACAGAAAAATGCATCCATTTGATGCTAAAAAGGTGAGATTTTAGGGTGTGTAAGAAACAGAGTACTGCAATTGTGCCTGTCAGATACCATTCTCTTACGAGTTGTTTCAAAACGTATCTAACGAGCAAAAGTCAGCTCGTTAGATACGCTTTGAAACAACTCGTAAGATAAATGGTATCTGACTGGCACTTGTGTAGTAATCTCTATTCTTACACATAACATGATTTTTGTCAACACTATCTATTATGGCGGAAAGAGCACTTCGGCGTTCGTGTCTAGGTATTTTCCAAAACATTCTAAACGATTCCAGGTTCCTCTGCGACGTTTCAGAATTATCATTCCTGTGATCACTAATGGGCTATTTTTGAAATTCAATCCTTCGACTAAATGTCCAATATCCGTTAGATTTCTAAACACACAGTAATTTTGCTTTGCCTAAAATGACAGTGAATGATATCACAGAAGGGGAGATATCCAACAGAATTCAAAACTTTTAATGTGCGTGATGTATTTCAAATTATAATAGTCGACTTCGAAGTGAGGGTTGAAGAGGAGAGATATATATATCGTCGGATCATTTGTTTTCGGACATCAAACGTTTTCAAACGGCCATGTTTATCGCGAATTACTCCCGCTACAATGAGGGTTGTGGTGTCAACAGACATTGTAAATACTCAGATGATGGCTTGATTTCTAGATAAAGCTGTCTTTGATAACTGAATGAGATCTTTTACGGTTCTTGTGATCAGCGAATGTCTCTATAGCGTCCGAAAACCCATAACACGGTAATAAAGCTAATTACACTCTAAAACCAGTACGTTCAACAGAGACGTAGGTGGACATTCGACTGAAGCACGAGCAACTTATCAATGACTTACGATCCGGAAAGTAGTCTGTCATAATCTGACCTCAGGTCATCACCATGGAGTAGCCAATCACTGGCCTGTAATTTGATCTCACACATATGTTTGATACCAGTTATCTCAAATGGGTTTCTTTTTGTTTGCATTTATATCATCATCGCCTTGATAATCCTCGGATATGGCGGAAACCTTTTTGTGTAGGGTCACATTATTTATGAGAAGTAAGCAACACATGGGATGATGTCACTTATGACAGTGGTGTTATGTATTAATGCGCTACTGCGATCATGAGAGTAGACATAATGCATTGATTCGATGCTAAAAAGGTGTAATTTTAGGGTGTGTAAGAAACAGGCTACTGCACTCCTGCCTGTCAGATACCATTGACTTTACAACTCGTTACAAAGCTAAATTGGTATTACACGGGAGCGAGTTCAGTATTTTATTTATTACTCGTCATTTGTACCTATGTAAAAATCAGCTGATTGACTCCGTAAGTCACTTCCCGAGTTCAAATCAGGTCATGCGTATGCATACAAAGTCATGTAAATAGTCATCATCAAGTGCAACTATGATATCAAAATTTTAGCAATTTCAATGGAGAAAACACCCGAACACTCTTTTTTTCCCAAAAAAATCTACTTTAATGAACTTCCTGCGAAACTGCAGCGATGTCTCGAAAACAATAACAAAACAAGTTGAATCGTTGGTCGACAAGGCCAAGGTCACAACGTCACATGACCGCATGCAGAGGGATTCCCCCGATGACAGTCTATTACTTTCTATTACTGGAGATTCGTGTCTGATGACATGTCAGTGCTCTGGTTAAGAAAATTTACATTTATCATAGAATTGGTGATTGTACCGGCAAAGATAGAGCTGAGTGTGCGAGACTGGCTAGCTGTCACATTGAAAGTTTGGGATGGAGCAGAGACGGTCGACAGTTGGCAAATGATTGAGCAGTGATTGTGAAGCCATCTTGTTTTAACATCACGTCTCCCCAGCGCATATTTCTATGAGGAGTAACGCTATGCTGTCCAAAATGTGTCATGTTATGCCATCAAAGTGTATTCAAAATGGACTCGGGAGTTTCCAGACCTAATTCCCCAGATGTCCATAATGTGTCAATGTCGTTCTGACTAGGGACTGCGCACGCATAGGTAAGTTTCTGAGACCTTCTTGTTTTAGAATTTTTTGTTTGGTTTCAGTACCTCCCTGACGTAAACTCTATATCGCGCATGATTGATTTCCAATAAAATTTTGTTTTGAGGTGGCTGCCTATACTGGCAATCATCCCCCTCAATCTTGTGGGCTCACAATCGGACCCATTTTGACGTTTCGTTAAGAAATTGCATAAAAGTTTACAAAGTTCATGGGCAGGAATGGCTTCTAGTTGTCTAAAGTCATTCTGCTCGTGCATGAATCTAGTGAGGATTTTCATGTCATACGCGGTCTTCCTGGAAGTGTTCACATTCTGATTTGTTGCAATGAAATTTGCAATTTTGGAATCGTCACAGTAGGTTGGCGGAACAGGTATTTCATCCCCCTTTAGAGGCACAGGCACAATATCAAACAAGTCATCTTTGAATAGATCATTAAGATCGAACAAACTGTAGTCATTATATCAACAAAGGTGGGTGGGGGTAATGTGCCCGAAACTGTCTCTGGAATTCGTTGCATTCGATAGCGAGGTACCTGTTTCGTGGAACCATCATCCAGTTTAACGTTGAACATGCTGTTTGTCCCTAAAGGTTGAACAACCGATAGCCCCCGTCCCTTCAGCTGACCATCAATTTTGACACAATCATTTACTTTTATAGCTTCAGTTGCCATTGTGATAGGATCATTCACTTGACAACAGATTCATCGTCTTTGATTTTCATGTTGTTTTATATTTCTAATTAATAAATATTTTCTCATCCGTATATTTAGAACATATTACTTTTTCGATTTCATAATAATTTATATGAACAAAAAGTATTTGTAATCACGCCCTGGTGAGAATCGGTACATTTTGACAGTAGCCATTTTGTTTGGTCATGTGAAGTGGCCGTCCCAAAAAAGTTCTGTGTGCACGTGATGTTGTCAAACAATGTGTAAAACCGCTGTATGTTTATTAAACGGGTGATCTCTTCACGGATGAGCAATAACTATAGAATACTAAACGAGCTCCCATGCAATACCAATTTCGCTTTGTAACAACGAGTTGTAAGATCAATGGTATCTGACAGGCACGAGTGCAGTAACCTGTTTCTTACACACCCCAAAATCACACCTTTTAGCATCGAATCACTGGCGATGATGATATTAATGCAAACAAAAAGAAAGAACACAATGGATGCCGAGTTAAAAGTTTACAGCTAATTTTTTTTTACCAAATATGTACAACAATGTTTACTTCCGATGACATCACTACTGATGACCGACTTTTACAAAATGGCGTGTTAACTGACAACAGTACGCGGGATTACCAGAGGAGGATTCTCGTTGATTGAGGGATCATATACATAAATGTGTCCCGTAAGTAATCAGAAACATTCTGACAATCTGCGTACTGTTATTTGTTTACCATGTTTTCCAATGTAACAAAGAGAATTAGTCAGGAATGCAGACCTACCGTCGTTGTGCATGATTTAGCGTCAGTCATGGTGTCACACAGGACGGAAACTTTTACGGTTTCTGTTAAATTTACCACATCATTGTAATGTTAATGTGTACCCAGCCTCGACTACGATGAAATAGTCTTACATAATATAACTGTGTTATCGTGACAATGACTACAATAATTCTCAGATGAGAAAAACTATGTACATCAATAAGACCTCATGCCTGAGTGAGTGTGTTGGGTTTAACGCCGCTTTAAACATTATTCCAGTTATATCACGGCGTGGACAGCATGACTGACAATCAAGACTTTAATTGTAACCATTGTAGTGTACAGGTAGAACATTCAGGAGGAAATTTTCATCTTTGTTGACTAGACGTTCACTTGCAGTGGCAGTATCTAGGGTCCAAACTGTTGAAGACCAGCAACGTCTTCGATGCCAGAAGCATCCCGCCATGGTAGCAATTATGATGCAGGGTCCATGTAGAGGCGAGTACACACGTCTCGTGCCGATTGTTGGTACTGGGAGATGGTAAATGTGCATCAGTATAAGCCTGGAGAAGGTAGAACGGAACCAAAAGGCGACTGGGTAAAGGAAAGCAGCTGTAGAAGTACATTGTGCTGGGCATGGCTCTGTATACAATCGTTCAGTTACAGTTCAAATCTGATCCCCCTTAGGTGGAGGAAGGCAATGACAGGCTTCGTGATCCAGATTAAAGGAAACCCGTCCATGGAAATTACAAATGGTAGGACCGACCATTGGAAATGTCCCTGGAAGTGAACCAGAGGTAACTGCAGTGTAATGAATTTATATGGACATGCAGAAAGACATTTTGTAGATCTCCACTCACCATAAATTGCTTTAGCAATAACATGGTGCGGAGTTGGCTGTTCCAGGTACGGGGAGTTGAAGATCTGCATATTGTACATCATGCAAACTTGTGGATTCTTCTTCGGCACTGAATATCGGTGCAAAGATGTTGTGGATGATGTAGGCTGTGTCCAAGACTTGAACAGCATGATTCTTGACCAGTTTGTGTATGGCGTCTGAGAATTGGCAGAATGGCATGAGAATAATGAATGACGTGGGGCGGTTCTGTTATTGGCAGCAAACACCCCTTCCTCAGGAAGGACGTAACAAACAGTTGCCCAGGATGGTAAAGTTTGGCCAAAACAGCCAGACGATAGCAGGAGCAAGGTCCCAGTTGTGCAGCACAAGAGAGCAAGTACATTGGGGTGGCACTGTTGGCCTTCTGTCCCTGGTTCCGTCCTCTACCACCGGACTTGTCAAAGTGGGACATTGATCATTCTTAGAAGACACTCCGAAGGCACTGTTGAAAGTGAGGCGACCTCGACCTGAGGCACAGAAAGAGGATCACCGACTTCTCGAACAATGAGTTGCCTAGTATGTTCAGAATCCCAAGAAGACTGAGCAATATATCCCCAACAGAGAATTACGGTACACATACCTGTAGCATGGGCCAAGAAAGAAACAGCGTTAGCAAGGTGTTGTTGCTGAAATTCCAAAAGCTGTGCCTCATGCAATATCGTGGGGTTGTCAAGAGCAGCAAGTAACGCCTGTTTTGCTGATATGGCGAGGGAGAGAAGCAAGAGTGAATGACGGATGGCAGTGTCAACGGAAAACAGATCCCTGTCATCCACAGGGAAGGAGGATGATTGATTACCCAACTTATGAGCATCATCATCAACTTGTGGAGCCAAAGACCGCAGTGAGAGGGTATGACATCAGAAGGTGGGCACTTTCAGGGAGTCGATTTCCTTAGTCCCGGAAAGGACTTATCCGGGGAAGAGGCAGTGGACCCAATCACAGGCGCTGGTTGAAGCCTTTAGGTGGCTAGGTCATCACCCAGCATTTCAAACATCAACGAGGAAGGGCCCAACTTCTGAGGTGAATCCAGTGAGAGCTGGGACACCATCTAACAAAGGCAACCTATGGACTCCACATTACTGTGACCCTTATCTGGGGCAAAGGATCTTGTCTCAAAGGGAGAGGGAGTGCGATGACAGCAAGTCGTCTGTGTTACAGGTGGAGAGGAACGATAAGCCATAGTTCCCGAAGACTGAGTGAGTGAGTTTGGTTTAACGCCGCTTTTAGCAATATTCCAGCAATATCATGGTGGTGTTGCCAAAGAGGGAGACAACAAATAACACAGGAGGGCGGGAAGGTACTTGTCCGATACAGGTGGTTGCACTAGGTGATGACATGCAGGGGGCCCATGACGAATGGTGTGGCGAATGGGACATCTCGTTGGGCCTCTGGGTAGAGGAGTTGAGGTAACAGTCAACTGTTGTAAAGTCCAAAAGAGGGAGAAAGCATAAAATATGTGCCGGCTCTGTCCTTTCAGGCTGGATCCACGGAGGCGACATATGAGGTAGAACAGCTTTCTCAACTGATACGTCCAAGGCGCCCTGGGTTGAGGCGTTGGACAGGTCGTCAGTTATTGTAGAAGTGAAGTATGGCGTATACTCACTTTGGTCTAGGTAGAATATTGATCTACTGCAAAATACAGGTTGATAAAATGTGAAAAACACCCACATAGTTGGCAAACAGCAGGCTTATCCAGGTCTTTCCTCTATTTGGTGATGAAATGTAATGTGGAGCAAAATCTCATGGTTTGAGCACACGGCAATTGAGACATTTGGGTGGGTGTTTCAAGATGCAAATGGTTGTGTTTGCTTGCAAAGTGTTTTATTTTATTCGGAAATAAGAGACAAAATGTAATGTGTGAGACAGGATAAGTATAAATGGCAAGCTCAGCACACCATCACTCCTCAAATTTTATGTGACTTAATAGAGTCGAGTTTCTGTACCTGTGGACCATACGAAGTTGCAAAACATGGCATCATCATCAAACTTGCATAATTTTACTTACGATATTCATGTATGCTCTGACCATGTATAATACAGTTCTCTGCATTTCCGCCACTCATACCAGTCACTGAAACCAAGGAAAGAGATTTAATGAGTTAGTAGCTGAAACAAAGAAATAGCTCAATATGTTTTGAGGTATATTGATATTGGGATTTGTTTGGATGATTACAATATTTGCACTTATGTAACCAGCTACAATTTAGAGCATTGTCATATGTGCACTAATGTAGACAGCTACAAGATAGGGCAGTATTATATGTAGACTTATGTAGCCAGCTACAAGATATGACATTATTATGTGTACACTTATGTAGCCAGCTACAAGACACAGCCTTATTATGTTGTTACATGTGGTATGAACGGTAATAACAATTACAAGATTCACACAACAATCTCTGAAGTTTAAAGCTAGATTTAATAATTAAAACAAAGATAAGTATATAACAATTCTGAGTTACTGGGCAAGGCACTCATACACATCTATTTAGGCAAAGCAATATGGCAAATGTGCTATATAGATAAAAGTCACCTCAGATGTTTTGACATCACATTCCCAATGAATTCCATTTCACATTGTTCCAAACTTATATATCACAGTTCACAGGATAACTGGGTAACAACAGTTTCCTCTTTCGAAGCGTCGACATGACCTTCTAACTTTGTCTCCGGACATAAGGCTGGGCAGAACTGCCCTCGTTCAGTTAAACCATATTTCTCCCTCTCCAATTCTTTTTCCTTTTTTTACCTTTCTGTTCAATAACTTGCCCTCATATAGTAAACAAATTTCCAAGTAAGCTATCTACTTCAGCACACAACAAAAGGTTGATCGGCCCACACCAATCAGTTACCAAGCCAACTCAAACTCCAATCACCCCACAAGCACGCTTCTCCCCGTCAGGCAGCTTGCTTAACTCAATCAAGCGTGACGCCGTCCACCCAAATAGAGCAGCAGCCCAGAGCACTTTGGTCAAACGAACAAGGTACCAATATCGGAACGCAGGAACATTTACTGTGTAACCCAACATATTCATATATGGATGTCTGCCGGGGACCTCCTGCTGCGTGTGGCCCCTGCCCCCCCATAAGAAGGGACCATTCAAGGGCTGGATCAAACATTGGAGGTACCACATGAAAGTAAGTGTAAAAGATCTGGTTCATCTCACAGGGTACAGAATGGGCCACACCAGACAAATCTTCCTCTGCAAAAGGCCTGCCAGACACCCCCAGAGATGGTCCCAAAATTTGGGCTGGGTTAAACATTGGAGGTACCACATGAAATCAACATAAAATGAACTATTACACTCTACTAAGTATAAAATACCCATTGTCAGATAAATCGTCTGCTGCATAAGGCCCGCCAGACACCCCCAAATGTTGACCTTTAATGCACTCAGTGGACACTCTGGTAAAATTTGACTAGAGTATACATACAAAGTACCAGATGAAAGTAAGTTTAGATGAACAGATACAAGTTACTGAGTACAAAACGGCCCATACTGGACAAAAATGTTCCTCTGCATAAGGTCCGCCAGACCCCCCAGAGAGGGTCCCAAAATTTGGGCTGGGTTAAACATTGGAGGTACCACATAAAACCAACATAACATGAACAATTGCACACTACTTATTGCACAATACCCATTGCCAGGCAAATCATCTTCTGCATAAGGCCCGCCAGACACCTACAAAAAGTTGACCCTTCAGGTATACACGGGTAAAATTGGGCTGGAATATAAATCGATTGTACCACATTAAGGTAAGTTTAAATGAACAGGTTCATATCACAGAGTACAGAGTCATACAAAAGTACAAATTATATACACACATTTTACCAAACACATAATCTTTGTCAACATATACAATTGTAGGGTTTGTTTCCCTTCTGTACAAATGCAAACAATTCTTGTTTCAACACCATGAGTTTTGTTCACATACTCATTGTTCATTTTCACACGTATACTGTTCTGTACTCCACATACTGTAAGTACACTTCACGTAGTGAAACCTCTGGAAAGTGCGTCGGCGATGATAATATCCTTGCCCTTGATATACATAATTTCCAGGTTGTATGTTTCCATAGCAATGCTCCACCTCATCAGTCTCTGGTTCTTGTTTTTCATTCTGCTGACAAACACAAGTGGATTATGGTCTGTGTATACTAACACTGGCCACATTGTTGTGCACACATATATGTTGAATTGTTCTAATGTCAATATTAGTCCAAGTGTCTCGATGGTGGAATAATTTGGTGGTGTTTGTTAAACTTCCTACTGAAGTATCATATAGGGTGCTCAATACCCATGGCATCTTCTTGTTGTAGCACTGCCCCAGCACCAAGGTCACACGCATCCACATGAATGGTAAATTGTTTCTGGTAATCAGGAGCTATCATCACTGGAGAGTTCGTTAATTTGGCTTTGACTTTCTTGAACCTTCTTCTTTTTGTTCTTTCCAGTGAAAAGATATGTTCTTCTGAAGCAAACCTGTCAAAGGCGATGCTACTTGGGCAAAATTTCGTCAGAACTTGCGGTCAGATCCCACCACTCCTAGAAAACTCATTAGTTGTTTTCTGTTTCTCTGTTCTGGAATATTCACAATCACCTCGACTTTGGCTTGAACTGGCTTCACTTGACCTTGACCTACCATGTGACTGAAATAGGTTACTGTTGCTCTCACAAATTCCGTCTTGCTCATGGCATCACATTATATTCAAACAGTCCTTCAGGTGTACAAAATGCACTTACTTGCCTTGCTCTAGATGTTAATGGAATGCCCCAGTAACCTTTTAACAAATCAAACTTTGACACATATCTAGCATGCCCTATGCGATCAATGCAATCGTCTATCCTAGGTAAAGGGTATGAATCTGATTTTGAAATGACATTGACCTTTTTAAAGTTTGTACAAAATCGTACACCGCCATCTGGTTTAGGTACTAGGATGCATGGAGAACTCCAAGGACTATTGCTAGAGTGTATGATGTTATTCGTCAACATGTAATCTATCTCTTTTCTCAACTGCTCTAGTTTGATTGGATTACACCTGTAAACATGTTGCTTAACTGGAAGAGCTTCCCCCTCGTCTATATCATGCTCAATAAAGTTTGTGCGAGATGGTGTGTCAGGAAAAAGATTTTCAAATTCCATAATCAACCCTTTCATTTCCTGTTTCTCACTACCGATCATATGGGATAGTTTGTCGTCCAAATTGTTCAAAATTTCAGAATTGTTTAATTTAACTGCTGGTGCATCAGCACCTTCAAAGTGAAATTGTTCTTCATTTTGATTTTCAATGACATTCCCCACACACATTGGTACACTATTCTGTCCTCTTTCATGGTATTTCTTTATCATGTTGGCATGACAATACCTACGTCTACCTGGAGTATTGATCACATAATCAGTGTCACTAACTCTCTTTGATACTGTATATGGTCCTGAATATTTGGCATGAAGTGGTTTTCCCTGCAGAGGTAACAATACTAGCACTTTCTCACCAGGGTAAAATTCACGCTTGACTGCCTTTCTATCATACCTTTCTTTCATCTTTTCTTGGCTCAATTGTAAGTTTGCCTTAGCTAACTCGCTTGCACTTATCAATCGTTCTTTGAAGTCGGACACATACTGCAAGATGTTTGTTTCTGAACTTTCATTCAACCATTTATCCTTTAGCAGTTTCAAAGGACCTCGCAACTGCCTTCCAAACACTAACTCATAAGGACTGAACCCTAGAGAATCCTGCACAGTTTCTCTGGATGCATAAAGTACATAAGGAACTCCCTTATCCCAGTCCTTATCATGGTCCATACAGTACGATCTTAGCATGTTTTTTTTTAAGGTCTGATGGAATCTCTCCAAAGCTCCCTGAGACTCTGGATGGTATGGGCTGGATTTAAATTGTCTGACCCCTAACTCACCAATAGACTTTTAAAATGATTCGACATGAAATTGGAACCCTGATCTGATTGCAATTCCTTTGGTAATCCAAATACTGTGAAAAACAGCGTTAAAGTCTCACAAATAGTTTTTGTCTTAATGTTCCACAATGGAATGGCCTCAGGGAATCTGGTAGATGTACACATGATTGTTAACAAAAACTTATTCCCAGATTTTGACTTTGGCAATGGCCCTACACAATCGATCAATACCCTACTGAATGGTTCCTCAAACGCTGGAATGGGTTTTAAGGGTACTTATCAATTGTTTGATTTGGCTTACCTACCAACTGGCAAGTGTGACAAGTTCTACAGTATTCCTTTACATCATTTTGTAAACCTGGCCAATAGAAATGGTTCAACAACTTCTGGTAAGTTTTGTTAACACCTAAGTGACCTGCTAACAGTGAATCATGCGCTAGACTGAGGATTTCCTCACGATAACACTGTGGTACTACAACTTGATGTTGAACACGCCAAAACTCATCTGCAGGAACGTCTGGTGGTCTCCACTTTCTCATCAAAATATCCAAATCCAAGTAATACCCCACAGGTACCTGGTATATTCTCTATCTCCTTCAAAGACAAAGCCATTTGCCTAAACTTTACCGACTCACTATCAGCATTTTGCTTCTGAATCAGTTCCTCTCTAGACCACACACCTCTAAATTCATCACCATCTTGTGATTCTACACCAGGATCCGTAACTTGCTTAGCTCCTACATCATCCAATCCACACATAAAAGTTTCTGACAATTCTACATGGCCTTCTTCAACTGGCAGATCTATTTCCTCTGACTGAACTTTAACTGGCAATTCTACATTCTCTGACTGAACTTCATTCCTAGCCATAGCTCTAGTAACAGCACATGCGGGGTATAAATCAAGGCTTTTTACCATGTCCTGATCCAAAACCTGAGCTGTGTCTGAACTTTCATCACTAACTGAATCCCAGAAATTGTAGGTTCATCACACATAATAGGGTCAGGGCTGATTACTGAAACCTTAGGTTTAACCTCACCTCCAGCTAGATCATTTCCTAACAAAACATCAACACCAGACACTGGAAGTTGTGATCTAACTCCTACAACAACTGTTCCCGAAACAAGTTCTGACTTAAACTCTACAGTATGAAGAGGAACATGGACAACACCACATTCTATACCTTGCATGAGTACACTTGTTCCTGTATAAGTTTCTTCTGATAGAGGAACTATACCTTCCAGTATGAGAGTTTGTAATGCACCTGTATCCCTGAGAATAGTGACTGCCTTTGGATCGCCACTGCCTATCATGATCTCACCTTTAGACATGAAAGGATCGTAAGTTGCCTTAGACCTATCAATTTTGAGGTTTGTCCTGACTGAGTAAACTACTAGGTGTCTTACTAAACACTGCGGTGCAACCATGACCTTGGGGTCCCCCACTCTGAGTTTGATTTTTACAACCATTACCATAGCTACCATGTCTGTTTTCCAGACTACCTGAGTTACTAGCTAAGTGAGATTTACCACTGTAACCTTGGTTACCACCATGACCTCTAGAATAACCGCTATGCTGACCTTGAAATTGCTAACATTGACCAGAATTGTAATTGGAATAACCCGTGAATGACTGACCACGACTTTGTCCACCATTATTCACAGACTTGTGATCGGACTGACCCTGCCACGATTGACCACAGGATGAGCGATCACTCCCATAGCTTTGGTAACTGGACTGAAATTTTCGATTTGGATAATTGTTGCCACTACCACGACCTCCGCTATGATAATCTCTAGACTGAAAATTCCTTGAAAATACACTTTTGTGAGTGAGTGTGTACCTATCTGCTACCGTAGCCGCTTCCCGCCACGTTTTTACATCATGCTCATCCAAATACACCTTCACATCAGGTGAACTACACCTTTTGAGCTCTTCAATCAACATTAATTGTTTCAGTTTGTCATAGTTTCCACCTACTTTTCGGATGCACACGATCTGTCAAAATTAGTCTCCTTGACAATACCAAACTGAACATGGGTTTGATTTTCAATTTTTTTGTAATTCTGAACTTTTGCCTATATGCCTCTGGAACAAGTTCATAAGCGCTTGAAATGGCTTGTTTAACAACTTCATACTCTTAACTTTCCTCCACAGATAAAGCTGTATAGGCCTCCTGAGTGATACCAACTAGCCCACTTTGTAATAAAGAAGTCCAACAATGTCTAGGCCACTTTAAATTTGATGCTGTCTTTTCAAATTGAGAAAAATAAGTGTCTATTTCGCTTTCGCAAAAGCGAGAAACAAATCTAATCAATTGGGCAATGTTCTCTTCCTGTTCAACAAATCTACTTCTAGTCCTCCCTAATTCAAACCCTCTGCTTAGTTTTTCCATCTCGCGCTCATGCTCCCGGTGTTCCCGCTTTTCTTGTCTTTCACGCTCATATCTCTCACGTTCATACCCATGTTCTTTCTCCACATATTCTTGTTTTTCTCTCTCGATATCTCACTTTACTTTCAGTAATTCTATTTCCCTGTCAAATTGCATCTTAGCAACTTTCTCACTCTCAAATACATCCAATGTGTCTTTTTCCTGAACTAAGTTTTTGCAAACAGATTCTCCCCACAATACTTTCTGAATGACATCTTTTTTAGCTGTCTCATCTATTCTAATGTCTGATACTCAGCTACTTGCTTAAGCTCTGCCTTTGACACAAATATACAACGTCACTCATAACAATGTGTACACTTATGTAGCTAGCTACAAGACACAACATTATTATATGTACACCTTTGTAGCCAGCTACAAGACACAGCATTATCATATGTACACCTATGTAGTCGGCTGCAAGATACAGCATTATTACATGTACACTTATGTAGCCAGCTACAAGACAGGACATTGTTACATGTTATAACAGATTTAAAGCTATCGCATATTATTCTTTCAATATACACTTTCAGAGCTACAGATAAGCAGCGTACTTGCGTAAAATACCCCCCCCCCCCCCCCCCCCAATATTCAAAACCCAATTACTTTCAATTAACTTGCGTACAGAAATGCATGCATCAAATGAAAAAATCCAATTATAAAAAAACAGCACACATTTAATACCCAATGAAGCTTTTCAGCATGCGTACAAAGGAGTTAATTTCCGAAACACACTTACGAGCTAATTTTCTTTCCGAGTCAAGCCTATATATTTAGAACAGTTATACGCATCTAAAACATTATTTCTTTTTTTAAATAAAAAGTGTTCACTAATTTTGGGAAGAACCCAATAGAGTGATGAATAGATGAGTGAAAAAAATATTGGTAACCCAATGAAAAATTTAATTACCCAATTAAAATAGAATCCCTAGAGTAAAAACTCAAATGCTCAAAAAGTTATCTGGAGCTCTGCACTTTCTACCTCTGGGTAGTTGCATGTTGGTATCAATATTAATTCAAAAGGAAGCGGGTGTATGCCGAATTGACTCTGGTCAAGCAGAGTCCTGCAACTGAAGCACTGACTATTCATACAATCAAGTATGGTATGTAATGGTACGTATACACACCTTGAGAAACATTTGATGGCCTGGTGTCTTCTGGCGGGCTATCTAATCTGGCTTGTGTTGTTTCAGGTTGTTTGTCATTGTCACTCTTGCTTTTCCCCTCCATCCCAACTGAGAAATTCTGAATTTTGAAGAGGAATGAGAATTTATTTGATGGGAGTGTATGGAACATTCATCAATCTTTTAGTATTGTAACCACGAAGTGTGTGTCCGTGTGTTTTGTGTGTGTTGGTGTGCGTGTGTATGCATGCGTGTGTGCTGGTGTGTGTGCGTTTCTGTGTATGCTGGGGTGCATGCATGTGTGTGTAGGTGCATGGATGTGTGCTTGTGTGGGTGCTGGTGTGTGGGTTTGTGTGTGTAGGGAGGAGTTGCATGCATGTGTGTTGGGGTGTGTGGGGATGCATGCATGTGTGCTTGCGTGTGTGCTGGTTTGTGTGTGTAGGGAGGAGGTGCATGCATGTGTGCTTGCGTGTGTGTGTGTGCTACCTATGTTCACTATTATTTAGACCGTCTGGGTTAACCTCTTTAGTTGAAACTATTTCCGTCAGGAACCTGGGTTTCACACTTGCCTGTTTCTTGACCTTTTTATCGTCTACCGAAGCTTTTAGCTCATTGATTTCAGCCCAGAGTTGTTGTTTTCTGCAGGATCTAGTCAGGCGCTTCTCTTCTGCGCGGAGACGTTCCTTTTCCCTCTCCAACTCTGATTCTGAACTAGAACTCTCTGTTGAGTCGCTGGCATGCTCCCTCTGACTTCCTTTAGATATGATCCCCGCCGACAGATCGCCCGTCTCACTGATCTCTGCAGTGTCCATTTCAACAGAGTGTTGACCTTTGGAGTAAAATCGTTTATAGTTTTCTAGTATCTGTGACAAATTTCGCATTTTAACAGTTTTTCCACACAATAAAAGTTGGGGCCGTGTCACAATTTCGGAATAATTAAATGTTGCAGATGAAAATTATTGACTCCTCTCTATGTGATTTGCGCACTTAGCTTTTATAGTTATTACAGGAAAGGGATGAATGGAAATCTGCAACATTACCGAGCAACACGAACAAGGGAAAGGCATGGTCGTCGGTAATTAAGCACTTTGCCTTTAAGCAAACTATAACAATGTTAAAAGGTAGCAAGTATATTTAATCTACTTCTAGTCCTCCCTAATTCAAACCCTCTGCTTAGTCCATCTCGCGCTCATGCTCCCGCTGTTCCCGCTTTTCTTGTCTTTCAAGCTCATACCTCTCACGTTCATACCCATGTTCTTTCTCCACATATTCTTGTTTTTCTCTCTCTATATCTCACTTTACATTCAGCAATTCTATTTCCCTGTCAAATTGCATCTTAGCAACTTTCTCACTCTCAAATACATCCAATGTGTCTTTCTCCTGAACTAAGTTTTTGCAAAATGATTCTCCCCACAATACTTTCTGAATGACATCTTTTTAGCTGTCTCATCTATTCTAATGTCGTGATACTCAGCTACTTGCTTAAGCTTTGCCTTTGACACAAATATACGTCACTCATAACAATGTGTACACTTATGTAGCCAGCTACAAGACACAGCATTATTATATGTACACCTATGTAGCCAGCTAAAAGACACAGCATTATTATATGTACACCTATGTAGCCAGCTAAAAGACACAGCATTATTATATGTACACCTATGTAGCCAGCTACAAGACACAGCATTATTATGTGTACACTTATGTAGCCAGCTACAAGACAGGACATTATTATATGTACACTTATGTAGCCAGCAGCAAAATAAGGCATTATCATATGTACACTTATGTAGCCAGCTACAAGACACAGCATTATTATGTGTACACTTATGTAGCCAGCTACAAGACACAGCATTATTATATGTACACTATGTAGCCAGCTACAAGACACAGCATTATTATGTGTACACTTATGTAGCCAGCTACAAGATACAGCATTATTATATGTACACTTATGTAGCCAGCTACAAGACACGGCATTATTATATGTACACTTATGTAGCTAGCTATCTGGCTACATAAGTAAATAATATAATCCTATATTCCATCTGGCTACATGAGTGTACAGATATTGATATGCCTTATACTGCAGCTGGCTTCATAAGTGTACATATACTAATGCCCCATCTTGTATCTGGCTACATAAGTAAATAGACCCGTGAAGATTCTGGGGTAGAATAGGTTTTCAGCAACCCATGCTTGCCGTAAAAGATGACTATGCTTGTTGTAAAAGGCCACTAACAGGGTCGGGTGGTCAGGCTCGCTGACTTGGTTAATGCATGTCATCGATCCGATTTGCACGGATCGATGTTCATGATATTAATCACTGGATTGTCTGGTCCAGACTCGATTATTTACAGACCACCGTCATATAGCTTGAATATTGCTGATTGCGGTGTTCAACAACAAACCAAACCAACATAAGTAAATAATAAAATCCTATATTCCATCTGGCTACATGAGTGTACATATATTGATGCCTTATACTGCAGCTGGCTAGATAAGTGTACATATGCTAAGGCCCCATATTGTAACTGGCTACATAAGTAAATTATTAAATCCTATATTCCATCTGGCTACATAAGTGTACATATATTGATGCCTTATACTGCAGCTGGCTACATAAGTGTACATATACTAAGGCCCCATATTGTAACTGGCTACATAAGTAAATTATTAAATCCTATATTCCATCTGGCTACATAAGTGTACATATATTGATGCCTTATACTGCCGCTGGCTACATAAGTGTACATATACTAAGGCCCCATATTGTAACTGGATACATAAGTAAATTATTAAATCCTATATTCCATCTGGCTACATAAGTGTACATATATTGATGCCTTATACTGCAGCTGGCTACACAAGTGTACATAAGTGTAGATCTTGTAGCTTGTAAATAAGGCATTATCAAAAGTACACTTATGTAGCCTACAAAATAGGGCATTATTATATGTACACGTATGTAGCCAGCGGAAAGAGAGGGCATTATTATATGTACACGTATGTAGCCAGCGGAAAGAGAGGGCATTATTATATGTACCCTTATGTAGCCAGCTACACGATCAGGCATTATGAGATGTACACCAATGTAGTCGGCTGCAAGATACAGCATTATTATATGTACACTTATGTAGCCAGCTACAAGACAGGACATTGTTACATGTTATAACAGATTTAAAGCTATCGCATATTATTCTTTCAATATACACTTTCAGAGCTACAGATAAGCAGCGTACTTGCGTAAAATCCCCCCCAAAAAAAAAACAAAAAAACAACAAAAAAAAACAAAACAATATTCAAAACCCAATTACTATTCAATTAACTTGGGTACAGAAACGCATGCATCAAATGAAAAAATCCAATTATAAAAAAACAGCACACATTTAATACCCAATGAAGCTTTTCAGCATGCGTACAAAGGAGTTAATTTCCGAAACACACTTACGAGCTAATTTTCTTTCCGAGTCAAGCCTATATATTTAGAACAGTTATATACATCTAAAACATTATTTCTTTTTTTAAATAAAAAGTGTTCACTAATTTTGGGAAAACCCCAATAGAGTGATGAATAGATGAGTGAAAAAAATATTGGTAACCCAATGAAAAATGTAATAACCCAATTAAAATAGAAACCCTAGAGTAAAAAATCAAATGCTCAAAAAGTTATCTGGAGCTCTGCACTTTCTACCTCTGGGTAGTTGCATGTTGGTATCAATATTAATTCAAAAGGAAGCGGGTGTATGCCGAATTGACTCTGGTCAAGCAGAGTCCTGCAACTGAAGCACTGACTATTCATACAATCAAGTATGGTATGTAATGGTACGTATACACACCTTGAGAAACATTTGATGGCCTGGTGTCTTCTGGCGGGCTATCTAATCTGGCTTGTGTTGTTTCAGGTTGTTTGTCATTGTCACTCTTGCTTTTCCCCTCCATCCCAACTGAGAAATTCTGAATTTTGAAGAGGAATGAGAATTTATTTGATGGGAGTGTATGGAACATTCATCAATCTTTTAGTATTGTAACCACGAAGTGTGTGTCCGTGTGTTTTGTGTGTGTTGGTGTGCGTGTGTATGCATGCGTGTGTGCTGGTGTGTGTGCGTTTCTGTGTATGCTGGGGTGCATGCATGTGTGTGTAGGTGCATGGATGTGTGCTTGTGTGGGTGCTGGTGTGTGGGTTTGTGTGTGTAGGGAGGAGTTGCATGCATGTGTGTTGGGGTGTGTGGGGATGCATGCATGTGTGCTTGCGTGTGTGCTGGTTTGTGTGTGTAGGGAGGAGGTGCATGCATGTGTGCTTGCGTGTGTGTGTGTGCTACCTATGTTCACTATTATTTAGACCGTCTGGGTTAACCTCTTTAGTTGAAACTATTTCCGTCAGGAACCTGGGTTTCACACTTGCCTGTTTCTTGACCTTTTTATCGTCTACCGAAGCTTTTAGCTCATTGATTTCAGCCCAGAGTTGTTGTTTTCTGCAGGATCTAGTCAGGCGCTTCTCTTCTGCGCGGAGACGTTCCTTTTCCCTCTCCAACTCTGATTCTGAACTAGAACTCTCTGTTGAGTCGCTGGCATGCTCCCTCTGACTTCCTTTAGATATGATCCCCGCCGACAGATCGCCCGTCTCACTGATCTCTGCAGTGTCCATTTCAACAGAGTGTTGACCTTTGGAGTAAAATCGTTTATAGTTTTCTAGTATCTGTGACAAATTTCGCATTTTAACAGTTTTTCCACACAATAAAAGTTGGGGCCGTGTCACAATTTCGGAATAATTAAATGTTGCAGATGAAAATTATTGACTCCTCTCTATGTGATTTGCGCACTTAGCTTTTATAGTTATTACAGGAAAGGGATGAATGGAAATCTGCAACATTACCGAGCAACACGAACAAGGGAAAGGCATGGTCGTCGGTAATTAAGCACTTTGCCTTTAAGCAAACTATAACAATGTTAAAAGGTAGCAAGTATATTTAATCTACTTCTAGTCCTCCCTAATTCAAACCCTCTGCTTAGTCCATCTCGCGCTCATGCTCCCGCTGTTCCCGCTTTTCTTGTCTTTCAAGCTCATACCTCTCACGTTCATACCCATGTTCTTTCTCCACATATTCTTGTTTTTCTCTCTCTATATCTCACTTTACATTCAGCAATTCTATTTCCCTGTCAAATTGCATCTTAGCAACTTTCTCACTCTCAAATACATCCAATGTGTCTTTCTCCTGAACTAAGTTTTTGCAAAATGATTCTCCCCACAATACTTTCTGAATGACATCTTTTTAGCTGTCTCATCTATTCTAATGTCGTGATACTCAGCTACTTGCTTAAGCTTTGCCTTTGACACAAATATACGTCACTCATAACAATGTGTACACTTATGTAGCCAGCTACAAGACACAGCATTATTATATGTACACCTATGTAGCCAGCTAAAAGACACAGCATTATTATATGTACACCTATGTAGCCAGCTAAAAGACACAGCATTATTATATGTACACCTATGTAGCCAGCTACAAGACACAGCATTATTATGTGTACACTTATGTAGCCAGCTACAAGACAGGACATTATTATATGTACACTTATGTAGCCAGCAGCAAAATAAGGCATTATCATATGTACACTTATGTAGCCAGCTACAAGACACAGCATTATTATGTGTACACTTATGTAGCCAGCTACAAGACATAGCATTATTATATGTACACTATGTAGCCAGCTACAAGACACAGCATTATTATGTGTACACTTATGTAGCCAGCTACAAGATACAGCATTATTATATGTACACTTATGTAGCCAGCTACAAGACACGGCATTATTATGTGTACACTTATGTAGCTAGCTATCTGGCTACATAAGTAAATAATATAATCCTATATTCCATCTGGCTACATGAGTGTACAGATATTGATATGCCTTATACTGCAGCTGGCTTCATAAGTGTACATATACTAATGCCCCATCTTGTATCTGGCTACATAAGTAAATAGACCCGTGAAGATTCTGGGGTAGAATAGGTTTTCAGCAACCCATGCTTGCCGTAAAAGATGACTATGCTTGTTGTAAAAGGCCACTAACAGGGTCGGGTGGTCAGGCTCGCTGACTTGGTTAATGCATGTCATCGATCCGATTTGCACGGATCGATGTTCATGATATTAATCACTGGATTGTCTGGTCCAGACTCGATTATTTACAGACCACCGTCATATAGCTTGAATATTGCTGATTGCGGTGTTCAACAACAAACCAAACCAACATAAGTAAATAATAAAATCCTATATTCCATCTGGCTACATGAGTGTACATATATTGATGCCTTATACTGCAGCTGGCTAGATAAGTGTACATATGCTAAGGCCCCATATTGTAACTGGCTACATAAGTAAATTATTAAATCCTATATTCCATCTGGCTACATAAGTGTACATATATTGATGCCTTATACTGCAGCTGGCTACATAAGTGTACATATACTAAGGCCCCATATTGTAACTGGCTACATAAGTAAATTATTAAATCCTATATTCCATCTGGCTACATAAGTGTACATATATTGATGCCTTATACTGCCGCTGGCTACATAAGTGTACATATACTAAGGCCCCATATTGTATCTGGCTACATAAGTAAATTATTAAATCCTATATTCCATCTGGCTACATAAGTGTACATATATTGATGCCTTATACTGCAGCTGGCTACACAAGTGTACATAAGTGTAGATCTTGTAGCTTGTAAATAAGGCATTATCAAAAGTACACTTATGTAGCCTACAAAATAGGGCATTATTATATGTACACTTATGTAGCCAGCTACAAAATAGGGCATTATTATATGTACACGTATGTAGCCAGCGGAAAGAGAGGGCATTATTATATGTACCCTTATGTAGCCAGCTACACGATCAGGCATTATGAGATGTACACCAATGTAGTCGGCTGCAAGATACAGCATTATTATATGTACACTTATGTAGCCAGCTACAAGACAGGACATTGTTACATGTTATAACAGATTTGAAGCTATCGCATATTATTCTTTCAATATACACTTTCAGAGCTACAGATAAGCAGCATACTTGCGTAAAATCCCCCCCCCCCAAAAAAACAAAAAAACAACAAAAAAAAACAAAACAATATTCAAAACCCAATTACTATTCAATTAACTTGGGTACAGAAACGCATGCATCAAATGAAAAAATCCAATTATAAAAAAACAGCACACATTTAATACCCAATGAAGCTTTTCAGCATGCGTACAAAGGAGTTAATTTCCGAAACACACTTACGAGCTAATTTTCTTTCCGAGTCAAGCCTATATATTTAGAACAGTTATATACATCTAAAACATTATTTCTTTTTTTAAATAAAAAGTGTTCACTAATTTTGGGAAAACCCCAATAGAGTGATGAATAGATGAGTGAAAAAAATATTGGTAACCCAATGAAAAATGTAATAACCCAATTAAAATAGAAACCCTAGAGTAAAAAATCAAATGCTCAAAAAGTTATCTGGAGCTCTGCACTTTCTACCTCTGGGTAGTTGCATGTTGGTATCAATATCAATGTAAAAGGAAGCGGGTGTATGCTGAATTGACACTGGTCAAGCAGAGTCCTGCAACTGAAGCACTGACTATTCATACAATCAAGTATGGTATGTAATGGTACGCATACACACCTTGAGAAACATTTGATGTCCTGGTGTCTTCTGGTGGGCTATCTAATCTGGCTTGTGTTGTTTCAGGTCGTTTGTCATTGTCACTCTTGCTTTTCCCCTCCATTCCAACTGAGAAATTCTGAATTTTGAAGAGGAATGAGAATTTATTTGATGGGAGCGTATGGAACATTCAGCAATCGTTTAGTATTGTAACCACGAAGTGTGTGTCCGTGTGTTTTGTGTGTGCTGGTGTGTGTGCGTTTCTGTGTATGCTGGGGTGCATGCATGTGTGTTGGGGTGTGTGTAGGTGCATGCATGTGTGCTGGTGTGTGTGCTGATGTGTGTGTTTGTGTGTGTAGGGAGGAGGTGCATGCATGTGTGCTGGGGTGTGTGGGGGTGCATGCATGTGTTCTTGCGTGTGTGCTGGTGTGTGTGTTTGTGTGTGTAGGGAGGAGGTGCATGCATGTGTGCTGGTGTGTGTGTGTGTGTGTGTGTGTGTGCTACCTATGTTCACTGTTATTTAGACTGTCTGGTTTAACCTCTTTAGTTGAAACTATTTCCGTCGGGAACCTGGGTTTCACACTTGCCTGTTTCTTGACCTTTTTATTCTCTCATTTGCACATTCACAATCTGCCAACTGTTCCGCGAAGACCTATGGGAAGACTGCAGTATTTTGGCCCCAAACCAGGATGATTTCTAATTCAAAATGTTTTTGCTACACAGAAAGACCACAAATGGGGGCAACAAGTTCCCTCTCAAAAATCTTTTGGTATAACATGGCTGGGGAATGAACCCCGGACCTTCGCCTCTCTAGGCAGATCATCTACCACTAGACCAGGGAGGCGGTCACTTGTCAGAGAAGTACACAAAGTATGTGATCTAGACTACCAGTTGTTGGACTTTCATTTCGTGGAGACCGCCTCTGTTATCCCAAAATTTACATTTGTTAATAATAGTGAACTTTGTTGTAACTCAGGACTGTAAAAATGTATTACAAACAGCTAAGTCTACACTGCAAGGAGAAGACTGTTGTGTGACTGAGGATACAACAACAAAAGTGTGAACGACATCCCCTGTCTACCGTTTTCTCAGAAGCGCTAAAATGGGGGGACAACCAAGGATAAGACACAAGAATCTATTCACTGGCTGTTTATTTATGTGATCGGAAATCAGACACTGTGATATGTGTAAATGATCACCTGGGAGCAGCTGAGAGGACAAAAAATTGTCAAAGCAGCTGATTCAACATTGTTTACATATGATGAACGCTCTTCAGGGGCGACAACTCCCATCCGATCATCAAACTCTGACACTGAGGATGTAAACACAGGCAAAAATATGCAATGTATTGGTCAGGGCTTGTTTCATTGCAAAATATTATTTTGGAATATTAAAGAAATCCATAAACCTTGGATTTCAATAGTTCATTAGTTTAAGATCTTAACCAATGATTAGTCACGATATGGCTGAAATATTGCCGATGTGACTATAAATATTCACTCACTCACTCACTTAAACAATGATGTGCCAATTATGAGTTTATTGGTTTATGTGACTCTTTCGATCATTATGGAAATTTATGATCTGAGATAATCTAGAGATTTAGACAACTGTGGTGTATTAGGGGTATATTGTAAAGGGACCCACAATTTGTGACCCTCATGAAGTGGCAGGATATCACTGGTGGGTGCTGCAATGTATCTGCCATCAGAATGCCTTATTATGTCCCAACTAACGGTCATCGAATGCAGCTGTGTGCCTAGAATGATGGATCTACAGAATAGCATACCCGTGACTTTAACAAAAGCAGAGCAATCATAAAGCAACTTTCTTCACCACGTACAAAGGTAACAAAATCCCACTAGTTTTTCTACGCCATTTTGGAAAAACAATTTGAATTGAAAATGACGCCCATTTGAATAGTTTCGACGTCACTTTCAGTTTTCTTTTCAAATGTAACAAAGTAAAAACTCTAAATACGTTCATTCGTAACAATGAAATTCGTGAACTGATAGTAGTGATAGTAGTCGTTGAAAATGTGTGTCGGTTTATGTTCCAGATTTTGAATTGCGTAATCCCGTACAAAATATTGAAAATGTTGCAATGCTAGACGAGCGAGCACAAACGTTTTCTACTTCGGCCCTTAAATTATTATTAGTACTGCATGTGACATCTGACCTCCATTCTTAGTCACAGTTAACTGACCCCTGACCTGCCTTCTCGGTGAGAAGAGAACAGGAAAAAGGTAAATATGAAATTATAGTTTCAACTCATAAACTCACCTGAGTTGGCTATCGTCGCATCATCTCCTGGTGTGATAACCTACAACATTGCGTCCTCACTGTCATCTTCCAGTGTGGTCAACGTATTTGTGGCCATTGTAGTCCTTCGCAAAGACGAAATTGCCTCTTGCAGATGTACCTTAAAAATGAAATAAATCATCTATCACTTATTCCGATTTTGTTTCTTTCATGTTTCAATCACCCGTGAGGAAAACGTTTTCTTTACTCACAAGCCACTGTAACCACTTAACACCGAATCTATTTGACCTCACTACAAATTCAGGACACCGGTCTCTCTTCCAAAAACATCTATGTTACATCAGCTTCCACAGGTACAAAAGCATTGCAGTTTCAGACACGAAAAATGTAAATGTGTTCTGACAACGATAGATCCCATATCCTGCACTCACGTTAGCATTCATGAAGTTAACCTAAAATTGTCCTACATACAGGATATTAGAATATGAACCGTTACTCATTGATATCAAATCACAAATTGTTTGCACACTTATGAAATAGGTTTTGTCCTCAAATTCATCAGTAATTACAAACGGAAAACTCACCGTGTGTCAAACGCGACCACCACCCCTCCTCTGCTTGTACTATCTGGAACGTTGCCAGCCCGTCACTCCCTTGCTTGTCCCACCTGGAATGTCGCCAGGCAAGTTACGTCACACCCGGAATGTCGCCAGACAAGTTAAATCACTTTCTCATTCTTTCCTTTTAGATTAAATCTCCTATAGAAAGAGACTTTTAGGTTAGGTTAGAGGAGCACGGGCCATGTGTAGTCACTTAAATATTTCTAGATGTATTAATGTCAGAAATGCCCTATCCTATCTTTACTCAAGGCCAGCATCGGTCAACTTTCATTGCTGTTTCTAGAGTAAAATGGCAAATCGTGCATAAAAATCTGACATCGTCCTTGTCATGGGTGATTAAATATCAACCCCAATTCATGATACCCACCAAGTCTGTATTGCTATGAATGGGCACGGGTGGCCCAATTGTCCAAGGCGTCGCGATTCACTGTGCAGAGTTGCGTCCCTTCGACACGCCAGAAACCTATGCTTGTGGGTTCGAATCCCGGTTTGTCAGCACCAGTAGTATATAACGGGTCGCCAGAAACCTTTTTTGGTTGAGGGAGGTTGAGGGAAAATAGGGAAGGTGATTGGCTGATCCAAGTCATGTGATCGGATAGGATGACTCATGCATCAACAGCACGTCGGGAAAGGGGGGGAATGAAAGGTGTGTGTTTATAAGGCAGAAAAGAATTCATAAGAAAACAAAAGTAAAGGGTTATGAATAGAGCTATGTGTATAGCGTGCTACCCTAAATAGTCACACAGTACCCGTCAGCCCAGTTTGAATTGAGCGCGCTTGACAACTCACGTGGTCGTTTGAAATAACCCGCGCTCGCTAGAGCGTGCAACCTGGTTTGATTGAATACAGGGTGTGTGTTGAAAGTACATCATACCACAATAGAGACGGGTTGTGTCAACATGATATACCCCGGGTAATGTAGGAATAAAATATGTACGTCTAGCTGGATCAAATTCATCTTATACGGTCTACACGTTGTACACCATGAACATTAGACAACCTATATGGAAAAGACATAGAAGAAATAGATAAGACTACACAATCAGCAAGCTAGCAGTGTCGTTTAATTACATTTAGCGCGCATCAATGAGGTAGTCATGTCACCCTGCATTGACTATAACGCTGAAGGCAGCCGGATTTTTGAATCACCTGCGCTGCGTACTATTGTGAACCATTTATAAAGATTTATCCAGCCCTGTCCCGACTTGCATAGTTGATGTTTCAATGCTAGCTTTTCCATTTAACGCGATGTCAAATAAGCCCTACGTTTGAGTTTTAACCGTGTAACATGATGTGCACAGTTTTACTTCAGAACGTGCTATTTTGAAAATAGATAGAAAACTGATAAGTACGTACATGTACCAGTGTGACGGCACGAAGCTAGGTTTGTTGGGAAAGTGATGGAAGCAATCTATAGGACATTTTCATGTTTACAATACTTAATTCGAAGAGAGAACAGAGTTTATCATGGAAAATTGTTTGACGAGGAAAATGTTTTATTGGAAATATATGTCGAAGCAGGAAGCTAATGTATAGCAGAGAGACTAAGCGACCGACCGCCCATAACAATGTCAACATACGCCGGCCCTACAATTATTATAATGTTAACATACCAACCTCGCCTGAAGCTTCCCATTCATAAATTGTGTGACCAGTGTCCCGTATCTATGATATGATATGTTAGGGAAGATGTTGTACATTTGTTATTTTAAAAGGGAGTTATTACAGAGAGCATATATATTGGTATTCCCCTCATTAAACCTTTCTTTCGTTGGTGTCTATTAAACGTAACCGGTATTTAATACATTTGAATGATGTAGGAAAGTATGTGCGTGTATATGTTGTACCTATATCCGAACACGAATGTAGGACACCTTTCAATAGATCAATTACGGTTCTAACCACGACACGCAACATGACTATGAGCGTGGTTAGCAGTTCATATTTATACACATCGTAAATGACAGATTTCTGATGAATGAACTCGCCCGCACACATGTCTATAGTTAGTGAGTACTGTTTTACGCCGCATTAAGCAATATTCCAGCAATATCACGACGGGGGACACCAGAAATGGGCTTCACACATTGTACCCATGTCGGGAATCGAACCCCGGTTTTCGGCGTGACGAGCTAACGCTTTAACCACTAGGCTACCCGACCGCCCCCACATGTCTATAGGGTTATGTTCGCCCGAACTGTTAACAGTGACACATTGATAACAGGAAGGGTGTGTGGAATGCACTCGTCCTTGTAAGGGTAAAATACGCGTTTGAACTCACCATTTAAATGATGACATTACTTTTTAGATGTATTTGTATCAGTGAGTTAGTGAATTGAGTTTTACGCCACACTGGGCATTATTCCAGCTCTAGGGCGGTGGTCTGTCAATAAACGAGCTTGGACCAGACAATCCAGTGATCAACAGCATGAGCCGCGATCTGTGCAACTAGGAACCGAGTCCGCGAGACTGACCAACCGATCCCTGTCAGTCGCCGATAAGCATGGGTTACTGAAGGTCGATTCTATAACCCGGACCTTCACGGGTGTAGTATGACGAAGACTATATACTAATATGATCGCTTTTTTAACATACTCACAATGTCTGCTGTGAAGAAAAGAGTGTCTTCCAAGAATCCCTGCACGTGTAAGACTGTATAAACTCTACAGTAGTGTAGCCCGACAAACAGTTTTACTCTCGCCAGCAAACGGATTGGACGTGAACAACATGAAGAAAGCATCAGAGATTAGACTTGACCCTAGAGATATATTTAGGAAGACTACGTTGAGAAAATCACAACAGAGAAAGAAACCACAAGCAGCCAAGAAGTCGACGCTGAAGACAAAGAAGAGACAGGTAACACCTAAAATGAAAACGATGACAACCAAACAGGAATCGAAGACAACACCCCAACCCGTGAAAATACAACATGTGTCGGAGGTGAAGGTTGTGGTGGAACGGGCACTTGCTGCCTTGAAGCGTCAACAGAGTCAAGGGTATAAAAGAAAGCTTCATACCCTTTAATCGCACACCGTATTGGATCACCATGGGGGTTGCCACCTGTCCGGACTGTAAAAAAATGTTTTCAAGGAGAGATGTCATGTTACGACACAGGAGAAATAAACATAGCATACCGCCGCCGTTACAAGCCCACCCGCCGCCGCAAGTCCACTCGCCATTGCAAGCCCACCCGCTAACGCCGCCGCCGCAAGCCCATCCGCTACCGCCGCCGCCGCCGCCGCCGCCGCCGCCGCCGCAAGTCCACTCGCCATTACAAGCCCACCCGCTAACGCCGCAAGTCCGGTGGCCAGTGGATATAGGTACAACATCATCACGCACATACTTTCCTACATCATTCAAATGTATTAAATACCGGTTACGTTTAATAGACACCAACGAAAGAAAGGTTTAATGAGGGGAATACCAATTTATCATATAACGGGTAGGTTTCTCGGCAGGATAAAGCCAACGGATAAAAACGATATCCGTTGGGGTCATATGCGGATAGAGATGCAAATATCAAAGGTCAAGTAGGACTACTTTCGCTGTTTATAAACAAACATGGTGTCGCCCTCGTCATTCGGCGATCGAGTCAGAATTAACCATCGGGAATCTGGATAAACTACAGGGATAATTGCTATCATTATGAAAAGAACAGTCCAATATACTGAAAATCAGTGTCTAACTGTGACGTAGCTAAGGCATTTTATAAGTTTTGGCAACTTTGGAGATAAAAATTTCGAAACAATTTTGCAAGGGCACGAGGCCTAGCCAAGCGGGATGAGTAGCCATATCTGTGCTTGTAGACCTCTGCGGCTTAAAACCTTCTCCACAAATCAAAGTAGTTGGATATTGCCGAAATATGTTTGAATTGTTACCTTGTTTCGTTTAGTCGCTGTGTGTACATCTGACTACACTTCTTAAGGTTATAACAGGACAGACCGACTGTCAACAACGTCTGACCGTGGCCGTGACGTCTCATAGACTAGGGTTAGAGTAGCTTCCCTTTGACAAAGGGCAGTTACTCTACCGGACAGACCGATGAATTGCCGCTAAAGGCAATTAAAAACAACTGTTGTTTTACGTATATGTTGCTTCGCCACTGTATAAGAAACATATTTCAGTTGGAACTATATTGGCTACTGTCACTGTCCGACTGACACATCACTTACCCTGTGACGTAATAAATATTAATGCGCCCATTCCAGGAAAACTCGCAATATTTCGGTAACGTTTGTGAGAGAGGGAAAGCGATTTTAAAGCACAGAATTAAAGAATGACATTATATGATAAAGAGGTTATCACGCTTATGTGTTTGGGGATGGTAAATATCCTGTATTAGGAATAAACACTAGGTATTTTGCTCGCCAAGGCTCGCTAAATACAATGTTTATTCCTAATGCAGGATATTTAGCATCCCCAAACACACTCGCGTGATAACCTCTATATATATGCTCTCTGAAATAACTCCCTTTTAAAATAACAATTGTACAACACATCTTCCCTAACATATCATATCATAAATACGGGACACTGGTCACACAATTTATGAATGGGAAGCTTCAGGCGAGGTTGGTATGTTAACATTATTAAAATTGTAAGGCCGGGGTATGTTGACATTGTTATGGGCGGTCGGTCGCTTAGTCTCTCTGCTATACATTAGCTATGAATAAACCTGCTTCGACATATATTTCCAATAAAACATTTTCCTCGACAAAAAATTTTCCATGATAAACTCTGTTCTCTCTTCGAATTAAGTATTGTAAACATGAAAATGTCCTATAGATTGCTTCCATCACTTTCCCAACAAACCTAGCTTCGTGCCGTCACACTGGTACATGTACTTATCAGTTTTCTATCTATTTTCAAAATAGCACGTTCTGAAGTAAAACTGTGCACATCATGTTACACGGTTAAAACTCAAACCGTAGGGCTTATTTGTCATCGCGTTAAATGGAAAAGCTAGCATTGAAACATCAACTATGCAAGTCGGGACAGGGCTGGATAAATCTTTATAAATGGTTCACAATAGTACGCAGCGCAGGTGATTCAAAAATCCGGCTGCCTTCAGCGTTATAGTCAATGCAGGGTGACATGACTACCTCGTTGTTGCGCGCTAAATGTAATTAAACGATACTGCTAGCTTGCTGATTGTGTAGTCTTATCTATTTCTTCTATGTCTTTTCCATATAGGTTGTCTAATGTTCATGGTGTACAACGTGTAGACCGTATAAGATGAATTTGATCCAGCTAGACGTACATTTTTTATTCCTACATTACCCGGGGTATATCATGTTGACACAACCCGTCTCTATTGTGGTATGATGTACTTTCAACACACACCCTGTATTCATCAAACCAGGTCGCACGCTCTAGCGAGCGCGGGTTATTTCAAACGACCACGTGAGTTGTCAAGCGGTGTGTCTATTTAGGGTATTTAGGGTAGCACGCTATACACATAGCTCTATTCATAACCCTTTACTTTTGTTTTCTTATGAATTCTTTTCTGCCTTATAAACACACACCTTTCATTCCCCCCCCTCCCGCCCCCCCCCCCCCCCCCCTTACCCGACGTGCTGTTGATACATGAGTCATCCTATCCGATCACGTGACTTGGATCAGCCAATAACCTTCCCTATTTTCCCTCAACCTCCCTCAACCAAAACAAGTTTCTGGCGACCCGTTATATACTACTAGCACCATACCCGTGCTCGTGGGTTTCGCCGAAGTGGTAAACGTCTGAGACCTGCATCACTTCGGACCTTCCTCCCACATTAAGCTGACACGCCGTGATATGAATGATATATATGATATGGAATACTGTTAAAAGCGGTGTTAAACCCAACTCACTCACTCACTCACTCACCCACCCACCCACTCACTCACTCACTCACCCACTCACTCACTCACTATGAAATAATATCGACTAAAGCCGGCCCAGTCGCCACGTTGAAACATATTGCCGACATCAGACCCGCACGAGAAGGGTGTGTCGTCGGAAGGCTTAAACATTTCCTTACAAGATGATGTATATACTATATGTCTTCACTGTCTGGGCCTATATCTCGTGGTACCTAATGATACATAAACACTTGCAACAGTAAAACAAACTGTTCGTCGTTGCGTGGTCAGCGTTTCATTGTGTTGTTACTCGTCCTTTGAAGATGCCACTGTTTACTTACAATAAGTGGGTATCGCACAGTGTTCAAAACCAAAGCACGTACTTATGCACTGCGGGAACTAATTTCTATAATAAATATGGAAAATATTCAACTTCCTTGATTTATTCAAGGACATTGAGATGATAGATCACTGAGAGGAGCTTAAGCACACTCGATGACCCAATCAACCTGTTGCCAGGATGACGTCACATGACATTGTTTCGCCGGTGCATCTTGCAACATAAGATAGCTATGCGATAAATCGCAAAGAACAATGAAGAACGAAGCGTGGTTTATTTCAAGATAAACCATTGTTTCTATCTTGACGTCATTTCTGGTGATTCTAATATGCTCGCAACTTGATGACGTCATACATTGGACGACGGTATTTCTGAGAGGGAAGTGTCTAGCAAGTTGTTCTTCATAGATGTAGCTGGGCTACGCAGATAAACGCAGTTGCCGAACGCTTCCATCCAAAAGAGTGAGAGGTATGGCAATCGGTATTAGGAGAAAAGGTGATCGACGTGAGGATTGTGAGAATATGCGGAAAATACCAAACTTAAGCCACCTGTTCGTAAAATGGACTTGTCCGATATTTCCGATATCGGATTCTATTCAGGGTGTCGTCATTATTAAAAGTGTGGGTAAATATTTTTATCAACATCCTTAAATAGTCTGCACATAATGTAGATATCTCATATAAGAAATATACGACAAGTGAGAGTTGTTTATGGAACAATACAACTCTGCAGGAAGAATAAACAATGAGAGGCTGATCACTTTTCATTGGACAACGTGACTATCGATCAACCGCTATTCGACCATTAATGAATCACATAAAAAAATCAACTCCTGTCCGTGTTTCCTCTTCTCAATGTGAAATCTGTGTCTCTTCTGAAGCACGGCGGCGGCTGTCTGTCAGTGACGAGATCTTGTCAAAACAGGCCTTGATTGAAAAACCTGAAGAAACTGTTTGGAAACTTGTCTTCTTTATCAATGCTAGATAGTGTGGTCCTGATAGTGTACGCTGTGTAAATCAGACAGAAATGTAATCTTTAAAGTTTTTTAACATAACTATATTTTTCATGCGTACTAACACAGCACTGAGTCATTCGATTTGAGTGCGTGGACAGTGTTTTTTCACACGCGGATTGATACAAACAGCTGAATCCTGATCGGTGACAGGTTCCCAACCCCCCCCCCCCCCTTGAAACAGGTCTTCGATGTTATTTTTGGTAATAAATAGTATACACCCAATCTGTACGAGTAATTACAGGAAATATGTCACCAGTGAAATTAGCTCAAATAATTTCAAATATAACATATTTCCCATAATCACTCGTACCTCGTGGGTTATTCTGTAAATATACTTCATTAAATTTGTATGAACACTACTATTTGTTATGAAACAAATCAATATTGTCATCATTCTGGTATTCCACAAACACGAAGTCTGGCACAGGATCATAAGCAAACATCTCCAACTCAAGTTCTCAAACTCAAATCTTCATCAATCTGACCTTAGCGTCATAGGTCAGTGACCAATATGCCCGTCTCTGTGCTCATTGAGTTGTGATTGGCTTCATGTGCAGTCACGCAATTGGGATACGTTGATGGACCCGGAAGTGTTATTGTGGAGATTTTCTGGACAGTGTAGGTCCCCAGGTCCCCATGGTTGTCATAACATATTGAGTGAGTGAATATTGATTTACGCCACACCCAACCATTTGAACTATACCGCGGAGGTCTGTCAATAATTGAGGTTGGACCAGCCAATGTTTGATGGCATGTACCAGGACAGAATCTGATTTTATGAAACAAATTAAAATCACAATTGTTTCACATAATTTGATGATGTAATCGCTGGGTGTTACAAAATCCCCGATTTGATGCAAGTGTAACAAAGAATTAGATTCGAGTGCATTCAGCATGGATTTTAGGAACGCTTCTTTGTGACACTTTAATGACGAATACGGTCAAAGGGATCACGCCACTTTCACGTGATAGCAGTATGCAGCCTTCTAATTGGCTACGGCCTGAACGTCCTTGCGCCATGTTCATAGTATCGTAATAAAACGTTGGAAGATTTCATCACGACGCCTTCCTATTTTGCAGGTAAATATAAGTTTCAGAGGAGGATTTTCGCATAAGAGAATGGTATGTGTGTGTGAGATGTAGTTGATAGTATGTAACAGACTCAAAGCCTTTTCAACGTATTGGTATGTTACAAAAGCTAAGCGACAATACGTAGAAAATGCTATAGCTGATATTGAAAAGCTTTGCGATCAGAAGTTGACTTCTAGAAGAACATTGGAAATTAGATGACTGAGAATATACCATTTGAAGTTCAGGTATCGGATTGAACAATATCAAGTGATAGAGAGACGGTATTAGGGGTTTGGTAAGAAGCATATTGGGCCCTCTCAAACTTTAATGTTAGTGAAGGCAGACATGAAGGCGACTGTGATGTTTGTGGTGAAGAATATACCGCGCTTGACACTGTTCTATACTCCACACTATTATACAGGCTCAGAATGGCACATCTTCAGGGTGTGACAAAATACCAGCAGAGGTGCTTAAAAATGAAAACTGTGTTAGTTTTATTCAGAAACTGTTTGACTTGTGCTTTCGTTTAGGGAAAATGCTCTTCGTGTGGGTAAAGGGTACAATTAACGCTGTACCAAAGAGTTCTACTGCAGTCCCAAGAGATTCGCTTTCGTACAAAGGTATTGCTTTGGCACGCTCAACTTACATGATGTACTGCTGTGTCCTGAACAACCAACTTTCCAAACACGCTCAACTCAACGACCTCTAGTCTGACAGCCACAATGGCTTTAGAAGCGGACGATCTAATAGAGCATGTGTCAACCTCACCCTCCATTATAGTAACCCGTCTTAAACAGTCAACTTTGTTACCTTCGTAGATTCCAAGAAAGCATATGACTGTATAGAAAAAAATATTTTTTGGAAAAAACTAGGAAACATTGGTATTCATGGACTGTTTTATTGTGCAGTTTACATCACTATGTACGTATGTCAAGTGTTGTGTTAGATTAAACGGTCGGTTTACGCCTTGGTTCGACGTGAAGTGTGGCCTCAAACAAGAATGTTTTTTTTATCTCCCCGTCTGTTTAATCTATACATTAATTATCTTATTATGTGTGTTAATCAGATGTCTATTGGAGTGGAAATCGACGAGGATAATATCAACATTTGAGCTTATGCAAACAACAACATTTTAATCGCGGAAATGAAGGAAATATGAATCTAATACTAGATTGTCTTAATGTAGAGCCTGGAAAGTAAAATGACTATCAATGCAACAAAATCAAGATCGATCCACTTCGGAAATACGTCTGTGTGCAGAACCACAAGCATATATACTGAACCAAATTAAAAACTTCACAATCCTAAAATTTGAACATTTTGACCAGTTATCATTGTGGGCCCTTATTGTGTATTTAAACAGTAATGTCCACGTATTGTCTTCAGATAACACACGTTTTTGTGCAGGTGAATCGATCAAAATCATGTGCACAGCACTATAGTGGCAAAAGTGTTTTTTCACGTGCAATTGGTCACGTGGCCATAATACCGCACGTGTTTTCAGCCATACTTGTTAGCAGTCATTAACAAAAAAAGAAAAACACAAGAAAACAAAAGTCTTTACGGCCATTTGTCATGCCACGCCTTTCAAATGTGCAACGTGAACGTGCCATCGGCATGTTGCAGACGGGAACGTCCGTAGCTGAAGTCGCAAGAACGATGGGTTGTAGTCGATGGACTGTTTATGATTTACAGACGCGTCTACAGCAAACGGGTACCACCGCTGATCGCCCTCGGCCAGGTCGACCACGTGTGACGTCACATGCAGAGGATCGTCAGATTGTCTTACGTCACCTCTGTAACCGATTTTTGACGGCTACATCAACCAGAAAACCAGGACTGTTTAGGGGTAGACTAAGTACGCAAACTTTTCGAAACCGTCTGAGAGCTGCTCACCTTCAAGCACGACGGCCATACAGCGGGCCGATTCTGACTCAATTACAGACATCAACGTCACTTGTGGGCACAGCGACACTTACGATGGACTCAGAGGAATTGGAATCAAGTCGTCTTCAGTGATGAATCCCGATTGAATCTTCGATTTGCTGACGATAGGGCGAGGGTGTGGAGGCGCCGTCATGAACGTTACGCCCAGTGTTGTGTACAGGAAGTTGACAGATTTCGAGGCGGAAGTGTCATGGTGTGGGGTGCATTCTGTGGCAATGCACGTTCCAGGCTTCTCGTCATCCGTGGCAACCTCAACGCTGCTGCTTACCGCGACCAGGTACTGGCACCAGAACTTCTGCCTTTTATGGCAGCACATGGACCCGGTTTGATCTTCCAACACGACAATGCCAGACCCCACACAGCAATTTTGACAAGGAATTTCCTTCAGAATGTAGGAGTCAACGTTATGAACTGGCCGTCAAGGTCTCCCGACCTCAATCCCATCGAACACGTCTGGAATGCTCTTGGCAGAACCAACCACAGAATTTGCAAGATCTTGGCACCATTTTGCAGCAACAATGGCGTCGTCTTCCCAATCAAGTGTTCACAAGCATCACAAGGTCCATGCGGAGGCGTTGTGTGGCAGTTGTCAACGCACATGGTGGCCATACACGCTACTGAACTTGTGTGCCATCAGATTCTCGTGCTTGGGACTTATGATTTAAACTGATGTTATTATCGAATACCGTAGGTGCTTGGAACAAATTATGGTTACCACCGTTAATTAAAATCCATGGCATGAAGTATAATACGTACATTAAACTATACGGCTCCTTGGTGTGGTCCACAATCCAGCTCGGAGCAAAAGTCTGTGGAAACCACAACCTCTCGTGTATGAATGGAACTCAAAATAAGGCTGTGAGACTTTTATGGGCCTTAGAGAATTTGTTCCAAGTAATTCAGGAGACTTGGGAAGGGTACCTTTAACAACACGACAGTTAGAGACCGTACGTAAGTTATATAAACGCTTTGGTTCTCTTCAACACAGAACACGAAGGAAAGGTTTTATGTGGGTCAACAGACGTGATGGATAAGAAGAGAAACTGGATTAAGTACAGTACACTTAGTACTGGAAGCTTCATTTCAACGGATAGTGATTATCATTATCGTCATTATAGTAAAGAAGTTAGAGACACAGTAATTGAGAAGTACAAAAGAGACTTTACTGGATCAATAAACCAAGTTAACAGTTAAAGGGTAACGGAGGAAACAAACTACGTCTGTACAACCAGTTCAAGAGCGAGCACAGTGAGGAACATTTCAACCAATTTGCCATGGCTACATTAAATTGTACAAGGCTTGCAGTTTTTAGGAGCTGGATGGCTCCTATTCGATTGGAAACTGGACGGTATACAAACGTACATCAAGATGAGAGTGTGTGTGTTATCTGTAACAGCTGCATTTAGGGGGAGATACATGTGTTATTACACTGTCCAATGTATAATGATGTTCGCCAGGGTTTACTTAACATATGTAATGAAGTGTGGTGAAATTAAAGCAATTAAAGTGATGTTGTTAAAGTTCTTATTAATATTTAGGAGATCGGCCTTTTTCAAACATACGTTTAGTCTCTCATAACCCAAAAGAAGTGGCTCAATTTGTGACACATTATATAATATTATATATGTAAAAATAAGGTGAGAATTAAATAAACTAACTGCATGTTTGTCTGTCTGTCTGCAAAACCCTGAATTAAGGTTTAATCCCCTCTCATCTAAATAAAATCGTCCAACATCGGCACCTGCACACACATGGAGGGTAGTTACAAAGACAAAACAACCAGCTTAGACAGTGGAAGGATATTTACAGAAACAAACAAAATTTTATTATCCGGCAAATAGGGGCATTCCTATAAAAAATGCATTTCATCACCGATTGCATTTTTACATAATGTACATTTTGTCTCCTTTAAAGACATTGAATGATCTCCGATTTTCAACAATTGACCTGTGATTTTAGCAGTTCTGAAGCGTGTTAGATATATACGTAGGTTAGAGGGTTATAATGTCAATTATGGCTCCAAGGAAGGTATCTCTTTATAAATATAAGTAATATCCTTTGATGAATTCACTTTGGAAGGTCTCCTATTTTGAACAAACGGTTCAATCAAAACTGTTGCAATCATGACAAACAAGAGATATCATTTGTGAAATCATTCAGAAATGGGAAGTTGTTGTCTTGATTACATTGGGTAAATGAAACATTATTTTCCAAACACTATCTGAGGAGTCATCAGATGATGGTAATTTACACCAGTACGAGATTTAGTGAACATGTTCAGTGAATTATAATTAAGGTAGGCCTACATGTTTAATACATTTTAAATGTACATGTTCCAAGAGTATTGGTTTCTCAAAGCCCACTATTTCTGAATCATCTAGCAATATGTACTGAACCAGGTGGTTCAAAATAGTTTAATCTGAAAATCGATAAGCATTGCTAACAGTCTATTGTGCTTGTAACAATGTATACATAGACCTCGATGCCTGATCTTTCAGTTTTTTCTGATCTTTACACATTCTTCTGGTGTCTGACACCAAAAACATATGCCTTATTTGGCGACAATATTACATCCGTTTGACTTATTGATTACATTATTCTTCAAATGCTGTTAAACATTTCTATGATGATCTGAAGTTAAATCCTTCAGCATATCATACCATATAATATCACTAAAGTTTTAGTACAATCCAAGTAAATTCGATAATAATGTTATATACACTTTGCACTTCATTAAAACCATTTTAGATAGAAACGTTTATAGGTCGTCTAGGCACAGTGCGAATAAGAAGGTGACAAAATTTTCACCTGTTGTACACCAATAAGGAACAATCCGTTGTATCAACATTATGTGAAACATGCGTTATCTGGTACAGTAAAAGTATCTCAGCACATTCAGAATAAACACTTTGTAAATGGTTGAGTAGTTATTCCTGATCCCGGCTTGCGCTTCGCTGAGAGTAGACAATTAGGGAAAGCTTTCACAAGTAGCTAGTTATTCAATACAGCCGTGAAAAATGTATAAACTATCACTGACTTTTACGCCTCTCATAACTCAGTAAGAGTGGCTCTATACACTGTGTATATAATTTACAATTATAATTTTGCATTTGTAAGAAATCTATAAAGGTGAGGCGAGAATAAAAGTTCTGTCTGTCTGTCTGCCCCTGCACTGCCACGGTCAGCTAAACTTCCTTTACTTGTTATAGATTGTTTTGATTGAAGCTACAAGTCAGGATTCAACGAGAGAAGGCATTTACATAAACAGGCAGTATTACATGTTATTACATGGGCAGAGCTTTTGATGTATTCATTGTACATAAAGTCAAAACTACAAAATCCTTTTATGTATACAAGTACGGCCTATGCATATGTACAACGTACAAGGCTGTAGAATTACAGGTGTGACACAAGGACCAGCAGTCCGGTATATACATTTATCCTACTGGATATCCTACTGGATTTGGGCCTGCCGTACAAAATAAAATACATACAAGGTTTTGACATTATCCTGCAGGATATAAGCTCACTCGAGCAAGCCGTACAAAGTAAAACACATACAAGGTGTGATATTATCCTGCAGGATATAAGTTCCTTCGAGCAAGCCGTACAAAATGAAACACATACAAGCTGTGACATCATCCTGCAGGATATAAGCTCACTCGAGCAAGCCGTACAAAGTAAAACACATACAAGCTGTGACATCATCCTGCAGGATATAAGCTCACTCGAGCAAGCCGTACAAAGTAAAATACATACAAGCTGTGACATTATCCTGCAGGATATAAGCTCACTCGAGCAAGCCGTACAAAGTAAAACGCATACAAGCTGTGACATTATCCTGCAGGATATACGCTCATTCAGGAATGCCGTACAAAGTAAAACACATACAAGTTGTGACATTATCCTGCGGGATATAAGCTCATTCGAGCAAGGCGAACAAAATAAAACACATACAAGGTGTGACATTATCCTGCAGGATATACGCTCATTCGGGCATGTTGTAATAAATAAAACACAAAGGTGTGACATGCTGGATGACATAAGCTCATTCGGGCAATCCCTACAAAATAATACACATACAAAGTATGACATTACCTTGCAGGATATACCCTCATGACGGCATGCCGTACACAATAAAGCATATACAAGATTTGGCATTATATTACAGGATATAAGTGCATTTAGACATGCCTTACACAAACAAACAATAAAACACATACAAGATTTGATTTTTTTCTACAGGATATAGGGGTCACGGGTGGCCCAGTCGTCTAAAGCGGCGCGATTCGCTGTGCAAGGTTGCCAAGGGACGCCCAAAACCCATGATTGCGGGTTCGAATCCCGGTTCGCCCCGATTATGTTTCTAGGTTTGTCAGCACCATACCCGTGTTCGTGGGTTTCATCGAAGTGGTAAACGTCTGAGACCTACATCACTGTACATCACCTCATTATCAAGGGTATCAGCTACCAAGCAAACTACACAAAGAAATGTTTAAAGATTATGTGTCCTGCTGTCTACTGTATTTCGGTTTGACAGATGATTTCATCTAGGAGATACTAAACATATTTAAGATTTAAGATTTAAGATAAAGATATATTCACCAAATACCATGTATGAAGAACCCTTGAATATGAAGTTAGTCAGTACCAAACATGCTCGTTTTGTAAGATGAAAGAAGAATGTATTCTTCATGTCTTCTATGAATGTAACATTGTCAATCATATCTGGGTGTTCCCGGAAAGCATCTTAACTGCCTCACATCAAAACAATTAGTATCAACTGTAAAAATGTATGCGTTGGTTGGGATTTTTTTATTCCTCAACCACATCATCCTAGCCAGCAGGAAGTATATAACCCGATGTAGTAAAATTGGTTCTAATCCTTTAAATTGATGGGTGATTTTAAGAAAACACTAAATATATCTTTCACTGAAGCTTTATTTACAAAACAAAATGATGCCGAACACAGTTTTAATAAAATGCAAAGGCATTTGGAGAATATATGTTTCCAGAAATGTACTGTGTGTGTGTGTGTGCGCGTGCGCGCGCAAACACGTGCGTGTGTGTTGGGGTTGGTGGTACTGCTGCTTAACGCTTTGCAAAAAGTGTTTGTGACGGGAACCACCTTTTCGCGTAATCCTTCAGAGCGTTTACGTGAACACATGCCTATGGTATACTAAGTGACTGAACGCTTGGAACAACATGTTGCTCTGACGCCTGTATACAACTAAAACGGACATTTGACTCTTTTTTTTAAACCTGCGCTAGAATTGTGATGCATAATGTAATGTGAGCAGCTTTTATTCCTTGAGCTACCACTATACGTAGGTGATACGGGCAGCCATGCTATTGCTGTCTTGACCTCACGATAGGCAGGACGAAGCGAACTATCACAATTGATATCCACTGTGTCAGGTCAGCATTCCTTGACACCAGGAGGTCAAACACTCTTTGATGGCCTCGAAGAGCTGCGAACACAATTGGAGTCTAACCACTTTCTCCACATAAGTTGATGTTGGAGGGTGACAAGATATGTTGCACTATAGCTGTGTTACCTCCAATACAGGCAAAATGAATTAAGCTATTACCATGGTCATCCATCAGTGTCAGATCAGCCTCCGTTGATACGAGGAGATCAAACACACGTTGGTGTCCTTTACAAGCTGCTACCATTACTGGTGTTTTCCCATTACGTCCCCTACTATTTATGTTAGAGGGTGACAAGACATGTTGTATTATAGCTGTGTTACCTCCAATACAGGCATGATGAGGTAAGCTATGACCATGGTCATCCACCAGTGTCAGGTCAGCCTTCTTTGATACGAGGAGATCAAACACACGTTTGTGCCCTGCAGTGGCTGCTGTCATTAAGGGTGTATATCCACCCTCTCCTCTAGTATTGATGTTAGAGGGTGACAAGACATGTTGTACTATAGCTGTGTTACCACCATTACAGGCATGATGAAGTAAACTATTACCATGGTCATCCGCCAGTGTCAGGTGAGCCTTCTTTGATACGAGGAGATCAAACACACGTTGGTGTCCTTTACAACGTGCTACCATGACTGGTGTTCGTCCATATTGTCCTCTAATATTGATGTTAGAGGGTGACACCAAATGCTGCACTATAGCTGTGTTAACTCCAATACAGGCGAGATGAAGTAAGCTATTACCATGGTCATCCAACAGTGTCAGGTCAGCCTTCTTTGATACCAGGAGATCAAACACACGTTTGTGCCCTCTAGTGGCTGCTGTCATGACTGGTGTTCGTCCATACTGTCCTCTAGTATTGATGTTAGAGGGTGTCAAGACATGTTGAACTATAGCTGTGTTACCGCCAGTACAGGCATGATGAAGTAAACTATTACCATGGTCATCCCGCAGTGTCAGGTCAGCCTTCTTTGATACGAGGAGATGAAACACACATTGGTATCCTTTATTAGCTGCTACCATGACTGGTGTATGTCCATCTTGTTCTCTAGTATTGATGTTAGAAGGTGACACAACATGTTGTGCTATAGCTGTGTTACCACCATCACAGGCAAGATGAAGCAAACTATTACCATGGTCATTCAGCAGTGTCAGGTCAGCCTTCTTTGATACGAGGAGATCAAACACACGTTGGTGTCCTTTACAAGCTGCTACCATGACTGGTGTATGTCCATCTTGTCCTCTAGTATTGATGTTAGAGGATGACAAGACATGTTGTATTGTAGCTGTGTTACCTACAATACAGGCAAGATGAAGTAAGCTATTACCATGGTCATCCCGCAGTGTCAGGTCAGCCTTGTTTGATACGAGGAGATCAAACGCACGTTGGTGTCCTTCACAAGCCGCTGTCATGACTGGTGTAAATCCATACTGTCCTCTAGTATTGATGTTAGAGGGTGACACCAAACGCTGTACTATAGCTGTGTTACCTCCAATACAGGCATGATGAAGTAAGCTATTACCATGGTCATCCATCAGTGTCAGATCAGCCTCCGTTGATACGAGGAGATCAAACACACGTTGGTGTCCTTTACAAGCTGCTACCATGACTGGTGTTTTCCCATCACGTCCTCTACTATTTATGTTAGAGGGTGTCAAGACATGTTGTACTATAGCTGTGTTACCGCCAGCACAAGCATGATGAAGTAAACTATTACCATGGTCATCCCGCAGTGTCAGGTCAACCTTCTTTGATACGAGGAGATCAAACACACGTCGGTGTCCTTTACAAGCTGCTACCATGACTGGTGTATGTCCATCTTGTTCTCTAGTATTGATGTTAGAAGGTGACACAACATGTTGTACTATAGCTGTGTTACCTCCAATACAGGCATGATGAAGTAAGCTATTACCATGGTCATCCACCAGTGTCAGGTCAGCCTTGTTTGATACGAGGAGATCAAACACACGTTGATGTCCTTCACCAGCTGCTGTCATGACTGGTGTTTTCCCCTTACGTCCTCTACTATTTATGTTAGAGGGTGTCAAGACATGTTGTACTAAAGCTGTGTTACCACCAGTGCAGGCAAGATGAATTAAGCTATATTCATGGTCATCTAACAGTGTCAGGTCAGCCTTGTTTGATACGAGGAGATCAAACACACGTTGGTGTCCTTCACCAGCTGCTGTCATGACTGGTGTTTTCCCATTACATCCTCTACTATTTATGTTAGAGGGTGTCAAGACATGTTGTACTAAAGCTGTGTTACCACCAGTGCAGGCAAGATGAGTTAAGCTATAACCATGGTCATCTAACAGTGTCAGGTCAGCCTTCTTTGATACCAGGAGATCAAACACACGTTTGTGCCCTCTAGTGGCTGCTGTCATGACTGGTGTATATCCATACTGTCCTCTAGTATTGATGTTAGAGGGTGTCAAGACATGTTGAACTATAGCTGTGTTACCGCCATTACAGCCATGATGAAGTAAACTATTACCATGGTCATCCACCAGCGTCAGGTCAGCCTTCTTTGATACGAGGAGATCAAACACCTTCCGGTTTCCTTTACAAGCTGCTACTATGACTGGTGTTCGTCCATATTGTCCTCTTATATTGATGTTAGAGGGTGTCACAACATGTTGTACTATAGCTGTGTTACCTACAATACAGGCAAGATGAAGTAAACTATTACCATGGTTATCCACCAGTGTCAGGTCAGCCTTCTCTGACACGAGGAGATCAAACACCTTTTGGTGTCCTTTACCAGCTGCTAGCATGACTGGTGTAAATCCATACTGTCCTCTAGTATTGATGTTAGAAGGTGACACCAAATGCTTAACTATAGCTGTGTTACCTCCAGCACAGGCAAAATGAAGTAAGTTATTACAATCGTCATCCACCAGTGTCAGGTGAGCCTTCTTTGACACGAGGAGATCAAACACGCTTTGGTGTCCTTTACAAGCTGCTACCATGACTGGTGTATCTCCATTACGTCCTCTAGTATTGATGTTAGAAGGTGACATGACATGTTGTACTATAGCTGTGTTACCTCCAATACAGGCATAGTGAAGTAAACTATCACCATGCTTATCCAACAGAGTCAGGTCAGCTGATGCTGATGCGAGAAGAAGAAACACACTTTGGTGTCCTGCAACGGCCGCTATCATTAAGGGTGTACGTCCATCTTCCTCTCTAGTATTGATGTTAAAAGGTGAAACCACATGTACTATAACTGGGTTACCTCCCTGAGAGGCATAACTGAGTAAACTATTACCCTGGTCATCCACCAGTGTCAGGTCAGCCTTCTTTGACACAAGGAGATCAAACACATTTTGGTGTCCATTACCAGCTGCTACCATGACTGGTGTCTGTCCATCCTGTCCTCTAGTATTGATGTTATAAGGTGACAAGACATGTTGCACTATAGCTGTGTTAGCACCAGCACAGGCAAGGTGAAGTAAGCTATTACCATAGGCATCTAGCAGTCCCAGGTGAGCATTCTTTGATACGAGGAGATCAAACACAGTTTGTTGTCCTTTACCAGCTGCTGTCATGACTGGAGTAATACCATCATGTCCTTTAGTGTTGATGTTCGAAGGCGATATGACATGTTCTACTATTGTTTTGTTACCACCTAAACATGCATAGTGTAGTGATTTCCCGTACTTGTCATTAATGTTCTTGTTTGATATTGATTGCAATAACTGGTAACATTCATTGGATCCTGTTCGTGCAGCTTCCATGAGTGGAGTCCTGCCTTCATCATCTACAGAATTCATAACAACAGTCTTAAAGAGGTCTCTGTTGTGTTGTTTCAACACTTCTAGTATTTTCTGCTGTCCTGTCATGCACGCTACATTTATGATGGTTTTGTAATTTTCAGTAGTACTGACTCCATCGGCACCCTGTTCTTACAGATATAGTAATGTTCCAGAACTTCCACTCAAAGCAGCAAATAAAAGCAGGCTATTCATTAAGATGATGCCTGGATATTCACACCTAGAGAAAAGCCACTTTAACAATGTCACGTTGTTTTTTAATACACAACCTGTAAACGATTCTTTGATTTCTTTTTGCGTAAATTCTTCGCCAGTTTTCTTTTCTATACTTTTTGCAAACTTTGAACTGTGTCCACGTACAATCCAACATAAGAAACTGTGGTCCATGTCTCTTTTGTGAAACCAACTTTCTTCCATGGATTCGTCAGGCTGGAGCTTTTCAAGAAGTTGAAGAACTATTTTGTCTTGCTGGAGGATGGGGTGTGTCACTGATTTGGAAAAATGCCCATCTTTTATTGATTTTGCAAGCCGTGTGGTTAGAATGTCATAGTAATTTTCTGAGATGTAGATGACATGAAGGTGTTCATCAGTCTCGGTTTCTGATACTGGCTGGGGTTGCACTCTCTCATATATGAAGTTGTCACTGCAATGAGTCAGCACAAGTGTTGGGCTGATATCATACAAGACACAAGCACAGGCATCATAGATCGAAGAGTGGGCAAATCCCACTGTATCTCCACGTGTGAAGTATGTTCCCCTGAAGCCCTTTGCTGCGTCGTACATTCCTGAACATGAAGCTTTTGGGAACAAGTCTAACACGGTACTAACCATATTGTCCAGTACCTGGTCCTTTCCTGCTGATTCCAACATGGCCAAATCTAACTTCTCCTCACACAGTAGCATAAGAACCAATATGGCTGATCGATCAGTTTTTGATCCCAGTAAGCTGTTTAGTTCTAATCTAAGATAGAGCAGTGGTTCCTTGAAAAAATTCATCATATTTTTGGAAAAAGAAGAAAATTCAAAAAATAGTTTACAAGTAAGTGGAAATCCAAACACAGAATCGGCGTCCCACAAGTCGCATTGTAACATATCTTCATAATCTGTGTCATTTTCATTATCTTCATCAAAACACTTGTTGTGGAGTTTTCTGTGTTTCTCAAATATAGCTTTCTTCTCTTCCTGAGTATATCTGTGTTTCGTTTGTGTTGTCATATCCATCACTGTTTGTCCCTTGAACAACGATAACCCCTCATACTGCATCTGGGCAAGCCCATCGTGGAAGTTGTAGGTCTTGGATGTGAACACAACACGGATATCCTTTGTGGGTTGTTGTGCTGGACCAGAAACACTACTAGTTTTCTTTTCACCTCTTCTTTTGGCTTGCTGATTTCTGAGTGAATGTTTCTCAAATGTATTATTGCACCGTTGCAAGTGAAGAACAAGCTTACTCAGAAATGGTTTCAGCTGGGAAACATCTGCAAACATATCATCTATGATCAGAAATACTCTAGGTGATAAACTCAAGAAGCTACCCAGGTCGAACTGATCAATCCTGTCCACAGCCGCCAGCTTGTACCCCCTTCTTCTGTACTGTGAACCCAAAATGAGAGCAGTCGTGGTTTTCCCTTCTCCTGGAGCACCACAGATGGTGACATGGCCAAATTCCTCCAGATTTCTTTTTGCACTTCTGAAGGCTTCTGCTTCAACAAAGACTTCTTTTGCTGCACTTATTTGTAGGTCAAGGGTAGCTAGAAACACAAACAGAACAGTATTATATCTTTCATGCATGTTATAATATAAAAGATGCTAATGTTGTTGCTTTTGAAACTACTTTGATTATGAAGGTTGGTGCTGTCATGTGAGAAAGTGTCTTGGTGAGAGTGTTCGACAATCCCTAAATTCTAAATCAGGTCAATACCACTCAGTGACTGAGTCACAAGATGTATAAGAATATTTGCCTTTTAAATAGAAGAGAACTGTTCCCGAGTGGTTCCGGGAAACCACTACAAACCTATAGTTGAAAAATAAAATATTTCTGATTGCAATAAGTTAACACATATATATATTAGTTTCTGTAAACAATAATTCAGTTTGTAATTGTCCTTTTTTTCTTTTTTTTTCAACTTTTTATTCAGTCATTACACATGATACATAAGCACTTGGAGAGCAATGCAGTTTTACGAATATCGATCTTTCTCAAAAGGATATGGTACAGAGGAGGCCTAAAGCATAATCCACATCATGGTACAGAAGAGGACCATGAGGTTTGTAATTGTCCTTGCTGAAACAATCTGAATCTGTGTGTGTGTATTCCCGTATGAAGCAATGGGTTTAATGGTTGCATTACCATTAAAACATTACTTAACAAATATTGACAATTCTTTGACTACAATATTACTTTGATTTATCTTTCCACCTCCGAAACAAATTTCATATTTAAGTATGTTTTCTTATTGAAATGATTGTGAACTATTCAGCAAATATATACAGTTGTTTCTCAAGTTCCTGTTTTCTTGCTTGTGATCATGAATTGTTTCTAAATATACACAAATGATTTAATATTCTCATTATCTATTTCTATATAGTTTACAATATTGTCTTGTTCGTGAAATAACGCAAGAGATGGAAATTCTTCTTCCTTGCTTAAAGACATATCTTTCAATTTACTGTTACATTCCTGGTAGTAATCCTAGCGAAAATATAAAGCAAAAAAAAACCAAGACATCCCTTTGTAATTGTCTCCTGAGTAATCACTCAGTTTAGTCGATGGAATGGTCAACATCCTGATATTTTGTCAGGAATTTATATTCTATGTACTGTCATGATTACTTTGATACTTTGATAATATTGATGTAAGATGCTTTTCAGAGTGGGGAAATTCGGTGTTTGTGCTGTTTTCATTGGTAGAATGCACCAAATAAACGATTCCGCTATTATCCAAAGTCTGGCTACCCCACATGACAGGTTTATACTTTCCACTGACAAGGCCGCAAATAACGTAACTGCTATGTGTGAGCATCACTGCATTACTTGTTTGATCAGAGAACTTGGTAAAATTCACATATAATACCACATATAAAGCCAGTATGTTAACTGAAGAAAAAAGCTGAAAAACCCCCAAAACTTATTTTACTGTTGCATCAATTTTGGCTTGACTCTAAATCCGGAAGACAAGTCCATCCCGGTTTTGTACTGGCTTCGAAAGCTGCATACAATCCGTACAGAGTATATACTAAATTACATTCATTGAAGAAAATATGAAAACCTAAATGTAAACATAGATATACAAGGCAACTGGTACAATAAGGACATCGGTAGGATGAGAGATCATATGATTGAAGCATACTCCCCAAGCGGGTTGTCACATGGGATGAGACACTCTCTTATAGGAAGAAAAGAAAGCGAATGCTCTCTCTCTCTCCAGACACTCTCTCAGACACTGTCGTGTACTGATTACTGTGTTCATTCAAGTTCCCCGAATAAGAGATGATCAAGTAATTACGGAATTAACTTTAGATCATAAAAGGAAATATACTCTGTCCAAAAATAAATTACAAAAGTAGTAAAATCGTAAATATCAAATATCTGCCGATATCCATACAATATTCACAGAGACACAGACACACCATGCACGCACGCACGCACGCACGCACGCACGCACGCACGCACGCACGCACGCACGCACGCACGCACGCACGCACACACACACACACACACCTTTGGTTTTCAGTTGCATGTACCGAAGATATGACACAACTGACGGAAGCCCAACGCATCAACGACTGCATACAGGCCAACTGAAGCCAGTTTTTTTCTACGGGGAAGCAAGACCATTACAAGACTGTGGAACCGTTATCAGACACACGTCACTTATGTGAACGAACCACCACGGTCCACTCTTCACCTACAGCAACACCAGGAGTGAGTTTATATGCTTTTCGTCACATCGGCAATATTTCATCCAAATCGTGACGACAAGACAGTGAGGAAACGTTTTTTACGCTGAAGGTGTTCGCGCTAGACGACCAGTTCGAGGGGTCATTTGGAAGGACCTGCATCGTCGCCTGCGACGTCAATGGTGTCAAGTCAAAAGAGTATGGCCAAAACTGCCATGGAGACAAGTTTGACTTAGTGATGAGCCACGTTTTATGCTTTGCCGTGCGGATGATTGACGTCGTGTTACAGGCGTCGCGGCTAATGCATAAAACTCTGTATACAAAACGTTGACAGATTTACTGGTGGTCGTGTGATGATTTGTGCAGCCATCTCCTACACTGTTGGGACAGACTTAGTGCAAGTTCAAGGAATTTAACGGCACAACGTTACACGAATGATATACTTCGGTAGACGACCTTTACCTTAAAAATCTACTGTTCCATGTGTGCCATATGGAACCTGGGTCAATGGGAATGATGTATGCAAATTTTGAACATTCGATTACCATCTGCTGTTTTTACGATACATAAAGTATACATCTAAAATCTTTTTTGCGTTTCTTTTTTTGCAGTGTTTTTATTGATATTTGATGCACCAGTTTAATGCAGGCTACATATTTATATGATGCATTTCTTTTCATACGTATCAGATTCCACTACACAGTTGACAAACATTCTCCAATTATCAGAATAAAGGGTGACAGTGCCTACCTTCATCAACAGTTCCTGCAGGGGTCGCTCCAGTGAATACATTATGCGTCCCAACCAGAGTGAGGGCTTGAGGGGCTCCATCTGAAAAGAGGTGAGGTGAAATTGGGTTTAACGTCACGCCCAAGATTATTGCACTTACATAGCGACGTGCATGCACGTGAGTGTGTGTGACTGCTTCTACTAGTCCGGACAGTTTGCTGCACATGTTCTCAACAGTTAAGAGCCACTGGAATTTGTCATGAATTGATATGAATTCTCGTTTGCATTTCGTTTGAAGTTGTGGTGTATGACGTGTACATTGTATACTGACCCACACTTCGTTACCCTCATATTATGAATGAAGTTTTCCCTTGAGTTTGTCATGAGGGGTTTAAAGTACAAAGTTAAAAAAGCAAAACATTTGAAGGAATTAAACTTCATCTGTTCTGATATTGCAAAAACATAAGGCAATTCCTGTGACTGTGACTATTAATTCTACTTGATTCAAATACTTTCTGTGAATTTAAAGAAACTTTGTCTCCGCCATTTCGAAACAAGTTTTTAATTGAGAACAAAGCCAATTTGAATGGAGTTCGTGTTGACGTCATTACTTTTCTCAAATATATATACAAATACCAACTCAAAATGCGTCTTTTATAAAACTGAGTGACTCCTAAGCCGATCAATAGTGGAATGGAGCTTATCATAGACGTGATAGTACATGATTGGTGAATATTTGTGTTGTAATATGTTTCGAATTTTGATTTTAAAGGATTCCAATCTCCCGTACATAATATTGAAAATGTGGCAATGCTAGATCAGCGAGCACTAACTATGATTAGTGCTACATGTGACCTCTGACATCCCCTTTTGTTAGCGTTCATTGACCTCTTAATGCTCAGGAGTGGACAGTAAAAAATGAAAATGACATATAGTTTCAGCTCGTCTGGTTACCTCTTAATGGGATGACCTCCACCATTTCGTCCTCACTGTCATCTTCCAGAGTGGTCAACGTATTTGTGGCCATTGTAGTCCTTCACATCAACAATTAACACACAGACGAAACTACCACGTGAGGATGCACCTGACAAACGAAATCAATAATGCATATCTTATTCAGATTTCGTTTGACTTTCAAGTTTCACTTCATAGTTTCGTGTTTCCTTGCATTTTAGAAATTTTATTTGGAACCGAATGCTTAAGCATGACGTTATTACACTAAAAATGTTTTTAAAAAAAATTTAGGCAGTGCTAGCTGGGAAGTGTAAAGACACACACTCGTAATACTCCCAAGCCAATGTGACAAACTGCCACCAAATCTATTGGATCTCACTACAAACACGGGACACCGTGTTCCAGAAATACCTATTTTTGTTTCTTTCTTACTTAACGACAGCTATATGACTATTTTCTGTGAATAATTGAATCTGGACCAAACAATCCTCAGTAACGTCATGAAGATCGTTCTACGCAATTAGGATACGACGGCATGCATCCACCAAATCGAGGAGCCTTACCATCTGATACCGTTAGTCGCCTCTTGTAACAGCAAAGTCGCCTCTTACGAGATGTGTTGCTGAAGACCAATTCTAAACCAGTTCTAAACTTCCACAGAACGGTTTGAGACCCGCAAAACTTAAATGTTTTCTATCAACGATAGGCCTAAAAACAAGAACTGTTTCTCATATCAAACAATTATTATCCTCAAAATGCATCGGAAATTAAAAGAGTAAGACTTACTGTGTATCAAGCGAGATCATCATCCCTAATTTGCTTGTAATACCTGGAACATCTTCAAGCTGACGCTCCCTCGCTTGTCACACTCAGAATATCGCTTAAACAACGTGCTGATCCATTTGTTTAATTTGAATGCCCTCTGTATAAATAGACTCAAGGCCACACACTCCATATAACACCGCTAGTCTTTGTCACTGTTTCTCCAGCCAAATTATTGAAACGCAAATCAATGATATTCATGAGAATACCAAATACTTTATTGCTACGACATAATGTCAATCGATAGCCAGCTCATTCGCTCCATTGAAACCAACACGGCACAGATGGCCCAAATGATACCAGCTTGAAGTGGGTGTGTCTCGGAGAGCAGCTTCATGAGTCACAGGCTTGACGTATACAATTTTGTACACGATTTCCTAGCGTGATATTACGCCACATCCCCTGCAATATGGCCAGGTGATCCACCTACTCTTAGTACAATGCAGACTTTGAAGTCTCTAAATCACACAACATAATAATAAACCTCAGGAAACATCATTACTGATAGGTGATCACACTGAAAGCATTGAATTTAGTTGCAAAAACTGTGTTTTCTTGAGACATTATTTGCAATGAGTGTCTGTGGTTAATACCAATAGCCTCGAGTCTAAGTTTCTATTTTTGTATTCAAGAATCCCTGACTACGGTTCACTGATGTTCAACCTGGTTTGAGGGGTCAGTCTACCTCCTGCTCATTCTTTTGAAGACACCCTACAAATGGATGTCCTACCAGTAAACATTTTCCTTGCAGTGCTAACATGCTATTTGGAAAGAACACATGATGTATTTAATCGTTTCCACGTGGACTCTTTGTTATATATACTGAACTGCAAAAGAAACGCCACCATGGATAGATATATTAGAAACCCTATTTGTCCAAAAACTGTAAACATACTTTGAGACATATTTAAAAGATGAAACTTGGCAAAACTGATCATCAAGGTTGAAATTAAAGTGAAACACAACAATAGTCTCTGAGAAAATGGCACCACAAGTTTGCATCTCGTGTGTCCGCCATGTGCATTGATGACGGCCGTGCAACGCCGATACATAGAATGGATGAGGCGGTTGATGAAGGCCATAGGCACTTGAGCCCACACTCGGAGGAGCGCCTGACGCAGTTCAGCTGCAGTTGTCGGCCTTGGTCGGACGTCATTCAGCTGTCTTTGAATCTCGTCAAACAGGTGCTCAAAGGGATTTAAATCGGGACTGAGGACAGGCCACTGCATGGTTCTGATGCTATTCTGCTGGAGAAGGTCTCTTGTTGCTCTCGCAGTGTGGGCACGGGCGTTACCATGCTGAAACTCGTGGTTGCGGCGACGTGCCAAATGAGGTATGGCGTGTGGTCTCAAGACTTGATCGATGTACCGAGCTGCTGTGACACCATTGCCTCTCCCTGGACCGATGTTCTGAGAGACCACAGGGCCGACCCTCTGTGCAAGACCAATTCCAACCCACACCATGATGCTCGGACCATCCCATGAGTCTCTCGCAACAATACAAGCATGCGAATAACGTATCCCACGGCGTCGTCAGCCTCTCTCTCTCTGCCATCTGCTGAAATACATGAAATACGGTAACGGCTCTCGTCTGAGAAGAGGACTCTTCTCCACTGCTGGTGGCGCCAGAGCTGGTGCTGTGTGGCCCACTGAAGACGGTCCCGGCGAAGACGTGGTTTCAGAATGGGTCCTCTGTGTCGCCTGTGAGAGTGGATGTGTCTGCTCGTCAATCGTCAACGCACGGTGTCCGCATTAATGTGTCGCTGGTGTGTCCCCATGGTCTGTCGAGCAGTTTCCGCAGCAACAGTAACAAAGCAATCTTGAAGATGCTGTCGCACAATCTGACGATCCTGACGTCGGGTGGCGACCCTTGGTCTTCCTCCACGTTGTTAGTCATCTGTAGTGTTGGTGGGCTGGTGCCGTTGCTGGAGCCTGTATATGGCCCTTAACTGGACTTGAAATGCATTGGCAACTTGCCGGGCGGTTTGTCCAGCTTGCAATCGCCCAAAGGCTTGGTGTCGCTGATTTCTTGTCAATCGTGGCATGTGGTAGCAATTCAATAACGAATGAATGTTTTCCGATCTGGGTGGATTTTTATAGGGCAAGAAATGGGGTAACGCACAGAACACACGTGCATTGGGTTACCATGGCTGTTGCCGTGATGCGTTTGGGCGATCGGTTTTATTGTCATCTGCTTTGTTTTTTTTATCATCAAATTTAATATTTCCGGACGAGGTAATGTTAAATTTTAGAAACTTTGACAAAGATTACACAGATATTTAAAGGATTACTTTTATGCAATGTTCCTTGGGGTGATGTTTCTTTTGCGATTCAGTATAATGAAAGCCTAAAAACTATATTCACACAAACACACAGCAATGTCGACAAAACGGAAGAGATGCAAAGTGAAATATACTATTGCTGCCCATTGTACACATGCCTTATCCCAGCCTGGTATAAATGCTTAAGTAAAATGATGATTTGCGTATATACGAATTTGTGTGTGTGTGTATGTGTGTGTCTTCGCGTATGTGTATGTGTGTGTGTCTTCGTGTGTGTGTGTATATGTATCTTCGTGTGCGTGTGTCTTCGTGTGTGTGTGTATGTGTCTTCGCCTCGCGCGTGTGTGTGCGCATTACATGCAAATGAATGTTACTGAGGCAGGTAGAGAGCCATTTTGTTTTGAACAATGTGTTATTGATTTGTTTGCTGTTTGTAGTTTTCATAGATATTATAATTGTTGTACTTCACGCGAGTGCGCACATAAGCACGCACATACAGTCTTACATGCATATGTTCAGTCAAATAGCTGACAGTTACAGACACATATTATCCTCATTTGTTCAAAGTGGACATGAATTCTGGACGGATGCATATGACATTGAAAACAAAAAGAAAGGACATAAATATACCTCAGGAATTATCGTCCTCACCAGCGGTCACTGCCAGTGCGCACATAGGCATGTTCTTACAGTAATACATGAATATGTTTTCACATTACCCATGTGAGGTATATTATTCTCAGTTCTTCTTCGTGCAGAAGTACATGGTACATGGTGCAACCTCCAAGGTACAGACAATATTGTGGAATTTGGCTTTCTAAGTTAGAAGTATTTAACACAATAGAGCATATACAAGGTTTGATATGATGTTGCAAATTTATTTAGATTAGATATATTTTTCAGGCAACAAGCACATATTTTTCAATGCATAATCAGTTAGTTGCTGGTGTTACGGGTAGGACAGGACATGCTTACTATTTTCGCAAAACCTCATCCCTTAATCCATTCATATAATTTTCACCACTATTTTGGCTTTAACGCCCAATGGAATGTGTTTCGTTGGATAATTCAGACTGATTATTCACTGGCGTTGACATTATATCGTTACTTTTATATCATAGGCATATTAGCTGTAATTGTATCAGTGATAGTATATATGTGTGACGCCGCTTTTAACAGTATTCAAGTTATATTGCGGCGTGTCAACTTAATGTGGGAGGAAAGCCCGAAGTGATGCAGGTCTCAAGGGAAACCCACGAGCAAGGGTATGGTGCTGACAAACTTAGAAACATAATTGGAGCGAACCGGGATTCGAACCCACAATCATAGGTTTCTGTCGTGCCCAAGGGACGCAACCCTGCACAGCGAATCACGGCGCCGTAGACGACTGGGCCACCCGTTCCCCCTTTCCCAAGATAACTTGCTGATCTTAAACTATTTAAGTCTTGCTAAGTGTTGTGTGTATATGTGTTTCAGACCGGACTAACGCGGTCGTTATAGTGCTAGAAAGAGTCACCATGCTGCACAGTATACTGACCCGGAGCTGACCAGTCTTTGTTTTATCACCTAAATGGAAAGGGGCATGCTGGGTAACAAGTACCATCTTTAACGTCTCTTTATTAAATCGTGCCCGGAGATCAAACGACCCATCTTCCGCTCTCTAGGAAGACGCTTAATCCACAAGATCACAGGGGCAGTCTTTGTCTTTGAAATCATGCGCTGGAGGGTTGAATTATGGCGTGTAAAGTAGTCTGAACAGCTTTTATTCCAGGAGCTACCACGATGCGCAGGTGGTGCCGATAGCTTTACTATTTCCTTCTTGACTTCGCGATAGCCAGGACGAAGTTAACTTTTACAATTGATATCCACTCTGTCAAGTTATCTAAAGCTGGGAATACATCATAATACATTACTGTCACTCGAATTCTGTATTGGTTTACGCCACGCCCAACCATTTGAACTATACCGCGGAGGTCTGTAAATACTAGTAATTGAGGCTGGAACAGCCAATAGTTGATGGCATGTAATAGGACACAATCTGATTAAAAAAATATAATCACAATTGTTTCACATAATGTAATGATGTGATTGCTAGGTGTTACAATATCCCCGATTTGATGCAAGCAACATGCAATATACAATAACAAGAAGAGTGTGGGATCTAGTTAATAGTGTTTAACAGTCTCAAAGCATTTTCAACGTATTGTCAATGAGGGTTTGATTCATTCTAATAGCTCAGACTATTGTGATCCTCAATAGGCTGATATTCTGGGGCAATAATATAGGCAACATGATTTCCTACAGTACCATACATACAAGTTATAAGTACATAGGTACAGTGTACAGAGGGTCAGAGGATCTGCCCTTGTAGTGGAGCAGCTTGACTGCACTTGTGTGTTGGTGACTTCCTCGAGAATGGTATGAATGTCAACGCAACAGTACTGAGCCGTTAGCGTTGAATCCATATCAGCCGCAATTAGAGGCTATCCTACATACACCATGTGGGCTACGATGTACTGCACACAATTCAAGTGTATGATGTGTGATGCAGAGAGGGAACGGAGTACACAGAATGGACAAGGAAGCGCCAGTACAAGGCAGTGGATGTTGCAAAGAGAAAGTGTTTTGATAGGTATGTTACAAAAGCTAAGCGACAATACGCAGAAAAGGCTATAGATGATATAGTAAAGCTTTGCGATTCAGAAGTTGACTTTTAGAAGAACACTGGAAATTAGGTGACTGAGAATATACCATTTGAAGTTCAAGTATCGGATTGAACAATATCAAGTGAGGGGTTTAGAAGGAAGCATATTGGGCCCTCTTAAACTTTAATGTTAGTGAAGGCAGACATGAAGGCGACTGTGATGTTTGAGGTGAAGAATATACCGCGCTTAACACTGTTCTATACTCCACACTATTATACAGGCTCAGCATGGCACATCTTCAGGGTGTGACAAAATACCAGCAGAGGGGCTTAAAAATGAAAACTGTGTTAGTTTTATTCAGAAACTGTTTGACTTGTGCTTTCGTTTAGGGAAAATGCTCTTCGTGTGGGTAAAGGGTACAATTAACGCTGTACCAAAGAGTTCTACTGCAGTCCCAAGAGATTTGCTTTCGTACAAAGGTATTGCTTTGACACGCTCAACTTACATGATGCACTGCTGTGTCCTGAACAACCAACTTCCCAAACACGCTCAACTTAACGACCTCTTGTCTGACAGCCACAATGACTTTAGAAGCGGACGATCTTCTACAGAGCATGTGTCAACCTTACCCTCCATTATAGAAACCGGTCTTGAACAGTCAACTTTGTCACCTTCGTAGATTCCAAGAAAGCATATGACTGTATAGAAATAAATATTTTATGGAAAAAAAATAGGAAACATTGGTATTCATGGACTGTTTTATTGTGCAGTTTACATCACTATGTACGTATGTCAAAATAGGAAACATTGGTATTCATGGACTGTTTCATTATGCAGTTTACATCACTATGTACGTATGTCAAGTGTTATGTTGTATGCAAACGACAACATTTTAATCGCGGAAATGAAGGAAATATGAATCTAATACTAGATTGTCTTAATGTAGTGCCTGGAAAGTAAAATGACTATCAATGCACCAAAATCAAGATCAATCCACTTCAGAAATCCGTCTGTGCGCAGAACCACATGCATAATAAATTATTTGTGGAACAACGCCTATTGAAGTTGCCATCAGTTACAACCATTTAGTATTGCTAGTCACAGAACATTTAGATTATCAAGCATGGCACTAGGGCTCCTGATCTCCAAGTTTTAAATCCTCGGTGGCATGAAGTATAATACGTACACTAAACTGTACGACTCCATGGTGTGGTCTACAATCCAGCTCGGAGCAGAAGTCTTGGGAAACCATTACCTCTCGTGTATAAATGGAATTCAAAATAAGGCTGTGAAACTTTTATGGGCCTTAGACAATTTGCTCCAACTAATTTTGAATCAGGAGACTTGGGAAGGGTACCTTTAACAATACGACAGTTGGAGCCCGTACCTAAGTTATATGAACGCATTATCTCTCTTCAACACAGAATACGAAGGAAAGGTTTTATGTGGGTCAACAGACGTGATGGATAAGAAGAGAAACTGGATTCGTACAGTTCATTCCAAGTATAAAGACTTAGTACTGGAAGCTTCATTTCAACGGATTATGGTTTTCATTATCGTCATATTAGTAAACAAGTAAGAGAAAGTATTTGAGAAGTACAAAAGAGACTTTACTGCATCAGTAAACCAAGTTAACAGTTAAAGGGGTAACGGAGGAAACAAACTACGTCTGTACAACCAGTTGACGAGCGAACACAGTGTGGAGCATTTCAACCAATTTGCAATGTCTACATTAAATGGTAAATAGCCAGCAGTTTTTAGGAGCTGGATGGCTCCTATTCGATTGGAAACTGGACGGTATACAAACAAACGGTTATTACACTGCCCAATGTATAATGGTGTTCGCCAGTGTTTACTTAATATATGTAATGAAGTGTGGTGAAATTAAAGCAATTAAAGTGATGTTGTTAAAGTTCTTATTAATATTTAGGAGATCGGTCTTTTTCAAATATGCTTTGTACATACCTTCAGTCTCTCATAACCCAAAAGGAGTGGCTCAATTTTATGGCACATTATATAATATATATAAGTAAAAATAAGGTGAGAATCAAATAAACTAACTGCATGTCTGTCTGTCTGTCTGTCTGCAAAACCCTGAATTAAGTTTTAATCCACCCTCATCTAAATCAAATCGTCAAACATTGGCATAATGTACATTTTCTCTCCTTTATAAAAAAAACAGTCAATCATCTCCGATTTTCAACAATTGACCTGTGATTTTAGCAGTTCTGAAGCGTGTTAGATATATACGTAGGTTAGAGGGTTATAATGTCAATTATGGCTCCAAGGAAGGTATCTCTTTATAAATATAAGTAATATCCTTTGATGAATTCACTTTGGAAGGTCTCCTATTTTGAACAAACGGTTCAATCAAAACTGTTGCAATCATGACAAACAAGAGATATCATTTGTGAAATCATTCAGAAATGGGAAGTTGTCGTCTTGATTACATTGGGTAAATGAAACATTAATTTCCAAACACTATCTGAGGAGTCATCAGATGATGGTAATTTACACCAGTACGAGATTTAGTGAACATGTTCAGTGAATTATAATTAAGGTAGGCCTACATGTTTAATACATTTTAAATGTACATGTTCCAAGAGTATTGGTTTCTCAAAGCCCACTATTTCTGAATCATCTAGCAATATGGAATGAACCAGTTGGTTCAAATTTATTTAATCTGAAAATCGATAAGCATTTCTAACAGCCTATTGTGTTTGTAACAATTTATACATAGTCCTCGATGCCTGATCTGTCAGTCTATTCTGAGCTTTACACATTCTTCGGGTGTCTGACACAAAAAACACATGCCTTATTTGCTGACAATATTACATCCTTTTGACTTATTGATTACATTATTCTTCAAATACAGCTAAACATTTTCTCAGACGATCTGAAGTTTAATCCTTCAGCATATCAAACCATATAATATCACTATAGTTTTAGTACAGACCAAGTGAATTCAATAATAATGTTATTTAGACTTTGAACAAAATGTTTACCTTATTGTACACCAATACAAAACAATTATGTGAAACATGCGTTATCTGGTAGAGTAAAAGTGTCTCAGCGCATTCAGAATAACCACATTGTAAATTGTTGAGTAGTTATTCCTGATCCCGGCTTGCGCTTCGCTGACAGAAAACGATCAGAGAAAGGTTGTACATGTAGCCAGTTAGTCAATACAGACGGGAACAAATTAACCAGAAAGTAAAAGAAATATAAATTTTACTGACTTTTACGTCTCTCATAACTCAATAAGAGTGGCTCAATACACTGTATGTATAATGTATTATAATTTTGTATTTTTAAGGACTGTATGGAGGTGAGACGAGAATAAAGTTTCTGTCTGTCTGCCCCTCAATGCCAGGTTCAGCTTAACAGCTTTACTTTTTATTGATTGGCTTGATTTAAGCTACAAGCCAGGATTCAATGGGAGAAAGCAATTGTCAAGGATTAGGTTGACATATGTTACACCAACAGGAAATATTATATGGGCAGAAGTGTTGATGTATTCGTTGTATATAAAGTCAAAACTACACACGCTTCATAGGTATACAAATACGGTCAATACATGTGCACAGTACAATGTACAAGTCTGTAGAATTACAGGAGTGGCAGAAGGGCCAGCTGTTTGGTATGTACCTTTAACTTGCAGGATATATGCTCAATCGGACATGTCGTACAAAAAACACATACAAGGTGTGACATTATCCTGCAGGATATATGCTTATTCGGACATACTGTACAAAATATAACACATACAAGGTGTGACAGTATCCTGCAATATATAGGCTTATTTGGGCAAGCCGTACAAAATAAGTCGCATACAAGGTGTTACATTATCCTGCAGGATATACGTTCATTTGGGCAAGCCGTACAAAAAAAAAACACATACAAGGTGTGACATTATCCTGCAGGATATATGCTTATTCGGACATACTGTACAAAATATAACACATACAAGGTGTGACAGTATCCTGCAATATATAGGCTTATTTGGGCAAGCCGTACAAAATAAGTCGCATACAAGGTGTTACATTATCCTGCAGGATATACGTTCATTTGGGCAAGCCGTACAAAAAAAAAACACATACAAGGTGTGACATTATCCTGCAGGATATATGCTTATTCGGACATACTGTACAAAATATAACACATACAAGGTGTGACATTATCCTGCAATATATAGGCTTATTTGGGCAAGCTGTACAAAATATAACACATACAAGGTGTGACATTATCCTGCAATATATAGGCTTATTTGGGTAAGCTGTACAAAATATAACACATACAAGGTGTGACAGTATCCTGCAATATATAGGCTTATTTGGGCAAGCCGTACAAAATATAACACATTCATGGTGTGACAGTATCCTGCAATATATAGGCTTATTTGGGCAAGCTGTACAAAATATAACATATACAAGGTGTGACAGTATCCTGCAATATATAGGCTTATTTGGGCAAGCCGTACAAAATATAACACATACAAGGTGTGACAGTATCCTGCAATATATAGGCTTATTTGGGCAAGCTGTACAAAATATAACACATACAAGGTGTGACAGCATCCTGCAATACATATGCTTATTTGGGCAAGCTGTACAAAATATAACACATACAAGGTGTGACAGTATCCTGCAATATATAGGCTTATTTGGGCAAGCTGTACAAAATATAACACATACAAGGTGTGACAGCATCCTGCAATACATATGCTTATTTGGGCAAGCTGTACAAAATATAACACATTCAATGTGTGACAGTATCCTGCAATATATAGGCTTATTTGGGCAAGCTGTACAAAATATAACACATACAAGGTGTGACAGTATCCTGCAATATATAGGCTTATTTGGGCAAGCCGTACAAAATATAACACATACAAGGTGTGACAGCATCCTGCAATATATAGGCTTATTTGGGCAAGCTGTACAAAATATAACACATACAAGGTGTGACATTATCCTGCAATACATATGCTTATTTGGGCAAGCTGTACAAAATATAACACATACAAGGTGTGACAGCATCCTGCAATATATAGGCTTATTTGGGCAAGCTGTACAAAATATAACACATACAAGGTGTGACAGCATCCTGCAATACATAGGCTTATTTGGGCAAGCTGTACAAAATATAACACATACAAGGTGTGACAGCATCCTGCAATATATAGGCTTATTTGGGCAAGCTGTACAAAATATAACACATACAAGGTGTGACAGTATCCTGCATTATATAGGCTTATTTGGGTAAGCCGTACAAGCTGTACAAAATATAACACATACAAGGTGTGACAGTATCCTGCAATATATAGGCTTATTTGGGCAAGCTGTACAAAATATAACACATACAAGGTGTGACAGTATCCTGCAATATATAGGCTTATTTGGGCAAGCTGTACAAAATATAACACATACAAGGTGTGACAGCATCCTGCAATATATAGGCTTATTTGGGCAAGCTGTACAAAATATAACACATACAAGGTGTGACAGTATCCTGCAATATATAGGCTTATTTGGGCAAGCTGTACAAAATATAACACATGCAAGGTGTGACAGTATCCTGCAATATTTAGGCTTATTTGGGCAAGCTGTACAAAATATAACACATTCAAGGTGTGACATTATCCTGCAGGATATATGCTTATTCGGGCATGCTGTACAAAATAAAACACATACAATGTGTGACATTATCCTGCAGGATATACGCTCATTCGGGCACAGTATCCTGCAGGATATACACTTATTTGGGCAAGCTGTACAATATAAAAACAGTATACTACAGGATATACGCTAAGTCAGGGGCGGGTCAAGAGGGATATCATAGTATCAAGAAATAACTATAAAATAACTGCCACTACTGTTTACCATCTACAAAATGGTTCTTTTTCTGTCTGAAAATGTATTTCAGGGATGCACCTCCTGATGTTATCGGATTTTGAAATGCATTCCTGAAGGCGATATCAGTTGTGTTTCAAGTTGTTCCACATAAGCATTGAACAGTGTAAAGGATATTTGGGAGATAAACAATGTTGAGCTAGGTTACCTGTAGATTTAACCGCGCTAATTAGATTTTGGAACCGAACGCGCAGCATTGAAAACACAGTATGTTTATCACCATTCTACCATGACTAAATAAACCGCGAACTCTTTTGTTGAGTCCAATGTTTTGAGTGGGTTGTCTATCTGAATTACGGAATTACTGACAACAGGCTGTAAGCCAAATATGGCACTGTATATGTTCAAGCAGTTTGTTTACACTGTTATACTTCACTCGAATATATGACATGCATTAAAAGCATATATGCACTAAAACTTTGTAAGCTAACATGACGTGGGCATCCCTAAAGAAAACTGACCAAACTTTGAACGTCATTCGTTCTACACCGCACGTCACCATTATCACGTCATATCGCTCATTGTGACGCAAAAGATATGACGCCACAGTCGTGTATAGTACAGCACCAAATTCCATTTGTACTCTGTAATTGTAGGTATAACGATTTAAATATGCTACCAACAATGACTGCAAAAAAGTATTTTTCTATAATTATTAGCTAACGCGGTGATGCGGCCGTCAAATCAGCTATTTCAGAGGGGGTTTATTGTGATTTAATAGCGAGAATCGAGTAATTTCTAAATTCATGGTAGAATAACTGTTATCTTATAGGTGTGGATTATTATCAGACAATATTCTATGATGTTGTCACTGTACATGACCCCATAAACAAGGGTATCAGTTACAAGCGAACTATACAAAGAAAAGTTTTAAGTTGTATTTCGGTGTGACTGATGACTTCATTTAGGAGATAATAAACATACCGTGTTTTCAGTTTTGCAAGATTAAATTGAATTTGGACCCTAACATGCTGCGTTATGTCAATTCAACCATGACAAAATAAAACGAGAACTCTTTGTTCTAAGCAAAGACATTGAGTGAAGCGGCTTTGGTTGAGTCCATTGTTTTGAGTGGGTTGTCAATCTGAAATACGGAAACCCGGATAATGAAATAAATATGGCGTTATATTTGCACAAACAGTTTTTGACACATCGTAATACATGTACGTCACTCGCCTATTTGCCAGGCGCTGAAAGTATGCAACACACAGTATTTTGTGACCCAGTTACTCGAACACAACTTTAAAACATACTTTTACAAGGGTTGCTCCATAGATTATGTCTAAAGATCTTAACTGGAAACATATGTATACACAAAATATAAGTACTAAGCATGTTACACTTCTGGATTTCCAATATAGATTCATTCACATTATTATGCTAAAAGAACCCCTGAGAATGAAGTTAGTCAGTACAAATAAATCCTCGTTTTGTAAGATGGAAGGAGTAGGTATTCTTCATGTCTTCTATGAATAGAACATTGTCAATCAGATGATGGTACTGCAAAACGTCTAAACTACCTCTCATCACAAACAATCAGTTTCAACTTCAGAACTATATATTTTGGTCGTGAATTCTTCACTCCTCAACCACATCATTCTAGCCAGCAGGAAGTATATAAACCGAGGTAGTAAAATCGGTTCTAAACATTTAATTTGATGTGTGATTTTAAGAAAACACTTAATATATCTTTCACTAAACTATTTTCAAAAGAAAAATGAAGCCGATGGCAGTTTTAATAAAATGTGAAGGCAACTACCAAACATGTTGAGAATATATGGTTAGAACCAGATTAAACAGCTACACATGTTCCCAGAAATGTCATTTTAAGAAAGAGTGTGAGTGTGTTTTTGTGCGTGCGTGCGTGCGTGCGTGCGTGCGTGCGTGCGTGCGTGCGTGCGTGCGTGCGTGTTTGTTGGGGTGGGTGGAACTGTGACGGGAACAGTCGCGTAAACTTTCACACGTGCTTATGATGTACTAAGAGACTGAATGCTGCGAGCTACATGTTGCTCAGACGCCTGTCTGCAGCTAAAACGTATATTTGACAGCTTTTCTGCTTTGAAAACATGCGCTACAATTGTGGTTCATAATGTAATGTGAGCAGCTTTTATTCCTTGAGCCACCACTGTACGGAGGTGGTACGGGGAGCCATACTATTGCTGTCTTGACCTCACGATAGGCAGGACGAAGCGACCTATCACAAATGATATCCACTGTGTCAGGTCAGCATTCCTAGACACCAGGAGGTCAAACACTCTTTGATGGCCTCGAAGAGCTGCGAACACAACTGGAGTCCAACCTCTATGCCCACCTACGTTGATGTTAGAATGTGACAAGAGATGTTGCACTATGGCTGTGTTACCACCAGCACAGGCAAGATGGAGTAAGCTATTACCATGGTCATCCCGCAGTGTCAGGTCAGCCTTCTTTGATACGAGGAAATCAAACACACTTTGTTGTCCTTCACCAGCTGCTGTCATGACTGGTGTACGCCCATCCTGTCCTCTACTATTGATGTTAGATTCTGACACAACATGTTGTACGATAGCTGTGTTACCACCAGCACAGGCAAGATGGAGTAAGCTATTACCATGGTCATCCCGCAGTGTCAGGTCAGCCTTCTTTGATACGAGGAAATCAAACACACTTTGTTGTCCTTCAACAGCTGCTGTCATGACTGGTGTACGTCCATGATGTCCTCTAGTATTGATGTTAGAGGATGACACAACATGTTGTACTATTGCTGTGTTACCTCCAATACAGGCAATATGGGGTAAGCTATTACCATCGTCATCCAGCAGTGTCAGGTCAGCCTTCTCTGATACGAGGAAATCAAACACACTTTGTTGTCCTTCACCAGCTGCTGTCATGACTGGTGTACGCCCATCCTGTCCTCTACTATTGATGTTAGATTCTGACACAACATGTTGTACGATAGCTGTGTTACCTCCTAAACAGGCATAGTGAAGTAAACTGCAACGTTGGTTATCCAGCAGTGACAGGTCAGCCTTCTTTGATACGAGGAGATCAAACACACTTTGGAGTCCTGAAGCAGCTGCTACCATTACAGGTGTACGTCCATCCTGTCCTCTACTATTGATGTTATATTCTGACACAACATGTTGTACGATAGCTGTGTTACCACCAGCACAGGCGAAATGAAGAAAACTATAACCATTGCCATCCAGTAGTGTCAGGTCAGCCTTCTTTGATACCAGGAAATCAAACACACTTTGGTGTCCTTTACAAGCTGCTTCCATGACTGGTGTACGTCCATCCTGTCCTCTACTATTGATGTTAGATTCTGACACCACATGCTGTACGATAGCTGTGTTACCACCAGCACAGGCTAAATGAAGTAAACTGTCACTGCGGTCATCCAGCAGTGTCAGATCAGCCTTCTCTGATACCAGGAGATCAAACACACTTTTGTGTCCTTTACAAGCTGCTTCCATGACTGGTGTACGTCTATCCTGTCCTCTACTATTGATGTTAGATTCTGACACAACATGTTGTACGATAGCTGTGTTACCACCAGCACAGGCTAAATGAAGTAAACTGTCACCATGGTCATCCAGTAGTGTCAGGTCAGCCTTCTTTGACACGAGGAGATCAAACACACTTTGGTGTCCTTTACAAGCTGCTTCCATGACTGGTGTACGTCCAACTCGTCCTCTAGTATTGACAATAGAGGGTGACACCACATGCTGTACGATAGCTGTGTTACCACCAGCACAGGCTAAATGAAGTAAACTGTCACCGCGGTCATCCAGCAGTGTCAGATCAGCCTTCTCTGATACCAGGAGATCAAACACACTTTTGTGTCCTTTACAAGCTGCTTCCATGACTGGTGTACGTCCATTCTGTCCTCTACTATTGACGTTAGAGGGTGACACAACATGTTGTACTATAGCTGTGTTACCACCAGCACAGGCTAAATGAAGTAAACTGTCACCATGGATATCCAAAAGTGTCAGGTCAGCCTTCTTTGATACGAGATCAAACACACTTTGGAGTCCTGCTGCAGCTGCTACCATAACTGGTGTAAATCCATCATGTCCTTTAGTATTGATGTTAGAAGATGACAAGACATGTTGCACTATAGCTGTGTTACCTCCAATACAGGCATGATGAAGTAAACTATAACCATCGTCATCCACCAGTGTCAGGTCAGCCTTGTTTGATACGAGGAGATCAAACACACCTTGTTCTCCTATTGCAGCTGTTGTCATTACAGGTGTATGTCCATAACGTCCTCTAGTGTTGATGTTAGAAGCTGACACAACATGTTGTACAATAGATGTGTTACCACCTTGACAGGCTAAATGAAGTAAACTGTCATCCTGTTCATCCAGCAGAGTCAAGTCAGCCTTGTTTGATACGAGGAGATCAAACACACTTTTGTGTCCTTTACAAGCTGCTACCATGACTGGTGTATGTCCATGAAGTCCTCTAGTATTGATGTTAGAGGGTGACAAGACATGTTGTACTATAGCTGTGTTACCTCCAATACAGGCAAGATGGAGTAAGCTATAACCATGGTCATCCACCAGTGTCAGGTCAGCCTTCACTGATACGGGGAGATCAATCACACTTTGTTCTCCCATTGCAGCTGTTGTCATTACAGGTGCATGTCCATTACGTCCTCTAGTGTTGATGTAAGAGGGTGAAACAACATGTTGTACAATAGCTGTGTTATCACCTCGACAGGCTAAATGAAGTGAACTGTGATCATGTTCATCCAGCAGAGTCACGTCAGCCTTGTTTGATACGAGGAGATCAAACAAACTTTTGTGTCCTTTACAAGCTGCTATCATGACTGGTGTATGCCCAGGATGTCCTCTAGTATTGATGTTAGAGGGTAACAAGACATGTTGTACTATAGCTGTGTTACCTCCAATACAGGCATGATGGAGTAAGCTATTACCATGGTTATCCAGCAGTGTCAGGTCAGCCTTTTTTGATACGAGGAGATCAAACACACTTTTGTGTCCTTTACTAGCTGCTGTCATGACTGGTGTACGTCCATGTTGTCCTCTAGTATTGATGTTAAAGTGTAACAAGACATGTTGTACTATAGCTGTGTTACCTCCAATACAGGCAAGGTTGAGTAAGCTACTACCATGGTCATTCAGCAGTGTCAGGTCAGCCTCCTCTAATACGAGAAGATCAAACACACTTTTGTGTCCTTTATAAGCTGCTACCATTACCGGTGTATGGCCATCCTGTCCTCTACTATTGATGTTGGAAGGTGACACAACATGTTGTACTATAGCTGTGTTACCACCATAACAGGCAAGATGGAGTAAGCTATAGCCTTGGTCATTATGCAGTGTCAGGTCAGTCTCATCTGAAAATAGGATATCAAACACACTTTTGTGTCCTTTAGAAGCTGCTACCATGACTGGTGTACATCCATCTTGTCCTCTTCTATTGATGTTGGAAGGTGACACAACATGTTGTACTATGATTGTGTTACCACCATCACAGGCAAGATGGAGTAAGCTATCACCATGGTCATTCAGCAGTGTCAGGTCAGCCTCCTCTGATGCGAGGAGATCAAACACACCTTGGTGTCCTTTATAAGCTGCTAACATGATTGGTGTACATCCATAACTTCCTCTAGTATTGATGTTAGAAGATGACACGATGTCTTGTACTATAACAATGTTACCACCTAAAGATGCATAGTGTACTACTGCATTCCCGGACTTGTCCTTAATGTTCTTGTTTGATATTGATTTCAAAATCTGGTAACAGTCATTGGATCCTGCGTTTGCTGCTTCCATGAGTGGAGTCATGCCTTCATCATCTACGGAGTTCATTACAACAGTCTTAAAGAGGTCGCTGTTGTGTTCTTGTAACACATTTAGTATCTTCTGCTGTCCTGTCCTGCACGCTTTATGTATGATGGTCTTGTAATTTCCAGCAGTAGTGACTGTATCGCCACCTTCTCTTAAGAGATACAAAAGTGTTTCAGAACTTCCATGCACAGCAGACAGCAAAAGCAGGCGATGCAAGGTGATACCAACGACTGGATGTTCACATCTAGAGAAAAGCCACTTTAACAATGTCACATTGTTTTTAAACACACAACCTTCAAAGGATTCTGTGATTTCTATTTGTGTAAATTTTTCACCAGTTTCTTTTTCAATACCTTTGGCAAACTTTGAACTATGTCCAAGTACAGTCCAATATAAGATACTTCTCCCCATGTCTCTTTTGTGAAACCAACTTTCTTCCATGGATTCATCAGGCTGGAGCTTTTCAAGAAGTTGGAGAACTATTTTGTCTTGCCGGAGAATGGGGTGTGTCACTGATTTGGAAAAATGCCCATCTTTTATTGATTTTGCAAGCCGTGTGGTCAGAATGTCATAGTAACTTTCTGAGATGTAGATGACATGAAGGTGTTCATCAATCTCGGTTTCTGATACTGGCCGGGGTTGTACTCTCTCATATATGAAGTTGTCACTGCAATGAGTCAGCACAAATGTTGGGCTGATGTCATACAACGCACAAGCACAGGCATCATAGATCGAAGAGTGGGCAAATCCTACAGTATCTCCGCTTGTGAAGAATGTTCCCCTGAAGCCCTTTGCTGCTTCGTATATTCCTGCACGTGAAGCTTTTGGGAACAATTCTAACACAGTTCTAATCATATTGTCCAGTGCCTCGTCCTTTCCTGCCGATTCCAACTTGGCCAAATCTAACTTCTCCTCACACAGTAGCATAAGAACCAATATGGCTGATCGATCAGTTTTTGATCCCAGTAAGCTTTTAAGTTCTAATCTAAGATAAAGCAGTGGTTCCTTGAAAAAGTTCATCATATGTTTGGAAAAAGATGAAAATTCAAAAAATAGTTTACAAGTAAGTGGAAATCCAAACACAGAATCGACGTCCCACGGGGCGCATTGTACCATGTCTTCAAAATCTTTGTCATTTTCATTACCTTCATGAGAACACTTTTTGTGGAGGTTCCTATGTTTCTCAAATATTGCTTTCTTCTCTTCTTGAGTATATCTTTGTTTCGTTTGTTTTGTTATATCCACCACTGTTTGTCCCTTGAACAACGAGAACCCCTCATACTGCATCTGGGCAAGCCCATCATGGAAGTTGTAGGTCTTGGATGTGAACACAACACGGATATCCTTCGAAGGTTTTTGTGCTGGGTCAGAAACTCCACTAGCCTCCTTTTCACCTCTTTTCTTAGCTGGATGATTTCTGAGTGAATGTTGTTTCCTTAAATCCTTCTTGCATCGCTGTAAGTGAGGAAGAAGCTTACTCAAAAATAGTTTCAGTTGGGAAACATCTGTAGATAGTCCAACCGATCCAAACATATCGTCTATGATAAGAAATACTCTAGGTGATGAACTCAAGAAGCTATCCAAGTCAAACTGATCAATCCTGTCCACAAACGCCAGCTTGTACCCGTTTCTTCTGTACTGTGAGCCCAACATGAGAGCTGTCGTGGTTTTCCCTTCTCCTGAAGCACCACAGATGGTGACATGGCCAAGTTCCTCCAAGTTTCTTTTTGCAGTTCTAAAGGCATTAGCTTCAACAAAGACTTCTTCTGCGTCACTTATTTGTAGGTCAAGGGTAGCTTGAAATGAAAACAGAAAATCATTATATCTTTCATGCAAGTAATACAATTAGAGATGTTAATGATGTGTCGTTTTCAAACTACTTTGTTATAAATAATAGGAAGGGACTGCCATATGAGAAAGTGTTTTGGTAAGAGAGTGTTCGGCAATCCCAAAATCTAAAGTAGGCAACAGCTTCTGCCAGGACAATCCCATAATCCCAAATGGTGCCAGACTCGCAAGTTGCTTTAAGTACTATTGGTATTCTAAAGAAGGATTGTTCCACGAATCCACTCCAAACCAACAGTAGACATAACAAATGAATATCTCTAGATGAAATAAGTAAGCTCATATAGAATATAGTTTCTGCAATTGATTTTGTAATTTTCATTGCTTGGAAGAACATTTAAAATTTGTTTGTCTATTAAATGGTGTTATGGCCACTAGCACATTATTTAACAAATATCGACCCCATTTTGACTGAAATAATACTTTGATATATCCTTGCATCTCCCAAACAGATTGAATATCTATCTATGTTTTCTTTATGTTTTTCTTAACTATTCAGTAAATTTATAATATTGTTTCTCAAGTTCCTTTTTCCCTATTCACTGACGTGTACATATGACGAACCAGACATGAAGGTTAAAATATCTATTAGTATGTAGGTTTGAAGGATGTAGGCGTGTGTCACAAAATGGACAATAGAGAAGATGAACCTTTTGAATGTCCAACAGAGTGTGTAAATTCGGTGTGTGTGTTGTTGGCAAATATAGAATGCACAAATTGTAAACCCATTAAACCTAGTCTGTCCCAGTCAGCTGTCATCCAAAGTATGGATGCCCTACGTGAAACATTAGTACTTGATCCCACTGACAAGGCCGCAATTTAACGTTACCGCAATATGTAAGCATCCCGTCATTTCTTGTTAGATCAGAGAACTTGGTAAAAGTGACATATATATAACACGACATATAAGACCAGTATGTCCACTGGGGAAGAAAGTTCATAAAACCACACAACAGAAGCATCAACTTCTGGCTTGACTTTAGAACTTGAAAAAAAGTCCATTCAGCTTTTGTACTGGATTCCAAAGGTCCATAAACATCTGTACAGATTATGTTCAATTACATTCATTGAATCTTTTCTGAAAACCTCGATGTAAAACTTTGGTCTGCAAGTCCGCTGGGACGTTACATCCACTAACTGAATCAGATATACTGGCACAATAGAAGTTGGCTAGGGGATGATTTCTAACATTCAAAAATACTGTCGTTTTTTCAGCAGTAACATGGTATAGGACACTGTTTCAAGAAAGCTGATCCTCTCTCATTCCAGACACTCTCTCATACAGCGCCATGGTCTTATCACTTTGTCCATCCTAGTTCTGCACGTTAAGGGTAATCGGGATGTTGTGACATTGTCAAGTTGAAAAACAGACATTCAATTTATGATGAAATTGACATTAAATCATAAATTACATATATAGAATAATAAACGACCTATGGGGAATAACCGATTATCTGTCCCGAGTGTATAAATGGTGTTCTTACAGCATTCTGTCAAGGGGTAAAGATAATCTGTAATTCCGAGTTTAGAGTAGGTTATTCTCTATATTACTAATTGTTATTTTAAGAGAGAACATGAAGAAACACATATAACACTACAGACAAATTTCACTGAAGGCATCCTATTGTTCAGATGACTTAATGAAATGAATTTGTGACGTTAACAGTGGATGATGTCATATGGTTTGGTTGGTTGGTTTGTTGTTTAACGCCGCACTCAGCAATATTTCAGCTATATGACGGCGGTCTGTAAATAATCGAGTCTGGACCAGAAAATCCAGTGATTAATATCATGCGCATCGATCCACGCAATTGGGATCCATGACATGCATCAAGTCAGCAAGCCTGACCACCCGATCCCGTTTACGACAAGCATAGTCACCTTTTACGGCAAACATGGGTTGCTGAAGACCTATTCTACCCCGGAATCTTCACGGGTCTGACGTCATATGGCTTTAATTGACGACTTAACATCGAAAATCGCTTAAATGCACATGTGCAAATATGGGAAAGTAATTACACAGGAAAATACAACCATTATGGGTAATATTTATATGTCATAGACTAGTTCACTTCTAGATTATAAATTATCATATGTTTTCTTTCCATACGTGTTAGCTCCAAATACACAACTAGAATAACCTGAATCATGGCTGACGGTGCCTACCTTCACCAACAGTCCCTGCAGGGGTCGGTCCAGTAAATATGTTCTGCGTCCCGACCACAGTGACGGCTTGAGGGACTCCACCTGAAAACAGTCCACAACGGTAAGGGATTTAACTGAATAAAGTATAGTTTGACAGAGAAAAATAAATTCAACAAAGAATTGACACCGTCCTGGTACTTTGGAAAAAAATCCTCTTTTCAACAGGATAGCATAATTGTGACAGAAGTATATTTTTAGGAGAGAAATAATATCTAAATAATATGGAATTCAGTTGCTGTTAATATTAACATGTCTCATCATTATAATGATGAACTACGTTTCTGACACTGCGGGAGTGCATACAAAAGGCTGTAAAGTACTGTATTTAGACATTTGTGAAGACCAAAACTAAGGTTTGACAACAATTTTAACATCGTTCAATATTAGTTACCTAAGTTTTGATACAGCGAATTCCCGAGAGTCAGAATAGCAGACAACTGAATGTTTACTGCCATATAATCATATAAAACAGTTCAGGGTTACTGGTATTTGTCATAAACTGCTATGAATATCGTTTGTCATGTCCTTTTCGACTGAAATTACCTTCAGCAATTTGGTTTATATAAATCTGAAAAAAATCTAGAGATTTACAGAAGTGTGGTGTATTAGGGGTATATTGTAAAGGGACCAATAATTTGTGACCCTCATGAAGTGGCAGGACATCACTGGTGGGTGCTACAATGTATCGGACATTGTGACTCAGTGTGTGCCTAAGTTCATGGCACGTCAATAGTGTAACACATGCAAAGGAGTCGTGACTATATCATAAACGCCTATTGAAGTCTCAGAATGCCTTCAAATGACAGACATATTTCCCGTAATCACTCGTACCTCGTGGGTTATTCTATAAATGTACCTCATTTGAAGGGTATATGTTTTACACGGGTCTCGTTGAATATCTACAAATTGTGATGGTGGTGCAAAAGGGGATGAGCATAATATTTTATTTACATGTTACAAAATATCTATTGTTGTGAAAAAGGTTTTTACCAAAAATTGCCCTTTCTTATTAATGTTAACAAGACCTTATAATTGTTTTACAGTCTAAGCCGAAAATAAAGTTACAGCTGCCAAGAGACCATACCATAAATAGTAGAACAAATGTGTCTTTCACCATATGATTGTATTGCCGTTATCTACAAGCAGTGAAAGGAAAACTTTTCATAACTACTTGAAGATCTGGGGTAGAATAGGTCTTCAGTAACCCATGCTTGTCGTAAAAGGCGACTCGCTGTAACCGTATCCCAATTGCGTGGATCGATGCTCATGATATCAATCACTGGGTTGTCTGATCCAGACTCGATTATTTACAGACCGCAGTCATAAAGCTAGAATATTGCTGAGCGTGGCGTTAAACAATAAACAAACAAACATAACTACTACATACAAACACAATAACATACCATCAACATGCTCATAAGTACCGATCATTTCTAATATGGAAGCCCCATGTCATACATGATTAATATATAGACCTGTGATTCTTCCATGTCACTCAACATGAATTTAATAAGCTCATAAGCTATAACTTTGTATGAACACCACTATTTTCCATGGTCAGGTGTATTTGTTATAAAACAAATCAATATTGTCATCATTCTGGCATTCCACAAACACGAAGTCTGGCACAGGATCATAAGGAAACTTCTCAAAGTCAAGTTCAAAAGTCTTCATCAATCTGACCTTAGCGTCATATGCCAGTGACCCATATGCCTTCTCAGTGCTCAATGAGTTGTGATTGGCTTCATGGCACGCAACCCGGAAGTGTTGTTGTGGAGATTTCTGGACAGTGTAGGTCATTAGGTCCCCATGGTTGTCATAACAACCGAGAAATGAGTGAGTGAGTGTATATTGTTTTACGCGACACCCACACATTTGAACTATACCGCTGAGGTCTGTAAGTAATTAAGGCTGGACCAGCCAATAGTTGATGGCATGTGACAGGCCAGTATCTGACTTTATGAAACAAATTAAAATCACAATTGTTTCACATACTTTGATGATGTGATTGCTAGGTGTTACTAAATCCCCGATTTGATGCAAGCAACATGAAATATACAATAACAAGAAGAGTGTGGGATCTAGTTAATAGTGTTTAACAGTCTCGAAGCCTTTTCAGCGTATTGTCAATAAGGGTTTGATTCACTCTAATATCTCAGACTGCCATGATCTTCAATAGGCTGATGTTCTAGGGCAATAATATAGACAACCTGATTTCGTCGTCGGGTAGCCTAATGGTTAAAGCGTCACGGCGAAGACCCGACATGAGTACAATGTGTGAAGCCCATTTCTGGTGTCCCAAAGAGAAAGTGTTTTGATAGGTATGTAACAAAAGCAAGCGACAATACGTAGAAAAGGGTATAGATGATATTGAAAAGCTTTGCGATTCAGAACAAGTTGACTTCAAGAAGAACATTGGAAATTAGGTGATGGTAAATGTCACACATCAAAAGCAGAAGTAAGGATATTAAGGTACATTATTGAAAACGAAAACGAAAAATAGTTTATTTCACATCAATTTAAATGGCATTATATTACAAATGATAAGTGTTGAGAGTTCTCCTTTGTTTCACGAAGACAAACTGATCAATCAGAACTGTTTTAACCATGACAAACATGACATTCAGAAGTGGAAAGTTGTAGTCTTGATTACATTAGGTAAATGAAACATCAATTTGCAAGCACTATCTGAGAGAGTGTTATCAGATGGTAATAATTTTCACCAGTACGAGATCATACTGTAGTGTACATGCTCAGAGGATATTTCCCCAGTTAGCCTGTACATGTCGCGTACGCGTTGAATGTTATAACTTAGGTACGCCAATATGTTTAATACATTTTAAAGTACATGTTCCAAGAGTATTGTTTTCTCAAAGCTCCTATTTCTGAACAATATAACAATACAGACTGAACCATTTAGTGAAAAACGTTTAAGCTGACAATTGATAAGCAGTTCTAAAAAGTCTATTTGAGAATTTTGTTTGAACCACTGTATACATGACCCTCAATGCCTGATTTAAACACAAAAACATGGGTTTACCTTATTGGACGACAGTTTACACACTATTAGATCCTTTGTCTTATCTATATGCACTTTGAGTTCACATTTATAACATTTTTCTTCAAATACGGGTAAACATTTTCTTACGTTGGCGCTTCATGATGAAAACTCCACTTCTTGTGTCTTGATAATTTATAATCAAAGATGTCGCCTATATCGTTGAAAGCTTTTCAAATATGGCAAACACTTTACCAATTGATGTCACAGCTTTAAATAAATATGAATGATGACGCAGCGTATGCCCAAAAGTGGCCAAATAGAGAAGATAAACTTGTAGAATGCTTTTCAGAGTGGGGAAATTCGGTGTTTGTGTTGTTTTCATTGGTAGAATGCACCAATTAAAACCAAATATAACTATTCTGTCCCAGACAGCTGTTATCCAAAGTCTGGATGCCCTACATGACAGGTTTATACTTTCCACTGTGTGAGCATCATTGCCTTACTTGTTTGATCAAAGAACTTGTCAAAAGTGACATATAATGCCACATATAAGACCAGTTATGTAAGCTGAAAACCCCCACAAAACAGTTGCATCAATTTTGGCTTGACTCTAAATCCGGAAGACAAGTCCATTCCGGTTTTGTACTTGATTCGATAGCTGCATAACAATCCGTACAGAGTATATTCAATTACATCCATTAAACAAAATCGGAAAACCTCGATGTTAACATAGATATGCAAGTCAACTGGTACAATAAGGACATCGGTAGGGTGAGAGATCATATGATTGAAACATACTCTCCTGGCTGGTTGTCAAATGGGATGAGACACTCTCTTAGAGGAAGAAAAGAAGGCGAATGCTCTCTCTCCATACACTCTCTCAGACACTGTCATGGACTGATTACTGTGTTCATTCAAGTTCGCCGAATAAGGTATGATCAAGTTATTACGGAATTAACTTAACATCATAAAAGGAAATATACTCTGTCAAAATATAAATTACAAAAGTTGTAAAATCGTAAATATCTGCTGATATCCTTACAATATTAATACAAAAATTGTTTTCTTCATTAATTGGGATTGATTTGAAGGGGGAAAATGATGTACTGCACAAATTTGGTGAAAAGACAAAAAACACAACAATGTGAGTCCTGTGTGACGCTATGATTGACACAAAGTTACGCAGAACGACGACGGTTGTTATCTGCATTTCTGACAAATTCTCTTCGTTACATTGGAAAACATAAAAACAAATAACAGTACGCAGATTGTCTGATTGTTTCTGATTACTTACATGACACATTTATGTATATACCATCCCTCAATCAACGAGAATCCTCCTCTGAAAATCCCGCGTACTGTTGTCAGTGAACCTGCCATTTGGTAGAAGTCGGTCACCGGCAGTGATGTCATACGGTAGTAAACATTGTTGTACATATTTGGTAATTTCTTTGAGGTGAATGTTTTAAATCGGCACCATGCGGGTTCTTTGATCTCATCTAGTTTGCATTATCATCATTGCCTTTGTAATACACAGATGGTGGAAACGTTTAGGTTTGAGTGTACGGTCACATTATTTGTGAATAGTAAGCAGTACATCGGATGACGACACTCATGACCGTTGTGTTATGTATTTAAGCGTCACTGGGATCATGACAACAGAAAAATGCATCGATTCGATGCTAAAAAGGTGAGATTTTAGCGTGTGTAAGAAACAGAATACTGCAATCGTGCCTGTCAGATACCATTTGTCTTACGTGTTGTTTCAAAAAGTATCTAACGGGCGAAAGAGAACTTGTTAGATATGCTTTGAAACAACTCGTAAGATAAATGGTATATGACAGGCACTCGTGTAGTAATCTCTATTTCTTACACATAACGTGATATTTGTCAACACTATCCATTATGGCGGAAAGAGCACTTCGGCGTTCGTGTTTGAATATTTTCCAAAACATTCTAAACGATTCCAGGTTCCTCGGCGACGTTTCAGAATTATCATTGGTGTTTTGGTCAAAAACAGATTCCCGTGATCATTAATGTTCTATTTTTGAAATCAATCCTTCGACTAAATGTCCATTATCCGTTAGATTTCTAAACACACAGTAGATCTAATTTTGCTTTGCCTAAAATGACAGTGGGTGATATCACAGAAGGGGGAATTTCCAACAGAATTCAAACTTTTAATGTGCGTGATGTATTTCGAATTATGATAGTCAACTTCGAAGTGAGGGTTAAAGAGGAGAGACATATATATCGTCGGATCATTTGTTTTCGGACATCAAACATTTATCGCGAATTACTCCCGCTATAATGAGGGTTGTGGTGTCAACAGACATTGTAAATACTCAGATGATGGCTTCATTTTTAGATAAAGCTGTCTTGTGAATGAGATGTTTTACGGTTCTTGTGATCAGCGAATGTCTCTATAGCGTCCGAAAACCCATAACACGGGAATAAAGCTATTTACACTCTAAAACTAGTACGTTCGACAGAGACGTAGGTGGACATTCGACTGAAGCACAAGCAACTTATCAATGACTTACGATCTGAAAAGTAGTCTGTCATAATCTGACCTCAGGTCATCACCATGGAGTAGCCAATCACTGGCATGGAATTTGATCTCATACAAATGTTTGATACCAGTTATCTCAAATGGGTGGCTCCAGACATTCTTTCTTTTTGTTTGCATTAATATCATCATCACCTTGATAATCTTCGGATATGGCGGAAACCTTTTTGTGTAGGGTCACATTATTTATTAGTAGTAAGCAGTACATATGATGACGTCACTTATGACAGTGGTGTTATATATTAATGCGCTACTGCGATCATGAGAACAGACAAAATGCATTGATTCGATGCTAAAAAGGTGTGATTTTAGGGTGTGTAAGAAACAGGTTACTGCACTCGTGCCTGTCAGATACCATTGATTTTACAACTCGTTACAAAGCTAAATTAGACCCGTGAAGATTCCGTGGTAGAATTGGTCTTCAGCAACCCATGCTTGCCGTAAAAGGTGACTATGCTTGTCGTAAGACTCGACTTACGGGATCGGGTGGTCAGGCTTGCTGATTTGGTTGATGCATGTCATCGTATCCCAACTGCGTGGATCGATGCTCATGATGTCAACAAGAAAGAAGTGAGCAAAGCTCACATACCCCCGTTATCCCTGCTGGTCAACAACAAATAGTAAATAGTTTGTTAATTAATGAAATATTACATATTTCTAACTGATAAAAACTAAGATTGAGTTCCAGTGACAATTGAACCACCCCCCCCCCCCCCCCAATCTCCCATGTTACCAGTGTTCACTACGAGGAAGTAGATCACCATGAACACCTTTGAATAAAAAATTGATTGAGGAGTTACATAAGAAGAATTACCAAAAGGATAAAAAATTGTTGATGTAAAAACACATAAAAAATGGAACAATATCATATAAGAAAATCAATAAATCAATAAATTCCATCAAGCCGTAACAGATATGGTAAAGAATTCATAAATTCAAACTATCACAAAGCACAGATACTTATGATGATCTACATGTGTGGAAACAATTTTGGAAAATATATTAGCTATACTAAACCAATCAAAATTTCTAAATTCCATCAACAGCAAAAGAGAAAACTTTCGGAATCTTATAAAAGATGAAAAACAATCATAGCGGTTAATGTAGCAAGTTTGCTGAAGCTAGGATACATAATATTGTAAACATGGATCGTACAAAAACTCTACCCAAAATTTATGTTTCACCATGATACCATGGAAACGGCAAAAATAAAAAAAATCAGAAACTTCAAACTAGCAAAAGGCACAAGTACTCATTGTGGTTAATGTGTGTAGAATGTTTGGTGAAGCTAGGGTGCATGGTTAGAAATATATGGGCCGTACAAAACACCGACCCTAAAAGTTTAAGTTTCTAATGTTTTCATGGAAACGGCAAAAATAAAAAAAATCAGAATCTTCAAACTAGCAAAAGGCACAAGAACTCATTGTGGTAAATGTGTGTAGCAAGTTTGGTGAAGCTAGGGTGCATGGTTAAAAAGTTATGGGCCGTACAAAACACCCCACCCTAAAAGTTTAAGTTTCTAATGTTTCCATGGAAACGGCAAAAATTAAAAAATTCAGAATCTTCAAACTAGCAAAAGGCACAAGTACTCATTGTGGTAAATGTGTGTAGCAAGTTTGGTGAAGCTAGGGTGCATGGTTAAAAAGTTATGGGCCGTACAAAAGCTCGGACGGAAGGACGGACGAACGGAACGCTCTATACCCCCGATTTACTTCGTAAACGGGGGTATAATTACTGGATTGTCTGGTCCAGACTCGATTATTTACAGACCGCCGTCATATAGCTGGAATATTGCTGAGTGCGGCGTTAAACAACAAACAAGCCAAACAAACCAACAGAGCTAAGTTGGTATTACACGGGAGCGAGTTCAGAATTTATTTATTACTCGTCATTTGTACCTATGTAAAAATCAGCTGATTGACTCCGTAAGTCGCTTCCCGAGTTCAAATCAGGTCATGAGTAAGTATACAAAGTCATGTAAATAGTCATCATCAAGTGCAACTATAATATCAACATTTCAGCAATTCCAATGGAGAAAACACCCGAAGACTCTTTTTTTCCACAACAAATCTACTTTAATGAACTTCCTGCGAAACTGCGAGGATGTTTCGAAAACAATAACAAAACAAGTTTAATCATTCATTGACAAGGCCAAGGTCACAACATCACATGACCGCAGGCAGGGGGATTCCCCCGATGACAGTCTGTTTTCAAACTTTCCATTACTGGAGATTCGTGTCTGATGACTTGTCAGCATGGTCAGTGCTCTGGTTAAGAAATTTTACTTTTATCACAGAATTGGTGATTGTACCGGCAAAGATAGAGCTGAGTGTGCGAGACTGGCTAGCTGTCATATTGAAAGTTTGGGATGGAGCAGAGACGGTCGACGGCTGGCAAGTCGGAACACAGAGCAGTGATTGTGAAGTGCAAGAATCACTAGGCCTGTCAATCAATGTACTGATGCGTTTGTGCTGCTCTTCAGAAATATTTGAATAGTTATTGACACTATGCACATTTCTATGGCCACTGAATTGCATTGTCTGAGTAGGTGGAACATTTTTCTCAGAAGGAAGTTTGGACAAGATACTTTCGGGCGGAATGACTCATCCACCGTTTGGTAGACTCAAGTTTTACATTTGCTGCCATATGCATGCATTTCATTATGGACCCAAGTTTGTTGATGCCAACATGTTGTCACTTAAACCAAGGATGTGTCGGAGCGGGAGCAGTTTTAGAATTTGTTGCCAAGTAGAAAGGTACGTCATGGCCACTAAAACCATTTGGTCTAAGGTTAGCATAGCGCTGATACGCAAGGACCGAGCAGCGATTGTCACCTGTTGTCCAAGCTTTTGGCGTGACAGCCTGAATATCCCGGATGTTTACACCAGTGCGTGTTATGGTTTGCCGCTCATCAAACTGCAGATACTCCATGCCATTTCCATCTTGATTTAACATCACGGCTCCCCAGCGCATATTTCTATGGGGAGTAACGCTGCGCAGTCCAAAATGTGTAGTGTTATGCCACCAAAGTAGACTCGGGAGTTTCCAGACCTAATTCCCCGGATTTCCATAATGTGTCTATGTCGTTCTGACTTAGGGACCAATCACATGATCTATTTATTGAAACAGGCAGATATGAAGGTATTGCAAGAGAACACAGACTTTGTAGGATTTGTAAAACTGATTGTACTGAAGATGAATATCACTTTTTTATGTGTATGTCCAGTGTATGAAGATTTAAGAGCAAAATATCTAAATAACTATTTCTACCGCAACCCATTGTAAATTAATGACTTGTGATTGTACAGAGACTATTAGAAATCTATCAATGTTCATTTATCATGCCATGAAACTAAGAAAATGTATAAATTTGTAACACGCCCCACACATTGTACTATAGGCCTTTGGCCTCATAAGTACCATGAATAAAGATTAAGGTATTTCATCCCCCTTTTGAGGCACAGGCACAATATAGAAAAAGTCATCTTTGAATAGATCATTAAGATCATCAAACAAACTGTAGTCATTATCAACAAAGGTGGGTGGGGGTAACGTGGCCGAAACTGTCTCCGGAATTCGTTGCATTGGATAGCGAGGTAACCTGTTTCATGGAACCATCATCCAGTTTACCGTTGAACATGCTCTATGTCCCTAAAGGTTGAACAACCGATAGCACCCGTCCCTTCAGTTGACCATCAATTTTGACACAATCATTTACTTTTATAGCTTCAGTTGCCATTGTGATAAGATCATTCATTTGACTATAGATTCATCGTCTTTAATTTTCATGTCGTTTATTATTTCTAATTAATGAATATTTTCTCATCCGTAATATTTAGAACATATTACTTTTTCGATTTCATAATAATTTATGTGAACAAAAAGTATTTGTAATCACGCCCTGGTGAGAATCGGTACATTTTGACAGTAGCCATTTTGTTTGGTCATGTGATGTGGCCGTCCAAAAATAGTTCTGTGTGCACGTGATGTTACTAAACAATGTGTAATACCGCTGTATGTGTATTAAACGGGTGATCACTTCACGGATGAGTAATAACTATATAATACTAAACAATCTCCAATATAATACCAATTTCGCTTTGTAACAGCAAGTTTTAGGATCAATTGTATCTGACAGGCACGAGTGCAGTAACCTGTTTCTTACACACCCTAAAATCGCACCTTTGTAGCATCGAATCAATGGCGATGATGATATTAATGCAAACAAAATAAAGAACACGCTGGATGCCGAGTTAAAAGTTTACACCTCAAAGAAATTACCAAAAATGTACAACAATGTTTACTTCCGTATGACATCACAACCGGTGACCGACTTTTACAAAATGGCGTGTTCACTGACAACAGCACGCGGGATTACCAGAGGAGTATTCTCGTTGATTGAGGGATCATATACATAAATGTGTCCCGAAAGTAATCAGAAACATTCTGACATTCCTCGTATAGTTATTTGTTTACCATGTTTTCCAATGAAACAAAGAGAATTAGTCAGAAATGCAGATACCTACTGTCGTCGTTGTGCGTGATTTAGCGTCAGTCATGGTGTCACACAGGACGGAAACTTTTACAGTTTCTGTTGAATTTACCACATCATTGTAATGTTTATGTGTACCCAGCCTCGACTACGACGAAATAGTCTTACATCATATAACTGTGCCAATGACTACAATAATTCTCAGATGAGAATAACCATGTACGTCAATAAGACCTCATGCCTGGCTGAGTGTGTTGGGTTTAACGCTGCTTTTAACATTATTCCAGTTATATCAAGGTATGGACAGCATGACTGACAATCAAGACTTTAATTGTAACCATTGTAGTGTACAGGTAGAACATTCAGGAGGAAATTTTCATCTTTGTTGACTAGATTTTTACTGGCAGTGGCAGTACCTAGTAGGGCTGGGACGGGTAACTCGGGTACTCGGGTCGTGTAGGTAAAGGACTATCTGGACCCATGGTTCTTCCTGACTACTACGCCCATTCCTTCTGACTTTTAAGGGGCGGTCGGGTAGCCTAGTGGTTAAAGCGTTCGCTCGTCACGCCGAAGACCCGGGTTCGATTCCCGACATGGGTACAATGTGTGAAGCCCATTTCTGGTGTCCCCCGCCGTGATATTGCTGGAATATTGCTAAAAGCGGCGTAAAACCATACTCCGTCAGTCAGTCTGACTTTTAAATGTTTGAATAAAAATAAAACTTCAGTGTCATTTTATACATGTATCTAAACACATTTTACCAGAGCTACGGTCAAACTTTTCCCAATGGGACAGTTTGTACCTACCTCTTGAGACCTACAGCGGGTACCCGAGTAGGGTCGGGTAATAGGGGGGTGGGTACCCGGGTAATAAATTTGGACTCTTCCCAACCCTAGTACCTAGGGTCCAAACTGTTGAAGATCAGCAACGTCTTCGATGCCAGAAGCATCCCGCCATGGTAGCATTTATGATGCAGAGTCAATGTAGAGACGACTGCACACGTCTCATGCCGATTGTTGGTAATGGGAGATGGTAAATGTGCATCAGTTTAAGCGTGGAGAAGGTAGTATGGAACCAAAAGGCGACTGCCACGGGGTGGACAGCAGCTGTAGAAGTACATTGTGCTGGGAGTAGTTGTCTACATCAGTCAAGGACCGCTCAGGATTTCAGGACTAAGATGGCGGCACATCCGTTTCCGGTGGCGTGCGCCTCCAAGATGACGTCCCATCCGTTTCCGGTGGCGCGCGCATCCAAGAGGGCGCCCCATCCGTTTCCGGTGGCGTGTGCACCTCAAAGAGGGCTGCGCCTCCGTTTCCGGTGGCGTGCGCCTCCAAGAGGGTGTCGCAACGGTGTCCGGTGTCGTGCGCACCTCCAAGAGGGCGTCGCCTCCGTGTCCCGTGGTGCGTGCACCTCCAAGAGGACGTTGCCTCCGTTTTCCGGAGGAGGAGGAGGAGGAGGAGGGAGGGAGGGAAGGGGGAAAAAAACCCCAGGGAAGCGGTCGTAAAAGGTGAACAAGAAAAGAGTTTTGTTGTTGTTGTTGTTGTTCTAAACATAGACGTGTTGGTGGTGGTGAAGGGAGGGTGGTGGTGAAGGGAGGGAAGGAGGAGGCGGGTTCATGGTGTGGGGGTTTGAGGGTCGTCAAAGCAAAGGATGAAAGCGTTCTTTCGGGAGAGATGGGTGGCCCTGAAAAGGGCCGTTTTGAAGAAGATGACTTCTTTACATGCAGGTGCACGCAACGGTACAAAGGCACGGGTGGACAGTCATTTGGCGTCTTACAGGACACCTATTGGTGTGCGTTAAACGACGCATGTAGGTGTCCTTCAGCACAGTGCTGCAATACACGCATTTGAAAGTCCGATCCCATGCCCTTGTACCAAGGGCGTACACGGGCAGGCACCCTTGGCATCTACCACATTGCCATGATGGAGACAATGGTGGGGATGTTATTATCTTAGTAGAAATCAGTTCCAGATCCCAGTTTTCAGACATGTTGTTGCTGTTGCTGCTCATGATGATGATTTCTTTTTACAAGTGGCACTGATTCACTTGAATCCACACTTGTTTTATAGGAGAGCCACTGACACCCTGCTTCCTGGTTGGTTCCCCAGGCAGCAGCTCCGATTGGTTCGTTCCGGTGCCTGGCCTGCACCTCGGTTTTCCAAAACGGACCGACCCCTGTGTTTCTTTTCCATAGGAAATGGATTTTTCCATGGGAGAGAAAGCACAACCCCGGTTCGACCATTCAGAGCCCAGCGTGGTCCGAGCGCCGACTCTGATTGGTCGACAACCCAGGCTTCTGATTGGTCCGATTTTGATCCGTTTTTTTTCTTGGATAGCCTTGTTTTTTTTTTAGGTAGACGGTCGTCTGAATGCTAAAGGTGGACCGTCATAGGTAGGCATGAACGTGGGGGAATGTCTTCAAACAGACGTTAACGTTGATCCATAGAATGATGATACCATGCCTACGCGATTACGTCATGTTGCCAGACACACGTGGTGTTTCACGCGTGTTGTCAGGCAAAACGTGATGTCATGTGTTTGTGTGACTACAAACGTTGATTAAGTATTGAGATGGATAGAGAAAGATCGATACACATGCGTGACGTTTGCACACGTGATGTACTTCGTGTCGTGTACTTCAAATTATTATTAATATTATTTAATGATACCGAGGTGTTGACACTCGTGTAGGTCTACAGACGTACTTTGACACGTGTTTTCATGCACACGTGTTGTTTGACTCGTGTCTCCATTCACACGTGGTGTACTACGTGTCTCTATTTATATATTTATATATATTTATATCTATTTATTTTATTTTGAGACGTACCATGGTGGTGTCACGCGTAGACGTATGCCTCCAAGAGACCTAGGGATTGTTTTGGATTGTGGGTTTGGCAAAGCAAAGGATGAAAGTTGTCTTTTGGGTGAGATGGGTGGCCCTGAAAAGGGCCTTTTGGGGAAGAAAAAACTTTTCTGCTGCTGTCCAAGAAGAATCATCATGTCCAAGCTTATGACAAGACAAGGATCGTCGAAGCGGTACTTGTAGCCATCTGGGTATGTCATCTGGGTGCCCTACGTGACACCACTTGTGGGTCCAACAAATAAAATAAAATAATTTTAACAGGAACTTGAACGGGAACTTGAACGGGAACTTGAACAGGAACACAGGACACGGGAAACGTCCTCCTAGGCAGCCGACCGTGCTACGTTATTCGTGTACCTCTGTTTCTCTTCGCAGAGATAGTGTAGCTGTAGCTTCTTCTTGTGTTTCACCAGACCTGGTAGCTTGAGGTAGTCGCAGTCTGGGACCACTTGTGATGTGCCGCCCAAGGATCGTCGTGGGACGCCCATTGTCTCAGCCGCACACCACATTGGAAACAGCACACACCATCGGCACCCTGAGTGTAGACAAAGCCCGCATGGGCCATCTCTTCAGCAGTCTGATACATTTGCGTTGGCCACGCCTCAAACGAAGCGAGCCTTCTTTCAAAGCGTAGATAATAGTGCGATGGCGTGTGACTGAGCAGTGACATCGCATCCTCAGCATGCGTACTCTTACTCCAACATCCACGAGTATCTGCACTACCCATCACCACATCTCCGTCACGAGTCGTCGTACCACTCTTCTTTGTTTCAGCCATTCTTGATTTTATAAAATAAATTTTACAAGTGACACTGACCCACTCGAATCCTCTCTTGTTTTATAGGAGAAGAACCGGATTGAAAATCGCTGCTTCCTGGTTGGTCCAAAACGCAACGCACTGATTGGTTCGTTCTGGTGCCTGGCCTGCACCTCGGTTTTCTAAAACGACCCGACCCTTGTGTTTCTTTTCCATAGGAAATGGATTTTACCATGGGAGAGAAAGCACAACTCGGCTCGGGTGCTGTCTTCTGATTGGTCGGTGCTGTCTTCTGATTGGTCGACAACCCAGGCTTCGGATTGGTCAGATTTCGATCCTGTTTTGGGGAAGGGTTGTCCATAAATCAGACGTTCAGTCCATCTTAGAGTACAGACGTTCATCAGACACGCATCGCTATCATGACGAGCAACCAAAGTACGCCCTATCGTTTGGAGAGGAAAGACACCACCTGCTCCAGACGGTTAAGAACTGCTAATCATATGTATTGTTTGACTTTCAACCCAGACTACTTGGACACCGTACCACTGGACTGCGTTCTCATGGAACTGCCAGCTTTATTTGACAGAGTGATCGATGACTTTTATCAACAGATGTCAGGTCAGAAGTGAGATCGTATTGGTCTAGGTATCGATCATCCCGCTTTGAACACTCCCATACGGATTCCCTTTTGTCGCTTTGAAGATCTCCATGGGCTTAATATTTTACATGCCGTGGAAAACGTCCAACAGTCCAACAAAGCCCTGAACATCGATGCCACCATGGTTGTGACTTTAGTACACATAGCAGATCCCGACAGGCTAGGATCGGGCAGTGGTGCTCCCCGACTGAAAGCCTTTTTAACACGCAAAAAGTGCATTGTACGGATGCCTCTACCAGAGACTGTTGTACAAGTGTGATGAGGCTCCACCCCACGCCACCGTGCTGCATGTATATCATCATGATCAACACTACGATGTCATCACTTCCATGCCAGCTTTTTATGGGTCTAACCATTACTGCGAACGCTGTGACCACCGTTACGACCATCCCGAAAAACATCCCTGCACCAAGGAATACCGCTGTCACCGCTGCCTCCACTCTAGCTATTGCGGACCCAAGGAAGAGCATGGGATCCCTTGCTTGACATGTCAACGTTGGTTCCCAAATCAACAGTGTTATACACGACATCTCCAGTCACCATCAGAGGGAAAACCCAGCGCCTGTCAATTGATTCACAGGTGCCCGACCTGTTTTCAGCTGGTCCACGTCTTGGAGACTCCCATGGCTCACCACGAGTGCTCAGATGAAGAACATCCCTGCTTGGTGTGCCGAGAACCCATGACCCCAGACCATCGTTGTTACATGACACCTCTCCGTGAAGAAAACGAGGCTGAGGAGGGGGAGGAAGAGGAAGAGGGGGAACAGGGGGGAGGAGGAACAACATCACCTACGAGACAATGTCCAATACATCTTCTACGATTTTGAATGCATGCAAGACTCCAGTATGCACTAGCTCCATTATCTAATGGAAACGGACCCCCATCTGCACCTCCAGCACGCCAGGAATGGAGGTGAAAAAGAGTTCACGTGTGGAGAGGGCCAACATCGGTACAGTGTGGATGGCTACGATCCAGCGACAGGCACCATCTACGAATTCCTGGGCTGTTTCTGGCATGGGTGCCAGGCCTGTCACAAGACCCAACGTGGAGAACCTCATCCCGTCCTGGGCACGTCGTTGGGAGCCCATTATACCGACACCAACTACCGCTTGAGTCTCTTGACTCAACGCCCTGAGGTGAAACGGAGTTTACAAAAATGCAACAGGGGGACTCCGCTCTGCATGCTTTCTTGCAGGGGTCCCAATGTATCGACGTCCCTGGGCCGCTCAACCCTTGCGACGCCTTCTATGGAGGACGCACCAATGCCACACGATTATGCTACGAAGCCCAAGAAGGTGAAACCATCAAGTACATCGATATTTGTTCCCTTTATCCATACATTTGTAAGACCGGAGCATTTCCCACGGGACACCCGACCCTTCTCCATCAACCACCTGTGGACATGTTGTTTGAACTGAAAGGCCTGATCCAATGCCGTGTCCTACCCCTGAAACGACTCTACCATCCGCCTTACAGATCGGGTGGCAAACTGCTCTGTCCTTTGTGCCGTACGTGTGCCGATACCAGGTCAGACTCCCCCTGCGAGCACACGACCGAAGAGAGGTCATGGGTGGGCACGTACGCCACCGTAGAACTCCAGGAAGCCGTGAAGAAGTATGATTACCAGGTGCTTCAGATCTACGACGTATGGCATTTTGACACCTTTGCAAAGCATGACCCCGACACCCAGCAAGTAGTACTCTTTGACACTTATATCGATCGTCATTTCAAGAAGAAGCTCGAAGCCAGCGGATACCCCGAAGGCTGTACGGATCACGACGCTTACATCCAGGAGATCTGCGACAAAGAAGGCATTGGGTTGGACAAGGACCGCATCGAAAAAAATCCAGGACGTCGCACGATTGCCAAGAAGCAACTGAATTCGTTCTGGGGCAAGTTTGGACAGTCAGAACATCTATATGAACGATCCAGTACAGTACTTTGCCTTGTGGAGGAATGAACGCAATACCATCGAGGATGTTACCGTTGTCAACGAACACATGGTGGAAGTGACCTATACCCAGCAGAAAGAATTCCAAACCCCTCATTCTCATTTCAATGTTGCCATCGCTGCTTGGGTCACTGCACAAGCACGTCTCAAGCTGTACGAGACCCTTGCCCTGGTGGGCCGCAGGGTCTTGTACTTTGACACGGACAGCGTCAGTTACATTCATCGACCCCACAACGCGAATCCAGAGCTGGGACATTCGTTGGGCGAGTTTACAGACGAACTGGACCGAAACACCATCAAGACGTTTGTGTCAGGAGGTCCCAAAAACTATGGCTATGAGTTAATGAACCCCAGACCCGATGTAACGCGCACGACCTGCAAAGTGCGAGGGTTCACTTTGAATTACAGAAACCAACAACATCTCAACTTTGACACCATGAAAGGGCTGATACTGGGATAACGGTCTGGGAAAGAGGGGGAGAAATCAGTTTGGATTACCCTCTTGTGACCCGACCCATCCGAAAAGACTACCGTGTACGACAAGCACGTCTCGTCTACGACGAAACCACAGGGCTGCCTGTAGACACGCTCCCCTTTGGGTACAGAGACGACTTTCTATAAATAGTTCATACCATTGGGGTATCACAGCGGATCGAAACTGAATCAACATGGACCCCTACAGAAAAAAACGGATCGAAATCTGACTAATCAGAAGCTTGGGATTTCGACCCATCAGAGGCCGCGCTCGGGCCATGGTGGGCTCTGATTGGCTGAAACGAGGTTGTGCTTACTCCCTCACACTACAAGCCTAACCCTATGGAAAAGAAACACAAGGGTCGGTCCAGTTTGGAAAAATTGAGACTCAGACCACACACCGGAATGGACCAATCAGAAAGCAGGACCTCCCTGCCTTTTAATACGACCAATGCTCTCCGGTCATTACTTTTCACTGAACGGACCAAGCAACAACATCGTCCCTCTGATTGATGTTCCTCACGTTGTGTTGGCTGTTGGCGTTTTATCTGGAAGAAACACGTGTTTGGAGAGAGTACCATCAAGTGTTGACACACATCCGTGAAGACTTGGAAAGAAAAAACAACGAACAGAAAATCCGGACATCATGTCGAAACGGTTGAATGCCAAGACACGGAGCGACATGGGTGGTAAAGGAAGCAGTGGAGATGGGAGCGGTGAAATGACTGCTGAACTGTGGGGTGAAGTGTACGACGTGATGTGTGCAAAGATAAAGACCGACAACGTATACGCCAAGTTACGTGCGAAGGCCGACGAAGTGATGTGCGACATGATACGTTCGAGGATAAGGCAATCGAAGGACCCCAAGAAAGTAGCACCGAAGACGAAGATAATGAAGACCCAGAAGATAAAAACAAGCAAACCAGCAGCAGCAGCAGCAGCTGCAGCGATTACCACCACCACAGCAGCAGCAGCAGCAGCAGACACCGAAACGAAGGGGACATCCTTTTTTAAACCTGCTACACCTGCAACGCCTGCAAAACGACGACCACGGAAGAAATTGTCTCTGAAGATCTCTCATCAAGAACAACTGTAAGTACCATGCTCTTCTTTGTCTCAGTCATTCTTGATGTGATGATGATGATGATGTCGATGTTGATCGTGAGTATGACTATTCATATGACTGAGTCTGTCCTATGATTGACAGGACCCCTGATGTCAGTTCAGCCAAGTCCGTGCTAGAACAGTGGTGGGAACAAACCCCTCGGGAGCCAACCTATTCACCGAATGCACCTGTGATGATGACGCCCGGTGACAGTGATGATCATGAAGCGCTCAAGCTGGCAACTCTCCCTTCCATGGATCTGGACACACCCACTCTGCTTGATGCTTCTTGGTCACCAGCATCACCGGAAGATGTCCTCTCCTCAGGTATGCCCATGGTTTGCGACGATGATGATGATGATGATGACAACGTTGACGACGATCCTTATGGAGAAGCTCAACTCACTCCCCTACAACGCGAATGTAGTACCTGCCGACACAACAACATGTTAAGATACATCAGCTGCAACAGTGGTCAAGTAATGTGCCATGTCTGTTTCAGGGAGGCCATACCTGTTCTACTGAGGACCAAACATGGTTGGGACCTGTTTGGGACTGTTTGATGGAGGACCACATGTTATGGTGACCCCATCTTCACTCGAAGAGCTTTACAACACATAAGCTGCAACAGTGGTCAAGTGATGTGGCATGTCTGTTTCAGGGAGGTCATAGACTGTACTTGTTTAACTGATGGACCTCTCACATGTTTGATGGAGGACCACATCTTATGGGCTTGAAGATAGAAGAGCTTGAAGATGGAAGAGGAAACGTTGTCGCGTTGTTGTTGTTGTTGTTGTTGTTGTAGGGACATGCAAAGCACTCCCTCCTCCATTGTCTTTTCGTATTTCCAATGTATCTGGTTGTGATTGCTCATTATTAAACAGTGATTGATTGATTATATAGTATAAATAGATAAAAGAGAAAGGCCATGCTTGAAAGATCAGCTGCCTGGTGTCAGTCATTCCAGTACAAATCACCACTACCACCGTGTGCCATGTCATGTGTCATGTCATCTATCATGCCGTGTGTCAGTCAGCCCAAACACAGGATGATGTCACGTGATGAGGTGGAGGAGGTGGAGGAGGTGGAGGCTAAGGTCATGACCTTCCATTGAAGGGGGTAGGGTGGAGAGTTTCATAAAAGCAGGCGAACCCTCAGACCTTCTTTCAGTGAAGTCACAGTTATCATGGAGCAAAGACGTTCTATGAATGCCATGTCATCCTCCCGAGATATTGTCACCGATTCCAAGTGGGAGTCTGAAAAGGCGGGAGAACAAGAAGCGAGAAAACGCCCACTCTTTATGGACGATACACTCTTGACTCACATGGCGACTCAGTGACATTCTGGAGATACCTTTTCCTTCTTACACCTTGTGTCATCCTTCTCATCCCAACTATGATTCATTTCAAGAACGTCTGAGGTCTTTTCAAACGTGGCCTAAACAGATGACCCAGACCCCTTATGACATGGCCATGGCTGGCTATTTCTATCCAGGACGAGGTGACCGTGTTATCTGTTATTGCTGCGGTGTGACACTCTGCCAATGAGAAGCCACAGACCAACCCTGGAAAGAACATCTGAAGCACGCCAAAGTCACCTGCGAATACTTGTGTGTGTTTTGTCCTGATGGAGAAGTGAACGAAAAATACAGACGTATTTGTCCCAAGAAGCACGGAAGAGAAGAGTTGAGTGTCTTGTTCACCCCAAGTGACAAAGTTTCTTTTTTTCAAAGTGTACAGACGTTCATACCCTCGTGGTCACCCCCGTGGTCACCCCTCGTGTTCACAAAAATCACAGGGATGTCCCCCCCCCCCCCCCCCCTCATCCTGTGACTTTTGTTTTGTTGTGTTGGTTCATGTGATCAGGGGGGATTAAAAAAAAAGTTGAACCCATAGTAGTGTTATGTTGTGTGTAGGATGAAGAAAAAACAAAACAGGATCGAAATGCACACCCCCATAAAAACCGGATCAAAATCGGACCAATCCAAAGCCTGGGTTGTCGACCAATCAGAGACCGCGCTCGGACCATGCTGGGCTCTGATTGGCCGAACCTGGGTTGTGCTTTCTCTCCTATGGTAAAATCCATTTCCTATGGAAAAGAAACACAGGGGTTGGTCCGTTTTGGAAAACCGAGGTGTAGGTCAGGCACCGGAACGAACCAATCGGGGGTGCTGCCTGGCGAACCAATCAGGAAGCAGGGTGTCAGTGGCTCTCCTATAAAAACAAAACAAGAGCGAAGCCACTCACACACTGCATTCTATGAAACCAACCATGCCAGCTCGATACAGTTGTATGAAGTGCCAGACCGACAGTCACAGTTACCTGTACTGCCCTGAAGTGACATGCCTCGAGTGTCACGCTCAAGGTCACCGTCACTATGTCTGTCCGAAGATGAACAGTCAAGAGAAGCAGAACCTGGGCCCCTGTTACAACTGTCAAGTCATGGGTCATTTCGCTGCAGATTGTCCAGAACCCAGTCGAAAGAAGACACCCCAGCGCCCCTGTTACAACTGCCAAGTCGTGGGTCATTTCACTGCAGATTGCCCAGAACCTAGTCGAAAGAAAACGTCAGCAACACCGTTCACGTCGACACCCGTGGCATCCGTGGCACCCATGGCACCCGTGACACCCGTGACACCCGTGACACAAGTGCTTCATCTCATAGAAGACCTAAAAGAATGCCTCACACAACTCCGTGCAGGCATCACACCTCGTCTAGAGAAAAGAAAACGGAACAGAAGCCCCTCAAGAAAACACGCTTCAAAGCGCCAACGACACCTTCAGTCCGAGGATGAGATGGAAGTAGAGGATGAAGAAGATAGATCATCTGAACAAAGTGACTAACGCATGGGCCATGCTGCTCCACTGCTCCACTGCCACCCATCTCTCCCGAAAGAACGCTTTCATCCTTTGCTTTGACGACCCTCAAACCCCCACACCATGAACCCGCCTCCTCCTTCCCTCCCTTCACCACCACCCTCCCTTCACCACCACCACCACGTCTATGTTTAGAACAACAACAACAACAACAAAACTCTTTTCTTGTTCACCTTTTACGACCGCTTCCCTGGGGTTTTTTCCCCCTTCCCTCCCTCCCTCCTCCTCCTCCTCCTCCTCCTCCTCCTCCCCTGGAAAACGGAGGCAACGTCCTCTTGGAGGTGCACGCACCACCGGACACGGAGGCGACGCCCTCTTGGAGGTGCGCACGACACCGGACACGGATGCGACACCCTCTTGGAGGTGCACGCCACCGGAAACGGAGGCGCAGCCCTCTTGGAGGTGCGCACGCCACCGGAAACGGAGGCGACGCCATCTTGGAGGCCATCTTGGTCCTGAAATCCTGAGCGGTCCTTGACTGATGTAGACAACTACTGCTGGGCATGGCTCTGTATAAAATCGTCCAGTTACAGTTTGAATCTGATCCCCCCTCAGGTGGAGGAAGGCAATGACATGCTTCGTGATCCAGATTAAAGGAAACCCGTCCATGGAAATTACAAATGGCAGGACCGACCACTGGGAATGTCCCTGGGAGTAAACCAGAAGTAACTGCAGTGTAATGAATTTATTTGGACATGCAGAACGATATTTTTTAGATCTCCACTCACAATAAATTGCATCAGCGAAAACATGGTGCAGAGTCCGCTGACAGAGACACTGCAGAAGTGAGGAGGACGTTCCAGGTACGGGGAGTTGAAGATCTGCATATTGTACATCATGCAAACTTGTGGATTCTTCTTTGGCACTGAATATCGGTGCGAAGATGTTGTGGATGATGGAGTCCAAGACTTGAACAGCATGATTCTTGACCAGTTTTTGTATGACGTCTCTGAGAATTGGTAGACTGGCATGAGAATAATGAATGACGAGGGGTGGTTCTGTTATTAGCAGCAAACACCCCTTCTTCAGGAAGGACGTAACAAACAGTTGCCCAGGATGGTCAAGTTGGGCCAAAACAGCCGGAAGATAGCAGGAGAAAAGTCCCAGTTGTGCAGCACAAGAGAGCAAGTACATAGGGGTGGCACTGTTTGTCTTCTGTCCCTGGTTCCGTCCTCGGAATCGTGCCAACGGAATCAGATCCCTGTCATCCACAGGAATGGAGGATGATTGATTACCCAACTTATGAGCATCATCATCAACTTGTGGAGCCAAAGACCGCAGTCAGAGGGCATGACATCGAAGGTGGGCACTTTCAGGGAGTCGATTTCCTTAGTCCCAGAAAGGACTTATCCGGGGAAGATGCAGTGGACCCAATCACAGGCGCTGGTGGAAGCCTTAAAGTGTTTAGGTCATCACCCAGCATTTCAAACATCGACGAAGAAGGGCACATCTTCTGAGGTGAATCCAGTGAGAGCTGGGACACCATCTAACAAAGGCAACCTATGGACTCCACATTACTGTGATCCTTTTCTGGGGCGAAGGATCTTGTCTCAACGGGAGAGGGAGTGCGATAACAGCAGGTCGTCTGTGTTACAAGTGGAGAGGAACAATAAGCCGTAGTTGCCGAAGAGTGAGTGAGTATGGTTTAACGCCGCTTTTAGCAATATTCCAGCAATATCATGGCGGTGTTGCCAAAGAGGGAGACAGCAAATACACACGAGGGTGGGAAGGTACTTGCCCGATACAGGTGGTTGCACAAGGTGATGACGTCGAGGCTGACTGGCGTCCCATGGAGATAGACATGCATCTCGTTGGGTACGGGAACGGCCTCTGGGTAGAGGAGTTGAGGTAACAGTCAACTGTTGTAAAGTCCAAAAGAGCGAGAAAGCATAAAGCGTGCATAAAATATGTGCCGACTCTGTCCTTTCAGGCTAGGATCATATGGCGACATATGAGGTAGAACAGCTTTCTTGACTCATACGTCCTGGGTTGAGGCGTTGGACAGGTCGTCAGTTATTGTAGAAGTGAAGCATGGAGTAAAACTCACTTTGGCCCTGGTAGAATACTGATCTACAGCAAAATACAGGTTGATAAAATGTCAAAAACACCAACATAGTTGGCCAGCGGCAAGCTTATCCAGGTCGGTCCTCTGTTTCGTGATGAAGTGTAATGTGGAGCAAAATCACATTTGGGTGGGTGTTTCAAGTTGCAAATTGTTGTGTTTGCTTGCAAAGTTTTTTTTTATATTTTATGCGGAAAAAGAGACAAAATGTAATGTGTGAGACAGGATAAGTATAAATGGCTAGCTCAGCACACCATCACTCTTCAAATTTTATGTAACTTAATAGAGTCGAGTTTCTGAACCTGTGGACCTTGCGAAGTTGCAAAACATGGCATCATCAAACGCACATAATTTTACTTACCACATTCATGTATAACCTGACCAATAATGTTACAGTTCTCTGCGTGTCCGCCCATCATACCAATCACTGAAACCAAGGAAGAAGATTTAATGAGGGAGTAGTGAAAAGAGGTGGTGAGGTGAAATTGGGTTTAACGTCGCGTCCAAGATTATTACACTTATATAGCGACGTGCATGTACGTGTATGTGTTTGTTAGGCTGCTTGTTCTAGTCCGGACTGATGCCGATTTATAGTGCTAGCACACTGAGATACCATGCCGCAGTTTAACATGGATACCCCACTCAGACACAGTATACTGACTCCGAGCCGACCAGTCCTTGTTTTAGCCCCTTAATGCCGAGCGCCAGACAGGGTAACAACAAGTACCATCTTTTAACGTCTTTTGGTATGACGCGGCCGGGGATCGAACCCCGGACCTTCCGCTCTCCGGGCGGACGCTCTACCACTAAACCACGGAGGCGGTAGTAGTGAAAAGAGATAGCTCAATATGTTTTGAGGTATATTGATATTGGGATTTGTTGGGATGATTACAATGTTTGCACTTATGTAACCAGCTACAATTTAGAGCATTGTCATATGTGCACTAATGTAGACAGCTACAAGATAGGGCATTATTATGTGTACACTTATGTAGCCAGCTACAAGACACAGCATTATTATGCGTACACTTATGTAGCCAGCTACAAGACACGGCAATATTTTGCGTACACTTATGTAGCCAGCTACAAGATAGAGCATTATTATATGTACACTTATGTAGCCATCTACAAGACACAGCATTATTATGTGTACACTTATGTAGCCAGCTACAAGACACGACTTTATTATATGTACACTTATCTAGCCAGCTACAAGATAGAGCATTATTATATGTACAATTATGTAGCCATCTACAAAACATGGCATTGTTATGCGTACAATTATGTAGCCAGCTACAAGACACGGCTTTATTATATGTACACTTATGTAGCCAGCTACAAGACACATCATTATTATGCATACACTTATGTAGCCAGCTACAAGACACGGCATTATTAGAGAGAGAGAGTTTATTGCAGTAAAGGGGCCACCGGCCCATTATACAATACATATTTCATTGATTTTTTCAATTCAATTGAGCGCCATACAATATTATACATTGGTCAATCAAAGTGACAATTAATTAATATTGAGTTGTTTACATCTTTTTTTCATTGACAGGAAAATATATTTCGCTAAGACATTTACAGTGTAGGCATTTTGTGATGACAGTAGATGTTGGAATTTAAAAAGAGTTGGGTTTTGTACATAGTATTTCGGTAATAGACTTCTTATATCATTATAGAATGGGCATATCATACAAAATTGGTATTCAGTTTCGACACAAGGTACGATACACAATGGACAGAATCTTTCATTCGCACTTATACCAAGTGTACGTCCGTATTCAATCATAAGTTTATGGTTTGAACATCTAAATTTAATCAGCGCATTTCTATAAGGATGTACAATGACAAGTGATAGGTATTCTTCAAATTTAAAGAGTCTTAACAGACTGGTACATTTTCAATTTAGAATATTTTGACAAATCCTCAAACCACATTTGGTAATCAATCTCTTTACAACGCTCTTCAAACTCTGACAAAAAAGAAGTGGTATAATTAACATTTTGGTTTTTCAGCAATACTGGCAATGATAAATTTCTAAAATCATTACATTGGGAGCGCATTGTATTCAAAACCTTGGACATTTGAAAAGACAGAGTTTTCTGTGTTTTATACCAGGAACCACTGATAGAGAACTGAACACCTAAATATTTATAGGAAGGAACTATTTCTAATGGTCTATTGTCGAGATAAAACTTTTCATAGTTCCTAAGTCTACCACCTTTTCTTAAAACAACTACTTTTGTTTTCTCAACATTAACACAGAGGCTCCATTTTTTACAATAAACAGATAATTTGTCAAGTCTTTTTTGTAGACCCTTTACTGTGCTATCGAAGAGTGCCATGTCATCTGCAAACAGTAACATAAAAATATTACAAATGCCCAGTTCTATACATCTGTCCTCATCTACATTCAAAAAATCTATAATATCATTAATATACAATGAAAAAGTAGTGGAGATAGTTGGCATCCCTGTTTCACACCATTTAAGCAGTTGTAAAACCATCCTGCAGTGAAATACATGACTGAAAATTGGAATACATATTTCTAATAAGGCGAAAAACACTTCCTTTTATGTTGTACAACCAAATCTTATATAACATACTTTTTCTATTAATTGAATCAAATGCAGCTTTAAGGTCAATAAAACAACAATATAATCGACTTTTATACAAAGCAAAGTATTTAGCGATCAATGTATCTAAAATAAAGATGTTGTCCAGTGTTTGAAATCCATGTCTAAAACCAGCTTGTTCAGGGATAAGAATATCATTAGTTTCAACAAATTTGGTCAGTCTGTCACATATAATTTTAACAAATATTTTACCAGAAACTTCCAATAAAGTTATGGGGCGATAATTTTTAGGATTGTTAACATTTCCTTTTTTATGAATTGGAAGTATTGCATCAAGTGACCACATAGATACCAGTTCTCAATACTGCATTGTATAAAGTCAGTAATAGGTTAACGCAAGCAAATGGAGCATTTTTGAAAAAGTCAATTGGTATACAACTATATCCTGGAGCTTTGCCCTTTTTCATACCTGAAATAGCAGCAGTAATTTCATCATAACTAATATCTCTATCTAAATCATTCGTATTTACAGTTGTATCTATCAAATCATCGGTGATTGAGTCAATAAAGTCCATTATGCTTTCAAAAAAGGATTGTTCATCAGGTGAAGTGCTTATGCTATTAAAGTGGCTTTCAAAATGTCTTATCCACTCAGCAGGTGTAATAACTGGGTTAGTGAATTGTCGTTTTCCCTTTAGAATTGACCAGAATAGTTTGTTGTCCCTATTAAGAAGGCTCTCCTGAAGTTTTTCCTTTTTCATATTGAGAGCACGTGTACATTTCAGGTGACATAAATGTTTGTATGATTTCCATGCTTCGATATAGGTGAGGCCGTCGCGTGTACAGTTAGTTGCATGAAATGCACGAAATTTACGGCGTGCGTCACACCTGGCTTGGTAGCATTCCGCATCACACCAGTTATGTCCCTTGTTGACTGTGGATACAGACGGTTTCTTGAAGTCCTTTGAACATGACAGTAGCAAATCGTGGAATGTTTCAGCCACTTCCTCGACACGCCCACATGCTGCTATTGTTGTTATTTCTTGGATAGAATGATCCGATTTTAAATTCCAATTTTCAGTGTAATTTACCATTTTGTTCTCGTTCCAGACATATCTTGACTTTTTAGATAATGTATCGTTGGTCAACTTAGGTGATCTATATCCCTTGAACAAGACAGAGTATGTGATAGGAAAGTGTGTGGATTCAACTTCGTTACAAATATTGAAACTGGTAAACTGGTGAAATATGTTATTTGAGCACAAAACATAATCTACAACGCTTTGGCCCTCATTCACAACACAAGTTATTTTCCCAATGTCTTTATCTTGAAACAAACGACCATTGCAGATACGGAGTTCATTTTTCTTTCAAAAGTCTAACAATGACTTTCCCCTTTTGTTTACATTTTTGTCTTGAGATATTCTTGGGGCGGGTTCATCCATTATATAGTTTATATTTTCGTCAATTGGCAAATAGGTGGTATCATCATTTTCTAAATAGTCTGCTAAATTCCCAGTTCTGGCGTTAAAGTCACAATGTAGAATGAATTCACAATTTAGGAAAAGAACTTCGAAACGTATCAATATCCTCTTCTAGAATATCAAACAATTGTTCCTTTGAGTGTGAGCTGGTTGACCCTTCTGGAGAGTAATACACAGTGCCTATCACCACAGTAATGTTTAACTGAAGTTTTATCCACTGGACATTATCTGTTTTAGTACAGCCATGTAATTCACAGACGTTAGATGAAATGTCTTGATTCACGAATGTGAGTATCCCGCCTGAGTTTCTGATAGCACCACTTGCTTTAGTTCTGGTTTTGCTGTATGTATTTTGCTGTATGTGTCTACTTTATCTTCTTTATTCAACCAGGATTCCACGAAACATGCTATATGATGTTTATTGATAAAATCTAAAGAAAGACTCTTTTGTAGTAATCTCTTGAAACCTTCACAGTTCCACACTGACAGTTTTAGGCTGATATTTGTGCATAATGGACGTTGGCCACACCCCTAATCATCATCCTTCGTATCTGTGCGTACACTTATCTAGCCAGCTACAAGATAGAGCATTATTATATGTACAGTTATGTAGCCATCTACAAGACACGGCATTATTATGTGTACATTTTAGTAGCCACCTACAAGACATGGCATTATTAAATAATGAACAACAAACGTTCCTGTGACATTGAATAAGATTTAAGTTATGTTTTTTACCAAATCTGAAACAATTTCGGTTTTCAAAAGATTAAAGACTCCTGTAAGTGTTCAAATGGTTTAATTTGCCATACTGACTTCAGAAAATGCGTGATTTCATAAAACAAAATAAAAAAACATGATCATGCCAAAATGTCAATTTACAAATCAATAGCGTGTGTGTCACCTCCGGTTGCGATGCAAGCAACACATCTTCGTCTCAAGGAATGGACCAGGCGTCGCACAAAGTCATGTGGGATATCTGTCCATATCTGCTGGAGCATGTTTCGAAGTTCCTGGAGTGTCTGTGGAACACGTGGTTGACGTCGAAGGCGCCGTTCCATCATATCCCACATGTGCTCGATTGGTGAGAGATTAGGGGAGCGAGTCGGCAAGGGGAAGACCTTCACGTTGTTTTGTTGAAGAGAATCCTGAACAAGTACAGCAATATGAGGCCGGGCGTTGTCATGTTGAAAGGCCATGACGACGCTAAAATGGTAGAACAACAGGGCCGATGATCTCGTCGTGGTAGCACTGTCTATTGAGATTGCCCCCTATCACTATCAAACGGGTCCTCTGTCCTGCTGTAATCCCACCCCATACCATAACGCTGCCGCCCCCGAACCGATGTTCTTCCATGACACAATGATTGACGTAACGTTCACCTCGACGTCGGTACACTGGAATCCGTCCATCGCTGTGGCTGAGGTGAAAACGAGACTCGTCAGTGAATAGAACTTGCCCCCACTGCATGGCCGTCCAGCGTAGACGCTGTCTGCACCACTGTAGACGTGCTTGACGGTGGTTTCCTGTCAAAATGGGACGTTTGTCGGGTCTTCTGGCAACAATCCCTGCGCTTCTGGGGCGGCAACGTACGGTTTGTCAATATATTCGTCGAAGGCCAGGGATGCTTCTTGCAGTCACTGTTGCTGGCTGGAATCTATTTTGTAGCTGTGTTGTTCGAATCCAGTTGTCTTGTCGATTATTGGTTACGCGTGGCCTGCCACTCCGAGGATGGTCTCTGACTGCATTCGTCTGTTGCCAACGTTGCCATAAACATCAAATGGTGTTTCTGTGGACGTTAAATTGTCTTGCAACATCACGTTGACTGCTGCACGATCCTGCTTCAAGCGTACCAATGGCTCGCAGACGCTCATTTTCGGACAGGCTTGGCATTTCGTGGCAGTGAATAATTGTTGTTTTTCTGAGTGGTTGTTGTCAGCACGATGCTAAACAATGCACATGGAATCCCATTAATGCACATGTTTTTATACCCATTCTTGGGTAGTGAAATGCATGGGGCTTGCATAAAAGTAAACTTTAATTTAACTGAATAGAGTATAGTTAGACAAACAAAAACAAATTCAACAAAGAATTGACAGCAGCCCCGTTACTGGGGACAGTTAACTTGTTAAACCATCGGCGGGATAGCAGTCATATGACTAAGATTGTGGTGATGTTTTTAGTAACGGGAATATAGCAGATAGTGTTGAACAACTGTCTTTACCGTGTGCAAAGGTCCACTAATTTTCGACCATCAGTTTGGCAACAAGTTTTGAATTGAAAATGACGTCCATTAGAATGGAGGTCGCGTCGAAGTCATTACGAGCCTGCTATTTGATGTAATATAGAAACTCTAAATGCGTCTTTTTGTAACAGCGTTATCCGCATCTTCCCAAGGCAAGGGACCTAACTGACTATAACTAGGCTGGAATTTTGGAGCTTTTGGCTGGATTAACGAGTCTATGCATAGTCAAATTGAAATCGCGTAACCCGCCGAAGACCCGGGTTCGATTCCCGACATGGGTACAATATGTGAAGCCCATTTCTGGTGTCCCCCGCCGTGATATTGGTGGAATATTGCTAAAAGCGGCGTAAAACCATACTCGCTCATTCATTCACTCTACTTCCAATACTACTACTGCTACCACTACCACCACCGTGACATTTGCTACTGTTGCTGTTTAAACAACTATAACTACACACACACTACTATTGCTGCTGCTACTACTACTATAACTACCAATACTTCTATTGCCACGACTACTACTACTACTACTACTACTACTACTACAACTACTACTACTACTACTCTAACTACCAGTACTTATACAGCTACGACTACTACTACTGCTACTACTACTACTATAACTACCAATACCTCTACTACTACGACTACTACTGCTGCTACTACTACGATAACTACCAATACGTCTGCTACTACGACTACTATTGCTGCTACTACTACGATAACTACCAATACTTCTGCTACTTCTACTACTGCTACTACTAGTATAACTACCAATAATTCTACTGCTACTATTACTACTAGTACTGCCACCACTATAACTACCAATACTTCTACTTCTACTACTTTTGCTACTGTTGTTTCTACTACTGCTACTATTACTACTACTGCTACAACTACTATAACTGCACACACTACTACTACTACTACTACTACTACATCTTCTACTACTACAACTACTACTACTGCTACAACTACTATAACTACATATACTACTACCACTGCTGCTACTACTACTATAACTACCAATACTTCTACTGCTACTAATACAGCTGCTGCTACTACTACTGCTACTACTACTCTTACGACTACTACTACTACTACTACTTCCAATACCGCTTCTGCCACCACCACTACATTTGCTACTGTTGCTGTTTCAACAACTATAACTACACACACACTACTACTGCTGCTGCTACTACTACTATAACTACCAATACTAGTACTGCTAGTACTACAACCACAGCTTCTACTTTTGCTACTGTTGTTTCTACTACTGCTACTATTACTACTACTGCTACAACTACTATATTTGCACACACTACTACTATTACTACATCTTCTACTACTACAACTACTACTACTGCTACAACTACTATAACTACATATACTACTACTACTGCTGCTACTACTACTATAACTACCAATACTTCTACTGCTACTAATACAGCTGCTGCTACTACTACTATAGCTACCAATACTTCTTCTGCTACTACTACTGCTGCTACTACTACTGCTACTACTACTCTTACGACTACTACTACTACTACTACTACTTCCAATACCGCTACTGCCACCACCACTACATTTGCTACTGTTGCTGTTTCAACAACTATAACTACACACACACTACTACTGCTGCTGCTACTACTACTATAACTACCAATACTAGTACTGCTAGTACTACAACCACAGCTTCTACTTTTGCTACTGTTGCTACTACTGCTGCTACTACTACTATAACTACCAATATATCTATTGCTACTACTACTACTACTCCTACTACTACTACTACCACTGCTTCTTCTACTATAACTACCAATACTTCTACTGCTACGACTACTACTGCTGCTACTACTACTATAACTACCAATATTTCTATTGCTACTACTACTACTACTACTACCACTGCTTCTACTACTATAACTACCATTACTTCTACTGCTATGACTACTACTTCTGCTACTACTACTATACCTACCAATACGTCTACTGCTACGACTACTACTGCTGCTACTACTACTATAACTACCAATACTTCTACTGCTACTACTACTACTACTGCTGCTACTACTACTATAACTACCAATACTGCTACTATTACTACTGATGATGCTACTCCTATAACTACACACACACTACTACTACTACTACTACTACTACTGCTACAACTACTATAACTACATATACTACTACTGCTGCTACTACTACGGCTACTACTACTATTACTACTGCTGCTGCTACTACTTCTATAACTACCAATACTACTGCTACTACTACTACTACCACTTTTGCTACTGTTGCTACTGTTACTGTTTCTACTACTGCTACAACTACTACAACTACACACACTACTACAACTGCTGCTACAACTACTATAACAATCAACACTACTACTGATATCACTACTACCGCTAAAACTGACAATTATATTGATGAATTCAAGTGACATTTGATTCGGTTACACATATTTACATCAGTAGCATATCCAGATTACAGACCTTATTGATCAGAATAGGATATCAAAAGGGCTTCTTTGTTTTCACAGAAACTTAAGCAAATTCATTTTAACATACATTATTATGATGAGATCTGATTGGTCCACGTGATCGTGATAAAATACGACGTATCCCACTTGGAGAGGAATAAATTTTGCAGCAGATGAATAAACCCCTTATACCCTGCCACGAGCAAATCAGGATGCATGTGGATTTCTGAGAGGCAAAGTACACCCCTTATACCCTGCTTTAAAGCAAAAGAAGCTCAGTCAGTGGAAGTCGCATGACAGCCCAAGCTTACCTCAGCTAAACTGAACAGCTGTTTTCTATCAATTTTGAGTTTGTTTGATTTCTTTTACACTGTCATATTAAAACATAAAAGTGAGACAAATTATTTGTATCATGGATCCTCTTTGATCTTTTGGAATACTGCCTTGAGGTGATTCAAATGTTCCGAAAACGTTTTAGAAAATATTATGATGTCATCTTCATACATTAGTATGTAATTCATTTCTTTTAGTGCATCTGAAATGATTTGCTGATATGCCACAGGAGCATGTTTTAGGCCGAAAGTGAGTCCATTTCATTCCAAAACACCATTGGGTGTAACGAAGGCGGACTTGTGTTTTATATCTGGATGGGGTGGTATTTGCCAAAGGTTAATAGCACAAACTAGGACACTAGAAACTTTGGCATGGATGTCACCAATGGCCTCAGCAACATCTTCAAAAGGGAAAAATATAGGCTTGGTAAGTGCATTGAGACGTCTGTAATCTACGGCAAACCGGTAAGAGCTGTCACGTTTTCTTACCATGACAGGGGGGCACGGGTGGCCCAGTCGTCTAAAGCGCCGCGATTCGCTGTGCAGAGTTGCGTCCCTTGGGCACGCCAGAAACCTATGATTGTGGGTTCGAATCCCGGTTCGCCCCGATTATGTTTCTAGGTTTGTCAGCACCATACCCGTGCTCGTGGGTTTCACTGAAGTGGTAAACGTCTGAGACCTGCATCACTTCGGGCTTTCCTCCCACATTAAGCTGACACGCCGCGATATAACTGTAATACTGTTAAAAGCGGCGTTAAACCAAACTCACTCACTCACTCACTCTTACCATGACAACGGGAGAGTAGCATTTCTTGCACCTATCTAGAACATTCTTTCCCAATTGATGCGTTTTGCCTATGACTAGGGAGTCTAATAAATCTGGCGTCACCTGTTTTTATGTTGTGATGATGTTAGTGAGTGTGTCCTCAATTCTGACCAATCTGAGGCAAAAACTGATCCTTCTGATTGGAAAAATGCATTTTACTGTATGCTTCGCTACTGTATAAAATACTTTGGGCAACAAAAGCTGCACGACGCTCAAGGGTTTTGTAATCATGCAAACCACTTTTCTTTAAAATTGTTTCAATATGTTTCCAAAGCGCAATGAAATTCTATCCCTTTTGTCTGTTTAATGTATACAGAAAACATTCAGCATATCCCCTCAAAACCCCCTTCAAGCAGCTCCCTTTTTCCCCAGTGCTATCTATACATGTCAGTTAACACCTCCTTATGTTGACAGATCTTATGTAAGTACATATACTTGGGTCACTGACCTTGCACCACATTGTGCATATTCCCCAACCGACAAAACCTCACTGACATGGTCAATCAGGAGACGTACCCAGATCATCAACAGAAGTACAGATGTATGGGTAGTCGTAGCATCGGCCAAGGCTGCCGCCTCTCTATCAACTACTTCAACAATGATGAAACGCCGTCCAACTTCCTGCCTGTGTGTTCTATATACACCATATCGTTGTTGGTTGATATGGTCAAGTTTATACCTCTTCTCATCTACGGGGTCGGCTTATCTGCGGTCATATACGGCAAGTGCCAGATTGGGTCTCCGCAACGGGACATTGGCCACTCGGTTCCACTGTGCGTTCTGTCACGTGATTACAATCATCATGTACCTTTTCTAGTGTTATTCTCCATCAACAATATACAAGTCTTCTTAAACTTCATCCCTGAGTTTTGTCTTCCTCATCCACCCTGAAGGACCAACCGAGTGCAAAACACCTCCATGACCAGTACCGATGCAGTCTTATGGACACTGTTCATTGACTGACAGGATGACTGTCACTGCTGATGATGTCACCATGATAATATGATTCCTCAGATGGAGAATGCGTATGTACTGTTTTCGTGGGTGGTGGTGACAGGTTGTCTGCCATTCATACCACTATTTTCATTGTTCTGCTTTAAAGTCACCTTCATCTTGATTGAGAAAAATTTTACCCCAAAAACCCAACCTCTCCAACTACAAAATATCAAATAGTATTGTCCACCCCTTAGTATTCATAGTTAATTGTATTACCTAGTCGTATTATTTAACATCTATTTAATTATTTGTTTATCATGTCGGTAACGCTCAGGTCATTGTTATTTACAGCAACAGATTAATGTTATCTGTACCATGAAACGAACCTCAGTTGTTAAAGTATCAATATAAAGATGACATAAACTGTATAATCACTGTTGTCATTTAAAAATCGTAAGTCCTTCCGTTGCTTTGGGGTGATTCTTATCACGCGATCGGTCATTGATTATCCAACAGTGCCACGTCAAATTGATTCATTCATAAAGCAATAACTTGATGATACAAAAAATTAATTTACGTACCATGGATGTATTTTAGTATTGATAGGTATCGCAAGAAAAACAAGTTAGAGAGTTTTATTGGTGGTTCAGTCATGGTTGCTGATTAATTTCTGTCTATCTGTGCATTAAATGATGAAGTAATGAAGTGGGGTATTATTGTTTACTTAATCACTAGTAGTGTTTTTGCCACTTCCGGGTTATCCTGAGAAATATGCGACAATAATGATTACAGAGTTTGCAAATTGCTTTCCGTAATATTAAGAATACTATTCACATCCGTGTCTGGTAACGGATGGTCTTAGCTGCTTTAGTACACAAACCTGAAGTGGGGCTCGTAGCGTGATTTCCTGATGTGATGACCTCCAACATCTCGTCTTCAAGGTCATCTTCCTGTGTGGTCAACGTATTTGAGGCCATCTTAGTTGTTCATCACCAAGAAACAGGTGGAGTGAGTTCCATCTTGTTGATGCCCCTGAAATCATTTATGCACATCAAAATTGTAGGGTGGATCTGGGCATCAACCAGTACTCACCAATAGTATGAGCTCAGCACTCAGACTCGTAAAATGTCCAGGTTTAAACACAACCAGAATTTAGGAAAGTTTGAAACATCCCTGCAAATAGACAGAACCCATCCATCTGGATGTGAACACCACGAACCTATAATTGGGGACCTCTGTTGGATCGGTTGCATCAGACGGACTTCTTATGGATACACTCCATGTGTGCAGTATAACATGCAGGCACCCCTAACATTCTTAGATTTAAAACTGAATACATTAATTTCAAAACCAACCCAAACTAAGAGAAGATCATAATCTTGGCATTACAAAATAAACGAAAAACATATACCTATACATATTACTCAAAGAGTTTGATAGGCAAGTAGTGAGTCACATACATACTCTATTACAGGTCCGAGGTAATACCCTAGCTCCCCTACCGTTATTAACCTATGCTATATCAATCCGAATTTAAGCCCCATAGTGCATAAGTGTACCCTTATAGTGCGTCTCGAACCGGAGCCAAGTGGAAGAGCTTTCCATCTGTCAGTAGACCCGTGAAGATACGGGATAAAATAGGTCTTCAGCAACACAGGCTTGCCGACTATGCTTGTCATAAAAGGCGACTAACGGGATATCCTGGTCAGGCTCGCTGACTTGGTTGCATGTCATCAATCCCAATTACGTGGATCGATGCTCATGATATCAATCACTGGATTGTCTGGTCCAGAATCGATTATTTACAGACCGCCGTCATATAGCTTGACTATTGGTATGTGCGGCGTTAAACAACACAAACCAAACCAAAACCAACTGCCAGTGTCGCCAATCTAACCAGATGATGTTGCAGTAATTGTTCTTGGTGTGTTATTTGTATCACGAGGTAAACTGAAGATTGCTTTTTTCAGGTGTGAATTGTTTTCGTTGACTATCCTATAACTGATTTGACATAACTCGAATTTATTTATGAATTAAACTATGTAAATCATATTTTTACTCCTCTTCCAGTTCAAGGCCACAGGTAAGGTGCGTCGTCGGTTTCCAGCAGGAACTTGTGCAGGTAGCGCAGTGTTGCTCTCTGCTGGCTGTCGAACTGCTTTACCATACTGGTATGATACCTGTGGATCCAAAGTAGGAGTTGGGGGAAAATGACATCCAGGGGTTTATTGGTGGTCTTTGGGCGTCCTTGGCCATGTCCCTGAGTCACGTCCTTGAGTCACAGGAGACATCACAGCATGTTGTTTCACTGAATTGGACATAATGTTTTTGTTCCATTGTAAGGCCTTATCGTGATAGGATTAAAGCACTGTACATATGGGCGTAGGTAAACATAGACACCCGCCATTCACACATTTTGCATAAACAAGTAAGTATTTATTGCCTGAAGCCACATACAAAATATTGAAGGCGTATCCATTATTTCAACGAAAATATATAATTTTGATAATTTATGACAAAATTGATACTTAACCAGAAAAGAATATAATTTCATGATTTCTTTTAAAAATATATGCCACCACTACGGAAGCGTAGTAGGGCCAGGGTGAAATCTTTTTTGTCTAAGTATCTCCTACGTAAAGCTTATTATCTCCTACGTAGGACTTATTATCTCCTACATAGGACTTAGTATCTCCTACGTAGGACTATGTATCTCCTACGTAGGACTTACTATCTCTTATGTAGGACTTAGTATGGCCTAGTACACTATCTCCTACATACGACTTAGTATCTCCTACGTAGGACTTATTACCTCCTACGTAGGACTTATTATCTCCTACGTAGAACTTCCTATCTCCTACGTAGGAGATAGTTATTCTAGTCCATACTAAGCCCTACATAAGAGATAGTAAGTCCTACGTAGGAGATAGTGATTCTAGGCTATACTAATTTTACGTAGGAGATAGTAAGTCCTACGTAGGAGATAACAAGTCCTACGTAGGAGATAGTAATTCTAGGCTATACTAGGCTATACTAAGTCCTACGTAGGAGACAGTAAGTCCTACGTAGGACATAGTAAGTGCTACGTAGGAGATACGAAGTCCTACATAGGAGATAGTAAGTCCTACGTAGAAGATAATAAGTCCTATGTAGGAGATACTTAGACACACAAAATTCACCGTGGCCCTACTAGGCTTTCGTACCCAACCACTATTACAAGTTATATATTTGTTTTCTACTATGGACTTTTTTCAAAACATTTTACGAATAATAAGTCGATTAAAATATTTTTGGAAACGTTCTATCTTCCAAATTTGTTTCATTCGTTGCAAAATATAATATTGTCATACATTTTCATGAAATACAATTGCTCTAATTATAATATTCTTTAAATGAATACCACATCTATTAACAAACATCGAACGCCCGACCTTCCACTCTCAGGTCAGACGCTCTACCACTAGACCACGGAGACGGTTATTGTATCTACCGACCAACGGAAACATGTTTAATCAAACGCATATTTTATTACTGATAGCACTGAACTATGATAAATTCCTCCACGAATTCACAGTGTATCCCCACACCACTGTAGTACACCCTAGCAACATAAGATAAAAAATGTCTGCTGCATGCGGTCGTGTGGTTGATTTTAAGTACTACCTTGTACACACTGCGTGAAATTCAACAGACGTATTTATCTTGGCTAGGGCGTGTAGCTTATCTTAAGTAATACAGTTTACACAAGAGGATAAAATCAATACACTTGTTTATCTTGGCTACATGGAGGATAATTCAACTGACATAAATTAAAGGCGCAATACAAGATATTTTAGTCAAATGGAAAAACATATGCTCCAGATAATAGTTGATAGATCATATATACAAAAGCTTTTTAGTCATGATGTACATGATACTGTCTTTAAAAGGTACAGTGATATCAATACAAAAGGTATATTTGTTGTCGTAAGAGGCGACTAACGATATCAGCACGCTGAACTATATGATAGATGACATTACATACCAATTCAGTAGGACCCGTGAAGATTCCGGGGTAGAATAGGTCTTCAGCAACCCATGCCTGCCGTAAAAGGTGACTGTACTTGTCGTAAAAGGCGACTAACGGGATTGGGTGGTCAGGCTCGCTGACTTGGTTGATGCATGTCACCGATCCCAATTTTAGTAGATCGATGCTCATGATATTAATCACTGGATTGTCTGGTCCAGACTCGATTTATTTACAGACCGCCGTCACATATGCTGGAATATTGCTCAGTGCGGCGTTAAACAACAAACAAACAAATCAACAAGAAAATTAAAACAGTGAGGAAATGGTGACACAAGGGAACAGTTTCCAAAACCGGTGACGAATTCCATCAGGTCCTGGCGAGTATGAGATTTGGACTTTTTAAACACTTTTTTTCAGGCAGTCGTGTGTTATGAAACACAACAATGGTTAAATTATTTTGTCATGTACATTGTTGTTGCAGTCCTCTACCCATGGTTCCTCAAGGTTACAGTTGCCAGGTATAAATCACAACTGTTTCCCTGGAATACATGGTGGGTGTTGTCTCATCACTGCCATTGGATGCATTTAATTGCCTGTAAAACGTTTTTTCATTAGAAGTGAACATTTTATTTTGTTTCATGAAATTATTTTTCTTATCCCACTCTCTTTTTCTTTCTGTCCATACCTTTAACTTTGCCTTCAGAGAATCAAGAATTTGATTGAGAATTTTCTCTTTTGTTGTTTTGTATTTTGTTTTAAAATTTGTCCAAATTGACTTTTGGCGTTTCAACATTGATTGCCCTAAGGAACGTAATTTCAAGCTAAGTTCTATCCAGATTATATTCTGTCTTGTTTCATCTAGTTTTAATTTGACCTGGCTTTTCTTTTGATGGTTTTGTTTATTACCCTTTTGTGGTTCATTGTCATTGGAAACTGTATGGAGTTCCTCCAGTGTTTGAGCAGCAGCATATACGCAACAGTTAATGTCATGCAAAGAACAGTTCGCAATAAGAGTAACTGAAGTAATGTCATTTAATTTATGAAGTTGATTCTGTTGAAATAATTGGCGAAATTGTTTAATCGGCCTCTGTTTCACGATCAGTAAATCACAGGTTTGATTATAGGATGACATTAACAAAATATGCAACGGAATCATCAGAAACATCATTGACAGAAGGTGGGGTCGGAATTCGGGAGAAAACTCAAAATCTTCGAAGCCACCATCAGGAATTTCATTTTGTGAGCCCATGAGTTGGACATCAGTGACAACTGCGTCAGGTAATTCAGGGAGAATTATGCAAACGTTTATGATCAATTTCGGGTCTGCTACTGTTGGAACTGAGGGTTCATGCCTGACAGCGCGTGTTGGCAGTTAGATCAGATTCGGCGCATGTAGAACTTCAGTGGCCGCAGCCGGCCGCGAATATTCTGCGGTGTCAGGCATGCATACATTGGCATGGCTTTGTCCCAATGCTGCTTCATTAATTTTCCATTTACTCGTGGTATTTCTGGCCACCTTGTTGCTTTCACACACTCAAGCAGTGTGAACTTCAGTTGGTGCGTCCTTGATATTCTTGGATGGGTTCTGTGCCTTCCTCTGGGGCAAGTCCCATCTCCAGTTTTGGTTGGTTTGTATACCGGAGGGAGACTGGGCTGCGGAGATAAAAGATGACTTTCTTCTTGTCGTTCTGTAACCCAGATTCGGGGGTTTAGCCCTAACTGGGTGGTGTACCTTTGGTTCAGGGTTATAAATCCTCCATATCTAGGCCCACCACGGAGAGGCATATTATAATTCACCAGGATGGCTATAAAGTGTTTTACTACAGAATGAGTATGCACCGTTTTAACACAAGACACTGATAAACCCGAGTTTGGGAATGGGTTGGTTATTATACCACCTGTTTGTTTAGGGAGCCAGGTTCACTCCCATTCAGCCCAGGACAGCACGAGAAAAATAAAGTTTATCTATCGATAAAGAATCTACAAAGGACAAAGGAAGCTACCCCGATGTCGTAATAAGCATGACAAGTTGTGGCAGTATCAATAGGGGTATGTGTGGTTTTATGAGTCCCGCGTTAGGTTTTACACTAAGAGCCGGAAAACTTCACCCGGGACCCATAAGACCACATACATATACGTCGAGTGATATCATCATACTGATCATCTCGTAAACAACGTACACCATTTTGCATCGTAATTGGGTGCAAGAGATTTATTGTCCCGCCCAGAAAGCCATGCAAAGCCTGATTGCTTCATGGCGGTGTATAAGGGATTTATGGTCCTGCTCAAACATGTATATTTCTCTCCCAGGCTGGATACGTGGGGTCTCGTTATCAAGATCACGTGAAGCAATCCGATCTCAACATTATGACGTGGAGGTTGAGATAAGGGAATTTATTGCTATCCCATGTTCGACCTTCATCGAAGGTCGAACGACCAATTGACTTTTTGCACGAAAATAAGAGACCCTTCCATTACACGCCTGCCCCCCCCCCCCCCCCCCCCCCCCCCGGAATAATAATGTTCCTTCTCGTTTGGGGACCTAAATACAGCAGTCTACCCAGATGTCTGACTTTTAAGTTTTAACTAAGAGAAAAGAAATGCTTCGTCGGATTTTCGTGTTACATTTTAGAAATTTTATTTGGAACCGCATTTTTGATTGAGCTTATTAAACTCTAAATATTCAGTTTTATTCTTATGCAGAGTAAACAAGGAAGTGAAAAGACACACACTAAGCCCTAGTACTGTTTCTAGGCACAAGATACTGTGCCCACCCTGAGACCGTATGTCGACCATATACCGACTCTCGTATATCTCTCGGCCACCTGACACCATCTATTGGATCTCACTACAAACACGGGACACTGATGTCTGTTCCGGAAACAAATATGTTACATCAGCTCCCACAGATACAACCGCCTTGCAGTTTTAGTCACGAAAATACAAATGTTTTCTCCCAACGATATACCCCATATCCAACACTCGTGTCATCATTCATTTACTTGACCTGGAATTAATATTGTCCTCGTTATCAGAATAAGAATTGTTACCTGTTGATATCAAAGCAAAAATGACACACGTCAAATAGTTTTTATCTTCAAAATGCACCAGTAACTTAAAATGTAGGACTCACTGTTTGTCGAACGCGACCGTCTCCCCCTGGCTGGTCACACCCGTGTTGCGCACCAGTAGTGGGCTCAACAGCCTACCGATACTCCTTTTATACCCTGAGCTATTCAGGCGGACGTCGACTCAGTAACACTCCCATTGGCGCACATTGTAAATCGGAGTTAAAATAAACAACACAAGGAGTGCAAGTCATTGTGCTGTCATTAACTGTTTTTCGATTAAACAAATGGTTGCATGCGATACGTAGAATTCTCTGCGATGTTTATCCCACTTCTGATCGCTTCACACCCAGACACGCTCCGGCGCAGCGATGACCTAAGCAAATTTGCATATCACGTGACCAGATTTTTCCCTTGTTTGTAAACAAACGCGTTTGTTAAAAAATAAGAGCAGGCTGGCCTAATACAAGCCTTTCAGATCGCTTTACAAACTATTATGCATAATATATAGATTCCTTACTACAACAGTGAGGAGCATGACAAAATATATTTATACAAAGCGACCGTATCAGTATAGCTCTCCATAGGGCTCCATCTTATTAAAATCAGATCTTAGTGCTAGCTTCCGCTGAGTGAGTGAGTAAGGTTTTACGCCGCTTTTAGCAATATTCCAGCAATATCACGGCGGGGGACACCAGAAATGGGCTTCACACATTGTACCCATCCGCTGAACAAAGATCTGATGATAGCGCAACTAAACTGACAAACAAGAAGTCGACATAAGGCAATTACAGTGAGTGAGTGTGGTTTTACGCCGTTTTAACAATATTCCAGCAATTTATACGGCGGGGGACTCCGGAAAATGGGCTTCACACATTGTACCCATGTGGGAATCGAATCCAGGTCTTCGGCGTAACGAGCCATCGCTTTAACCACTATATGCTACCCGAACGCCCCTTAGGCAATTAGAAAGCAGCTTTCTCGAGCTTTACGCACCAGATTCAAACTGGAGGCTTTCATTCCAGAGTACGCTCAGACTTCGCTCTGGTTCTAGTTCTGACGAAGTTTTCGATTGAGAATGTGAAACTGAATAAAAGAACATTTTGAATGTCTATTAGATAGCCGTGATTGTATGGCAGTACTTTCCACGGGCTATGCAAAATCGTATACATGTTTTAAAGCGAGAGATCGACGATGATTTCGTACCCCGTAATTGTCGTTCGGAACACCCCGTGATAACCTTTTGGTGGATGCATGATAAGAAAACACATTCCGACTGTCGCTTTCCCGATATGGTAAGCGACGCTCTAATTGGGTAAACAATATTATGCTGAAAAGTAACCAATATTTATACATCTAATAATCCTCGCTGCATGTTTATGAAATTAATTATTGATATACATTAAAAGCTAACCATATAGACGGACATGTTTACAATAAATGTAGTGAAGGTGCTACCCCCTTTTTTTGGTGCGCCAGATGCCGAGCACGAAGTAGTCTTCCGGATGCAGCAGTGCAGGACACTGTATGTCGAAAAAAATAGGCTGCATTTGTTTAGCGGAAGAATAAATCCCTTATACCTCGCTACGAAGAAAACAGGTTGCACGTAGATTTCTGAGCAGGTGAATATATCCCTGATACCCCGCCACGAGGTTACAGATGGATTTGTGAGCGGGAGAATATATACAGAAAGAAAAACGTTAAGCACACCCTAATATATTTCATAATTGTTTGGTCGCAATAAGTGTAATGTAACAGTCATGAAAGATATAATTACGGGAAGAATTATGTTTTCCCGAGATGATGTAATCAGTGATGCGTGACGAAAGCTCACGTGCCATGCATGGTATGCCCGTGCAGCATGCTACCCTCGAGTATCTCTAAAAGCAGTATATGCAAACGTTAAAATTGCTTTCTTTAGCTCAGTTTTAAACAGTTATTACATGACATTGTGTGATCATGGCACGGAGGCGATTATCAAACGCCACAAGATGACAAATAATCGGCATGCATAACGCAGGAATATCTTGTAATGCCTTTGGTCGGAATTTGGGGTATCATCACACTGTCGTAAGCCGTTTAGTCGAGAAACTTGCTCAGACCGGTGATGTACAGGGCCGTCCCAGATCCGGAAGACCTCCTGTGACGACACATTGTCGAAGACAGGGACCTTCTTCGTCTCATACGCCGAGAACTCTTTTTAACAAGTGCTCGCCTGAAACAGATGTTGTTGCCCAATCGTCGTTTCAGCACCAGAACCGCCAGAAACTGGCTGAAAGCAGCAGGACTGAGGACTAGACGAGTCATAAAGCGTCCCTTGTTGAGAGATCACCACAAAGCTGCTCGTTTAGCATGGTGTATTGCGCGACAGAACTGAAATCTGAGAACTTGGAGACGGATCCATTGGTCAGACGAAAGTCGCTTTCTGCTCCACCTCTGATAGAAGAACGAGAGTTTGGAGGCACCGGAACACGGCCCCAGGAACATTAAACCGACTGTTGCATACGGCGGGGGCTCGGTAATAGTTTGGGGGTGTATCTCTCACGATTGCAGGTTAGATTTAGTCACCATAAGGGGCAACTTAACAGGGGTTCAGTACATCCGGGACGTTTTGAGGCCAGTCGTCGTTCCTCATTTTGACAACCACCCTCTTATTACTCGACCTCAGTACATGGATGACAATGCCAGGCCTCATCGTTCTCATGGGGTCGTGGATTACATTAGGGCCAATGCAATAACGACTCTACCCTGGCCAGCAATGAGCCCAGATTTGAACCTCCTTGAACATGTTTATGATATTCTGGGGCGCATACAGGCACGAGACCGTCCTGTACAAGATTTCTGCCAATTGGAAGCAGCATTGCATCAGGAGTGGTTGTTGTTGACCCATCAACAGATCAAACGTCTGACTGAAGGCATGATACGTAGGGTGGAATGAGTCATCCGGGCTCGTGGCGGTTATACCCACTACTGATCTGTTTCACGTGTCATATCAAGTAGAGACTTTCAGGAACATTTTCACATGAAACATCAAACGTAACTCGTTTACTTAATCCTGCAGCTTCATACTTTTTTTTAGGTATTGTCATAGGTCAAAAACAGTATCTATGTTACCATGATGTTTTTGTCAGTAAATTTCAATCACAACTCACCAATATCTTCTTTGTTGTCAAATGTTTGTTCTATCCGATGACATGACAATGGTTTCGGCCCGCTCCTGTGGTCAATCATCCCATGATTTTTGCCATTTGTCATGGTTCAGAAATAGGGCTGTGCTTAACCTTTTTCTTTGTGTATATAAAACCTTAATAACCTGCTACGAAGCAAGTTACGAGTCAATAAAGGTCATATGGCACACTACAAGTTAACCTCACCTCAATTGAACAGCTCTTTTCCATCAATTTTCAATTTATGATTCTGTTACAATGGCAGATTGAAACATGTCGGTAAGACAAATTCGTTGTAACACTCTGGGTACATGTGGTTTTATGTGTCCTCCCGTTAGGTTTCATACCATTCCCCTCCGGCCTGCGTGTGGTGTTCATATTAAGACCTACATGTTAATCTGTATTCATGTTTGGTAGGCATGCTAAAAAACACAACAGCAAACTTAGATTCAGCATCAACGGGCCTTGTGGTTTCATTGATGTTGGAAATGTAAAAGATTCTGAGGTGAGGTGAAATTGGGTTTAACGTCGCGCCCAAGATGATTGCATTTATGTATAGTGTGTGTGGATGCTTGTACTAGTCCGGACTGATGCCGATTTATAGTGCTAGCACACTGAGATACCATGCCGCAGTTTAACATGAATACCTCACTCAGACACAGTATACTGACTCCGAGCCGACCAGTCCTTGTTTTAGCCCCTTAATGCCGAGCGCCAGACAGGGTAACAACAAGTACCATCTTTTAACGTCTTTTGGTATGACGCGGCCCGGGGTCAAACGCAGACCTTCCGCTCTCCGGGCGGACGCTAAAAGATTCTGAGAGATCGAAGGACCTGCAGATGGCCCAGGTGAGTTCAAGAATCACAAAACTCAATGCTTTGTTTGGAATCCATTTTATTGATAAACATATCCTCACAATCAGTATTGTAGAGCCCTGTGTTGACACAATATCCATATTATTGAACTATTATCACAAACTGATGATATCCAACCAGTTGTACACAAATCTTAATCCAGACAATACAGACTATAACTATAAAATTGGGTGTAATTATCTATATTAAACGATATTTCAGACCAGCACAGGGTTGAGTTTTCAGTTTTTATTCATCGGTTTTTCAAAGTTATCTGCCTTTGTCATTACTCAAGAATAAATAACAACCAGCCATTCAGGGTTGATAAATGATCAATTGTATAATATTCAGAAATAATTATTAGTTTCTTTAGCAAAATACACTACCAGGTATCTGAAATCTAGGGCTAATTTTTAATAGAAGTTAATTCAGCAATGTAACAGACACATATGTAAACTTTTGACCATGACAATAGGCCGAAAAATACAAGAGCGATCTGAAATGATAGAAGGCAAAAAACAACAGATATATATTCTACTTTACTTTACTACAAAGAAACAGGGTTTGTGTTAATAATGATTATCTGTAAAGAGCTTAATCATTGACATACCTTCATAAAAAGGCAATAAACTTATATACATGACCAACATGCAACTTTTCATTCATAGAATGGCTTGGGAGTTACTTCTTCATCAAGCTTCATCATTTCATACTCTTGAAGCCTCTGAATAAGTCCTCCCTTGGTAATTAGACAGGCATATAAAATTAACAAGGAACTTGAAATTCTGACATATATATATCTACCAGGTATCCAATCCTGCATGTTAACAGCTCCATACCAACAAGAACAACAGCAACTCGCAGCATGAGATCTTCTTCCGGCAGGTAAAACACAGCTTATAGATACAGGGCAATACACGCACTGGTCACATACATAATTCATCTTCAGGCCTTTTGTTTCCATCTCCCCGAGGCAAGAGAGTTAACTGACTATAAAAGTCAAGTTTCCACCCTTGCTGAACTGGGTTGGTATTATGGAGTTAGAATTTGGCTGGATTAACGAGTCTATGCATTGCCCAATCAAAATCCCGCAACGAGATTGAAATCAAGTTCGTAAACTGTCGTGCAGCTTTTGGTCGATTGCAGGATTTGCAAAGCATGTGACCGCCAACTTGTTGTCAACAGATATTTTCCAACTCTTTTCATGCTTTAATGAAGGTGCTCACGCAATCTAATGCATTTCGCAATGTAGATCTTGATTATCCATCAGATTGTCTTGACTGGGTGCCACCATTTTGTTTGAAACCAATGCAAGTGATATGAGAGGTGGAATCTGAGTGGTCCATAGGAAAGGCTTAGAAGGGACATAACTCATGATAGCCACTGGTGGCGCTACTATCTAGACCAGTGACTCCAGGCAAGTTTGGCGAGAGTAGAAACTGGACTTTTAAACTCAGTTAACTCTCTTGCCTCTGGAAGATGTTTTTGTAGATGGTCAGGAAAAACAATTCAACTTCATCAAGCTTGTATGTCGCACTATAAAGAAAGTATGCTGGTGAATCGATACAGAAAGATAAGTGTTTCTTTTTACAATAAAAATACATTTCTAAATGAATTATTCACCACTTCTTACCAACAGCTGTGTTAAATCTTGTTTGTCTTTTTTTATTTCTCCTAATTGTCAAAAAGTGTGCCAGATTATTTTGTTGTCAAAAGGCATTTAATTTTCTTTTCTACTTTCAGTTTTTTTTGGTCGGTCAGTCTCATAACCAAATAAAAAAAATATTTAAAAAACTTTAAAAAAAGGCCTTACAGTGAACATGTGGAATGAGATGCCTAGGTGGATATACTTTTAAATGGACAAATGTATCAATGGATGCTTCATGACTATTTGGGGCCAAATAGTCGCCCTACGAGTCAAGAATGGGATTAACACGATGCTTTAAAAGGCTGGATTTAACAAAATAAATATAGAACTTTACATATGAACATCTCATTATGTAGGATAATCCTTTCAGGGAACAAAAATTCAAAAGATGGCCATGGATTATTATGGATTAGGATTATTTCAAGGATTAAAAATGCAAGTGACATTTGAAATGCTAGATATATGGTCCACAGGCACCAAGGAAAAGGTAAAGAAAAGGTAAGATACATGGAAAATCTGCATACAAACATGACTACAGACAGACACAAAGGGAGTTAACATGTATTCCCCGATCTTTTACACTGCCACACGTTACAAGTTTTACACGGAGAGCTTTCATACAAATATGAAAAACATTCACTCTGAGTAAATATGAATTCTGGTCAATCTTGTAAAGTCACACACAACAGTAAGTTTTAACAAACTTGTCAACTTTGTATACATTCAACAAATGTGTATCTCATGTGTACACTGATTGCTTCAAAGTCGTTTTATAGTGGAACTTGTTCGGCAAAACAGTGTGATTATGCATGACAAACTTTACAGGGTGTATTTTTGTTACATTGAAAAATGATTTATCAATAAGATAAGATTACTTACTTGCAATTTCAATTTTCTATTCATTAATAAATAATACAATTACAAAACGCTTAAAAGTGCCTTACTTGATTTTGAATCAAAACTACTTACAGGAAAAAAGTTAAATATCATTTGTTTCACTTTACACAAATTAAAATTCCAATTTAATGAATAATGTAATAAGGCAAAGGAACACGTGGTACAACTTCTTAAATCCATTTCATCTATGGATATTATTTCTTTTTCACAAAATGATACATTTGCTCCTGATGTGTTTACTGAGAATGAATGACAAAATGCCATCAATATACTCTTGAGATGAATGGGTGAAGCAAAAAAGAAAACATTATCTTGCAACAATGTGTAAAAACAAATTAAATATTTGACATATTTAAAAATATTAAATATTGGATATCTTTGAACAAACATTTTTACATTTCACAAAAACCAAGCACATTGGGTCTGTACACTTCATCTGCAGAATTTAGTTTGAAAGGATGTGCAGCTACATGTATCTGTAACAGTAGATGCTGATGTGCAGCTACATGTATCTGTAACAGTAGATGCTGATGTGCAGCTACATGTATCTGTAACAGTAGATGCTGATGTGCAGCTACATGTATCTGTAACAGTAGACGCTGATGTGCAGCTACATGTATCTGTAACAGTAGATGCTGATGTGCAGCTACATGTATCTGTAACAGTAGATGCTGATGTGGTTAGTGGTGGCACAAAAAGTCTCACGAGAGGTGTAGCGATACAGTATCGTATCATGGTACAAAGCTATTGATACAATATTGCATCATGATATAAAGCCTTGCTACTGGGCTCCACAATTTTGAATAATTGTACAAACAATACCAAATGCGAAGTCTTTGAATTTCGAATTTGGTACTGGGGAGATAAGTTTGAGTCACTTTGAACAGTTCCTTAATTAAACCAAGACATGTTGTGGGGGAGAACCTGAAGTGATCCACTTCATATGTATTTACCCCTTCCGTGAAACTAATGAGCCTGTCAGGGTGACAACAAACCGGGAATCATAAGCAGGGCATGAAACTCATCAGCAGATCCGACAAGACTAAGGGACACAACTCTCCAAACACAGTGAATTGCAGGGCCACAGACCACTGTTTACTCTGTGCTCAATACAGACAAGGTCTTTACCCTTTTACAGTATTTATTTATATTTTCATAACTGTTTTATATTGTTATCAGTCATTATAGTCTTCAATACAAAAATGCCCAAATATTTTATGAAAATATTCCATAACGGCTGCTAAAACTTGAAAAAGAAATGTGTGAAACTTTAATTTAATTTTTCTTGGTGTTATAACATTTGTATCGTTACGCCTCTTGAGGACAGGCAAAGAAATGTACAGCATTGCTGATAACAACAAACAACAACAAAATCTAAGTGCAATCTGTCACTGATACATTCTTCCTGTAGCCATCATAGAACACTTCCAATAAATGCATGTAGTCCAGGACCTGTTCATGTTGTCAAAATAATCCTGGAGATATAGATCTGTTCATGTTTACACACCTGGTATCAGTACCCTGGGTCGTGTGAGTGAGTGAGTGAGTATGGTATTACGCCACTTTCAGTAACATTTCAGCAATTTCTCAGCGGTGTACATCGGTATTAGGCTTCACACACTGTACCCATGTGGACAATCAGTCCTGGGTTTGTGGCGTGACGGGCAAACGCTTTATCCACAAGGCTACCCCACCGACCCCAGGACTGGTAGCGGTCATTCGTATCAGATTGAACAGTATAGAAGTGAAAGTTTGAAACAGCTAAACATTAAATAAAAATATGGAGATTATCAGTGAAAAGATTGCAGTTTGTGGTGTGTTTCTACAGTGTTTCAATATGCAGTCAAACATCAATACTTTGAACTTCGTTATCTCATATAAAATATATCAAGCAATGACTAGTCAACGATGTGTCATGTATCTATCAAGGAACCAGTTGACCTCCAGTCAGTCCAAACAAGTCATGTCCCATTTGTCTTGTCATAATGATATGACAAATATTCCATAATTAGCCAAACTGATTACTTAAAGTAAATATTATGAATTACCGATTGAGTACATACTATTGTTCCGTTCTTTCAAAGTTGGGTCAATATCCACATAGAAAGTACCGATCTCTGTCCTTGTGACAAACAGCATGACACGGATGTAGCTTAAGTCTGAATGCCATAGTCCCAAGGTTCAAGATAATGATGTTTGACTCTCGCTAATGCAAATGTTTGACCACATATTAGTTTAAAGCTCCACTTAGCTACAGTAGAAACTGTTTGTGCCTGGAGTTCTATCAGTTATCTCACACAGAGTAGGTAATTGACCAATTAAGGCTTTGTATCATTTCCTTTCTAATATAAAGCACCTTGCACAACACTGTAAATTACACGCCCAATCAGTTCACAATCTCACTGAGATCTATACAGCGCACATAGATACAAGTATTGACCCTTGTTTACCATGACGACGACAGCACACACGCGGATCACTGAGCGGGGGCCGTAGCTGGTGCGAGACGGCTGACTAAAGCGATGCCCTTGTAGCAGACGTTGCGGAGGAAGCCGGGACACTGGGGCTTGTTAGACACGTACTCCACCATCATACGTAGCTCTGTGAACAGGGTCCTGGAGAGACAAACAGGAAGAAAACGTCAGTGGAAGCGAGTTAAAATGTTAAAAGCGAGTGAGCTAAATTGAGGTGAGGTGAAATCCGATTTAATGTCGCGTCCAAGATTATTGCACTTATATAGCGATGTGCATGCACGTGTGCGTGTGGCTGTTTGTACTAGTCCGGACTGATGCCGATTTATAGTGCTAGCTCACTGAGATACCATGCCACAGTGTAACATGAATAGCCCACTCAGACACAGTATACAGACTCCGACCTGACTTGTCCTTGTTTTGGCCCCTTAATGCCGAGCGCCAGACAGGGTAAAAAACCCTGAAACATCCGCTCTCCGGGCGGACACTCTCCCATAAGACCATGGAGGCGGTCAAGAGAGAGAGAGTTATTTAGAATGACTGAGTGAGTTAATGGGAATGAGTTAATTTGATGAGTGAGCGAGTTAAAGAGAGTCAGTAAAATGAAAGTGAAAGGTGAAATGGGGTTTTACGTTGCGTTCAAGATTATTGCACTTATATAGCAGCGTGCATGAGTGCTTATACTAGACAGGACTAATGCTGATTTCATAGTGCTCGCCCACTGACATACCAACCTGCAGTTCAATATGAATAGGTCACTCAGAGACAGTATACTGACTCCGAACCAACCAGTCTTTGTTTTAGTCCCTTAATGCCGAGTGCCAGGCAGGGTAACAACAAGTACCATCTTTTAACATCTTTTGGTATGATGCGACCAGGGATCAAACCCCGGACCTTACGCTCTCCAGGTAGACACTCTACCACTAGACTACGGAGGTGGTTGTTAAAGTGAATGAGTGAGTTAAAGTGAGTTCCTTAAATTGTGGTGGTAATAAGAGTGAGTGAGTGAGCCTACCTGCAATAGGGGTTTCTCCTGGAGGAGTATCTCGGTGACAGGAAGCACTGGCACATGGCCTACCTGCAATAGGGGTTTCTCCTGGAGGAGTATCTCAGTGACAGGAAGCACTGGCACATGGCCTACCTGCAATAGGGGTTTCTCCTGGAGGAGTATCTCGGTGACAGGAAGCACTGGCACATGGCCTACCTGCAATAGGGGTTTCTCCTGGAGGAGTATCTCAGTGACAGGAAGCACTGGCACATGGCCTACCTGCAATAGGGGTTTCTCCTGGAGGAGTATCTCGGTGACAGGAAGCACTGGCACATGGCCTACCTGCAATAGGGGTTTCTCCTGGAGGAGTATCTCAGTGACAGGAAGCACTGGCACATGGCCTACCTGCAATAGGGGTTTCTCCTGGAGGAGTATCTCAGTGACAGGAAGCACTGGCACATGGCCTACCTGCAATAGGGGTTTCTCCTGGAGGAGTATCTCGGTGACAGGAAGCACTGGCACATGGCCTACCTGCAATAGGGGTTTCTCCTGGAGGAGTATCTCGGTGACAGGAAGCACTGGCACATGGCCTACCTGCAATAGGGGTTTCTCCTGGAGGAGTATCTCAGTGACAGGAAGCACTGGCACATGACCTACCTGCAATAGGGGTTTCTCCTGGAGGAGTATCTCAGTGACAGGAAGCACTGGCACATGACCTACCTGCAATAGGGGTTTCTCCTGGAGGAGTATCTGAGCGACAGGAAGCGGTAGTACACAAATGGCAGGATGAGGCTAGATTTGCCACTGGAATGGAAATGAGAGTAACATGCTGCATTAAGAATTGTTTTCCAGGCATTTCCTCAGTTAATTGCAGACTCAGACGTTGAAAATGTTGATAACATAACAATTTCAAAAGATTCATCCAAATGTATTCATGTCTACAATACTATTGTCTTTTAGGGGAAAATGATATATACAGACATTATTATAGAGTTTCAGAATTCTTATATTTCCCGGATGAGAATGAGGGTATTACAAGAATTCTTACACAAATTTAGTAAAATTAGTCTGACTTAAATGTATGTGTAATAATATCATTATTACCCATTTAATCTTAATTCTTTTGAATTCCCTTTTAGAAAAATGTACAGATTACAAACATTGTTGAAGAAATGGCATCAACAATCTTCAGTCGTGACAATTTAATTCCGACCTTACGTCACAATAAGATTCGAATGACATCAACAATATAGTGTTTAGTTCCAACTGAAACTTGTTATAAAAACATCGGCAAGTTTTACCATACAAGCCAAAACACAATTACCAAAAAATAATTTTTTAAGTTAATTTTTCAAAGCACAAAATAACTTGGTCAGTGTTTTTCAGCAATCCATCAGTCTGCCTACTACTGCCTTTTATCCAGGGGAAACTACTCCAGTCTATGAGGCATCATGTTTGTTTAGAGTCTGCCTGGTCATATTATATTATCCTAATGGTCAAACTTACATGTAACATGTCCAACACAGACACAAAATGAAAAAGTAAAACTTTTCAGCCAAATCCAACTTTGTCATATTATGGAAAGGACCACCCAGACGAAGAGGTCTATACATGCTATAAGAACAGGCATGGAAACTGTGACTCCTTCCGTCCACTATGAACAGTTTTTATTATCTCCAAAGTTACCTATACTTGTAAGAGGATTCAGCTACGTCCCTTTTCATAATGATAACAATTATCCCAGGAATTTTGGATCCCTTATAGTCATTTCTGACTTGATAGCTGACAGACAAGGCAGATGCCATGTTTGTTTGTTAACATTAAAATAGTAACCACCTTACTTTTTTAGATATTTATTCATAAATGACCCTGGGGCACGGGTGGCCCAGTCGTTGAAGGCGCCGCGATTTGCTGTGCAAGGTTGCGTCCCTTGGCCACGCCAGAAACCTATGATTGTGGGTTCAAATCCCGGTTCGCCCCGATTATGTTTCTAGGTTTGTCAGCACCATACCCGTGCTCCTGGCTTTCACCGAAGTGGTAAACGTCTGAGACCTGCATCACTTTTGGCTTTCCCTCCCACATCCCGCCGTGATATAACTGGAATACTGTTAAAAGCGGCGTTAAACCAAACTCACTCACTCACTCACTCACTCATAAATGACCAAACCAATTCCATATTTTTACCATTGGTTTTAACATGCCGAGCAACCTACCCATTATATGATAAATAGATATCTAGTTACATCAGCTTGATCAAAGGCATGTCTTATCAATATTACAACATTATGGCATTTTCACTGTCAAAATCTTTCTCACCTGAAGATCATGAGAATGATGGCTGGCATGAGGAAAATTTCGTTACATGCGATGAAGCGGAGAATGTTGATCTGCTGAGCCTCCAGCTTGGTAATCATGTTTCTCAAAAACTGCATTGAATTTGGTCCCATGAGCTGCAACAGAGTGGTGTTGTTGTTTAATGCCACACAGAGCAACATGCAGAGCTACAGATAAGCAGCGTATTTGCGTTAAATACCCCCCAAAAAAATTAAAAACCCAATTACTTTCAATTAACTTGCATACAGAAACACATGCAAAAACTTAAATTATAAAAACAGCACAGGCAAATACCCAATGAAGCTTTTTCAGTATGCTTACAACACACATACAAAGGAGCTTATTTCCCAAACACAATTACGAGCTAATTTACTTTCCGAGCCAAGCCTATATATTTAGTTGTATGCATGGTATAAATCTAAAACATTTTTTCATTTTTTTTAAATCTTAAAATGTTCACTAATTTAGGAAAAACACAATAGAGTGATGAATCGATGAGAGAATAAATATTGGTTACCCAATGAAAAATGTAATAACCCAATTAAAATAGAAACCCTAGAGTAAAAACTCAATTGCTCAGAAAGTTATCTGGAGCTCTGAATATGTGACTTCAGACTGTAAACAATTGAGTTTGGACTAGACAATCCAGTGATCGACATTATGAGCTTTGATCTACACAATTGGGACACAATGACAATCGTTGACCAAGCCAGAGAGTCGGACCAACCGATCCCATTAGTCGCCTCTTATGACAAGCATGAGTTGCTGAAGACCAATTCTAGCACTGATCTTCAGAGTGGAGTTACTGCTGGTTAAATATTGATGCTCATGCTGGCAGTATGGTCAGCACTTACAAACTCCAACCTCTTCTTCAAGAGTCACCACTTATTGTAAGATAAACAACTCCCACTCATCGTTAAATTTCTTAAGTAAAGCCAAATACAAAGTTGAAACAGCATCTTGGCAAGAAGACATATTTTAAGCAATATATCATGCTTACGGAACAGTCAGGATCCTACTATGGACTCTGCTTTAAGCAAAGACTGCTACTGATTATGGAAAAAGTTTTGATGCTTATATTTACAAAACCACTCCTTTGAGCACAGTACTTCAGGCTGCCAGGGACTGTGTCCAAATTCTTCCTGAGATAAAACTACTGATCTCTATTTGCAAGCAATCAGGGTCCACATGAACTACATTTGTGATTTCTGGCCCCTCACTTTTCTGTTGGGCTGCATGAAATTTTCCTCCACCTGCCTGACTGTCTGGGAATTAATCTTAAGACTACTTACGTATTCAGTTACATCGTAGATTCTCAAGTAATCGCTTGCATTAATTCAAATGAATCAAGATGCAATTTGTCTCTCATTTTTCATGATTTTTCAATATTCATAATGTCTGAATGTGGGCAGGTGAAGATGTGCAGGCAACATTTATGGGTCACCTGCCGAGGTCATGTCAGGTTTTGGAAATATTTCTAACACTGGTTTCAGGACAGACAGATTTCCTAGAAACTAGTAAGGTAAGTCAATAATGTGTTTGTGCTGTTGTCAGCATTATTCAAGGATTCATGTAGGCCTGCTCAGAGGCCGATATTTAGTCAAAGTCTTCAGCAAAGATCAATAAAAATAACCAAACTCGAAGAATATCCTGTTGATAAAATACAGTTATGATTAATGTTATGGCTTTGCAAAGGTGACTTGTGTTTCACTGACCAATAAGTAAAAGAGGCCTTAGATTTACATTGTTGGGTTGAATGCAATTTTTAAATATCTCTGCACTGAGGAAAATGTTTTCAAAAAATCAAAAGATTGACTGACAAGGGCACTTAGTTTGGAATCCTAAATAAATTCAGCTGTCATTACTATCTGTAGGTGATGATGATGATGATGATGATGATGATGATGATGATGATGATGATAATGACGACAACAGCAGAATCAGTCAAAGATGAGTCCACTTACATTGAGGATTGTCTTGGTGTAGGAACACGCATGCAGCAGAGCAAACAGGAACACTGGACACAATGCCACTGGTACATGGTCAGGAAATAATAACTGTTGGAATTGGTAAGTTGGGAATAAATGCTGTTTACACAGCAGTCAGCATTATTTATCACGTATCATGGCAACCAGTATGGAATAGGGTCTCACCCAGACAAAACAGGGTCTACACCTTCAATTGATTGCTCCGAATTGTTCAGCGTTCATGACACACTGCCTGATCACATAGTGTAAAATGAATAGGAGTGTATGATGCGATAGGACTGGATCCTGGATATTTTTGCTGACTTTGTATGTACTTTTCTTTATAAGTATCAATTTTTCTCAATCACAATATAAAATGTTACATTTGGATACAATGGTAATTAAATTTTCAGTTTGTTCAATATTTATCGGAACAACTTGATTTAGTTGGCTTGTTTCATTGTTCTGGTTCATTACAGAAGTACGTCACATCAATTGTAAACACGCTGTCATCACATTCCAGGATGAAACCACAGCATGCCAGAATGATGTCATATCTGTCCATAACAGGATTTCTCTTAGTGAGAGTATTTCAGAAAATTTACGGTAACATTTGTTTTACCATGTCCATAAACATTAATTTTTTTCGCCAAAACCCGACTGAGCAATGGACAAAATGTCATTTTTGCCCATATACTCAACTTTCTGCACAATATTGTTAGGACATTTGATGTACAGTGAGTATGTGGTATGCTGTATAACATATAATATATTCTTTCTGCATGTTTTCAATTTTCATCAGGCTATATCTTTTGACGTTCACTAACCCCTTTTTAGCTAACCTGACAGAAAGTCATGTGAGGTTATGTAGTGGCGCTTTGTCCGTCGCCTACCTGTTTTTCTGTAAATCTTTAACCGACATCTCTGAATCCACATGGCTTACAAAACTTTAACACTGTTCTTATGGTACCAGCTATTCCTGATCTGATTATCAACATGGCTGCCATGTTAAAAATGTCATCTTTCAATATGGCTGCTGTGGCAGCCATGCTTAAATTCAGATTGGAATTCTGTCGGCAGACACCATAGCTTGGATCATTCATACAAAGTTTCAGCTACATATGTCCTGAACTTTTAGAGGACATGTAAAAAATGTAAACACTTACATTTTGTTTGTTTGTTGTTTTACGCAGCACTCAGCAATATTCCAGCTATATGACGGCGGTCTGTAAATAATCGAATCTGGACCAGACAATCCAGTGATTGACGTCATGAGCATCGATCCACGCAATTGGGATCGATGACATGCATCAACCAAGATCCCGTTAGTCGCCTTTTACGACAAGCTTAGTTGCTGAAGACCTATTGTACCTCGGATTTTCATGGGTCACACTATTTGATAGTGATTAATGATGTAGTTGGAATCTGCTTACACAGATGGACAATTGGACAAGGGGCCACAGCATAATCCCACTTGACAAAGTTTCAGCTCCATATGCCCTGAACTGAACAGATGGACAACTGGACAAGGGGCATAATCTCACTTGACTTGGAAATACAGTCTTAGTAAGTAGTGTGAGAAACAAAATAATGAAAGTTGGACTGTGGACTGAATCTGGTGTTGTGGAGGATACTGGTGATGGGGAAACTATTGATGAAGATGATGGAGAAGAGGAGGTAGTGGCAGCTGTCTTCCATGAACAACCGTCCCAGGAACTCTCGGGAGAACTGGACTGTTGGAATACGCTGGTGGAGCCGAAGTGCACTGGATGCCGCGCTGCTGATGAGAGCCCTCTGGTAAAAACTGTATGGGTTGCCACTGCAAGGGGAGATTATTGAGATTTTCATAACTATTCCAGTTTCAAATTTACATGCAGTGATTGACTTCTGTCTTTTTAGGTGTATGTCTACGGAAACAAATAAAAATTAATTGGATAACAATGTCATATTTTGCGCATTTACCACAATTACACATCTTATCTTGAGCTCTGTTGTCCCCACACTGGACCATCTTAGAGTGAGTGAGTGAGTATGGTTTTATGCCGCTTTTAGCAATATCACACCAGGGGACACCAGAAATGGGCTCGACACATTGTACCGATATTGAGAATCGAACCCGGGGCTTCGGCGTGACGAGCGAACGCTTTAACCACTAGGCTACCTGACCGCCCCGGACCATCTTGGAGCACAGGGGACCGATCCTGGAAAGGATTCCCCACAGTTGACCACCGTGGACACAGGGAACCTGTTATGGAAAGGATTCCCAATACTGGACCTTTGTGGAACACTGGGGACCTATCTTGGAAAGGATTCCCAACACCTTTGTGAGGTACTGGGGATGTATCATGGAAAGGGTTCCCCACAATAGACCATCATAGAGCACTTGGGGCCCATCCTGTCCCCATGGACAGACGTGGGGTAGTAGAGATTTATTCTGGCCATGAAGCCTTGAAACTGTGAATCATGGACTACTGGGAGCCAGTCTTGACCTTGAACAACCTGGACCTACCCAAAGAACGGCAGCATGTAGAGGATGGTGCAGATGACTGTGAAGATCCTGGTGAACCAAAGAGCAGCCTCCACCTTGTTCCCCATCATGTGGGCCTGAAGCAGATCAGATAATACTGAACTTTACCATAAAAAAGGCTAGAGTTATTCATACGATAAACCAATCCAATCAACCTAACATGGCTACATCAACATTGCGCAGTTCCTCATGGTTTATCCTCCCTGCAGTGTTTTATTGTACGATAAACAACAACTACGATTCGTTTATTTCTTATATGAGATATCAACATTATGTACAGTCTCTTTAAGGATGTTGATAATATGTACAAGCTTTAAAAATATTTACCCAAATTTTATTGATGATGACTTCCTGAATATGTCAGACAAGTCAATTTTACAAATTTTGGTATTTCCCGCATAATTCTCACAATCCTAACGTCGATCACCAATACCTTTTCACCTAATACCAATTGTCATATCTCTCCCACTTTTGGATGCGATCATTTGGCAATTGCGTTTATCTACGTTGCCCAGCTACATCTATGGGGAACAATCAAAACTAACGTCGTCCAAAATATGATGTCATCAAGTTGCAAGCGCATATTCAAATCTCCAAAAATGACGTCATAATCATGATAATAGAACAATGTTTTATCGTTAAGTGAACCACACTTCATTCTTCATTGTTCTTTGAGATTTATCATGTAGCTATCTTATATATCTCAATAAACTTTTGACTCATGTTTGAGATATATCAGGTCTAAATTCTAAATTTTACCTTTGGGGATCAGAATCACTGACTAAATCTTTAATATATCTTGTTTGTTATTTAAGTCAGAAAATATGTCCATACATCTTACAGAATAATGGGACAAGTGTACTAGAAATCCACTATGCATGAACTAGTTTTTCATGTTTGTTCTTTGCTGTTTAACGCCGCACTCAGCAATATTCCAGCTATATGACGACGGTCTGTAAAGCCCTAGTCGCACTTGGCTTGCAACCAGGTTACGACTTAGCTGCGACCAAAAAATGTTGCAATCGCCGGCAAATCTTATGAAAGGTGCATGACTGATCGCAGAGGTCGTGGAGGTCGATGGTCATGTTCAAAACTTCTGACCTGCAATTCATAATCCCCCAGTCGCGCATGGATGCTCCACCAGTCGCGCATTATCGTGGGTCAAGAAGTCGTAAGGTTGGTCGCGCTACTGGTCCTGCCACCTGAAGATTGGTGGTACCACCTGTCGTACGACCTCACTATCGGTCGTGCGACCAGTCACGACCTGTCCCGACTGGTTGCATGACCTAACAATTGGTGGCAAACCATTTGCAGACAGCCTGCTCTAATGCTGGCTCCAGATCTGACATCTTGTTCCTCTTGGCCACCGTTTCAGCCTCACCTTCATCCGGTTGTTCGGTTGGTGTGTCCCAGACTGGGTCATTCTGCGTAGCCGGTCAAGGTGAATCTCAGCTAAAATCTCCCCGACATTAGATTCTGGCTATGGCTGGGTCTTCTTCCCATGGCCCTTTCCCTTCTTGGGAGGCATAGTGAGTGAGTGTTGGGTTTCATGCCGCTTTAACACAAATCCAGTTATATCGCGGCGTGTCAGCTTAATGTGGGAGGAAAGCCCGAAGTGATGCAGGTCTCAGACGTTTACCACTTCGGTGAAACCCACGAGCACGGGTATGGTGCTGACAAAACTAGAAACATAATCAGGGGGAACTGGGATTCGAACCCACAATCATAGGTTTCTGGCGTGCCCAAGGGATGCAACTCTGCACAGCGAATCGCGGCGCCTCAGCACTGCTTAGAGGACTGGGCTCCAAAGTAATTATCTAAACATACAGTACACTACACTTCTACATTACTTTACAGGACCCTCATATTGCCTGTAAGGACACACAAAAATCATTATTGGGGATCCCCTGAACCCCCACTTTTGTAGGTTTAGGTAAACCCTGACACCCTGATACCCACCAACACCTGGTTTCCCTGTCGTGGGGCTTCTCCTCCAGCAGTGCCTGTGTTTCCTGTATTTTCTGAACCTGCATTCTCCTGATTTTCTGACGAGTCAGCCATTCTGAATTATGCCTGCAACAGTTACATGAACAACAAGCATGAAACACCCATACACCTCGCCAATATGACATATCAGGTTGTGTAAGCATTAGCCCTCTGGAAACAAGCACTACCACCATTTTCCGACCAAGTCAAAATCATTGCAATGGAAACTTGAAAAATATTTATTTTTTTAAATCCCAAACAATGAAAAGGCACCAGTTCACCACCACACCTATCTATGTGCCAAGTTTTGGTAAGATATACCTCATGTTTTTTTAGTACTGCTCAGGAAACGAAACATGACAGATGGACAGCACCCATTCCTGAATCCCCCTTCCACTTCGTGGAGGGGGATAATAATCCAAGAGCTGGTACGGTTTGTGCTGTCAGGTATGAACAATGCATACTACTGAGTTTGACCACTCACAAAGTCTGCTGTCCACATTGCCAAATTAGATGACCTCCATATGTAACAATTCACCTATGTATCGTGTGTACCATTGTACCATTTGTACTGGTGCATTTTGACACATGCTCATGTTGCGAACTCAAGGCAGCACAGGGATGTTATTGTATATAGCGATATTGATGTATCCATAATTTTATAATGTTGTTGCTGTATCAACATGATCAAAACTAAATTAACAATTCATTGCCACAAGAATGTTTATATTTATCAAGACTAATTATGAGAAGACAGAAAATTCAATTTGAAGCATTTATAGCATTGATAAGTACAAGCATTTCAAATCAATATACATACAGAATAGCTAATTTTATCATTAATCCATATATCGTGATAGTTTTGATTTGTTGTATCAATACTAGGGGTATCACGATACAGGTACCTCACGATACGATACGTATCTTGATTTTGAGGTCAAGATACTGTATGTCTCTCGATACAGCAATACCGACGTTTTATGAGTAAATTTAGATGCAATTTTTTAAATTACATATTACATTCACAATGATGTGTTCTAATCACTATCAGTATACTTAGAAAATGTTGTTTCTGTTTATTCAAACAAGTGTCAGACACTAACAAGTTTTTGTATGTCAAATTCAGAAGGTATGACATTTCGATTCGAAAAAAAAAATCAATCTATATGCAAACAAATGGATACCGATTTCAATAAAAAAATGATATCGATATAAATTTACATGTATCTCGTATCGTATCGTGAGAATTATCTACTGCTGCACGGTACAAACTGTGAATCGTGACATCCCTAATCAATACTAAAATTTCTCATCAACATGCAATCAATGACATACTTACAACATGTGAAAATATCATTAGGACATATTTTGAATTGTAAAACACTACGGTCCACTGTTCTCAACTGCACAGCTTCATTTTGGTGGTAGTTTGACTCAAAACATAGCGTTAAAGGAATCCTAAAACACAACTGTCCGATGTTTGTTCTGTTTGTTGTTAAATGCCGTACTCAGCAATATTACAGAAATATGACATTGGTCTGTAAATAATCAAGTCTGGAACAGACAACCCTATTCTAACCCATCTTCACAAGGTAAGGGAGTTAACTGACTGTAAAAGTCCAGTTTCCAGCATTGCCGAACTAGGCTGCAATTATGGAGTTATATTTTGGTTGGAATACTTAAGTCTATGCATAGTCCAATCAAAATCATGTAAACAACATGGAATTCAATGTGCAGATTTCGGTCGACTGTAGGGTTTGCAAAGGATGTGTAACGTCAACTTGTACGTCGTGACAAGACTGCTTCAAGACACAAAGTTTCATTGTAAATACACCTATTCCGAACACCTATCACCATGTTTGTTTGATGCTATAAATAAAGCCTCACTTGACAGCGTCAATAATTGATAATTTGTATGACAAACGATAAAGCTCAAAATCAGCAGAAAAAAATGACTCTGCCTGCACTTGTAAGCTTCAATATCATTAACTTCAAAACTGAACATCAAAGCAATCCATAAACATTTTACATAAACAGATACTTGAAAACAGAAGTTCACGAATGGCGTGCAACATCCTCATCAGTGGCATCCATTGGGGCCCACAATTCAACAAACATGTTGTATTTCATATTAACTTTGGAAATTAAAAGTTACATTTACTTATACCCCCATCACACCAAACTAGTTCTCAATACGTTCCTGAAAATGTTGTCGAATGGGCTCGAACTGTGTATGAACGTAGTGGACGTAGTAGCAACTATTGACAGTCTTTTTACGAATTTCATTGACGGGCTCGGACGGGGAGGTTGTTCTAGAACTTTGAGTCTGCTCAAAATTTTATCCCGTCCATGCCGGGTTGACTTCTGCCGGCATGATGTGTACAGCTCGGAGCCCTGAACTTGAATGAAGACTGGCTACAACGTGCTCGGTATCCATAGGAGTCGGGCCAGGACGCGAATACACACGTACTTGGGACGAGATGAGGACGTACTGCGAACGAGTTGGTTGGGTTAATGATTATTTAGAACTGGCTTGGACGTATTGTGAACGAGGTTGAACTGGTTCAGAATGGCTGCGGACGTGCTCGAACTGCTTCGAAACATTGTCGGGATGAGGTGAACGGGCACTTACACGATCTGAACTGGATACAAACGGACTGCAGACTGGCTAAGAGACATACGTATTGAGGACAGCTTATGAACGACCTAGCATCTTATTTTATGCCAAACTACGCGTTCTACTGTGATCACATCCTATTCTAGTATTTTGTTTAGAACGGGGTAGAACGGGAAAGAACTACTTTGCTGTGATGGTAGCATTATGAAACCATTTACCAGGGAGGGGGGCGGCAAAAATGGCATTTGAAAATAAAAAAAGCAGCTCTTGCCCATCCCCTTTCAAATTGGCGGAGGTGTCTAGTATAAGGCATAATTACCGAAATATCAAACTTCAAACAAATATAATTTCCAACAGACTGTAATACAGTTCACTAGTCCAAAGCCAAAGTGTATAATATAAGTGTTTTTTTCATCATGTGTTTGGTGTTTAGTTTTGCTTGCAGTAGAAGTTTGAATATATATAAATATTGCTGTCTAATGGAACAATTACATTCAAACTCAGACTTCCTCATACGAAGTCGAACAATTCAGATACTGATACAAAATATGCAACACATCATAATTAACACGTTGTGTACTGTTAATATAAATAGTAAATAACGTGGTCAGTAATCAAGATCTATACGTCTATCATTTTCACTAACAAATGTTGTTTTGTTTATTCTTCTCTGAAGACATAAAACGGTCCCACAACACAATAATGACCGAAACAAAACGTTGGTTATAAATTTTTTAAATCACCGTAGCCGTTCCATGTATTACCAGATGCGTATACTGTTGCTTGTGTTTCTGGTGTCCTCTAAACCGCAAATATGTGATACCTGTGAATACCTTCTCAAGAAGAATATCTCAAGAAAGATAAATATATGCCATATACTGTATACTATGGTGAAAGTGAAAATCGAAAATACCACCGCCACAACACTCACGGTCGCAGTTCGATTTCTTTCTTGTAGCGTTCTGAAATTGATCGCCAGACTTTTGTTTTGTGTGAAAGATTATAACAATTACAGAACAATTACAGATTTCACAATTACCTGTTCAACACAAAGGGGAAATTAATCCTGACAAAGAATATGCCAGAAGGATTACACGAGTAGAAATGTGATTTGCTTAATTCATACACTACAACTCTAAACACTACTCGTATATCTTTTGTTATTGTTGCACCCTTAACCGACGCCTACAAAACTCTGCAAAGAGCTCATAGCGAAAATACGATGTTTCTACCTCATTTCGAAAAGATGTACAGAGAGTTATTTCCCTTACATCACAATTCAAACTTGACTTGAGTCAAGTCGCCATTAACATGAGTGGTAGACTAAAAGTTAGTAACTGAAATGAACATATTTAAAGAGCAGGAAAACTTATAAATTGAATTATTTAATAAAATATAATCATAAGGAGCCAACAAAATTTCACCCTAAAAACTGAAGTAATCTAGACTTGTGATACATAGACTGTACTGGATATATATGTTTCAACAGAGACCAAATAACAGATCTATTATATGGTCTCTGGTTTCAGGGTCTGTATGAAAACTACATGAGTGGTAAAGATTTAGGAGAATATACGTTACTCACAATATGTTTTATATAAACAGAAAACACCACAGAAAATATATAGATACTTAAATTGCAGCTGGAAATAATAGGATCGAGGTGTAACTGCGATTGGTTTTCGATTTGGAATCACTTAAACAATACTAATTTGGAGGTAAGTGATTAAGGAAGAGATTGGTATATAGATTTTGAATATATTTTATGATTTAAAGCAAATCAGAGCGGTAAAAGTGGCTGTAAATCCAACAGCGCACACTGGTAGAGTTTTGTAAATGGACCATCCTTAGCACACAGGATGTTTTTTGTTTGTTTGTTTGTTTGTTGTTTAACGCCGCACTCAGCAATATTCCAGGTATATGACGGCGGTCTCTAAATATTCGAGTCTGGACCAGACAATCCAGTGATTAATACCACGAGCAGCACACAGTAGTGAGGTGAGGTGAGGTGAGGTGAGGTGAGGTGAAACTGGGTTTAACGTCGCGTCCAAGAATATTGCACTTATATAGCGACGTGCATGCACGTGTGTGTGTGTGGCTGCTTGTACTAGTCCGGACTGATGCCGATTTATAGTGCTAGCTATAGTGATGAGATATCATGTCGCAGTTTAACATGAATACCCAACTCAGACACAGTATACTAACTCCGATCCGAACAGCCCCTGTTTTAGCCCCTTAATGCCGTGCGCCAGACAGGGTAACAACAAGTACCATCTTTTAACGTCTTTTGGTATGACGCGGCCGGGCATCGAACCCCGGACCTTCCGCTCTCCGGGCGGACGCTCTACCACTAGACCACGGAGGCGGTCCACACAGGAATGACATAAATAAGCAATGTTCCTTGAACGATGATCGCAGGGAATACGGTATCCGCAGTTAGATGGAACCTACGCGAACGCACCATGAACTGAAAATGTTATTGTGTACTTTGGAAGCAAACCATCGCAATAGGTTTGTGGCTGTAAGTACCATTTTATGATAAATGCACAGTCAGCATTATTAGCTATCACGTGGCCTTAAAAGACAAGTTGTTGCAGAAATCGGTATCACCAAACCAGATATCACCACCGAAAATAGTAATCGAAACAAATATTGTACTTTACCAGGATTTGTAATTTTATTAGACCTCCGCCGAGATATTGCTGGTATATAGCTAAAATCGGCGTAAAACCATGCTCACTCACTCATTCACTTGTATTAGATTAGTATCAGTATAATTGGAACAGCAACTAAAGACGTGTAGTGGTAGAGATCATAGATCAACACGGAAGTTGCAAGACAAACTTGGAAAACTTCAGTGTGGTAATCTGTCATCTTTGCAGTGACTTTCTTTCTATTTTCTTTGCGTGCGTGCGTGCGTGCGTGCGTGTGTGTGTGTGTGCACCATAAATGCACGTAGATGTTTTTGCAGTGTGTACAATATACCAATCTCATTAAAATCAAACCGTGGTAGCGAGAACGAAGACCCAAAAGTATTAAAGTGACTAAAGTAATTAAAGAAAAAATATTTGGCACCACTCTTTAACCATAAAGAAAAAACAAATGCACATGAAAACTATAAGATCGATGCAGTGTGAAAAGGGTGGAAGTCAATGGGAGAACGGCAAAAGTTGACACGATTTGGAGCGGGATTATTGATTATACCACGACACAGCGTCTGGTCAATTTAAGAGATTTTATGTGCGCCTCAGATTATTCTTGTCGTGGATGATCGCTTTAAAATGCATGCGAGAAGTTTCGTACAAGTTGAGCTTTGGTTCGTTTGAAGTTTAATCACAACTGGTTCCATAGTTTTATCAGTGCGATGAACTTCAGTTTTTAACCAATCAGAAATATTGTTGTACCAGAAACGATGGAAAATGACTTCCATAAGGGCTCAGTCACACATTCAGGATTTTTACTGCCGTCCTTGATTGGACCATTTCCGATTAAAATTTATCAAAAGTCTGATCAAGATTCGTGGCGGGAAATTCACAAAAAATCAGATATTGTTCAAGAAGCGTCCCGATTAAGCCGTTTCCAGCCGAATTCGTCCCGATTCTCCCGTTCTCAATCCGAATCTGATCCGATTTTTACCGCATGGTAAAAACGACCGAATCTGTCCCGACAGTGTCCCGATTCTCTCCGACAGAGATCAGACAGTGACCGGACAGTGAACCGAAAAAGGCGGTTCGCATTCGGCAAGATCTGGACGCAATCTGGACTCAATCGACAATGAACAATTCATACCCGTTCATCACGACAGCGTCCCGATCCACAGGACATTGTTTCTATTTTGATCCGATACAGCAGAATCTCTCACGACATAGTCACGATTGTAATCCGACGAAACAAAATCAGCTGAGTTTCCCGAATGTTACGCGACGCACCATACTGTCGGGAGTGCTTGGCCGACCTCTCTAGACCTTACCCGATCCGTAGGACACTGTTACGAACGTATGCGGCTGCGTTCAGACAATGATAGGACATTCCAGATCACTGAGGATAGTAATCCGACTTTTTCACTTTTCGTGATCTCAAACGGGAGTCATAATCGGCACTGTGTGAACCTGTCCCGAGGCGGTTCACACATGCAACATAAATTTGCAAACACAGCTTGGTGAACGTGTTGCAGTTTTCACACGACAAGCACGTGTTCTTTCTCTGAAATGCAGACGCCATTTTGTTGCAAACGTACGAGGGATGGTGACAAGGTCTGAGCCCAACTGCGATGTACATCGTTGATTGCTCATTATTCTTCAACATAATCCCCTCCGCGGTCCACACACGATGTTGGAGTATCAGGATCCCACTGTGAAGGCTACCCCCTGGTGGTGTAAAACAGTCCTCAACAGCAGAATTGACGTCATCACATTTGCATAATGCTTGCCAGACAGGTCTTTCTTCAAGTTTGGGAACAGGTTGAAATCTGGAACTTGTGCTGGAACCTTTGTCTTGCCCAGTTCATTCCTCAGAATGTTAGTCTCAGAGATGCCTACTGTATTGGCGATGTGACGTGTGATGAGTCGTTCACCATCCACATACATGTCCTGTTTCTATCAATATTTCCCTTAGTGATCTTGGATCATCTTGAGGCTCCCTCTTCTCCCCTTAAACTCCACTACCCATCTCGTGACAGTGGCAAGGGCAGGAGCACCATCACGTCAAGCTGACACCATGCCCGCAAGGATGGATGCTGGACTTCGCCCTTTCAGTTGGAGATACTTGATGACAGTGCCATAGCCAATATTATTGTCTATTTTCATCAACAGAGAATACCTAGTCACTCTGATGCCTGCAGACATATGCTGTCTGGTTGTGTGTTTGATTCAAATGCAGCCTGTAAGCATGGGCAGTATTGTACTTAATACAATCGTCATGCAAACTCTTAAGGGTGTTCTGTATAGTCGTGGTTAGGATCAGAACGTTTCAGCTATCGCATGTAAAGGATCAGAACGTTTCAGCTACCGCATGTAAAGGATCAGAACGTTTCAGCTGCTGCATGTAAAGGAACAGAACGTTTCAGCTACCTCATGTAAAGGATCAGAACGTTTCAGCTCCCGCATGTAAGTTAAAATCACGAGCCAACTACGCAGTTTCTGATTGGTTGGACATATGTTTGACAACAATTCACAAGTCAAAATCGAGTTTGAAAACACTAAATGTTGCCCAAAATGATGGTGAAAATAGACACCGATTCTATGTCGACAACTGTTTGTCAAACAGACCAGCTCGCAAATTAATTTCGCAGTGTTCTCAAACACTTATGTATGTGGCCATAAATCGACAAACTAAGGTTTGTTGTGTAATGGCACCTTTGTCTAGATCCACTGTAGAGAACAGCGTTCGCAATATAAACTTTTTAAATATGTTTTAACCAAAATACAAACTTTCTGTCATGCATCAATAAATAAACAATAACATTTTGTTACAGTTAGAGTGTAAATCTGTAATTAAGGGTATATATATAATATACCTAATTTTGACCCGGGTTCGATTCCCGACATGGGTACAATGTGTGAAGCCCATTTCTTGTGTCCCCCGCCGTGATATTGCTGGAATATTGCTAAAAGCGGCGTAAAACCATACTCACTCACTCACTCATTTTGACCAAAGTGGTAAACGACGGACATCTGCATCACATCGGGATTGTCACCCACATCAAGCTGACGCGCCGTGATATAACTTGTAAACTGTTCAGAGCGGCGTTAAACCCAACTCACTCACTGGACTTAATGATAATAGAGTTATCCTATGTTTTTGACAATAAATATGATGGATCGTGGAGATTTCGTCTCCAGTGCATGTCACATTTAATTTTTATTGGCTGTATAAATGTCCTACAACTCCATAACTGCTCATTTGATATACTGTATAGACACATTTACAAAATTTTGTTTATGATATTACCTTGTATCAGTTCGTCTATAACAACTGTCATCTCCGCCAACTCTTTCCTTATTGTATGTATTAACTTTAATCTTATCACATCTGGCTAATTACAATTTTGCTTCGTGTGCGCGTGTGTGTGCGTGAGCGTCCGTCAATGTGTATGTCATGTTCTCCCACCTTGTTATCGCGTGACGAGCGAACACTTTCACCACTAGGCTACCCTACAGCCCCAATTCACCCTCAAACGGTGTCTGTACAAGTAATATAGAAGCTGTAATACCTTATATTCCCTGTATTTATGTTCCTTTTATTTATGGGGGCGGTCGGGTAGCCTTGTGGTTAAAGCGTTCGCTCGTCACGCCGAAGACCCGGGTTCGATTCCCGACATGGGTACAATGTGTGAAGCCCATTTGTGGTGTCCCCCGCCGTGATATTGCTGGAATATTGCTAAAAGCGGCGTAAAACCTCACTCACTCACTCACTCCTTTTATTTATGCCTTAAACTAATTGCTGATGCGCGTTATGCTATAGTCACTCACTCACTTACTTATGCCATAAACGTTCCTGTTCTAAGTTGACAAATACGTTCACGACTAGCTAGTAAGTTTAAACTGTCACCCTCCTAAATGTCCAACTACAACCCACACGGCATGCAACAGGCTTATCACAATATCATGACTTGTATGTAGTGTATGGGATTTTGAACTTTAACGGAAGTGCAGCCGTGCTGGTTTAATGACCTTTTTCACCGCTCTTAGCAATGCTCGTACTGGGCGAAGCGATTTTAAAATACGAATAAAATAACATGTAGATATAGAGTAATGGTCAATGGGAAGAACATCCCCTTCAGTTGACACATGTACGCTGACTGATGTTGTTATTTGTGACCATGAAGGGCATATCTAAATTATCATTATTATTGTTATCTTTTAAATACGAGTTTCAAGAACAGGGTATTGTGTATTCCGCCGGAAAGGCAATGACAGTTCTATAATATAAACTCTGGTCTGGGGGCATGTTCTTCCCACCACATGTTTTGTTTGTTTGTTTGTTTGTTGTGTAACGCCGCACTCAGCAATATTCCAACTATGTGAATATATGTTGGTATGTCTGTCTATCTCTCAGTCGATATGTCTGTCTATCTCCAAGTCCACATGTCTGTCTATCTCCAAGTCCACATGTCTGTCTATCTCCAAATCCACATGTATGTCAATCTCAAAGTCAATATGTCCACATGTATGTCCTCCTCCAAGTCCACATGTAAGTCTATCTCCAAGTCCACATGTCTGTCTATCTCCAAGTCCACATGTCTGTCTATCTCCATGTCGACATGTCTGTCTATCTCAAAGTCAATATGTCCACATGTATGTCCTCCTCCAAGTCCACATGTCTGTCTCCAAGTCCACATGTATGTCCTCCTCCAAGTCCACATGTCTGTCTATCTCCAAGTCCACATGTCTGTCTATCTCCATGTCGACTTGTCTACATGTATGTCCTCCTCCAAGTCCACATGTCTGTCTATCTCCAAGTCCACATGTCTGTCCTCCTCCAAGTCCACATGTCTGTCTATCTTCAAGTCCACATGTCTGTCTATCTCCATGTCGACTTGTCCACATATATGTCCTCCTCCAAGTCCACATGTCTGTCTATCTCCAAGTCCACATGTCTGTCCTCCTCCAAGTCCACATGTCTGTCTATCTCCAAGTCCACATGTCTGTCCTCCTCCAAGTCCACATGTCTGTCTATCTCCATGTCGACTTGTCTACATGTATGTCCTCCAAGTCCACATGTATGTCTATCTCCAAGTCCACATGTCTGTCTATCTCCAAGTCCACATGTCTGTCTATCTCCAAGTCCACATGTATGTCTATCTCCAAGTCCACATGTCTGTCCTCCTCCAAGTCCACATGTATGTCTATCTCCAAGTCCACATGTCTGTCTATCTCCAAGTCCACATGTCTGTCTATCTCCATGTCGACTTGTCTACATGTATGTCCTCCTCCAAGTCCACATGTCTGTCTATCTCCAAGTCCACATGTCTGTCCTCCTCCAAGTCCACATGTCTGTCTATCTTCAAGTCCACATGTCTGTCTATCTCCATGTCGACTTGTCCACATGTATGTCCTCCTCCAAGTCCACATGTCTGTCTATCTCCAAGTCCACATGTCTGTCCTCCTCCAAGTCCACATGTCTGTCTATCTCCAAGTCCACATGTCTGTCCTCCTCCTCCAAGTCCACATGTCTGTCTATCTCCAAGTCCACATGTCTGTCTATCTTCATGTTGACTTGTCTACATGTATGTCCTCCAAGTCCACGTGTCTGTGTATCTCCAAGTCCACATGTCTGTCTATCTCCAAGTCCACATGTATGTCTATCTCCAAGTCCACATGTCTGTCCTCCTCCAAGTCCACATGTCTGTCTATCTCCAAGTCCACATGTCTGTCTATCTCCAAGTCCACATGTATGTCTATCTCCAAGTCCACATGTCTGTCCTCCTCCAAGTCCACATGTATGTCTATCTCCAAGTCCACATGTCTGTCTATCTCCAAGTCCACATGTCTGTCTATCTCCAAATCCACATGTCTGTCTATCTCCAAGTCCACATGTCTGTCTATCTCAAGGTCCACATGTCTGTCCTCCTACAAGTCGACATGTCTGTCTATCTCATAGGCCACATGTCTGTCTATCTCCAAGTCCACATGTCTGTCTATCTCCAAGTCCACATGTATGTCCTCCTCCAAGTCCACATGTCTATCTCCAAGTCCACATGTCTGTCTATCTCCAAGTCCACATGTCTGTCTATCTCCAAGTCCACATGTCTGTCTATCTCCAAGTCCACATGTATGTCCTCCTCCAAGTCCACATGTCTATCTCCAAGTCCACATGTCTGTCTATCTCCATGTCGACTTGTCTACATGTCTGTCCTCCTCCAAGTCCACATGTCTGTCTATCTCCAAGTCCACATGTATGTCCTCCTCCAAGTCCACATGTCTGTCTATCTCCAAGTCCACATGTCTGTCCTCCTCCAAGTCCACATGTCTGTATATCTCCAAGTCCATATGTCTGTCTATCTCCAAGTCCACATGTATGTCTATCTCCAAGTCCACATGTCTGTCCTCCTCCAAGTCCACATGTCTGTCTATCTCCAAGTCCACATGTCTGTCTATCTCCAAGTCCACATGTCTGTCTATCTCCAAGTCCACATGTATGTCTATCTCCAAGTCCACATGTCTGTCCTCCTCCAAGTCCACATGTATGTCTATCTCCAAGTCCACATGTCTGTCTATCTCCAAGTCCACATGTCTGTCTATCTCCAAATCCACATGTCTGTCTATCTCCAAGTCCACATGTCTGTCTATCTCAAGGTCCACATGTCTGTCCTCCTACAAGTCGACATGTCTGTCTATCTCATAGGCCACATGTCTGTCTATCTCCAAGTCCACATGTCTGTCTATCTCCAAGTCCACATGTATGTCCTCCTCCAAGTCCACATGTCTATCTCCAAGTCCACATGTCTGTCTATCTCCAAGTCCACATGTCTGTCTATCTCCAAGTCCACATGTCTGTCTATCTCCAAGTCCACATGTATGTCCTCCTCCAAGTCCACATGTCTATCTCCAAGTCCACATGTCTGTCTATCTCCATGTCGACTTGTCTACATGTCTGTCCTCCTCCAAGTCCACATGTCTGTCTATCTCCAAGTCCACATGTATGTCCTCCTCCAAGTCCACATGTCTGTCTATCTCCAAGTCCACATGTCTGTCCTCCTCCAAGTCCACATGTCTGTATATCTCCAAGTCCACATGTCTGTCTATCTCCAAGTCCACATGTATGTCCTCCTCCAAGTCCACATGTCTATCTCCAAGTCCACATGTCTGTCTATCTCCATGTCGACTTGTCTACATGTCTGTCTATTTGTAATTTAGCTGCCAACTTCACTGCCAGAAAAGCCGTCCAGTGGTAATGTGATGTCGTAACACTGGTTATACAGGGGGCTTTCAAAGGACGGACGGAAATGCTGTGTATAGCTTATTTCGTCATCTTGAAGGGAATGGCACCAGTTTAACAAGGATCATATTGCGTCACCCTGACCTCATAACGGCCGTCAATTTGCTGCGAGCATCTTTCAAGGCAAGAGCAACCATTTTCATCACTTGTATTCTGAAGATGCAAGATCAGATTTCAGTGTGAATGTGCTTCCGGTGGCCTGTTTTATATTCTGATGAAGAATTATTAGGCCATAAGTAGTTAGGGTTTTAATCAAAACATCAAAATAGCGCAGTTGTCTTCGCATTACAGTACATCATGACGCATTCTACTCTTCAAATCACGCACTTTTCAATCGCAGTGCTATATTCCTATCAGATTTCCTCTCATAAATCACTGTAGCTCGCATAACTGATAGAAAACTCAATTATTTAATCTTAACGTCTAAAACAATATCTATTTTCGTAAATTTAATTAACACAGGATTCAAGACATGTGATTCCCAACGGTAGGCCGATTATGACGGTAAGACGGAAACCCGTTTACTCGCGTGGTTATCTCCCTTTGACCGGTTGTCGCCTGCATGAGCGACCCATTCAACTGAGGCGAGTTGCCTCATCTGACTTCACCCTTGTCTGTCTAGCTGTCTGTCTGTCTGTCTACGAATCTGTTCTCGGGTCAGCGACTTGTCCTGTCTGCGTGTTTATCAGCGAGTTATCTGATCGGCATGCCGTTTTTCTCCAAGTCGATATGTCCTCGTGTCTATGTCTCTCCACCTGTATTGCTCCTACATATAATACAATATATATTCTTTAAAAAAAAAAGATCTCAATACGGATATTTTTGGCAAAAAAAGGAAAATAAGCGGACCAAGAGGTGCAAAATGAAGAGGTTTAATGTGTTATAGTGTCAGTGACAAAATATCCCGGATCAAAATGATTACAACAAGGACATGCAAACCATTAGTCGGGAAACACGTTCGATTCAGAAAAACGCACCCAGTGGATTAATAAAAGCGCCATGGAGCTGCACGCACTGCAGAACAAGTGCAAAGAAACAACGCCATAGGCCACTTGCAGGCAGGGGAATCCCGTTCAGCTGTAGGAAGGGTTTTCAATGTAGCGCCCATCACCAGCACAAGGCTATGGGATCGGTTTCAACAGCATGGGTAAACATGTGATCGGCCAAGGTCTGGACGACCAAGAGTAACCAACCCCGGCCAAGATCGCTACACCCGACTGCGCCACCTACGTAAAAGGACGACTACAGCCACCGCAACCGCATCCCAAATATCCGGACTGCGCAGAATCTCCGAACAGACCGTACGCAACCGTTTAAGAGCAGCAGGCTTACGAGCAAGACGTCCAATACGACGCGTCATATAGAGTCAACAACATCGTCCACAACGACTGCATTGGTGTCGTCAACACAGGGTATGGCCTCAACTGCCATGGAAAGATGTCTGGTTCAACGACGAATCAAAATTTCTCCTCCGTCAAGGGGATGGAAGAGCACGGGTCTACAGACGTCGGGGAGAACATTACGCTGGGAACTGCGTACAGGAAGTGGGCAGATTTAGTGGGGGTAGCGTTATGATTTGGGAGGTTATCTCTCATCATGGCGGGACAGGCTCAACGATACATCAACGAAATTCTTCTACCACACGTCCTCCCAATTGCAGCCAACGGCAACGGTGTATTCCAGCAGGACAACGCTCGACAAGAGCCTGTCTACATAACAACAACATTGATGTTGTATTTGAACCCGATAGAGTACCTGTGAGATGCATTGGATAGACGGCGACGCCGACGTCAACCACGACCCCAGAAGTTGCATCAGTTGGCTTTTGCGTTGCAGGCCGAGTGGGCTACCATTCCCTCAGGATGTGATTCGCATTCTCGTCTCTTCCATGGGCAGGAGATGTCAGGCCGCTATCGATTCAAACGGGGGACATACGCGTTATTGATGGTAGCTGACCTTCACCTTGGACTTGTCCTATGTACCGATAACTGAGATGACTACAATCACCAAGTGTTCTCTCCACTGCATTTTGGCTCAATACCTTGTACGGTTCCTCGTATAAATGTATATCCTACATCACACAAATCTGGCTTTGCGTTTCTTTATTTGAAGAGTATATTTACGCCATCTGTAATTTAGATGACAATGGAGCACTTCCAACTTCACTACAAGAATAACCGTCCTCTGGTTGTGTGACACCGTAACACTGGTTATACAAGTGACTCTCAATGGCGTTCAATGCTGTTATAGCTTATTTCGTCATCTTGAAGGTAGTGCTACAGTTTAACCAGGATCATATTGCGTCACCCTGACCTCATAACGGCGTCAATTTGCATCTTGCAAGGCAAGAGCAATCATTTTCATCACTTGTATTCTGAAGATGCAAGATCAGATTTCAGTGTGAATGTGTTTTCTGTGGCCTGTTTTTTCATATTTTGATGAAGAAATGTGAGGCCTGCACATACGAATTATGAAATAAGTTCTGTACGTCTCTATGTCTGGTTAAATTATTAGTTTACACACATATCTTTGTTCTTTTAGGGGCAATTGAGTAGTCAGTGGTTAAAGCTTTGCTCGTCACACCGAAGACGGGTTCGATTTCCTTGTTTCAATGAGATAAGACTGGCCGTGGTCTGGCTGGAATATTGCTTAGAGCGGCGTAAAATCATACTCACCCACTTTGTCTATTCCGAAAGCGTAAAGCTTTTCGTACGTGCTACAAGGAAACCAAACTTAGACTGGTTCTAGAAAGGATTTGCGCAGCATCATATGTAAGGTGTGTATCGACGGATTCGAAATTTTCCGCTTTTTCATTTATTTTACCCTTGTTCTCTGCGTAGTGTTGTGGGATTATTTAATAGGAAGTCTTGTAACTTGAAGGAATTTTAGTAACGCTGACATCTCAAACCCGTGAAGATCCGGGTTAGAATAGGCCTTCAGCAACCCATGCTTGCTGCAATAGGCGACTATGCTTGTGTAAGAGGCGACAAACGGGATCGGGTTTGTCATGCTCGCTGACTTGGTTGATGCGTGTCAGCGTATGGCAGTTTCGTAGATCGATGCTCATGATGTCAATCACTGGTTTGTCACGTCCTGACTCGATTATTTACAGACATCTGTCATATAGCTGGAATATTGCGGCGTAAAACAAAAACAAACAAACAAAGAATTTGCCTTGTGGATTGAAGTGGTGCACAGCTTTGTACGCTCGTACATCAGCCGGGAGACTGCATGACCTGAATATCAGAGGCTCAGTTTTATGCAATGCGTAAAAAAACCGACTTCCATTAAATTAGCTGCGGATCCATTACACATTATAGCTCATTTGTATCTTCAGCTGTTATAGTGAGTGAGTGAGTATGGTTTTACGCCGCTTTTAGCAATATTCCAGCAATATCATGGCGGGGGGACACCACAAATGGGCTTCACACATTGTACCCATGTGGGGAATCGAACCCGGGTCTTCGGCGTGACGAGCGAACGCTTTAACCACTAGACTACCCCACCGCCCCCTCAGCTCTTATAACCAGTTGCCCGAATCAATCACAATACACCCGTAGCTTTCAGCGGTATTTCGGAACCCTGTGAAAATCCGGGTTTTCAGAAACCCATGGTTGTCGTATCGAAGAGGCGACTAACGGGATCGGGTGGTCAGGCTCGTTGACTTGGTTTGACACATGTCATCGCATCACAAATGCGCAGATCGATGCTCATGATGGCAATCACTGGATTGCCTGGTCCAGACTCGATTAATGTATAGACTACCACCGTATAGGTGAAATATTGCGTTATTTAGTGCGTTATTTTTGAATGGCATAGTTTAAAGTATGGCAAGGAATTTGGAATGAGAAAAAATGGAATTTGCTCATCTCCCAATGAAAAAAAACCTGAGTCGTGCAGTCCATTGTTGCTACAATAACGTGAATTGAATTGACAGTTTTGTAAACAGTTCCCTGGTCTGGGTATGTCTAACACCCACGTCCCTGTGCTTATCTTCCATATATCGGTGACAGTCGTTTATAAACTGTCTCAGCATATTAGGCTGGAGATTTGTTTGTAAATGGGGTATTTTCCCAGTCTCATTCCAAATTCCATTCCAGTATTCCAATCCAAACTCGTTTCAATATCCATTCCATACTTTTTACAACGCCTTTCAGAAGTGTGACAGCGTCGTTAATGGAGTAATGTTGTTTAACGACAACGACAAAACTACATCTATATAACGACGGCCTGTCAGTAATCGAGTCGAGACCAGAGAATCAAGTGATTAATATTGTGACAAACGATCCAAGTCATCACGCCATCAACGAACCAAGTCACCGAGCTTGACCATCCGATCCATTCGGTTGTCTCTTACGACCAACATAGGTTGCTGGGGACCAATTCTAACCAGGAGACATCAAGGGGTTAATGGCTGGAAGGAGAGCTCTATGCTCGGGCCCAATTTGGCCTCTTCACGTTTGGTTTAAACCCTACATTGAATGTCAGCTGCAATTGTCCGTGGTCCTGTGTAAAAGGCACAGGTCACATACCAGTTGAAGTTAACCAACTTTGGTCGCGGAGAGTAGGTGGATGGGTGGCAGTGTTCGGCAGCTTGACTCCTGAGAGTTTCTAGGGCTTCATTCCTGCCCCACACTGAAACACATGCAGCACTTGTGGTGTCCCCTTTGATCGAAATATGCCGCCATTCAAGAAGCAGTAACTGGGTACCCGTTAGGATTCGATGGTAATGTGAAAGTCAACCTTCTAGCGCCTCTCAGGCAGCATGGTTTGTATACTCCCCCGGGAGCGGAGATAGAAAATGGAGTACACACTGATCCATTGACCGGAGTGATAATTTAGCGCTTTGCACGTACATGAAGACAAGTGACTCTTGTGTCAGTATGTTACTGAAACATGTTTTTATAATTGTTATTTATGATGAACAAACATAGTACATGAACAGTGCACCTTAATTGTCGAGTTATTTATCGAGTAACATGATGTGGTCACATGACTTGATCCAAGATGTCAGACGGTCGAAGTGCGTATAACGAACGACGGATATAAAAAAATAAAATCAGTGGTCCCTTTGAGTTCGTTATATAACCGTAGTGTACTGTACTTTATGTGAATTCGGCGCATTTATATATTCGTGTAATTAACGAATACCGTAATTACTCAGATACAAATTTCTCGCCTAAGTATGGCAATATTTTATGTATTATAAGGCTAAAATGTGTCGAAGGAAAAGAACATTTGAACATAAGAAAGTCTTTGACCAAGCTGATTCTCTTTGGAGATGTAAATAATGGATGTGGTTTAACTTGATCTTTGGCAAGGGCCATACTTGTAGTTAAATTGTCTCTTGAAGTTTGCAAAACTTACCCTTTTTCGCTCATGTTAGCCATACCTATGTACTTGATCATGTTGTTGTTGAAATCATTGTCTATAACAATAACTATAAAACTTCGACAGTGTTAAATTCACTCATTCAGTCTTTTATGTGTTTTTCAAATTAAAACGATAATTACAAGCAAAATAGAATGAGCATTGACGTCAGACAAGAAAAGTGGTTGTTTTTTAGTTTTAGCCACTTCTGAAGGTTTGACACAGAGATTTCAACGGATTTTGACATCGTAAGTGTTATATAACTTTTCTCTAGTATGACGGGGGGCGGTCGGGTAGCCTAGTGGTTAAAGCGTTCGCTCGTCACGCTGAAGACCCGAGTTCGATTCCCGACATGGGTACAATGTGAAGCCCATTTCTGGTGTCCACCGCCGTGATATTACTGGAATATTGCTAAAAGCGGCGTACAACCATACTCGCTCTAGTATGACGGCCAAACTATGGTTGCGTCTGTAGCCCGTTTTTATTATCTTGTGTTGTTATGTATAGTCATATCTTTTTATCGTTCCATGCTTGTTTTAAATACAAATCTGTGATACTCTAATTGCTTTACTGTCCATTGTGGGCAGTGAGTGAGTCTGGTTTCTACACCGCTTTTAGCAATATTCCAGCAATATTCACGATGGCTAACACCAGGAATGGGCTTCACGCATTGAGCTCATGTCGGGAATCGAACTCTGGTCTTCGGCGTGTCAAGCGAAGGCTATAACGACAAGCCAACCCGACCGCTTTCCCATCCCTCCACCCCTCCCCCAACCATTTGTGGACAGGATTTATATACACATAATGTGTTATTATTAATGAATAACATGTTCTAGTCACTATTATGGCTGAAAAAATGACGATGTGACTTTAAATTTTAACTAACTCACTAACTCGGCAAGGTGGAAAGCGAATACGTAATCATAAAAATAATTACCTCATCATTCTTTTCAATATTTGTCTAAAGTTCTGGTGTATGTAATTATCTACAGAACAATGTTACATTGACATTATTGTTGAGGTAAACTCATCTTATAAAAGCAATTTCACGAGAATCAATGTAAATAATGGCCAACTATCAAACATTTGCCTATTAAGCGTTTTTATCCAAAGTGCAACTACTGCTAAGGTGATCGTACTAAGGTACTCATAAATCATTTCATAATGACGGTTAATCAGATTATTCAACATTTACACGGCGGTGCCTCTGGCCCTTAAAATGTCACACTCAAGGGGCAACTAGCCCCCACGTCTCGCATACAGAATGTGCAACTACTTATTGAAACGGACACTCAATTTACTGCTTTTTATCCAAAATGACCTGAATGTTATAGAAATGGCATGTTTACCACCAATTCTGACCTCTTTCAAGTAATTTCTCTAATTTTCATCTGCCACTTTCTCGATAAGAACGCCCATCCAATACGGAGAATGCCCGTCGTTGTGCCATATATTGTTTCCCGTTATAGTTCTCGTGATCTCGCGTGCTCTAAGGTCAGGGGTCAAACTGTCTACGTGCCGTGTATCCGTGCGCGATTGTTAGAACGGTCCTCATGGCGGCACGAATTCACTTTCACACAACATTTGTTTGATAAAAAATGACAGAAGTAAGGGTTTTCTGCTATGCCTCATAGATAGAGCACATTTTTCTCGGAGTTACGTGAGAGAAACGAAAGCAAGAAATTGATATCCCGTGCCAGCGATTAGTAAGACTTATCATTAGCGTAAATGTCTTGGGCCATATAAAATTCCCAACCTCCTTTGCCGTTTCGTCAACACGATAGATCCAGAACCGGTTATTGAACGATTTATTGTTGTTTTTTCGAGCCAGTCCAATTATATATGAATCATCGGCAAGCAACTAAGACAAAAACAACCCTTTTTTTGTCCGTATGTATTGTTTAAAGAAGTAGCACGTGCAAGATGTGTTTGAAATCAAAGATAAACGACGAAGGTATGTTTGTAATCTAACCGTTTGTTGCATAATTAGAACTGGAGATTAGTAATGTAATTGGATGTATTTCAAATGTCAGGGCCATTTGTTCTTAAATCTGGAGTTGCCTATTAATGTGTGATTATATATAGAGAGGGTGTTTGTGTGTTTGTTTGATTGTTGTTGAATGCCGCACTCAGAAATTTTCTGTTTGTAAATAATCGAGCCTAGACCAGGCAATCCAGCTATTGACACCATGAGTATCGATCTACGCGATTGGGATACGATGACATGCATCAACCAAGTCAGCGAGCCTGACCACCCGATCCCGTTAGTCGCCTTACGACGTGCCTGGGTTGTGAAAACCGATTCTAACCCGGATCTTCACGAAGCAGGGGCATACAATTTGTTAAGTTCAGATTCCTGTTATTCAGGCAAAGTTATTTCTAATATGAACAGTAATGTTCTCTAATGTTGTAGTTTGTAATCAACGCAGCACATGTAAATCGGTTTACACCATATACGACTTTTCCATTGGAAAAGAGACCAGTCACATGACCGCGAAACTGAATTTCTTAAGTGTATGAACGAAACATTTTGACGTTTATAGGTTTTTCACGAGACTGTATTCTTGAAATGACGTAAACAATGAAGGACTACTTCCACATTCCTGGGGAAACCCCTGGGAATTCCCTTGCACGATAGCATGAATAAGCATTGTTTCTAAACATTTAGGCTATTTAATCTTGAACTCAGCGTTTTAGATGATCGTTCACCAATTTCCTCGCTACGACCCATCCAAATGAACAAAACGTAGAAATGAACATCCACTATCGTTGTATCGAGAACAGTTCATAGTTCAGTTATCTGAGATAGCATTTTGATATTTTGAATCCGTCCCTTTTAAAAAAGCCAGATCTGCAACTTTCAATGATCGGCCAACTGATCAATGATGACTGACACATGTAACCTCCACAGGTTCATTACAGGCCTTTCTCTCCCAATGATGATATTTTTTTAATCAAATTTCTGTAAACAAACTACAACACATGTTTCTGTAAATCAAGTCGTGTCACCTCTCCTTTGGGGGAACCTTTTTATTCCGCGGCTGTCAGTGTAAACATGAACTCACACGTATATATCTAGGGCTACATCCCTCGAGGTATGAAATAGTGAAATAAATAAATCGAGTCTGGCGTAGACAAACCGGTGGTTGGTAGTATGAGCAACGTCCCATGCCGTCAGGGTACGATGACACGAAACCAAGCCTATTCAGCCTTGAATTCAGTCGTCTCTTACGACCGGCCAGTATTGCTAGGGACCGTTTCAAACTCAGAAGCCCCGCGGGGATAGTCTCTCCTCACCGTAAGCATGTCACTATCCCGGAAGGGGCACGGCTGGCCCAGTCGTCTAAGGCGCCGCAATTCGCTGTGCAGGGTTACGTCCCTTCGGCACATGATTGTAGGTTCGAATCCCGGTTCGCCCCGATTATGTTTCTAGGTTTGTCAGCACCATACCCATGCTCGTGGGTTTTACCGAAGAGGTAAACGTCTGAGACATGCATCACTTCGGGCTTTTCTCCCACATTAAGCTGATACGCCGCGATATAACTGTCACACACACACACACACACACACACACACACACACACACACACACACACACACACACACACACATTCTATCCTAGAATCTTCGGGACATTCTTTAATGGAGAGTCAGGATATTTGCTCTGATTCTTGTGTCAGCACGTTTTGAATAATATATGCATCAAATGAGATAATAGACTAACATATAGTCCGTGAAATATTTTACTACACGATACATTTCTCTCCTTATTTTTATTCCTGATAATGAGTCATGATTGTCCTACTTTTGCGTAAATCCAGAATACACATGTTTACAGTCATGATGCATGACTAATAAAATTACTTAATGTTTTATAACTTGTGTGTCTCACTTGTAAAGTTTTCATGCAAATGGAAATACCTGATGTATAGTATATTGACATTTAAACTTTCCTATCAATGTTTCGGAAATGTCAATAACATTATTTGAACTAATATGGAAAAGCTGAATTTGAAACTAATAAATGAATAATTAAATAACACACAAGCGAATAATTGAATATACAGATGCCCTTTTTATACCAAGTTGAAAATAATATGTTTCATGTCACGACAAGAAATACCGTTTTTTATACACGTTTGACAAAGATGTTTTAATTAGGGCGTGGCTAACATTTTAAGGCGGGATTCATATGCGGATTATGCAAATGAGCTAACTTTCCACACCGCTGATTGCAGAATACGCTGACAAAACGTTTGTGTAATTCTTTCACATCACAACTGAAGGACCACCGTTTGAGAGACCTCTCAACATTCGTGATAAAACGTTTTTTTCACATTCCTGGTCTTTTGAAAACTGTATCATTGAATGCTTTTATTGTTAGACGCTGTTCCAGTCGGTGTTGATTGGCTAAAACTCTTGTGTATTTTCGTGTATGATAGCAACCATCAAAGGAAGGCGATTTTATTCATGTTTTGAATGACTTTTTCTGTGTGTTTGAATACACTTTGCGAAATAATTACGTTATTTAACCAGCCGTATAAGCTGCGGTGATGCTGATGCTTGATGTTGATGCCAGACGCGTCTGCTACTAAATGCTTCCAGTTGGAAGCATTTCGAAGCATTTGCTTCACCAAAACATCCCGACAGAGTCCCCGTAAATGAAATATTTTGGAGAATCGGTTTGGCAGATTTGTTTCCCAATAATATTGCCTCTTTGATTACCGCGTATTGCAGGGGAGGACGGCATAGAAGCGTTTCCATGAAAGTTGAAACATTTACAGATCAATAGCAAGCGGCCTCCCACTGTTAAAATGGAAGTAAAATACGAACGTCTTCCCTTGAAGTTAGACCTAATCACCAGGCCTCAGTCAAAATGAGCACTTCGCTCCTATGTCTTAATAGATTTTTCTATATTATTGCCCCGTTTCGCCATTTTGTGTATTCCGTTCTGCGCCTAAATCGGTCGCTTGAGTTATAAGGCTTTTTCTCAAAGCAGTGCATATGGTTTGGGATGGTGGCTAATTCTTTTCAATTATCCCTGTTAGAGTCCGCCATTACCACGTGTGACGACGCGCAAATTTGAGAAATATTTAATTTTTATGATAGAAAGGGATTCAACGATTTCCCAGGGCGATAAACAACAGACGCCATTGCCATTGTGAGGACGAAACGAAGCTAAATGAGTATAGAGCCATCTCTGTAATGTCCCGTTGCCATTCCGGAATCTGTAATGGCCGAAACGATCTGGAATGGTTGGTAGAATAACACTAGCCTGCTGCGAGGAATGTTGATTAACGCATCACCCCTTGATGAATTGTCAATTTCCTAATCCAATCTATAAATGTGTTGTTTTTCACAAAACATCGACAATTCTCGTCACAACTTGGGCCATTGGCGGTACTTGAATGCGAAATCTGGTCAACTCTCTTAAGCTACGTTCAGCGAGTCAATAAATTCATTGCCCTGGTCACTTAAAATTGACACTAGCTGGAAAAGGGGTTTCTACTTTTCAATATCGTAATAAAGTTCTGTTTGATTTATCATGGAATTAGGCAGAAGGGCGAACGAGTTCCGACATTTGTGTAAAGTGTTTGAAAAAATGCATCAATTGTTTGTACTATATGTGATGCAAGAGAATTAAGGGTATCCTTCCTTACCTATTTACTTAACAACCTCCGTACTGTATTCTAGTCGGTATGTGTGATACATTAAAGTGTCCCATTTGTCACATCAGTAATTTCTCGTGTATTTGTTAAGAGTAAGCGACTGGAAACACGTTGTATAATTTTCACATTATAGTGCTCGCTGTGTTTATTGCTGCTCTTCTGTCAATCATATGTTTTCCAAGTAATTTCAGAAGTAGTTTTTATAGTGATACTAAAGGGCAGGAAATAAACAGTTAACGTTGGGTTTCAAGTTCCACATATGCAGCTTCTACGTCTCATCTCCTCCCAGTAATGGATTCAATGAAATAATTGTTTTATCTGCACTCTCTGTTCAACCCGTGAAGATCCGGGTTAGAGTAAGTCTTCAGCAACCCATGCTTGTCGTAAGAACCGACTAACGGGGTCAGGTGGTCAGGCTAGCTGACTTGGTTGAAACATGTCATCGTATACTAGGTGCGTGGACCAACGCTCATGACGTTAATCACTGGATTGCCTGGTCCAGACTTGATTATTTACAGACCGCCATACAAAATCTGATTAGGGCGTTAAAAAACAAACGATCATACAAAACCTTATGTATTCGCCTCGTCTTTTTTAAGTACATAATATTACATCAAAATAATTTATACTGTTCCTGTAGTCAACGGTCTGGTACACATTACCAGTTCTGGACACTTAATTGTAATACAACCCATGCGTTAATCAGAAACATTGTCTATCTAATTTGGGTAATAATCAACTTCTAATTTGAAAGAGTAAATCAATTTTGCTGGGAGCGTCAATTTGCTCGAGTGCAGCCCCCTTTAACGCATTTACCGTTACCTTTTGCTGTTTAATGATGCGCTCAGCAGTCGTCCAGTCATATGACGGTAGACTGTCAACAATCAAACCTGGATCAGACAATCCAGTGTTTGACATCATGAGCATCGATGAACGCAAGTAGGATACAATTATAAGCATTATATAAGTCACGGAGCCTGACCAAGCGATCCATTTAGTCGCCAGGTACGACAAGCGTAGGTCGCTAGGGACAAATGGAATCCCCGCGTTTTTTGTGCGTATAAACATGATTATAGTGAGTACAATTTTACGTCACATTAGCTATATTTCAGTCGTAAAGCGTCGTATACATGCGAATATAGATGTATCCACCACAACATCTAAAGGCCAACCACATACACATATCACACACTTAATATATGGTCTGTCATTGCAGCTGCCACAGTGGTAGAACTATCAACATTCTTTTCAGTGAAGATTTCATTGGCTGGTGTTACACTGTAATATTTTAAAGCGATATAGATGCGACCTGTCCATGCGTTGAAGTCATACTAATCCAAATGTAGTAACAGTGAAGACCCGGGTTAAAATTGGTTTTCAGCAACCCATGCTTTTCGTTAAAGGCTAACAGTATTAGTACTAGCGCGCACACACACACGCTGTGGACACGTATAGATCCGGGATAGAATAGGTCTTCAGCAACCCATGTTTGCTGTAAAAGGCGACTATGCTTGTCGTAAGAGGCGACTAAGGGATCGGGTGGTCAGGCTTGCTGACTTGGTTGATGCATGTCATCGTATCCCAATTTCGTGGATCGATGCTCATGACGTCAATCACTGGATTGTCTGGTCCATACTCGATTATTTACAGCCGTCATTTATCTGCGATATTGCCGAGTGGGACGTTAAACAACAAACCAACCAAATGCAGACTCGTACAATTCCACCATGAGAGTAGCTCCTCTATGATAAAGCAGTTTTATATTATTAGTGTTTGAAACAATACCCGTCCCTGACTTTATCATACATCTTGCAGTGCTACTGTAATGTTGGTACATTGGGAACTATAGAACACCGCCTTTTATTTGTAATTAATTGCAGCATTTTATTTGAGCTTTTCTCCCATGATGAAGTGAAAGAGCTTGAAATTTAAACTGCATATTTCTTTTATACGTCAGCAAACTTGACGATGTGTTATACGACCCTTCCTCTCGGCGCATATAAATATCTCCCCTTCTCACAACATACACGAAGACCAATCAATAGTCTAGCCGTATAAATTTCAAATCAATGTCATCCAACCAACCACAAAGAGCGCATGAGATTTAGAGTTACCTCCCTTTGTGCGTAGACCGTCAGAATAAGGTTATCGGTTAAAACATATAAGTTAATTAAATTATATATAATGTTCTTTATTGTATGATAGAGACACTACACAGTTGATTGATTTAAATACATTTTGTGGTTAAATGATAGGATATATTTAAAATTACGAAATCACAAAATGTTCATTTTGTTAAATACTCAATAAGATATTTCGAATGTGTTTCACATATCAATTGTTCTTTTTTCACTACTATATACTTCAAATATATCCTTGCGACTATGAATACAGCAACATCGTAATAGTTTAGAGTTATTTACTTCACAAGAACATGTTTAAAGCGCACTATAAAAAAAACATGTGGATATTCTTAACTACGTTTAGACATCGGGACTTCTAAGTTTTGTTTGTTTGTTTGTTTGTTGTTTAACGCCGCACTCAGCAATATTGCAATTATATGACGGCGGTCTGTAAATAATCGAGTCTGGACTAGACAATCCAGTGATTGATATCATGAGCATCGATCCACGCAATTGAGATACGATGATATGCATTTACCAAGTCAGCAAGCCTGACAACCCGATCCCGTTTGTCGCCTTATACGCTAAGCATTGTCGCATTTTACGGCAAGCATGGGTTGCTGAAGACCTATTCTACCCTGTATCTTAACGGGTAGGGACATCTAAGACCTGTCATATATGGGACAAAGTGTATATCTTAAGTCAAAGGGTGAGGTAGCTTAGAGGTTACAGTGTCATCATGGCGAACACTTGGGTTCGCTTCCCCACATGGGGCGGTCGGGTAGCCTAGTGGTAAAAGTGTTCGCTCGTCACGCCGTACCCGAAGACATGGGTACAATGTTTGAAGCCCATTTCTGGTGTCCCCCGCCGTGATATTGCTGGAATATTGCTAAAAGTGGCGTAAAAACCATACTCACTAACTCACTCACGCTTCGCCACATAGGTACATGATTAGAGTTCTCGGTCGCGATGGCGCTGGAATATTGCAAGAACCGTAAAACCCAAACCACTCATTTTCGTCCCATCAATGAATACATCTCACAGAAATCAGTCACATTGCATCTCAAACTGGACACTACAAATATCCCTATCGGAAGTTGAGTAGTGTATATTCGAAACGTGCAACCGTATTTGAGACAGATAGTAATACATGCTATGCTTTCTATCTAACAAACTATTTTATGTTATAAATATACTGGTCGGCTCGGAGTCAGTATACCGTGTCTGGGTGGGGTATCCATGTTAACATATAGCACTGGGCCTGGCACTGTGTATCGCAGTGGGCCTGGCACTATACTTTAGTCTTTATTAGGACATGCGCGCGCACGCACGCACGCACGCACACACACACACACACACACACACACCTTGAAGATCCGGGGTAGAATAGGCCTTCAGCAACCACTGCTTGCTGTAAAAGGCGACTGATGCTTGTCGTAAGAGGCGACTAACGGGATCGGGTGGTCAGGCTCGCTGACTTAGTTGAAGCGTGTCATCGTATCCCAATTGCGTAGCTCGATGCTCATGATATCAATCACTGGATTGTGTGATCCAGACTCGATTATTTACAGACCGCCGTCATATAGCTGTAATAAAACAACAAACCAAAATGCATGTCGCTATGTAAGTACAATAATCTTGAAACCGGCGTTACATCCATTTCACATCACCTAGCTTAAGCGTTGTCAAAAACTGATGTCGTGAGGTCACGGCCAAACTTCACATTTTGCATGGATTGCACGTGCAACATGCAGTCTTGAACTAATTGCAGTATCGGGCTATAAATCTGACCACGTGATCAAATGGTTACGTTTCATTGGATAATAGCCTCGGGTTTGTGCTTCACCCTGATCGGATCACAGTTAGTGATGGTAGTCAATTCTCTGTGAATAAAAGTCCTACTTTCTGTTTCTTAGACCCTATTTAGTTTAACAGTCTCTTTACATACGCATGCGTCCCGCATCCATCACGCGATGCCATCCATCGCTCCGAAGCTTCTTTTCCACAGATTCTCTAAAATGGCTACCTATAATTTATAACTGACGGACGCGAAGCCAAAGATATGGCCGCAGTTACGCCCCCTTGGATACTTCAGGGATGCTAATTGACTGACCACGAGGCAGTTACGTCCCTTAGGTATATCAAATGACGGTCGTTGATTTAAAGGCCAATTTTCTCTTGGGAAAGCAAACATACTGCTATTTTCCCTTTTAGTCGACTCCGATAGTGTCCATTAAGATAGACGCTCGTTAAATTATAAATATGGCTTTCTTGGCACGCATCAATCGTATAAATGTAGTTATCATAACAGCTGAGTATGCGTTAATAATATTTGATAAAAACAACAACCTTGGAGACCAAGACGAAGGGTAATACCCACAGGATCTGAATACTTTCAGAAATAAACAACACTTTTGGAAATGGCTATGAAAGTCATCAGTATTAGTGTGAATGAGGATAGAATTTGTTCTTTTCAACACTTGCGAGGTAAACTGGCGTTAAGAGGAGGTAAAATAAGGACTTCATAAGGTAAAGGTAAAAAATGAGGTTAAAGAAGGCACGTTATAATTATTTCTCATATTTGGACATACGTCGTTGACCAAAGCTGATTTTCCTTGAATATGTTGATAACGACAGATCATGCACATGGTATAAACATCCTCACTGGTAAAGGGACTTTTCGCTCATGTAGCTATATTAATGTACTTGATTATATCAGAATTCCAAACTTACTGGAAAGAACAAGGCTTGTCCAAAGTCACTTTGAAATTTGGCATTTCCAGTGGGACCAAAATCACTTATCATTGTTTTACCTTGTCTAATATAATAAATAGCAACACATTCCAAACTGAAACTATTAAACTAAACAGGGTGTCTAAGGGTGTATGTGCTATGTATTGTCAGTCAAACGGTTAATACGCTGTATTTTCGCAAGGGTGATAACTCTGTAGACAGTGAGGGTCATATGTACTTTGTTTTGTTTGTTTGTTGTTTAACGCCGCACGCAGCAATGTTCCAGTTATATGACGGGGGTCCGTCAATAATCGCGTCTCCACAAGATATCACCGGCATTGATCCACGCAGTGTTAACAGTATATTCCAGTTATATCGCGGCGTGTCAGCTTAATGTGGGAGGAAAGCCCGAAGTGATGCAGGTCTCAAACGTTTACCACTTCGGTGAAACCCACGAGCACGGGTATGGTGCTGACAAACCTAGAAACATAATCGGGGCGAACCTGGATTCGAACCCACAATCATAGGTTTCTGGCGTGCCCAAGGGACGCAACTCTGCACAGCGAATAGCGGTGCCCTAGACGACTGGGCCACCCATGCCCGCTTCCGGACTAGAACTAGCCATCAACTGCTGATATTTCATGATGAGTTAGTGAAGTTTTTTTTACACCGTAACACCATTCCTCTCCTTGTATGACATCGGCCTGTTGGTAATTGAGTGAAGATCACACAAACCATTGGGGGGGCACGGGTGGCCCAGTCGTCTTAGCAATTCGCTGTGCAGAGTTGCGTCCCTTAGGCACACCAGAAACCTATGATTGTCGGTTCTAATCCCGGTTCGCCTCGATTATGTTTCTAGGTTTGTCTGCACCATACCCGTGCTCGTGGGTTTCACCGGAGTGGTAAACGTCTGTGACCTGCATCACTTCGGGCTTTCCTTTCACATTAAGCTGACACACCGCGATATAACTGGAATACTGTTAAAAGCGGCGTTAAACCCAACTCACTCACTCACTCACTCACAAACCATTGGTTGATATTATGAGCAACGTAGCACCGTCGGGGCACGAAGGCACACAACAAACCATAACCAACCGATCCTCATTTTAAACCCTCTCCGCTTAGAATGGATCTTCAGCAACCCATGCTTATCGTCGGAGGCGACTAACGGGGTCGGGTGGTCTGGCTCATTGACTTGGTTGATGCATGTCAAATCGCGAATACGTTTATCGATTCTCATGATGTCCATTACTGGATTGCCTGGTCCAGATTCGATTATTTTCAAGCCGCCTTCATACAGCTGGAATATTGCTGAGTGCGGCATCAAACAACAAACAAACAAACAAACAAACATCGTCATGACACCAAACCACTTGCCATTCATCGCAACAATATTCCGTTTACCTCACAGAACATGCACGATCTATAAGAAGAGTCGCAGACATCAGTTTACCCTGATCCATATTAAGCTTGTCAATAGCCTATTCTATGATGGCATGGTGACGACAGTCAGCTGCTGTTTACCGTTTCGTCCCCTGCCTATCATCAGAGTATAGGACGTCGGCCATTAGAACCAGTGTGGAGTTAATAACTTCTTTATTATCGCAACTCTTAGGGCCTCGGCAGACAAATGTGGTTAAAAAATCGAGCTATTTGCGACATCCGAATACTGGCGGATCAAAGACGACCGCCTTGACTTGATTGTTGTCCGAACTGACGCCTAGCCAGAAACCAAGGTGGCTTAACGCTCTCATCCTCACAAATCCCTCCTACATAGTCACATTATGCCGCCCAGGAGATGGGGTTGGTATTAGACAAAATAAGTCAAGGAGAAAATGAAAGTAGCGAGACGGAAAAACTACAGAATTTATCCAAATCTGCTTTAAATCGAAAATATAGAAAAATAATCCAACGAGGTTTCCTTTGGGAAAGGTTTTCGGGGTTCATTAGAAGCAGTAATTGTTCATCTTTCTCAGGGTTGGAATAAAGGCCTCTTATGATGGCGGGTCATTACTGAGTGATATTTATGTAAAACCCGAGGCGAGCCTCAGCACAGTGACCGCTCTCTCCGTAAATCACTCTCGCGTTATCTCGTTTAATACCAGTTATGACGAGATTTAAAGTTCTTAATCCGCGACAATCATACCGCCATTTCCAGGTGTGACAGCAACGTCGTTGAAGATGTGAAAAATGTAATTGTGAGCTGTTTTTATCAGTTAGCATTGCTTTAGGTTACGACTGCAAATTGAAAAGGACTTTGTTTTCGCCACGCTAACTGTAAAACGTATTAAAAGGAGCTACAACTTGTCAAATTTGCTTGATGGTCGAGAAAGGCATCAGTGGAAAAGGGCATTGAATGAGTTTTCACAATGATGACGAAATTGTTTTAACTGTAATGACAGAATAGATCTTGACAGGCGACATTTGAACGTTTAGTCATAGAAAATAGGATAAGTGATGTCATTGAACAGAATAGAAAAGCTTCGTATTCTTTCATGTTCATTTTTATTGATGGATTACGTCAACATATTAATGTGTTATTGGAAAGGTACTAAGATTTATAGCCCAGTCGTTAAACGCGTGCACAGCATTGCATGCATACAAATGTTTTTCCTGATTTTGTTATTATTTCCAATGAAATAATTCACTGCCATTGTGGTAACATTTATGATTCAAAGGTATTTATGCATTCATTAGATATATAAATGCTCTCTGTGTTATTATATTTCTATGACAAATTAGGTTATATATATTCACATTTTTCAAAAATAGGATTTGTTTGAATTGTCATCGGTTAAAGAGAAATATGTTTTCCAATATAGCGAGGGAAAATATTGCATACATAAAAGCGCCTTTTTTATTTATTTATCAACACAGTTGGTAGGCAATAAATAAAGTACAACAAATAAACAACCGTATCTGTATGTTTGTGTGCCATTTGTATTCATGCTGATTTGTATTATTACTATATTTTCTTTATTTGTACTAATGCATACTCACACAAGAGTAAATAGAAAACATTAACGCTCGATAATAATTAGTTTCCATTATCCGGCGTAAAAGGCAAAATAGTGGTGAAAATTATATGAATGGATCACTGAAAATCAGTGATGGCGCTAGGTCTTCGCGAAATGGGTAAGTCATGGGCAGCTCTACCGGTAACACCCGCGATTCATACAATTTATAAAAAAGTAAGTGTTTGTTTGTTTGTTGCCTGACGCAGCACAGCAACTACGGCATTATATAAACAATTGACTATTACTCCCATTGAATACTCTTCTGGATTGTTCATCAAGTGAATGAAAGTTGTTTTAATCCGCAGTCAGCAATATTTCTACTGCATCACGACGGCAGCAAATAATCACATATCCCCTAACCGTTCAAATGGGCTTCAAACGTAGTTTCCAACCATAATGAATTAGGGGTTGGTCAAGTGACTCCTTTTGGAACCATACCTTGTGTTAAAGATATATGGAACGCTCTTAGAAAGGTGTATTAACAATATCACTAAAGCAAATCAAAACCACCAAAATAATTACTTTGTACCCATTTGAAATTTGAAAAATCTAAAATATCAATGATTTTAACTGTCTATCAGTAACCCCTTAAACTTCAAGACCAATGCGGAAAACCCCGAACAGTATGATATCTGCGGAAAGAGCAGACCCTGGGCAGCAATCGCAATACAGACACAGAAGGCCAGGGGGAAATGGGGCAAAGAGTGAAAAAAGGTCCACGTGCATACGTTTAGGCTGTCGGACGTGTGCGCGAAAAAACACCCAAATTTCAAATACATTTTTGAGATCCTCAGGGTATCACCTCTGTGACTGCAAACAGGAAACGAGTATTTTGACCTATTTCAAGGGATTCATCTGGGTACTTCCGGTACGACCCCAATTCCAAAACTATTTGTTATAACGCCCGACTGGATACAGGGAAATCAAACAAATGGTTGAAATCATGAGTAACGATCCTTGCCATCTGTTCATGACGAATGCAATCAAACTGGGCCCAGAGTCCCAAAGCGTTCGTAGCTCTAAGCCATTCGTAAGACTATGGTGAACTATGTAGTTACAATAGGTCGTAACGCCGCGAACGTGACCGGGACCCTGGTCACGCACTGCTACCCGACTGTGGTCCACTCTGGCAATAAGCTTGTGTCCTAGTGGCCAATACTGCCTTGAATTCAAGTTGAATTGGGATTCCAGAGTTCGCCAATTCCATGATTTTCTTAACGGGTTACACAACTGGTTGAACATGTGGCTGTTGACGGTTGACTGTGCGCGTGTTAATGAAACACTATTCGGTTAACAAAACAACTTAAATATAGAGCACTATTTGTTTCAATTGAATGTTTAACTATTTGTTTCAATTCCGAGTGGGGTTAGCCCGATTTAGATTTCCTTATTGAATCAGGGAGACACTGCAGAATTCAAGAGAAAACAGAATCTGTTAACTGTGTCATTTTAATAATAAAGAATATGAATATCACTTTTTACTTGTTTATCATTCTATGTTGACACAAGAAAACAATTCATTAATGATATTATTTTTTTAATGATCCTTACTTGTTCTAATTGTACTTACTATTGAAGACAAAAATACTGTTACAATTTAAATGTGTCAATGTTCATTTTCCATGCCATGAAAACATGCACATACTCAACGACGTGATGATATTTAACAGTTACCATGGCTATTGATGTATATTCTATTGTACAGATGAACTATAGGCATATGACCTTCTCGGTGTTTAGATATAAAGATTGATTGATTGACCCTGCTAACTGAGTGTATAATCGTTCCACCATGACGTGGATGGATGTCTTTGTGACACGTACATGCCATTCACAAGGCCCACAAAGTGTCAGACTTGGCATTGTGCAGACATTCCGGACGCTGAATAACTACCGGCCAGTGATTGGCAACAACATTTCCAAAGCGCGCTAACTTAGTGAATGGGAGTAGCTCGTCATGTCGGAGACCCGTGCTTAAGGTGCAAGTTCTCCATCCTCTAACATATTGTTTCACTGCACATTTAACGTGTTTCAAGCAAAGTCAGTAAGATATCTGAGTCACTGACAACACGCCGTGTGTCCACATTGAAAATCATCCACTGAAACAACCCGTAATTCTACATTATGACACATTACTGAACAAACCATTTCTCTACAAAACATAAACCATACTAAAGAAACCGCATCTCCACAGTATCACACATTGCTGAACAAACCGTATCTCTACAATATAACACTTTTCGTGGACAAACCGTATCTCTAGAATATAACACTTTTCGTGGACAAACCGTATCTCTAGAATATAACACCTTTACTGAACAAACCGTATCTCTACAATATAACACTTTTCGTGGACAAACCGTATCTCTAGAATATAACACTTTTCGTGGACAAACCGTATCTCTAGAATATAACACTTTTCGTGGACAAACCGTATCTCTAGAATATAACACCTTTACTGAACAAACCGTATCTCTACAATATAACACTTTTCGTGGACAAACCGTATCTCTAGAATATAACACCTTTACTGAACAAACCGTATCTCTACAATATGACACTTTTCGTGGACAAACCGTATCTCTAGAATATAACACCTTTACTGAACAAACCGTATCTCTACAATATAACACCTTTACTGAACAAACCGTATCTCTACAGTATCACACATCACTGAACAAACCATATCTCTAGAATATAACACTTTTCGTGGACAAACCGTATCTCTAGAATATAACACCTTTACTGAACAAACCGTATCTCTACAATATAACACCTTTGCTGAACAAACCGTATCTCTACAATATAACACTTTTACTGAACAAACCGTATCTCTACAATATAACACTTTTACTGAACAAACCTTATCTCGACACAATAACACCTTTACTGAACAAACCGTATCTCTACAATATAACGCTTTTACTGAACAAACCGTATTTCTACAATATAACACTTCTACTGGACAAATCGTATCTCTACAACATAACACTTTTACTGACCAAACCATATACATGTATCTGCATTTTAACATTTTAACACTTTTCCTGAACCAAACAGTATCAATACATTATAACGCGTTACTGAACAATATGACACTTCTCCTGAACCAAAACGTACCTCGATAGAATAACACTTTTACTGAACACTCCTAATCTCAACATTTTACAACTTTTCTCATCAATATGACACTTGACACGGATAAAAGAATGTTTTTTTCCAGAAGTTGGTTTATCAACACAAGTCATAGTATTCGCTACCGCTTATGGGAGATAGCCTTTGGTTTGAAATCACCGACCAGTTGGTACATCCGTCTGTTTTCACGGCTTGTCTTACGAGAACAATTCCCATTATCCAAACCTTCGTAAAGATTCGGATAAGAATATTGACTTCAGCAACTCATTTTTGTCGTGAGAGGGGATCGGGTAGTCAGGCTCGCTGACATGATTGATGCATGTCATCGAATCCCAATTGCGTAGATCGATGCTAATGATGTCAATCACTGGATTATCTGGTCCAGACTCGATAATTCACAGACAGCCGCCATACAGATGGAATATTTCTGTGTGCAGCGTTAATTAAATAATAAGGAAACGCATTTCTACACATCAACGATGAAATGATCTCAAACGTAAGGCAACACACGTGCTCTCTTATAAATGTTTCTTGCAAGGAAGGACTTTGGTACACAGTTCAGAGCACATGTCAGGTGTAGATCCAGTGTTTGTTTGTCTATTGTTTAGCGCCGCACTCAGCAGTTTCTGAGTATTGTTTATTGCGATAACTGATCAATACGCTTCACTTAGATTCTCCCCAGTCATATAAGAGAATATCGTTTACACGATGAAGCTGAGAGTTATATCAAATTAACTCTATCTACGTTGGATGACACAGAGAACAGTTTTGAGGTTAATTGTTGTTTGATTAATACTATTATAATTATTCATCATCTTATGGTCATGATGTTTTTTTGTTTATGTTTTTTTTATCCCTCGAGGATTTCATGTTATGATACTGGTCCTCAGCAAACTATGCTTGTTGCTAGAGCTGACTGAAATAGATCATGAGGTCAGGATCGGAGACACTGGTTTGAATGCTACAAACAGAAGCAAAAGGTGAGTGGGTTGGGTTTAACACCGCTTTGAACAGTAATACAGTTATATCACGGCAAAAAAGTATGTGTTAAAGATTAAAGATCATTTCACATCCTACAAACCCATAAATTAAACCACTATATTGACATTCAGTGAGGCAAAACAATCACTTATGCTAGATTCTGGCCACACAGACATTAAAATGTCACATATTAAACTTCAACTCGATCAGAAACGTTTCCACTTTTATAAAAATTACATCTTTGCTTCAATTTAATATCTATACACTCCCATCACAAATGTATACTCTCCGTTTATAAATTGCTAGCCTTCATTCTCGAAAAAAACGTTCCAAAAGAAAGGTCAAGGTTCCGTTTGCATGTACATGTTTCGCCTGAGTTGTCAAAACAAATACCTGCCGATAAGCAGAATGTGTAAAACCCAGCCCTGTTGTCTCGCCGTGTTACAATACGGATACAACGTTGCATCGACGCACAACTTAACTCACTCACTCATTCACTTTATATTACTTACTATCGCAAAAATCTTTCTTTACACCCATGCATCCCACACTCTAGAACAAAAAAAATGAAACTATCTCCACACAATGCATCCAACTCACTACCTCAAAAACTGTAGCTATCTCTACGTACTGCATCCCATTTAACATCCCACTCAATGTAAAGAAAGGTCATTATCTTTCCAACATGCATCCTCCTCACTTCCACAAACTAAAATATTTTCTTTCTTTTTTTCATACTAAATCTCAGTAACTATCATAAAAAAATGTTTTCATAATGGATTCAACCCACTTTTATCAATACCCGTGCTCGTGGGTTTCACCGAAGTGGTAAACGTCTGAGACCTGCATCACTTCGGGCTTTCCTCCCACATTAAGCTGACACGCCGCGATGAAACTGGAATGCTGTTAAAAGCGGCGTTAAACCCAACTCACTCACTCACTCACTTTTATCAAAAACTATATTTATCTTTTCAAATCGCTTCTATTCCAACATTTCTTGCCCCTTCGGTTTTGTCAGCTTCTTGGTTCTGATATATACTTTTCCCATGGATATAGAAACAAATTGAAACTCGACCACTTTAATACAATTCCGCATTCAAAACAGTCTACAATAATTAGGTCCCTAATGCAAAGCCGTTCCAAAGAAATGTATATTATGTATAATGTTTCAATGCTTCTTATAATCAGTTGGAGAGTAGTGACATGTCTCCTTATGCTATTGATTGCGCTATGCTATTACCATTATCAGAACATATGGGGCATCTATCTGGCGGACACTCACTGAAGTAGGTGTACCGGTAGAATCGGTCGCTACCTCGCGGTCCCTTCTTACGCTCAGGGATCGATCGTCACCGACATAAACCCCAGATCAGAGGCTTGTACTTTAACGTTCCAAGCTGCACGCCTATGTTTAGGAAATGGTTTGTGAATTGCAATTTGTTTGAGAAGAACCGTGTTCCATTTGAAAACACGTACTACAAATACCAACGCGCACGTTTAAATAACATGACAAATTAACGATTGCTAATATATGTATTGTATTCATCGCGGAAGAAATATAAAATAGGAAAGAAACCAAATAGAACCGCGTTACCTAACAGACACAACCAGAAAGAAGGAATGCATGGAAACACTAAATCCATTGAATGCATTGAAACACTGAATTCATGGTAACACTAGGCTAACGTCTCTCTAGGCCAAATTGAATATGAATATGTTGTGGTAAAAGCTTATCAGCGTTCTACAGCATGTCACTACAGTATCATAATGTGGATATAAATACATACTTGATATTGCTGCATTGCAGCATAAGCGTAACATAGAGACGTCTACATGTGCCTACATTAATTGAATGTAAAAGAAAGACGTATACACGTACCACACAGATACATGATCAATTAAGCAGAAACATTACTTAAACTAAGAAATGTAAGTAGGATTTGCGTCCGTGTATTGACACTTTGTAAGCAACGCATCATTGATGATATTCAACATATAGTCCGTAAGAAATAAATGTATAACTCTCAACATATAGTCTGTAAGAAATAAACGTATAACTCTCAACATATAGTCTGTAAGAAATAAATGTATAACTCCCAACATATAGTCTGTAAGAAATAAATGTATAACTCAAAACATATAGTCTGTAAGAAATAAATGTATCACTCAAAACATATAGTCTGTAAGAAACAAATGTATGACTCTCAACATATAGTCTGTTTCTATTTAGAAGCATCTGTTTGATACATGACATTTAATATGTAAGAAGCATATGTTTGATACACCACATTTAGTATATAAGAAGCATCTGTACGATACACCACATTTAGTATGTAAGAAGCATCTGTACGATACACCACATTTAGTATGTAAGAAGCATCTGTACGATACACCACATTTGGTATGTAAGAAGCATCTGTACGATACACCACATTTAGTATGTAAGAAGCATCTGTACGATACACCACATTTAGTATGTAAGAAGCATCTGTACGATACACCACATTTAGTATGTAAGAAGCATCTGTACGATACACCACATTTAGTATGTAAGAAGCATCTGTACGATACACCACATTTGGTATGTAAGAAGCATCTGTACGATACACCACATTTGGTATGTAAGAAGCATCTGTACGATACACCACATTTAGTATGTAAGAAGCATCTGTACGATACACCACATTTAGTATGTAAGAAGCATCTGTACGATACACCACATTTAGTATGTAAGAAGCACCTAAATGATGATGCCTTGATTGTTGTAACCCTGATAAAACAACTTTTAAGCTAGTGTCAGATATGCGGTCATCGATATGCCCGAAGGCCAAATTGCCGTGTTTTGACTTTGCCATCCCAAAACAGATCAGCAAGGAGGGGAGCCTATGTGAGATGCTTGTCCTTGCCATAATTCTTTATCTCAAACTTTCACACAGGTATTATCTATGACAATGTCAAGTATTTTACATATTGTTTTCTCAGTAAACTGCACTTGACATTATATTTCATTTTTGACAAGTTTTGAATCAGTAATCCCACAAATACATCAAAAGTAGAACTCACAGCTCCCTTAGCTGTATGATGTTTAATGTTAACGTGCCACTTCCTTGGTTTTTGCATAAACAAGGCTGTTGAACGAAGCACTTTTGCGATTCTATGGATGATGTAACACGTGGGGATATTATATGAATACATAATTATGTTTTTTTTCCTTTTTTCTTACTTTGAAACACTAAATTCACACTTATACCAGTTTTTGAGTAAAAAAAATATGATGAGATAAAACATCAATGCCACCATACAAATACTGTGGATACACACGTAAAGAATTATGATAATATTTAAGAACCATGCGACATAGATAAGTGGCAAGAAGTATTTTCCTACACATTTCCAGGAGGCACAAAGGACTCTTCAAAACTAATATGCGAGAAAGCAATGATAGTACACATATAGTAGAAACATATGATACAACAATGATACTACAGAAACAGATAAAACGACAAGATAACTTGGACACAAATGATACAATACGGATACTGTGTAAGACACGAATGCTACCACACACATATCATAGAAACTAATCATACATAGATACTACAGACACGAATGGTACAACACATTAACTATCAAAGAAACAAATGATGCTACACATATATCATAACAACAAATGATACAACATAGATTACATGTAAAAAAACAAATGATACAACACAGATACTATGTAAAACAATAAATGATACAACATAGATTACATGTAAAAAAAACAAATGATACAACACAGATACTATGTAAAACAACAAATGATACAACATAGATTACATGTAAAAAAACAAATGATACAACACAGATACTATGTAAAACAACAAATGATTCAACATAGATTCCATGTAAAAAACAAATGATACAACACAGATGATATGTAAAGCAACAAATGATAATACATAGATTACATGTAAAAATGATACAACACAGATACTATGTAAAACAACAAATGATACAACATAGATTACATGTAAAACATGATACAACATAGATCACATGTAAAACAACAAATGATTCAACATAGATTCCATGTAAAAAACAAATGATACAACCCAGATAATATGTAAAACAACAAATGATACAACATAGATTACATGTGCAAAAACAAATGATACTGCATATATATTGAAGAAATTAATGATACAACACCGATATTATGTAAGAACAAAATCGTCATCCATACATATTTCAGAAAGATACCACACATACATATTATAGAAACAAATGATATTACACATATACCATAGAAACAAATGATATTGCACATATACCATAGAAACAAATGATAATACACATATACCATAGAAACAAATGATATTACACATATACCATAGACACAAATGATATTGCTCATATACCATAGACACAAATGATAACACACATATGCTATAGAAACAAATGATTTTACACATATATATAAGAAAAAATTGTCCTACACATATGTACTACAGAAAGAAATGATATTACACACAGATATAATCCACATATACCATGGAAACGAATGATAAACAATTAACTATAGAAACAAAGGATATTGCACATATCCTAGAGAAACAAATTAGATCACACATATACTACAGCAACAAATTATATTACACATATACCATAGAAACAAATGACATTACACGTATACCATATACAAATGATACTACACATATGCTATAGAAACACATTATATTACACATAAACCATGATATACTACTGAAACAATTGTCTTACACATATATAATATGAAAACAGATGATATTACACATATAGAACAGAAGCAATTGATATTACACACACTATAGAAAATAATTATCTAAAACATATACTAAAGAAACAAATAATATTACTCATATACTATAGAAACAAATGATATTACACATAGGCAATAGAAACAAAGGGTACCACACATGGACTATAGAAACAAATGATATTACACATAGGCAATAGAAACAAATGATACTCCACATATACTACAGAAACAGATTGTACTACACATATACTATAGAAACGAATGATATTACACATAGGCAATAGAAACAAAGGATACTACACATATACTACAGAAACAGATGGTACTACACATATACTATAGAAACGAATGATATTACACATAGGCAATAGAAACAAAGGATACTACAAATGGACCATAGAAACAAATGATATTACACATACACTACATACTACAGACATATACTATGGACACAAATGATACTCCATATATACTACAGAAACTACTGATACTCCACATATACTACAGAAACAGATTGTACTACACATATATTATAGAAACAAATGATACTTCACATATATAACAGAAACAAATGATACTTCACATATACTACAGAAACAGATGATACTCCACATATACTGCAGAAACAAATGATACTCCGCATATATTACAGAAACAAATGATACTTCACATATACTACAGAAACAGATGATACTCCACATATACTGCAGAAACAAATGATACTCCGCATATATTACAGAAACAAATGATACTTCACATATACTACAGAAACAGATGATACTCCACATATACTGCAGAAACAAATGATACTCCGCATATATTACAGAAACAATTGATACTTCACATATACTACAGAAACAGATGATACTCCACATATACTGCAGAAACAAATGATACTCCGCATATATTACAGAAACAAATGATACTTCACATATACTATAGAAACAGATGATACTACACATATACTACAGAAACAGATGATACTCCACATATACTGCAGAAACAAATGATACTCCGCATATATTACAGAAACAAATGATACTTCACATATACTACAGAAACAAATGATACTCCGCATATACTACAGAAACAAATGATATCACAGATATACTATAGAAACAAATGATACTCTACAGATACTACAGAAACAAATGATACTCCACATATACCACAGAAACAAATAAAACACATATACTATAGAAACAAATGATATCGCACATATACTACAGAAACAAATGATACTCCACGTGTACTGTAGAAACAAATGATACTCCACATATACTGTAGAAACAAATGATACTCCACATATACTACAGAAACTAATATCACATATATACTATAGAAACAAATGATATCATACGTACGAAGATATCTTGTTATTTTTCTATGGTGCTGATACTCACTCACAATGTATTGATAAAGTAACAATCTGTTATACTGATATGTTCTGCTTATGTACTTACACTAAAGCCTTACCTTGATTATGTCATCTGATCTAACCTTTTGTACTGTGTGAATGGCATGACACTGGTGCTACTGTTTGATATTGTATAGATGTACAGGTAATATGAATTTGTGTGAATACGTTTGATTAATTATGTATAATCTTCGGATAAACTTCTGGTGGAAATAAAGAATCTCTCTCTCTCTCTCTCTCTCTCTCTCTCTCTCTCTCTCTCTCTCTCTCTGTATGTATGTGTATATATATATATATATATATATATATATATATATACATATACATATATATATACGATAGAAACAAATGATATTACACAATAATATTTCACATATACAATAGAAACAAAAGATACTCAACATACACTACAGACACAAATATCATAATATACCATAGAAACAAATGATACTACACATATACTATCGAAACACATGATACTACACATATACTACAGAAAGAGATGATATTACACAGATACTATGTAGAAGCAATGATACTACACAAATACTACAGACACAAATGATACTACACAGATACTATGTAAGAAGCAATGGTACTACACATATATTACATAATCAAATGATGCTACACATATACTATAGAAACAAATGATACTACAGATATACTATAGAAACAAATGATACTACACATATACTACAGAAACAGATGATACTACACATATACTACAGAAACAGATGATACTACACAGATACAATGCAAGAAGCAATGATCCTACACATATACTACAGAAAGAGATTATACTACACAGATACTATGCAAGAAGCAATGATCCTACACATATACTACAGAAACAGATGATACTACACAGATACTATGTAAGAAGCAATGGTACTACACATATACTACAGAAAGAGATGATATTACACAGATACTATGTAAGAAGCAATGATACTACACAGATACTACAGAGACAAATGATACTACACAGATACTATGTAAGAAGCAATGGTACTACACATATATTACAGAATCAAATGATGCTACACATATACTTTAGAAACAAATGATACTACAGATATACTATAGAAACAAATGATACTACACATATACTACAGAAACAAATGATACTACACATATACTACAGAAAGAGATGATACTACACATATACTACACAAACAAATGATGTCCAGATACTATGTAAGAAGCAATGGTACTACACACACATTACAGAATCAAATGATGCTACAAATATACTATAGAAACAAATGATACTACACATATATTACAGAAACAGATGATACTACACATATACTACAGAAACAAATGATACTACACATATACTACAGAAACAAATGATACTACATTATACTATAGAAACAGATGATACTACACATATACTACAGAAACAGATGATACTACACATATACTGTAGAAACAGATGATACTACACATATACTACAGAAACAGATGATACTACACATATACTATAGAGACAAATGATACTACACATATACTACAGAAACAGATGATACTACACATATACTATAGAAACAAATGATGCTACACAGATACTATGTAAGAAGCAATGATACTACACACATACTACAGAAACAGATGATACTACACAGATCATATGTAAGAAGCAATGGTACTACACATATACAACAGAAACAAATGATGCTGCACAGATACTACAGACACAGATGATACTACACATATACTACAGAAAGAGATGATACTACACAGATACGATGTAAGAAGCAATGGTACTACACATATACAACAGAAACAAATGATGCTACACAGATACTATGTAAGAAGCAATGGTACTACACATATACAACAGAATCTAATGATGCCACACAGATACTACAGAAACAGATGATACTACACATATACGTAGAAACAGATGATACTACACATATACTACAGAAACAGAGGATACTACACATATATTACAGAAACAAATGATACTACACATATACTACAGAAACCGATAATACTACACATATACTACAGAAACAGATGATACTACACATATACTATAGAAACAAATGATGCTACACAGATACTATGTAAGAAGCAATGATACTACACACATACTACAGAAACAGATGATACTACACAGAAACTATGTAAGAAGCAATGGTACTACACGTATACAACAGAAACAAATGATGCTACACAGATACTACAGAAAGAGATGATACTACACAGATACTATGTAAGAAGCAATGGTACTACACATATACAACAGAAAGAGATGATATTACACAGATACTATGTAAGAAGCAATGATACTACACATATACTACAGAAAGAGATGATACTACACAGAAACTATGTAAGAAGCAATGATACTACACATATACTACAGAAACAAATGATGCTGCACAGATACTACAGACACAGATGATACTACACATATACTACAGAAAGAGATGATACTACACAGAAACTATGTAAGAAGCAATGGTACTACACATATACAACAGAAACAAATGATGCTGCACAGATACTACAGACACAGATGATACTACACATATACTACAGAAAGAGATGATACTACACAGATACGATGTAAGAAGCAATGGTACTACACATATACAACAGAAACAAATGATGCTACACAGATACTATGTAAGAAGCAATGGTACTACACATATACAACAGAATCTAATGATGCCACACAGATACTACAGAAACAGATGATACTACACATATACGTAGAAACAGATGATACTACACATATACTACAGAAACAGAGGATACTACACATATATTACAGAAACAAATGATACTACACATATACTACAGAAACCGATAATACTACACATATACTACAGAAACAGATGATACTACACATATACTATAGAAACAAATGATGCTACACAGATACTATGTAAGAAGCAATGATACTACACACATACTACAGAAACAGATGATACTACACAGAAACTATGTAAGAAGCAATGGTACTACACGTATACAACAGAAACAAATGATGCTACACAGATACTACAGAAAGAGATGATACTACACAGATACTATGTAAGAAGCAATGGTACTACACATATACAACAGAAAGAGATGATATTACACAGATACTATGTAAGAAGCAATGATACTACACATATACTACAGAAAGAGATGATACTACACAGAAACTATGTAAGAAGCAATGATACTACACATATACTACAGAAACAAATGATGCTGCACAGATACTACAGACACAGATGATACTACACATATACTACAGAAAGAGATGATACTACACAGAAACTATGTAAGAAGCAATGGTACTACACATATACAACAGAAACAAATGATGCTGCACAGATACTACAGACACAGATGATACTACACATATACTACAGAAAGAGATGATACTACACAGATACGATGTAAGAAGCAATGGTACTACACATATACAACAGAAACAAATGATGCTACACAGATACTATGTAAGAAGCAATGGTACTACACATATACAACAGAATCTAATGATGCCACACAGATACTACAGAAACAGATGATACTACACATATACGTAGAAACAGATGATACTACACATATACTACAGAAACAGAGGATACTACACATATATTACAGAAACAAATGATACTACACATATACTACAGAAACCGATAATACTACACATATACTACAGAAACAGATGATACTACACATATACTATAGAAACAAATGATGCTACACAGATACTATGTAAGAAGCAATGATACTACACACATACTACAGAAACAGATGATACTACACAGAAACTATGTAAGAAGCAATGGTACTACACGTATACAACAGAAACAAATGATGCTACACAGATACTACAGAAAGAGATGATACTACACAGATACTATGTAAGAAGCAATGGTACTACACATATACAACAGAAAGAGATGATATTACACAGATACTATGTAAGAAGCAATGATACTACACATATACTACAGAAAGAGATGATACTACACAGAAACTATGTAAGAAGCAATGATACTACACATATACTACAGAAAGAGATGATATTACACAGATACTATGTAGAAAGCAATGGTACCACACATATACTACAGAAACATATGGCACTACACATACATTACTGAAACAAATGATACTTCACATAAACTACAGACACAGATGGTACTACATATATATTACAGAAACAAATGATACTACACATATACAATAGAAACAAAAGATACTCCACATACACTACAGAAACAGATGGTACTATACATATACTACAGAAACAGATGATACTACACATATACTGTAGAAACAAATGATACTACACAGATACTATAGAAACTAATGATACTACACAGATACTACAATAACAAATGATGCTACACAGATACTATGTAAGAAGCAATGATACTACACACATACGACAGAAAGAGATCATACTACACATATACTATGTAAGAAGCAATGCTACTACACAGATACTACAGAAACAAATGATGGGACATATATACTACAGAAACAAATGGTACTACACATATACTGCAGAAACAGATGGCACTACATATATACTACAGGAACAGATGATACTACATAGATACTATGTAGGAAGCAATGGCAGTACACATATACTACAGAAACAGATGATACTACACAGATACTATGTAAGACACAGATGATACTACACAGATACTATGTAAGACACAGATGATACTACACAGATACTATGTAAGACACAGATGATAAACAGATACTGATAAATAATGTTTCAATAAAAGCATTTAGTATAAATTGTCAAAGCAAGAGAATAACAAGCCTAGATTCTCTGCCGAAACAGGTTCCACAATTATGTGAATGGATCTCTGAAAATCAGTATTGACACCAGGTGTTCGCAAAAATGGTAAGCAAGCCCTGCACTAAAAATGATATAAGTGAATAAAAATTAGCAGTTGCATGGCGGAAGATGGCCAGTTTGAACTCAGATGAAGCAAACACTTTAAAAAGTGCCCCTTTTAAACGAAATACACTTTTCCCATTTACAATATCGTCAAGCACCACTATAATGGAGGGTGTTTGGTTGTATCGGTTGGTTGGATTCGCATGAAGGTGACCGTAATCAAATTAGTATTTAGTATACTAGCAGCTATTTTCTCAGATTGTTATTCCCCACGACCAAGATGGAACCACATAAGCCATAAAATCAATTTTCCGAAACTTTAACACGACATTTTGTAAGTTTTCCTTTGCCTAAAGGACGTCATTCTCCGTTAACGGAAAAGTGACGTTCATGCGGCACGTGCAGCACATAATGACGTCACACGCACGAGGTGATTGTTTACGGAGGTGTATGCCTACTGGCTAGGTGTCAGTGATCTCGTACACAGAATAAAAGGACCATTCGAGCTATTGGAAACTTCCCATCAAACTAGGTACGAGCCAGCCCAGAGCACTGTCAGTAACAGGACATTATTTGAAGCGAACTTTTATTTGTTTTTGCGTTTTATGTTGAAATGAACTTGAGTCACTTCAAGGTAGAAAAAAATATTGCCTTTCCGGACTGTTCTGTGATATTGTTTTTATGTAATGATTCGAATATTTTTCCTCCACAGATCAAAAGAATCGCCGTCAAATCTCATTTCAGAACGTTGGGATAGCTAGGGCATCCCTCAATTTGCCTGAAACCGCCATCGGCCCTTTCTATTAGCGAAGTTCAGACGTGTGATAATATTTCAATTCCTTTTATTGCAAGCAGCCAGCGAGACAATGGATAAATCATAATGCGGTAACAAAAAGATATTGCTCATTTTACTGCCGGATAACAGGGAGGCTTTATAGCTTCTAGGCCCCCAACGATTTCTCCTTTATTTATGCGACGAAGCCAATGCGTTTGGTCCAGAGGCAAATGGTCGCTCGCTCCTTCAAGGTACTCTTTATAATCAACTTTCTTCGTTTCGGGAGTTTTTCCATTCCTATCACAGTCTGATTTCTACCGATTTCTGAAAGCGGATTCTTTTATTGGCATTTCCATTGGTTTTTATTTCCCTGCCAAACAACAAAGGGAAAATGTAATTAACTGATCCTAGAATCAGCCTGTCCTTTATGTGTATTTACGTCTTTTCCGAGACGGCGAACATGAGGTTTCTTGTCCATGAACTCTCGCTACTGAATACTAGAAAATTGAGGTTTAGTGAAAAAGTCAAGTGGGAAAGCGGATTTAAGGGGATAATTATACTTTTTTTTCTCTCTCTAGAAATACATTGCGGAATGTCATACTCTTTGGCACAAGTTTAAAGTTATAACTATGTTTATAACATAATAAGCAATTCTTTGCCATCATAAAAGGAATAAAAATAATGTCTAGCTTTTTATGGTGGTGTCACTTGAGATGTATAGTAGCGTGATTGAAGTTAGACAAATAAACAGATATGATTTGTCAGATGTAATACAATTAAAACTGAACACTTCAACATCTTCTATTCGTGGTATAGTTCATTACATGCCATGAGTATAATTATATCAGTTTAGTTTAATTTCAGTACAATGATTATCAGATGTGTGACATACTATTGCATGCACTGATATAAGGTTGTTAACCAATCAAAATGATTAACTGTGCATCAAAATGGTACATTCTTAAACAACATTCCTGCAAACTCATCTTTGTCACATTGGCAAAACATGGTTAACTCATCAATCTTTTTACTTTAAAAAGCAGCTAAAATCGAGAGAAAAAGTGATAATATTTTATCCTGGTATGATTAGAATGACAATGAAGCAAGGTGTAGCAATCAGTCCATGGTCTGATCAACGGATTCCGATTAGCGTACGAGGAGAACGTGAGGTCCCTAGTGTCTCCTAGATCAAGCCTTCGGCCTCAAGCCGCGAAATTCCCATTTCAGTTCAGATATTGTATTTATTCCGCAATGTTCGTCCTCAAAGTTAATATTTTGACTGGTGATGGGGGCACCATCGGATGTCACCTCGGTGTAGTTTATGGCCGGCTTTAAATCAGGGCCTAGCTCTGTTTCAGCCGCCATCTTTGCATGACACGTGACCTATAATGCGTGAATGAATTCAAAATTAATGTTTCTTTCAAATTTGAGGTGCTTTTCACTCCTTTCTATTGATCGACTGAGGTTTTATTTGTTGCTCGATGAAAATAAAACAGCCAAGATAAATTGGCGAGTCGTTATCTTGGTTTGAAAGGGGAACAGTTCCAGCCATGCTTGAAAAGATTTCTGAAAGACGTGGAATTAGCAAGAATGGGATTAAATGTCTTAAGATTTATAGTTGTTGAGAAAATATTATCGTTTAACAAAAATATCAGATTGTAAAACCTTTGTTTCTTTAGCAAGATGAAAGGGATTAGGTTCACTAAGTGATCATATTTTAACAAATCATCAATAGCGATGGATTGCATGAGCAATACAGGACTGTGATTTGTTTCAAAGTCGTGTTCACAAGAGATTGTCACTGTTTCTGTGTCCCTTTAAGGAACGCATATTTTCCCCAATGAAATTAGTTTTTAAACAAATCGAACTTTAATGATCTATTGGGTAAAATTACTTGTGGAGGATGAAAACAGGTTGTTTGATTTTTAAGTTCAAGAAAAGTCTTTGGCACATGTAATTGTCCAGAGTTTAACTTTAGTTCATCTGCCTGCAGACGCTATGAAAGTGTTATATTACACATTGAAAAATGAAATTATATCATATTAATAATTAACCAAATCTATACGAACATCTTAAATATGACGGATCCTGCTCTTGTTTTACTGTCATATCACATTGGCAGTTGAACCATAACTGAAAAAGTATGTGACATAGAAGAGTTCTTCTTCCCAACAATATGACCAACACAAGCGTGACCAAATTACAGGAATAGTAATAGAATCAGTGTTCATTCGAGCAGTTTAAAAGCTCCCTGGGGAATATACAAGCAAAGATTTCCACTGAAATATATACTCATATGTATAAACTTCTTTTGACCTTGACCCAATGTTTATTTAAGTTTGATCAGTTTTTGTTAATTTCAGAGGTGGATTCGAAATTGAACGTTGAATAACATCTATTAATACTTAAGCTGGTATGCTGATGGATATTCACTTAATAGGTAAATGCCTTGCTATGCTTCATAAAGCCGTTTAATGTGTGCACATTTCGTTTAATGTTTCTGTAGCCAAACATTAGGAGAGACTCAAAGCTGTATGATGAATTAAAATAATGTTGCTACATATTTGTCACGCCGAAAACCATCTAATGACGAGCATATTTCTAATGACGATGTTATACGCTTAGATGTTTCAAATTAGTACAGAATGCTAATTAAAATGTATGCAAGCTCTCTGTGTCGTCTTTTCCAGAACCAACCGACAAATAGTCCTTTGACGATGATAATATCTCATGGAGGCATAAAACATTACAAAAAAAGCAGTCAAAGCTGATTACATAAACCATTCCAACATGTAAATATCATACACATACAATATTCATTTATTACTAATTTTGAAAGGTACGCGTGTAGGATAGGATGAATTTATTTGAAGATCATCCTTAACGGTTATTTCATTGAGCTTTTTAACGCCCTTCCTCCCCCTCGAATTATTTCAAAGTTTGACACCAGCGCTTCAAATCTTACCCCCATTGGAGAACTGAACCGACATAAATTGACGGTATTTTATGCATAGTTTAACCCGCAATATTTAATATCCATTAGAAACATCAAACGGTGGAGGAATCTTTGAAATGAAAACATCAAAATTAGTTAAAGTCGCGTGTGGAACAAACATTTTCTGGCCCAGTTGCTTTTGATTAAATTCGAGCTCCAGAAAAGCTTGACGGTTCAACTGGAGGTATATATAAAAACTCTACATTTTAATATTTCTGGGGGGCTACGACTGTGTCGGAAACTGGGGCCCCTCCTTTGATCTTTGCTACCCCACTGCGCGAGGACCTGCCTCGAGTGCGCATGACCGGAAAGTAGCAGTCTCGCGCTCTGCCATCACCTGCGCGTTTTGTCGTCTGCATCTATAAACCATACCATTAAGATGTAGAAACTCACTGCCTTGCCGCGCTGCGACGAGAGAAGGGTTTACGGGATTTCCTTATGTGTACTGAGGCAGGTCCATTCCCGAAAACCTATCTCCTACAGAGACGAACATAGTACATTTCATCGTTTCATGTGGCGTCATTTGCGCAGTTATTGTCAGTCCAGCATGCGTCATTGCTCTGATGGGCTGTGTATTCAGAAGACTAAGAGTTATATGTCTTGCGTTTTTCAATACATGATACACTTCCTATGACCGTGCAGCTCTGGAAAGAGTCTCGCCCTACCAAGGTCGAGTTAGCTTAGTGAGGTACATTTGGGAAGGGGTAGATCATGGTCTTGGTATCGTGTGGGATTATTTTGAGGCGTTTATGGGGTTGGGATCCACAAATATGTTTGCGTTTGCTGGTTGTGTTTAGTCAGACAGAACGCGCTGTGCGTTAGTGGATATGCATGACGAGGCAGATGGCTCCTAGCTTGTTTACTGTGGTGTAGGGTGGGTGAATGCACGCTGTTTAACGCCGCAGTCTACAATTCCCAAGCTGGTTCAGGGCGCCTAGTAAACAATCGAGTCTGGATCATACAAATCAGTGACTTGAAATATGGGTAATGATCCCCGCCGTAATCAGCTGAGCCACCAGCTCACATGGTTCTGTTTTGGTGGATATGTAGTGACCTGGTGGCAGAATTGTTAGCTTGTCTCGCTGAAGATGTGGTTCGATTCCACACATAGGAACTATGTGGAATAAGAGACTTAAAAAATCATCATCATCATCATCATCATCATCATAATAAGCGCATTTATAATGCGCCAGATTCCATTCACCAAGTGGATGCTCATAGCGCTACACTATTATTACCCCGGTCAATGGATCAGTGAGCACTCGATTTTCATTCTCAGCTCCCTGGGAGTATACAAACCCCTTTCAATATTAACATTTAACTAAATATCTAAATATACCTATTGGGTTGGGTCCCACGACTCAGATCGTAGACTTTACCGTTCGGGTGAAATCAGTGAGCACGGGTATGGCGCTGACAAACCAAGCGACGGAGATAATCAAATTAAATATGGGACTCGAATGGACGATATCCAGTCAAGTTGTGGCCATACCCACCGTCTTGTACATTTTAGTCGCCACTCACCTAGTTTAGACGTGGGGGCGGTAGATGCGAGGTAAGGGGCTGGGGCTTTGGTGATGTCTGGAATAGCGGCTGGGGTTATGGTGATGTTGAAAGTAAGGGCTGGGGTTATAGTTAAGTCTAAAGTAGTGGTTGGGGTTATGGTGATGTCTGGAGTAGTGGCTGGGGGTATGGTGATGTCGGGAGTAGTGGGTGATGTCTGGAGTAGTGTCTGGGGTTATGGTGATGTCTGGAGTAGTGTCTGGGGTTATGGTGATGTCTGAAGTAGTGGGTGATGTCTGGAGTAGTGTCTGGGGTTATGGTGATGTCTGGAGTAGTGTCTGGGGTTATGGTGATGTCTGGAGTAGTGGGTGATGTCTGGAGAAGTGTCTGGGGTTATGGTGATGTCTGGAGTAGTGTCTGGGGTTATGGTGATGTCTGGAGTAGTGGGTGATGTCTGGAGTTGTGTCTGGGGTTATGGTGATGTCTGGAGTAGTGTCTGGGATTATGGTGATGTCTGGAGTAGTGTCTGGGTTAATGGTGATGTCTGGAGTAGTGTCTGGGGTTATGGTGATGTCTGGAGTAGTGGGTGATGTCTGGAGTTGTGTCTGGGGTTATGGTGATGTCTGGAGTAGTGTCTGGGATTATGGTGATGTCTGGAGTAGTGTCTGGTTTAATGGTGATGTCTGGAGTAGTGTCTGGGTTAATGGTGATGTCTGGAGTAGTGTCTGGGGTTATGGTGAAGTCTGGAGTATTGGCTGGGGTTATGGTGATGTCTGAAGTAGTGGATGATGTCTGGAGTAGTGGCTGGGGTTATGGTGATGTCTGGCGTAGTGCCTGGGGTTATGGTGATGTCTGGAGTAGTGTCTGGGGTTATGGTGAGGTCTGGAGTAGTGTCTGGGGTTATGGTGATGTCTGGAGTAGTGGGTGATGTCTGGAGTAGTGTCTGGGGTTATGGTGATGTATGGAGTAGTGTCTGGGGTAATGGTGAAGTCTGGAGTATTGGCTGGGGTTATGGTGATGTCTGGAGTAGTGGCTGGGGTTATGGTGATGTCTGAAGTAGTGGGTGATGTCTGGAGTAGTGGCTGGGGTTATGGTGATGTCTGAAGTAGTGGATGATGTCTGGAGTAGTGGCTGGGGTTATGGTGATGTCTGAAGTAGTGTCTGGGGTTATGGTGATGTCTGGAGTAGTGGCTGGGGTTATGGTGATGTCTGGAGTAGTGGCTGGGGTTATGGTGATGTCTGGAGTAGTGTCTGGGGTTATGGTGATGTCTGGAGAAGTGTCTGGGGTTATGGTGAGGTCTGGAGTAGTGTCTGGGGTTATGGTGATGTCTGGAGTAGTGGGTGATGTCTGGAGTTGTGTCTGGGGTTATGGTGATGTCTGGAGTAGTGTCTGGGGTTATGGTGATGTCTGGAGTAGTGTCTGGTTTAATGGTGATGTCTGGAGTAGTGTCTGGGTTAATGGTGATGTCTGGAGTAGTGTCTGGGGTTATGGTGAAGTCTGGAGTAGTGGCTGGGGTTATGGTGATGTCTGAAGTAGTGGATGATGTCTGGAGTAGTGGCTGGGGTTATGGTGATGTCTGGCGTAGTGCCTGGGGTTATGGTGATGTCTGGAGTAGTGTCTGGGGTTATGGTGAGGTCTGGAGTAGTGTCTGGGGTTATGGTGATGTCTGGAGTAGTGGGTGATGTCTGGAGTAGTGTCTGGGGTTATGGTGATGTATGGAGTAGTGTCTGGGGTAATGGTGAAGTCTGGAGTATTGGCTGGGGTTATGGTGATGTCTGGAGTAGTGGCTGGGGTTATGGTGATGTCTGAAGTAGTGGGTGATGTCTGGAGTAGTGGCTGGGGTTATGGTGATGTCTGAAGTAGTGGATGATGTCTGGAGTAGTGGCTGGGGTTATGGTGATGTCTGAAGTAGTGTCTGGGGTTATGGTGATGTCTGGAGTAGTGGCTGGGGTTATGGTGATGTCTGGAGTAGTGGCTGGGGTTATGGTGATGTCTGGAGTAGTGTCTGGGGTTATGGTGATGTCTGGAGAAGTGTCTGGGGTTATGGTGAGGTCTGGAGTAGTGTCTGGGGTTATGGTGATGTCTGGAGTAGTGGGTGATGTCTGGAGTTGTGTCTGGGGTTATGGTGATGTCTGGAGTAGTGTCTGGGATTATGGTGATGTCTGGAGTAGTGTCTGGTTTAATGGTGATGTCTGGAGTAGTGTCTGGGTTAATGGTGATGTCTGGAGTAGTGTCTGGGGTTATGGTGAAGTCTGGAGTATTGGCTGGGGTTATGGTGATGTCTGAAGTAGTGGATGATGTCTGGAGTAGTGGCTGGGGTTATGGTGATGTCTGGCGTAGTGCCTGGGGTTATGGTGATGTCTGGAGTAGTGTCTGGGGTTATGGTGAGGTCTGGAGTAGTGTCTGGGGTTATGGTGATGTCTGGAGTAGTGGGTGATGTCTGGAGTAGTGTCTGGGGTTATGGTGATGTATGGAGTAGTGTCTGGGGTAATGGTGAAGTCTGGAGTATTGGCTGGGGTTATGGTGATGTCTGGAGTAGTGGCTGGGGTTATGGTGATGTCTGAAGTAGTGGGTGATGTCTGGAGTAGTGGCTGGGGTTATGGTGATGTCTGAAGTAGTGGATGATGTCTGGAGTAGTGGCTGGGGTTATGGTGATGTCTGAAGTAGTGTCTGGGGTTATGGTGATGTCTGGAGTAGTGGCTGGGGTTATGGTGATGTCTGGAGTATTGGCTGGGGTTATGGTGATGTCTGGAGTAGTGTCTGGGGTTATGGTGATGTCTGGAGAAGTGTCTGGGGTTATGGTGAGGTCTGGAGTAGTGTCTGGGGTTATGGTGATGTCTGGAGTAGTGGGTGATGTCTGGAGTATTGGCTGGGGTTATGGTGATGTCTGGAGTAGTGGGTGATGTCTGGAGTGGTGGCTGGGGTTATGGTGATGTCTGAAGTAGTGGGTGATGTCTGGAGTAGTGGCTGGGGTTATGGTGATGTCTGAAGTAGTGGATGATGTCTGGAGTAGTGTCTGGGGTTATGGTGATGTCAGGAGTAGTGGGTGATGTCTGGAGAAGTGTCTGGGGTTATGGTGATGTCTGGAGTAGTGTCTGGGGTTATGGTGATGTCTGGAGTAGTGGGTGATGTCTGGAGTTGTGTCTGGGGTTATGGTGATGTCTGGAGTAGTGTCTGGGATTATGGTGATGTCTGGAGTAGTGTCTGGGTTAATGGTGATGTCTGGAGTAGTGTCTGGGGTTATGGTGATGTCTGGAGTAGTGGGTGATGTCTGGAGTTGTGTCTGGGGTTATGGTGATGTCTGGAGTAGTGTCTGGGATTATGGTGATGTCTGGAGTAGTGTCTGGGTTAATGGTGATGTCTGGAGTAGTGTTTGGGTTAATGGTGATGTCTGGAGTAGTGTCTGGGGTTATGGTGAAGTCTGGAGTATTGGCTGGGGTTATGGTGATGTCTGAAGTAGTGGATGATGTCTGGAGTAGTGCCTGGGGTTATGGTGATGTCTGGAGTAGTGTCTGGGGTTATGGTGAGGTCTGGAGTAGTGTCTGGGGTTATGGTGATGTCTGGAGTAGTGGGTGATGTCTGGAGTAGTGTCTGGGGTTATGGTGATGTATGGAGTAGTGTCTGGGGTAATGGTGAAGTCTGGAGTATTGGCTGGGGTTATGGTGATGTCTGGAGTAGTGGCTGGGGTTATGGTGATGTCTGAAGTAGTGGGTGATGTCTGGAGTAGTGGCTGGGGTTATGGTGATGTCTGAAGTAGTGGATGATGTCTGGAGTAGTGGCTGGGGTTATGGTGATGTCTGAAGTAGTGTCTGGGGTTATGGTGATGTCTGGAGTAGTGGCTGGGGTTATGGTGATGTCTGGAGTAGTGGCTGGGGTTATGGTGATGTCTGGAGTAGTGTCTGGGGTTATGGTGATGTCTGGAGAAGTGTCTGGGGTTATGGTGAGGTCTGGAGTAGTGTCTGGGGTTATGGTGATGTCTGGAGTAGTGGGTGATGTCTGGAGTAGTGTCTGGGGTTATGGTGATGTATGGAGTAGTGTCTGGGGTAATGGTGAAGTCTGGAGTATTGGCTGGGGTTATGGTGATGTCTGGAGTAGTGGGTGATGTCTGGAGTGGTGGCTGGGGTTATGGTGATGTCTGAAGTAGTGGGTGATGTCTGGAGTAGTGGCTGGGGTTATGGTGATGTCTGAAGTAGTGGATGATGTCTGGAGTAGTGGCTGGGGTTATGGTGATGTCTGAAGTAGTGTCTGGGGTTATGGTGATGTCTGGAGTAGTGGCTGGGGTTATGGTGATGTCTGGAGTAGTGGCTGGGGTTATGGTGAGGTCTGGAGTAGTGTCTGGGGTTATGGTTAGGTCTGGAGAAGTGTCTGGGGTTATGGTGATGTCTGGAGTAGTGTCTGGGGTTATGGTGATGTCTGGAGTAGTGGGTGATGTCTGGAATAGTGGCTGGGGTTATGGTGATGTCTGAAGTAGTGGGTGATGTCTGGAGTAGTGGCTGGGGTTATGGTGATGTCTGAAGTAGTGGATGATGTCTGGAGTAGTGGCTGGGGTTATGGTGATGTCTGAAGTAGTGTCTGGGGTTATGGTGATGTCTGGAGTAGTGGCTGGGGTTATGGTGATGTCTGGAGTAGTGGCTGGGGTTATGGTGAGGTCTGGAGTAGTGTCTGGGGTTATGGTGATGTCTGGAGTAGTGTCTGGGGTTATGGTGATGTCTGGAGTAGTGGGTGATGTCTTGAGTAGTGGCTGGGGTTATGGTGATGTCTGGAGTAGTGTCTGGGGTTATGGTGATGTCTGGAGAAGTGGTTGGGGTTATGGTGATATCTGGAGAAGTGGTTGGGGTTATGGTGATGTCTGGAGTACTGGCTTGGGGTATAGTGATGTCTGAAGTAATGGCTCGGGGTATGGTGATATATGGATTAATGGGTGGGGTTGTGGTGAAGTCTGAAGTACTGGCTGGGGTTATGGTGATGTCTGAAGTAGTGGCTGGGGTATAGTGATGTATTAAGTAGCGGCTGATGTTATGTTGATGACTGGAGTAGTGGTTGGGGTTATGGTGATGTCTAAAGTAGAGGCTCGGGTTATGGTTATTAATGGATTATCGGGTGGGGTTATGGTGAAGTCTGAGGTGGTGGTTGGGGTTATGGTGATGTCTGGGGTAGTGGGTGATGTCTGGAGTAGTGGTTGGGGTTATAGTGATGTCTGAAGTAGTGGCTCGGGTTATGGTTATTTATGGATTATCGGGTGGGGTTATGGTGAAGTCTGAGGTGGTGGTTGGGGTTATGGTATTGTCTGAAGTAGTGGTTGGTGTTATGGTGATGTTGATAATAGTGGTTGGGGTTATGGTGAAGTCTGAAGTAGTGGCTGGGGTTATGGTGATTTCTGAGGTGGTGGTTTGGGCTATGGTGATGTATGGAGTAGCGGGTGGGGTTATGTTGATGTCTGAAGTAGTGGTTGGGGTTATGGTGATGTGTGTAGTAGCGGGTGGGCTTATGGTGATGTTGGAAATAGTGGTTGGGGTTATGGTGATGTCTGAAGTGGTGGTTGGGGTTATGGTGATGTCTGAAGTGGTGGTTGGAGTTATGGTGATGTCTGAAGTGGTGGTTGCGGTTATGGTGATGTGTGTAGTAGCAGTAACTGACTCTGTAAGATTTCCATTCGTGCAGACCCATCTGATTTTACTAGAAGCGCATTTGTTTATACAAAAAAGCTGATATACAAATAGGCTAGTGGTATATGTGTAATGCCAAGTCTGCACAAACGTCTTAGGGACCACAAATAGCTGTGGAGAGATCGGTCCGTTAGACGTGTGGTGACTCTCTAATTGCTGGTTCGAATCCCATATTCACCATGGTTCTTACCAATGGTTTGTCAGCACCATACCCTTTTTCGTGGGTTTCATCACCGCAATAAACATCTACGACCTGCATCACCCCAGGGTTTCGTCCTACATGAAGATTACACGTCATGATGGGACTGGAATACTTTTAAAAGCCGACCAGCGGTCTATGACGCCGTAAGTCAGAGTTGCGTCCCACGGACCTGCCACGATCCCCTTAACAGAACCCTAGATTCATCATGGTTATGATCTTTAGTTTGCATGCACAATGTGAGTGAACGAGTGAGTTGTGTAGTATTCTTTTTGTAACAAGGCGTGCTAGCTTAATGTGAGCGGAAAGCCCGAAGTGATGCAGGTCTCAGACGTTTACCACTTTGGTGAAACCCACAAGCACGGGTAGGTGACAAACATAGAAACATAATCAGGGCGAACCGGGATTCGAACCCACAACCGAAGGGGGGTTACTGAGGGGCACAAGAGCCACAACTCTGCACAGCAAATTGAGGCGCTGTAGACGACTGGTTCCCCCGTGCTCCCAACTAAATCCATGCTCGCGGGTTTTATCAAAGAGGCAAACATCTACGACGTGCGTCACATTGGCAGTGCCACATTAAGCTTCCAAGCTCTCATGTAACCATCAAGGGATTCGAACCCGCCTAGGGGTGTGGATGGGGCTTCATTCATCTCCCTCATGGCAGCATTGGCATTACCGGCACTGATTCAATCTACGACATCACCGTTCTTTTCATTTTGGGGCATGCTTCCTGTAAAAGGCGAGTGTGCTTGTCGTAAGAGGCGACTAACGGGATCGGGTGGTCAGGCTCGCTGACTTGGTTGAAGCATGTCATCGTATTCCAAGTGCGTGTATCGATGCTCATGGTGTCAATCAGTTGATTGTCTGATCCAGATTCGAATATTTACAGACTGCCGTCATATAGCTGTAATATTGTTAAGTGCGGCGTTAAACAACAAACAAACAAATCCTTTTGAGGTAGACGGATCCCCCTCCCCACGCACACAACAACAACAACAACAAAAACAACATCAAACAAATATAACATCTTATGAACTGCATAAAATAGATAACAACAAAATACATGCAAAAAAACATATTCAAGGTTAAACCAACATATCATTTAAAACAAAACATCAAACTTGAAAATATAATACGGTTGAGTTATAGGGGCTCCATATTATCGCAATGTATCAACAACAACAGATGCTCATAAGATTACGGAATAGACAATTCAAAAACGGATTTGAATATTTAAACGAGCATCGTTGTGGTTAAGTCTAAGTTTTCCCACTATTTATGTCACACTCGTGAACCCAAGGGGTACCAGGGTACAAAGCAATGCCGTGTGCTTTGCGTGAAATCAAGCATTTTACGACCGAGTTTAATATCGCCATTCACCAGCAGTAATAAGTAGTTTCGTTTGCAACAACCATATCGCTGTCGCAAAGTCACGTGACACGGAAATCGATACGACGCAGGCGCAACGTGAGGCACTCAACTGCGTACGATCCAAGCGTTATTTTGTAACATTACAAAGTGCTCGGTTACTGATTCGCGATAAGATACGAACACAACTGGATAGATCATTCACTAGAGTTTTGTCTGCTGGAAAAAGCATTTTTATTGCTTTTGATCCGTTGTGGATATTTAGGGCGTCGCTAGGCAATAAATCCGTACCGACGTTCGGTTTAGAATCGGTTTAGAAATATTAACGTTACAACGTGTGGTGATACTTTATCTTTCCGCCGGCACCTGAATTGTTAAAAAGATCAAATAATTATGTAATGAAAAGTAGATATATTTGCGTTTTCATATTGTGTAAACTATGGAATAATAAGTCTGCAAGAATAACATGGATATATAGCCCTACCCTTCCAAAATATACGTACGTTTTTTTTTCTGATGGTAATAAAATTTCGAATTAATTTAATTATTCTATGTTATCGTGTTATGTGCAAAGTATATCAGCCCTGAAATCAAATTCATTTTCAAGCATTACAAAGAGAAATCACAACCTTTCGCTTTCCCTGGAAAAGTGACTTTTTCTAAACGTGTCTCCGAGCGCATTTAGACGCACATTTCCTTACTCTTTATTTACTTTTTCCTTAATGAACACCAAAGATCAAAGCCGACGAAACCCGGGGGTCATATAGAACAGCGAGAGATGTCAGCAGCGGGGTGATAAGCAGTTAGTAGATTGACTGCCTCGCACGTGCGACGTGCGAAGCGAGAGCCTCGTGCTTTGCGTGCAATTGGATCGGGAATAAATCTTACGGTTATCGCAAACTTTACACCGGCGAAACTAGAGAATAAAGGCATTTGCAAAGATAGAAATGCTTAAGAAAGGAGAATGGAGTATAATTCTGCGGATAATGAGATTGTGAGGGGACGAATTACAAATTTATAGTTTTCCAGCTGTTTGAATGGAATTGTAAATTTCCTCCGCCGGGCACGGATAAAAAATAGTACGGGCATTAAGCAGCGAGCTGGTCCTTTTCTCTTCGCGCTGGAATAAATCACAGTCAAGATACACCTGAAAGGCGGAGAGCGGTTGTGTATATTAGCGTAAATTATGAGGAAAAGTTTGATATTAGCTCAGAACCGTCATGTTTACCAGTCGCTCCTTTGGTGAGTGACGAAAAACGACTCGATGTGCGCACGCGCTATAAAATAAACAATGATGGCGGAGATAGCGGATGAATACGTAAAACAGATGTTTGAAAATCGTCATAATGGAACTTGTAATGAGACGAAACATTTGTAGATCATATAAAGATAATCAGGGCTCGATAATCAGCCAGATGTTTATACACATAATGTCGCTTTTCTCTACTGTATGCTTGCCGTCATTCACCACTCTCGGCTTCCACCCATCCGCCTTGCCCAGAGTCCAAAATAGATCGGATTCAAAACCTTTATTTCCCCCGAATCCGGTCTTGTCAGTTTGTTATATGATAATTACGCATGGGTTTTATTTATTCCCACATTTCTGTGTGATAAACAGTCGCAGGGGACTGATGAAAGAGAACCATGGATCACGTGACCTTGGGTTCTTTGGCAGCTGTTTTGACCACGTGCAAGGTCTCTACTTCAACCGTGTTCATTTCCCCCCGTACACACATATTATATAAGTATAATTGGAAAATGTGAAATATTTTAGTTATTAGTAGCGCAGCCGGAGACGATCGTTTCAATCTTGGCAGCACATGGTCCTCACTCGCAAATAACGGGAGACGATAAGCAACAGGTTTCTTCAATGGTGGCCACATTACCAAGGAAGTTTGTAATTAAAGAAATACATTTGCACATCCGCTGAAACGTATATGTTTACTTCAAGGCTAATTCAGCGACAATGATAATCACAACATTCCTTTTGACAGAGTCAGGCTTGAAACAGAATAATTTGTGTAATTCGGATCCTTTTCAAGATTGTTTCAAAATACCCAAACTAATTAACATACATGAAACTCCGATTTCGTTTACTGTGAACTTGACATTTTTATTGCAAGGACCTCAGAGTTTATCTGTTAGGAAAACATACTGGGAATATTTAATCGCGTAAAGCTGTCGCTTTATCCATCTTCAGGCACGTTGCTCTGCCTATATCGGGTAGATCGGGTAGATCCGGTAGATCGATGCTCAAGATGTCAATGACTGGATTTAACGCCGCACTCAGCAATATTCTATCGGTCCGGAAATACTCGAGTCTGGACCAAATAATCCAGTGATTGATATCATGAGCATCAATCCACGCAATTGGGATACGACATGCATCATACCAAGTCAGTGAGCCTGACCACCCGATCCCGTTAGTAGCCTCTTACGACAAGCGATGTGCATGCATCATAGGGTGTGTGTGTGAGCAAATATCCTGACACTCCATTAAAGAATGTCCCGAAGATTCTAGGATAGTGTGTGTGTGTGTGAGTGCGTGCGTGCGTGCGTGCGTGCGTGCGTGCGTGTGTGTATGTGTGTGTAGCTGCTTGCCCGGACTGAAGCCGATTCTATAGTGCTAGCCACTGAAATACTACTATGCCGCAGTTTAACATGGAGACCGCACTCAGACTCCAAGCCGACCAGTCCATGTTAAATCCCTTTATGACGAGTGGCTGTAAGGGTAAGAACAAATAACATGTTTTAACGTCTTTTGGTATAATGCGGCCGCAGATCAAATCTCGGACTATCCGCTATCCGGGCAAACGTTCTATCCATCACACCAAGGAGGAGGTCGGCTGTATGGGACGCAAACAGATTCAAAAGTATTGCCTGCATGTGCTGTTCTACATGCATGCATTATCATGGCTGAAACCTTGAACGGGGCGGTCGGGTAGCCTAGTGGTTAGAGAGTTCGCTCGTAACGCCGAAGACACGGGATCGATTCCCAACATTGGTACAATGTGTAAAACCCATTTCTGGTGTCCCTTGTTGTGATATTGCTGGAATATTGCTGAAATCTGCATAAAACCAGAATCACTCACTCACTGAAACCTCAAACAATGGATATCTCCTTGTAACACCCAACCCTCCCAAAGTCTTCAAAGTATAAAAACTTAATACAATAGAATCAGGACGAATTAAAATAAAGTAAAAAATAATACGATAATCGAAAAAAGATACATAATACGTATGACTGAAAACACTTCCAATTGGGAGGCTTTGTGCTGCAACACCCACCAGCCATGACAAATTAACTACAGCCATAGGGAAAAAATCGGGTGTTCTTAAACTTCTTTTGAGTAGTATATGTATTACATTTGACATGGTGACATTAACAAAACAAGAAAGATTCCATGATTAGCACAATATGTTTAATACATTCAAACCTTCTTCGTGATATCTGTATTCTTGACTGTATTGACAGGACGCTTTTTCCTTCTGTTCACATGATATTTTTATGACTCAGAGTTGAAACAAAGACGTTTCTGTTAAAAAAAACATTTCTGTAAAATTCAAACCGTCATTTTATGTGTATAACATGCAGTAACTAGCAACTGCAGCTGCCGAATGACAAACGGCACTTACAAGAGGAAATACTTCAAAAACATATTCTTCTGTAAAAGAGTTTGAACAACTGGCTTTTTCACCCTCGACTTAGCACGTTCGGAACAGCACTGGTTTATTATCTTTATTGTGGGTTTTTAGTCCGAAAAGGCCTACAGATACTAAATAGAGTTAATGATGTGAAACGATGGTTTTCAAGCAAATCGTGCACGGCTTTGACCTGTTAGTTAATCACACACAAGCACAGATAGACATTCCGCTTGAAAAAACCCCATAATACCCTCTCGTCGCATAAACACACCACATGTCAGAAAATTCCTTAACTCATATATTGTCGAAATGAACATGTGCTTTTCACGCGCCTTGCCACCCAGTAGAAATTGACAACGCCATGCTAAAGGTAATTTGATTTGACAAAACCAAGTGACGAAGTAAACAAAGCGGAACTGAAGATCGCGCGGTATATGCTACTCGCGTGTCGGCCTCGCGCGTCGTATCCTGCCACATGTTCGCTGTTAGGTTTTGATTTATTTAACTCCGTTCCGTTTGTTTTCTCTAAGTGAGGAAGAACAACAAATGGCGAATTAATCCATGATCAGATAACGGGCACCAGACTCCCGAGGTTTCCGCAGATACTTCACAGAGGTGTGCCCTCTCTCCCGAGGTTCCGCTTATTGCAACGGGACGAAGCTTTCCAGACCGATTTGACTGTAAGGCACTCAGTGTCTCTGTTTGTGTAAAGCCTGACTGTATGTGGTAGACCTTTGTTGTCATATCATGCGAAAAGGCGATTTATTGTTTCAGATCACAGTACACTAAACTACGATTATAACGAACTTAAAATATAAACGAACCACTAATTAAGTTCGTTATAACCGTAGTTCCTCATAAGCGTATTTACAACATATAAACATCAAATGGACGGGACCAAAAGAACAGTTTGTTATATCCGTCAGTTCGTTATAAGCATGTTCGTTATAAACGTAGTTTACTGTATGCCACGTTTATAGCGGCATGCTAGCTATACCATCAAAAGTATTTTCTTTTTATGCTTCTTATACAATGAAACTCTCGTTACGTCAGTTCATATACCTATTAAACGATGTTAGGCTACAACCTTAGAGAATCCATATCAGTAGTGTAAGCGCTAATGTCCGCATTCCGCTTGTGTCGAACGTTTGTCGTTTAACGCAGCACTCAGCGGTCCGTAAATAGTCGAATCCGTACAATCCAGTGATCGTGTCGAGTGAGTGAGTTGGATTTTACAATATTCTCAGAAATATTCCACCTGCGTCACAGCGGAAGACATCAATGATGATAATCGGGAATCGAACTCGGATTTTCATGACGAGCCGACGCTCAACCAATTAAGACTACCCAAGCACGTCTCTAACAACGGCAAACTCTATACATATGTACATGCATGAATGAGTGAATGTGTCGGGTTTAACGCCGCTTTGAACAATATTGCTGTTTTATCACGGCGTGTCAGGTTTATGTGAGAATGACATGTGAGAATGCATCCACGATAGTCACTATGACAAGCTTACTGTTTTAAGAAAGAACAAAGTACATTTACAGACAGGTATCATCCTGTTTGGGAAATGGGGGGCACGGATGGCCTAGTCGTTTAAGGCGCCGCGATTCGCTGTGCAGAGTTGCGTCCCTTGGGCACGCCAGAAACCTATGATTGTGGGTTCGAATCCCGATTATGTTTTTAGGTTTGTCAGCACCATACCCGTGCTCGTGGGTTTAACCGAAGTGGTAAACGTCTGAGACCTGCATCACTGCATCACCTGCTTTCCTCCTGCTTTCCTCCCAAATTAGGCTGATATAACTGGAATACTGTTAAAAGCGGTCGTAAACCCAACTCACTCACTCACTGTTTGGGAAATGGGTGTGAAACTGTTTCATGTTTTTCATGTTGTCTCATCTTAATAATATATTAACATCACTCGTAATAAAATCAAGCTATCTGATTGGCTGAACGCCGTGTTTTAAAAAGCCATACAGATCGACCGGCCTGTATCGACATTATGACGTCACAGTGTTTCATATGACGTCATCTGCTTCATCATAACTGGCTCTGTTCCCGTGTTGAGTTTCCATACCGAACCTACTGGCAGATCTGATTTTGTCGACCCGTGAAGATTCCGGGGTAGATTAGGTCTTCAGCAACCCATGCTTGCCGTAAAAGGCGACTATGCTTGTCGTAAGAGGCGACTAACAGGACCTGGGGGTCAGGCTCGCTGACTTGGCTGATGCATGTCATCAAATCCCAATTGAGTGAATCGCTGCTCATGATATCAATCACTGGATTGTCTGGTCCAGACTCGATTATGTACAGACCGCCGTCATTTAGCTGGAATATTGCTGAGTGCTGCGTTAAACAACAAACAATCTGATTTTGTCACAAACACATTTCACCGAAAATACGTCTCTACACTTGGGAACAGGCAATGATGAATTCGTTACATGTTCCACACACGGGGTGTACGGGATTTTACGAGCTGAACGTTCGCGTTCACCCCTCGACCTTCAGCATCGTGGGGTTCACACTCATTCAGCGCGTAGCATGATCATGTTTTCTTCGACAAATACGCTGAGGCTGGTTGAACAATGTATGTAGTCGAAAGTTGTTGTCTTTACGTCGGAAAATAACCTCAATAAAAAAAGAAGGTTGCAGACAGTCAACATGGTAGACGATTCAGTGGAACCTTCCAAATCCGAAAAGTATCCGTGAAATCGTCCTGATGAACGAATGTCCGGATTTATGGCGCTATATCACATGCAGTGACCGTCCGGTTTTCTGCATTAAAAGAATCCGCACAAATGAGGTTCCACAATACATATTGAATTCATTTTGTCAATACATGTCTATAAGCATGTACAATACAACGCAAAAATCTTTTACTTTATTTTGCAAAATTTCCGCCAATGCTCTGCAAAAACTCCGCGGGAATTTTGTAAATCTATTGCGTAGCTACGCGAGGACTCCGCATGATTTTAATAAATTTTCTGACTACATGTGTATGCCTGTCTGTTTTCAAGTGTCAAGTTACCAGCCATGTGGCATTAACTGACGCATCTATTTTGAGACCTTCAAATGTCCAATTAAGATGGACATCTCGTAGCCAGGCTTTCTAAGTTTCTCAAAATCCAAATCAGCCACATGAAAGTATTCGGAGATAAATGATGATTTTACAAAGACTTATGACACCCATTAACTTATTTCATTACCCTTGTCATAAGCACGAATTCCACGTTTTTCGTTAAATAACCTCAAGTATCTCTTAACTTAAGACTTACATTTATATATTTATATAAGCTGAGACAGAGTTAGACTAACATTTAGTCTCTGAAATCTTATATTACACAATATCCTTCTTGACTCTAAAAATAAAAAAATTCCCTATGCTGATTTCAGAGCTAGCTTGAGCTGGCTAGACTTGCTTTTGTATGCATTTCTAGATTATTATTTTTTCATAAAATAAATATATTCCACGGTCATGGTGCAGGACTAAGACAGAGTGTCCTCCCTTTCTTTTACGCCCAGGTAAGTTTGTTTCCAATCTCATTAAAATCAGATCTTAGTTCTCGCTACCGCTAAACAAAGATCTTAGGACATCCCATTACGCCGACCAACCAGAGCATCGCTTTTCAGATCAGGAAAGTAATAGTCGGAATGTTTTCTAATCACGCAGCCTCGAAAAGGCTAAGAGGGGTTATTCTTAAAGACGGTTGCGGGCTGTATGACTTGTTCCGAAAATATCATCATTGTACTGCCATACAATCTCGACCATCTATACGACATTCCTGAAGGTTCTTTAGTTCATTTTAAAAATATTGAATCGATAACTTTGTCAAATTATTTTTCAATTGGAAGTCGCCAGTTTTAAAGTAGTGCTAATGTCGACTTCTTGTTGGTCATTTCATTGGTCGGTCAAAGTTTACGAAAGGTCGTTCTAACTTAACCTGTAATATGATGTCCTCAGATCTTTGTTTAAGAGAAGCGACAATTAAGATCTGATTTAAATTAGATTGGTGTTTTTGCAAACCAGATGATTTTAAACAAAGAGTCTATCATATGTACAAAATTGATGTAAATTTACTTCATATTTAATGCCCTCTATTCAAGTATAGAAAGACAACTTTGAGGAAAAGAAAGGATTTTTGTCCGAAGTCTAGCAAAGCGGGCGCAATTATTTATTGTAAGATAAGATGTATGTAAGATAAGAGCAGTTCGAATTCCTAGGAGTGACAGGGGGCACGAGTGGTTCTGTCGTCTAAGGCACCGCGATTCGCTGTGCAGAGTGGCGTCCCTTGGGCACGCCAGAAACCTATGATTGTGGGTTCGAATCCCGGTCCGCCCCGATTATGTTTCTAGGTTTGTAAGCACCATACCCGTGCTCGTGGGTTTCACCGAAGTGTAAACGTCTGAGACATGCATCACTTCGTGCTTTCCTCCCACATTAAGCTGACACGCCGTGGTATACCTGGAATACTTCAAGACTCCCTCTTACTAAGTGTATGCAAGACACCCTCCGACTACGTCCATACAAGACTCATTCCTACCAAGTCTATGCAAGACTCCCTCCTACTAAATGTAAACAAGCTTCCATCCTAGTACAAGACACGCCTGCACAAGAGTCGCTCCTACTAAGCCAACACAAGAATCCCTCCTACCCAGTCTATTCTGTACAAGACTCCCTCCTACTAAATATTTATAAGACCCCATGCTACTAAGTCTCGAAAGACTCCCTCCTACTAAGTCTATTCTATACGAGACTCCATCCTACTTAGTCTACGCAAGACTCCCTATACTAAGTATATACAAGGCTCTCACCGACTAAGTCTATATACGACTCCCTCCAACTAAATATGTACAAGGCTCCCTCCTGCAAGGTCTATACAAGACTCCCTCCTACTAAATATTTATAAGACCTCATGCTACTAAGTCTACACAAGACTCCCTCCTACTAAGTCCATACAAAACACCCTCCTACTCAGTCTACGCAAGACTCCCTATATTAAGTCTATACTAGACTCCCTCCTACTAAGTCTATACTAGACTCCCTCCTACTAAGTCTATACAAGACTCCCTCCTACTAGGTCTATACGAGATTGCCTCCTACTAAGTCTATACGAGTCTCCCTCCTACTAAGTCTATACGAGACTCCCTCCTACTAAGTCTGTACTAGACTTCCTCCTACTGAGTCTTTACGAGACTCCCTCCTACTAGGTCTATACTAGACTCCCTCCTACTAGGTCTATACTAGACTCCCTCCTAAGTCTATTCTCGACTCCCTCCTACTAAGTCTATACTAGACTCCCTCCTACTAAGTCTATACTAGACTCCCTCTTACTAAGTCTATACTAGACTCCCTCCTACTAGGTCTATACGAGGCTCCCTCCTACTAAGTCTATACAAGACTCCCTGCTACTAAGTCTATACTAGACTCCCTCCTACTAGGTCTATACGAGGCTCCCTCCTACTAGGTCTATACAAGACTCCTTCCTACTAAGTCTATACAAGACTCCCTCCCACTAAGTCTATACAAGACTCCCTCCTACTAGGTTTATACAAGACTCCCTCCTAGTAAATCTTTACAAGACTCCCTCCTACTAGGTCTATACAAGATTCCCTCCAACTAAGTCTATACAAGAGTCCCTCCTACTAAGTCTATGCAAGGCTCCCTCCTACTAGGTCTATACACGAATCTTTCCCACTAAGACTCGTTCCTACTCAGCCTATTCTATATAAGACTCCCTACTACTAAGTCTATACAAAGCTCCCCCCTAATAAGCATATTCGATACGAGACTCCTTCCTACTAAATCTTCACAGACCTTTTCCTACTAAGTCCATACAAGGCTCGCTCCCGCAAGGTCTATTCTATACGAGACTCCTTCTTACTTAGTCTACGCAAGACTCCCTATATTAACTCTATACTAGACTCGCTCCTACTAAGTCTCTACTAGACTCCCTCCTACTAAGTCTATACAAGACTCCCTCCTACTAGGTCTATAGAAGACTCTTCTACTAAGTCTATACAAGTCTCTATCCTGCAAGGCCTATACAAGACTCCCTCCTACTAGGTCTATACGAGACTCCCTCCTACTAGGTCTATACAAGACTCCTTCCTACTAGGTTTATACAAGACTCCCTCCTACTAAGACCATACGAGACTCCCTCCTACTAAGTCTATACAAGACTCCCTCCTACTAGGTCTATACAAGACTCCCTCCTACTAAGTCTATACAAGACACTCTCCTACAAAGTCTATACAAGACCCCCTCCTACTAGGTTTATACAAGACTCCCTCCTACTAAGTCTATACAAAACTTCCTCCTACTAGGTCTATACAAGACTCCCTCCTACTAAGTCTATACAAGACTCCCTCCTACTAAGTCTATACGAGACTCCCTCCTACTACGTCTATACAAGACTCCCTCCTACTAGGTCTAACCAAGACACCCTCCTACTAAGTCTATACAAGACACCCTCCTACTAAGTCTATACGAGACTCTCTCCTACTACGGCTATACGAGACTCCCTCCTGTTAAATCTTACAAGACCTTAGCCTAATAAGTCTATACAAGACTCCCTCCCACTACGTCTATACAAGACTCCCTCCTACTAAATCTTTACAAGACCTTATCCTAATAAGTCTATACAAGACTCCCTGCTACTAAGTCTATACAAGACTCCTTCCCACAAAGTCTATACGCGACTCCCTCCTACTGAGTCTATTAAAGGCTCCCTCTTACTACGTCTATACAAGACTCCCTCCAACTAGGTCTATACGAGACTCCCTCCTGCTAAGTCTATACGAGACTCCCTCCTACTACGTCTATACCAGACTCCCTCCTACTAAGTCTATACAAGACTCCCTCCTGATAGGTCTATACAAGACTCCCTCCTACTAAGTCTATACAAGACACCCTCCTACTAAGTCTATACGACACTCCCTCCTACTACGTCTATACGAGACTCCCTCCTACTAAGTCTATACAAGACTCCCTCCTACTAAGTCTATACGAGACTCCCTCCTACTAAGTCTATACAAGACTCCCTCCTACTAAGTCTATAGGAGACTCCCTCCTACTACATGTGTAAGTCTATACGAGACTCCCTCCAACTAGGTCTATACAAGACTCCCTCCTACTAGGTCTATACAAGACTCCCTCCTACTAGGTCTATAGAAGACTGCCTTCTTCTAGGTCTATACGAGTCTCCCTCCTAAAAAGTCTATACAAGACACCCTCCATCTAAGTCTATACTAGACTCCCTCCTACTACGTCTATACGAGACTCCCTCCTACTAAGTCTATACAAGACTCCCTCCTACTAAGTCTATACAAGACACCCTCCTACTAAGTCTATAGAAGACTCCCTCCTACTACATGTGTAAGTCTATACGAGACTCCCTCCAACTAGGTCTATACAAGACTCCCTCCTACTAGGTCTATACAAGACACCCTCCTACTAAGTCTATAGAAGACTCCCTCCTACTACATGTGTAAGTCTATACGAGACTCCCTCCAACTAGGTCTATACAAGACTCCCTCCTACTAGGTCTATACAAGACACCCTCCTACTAAGTCTATACGAGACTCCCTCCTACTACGTCTATACGAGACTCCCTCCTACTAAGTCTATACAAGACTCCCTCCTACTAAGCCTATAGAAGACTCCCTCCTACTACATGTGTAAGTCTATACGAGACTCCCTCCAACTAGGTCTATACAAGACTCCCTCCTACTAGGTCTATAGAAGACTCCCTCCTACTAGGTCTATACAAGACTCCCTCCTACTAGGTCTATATAAGACTCTTCTACAAAGTCTATACAAGACTCCCTCCTACTAAGTCTATACAAGACTCCCTCCTACTAAGTCTATACGAGTCTCCCTCCTAAAAAGTCTATAAAAGACTCCCTCCTACTAGGTCTATACAAGACTCCCTTAATCTGGGTCTATACCAGACTCCCTCCTACTAGGTCTATACAAGACTCCCTCCTACTAGGTTTATACAAGACTCCCTCCTACTAAGTCCATACGGGACTCCCTCCTACTAAGTCTATACAAGACTCCCTCCTACTATGTCTATACGAGACTCCCTTCTACTAAGTCTATACAAGACTCCCTCCTACAAGGTCTATACAAGACTCCCTCTTACTAAGTCTATACAAGACTCCCTCCTACTAGGTTTATACAAGACTACCTCCTACTAAATCTATACAAGACTCCCTTCTACAAAATGTATACAAGACCCGCCCTACCAAGTCTATACAAGACATCCTCCTACTAAGTCTACACAAGACTCCCTGCGACTAAGTCTACACAAGACTCCCTGCTACTAAGTCTACACAAGACTCCCTGCTACTAAGTATACACAAGCCTCCCCCCTCCTCCTAAGCACATTTAAAGACTCCCAGCTACAAAGTCTATATTATACTCCTTCTATTATGTTTAAAGAAGTTTCTCCGCTACTAAGTCTCCCTGCTGCTAAGTCAATATATGTCTCCCTGCTACTAAGTCAATATCAATTTCCCTACTACAAAGTCGAAACAATATTCAATGCTTCTACGTATTTCCTACGCCAAACTCAATCTCTTTGAAACAAATATGTTTAAACTTAACTAATTAATAATGAAACCTGCATCAAATTGGATTTAAGAACAATTTACATACACAATATCAGCGGTGCCGACAGATTAAGAACCCGTACGCTCCTGCAGCACTGATACACAAACACAACGCCATTACGTCTAAATTTTTCACTGAACATTTCAGGTGGCCGTATACGTATAGTTCGGGGTCGCCTCTAGTGTCAGCGTGTTGGGGGGTACCCGCGATATGCAGTCATTAAGACCAGACTTGTACTAATCATGACAAATGAGGTATCAAGATAATAACCAGGAATATTGAAACAATAATCATAGGCAACTGAGCGCGAGTCTTCATCAATCTCGTGAATGTCAGATAAGTTGAATAACAGGGACTTGTTTGGAAACACGTACATGTTTGGGTTTGGGTTTCTAGTTTGTTTATTTGTTGTGTAACGCCGCACTCAGCAATATTTCAGCTATATGACGGCGGTCTGTAAATAATCGAGTCTGAACCAGATAATCCAGTGGTTAACATCATGAGCATCGATCCATGCAATTGGGATACGATGGCATGCATCTCCTTAGTCGCCGCCCACTACAAGCATAGTCGCCTCTTATGGTAAGCATGGCTTGCTGAAGACCTATTCTACCCCGGATATTCACGGTTGTTGTCTGATGAAGGCCTGTGAGTGAGAAGAGATACAACGCAATCGATGAACAGTGCACGTTGTGCCCACATTTATATGGGTCAGTGTGGCATAACTCCATAACACGCAAAGTTGCGTCCTTCTGAAAGCAGGATCCGCTAATCGCTTGTTCGAATACAGAACACGTCCTGGTAATAATCCTCGGCTTCATCAAAATGGTAAGGGAGCATATATTTGAGGAAGGGAGAGTTGCATTGGGAGAGATAAATCTTATTTTCCCAGCTTTATCAAACAAACTATTTACTTACTGAGCACCATCAACAATATATTTTTTTTCACTATTAACACAAACATTCTGACGTTGGTATTTTCCACATACGAACTATTAATTTTGGGCATATTTTCTAACTATTCACTTAAAAAATCTTCCACTCCCACAAAAATCAAATGGATGATATCATTTAGAACGGTACCATTATGAAAATAAAGTGCGTCAGGGAGTGAAGGCGTACTTCGGTCGGCGTACTTAATCTAGTTTTCTATCAGTTTTTTAATCTAAATATTAAAGAAATCATGTAGAATACATAGGGTAAAATAAGAGTGAGAGTGATCTGTGTTCTTGGCCTCTTTTAGCTGTATTTCAGCCTATTGGCGGCGTTTCAACTTGAGGTGAGGTGAAATGGGGTTTTACGTCGCGTCCGAGATTATTGCACCTATATAGCGACGTTTCAACTTGGAGTGAGAAGAAAGCCGGAAGTGATGCAAAAAACGATAAAAAAAACCATCTCCACAATCATAAGAAATATCGTTTGACAGGTGAGTCGAGTGTACGATCCCGACTATATCATAAACATGTTTATGAATCACTATAAATTAGTGATGTTACCAGGTGTGCGTGGTAAAGGTGACCGTATCCTGTCCCACCGCCGTAGCACCTGTCACAAACACATGCAGAGGCAATTCAATTGTTAACCTGAAAAGAAACACAGGAATATATGGTACAAGTCATAATGTAGGTCACTGATGCGTCCAATTTGGAAATAACATTCCCGTATCTACCATAAAACTTTTTGAAAGCCTTAAAGGCCTTCAATTTTGTAACCCTGATCAAACAACGATCACGCATTGAACTATATTCGATGTATTGATGAACTGTTCTCACATATCCCCGCTCAAGAACTAGCCTAAACAAAGCTATCGATCCGTGTCACTGTGTTAACGTACATACTGAAAGCCCGTTTATATCGCTCAAAGCACCTGCGACGGATTCGCGAGACGACAAGGTAATTAATTCCACGCTGTGTATAGATCATTACAGAACTTAAATCATACACTTATATAATCATAACAGATTTCCTAAAATGATATCACAGCAGTTGCAAGCGCGCAAGGGATATTAGTCGGCTTAATGATGAGGAGTACATATGTATATCGTGAATCAATTTCATATTCAAACTAAGCTGCCGCCATGTTTTTTTTGCCATAGCCAGATTTCACACAATCCGAAGTCTCACCGTTACAATCTTTAAATGCCATTTTCAATTTTTTTATCCTCTTTCGCTGACTTTTTTTTCTGAATGTTATGATTTAAACATTAGTAAGGGTTTTACAGTAATTGTTTTACACAAAAACAAGTTACGCGGGAAGCCGTTGCAGGCATTTGAGTAGCGGGCTATTTTCCCAAACTCTACAAACACACTTGTTCCTGCAAAAAGATAATATTTCATGCTAAGAGCTGTGTTGGCCGACGTTATCTCCAGAAAACTCCGAGACAATTGGAAGTCGACAGGGTGCCGTTTTTTGTCACGGGGTAAGCAGAAAAAAATATTTGTCAAATTGATCTTGTTTACTGTCCGGACAAATCTCTTAGCTTTTCATACACAAGATTTGGGATTTTTTCATCAGAGACCGTGTACCTCTAACCTCAAACGACTCAGGCTGATTCCTTACTTCTCATCAGTAAACATCGGCTGTGAGATTAGGAGAAAATGTGAGAATCATCAGTTTTCTTAACCCTGCCTAATTATGTAAACATTCTTTGGCTGAAATCCCCCAAGGGGGCTAAAGCAGCGAAATGCTCTTATAAATTACGAAAGCAGAGTCGGATCGCTCCTCCGCCTCAAACATAGGTTGAATAACGACGGTTGGCGTTTAAAAGCTGGCTTCTTCGAAAGTAATGAAAAATCATTTGCACTTGTTTTTACTATCTCCCGTTTCAAATTAAGATGCGCTCTTTGTAATCTTGCGGCGCATGATGAAGCAGGCGGTCGGTTCCAGAAGATGGAGGGAACAGGCGTAATAACATGTAATTCGGGGATGCTGGTTTCTAGATTGTCAGCTATTTGGCGAATGTTAGCATCGGGAAAATGAGTCACAGTTATGTTTATACTGTAGATTTTGTTGTTATTTTGTTAATTTACTTTCCTTTCATCTTATTTCTGTTGATTTGAACGCAGACGAATGGCATCACTGTGAAGCAGTTTTTACAACGAAAAAGAATTCCCGAGGTAATGAAACCTAGCCAGCATGACAAGGCTTGGAACGAAGAGACGGACTTACTCGGGAGGGAGGGACGGAGGGAGGGAGGGAGGGAGGGGCGGAGGGTTGACATTTATTTTATGGTTTTGAAGGTTATTGGGGTTTTTAAAATGGAAAAGTATTTTGTGTATTTTCGCAGCACATATTATAAAATTATCAGAGTAGGCAGCCCATGGGGGACATTTGTGTTGTTGAATGCTCGGTATGGTACTGATGTGTGCAGTTATGTGTATGTGGTATGGTCATGCGCTTGTGCACTACGAGGCAATGTAATGTTGTCGTTTCCATAGGTTACCGTTAGGTCATTTGTTACCGTTAGGGCGCGGCATCTGTGTAAATGCATCTGCATATACAATTTGCATGCGAGAAGTTGCAGATATGACGTCACAGAGCCCCACTCGCAAAGCTTGTATTTAAGTGTTATTGTCTACGTTGAGACCTGGGATTATAATCTTGAAAACGCTTATTGCCGAAAGGGTAAATTTAAATTGACCATTCACTTGCCCATCCTTCGTAATTTTATAAATCTCTTTGGTCTCACTTTGATATAAATCTAGTCTGTCATACAGACCCTGAAATAAATATATCCAATACAGCCCATGCAAGTCTATAGTGAGTGAGTGAATACGGTTTTACGCCGCTTTTAGCAATATTCCAGCAATATCACGGCGGGGGACACCAGAAATGGGCTTCACACATTGTACCCATGTCGGGAATCGAACCCGGGTCTTCGGCGTGACAAGCGAACGCTTTAACCACTAGGCTACCCGACCGCCCCTGCAAGTCTATAATGTTTGGCAAGTCTAGATTACTGCAGTAAATGAAGGAAGTCTCTGGGCTCCTTTTTATTATATTTTATAACTATAATTTAACAACTGTGTTTTTCTTTAAAATATGTTCATTTCAGAGACTAGATGTTAGTCTAATATAAATCGTACTTTTCGACTTGTGGAGTCCCATTATCACTTATGCGAAATTGTCTGCTGACAACAATAACGTCAACACATACTGAAGAGGTAAGCCAAAACCATTCAGTTCCTTTAAGAATGTCGTTCTCAATGGAACACTAACTGTTAAAATGATGGGATTCTTTTCATCAAATGAACAGAATTTTACAAGCCTCCTCGCGCATTCACTCACTCACACAATCGCTTTGATTATGTATTTAAATTTACAGGAGGGCTGTAAAAGTACGGATTTCAGTTAAGGTAATGTCAGTGCATTTTATATATTTTTTACCAAAATAGTGACTATATCAGATTAGTTATTTACAAATTTGACGCGTCAGTGACAAATATTATATCTGATACAATTCCCTTTTTTGACTCTTACAATGTATTCCCGTTTTTTTTTTCAGGCGAACAGCTGACATGCCTTTAAATGTGTTTGTTAATGTTCCACAGATGGGGCAGGATACGCTCACCCTTCCGCAAACAACTGGTAGCATCACTATTTGATAGTGATTCCTAAACAGACGCTCCTGATATGATCGGAATAGTACAATGGACTCTGCAATGGACTTTCTTATGATTATGGAAATAGGTGTGACACTTTTGTATGAATTGTTCTCCCAAAAATAAAACTGCTTTGTAAAAGGTCATTGAACGCCTCACCTGGGAAGTTAATTGTCTGAATATACAATTGCAGGTCACACAGAGATTCAACCAAAGTGTGCCTGTGAATAATTTAGGACGACCATGTGACGGATGAGGGATGTTTTTGCTGCTTGGCAATGTTACCGAACATACAGGACTGGATGACTGTAACGTTCGTTAACCTTGGTAACACAGAAAATGAGCAATCACTACGCAATGACAACGCGTGTGCTGTTAGTTCTACTTCAAGGGGGTGGTATAGCTTAGTAGTATAAGCGTACGCCTGGTACACAAAAGATCCGTGTTTGATTCCAGAAATCACACTGCGAGAGATAACTTCCATCACCACCACCACCACCACCATCGTCATCGTCATCATCATCAGTGACAAACAATCGTATGAACAAAAATATCTTCATGAAGCTATGCACACTGGTGACAGTTATGTCAGATCCGTGTCTTAGAAATACATGATGCCGTCCCACCATGACAGAAATTATGGGAAAATACTTATTAAACTTCAACACCAGAGAATGCCCCCACAAGCAACACATGCATCATTCCCCACATCTTGTAAGTAAAAATATAACGGCAACGCTAGAGATTAACCCCGTCTCAATTATCCACCGAAAAAGATTCCATCGGGCGTGAAAGGCAACATAACGGTAAAAATTATATGAATGGATCACTGAAATCGAAAGTGACAGTATCGGAAACGAGAAACAAAATATTCTTTTCCGGCCTTCCATATGCCCGGAGCACAGTGGCAGAGGCAGATGTACGAGTTGCATCAATGTGCAGATGATGCTTCTCCGTGTACTGTTTTTACAGAGGCAGGCATGTTTCTAATTAGAATACAAGCAAATATTCCATCATCACATTGAATGGGCAATATTGAGGTTTAAAGTCAGTTTGGTTTTGCACGTTTCTAATTAGAATACAAGCAAATATTCCATCATCACATTGAATGAGCAATATTGAGGTTTAAAGTCAGTTTGGTTTTGTAGGTTGTAGGTTGTCTCCAGAGTTGTGAGTGAGTTGGGATTAACACCGCTTTTAACAGTATTTCAGTTATATCGCGGCGTGTCAGCTTAATGTGGGAGGAAAGCCCGAAGGGATGCAGGTCTCAGACGTTTACCACTTCGGTGAAACCCACGAGCACGGGTATGGTGCTGACAAACCTAGAAACATAATTGGGGAGAACCGGGATTCGAACCCACAATCATAGGTTTCTGGCGTGCCCAAGGGAATCGCGGCGCTTCAGACGACTGGGCCACCCGTGCCCCCGGTTATCTCCAGAAGGCTGCATGGTTGCTATTATTCAGCTAACATCTTTCTTCCATCATTTGTCACACATTCACCTGCTTGATTAATACCAATTAGAACAAAAAGTCTCAGATTCTGAAACAAAGAACACAAAACAAAGCTTCAACTAATCCTCAAATCCCTCCCCTAATCGGAACTAATCTATCGCCAGTCATCAATCCATCCACAAGCAGTTTACCCGTCCATCCATGAATCCATCTACCTAACCATCGATCCATAAACCATCCACATATCCATCCAATCAATCCATTTATCCATAATTTCGTTTAGTTAATCACTCCTGCCACCAATTTCCAGCAACCCACCCATCCATCCATTCATTAGTTAAATCAAGTGTGTCATTAAACTACCCATCCCTCAACCAAGCAACCCACCGTCTATCCATTAGTTAATTACCTCTGTAACCAACATATCCACCAATTCATTCATTCGTTAGTTAATTACCTCTGCAACCAACCCACGCATTAGTTAATCACCTCTGCAACCAACCCATACACCCATTCATTAGTTAACTACCTCTGCAACCAACCCATCAACCCATTCATTAGTTAATCATCTCTGCAACCAACCAATCCATCCATTCATCAGTTAATCACCCCTGCAACCAACCCATCCATTCTACAGTTAATCACCCCTGCAAACAACCCATCCATCCATCCATACATCAGTTAATAACCCCTGCAACCAACCCACCCATCTATTCATTAGTTAATTATCCCTGCAACTAACCAATCTGTTCATTAGTTAATCATCACTGCAACCAACCCACCCATCTATTCATTAGTTAATTATCCTTGCAACTAACCAATCCGTTCATTAGTTAATCATCACTGCAACCAACCCACCCATCTATCCATTAGTGAATCACCTCTGCAAACATTATAACCACCATTTATTCACTTGTACTGTTAATCTACCCATCCATTCACAAACCAGACAACCCGCCATCCCTCGCATAAGTTAATCACTCTTACCATCCATCTACCCATCCCTCCACCCCAATCAACCCACCATCCATCCATTAGGTAATCGCTTGTACTATTAATCTACCCATCCCTCCATAAACCAACCAAAACACCCACCCATCCGTTATTAAATCACTCCTTCCATCCATCTAACCATCCCTCAGCCAACCAACCAGCCAACCAATCCATCCATCCGTTCGTTAATAACTCCTACCATCCATCTACCCATCCCTTCACCAACCCACACATCAATCCAATCCATCCATAGCACGATGACAAATATTCTGTCTCAAGGAAGCAAAAGCGTGCCTCGAGTAGCTCCATCACTGATCTTCTCACCAAGACGCTTGGCCGTCTCCTCCCCAGTTATCAGGCTAATTGTACCGGACACCGCAATCGGACGGCGAAGTATGGTGATGGAATCCATTGGCTCGAGGCGAGAGGGGGACTAGAAGTTTATCAAATTACCACAACACTCGCTAACATGGTCCTCACCACATTTGCTTTAATCTAACACGCGAGTTCCAGTTACTAGAAACACTCACTTGTGATGTCTTGAGTAGCCATCTTGTAAACATGCTGTAATTCGTCGCATTTCCGGCTGCCATTTGTTAAAGGTCGTAATCTGTCTTATTGTTTAATCTAAAATACGAAATGGTTTCCAATGGTTATTCGAATTTCATTTGTAATCTCAATTTCCCAAAGACACATCTGTAAATTTACAACATTATTATTTACAATCTACTTTTAGTAACTTAATAAAATTATCATTTGCAGGTTTAAGTATGTTATGTTATGTTTTCGAAATATGACATGTTAGATATTAAAGTTTATATAACCACTAAGTCCATGGTAATAATATGGCGGGAATAAAACCACAAATAACATGATCAGCACACACAGGTATGATGCTATTCTTGAATACAAAATGAAAAAGAACAAGAAAGCCAATATCAATAGATAAAAAAACCCAACAAAAAACATTGACAAAAGTTTTCGCAATGTGCAATTAATTAAGACAAATTCTGTACAAAAACGGCTGTTTTTACCAGACCAATTCTAATCTTCAGCGTTGTGTGTTCCAAACGGTTATAACGAGAATCTAAGAATTCGCGACATTGTCCTAAAATACAGAGAGATCTAATTACTCGGCGACATGTTTGCTGTAATTACTTCTTTTGTATTTGCGTGTATACAGTCAGGAGGTAACTGGATACCGGGGTTTCTCCGAGACATACAAAAGTCGGAATAACAAGAACGAAAAAGGAATGTATAGTATTTTCCTATTATCCACCTACATCAAACAAAAAAACCCATCTCTTGGTTTCATGCCCTTATGGCGGACACTATTAAATAGTTATTACTCTCCCAGAGAATAGAAACGACAAGTAATTCATTCCCCGAGTCCACAGATGTAATATAATAACGTCATTACTACCGCGGAACGAGATTTCGAGAATTGGACGGAACTTCTAGCCCTAATATGAACTCTGTCAATATTTCACTGGCATGTGTGGACTGCAAAATAAATAAATCGCTTTATTTAGTTTTTTCCCTCAAAATGAACCGCACTTTTATGACAGCTTGATGACTACAGTATTCCGAAGAAGTTGATATTTTGTTATGATAGACTCAATGAATCGTTAAAGATTGTATTGATCGAACACCAGACACATTAAGTATAGAGAGAAACATTCAATATGGTCGCCAGCGCGGAAAATACCTTGCACATGATCTGGGTATTAATTTCGCCATTGGGTAGTCCGAAGCGGTCATTAATTCCCCGAGTTTGTGAAATAGATTTTATTGGTTTTGGGATGACCAGCTTTCAAAGCTATTACAGTCAATCATTTAAATTCATTTGTCACGGAGCAAAATCTCAGTTAAACGCCAATCCTGTCAAAGGAAAATGAAACGGGTGAAATATGTTGTCAATTTCTCGTGTCTATCAACGATGACACCCGACCAGTCACGTGACACCATCTTGGCAATACAATAGGGTGGTTTTGAAAGGGGCAGTCATTTTTCTAACTCGGTGGGATAAACGACTAGATTTAACAAATTGAATGATTTGAAAGGGACAATGATTAAACGACCACTCGGAATAACCACGTGAATAAAACGATTCTGCCAGCCACATATCAAATAGCTGATCTGTTAAAAAGAAATTAATCTTATTGGATTTGCAAATTGGATGCCACCGTTAAACCTGCAAATCATCCGCATATTTTCTAAATAGGAAAAGGTTATCAAAATACTAGGTTTTTCTTGGTCGACCAAATTACTATTTGGCGGAATAATGAAGCAATTAACGAGAGATTGATTGAAGAATGTGAAATGCAATGATACCCATAAAGAAGGATAAAAGTATTAAAGATGTTCAGCTAGGAAACCGATTTGAAGCTGAGGAGGGCTGAATTCATCTTTTATTTATACAATGATAGGAATACTAGATAATGCGATAGCAGTAATGTTAAACCCTTTATGATAAATCGCCAACTACGTATCGCTGCAGGGTTAGCTGGGAGGTAGGGGGCAAATGCGCCCTTACATGAGGATGGGATTATTCAAGTGTATATAGATGCACCGCTTGAATTCAACTGGAGTGAGTTGAGATGCAGAAGTTTTGAAGCCAGCTCGAGTACGAATTGGAATGAGCACGATTTGAACATGTTTGAGTGCGAATAGGGGTGCACAGGTATTGAAGTCAGCTAGAATATGAAAAGGAGTGGAAGGGTTTTGAAGTCACCTCGATTATGAATAGGGATGCACAATTGAAGTCAGATCGACCCGAATAGGGATGAACAGGTTTTGATCTCAGCTCGATCCCGAATAGGGATGCACACGTTTTGAAGTCAGCGAGGGTACAAGTAGCAATGATCACGTTTGAAGTCAGCTGAAGTACGAATATTGATGAACAGGTTTCAAGTAAACTCGAGTTTGAATAGGAGTGAACAGTTTTTGAAGTCAGCTTGTGTACAAATAGGGATGATGACGTTTGAAGTCAGCTGGAGTACGTATATGAATCAGAATCAGAATCAGTTCATTCTCATAAAACACAAAAGGTGGTACAAGAGCATATTACAATACATAATTATGTATATGTACAAAAAGCAGACAAGATGGCAGTTAATAAACAACATGTGATTACCTAGCATATTCAATACTAATGGACATTTTTACAATAAAAATATGGATGAACAGGTATTGAAGTCAGCTCGAGTATGAATAGAGCTGCACAGGTTTTGATCTCAGCTCGACTACGAATAGGGATGAACAGGTTTTGAAGTCAGCTAGAGTACAAATAGAGATGACCACGTTTGAAGTCAGCTGAAGTACGAATATGGATGAACAGGTATTGAAGTCAACTGGATTATGAATAGGGGTGCACTGGTTTTGATCTCAGCTCAAATACGAATAGAGATGAACAGGTTTTGAAGTTAGCTAGAGCACGAATAGAGGTGCACAGGTTTTGAAGTTAGCTCGAGTACGAATAGGGATGGTTAGGTATTGACGTCAGCTCGAGTACGATGTTGTGACTTCCCTGGAGCACCAGCCGAGATGCGATGGTTGAATTCTATGTCCAAATGAACCAATTTACTCGCTCCCATTTCAATGCAATGTTTCCTTATATTCATTAGTATTTTTATGTTCCATTCAGTCAGTGAATGTATTGTATTCACACCTATGTTTAAATGTAGGTATATACTTGCTTCACACCTACATCGCAATGAACACATCATCTCTGTAAACACGTACAGTCAAACACCATTGTGTCGAAGGTGAAGGGACCTACGTCGAGTTATTCGAGGTTCGTCAGAACCGAAAATAATGATTAAAGAAGGAATACATTGGGAACCATGCTTTTTCTTCGAGACCACCGTAAGTTCGACACAGCGGTGTTTGACAGTATATGATAAATATATAAACAGTGACTATCGAAAGTTGTATTTTTTATAGAAGCGTATTAGTGCCACATTCTGAAAAAATGTCCTCTGCGTAGACCAGATTTGCGTCTACGTAGATGATACTTACATCTACGTAAATGACACTTACATCTACGTAAATGATACTTACATCTACTTAGATGATACTTACATCTACGTGAATGATACTTACATCTAGGTAAATGATACTTACATCTACTTAGATGATACTTACATCTACGTGAATGATACTTACATCTAGGTAAATGATACTTACATCTACTTAGATGATACTTACATCTACGTTAATGATACTTACATCTACGTAAATGATACTTACATCTACTTAGATGATACTTACATCTACGTGAATGATACTTACATCTAGGTAAATGATACTTACATCTAGGTAAATGATACTTACATCTACTTAGATGATACTTACATCTACGTGAATGATACTTACATCTAGGTAAATGATACTTACATCTACTTAGATGATACTTACATCTACGTGAATGATACTTACATCTAGGTAAATGATACTTACATCTAGGTAAATGATACTTACATCTACTTAGATGATACTTACATCTACGTTAATGATACTTACATCTACGTAAATGATACTTACATCTACTTAGATGATACTTACATCTACGTGAATGATACTTACATCTAGGTAAATGATACTTACATCTAGGTAAATGATACTTACATCTACTTAGATGATACTTACATCTACGTGAATGATACTTACATCTAGGTAAATGATACTTACATCTACTTAGATGATACTTACATCTACGTGAATGATACTTACATCTAGGTAAATGATACTTACATCTAGGTAAATGATACTTACATCTACTTAGATGATACTTACATCTACGTGAATGATACTTACATCTAGGTAAATGATACTTACATCTACTTAGATGATACTTACATCTACGTGAATGATACTTACATCTAGGTAAATGATACTTACATCTAGGTAAATGATACTTACATCTACGTGAATGATACTTACATCTAGGTAAATGATACTTACATCTACTTAGATGATACTTACATCTACGTGAATGATACTTACATCTAGGTAAATGATACTTACATCTACTTAGATGATACTTACATCTACGTGAATGATACTTACATCTACTTAGATGATACTTACATCTACTTAGATGATACTTACATCTACGTGAATGATACTTACATCTAGGTAAATGATACTTACATCTACTTAGATGATACTTACATCTACGTGAATGATACTTACATCTAGGTAAATGATACTTACATCTACTTAGATGATACTTACATCTACGTGAATGATACTTACATCTAGGTAAATGATACTTACATCTACTTAGATGATACTTACATCTACGTGAATGATACTTACATCTAGGTAAATGATACTTACATCTACTTAGATGATACTTACATCTACGTTAATGATACTTACATCTACTTAGATGATACTTACATCTACGTTAATGATACTTACATCTACTTAGATGATACTTACATCTACGTATATGATACAATAATTGTGAGTATCATTACTCAGACAGTGATATTGTTCGTAAGTAGATGATACTTTCTTCTACGCGGATTATAATATCATATACGTTGATGTGAGTAGTATCATCTACGAAAATAACAGTATGGTCTACGTAGATGTAAGTATCATCTACGCAGATGCTATATTATTAGAATGTGGCACAAATAAGCTTCTATACTTCTTTTTAAAGTTTTCCTAAAACAACAGCACGTTTTTTACTCAAATTCTGCAGTGAGCGATGCGGACCCCCAACGTGGTACACACACAGAGCGCAGTCGTACTTACTTTGACATTTGGACGTTTAATGATTGATATATCACAACTTTATCTATTCATACGTAACGAACCCAGTCATAAAGCCAGTCAAATGTAAGTAATACAAAAATACATCCAATGTTTAACTTTTTACGGTTTGTTTCCGAATTTCTTAATATTCCCACGAATCACAAGCAGCGTACGCCAACCAACTGACATCGTCCCAATTGAAAGGAACTTTTTACTGTCGGCGCAGCGATTGACGCCAGTTCTCAAACCGTCCCTGTTAATCTAATGGCGTAAAATATTAAAGTAATGAACTGGGTTCGGTCTCAAACAGCAATAATTATCTCTCAACTGGAATACATTCTCATAATAATGTGTTACGCACTGGTGCAAATACACCCTACAAGCAGGATTCTGATTTATTAACGGCTGCTTAATTAGTTACATGAGAAAGATTTAGTATCGGTCAATTTTGAAACGCATGTAATTTGTATTTAAATGTCAACTACGGGAGTGCCCATTTCATTTCTTGTAAATTTGTCTCCCCTGCTGAGAATTTGAATTCAATACTTGTAGGTTTAATTATACCCACGATGAAGAGTAATGGAAAAATGTTTTTGTGTGTATGTACATCCCTTTGATCCCCATGTTTTGCAATATATAACTCAAAAGCTTGATATATGAATGAATTATTGGCTAAACATTTTTTTGCTCAAATGAACCCAATCTAGTTTAAACTGATGCGGTGTTTTCTGTTACTAATGAGAAAACATAAGAATATGTGGCGTTTTCTAAACATGCCTATTTAAAATAATTTTGTAATATTGAAGCGAACTAAGTGAAATATGAGATGAGAAAAAAATCCGTTTTAAAGTCGCAAGATAACATTTCATCTTGTTAATGATGATGATGATGATGATGATGATGATGATGAAGAGGCTGGTTGGGCTCATCATCAGCTCAGGGCCCCTGCCCCCCGTACACACAGCCTAGACAGCGAATGAGACTTCACCCAGGAAGCACTGCCTAGTCCAATCCACCCAGAACTTTTCGGAGAATGTGAAGAGTCCCCAACACTGAAGCCTTCTGCATTACCCAGATTGTCAGAAGGGCTGTATTCCTGGTAGAAAACCCGTGTACTCTCCCGATGTCAGTCAACAGATCGGGAGGTTCCAAACCTAAAGCACCGAGAACAATGGGGAATCGGACAACTTGGTATTTATATTTACAGATTAAAATAAACAATACAGCAAAGAGGGTTTGGGTGATCCTGGCACAGTCAAGCTGGTTAGGCTCATCATCAGCTCTCTACATATTCCGGGTCTTACCATGGATGGACCTCTGTGTCAAAACCACAAGCATGGCGAAGACGATAATAAAATGACAGAGCCGCCCCATCATGTCGCTTAAGATACTGTGTCTGTGCCAAAGCTGGGCATCCACTCACAATTTGTTGTACAGTCATTAAATTCATTACATAATCTGCATTCACACATTGACGGTTTCGAGTTGGAAGTGACTGGTCCTGAGCAGCAAACAGAAAGCCTTCTGTTTCACTATTCAGGCCAGACGACTTCATCCAAGCGAAGGACTCTGCAGGATTGCTGAACTTCTCAACACACTGCACATAAAATCGATGCAGTGTTCTTCCAGAAAGCCTGGGCCGATTTGATATGGCACTTCGCTTGGTTGACATTCATTTCTGTACCGTCAAGCAGTACAGAACCATCAACAAAATCTACACCGACATTGAGATTATGTCCCGCATCATTGGCTCGTTTTAGAAAACTGTGGAATGCCTTGTTTTCATCATGAATCTTAAAATGCTTCACAATCGAATCATCAGACAAATAAATGTGTGCAAAAGTGCACAAAACAAGTCTATCATGAAGAGCCTCCACATTAATCAAGGGTGGTGGGATCTATTGTCTGACATAATTCTTCGTGTGAGGGTGTCAGTTCCCTGAATTTCTTGTTTCATCCAATCAACAACACCAAAAGAATACGAAAGGACGGGCAAAGCATAAGTATTTGTGGCTTTGACTTTTTTGCGAGCGTTCAGCTCTGAACTCCAGATTTTGTTAGTCTACATTTGTTCTCTGCCCGAAGTTTTTCCTTGATATGGGCATTCTGGAGTTTGTCCCTAATCTGCATCCCTAAGTACGTAGAGGCCTGACCTTCCACGAGACGGTCAATAATTCCTCCTCCAAGTAAACTGACTGATCCACCCCCTTCTACCTTGCGACGTTTCAGATGAAGAATGTTGCATTTGTCGAGTCCAAAGGACATGCCGAAATCATTAGAAAAAAACTCGACAAGCAGAATCTATTTTTTGAGTGTGGATCCTCCATTTGCAATAAGTTCAAGGTCATCCATGTAAAGGAGGCAAGTAAGGGGTGTTGGGGAACTGTGCTGTAGAGGTCCAGGATGATAACCTTCCTCTTTGCTAAGCAAAAAGCTTAAAGCATTTAATGACAAATAGAAAAGCAAAGGACTGAAAGAATCGCCCTGAAATATTCCTCTTCAAATAGAAATTGGTTCCGAAGTCACCACCTGCCCCTGCGAATACATCTCAAGTTAAGTTGACCAGAAATTCATTAAAGACTTGCGTAAAACAAGTAGTTGCTCGGGGAGGTCAGTACATTCCAGTGACTTCAAAATCCTTTCGTGAGGTACAGAATCATAAGCTTTTCTGTAGTCTATCCAACACATCGAGATGTTACGGTGATAAGTTTTAGTCTCTTCAAGGATCATTTTCTGAACCAGCAATTGATCCTTACAACCCCAACATCCCTCTCTGGCTCATTTCTGCTCCATGTAGATAATGTCATTCGAAGCGCAGTACGATGACGCGAGATCTGTAAGACACCCTGTGAATAGTTTGTACTGTGTGTTCAAACAAGTATTTGGGTGGACGTTTTTAGGGTCAATCAGATCACCTTTCTTTGAAATAAGTATTGAGGGGGCACGGGTGGCCCAGTCGTCTAAGGCGCCGCGATTCGCTGTGCAGAGTTGCGTCCCCTGGACACGCCAGAAACCTATGATTGTGGGTTCGAATCCCGGTTCGCCCCGATCATGTTTCTAGGTTTGTCAGCACCATACCCGTGCTCGTGGGTTTCACCGAAGTGGTAAACGTCTGAGACCTGCATCACTTTGGGCTTTCCTCCCACATTAAGCTGACACGCCGCGATATAACTGGAATACTGTTAAAAGCGGCGTTAAACCCAACTCACTCACTCACTCCTCAAGTGTTTGAGCAGCAGCATACACGCAACAGTTAATGTCATGCACAGAGCAGTCCGCACTGCGAGTAACAGAAGTAATGCCATTTAATTCATTAAGTTGATTCTATAGAAATGATTGGTTAATTTGTTTCATTGGCCTCCGTTTCTCAATCGGTAAATCACAGGTTAGATTATAAAATGGGATAAACAAAATATACAAAGGATCATCAGAAAGCAGAAGGGTCGAAAGAGGGGGAAGACCCAAAATGTTCGAGGACAACATCAGAAATGTCCTTTTGTCTGCCCATGAGTGGGTCATCAGGTAGTTTAGGGAGAACAATGCAAACGTCCATTTGCAATTACGGGTCTTTTTACAGAGTTTAGTAAGGCGTCATTGAGACTATTAATTTTACAGAACTACGATAAAAATACGAAAAGTTATCGTGCATATTTAATGTGATACGCTTGGTGAGATGTATTTTTGAATTTTAGAAAATAAATAACCAGTTTGAATCCGTGCATGTGCATTTCGTGAGGTGATGGAGGGATTCGATATTCTCGAGGCAACTGAAATATAGCAGAAGTGGGGTGTAGTAGATCAAGTGCAAAAGATTCTTGCGGAACCAAATGGTAGTAGTAGTAGTAGTTGTAGTCAGTAGTAGTATTCAGTAGTAGTCAGTAGTCAGTAGTAGTAGAAGTCAGTAGTAGTCAGTAGTAGTAGTAGAAGTCAGTACTAGTCAGTAGTAGTAGTAGTAGTAGTAGTCATTAGTACTCAGTAGTCAGTAGTAGTCAGTAGTAGTGTGATTGTGTTGGGTTTAACGCCGCTTTTAACATTATTCCAGTTATATCGCGGCGTGTCAGCCTAATGTGGGAGGAAAGCCCGAAGTGATGCAGGTCTTAGACGTTTACCACTTCGGTGAAACCCACGAGCACGGGTATGGTGCTGACAAACCTTGAAACATAATCGGGGCGAACCGGGATTCGAACCCACATTCATAGGTTTCTGGCGTGCCCAAGGGACGCAACTCTGCACAGCGAATCGCGGCGCCTTAGACGACTGGGCCACCCGTGCCCCCAGTCAGTAATAGTAGTAGTAGTAAGTAGTAGTAGTAGTCGTAGTTGTAGTAGTCAGTAGTAGTGTGTCTCACAGTCTATAGTATTTCACGTTCCGGCCAGCCCTTACTGTAATGCTTCATCCCCAAGTGAAGCAAGTAGAGATTTTCCACAGGTTCACTCCTCACTGGGGCTCATTTCAATTATATGTACTAACTTGTTTCTATCAAATGACAATATTATGTGTTTTCAGAGACTAAACGTTAGTAGCAACAGTAGTGGTGGTAGTAGTAGTAGGGGTAGCGGTGGTGGTCGTGGTAGTAGTGGTAGCAGTAGCAGTAGCAGTGGCAGTGGCAGTAGCAGTGGCAGTAGCAGTAGCAGAAGCAGCATAAGTAGTAGTGGTGGTAGTAGGGGTAGCATTGGTGGTCGTGGTAGTAGTGGTAGCAGTAGCAGTAGCAGTGGCAGTGGCAGTGGCAGTGGCAGTAGCAGTGGCAGTGGCAGTAGCAGCAGCAGTAGTAGTAGTAGTAGTAGTAGTAGTAGTAGTAGTAGCAATAGGAGTATTGGTAGTAGTAATAGTAGTAGTAGTAGTCGTACTAGTAGTAGTTGTTGTAAATTGCGTAAATCAAAGCTCATGTCAATCACTCGATTGCCCGGTCCAGACTCGATTATTTACACCCGTCATATGGCTGGAATGTTGATGAGTGCGGCATTATATGTAACAAACAAACAGTGATAGTAAAGTAGCAGCAGTGTTATTGATAGTGGAGGTGCTACTTTTATTTCGAATTGAGAATCAAGGTCGAATTTGGGCTTTCAGTTATTTCCCTTTTGTTGTCAGGACAACATATATGATCGATGATGGGATTACCCAATTCTGATTCTTACTCTGATGGCACCATTCCGCTGGGTTTTCCAATGTAGGTAATGTGGGACGTCTAGACAGACGTTATTTCGAACTTTCCTCAAATGAAACGTGGCGATAAAATCCACCGACCTGAATAAAGTATACATTTAGGATTTGACATTACAAACCTTGTCAAAACCTTACTAGGCTGAAAACAGTCGCCGACACACTGCAAACCTAAGGTCCAAAGTCCAACTATGGTTTCCGTATCAAATACATCACCATCGATGATGTGTGTGTGTGTGTGTGTGTGTGTGTGTGTGTGTGTTTACGTGTGAGTGAATATTTCTTTACGCCACAGTCAGCACCATACGCAATAGTTCAGTGAGATATAGTGTTAAAACTGGACAGGCGTCTCGGCTATATCAACTGAATGGGTATCGCTTCACAACACGTCTATAGGCACAGGTGGCACAATCGTTTAAGGCGCCGCAATTCGCTGTGCAGAGTTGCGTCCCTTGGGTACAGAAACCCAGGATCGTGGGTTCGAATCCCGGTTCGACCCGATCATGTTTCTAGGTTTGTCAGCACCATACCCGTGCTCGTGGGTTTCACCAAAGCGGTAACCGTCTGACAGATGCATGGTTTCGGGCTTTCCTCCCACAATAAGCAGACACGCAGCGATATAACGTGAACATAACTGGAAATAACTAGAACATAACTGCCGGATCACAAACGTACAAGACAAGGCTGCAGATATTTTACATTTTTATTGATGACAAAATAGGAATGTCTCCACGAAATATTGCAAAAGTGACACAAAATATACAGGCCACTAGGACGCATAGCAATACACTGTTTAACCCGAGGGTAAAATGACATCATTTCCGTTACACATGCGCAGAAGGAAATTTCTATGTTAGACCAAGTCTTCAGACAACAGAGTTTCCACCAAACCATTGATTTTAAAGATCTGACCAATTTTGCAGTTTCCGAGAATGGCAAATTTATCAATTTGATTAAAATGATGTACATGGCACAAAAGATGGCACGTTTTATTTCAAAATTTAAGAATAATTTATGAAAATAATCAAACAGTGGCAAAATTGAAACTGATTTAGATAAAATCTAAATAACAATGACTACAACTAAATCATTAGTAGATGGGGGAAATATGGCGACAAAGTGTTCGCTGGTGATACATCGTCATACAAATATATACGTTATCAAAATATTCACATTCAAACGAGTTATTATCCATCACATTTGGGTGGAGAAATGGTGAAAATGAATCTCACATTTGTTAGTCATTTTTCACTAACATGTATATTATCTAGTGTCGCCATTATAATGACGTCACTAAATTACGTCATCAAAATCTGAACACGATAGGACGAGACCGAAACAAGAATGATATGAAAAATGAAAAATATTATAAAAACAAATGATATATTTATCATAGCTCAAGGACAATAATACTTTATATATAGTGTGATGCTTTATCGAATAAACCATATCTCATAGATTTCGGCAGTAATAAGTAGATCCGTTGAAATGAATCCTTAATCAACAAGTTGAAGAGGTAGTAATTATGGATAATGTTTCATGTCAATACCCATATTGGGAATAGCTCATTATTGGAGCTCGGTGTGCACCCAAGCGTGAAGCATTTCCCTTCATCGATCTTTGTCATCCGGGCACCGTGAAAGAGGCAGGCAATCTTCACAGTGTTCGTTCTGCAAACGTTCTTAACCTTGGCATATTTTTCAATGGACGTTTGACGAAACCCTTATCAAATGAACTTTCAATACATAAATCTAATAATTCAGAAAAAAACACTTAATTGTTGCTACAATTATTATGCACAGTTATAAGCGTCGGAATATATTATATGATATCGTGTTAAAAGTTATAATACTTCTTTTAGAATACTTGAAAAGATATTTAGTGTAAGATTTGGCTCGGAAAATTCAAGAAACGTTTCTCGGGCAATTTGTGAATGATATTTGTTTACACATTTTAAAGAAAAGACATGATTATGAGGATGGGGTGGGCGTATGTGTGTGTGTGTGGGGGGGGGGGGGGGGGAGGGGGGGGCTTTGATTGGATGTTTTCGTGGCTTGATTACTACGTGTTTTTCAGTACGATCTTAATGGTCACGGGATAACATCCGGGTATGTAACGTCATGTTTTTAAATGTGTCATTAAAAGTACTTATGCCCGAGTCTAAAACCATCTCGCCCACAGTTTATTTTTTGTTTCGCCTCCCTGACTATCGTGAATATGAGCTTTTATACCTACGCCAGCTATATGAAATCTACCATAAGTGAATTATTCAATGATGTACAGCAATCGGCAGTTTTTAATCGACTAGATTTAGGGATGACATTGCATTATGAACGCTGGAGACATTTACTCTAATGTAAAATGTCATTAGCTTGAACACCAAGCAAAACAAATTCCATCTAAAATTATGCCACTTAAATTTGAAAATTAAAGCTAAATTTAGAACGCTATTGACTATGAGTAGTCTCTATCTTTGGCCGTCTACTAGATACTAGATATTTGGTTGAACCAATGAGAGCACCATAGTGTAGCTAAACGTTTCTAGTGTCTGTGATAAAATATTTTTTAGAGTTAAATATGAAAACATGGTAAAAGCTGGCTTACGTTAAACGTTTAACAATTAGTATGCAAGTATACCGCCAAAAATAGTGAGTGAACATGAATATTTTTAGGGATATATTTAAGAAATTGTGTCACATCAAAAATATAACCCAAAAAATATGCACGATCCCTAACAGTTTTTGTTCAGTATATATATCCTACTCAACTTTTCATAGCGATATCCTTCGTGTCGGCGTTTATATTGGATGCTTCATGACATTCGCATACACATTTCCATTGTAAGAGGTTTCTCAGCAATAGGAAATATATCCTATCCCTATGAACGTTGAGTAGCATATATTATGCATTTAAGGGACACTGTGGTTTGGGTGATTCCTTTTTGATTAAATTAGTCACGACGCTCTGTTTAATTATTATTCAGCATTCAGATACTGGCGACTCTGATGACCTTTCTCACCGTAGCGCACGTTGTATGCGATATACTGAATGTGGTATAATCTTAGTAACCGACTTAGTAACGTCAGTGGTTTATACAGGCATTATAAAAAACCCAACATTTGTAATTATATTGCAGAAAACACAACAATATGAACACCATGTCAGTAACCAAGAGCGCGTGAACAATGAGGTGCGACGCGACGCGATGATATGCGAAACATCGGCGTGTTCGTTTTGAATTCATTTTGCCTTTATCTTATCAACAATAATATGTCACCATGTTGCTAATCATAATACGATATGATATTAGTATCAGTGCTCTGATTCTAGCCGCAACACTTACTCATTTTGACTTATATCCAGGAAATATTATGATACGTATTCTGGATTTTAATTTTATTGTATATCGCCAACTGAAAGCAATTTTGAATGCGATCGTGCCACTTGAATTCCGTTCCGTCGCGTCGCACCATGTACTGTGAACACGCCCTACAATTCTAGCAGACATACAATATATGCATTTATACCAATATGAAGCAACACTTCCGTCTAAGCGTCTGAGATTACATCTAACGTGTGGTAGATCCAAGTTTTGACATTCATCATTGTTATAGAGATTGAGCTGTATTTGTCACAACCATCATAAGTAGTGGCAAATGTTCCGCCAGTGTTTTATAAGTACAACACACAGACCACACACACCAAGGGCGCACACATCTCAAGTGTAGTGAAATCTAATCTAATGTCGTACGTACATGAACAACCCTCTTCTAACCTAACTCGTACGCTTGTGCAGCTGGCCTGCTCAGTTGTCTGCCTTCCTGACCTTGACCTTGCATCAAATCTGCCGTTCGTGAGTATGCCACGTTTTGCGCTTGCTGCACGTTCTAAACAATATGATCAAGCCAATATTTCTTCTTGGAGGCATATGTACAATGTCCGCCTCCTATCTAGGTCGGGCTGTGGTACTCTAAGTCCTTAGTTAGTAGTTACAGTCGTCCCTAAACGGGAGGCTAGTACCATTAGAGACAGGGTAGCTTCCATGCAGATCCAGAAGCCAGGTCAACTATGACCTCTACGTTTTCTGAGACCTTGAGTTCTGAGACATTGCTCTGACAGTGTCAGAGGAGTCAAGATGGCGGGCTGTCACGTGACAACCTGTCGCTATGACAACTAGATATGTTGTTATGGTGACGATCACTGGACTTCATTCTGCACCATTGGGAGGTAGGGAAAGCGGGCGCTGCTCAGAGTATGGGGTGGTGGGAAGGTTTCAAAGATGTCTCGATGATTTGACCGACCGTCAGAGAGATCTGAAAAAAGTAACAAACAAGATTGAATACAAAATGTAACCATTTTCAACATGTAACATTCAAAGATCAGGTATAAACAGAGAAAGTTCGTACAGCTATGACGATGTATCCTATGGTGTTAACTCACCTGGTGTCTTCTTTCCCGAGTCACACTGGCTGTGTTTATCGCCGTCTGAGTCTTGGTCGATTGAATCTGAAACATAACTCTCTCTTTAGCAATGAAGTCCTTGTTCAGCAATATTTAGCAATATTTCAGCAATATCACGGCGGGAGGGAGGGGGGGGGGGGGGGGGGGGGGGGGGGGCACCAGAAATGAGCTTCACACAATGTACCCATGTAAGGTATCGAACCAAGATCATGAGCGAGCGATTTAACAACTAGGCCACCCCACCGCCCCCTGTCGTTGTAAAATATGCCAAGTTTAATGTACACTAAACAACTGCATTTGTCCCGGTTCGTATTTATCGTATGTTATTCAGCATAGCTTCTTTCATTTTAATAACTTTTACAAGATGTCCAGAATGCACCGTCCATTGAGCTCGTAGATACGAAATCGTGGGGGGTTTTAATCCATGTTATGGCTGATAGATAATTTCGATACAATTGTTTGTAATGACATATAGGAGCATCAGTTTCGCCTGCTTGAAATGCATGTTGAGAATGACCAGTGATTTCCTGACGCAGAATCAACTGCAAGAACAACAGCATGACATCGTCATAATGATTTAAAACGGGAATATGTAACACTCACCTGCGTTATTTCTGGTAGACTCTGGGCTGTTTGGGGCCTTGCACGTGTCGAGGGGTACTCCGGGTTGACCTCCTTGTTGGGCCAGAACCTCCAACTGTTCCTGAATCCTCCTCCGAGCTTTCTTCTCCTTCTTCAGCCTCTTCTGCAGGATCACTACAGGAAAGGAGAAAGAATTGTATATGATGAGGAAGATCGAAACAGAGGAGAGAAGTTGTATATGAAGAATCACGAGTTAGTGCGGAATAACGCCATTTTGGACATTATTGCAGTTCTCTAACCGCATGACACCATGATGAAGGGGGAAGCCGAAAGTTAACATCAGCAGATCCTAGGACAACCAAGGGACACAACTCTGAATTCCAGCTCCTTAGATCAGATAAGGATCACTATAAAGAGGTCATTTCAATACTTCACGGGAAGCCGTTGTATGATAATGGGGAAGTTTAGGGATAATCACCAATTAGCTGTTAATTAACGTTGATGATTCCCTTCCCTTATTTGATACAGAGAATGAATGCATGAAAGGCATCTGTTATTCAACGCATGTCGTGTCCGATTAGAAAACTAAACTGGGACTCCTGTAATAGTACGGAAGCCTTTTAGGGCCATTTGTGTTTTTATTTTTCCCTTGAAATTTCAAGATAGTAAGTGGATATTTCAAGATGATATGTTGAAATATCAAGATACTAAATTGAAATTTCGAGATACATACATTGAAATTTCAAGATAAAATTAAATAATTTCAACTTATATCAAGTTTTCAAGATCATTGTCTTGAAATTTCAACTTTGTTTGTATGTTGAAATTTCAACTTTGTATCTTGATGTTTCAACAAAGCATCCTGAAATTTCAACTAGTAACTTGAAATGTCCAGGAAAAAATAAAAAGCAAATGGCCCTTAACGGATTCCGTAGTAATCGTGTTGTCTTTCTGTGTCTACGTGTCTGCTCACCTCTGTTCTTCTGTTCGTCCATGAGCTGCTTCTCCGTCTGTTCACGAGCTTCCTTCTCTCTCAACAGCTCCATCTTCAGCTCAGCTGTAACAGAGCAACGACACCATTAGAACATCACGCGAGAAACGTCAGGATTATTTAGGACATCACGTCACAACCTTCGTACATACACCCCGGGAGAATGGACCATTCAACAAGGCGACCTCAGTGCTAACACAGTCGTAAAACACAGGTATCGTTACAGATAGTCGTTACGCTAAAATCGCTTTGTGAAATAGTTTCCTTGGCTTTAAATTACCTCACACTTTATCACAAACAAAATGAACATTTACTCAAATATTTCGCAAATACACAAACGCGTATATGAAGAAGGTAAACAGAAAGACCGTGTTCCACAACCTTTAACGAACGTGAAGAAAAGTATTGCATCTTAAACGTTACCAAAGCAAACGACCTTGACATTGCACACTTGTCTTGACAGAGTCTACCCCCGTTAACAAAGCGGAAAGGCAATATAATTCACCAATATATATCGACTGCAATCGCGGCAATTGAAGGTTAATTGTTTCCCTCCTAAATACAATTAGAGATTTGATCATTGTTTTAGATTATACAGCGAATGAACTGAACAACACTGCTACATAATTCATCAGCAATCGTCTGCAGCCAGCTCCGATGTTTATTACAAAGAGAAATCCTTCTGCACCACGGGCCAATAAATAACGCATTTAATACTTAATAAATATGCACCGAGTCACACAGAACTCAAAAAGCAGTCTTTAAAGACCCACACACTTTTTATTGAATGACATCCGTGTTAGATGTTCCACAAACAATCCAATATCAACGCTTCTTTGCAATGCATTTATTTGTACAGCGCTTCAATGATCGATCAGAGCCCCACACCGACTTAAACTCGGAAACAGAACTTGTAAATTCAATCCAGTTATACTGAATACGTTTCATTGCAGGAGACAGCTATGTGAAACAGAAGGGGATTTTATTCATTTAAGCAATCGACTATAACCAGATTGAGATGGATCCCGTCGTCTGTTCCAGCAACTCTGCTATTATTCTCTCCTTTGTCACTTGAAGACAATCTACATTTCTCAATGTCTCTGATAAATCAATAACACAGCCAGGCTTTTATTCCTTAACCGAGAACAAACCCACTACGTTTCTCGATCACTTAAATTTTAATCTTTCATTTGATTCTTGAGCAAGACAATTGCAATTTTTTTTGGTTTTCTACATCAATATAGTTTAGTATTTGTTTATATATCTTTGTGATTTTAAACTGTAGTTTTATAATGTAAGCTTGTTATGTGTCAGCTTGTGAAAATAACATGTTTGTTGGCCATGAAGTTTATAGATTTCAAATTGTGCACGACGTCCACTGTTTCTGCATTGTTATACAGCATTGATGTACATGCGTTCTATGTATTGATGATATTTAATATAATAAACGAATAAAGATAACAATTAATCTACGAAAAAGGATAACAATTAATCTTTGGCCTTCGTTTTTTGTACATTTTATAGGATTCGTCCATGTTTTACTGCAGGTGGACGTTTCACGTGGCTGTCCTCCGGCACGTTTGCATTATATTTTAAGCATACCTTAAAATTGCCGGGACAATAAAAAACTGTTCGTTGTATCAATCAGTTCGGTATAAGCGTGTTCGTTATAAACATAGTTTACTGTACTGATGGTTCCGTAGTGTGCAATTATTCGGTGTCTGTAGTCCTTAATCTGTTTCGTGTCCACAAAACATGTAACGTCAATGAAAGAGAAAATCTCGAGTTTCTGTCTGAACAGATGACATCGGGCGAAAAAGGCAGGAAGGCACAGAATTTGATTTAGCTCAGGTAGAAAAAAACATGAAAGACTCCGACCAACCATCACGCCCTGTCTTCGGATCCCGACCGTAACCAGTGATTATCACAACCCACCCACCCAACCCCACCCCACCCATGCCTTGACTTTACATCTCCACCCTAACCATCCACTTAACATCAGATCCAGACCCTAACGGCCCCAGGCGTCATGACACAACCACCCTAGCAGCCACATCGGCATCACACAACCACCCCCACAACCACCGTCACATCCTCAGATCTTCATCCTAACCAACCCTCATCACCACATCCTGTCACCTCTTCCAATCCTCCAATCCCAACCTTCGGTCTGCCCCTACCCCCCCCCCCCCCCTCCTCCTCAACCCCCTTCACCCCCTCCTCCATCCCCGTCACCCCCCTCCGAGTACCTCCGAGTAAGTTCTGTGCCAAGTGACGTGTGTAACGTCCCAGTCATGTTCACCCGAACAAGGCCAGTATGTGTACAATTGTGCGTTGATTGAAGCCTCATTTGATGCAATTTAATCAAAATCGTATTAAACGATCGGAACCCTCAATCTACAAAAAACTACAACTCTGCTTGAGAAATGACTGTAAAATCAAATTTACACCTAACATGAAAGTCGACAGGACAGCGAATCAAGCGCTTCATTGGGCTCCGAACGAAAAGTGAAGTCTCCGCATGCTTATCACTGATATTCCCAGCATCTGGCAGTCTGCGTAGAGTCACCCTGATTGGTAATCCCACCTACTTCAATCACTGAATCAGAAAAAGCCCCAATGATAACTGAGACCTCGTCCAGGCCTATCTTTATCTAATTGCAGTTATTGTTATTCATCGCGATCCATGGATTTTTCTAAATTATTGTCTTCAGGCTTTCCCGATGTTACATTTGACAGAGTCACATAGCGGTCGGCCGAATCGTAATCCTATCAGTAAACCGCACTATTATTGATGGCATGGCGAAATTACGCCACACGTAGATGAAGCTGATTTGAATTTTCGCGCAAGCCAACTCTGAAAACACGATAAACGTCGATTTCCAAACGACTGATCAAAGCAAATGCACATGTGGCCGTCGTAATGGGTCGTTTGACAAAGTCTGAAATATTATTGTTTCTTCACGTCAAGACCCAAATACAAGACTTTGATTTACAGGGACCAGGAGCCCTATCTTCTGTTACAGAACACTAAATTATCTCCTCATTTTCTTATTTATTGGCCTTTAATTTATTTTTGAGATGAATCAGACTCCTCGAAGTACGTTTGACTCGGCGGCGATCTGGGATTATGACGAAGAGGCTAAACAGAAATGAGAAATTTTCACATTCCGCGCTCGAGCGATGATAGATTTGTATGCTTCGTCACCCCCATTGAACGACCAACGAAGGTAGAATCAGGAATAGGAGTAAATCACTGTTTTTCCTTCTGGTCATAATGACAAAGCATTATCCACCGCGTTAATGAGCAATTTCTCTCATTCCGTCTCAGTCACAGCAAACCCCGACGCCTCACCAGGAAAAATGTAATAAAATGTTTAAAATAAACGAGAGTAACGTGACGGTTTTCCAATAATTCTCACAATGAAAAGCCCCATCACGACTCCTTAAGCACTGCAAGACTGATGCAGATTGAATCTGCTAGTTTCAGACAAAGGCCCCAGGAAATGATTTCTACATTGAGTACTCTGTGATAGAGGCGGAATTTGGAGCAGCGACGGAGTAAGGACAAGTGACGACGCTGTGAGGAGCCATGGAACCACCAAACCAGGTGTGGACAGGCGAGATCAGGTCTTTGGGGTCGGAGCGGGTAGAGCCATCCATCATTATCTGGCTTCTTGTATTGAGACCGATCGACTTTGGTGACAGGATCAGAAAGGAATGGCAAATACGATATTCAAGACCATGTTATTGACACAAGGTGTCGTTCACAATAATAGATTCCTTCTGGAGTTGGACTCCGCAAGGTGTGGGTTAATGGACCTATGATTGAGTAATGGTCGTGAATTGTTGCAAATCAGCTGCTTGATACGAATCGGAGTTCAAATTGCGTTTCCTAATAAGGAAAATAAAGGGCGCTTGTGATTATCTCAACGGGGGAGCATTGAGGGGATTGTTTCCTTTAGTTATGCCCTCAGAAACGAGGGCTTGCCATTGAGAACGGTCATCAAATCCAAATAGCAAACCCTTCATTTCCCTCGGTTCTTGGCAGTTATAACATGAAACAAGAAACAAGACATGAGTTAAAAGTAAATGCCTATTTATGCATCCGTCAAATTCCTGAACTCTTTACGTTTGGGAAATTTAAAAAGTTTAGAATTAGTAAAAACATGAATTTCTGTTGCTGGCAAACGTGAATAAATCAGTTTTTGCACTGCAAAAAACATGTTTCAGGTGTGTTTTGTTATTTATTTAACTTCAAATGTTCAAAAGAGTCGTATAAATCGGTTTACCAATTATTCCCTTCCTCCGGAGCAATGGGTACGATGGAACAGGGGTATAAAATGTATTCCACAGATCTATTCACATCCTTTAACAAGATAAATGATGGACAAACCATTCACGCACCTTTTTGCTCTCGCTGTCAGGTAATTAATACTTCTATTTAAAAGAGTAATCGACACAGCGGATTCTATGGTGCACCTCTCCTAGTGAGACTATCACCGACTCGATGAACCGCACAATCGTAAGGGTCAAAGCTCGCCGCAAGGGGGTCAGGCCAGACCAAGGGGGGCAGGGGTACCCATGGGGTTCACCTAGGGTGATACGATGCTGAGATGGTTGTGCTAATCTCTACACTGACCAAGGGTCAGTTGGGATGACCACAACGCGATCGCCGTGACCACTAATTAGAAACATGTACATCCGTAACATGGGAAAGGCGGGTTTTTACGACCACAGCAGACCAAGCAGACTCGTGGGACTGTGAATCTGAAAACATTTGTCAGGTCACGCCGGACATTACTGTGATAGAGTGTCAGGTGGGTCAATTAAAACCCGGGGGGTGGGGCGGGGGGCAAATGCATCCCTAATCACAATGAGAACACGAATCAAACACCATGAGAAAGCCAGAAACACGAAATACGATCCCGCCGTGTTCTGTGTGAATGAGTCGAAGCATAGGTAAAACAAATTATTTCATTTCATGCTACATTGAAAAGCAGTACCCGGGTTTGAACTGAGGCCCTCTTTTCATTAATCGAGACGAGTGTTACAATGGCTGTCTCAAGGGACAATGGTATCATGTTGACTCGAGGGGGGTTCATTTTCCCCTCCCTCATCCTCGGGCCAGTGTGGTACGCCATCCATCTACCGCCGAGTTCATCGTGGCTCTAAGTACAGATAACTGTCAGACGTCCTATAGTAAATCTCTGCATGCTTGAAACCGACTGTAATATTTCTGCCAAATTTTCTCCCATACCATAAATATTCCGGATAATGACTTTTCAATCCTGTCAGGCCTACCGCTGATTAAAGCAATTATATTTGAATTCCGATTGCAGTAAGTGTTATAAAAAACAGTTCCAAGTTTCGTGTTGAGTGTTGTCCTTTCGATTTAGACGTAAAATATACAGTGTGAGATGACGTGTGTGATTTATTTATCTGTTCTTGCTGCTAAAAAATGACATTTATAGCGGTTACTTGTGTTCTTTAATAAACACAATTTAGCTCAAAACAGTTAATTATTTTTAATGGGTTAGAAGCTTGTAAAGTGTGTTATAATTAGCGGTGTAGTATTTTGGTATTTTTATTTTTTATTTATTATTAATTATTTTAAAAAAACGTATGTAAGAAATTACTTTCAAAGTTATCTTCTTGTGTCAAGGACAATAATCTTATGTATGTTTTATCCCATGTCAATTTCATGCACTGACAAATATAGACAAGTTTCTTATCCCTGGCATAAGTGTGATGTTTATGCATCAATTCTAGTTTGGTATTTCAAAATAATTAGTATATTTCATTCCATGACATCTGGTTATTGGAATATAATTAGTATATTTCATTTCAAGCCGTTTGATTATTTCAAAATAATTAATATATTCATTCTACGACATTTCAAAGATTGAAACGAACACGTGTCAATTTCAGGATCCATCGCCAGAACACATGTACATAGCAAAGGTAGAGGATCCGAACAGGCTGTTCCTTACCTCTGACAGTTAATCCTACCAGTATCAACAGTTTATTCTAGGCCCGTGCTGGGTTTTAACAACATCAACTATTAGCCGTGCCCTCAATTATCGCCATATTTTGTTATGTTTCGGTGTACATTCCGCGAAGCACCTGTTGACCAGAAACCATTGCACGCACAAAACATGTCCACTGGAGATTAGAGGGGGATGAACGAGTGAATTGAGACTCAAGGGTTGAAATTAACACTATGCTTATGCATATTTTCACACATGCTCTGAATATCTCCACCAAACCTAATCAGCTACGGATTACTGTGGCTGTGTTAATGTGTTGTCTAAACACATGATGAAAATGGACATGTGTTCCCGAAAGACGATAGTGGTGTAATTATTTTGAACATATATCTGTTAACAACAGAACCTCGTTATTGGGGATTCTTTTGTATCCATTGTAAAAATGTGTAATTACTGTTAAACTCCATTATTTCGGAAACCTGATATTCCGAACATTCGTGACGGAAACGTATTAGTTTGGATTAATAAAGGTTTGGCATAACATCAGTCATGTTGTAGTCCATCACCGAGACAAGCAGTGTCGTGTTAACTTATAACAGGCAAAACACATTACTTTTTTTTTGACGAGCCACAACGAAATAATCATTTTTATTATTAAACTGCAGGAGAAAAGAAAGGATACGCTTGAAAATTGGATTTGACCGAAACATTACAAACGTTATCAAAAAGTTACTTGGTTGAAAACAGTCGCCGAAACACAACAAACGTAAGGACAAAACACAACCATGATACCCGTACCAAATACATCGCCATCGAATAACCATTTCTTGTTTGTCTCATTTTTAGCCACCATCAAATATGGGTGCATACTTTCATTTGCATTTATGCATTTAAATGCATGCATGAAATTAAATGCATGCATGAAAATGTGACATTTCATGATAAAAACAGAACGATTTTTAAAACGATATTAATAAAATAAAAACAACTACCAACCAACAACTTTACTTTCAACAATAACGAAAAGCCAACCAGGTAATTGTAAAGCTTTCGAACGCGTCTACTTTGGCGCCATGCACAAACATAATGTATTGTTAGAATATGAAATATATGTCATCATATAAAAAAATGTAAAAATAAATATTTTTAAATATTAATTTCATCAGCTGGAGTTAACTTTTTAAAAGCATCAACATTTTAGTGCATGTTATATGTTTTCAATGTCACGATGTGAAAACTAAACTGTAATTCCCTCATATTACAAATAATCAGTATTTTACACAAAAAAATATCAAATAATCAGAATTTGATTTAGTGAGCATGCGATTCGTTCAGTTTCAAGCATTCTTCAAATTAAGCAGTGAATATTCTACTTTTGGACGGCACTGTAGGATAAAACCTCTTCAAGTGAACTCGCCTCATCGAGCGTCATCGCTTCCTGATTTGTCGCTGTGGCACCGTAACGCACCCAATTAACACTAATGAAGACGTCGACTCCGACAAAGGTCAACGCACCTTTTTCATAACGAGAGTTTTATCCCCATTCACGTCCCTACCTCATCATCACCAGCCCCAAACAAGTATAAGAAATAATTCTGTTTCCACCGGGCACCAAATGGCTTTAGTGGTAAGCAGTCGTACTTCGTCCTACCGCAGACCAAGCACATACTGTTAAAGAAATAACCAGATTAGTGTCGCTTCTTTGTAATAAGATTTTGGAAAATGTTTCGACTATTATTTCATGTTTGACAGGTAAACCCAAAGATGTAATTGCATCATTTTGTGTTTTCGATCCTTGGGTCACCATTCGTACCACAGCGCAGTTCTGCGATTTCAGAAAAATCCAGATGTTGCTTGACTGGGAACAGCGTGGTATACGCACACGGTTGAACCCACGCTCCTCTGATGTACACAGCCTTGCTTACACCAAAATAAACAAGCGACGAAATAGAGCAAAAATAAACAAATTCTTCAACACCAAGAAGAAACCCACGGCATTCCATTTCCCGGTACTCAAAGTTGGAGGAGTATTTGGTGAGAAAACAAAATAAATATACTCAAACGTGTACAAAAATACCAAACATGTATGTTTAGCTAGAACTTGTATACGTTGATAAAAGATATGCGAATCTATCTGTCTGCAGCCGGATCTGCTTATTACGAACTCGAGGGTTCGAGTCAGTTCGGTATAACCGTGGTCGCTATTCGTAGTAATGTTGATTTCAAATGGGATTCGACATAGCTGTCGCTTCAATTGATTTTGTTATATCTGGTTATAACCATTTATATGAATGTGCATGTATCGATACGTATAATACATACATTAACCTAACTTGTACATCTATGTATGTGGATATCTAGCTCTCATTATTATTATCATTATTATTATTCATATGTATAAATTATACTGAGAGACTGTTAATCAAAACGAAACCGTTACTCGTGAGATCGTCCGGATAAAAGAATTTTCGGTTTAACGAATTGTGGTTATAGAGAGATAATCGTTTGTATACTGCTCAAAAGAAGTAAGAGAACGATTTTTTAGTAGGAGGATAGTTAATCTGTCATATGAAAAACTAAGTGGTTTTTTTTAGTAGTATACATTCTTGATAGGTTCCCAGTATTTATCGTTCTCTAAGGGGGGTTCCAGACATACGTAGGTGAGGTGAGATGAAATGGGGTTATGCACTTACATAGCGACGTACATGCACGTGTGTGTGTGTGTGTGTGTGTGTGTGTGTGTGGTTGCTTGTACTTGTTCGGACTGATGCCGACTTAATAGTGCTAACCTCTTGAGATACCATGCCGCAGTTTAACATGAATACCCCACTGAGACACAGTATACCGACTCCGAGCCGACAAGTCCTTGTTTTAGCCCCTTAATGCCGAGCGCCAGACAGGGTAACAACAAGTACCATCTTTGAACGTTGTTTGGTATGATGCAGCCGGGGATCGAACCCTGGACCTTCCGCTCTCTAGGCGGACGCTTTACCACCAGACCACAGATGCACCAATGTGTTTTTATATCTACCCCTAACTGTTGTATATACATCCTTATGTATTTTTCAACATTAGGCTGTCACGCTTAAGTTCTGTTTAAAGCGGCATCAAATTAAACTCACTCACACTATCTATGGATCTCGCCATATATTCACCCTCTTTTCTTCCTCTCCTCAATTAATACACCCCTGTGTGATATATTCACTCACTACCAAAAATCAACCCCATCCAGGGTCCATTTCATCATCTATGCTGTCTCTTCATCAATCCATCTCTCTATCCATATATTCCATCTCACTCCATCACCGAGTTCAAGGCCAGCCTGTATCCCATCCTCTCCATTAAGCACACAAGGAAACAAACAATCTCAGACCCGATAAACACGGTCATAAATCTCGACAGTCTAAACTAATTCAAACCTTGTCATTTTTCATCCGTTCTGAAAACAGCACTCCACAAACTTCCTGCCATAATAGAAATTTCACCCTATACTTACGGCATATTAGATACACAATATTAATATATCTGGATTATGTTATTTAAACTCCACTTTGAATGGTCGGTTTCGTCATTAGCTGTGCGAGGCGGGTGGTAGCCACTGGGTAGTGTTAAACAACAGCATCAGTTGGAAAGCCTTGTAAAAAGTCAAAATTTCATCAATCATTCTTCACTCCATTGAAAGCTAAACGTCTTCCTTAACTAGACTACAAAGTCTGTTTTCTATCACACTAAAATATATTTAACCATAGATACGATACGAATGTAAATCAATGGCGAGTAAATTGAGTGAAAAATTCACATGGCGGAAACAGAAATGCGTTGCAGTAATTATTAATTTATTATTCTCAAAGGGAAATTTTTGATGTGAATGATAAATCGAATTACCAATTACTTTCACTGTGAGAATAAAATAAAACATTTTTTTCTCGACTAGAAAAATATGACAACCCATCTTCGATCGTGATTCACAACATGTCATTTGGTAAATCGTGTGCATGTTTGTGTGCATGTTAGAGTGTTCACTCGACAGATGTAGTGTTTAGAGTAGGCGAGGCGATGTTGAGCTGGTTCCAGGCTGAAATTCTTTTTTGAAATATTTCCAGAAACGGCCGTGGTCTTATTTTGCTCGGCGTAACATAAATCTAACATAACCACGTTATTTCACGTTTTATTTTTTTTAAAAAAAACCTTCACGATTTTATTTCTCATCTTCGAAATGAATAAACTGACCAGTGCGTCATTGTTATAAACTGACCACATACATGGGGGATATACTGCCCACTCATCACAACGTCTTCTTTTCAAGAGAACAATTTACAAGCCTTTGCATGTGTTTGGGGGACAGTTAGCCCCATTATAGCAAACATTTAGATCATTACTATTTGATAGTGATTCATAAACACATGCTTATGGTATATGGTCGGATTTGTAAAATGGACTCTGCTTTCAATGGAGATTTCTTGTGAATATGGAAATTTTTTTTTTTTTTCAAATTATTATTATTATTATTATTATTATTATTATTATTTCACCTTAAGAGCACCACGTCTGTTTGTCAAGACTGAAGAAAATAGTTATTTAATGTGATGTAAATATGTTTTATATAAACCCCATACAACGCAACCCGCCTCTGTAGCCTCCATCACCGATAGCTCCATCGGCCTTGTTAACGATGGAACGTTTAAAGTTGACAACAAAAGTTGCCAAACTGAATATGAAAAGATTTGACTGTATTAAAAGCTATATCCAGCAGCTTTCTAAATTCTAACAGTTTGCCACAGGCAGGATGTTTGGTTAAACGTTGTCCGAGAATTATCACAAAGCGTTTTATCCTGTAAATTCCAATCACACGCCCTCACCCCAAGGGTACGTCTCTATTAACTTGCCCAGTGATCATCTGTGCCAAATTGACCATAATACTGGGTGTTTGGTGCACCCTGTACTTTATTTGATCCCCCCCCCCCCCCCCCCCCCCCCCAACACACACACACACACACTACCCCGAGAGTATATAAAGCATAACTTGACCAGTGATGATGCGTGCTTAATGTGCCTTATAAGTAGTTGAATGGCATATCCTACATAAAGGGTCGTATTGAATTGTCTTGTAGCCCCGACCAAGCATAAAGCGGTCGCATTGTCTAAAATGATTCTGTGGCTAAGCACTGGCAGTCGATTCAAAATATAGTATTTCCAAAACACAGTCAAAAGACCTTAATAGCTTAGGCTTTAGAAGCGAAACATACCAACAGCCGCGAATAATAACATATACAGGGTCGTGCTTTGACCCCGACTGGCCCTGATCAAGTATAAGAGAAGAGTTTTACTAAACATATTTTTAACAGTTTACAAAAAACACGACGGGAGGGAGACGACTGATGTCAAGTTTACAAAAGCAACACCTGTATTTCTTAAATCGGTTTTTGCATTTAAAAATACCGTGCAATATGTGTTTTGGAAAACACGCTTGTATACACCACTGACGTAAATATAGACCGTGGTATATGGCTGACAAGGTAGCATGTATCACGTAACAAACGAACAATCGTTAGCCGAATATTTGTCAAGCCTGTTAGATTTGAGTATTCAAATAAAATTTAGCATAATTACAAATTAATCATGAATAAACGATGCAAGTGTGTACTAAGAACGATTTATCAACAATGAAATTTAAACATTTAATTTAAAAATTTGCATAGCGTTATTAACGAAATACGATACAGGGAATGTCGATTTCGATCGCCTTACGCACGGAAATGTTTAACGAGAACCTGTAATTACATTCTACATTTGGATTCCTCCCTATTTTCTTTTTTTAACAACAGTATTTGGTAACAGGGATCTCGGACCCGCGGGGCAATATTAAAGTTAAGTAGCCGCTTAGAAAGGACGTATTTTCATAGACAAGCGACCTGGTTAAAATGTTGGTATTTCTCTATTTCGTCTCAGTAATGACAATCTTCAGGAAATGTCATTCCTTTTCCGGCTGGATGCAAAATTTCATCCATGGCTTGAGCGACTCTATTCATCGTCTCTCAGAGGGGGCTATCTTGTCTGCTTGAGACTTGTGGACAATCGGATCGAGACCACACAATCCTTTGGGCTTCCGAAACACTCCTTTAGCTACACCCTCGTTATTTTCCCGTATTCAGTCCTGTTGGCTGCTTAATCAACAAAATGTAAATTTGTCGAAAACGATCCGGATTCACTTTGTGGAGATGCGGCGAAGCATTTTGGGGATAATAAAGTGCGACCAACAGTTAATATATACCGATGGATGCTGAACAGGAGCCAGAGATGTTTTATAAATCGCTATATGGTTTTGTATTGTGATTTCTCTATGTTGTAATTTATATGAACGGAATTGGGGACACATGATAGGCCATATATATCGCACGAAGGATTCTCTTTGTGGGAAGAAAAATGCCTTGTATCAAATGTTTCAAGATATTTCAAACAACAAAGAAATGTTATATTCGCTGTTAAAAAGCAGTATTTGATACGCCGGAAGATTCTCTAAAGAACAACTTCAATGGGGGGACATTCGGAGCGCGCATATTACTTTTAACTTTCAATAGAAGAAGCGTTTCTTTAACATTCCAAGCGGAGACGTATCGAAATACAAATTATCTTTTGAAGGAAAAGAAAACAAGGTTTTAATTCTGAACTATTTGGGAAGGATAGGCTTGCATTTCCTTTGTATCTTCTTAATACAAGGTACACACTTTAAACCTCATTTCAACACCAGTTGAGTCATTTGAGTCGAGGAATCCAGGTTAAAGTTACGTTGTAATTTTCAAGTTATTTCGTCACATGTTTGATTTTGATTTTTTGTAATTTCAAAACCTGAGTAATTAATGAGATTTTTTTGGAATCGAAAGATTTTCTTCAAAATCAGAAGTCTCTTAAATCCCCTTCACTCTGACCTCCATTAAATCAGGGAGTAAAATACAAAGGTTTCGCAATTACAGCTAGTGTAATGGTTTTAATGGTGCGGCGAGATTGAAAAGAAATCGACTAAGCTAAATGAAAGCTAAAGTGATTTATACTCGACAGTTAAAGAGTATCTGTTCTCCATTTAATGCTCGTAAATTACTTATATGACAAATGAAAATGGTTAGATGGCATAGCAGCGTCTTTGTTTTTCGTTATGTAATTACAAGAGCTCTGAGCTCTTATCGTTTCTCTAGTTGTAGCCGGAGCGGCGCAGACTAGCCGACTGGGCCCGTATACGCTGCTTTTGATTTACAGGAAAGAAAAGCGATTTATAGCATAAATATTGTAGCTGTCCCTCCATAATGGTCATGAGAAGAAATCTCTTGCGTTTTTCAAGAAGGTAAAAAAGGCCGGAGAACCTGTAACATAAGCCCTTATTGATGCTGAGTTTGTACATCTAGTAAATTCTCAACCGATGTTAAGAGAATCGGACTTCTATCTTTTGATAAACGCGATCTCAGATGGTGTACCCAATCAAATCTCATTATCTATCTATCTGGCCGTTCCGTCTTGTTTTCTTAAGTTGCCTTAGGGGGCCATTTTCTCTGTGAGGTCCAAATGGACATCGTGTTGGGTATTTCTCGGCGTACGTCCTCACATAGCCTTCCTACTATCATTAGTCCAACAAAGAGACGGTAGCTTTTAGAAATGTGCTAATGATATAATGTCCCTGCAAAATGACATTTTCATCTAATGTGTTCTCCAAATGCAATTCATTGTTTTAGCTCGAGATCAATAGACCAAAGTCCCTGGCCTAATAGAGACGAAGAGCATGCTAGCCATTCTTAACGATAACCATCAAAATCCGAAATGAAATTGAATTAGTCCCTGATTTATGCGAGTTTGACTGGCAAGCGCTTAATTATTTATAAAATCCAATCTTTTCCCTTTTCGCCATCTTCATCGACGGCCTCTGTTCCTCCGGCTACGTTGAATGGACCGACGTCGACAACGTCGTAACGTTGATGAGATGTTGAGGTCAGAGTTGATATACTTGAGAGAGAATGAGAACATATTGTTGAGAAAACTAAGGGTAATCATTCACCCGTGGTGCAGGTATTCTGGATTCGGTCAATTCATTATATTGAACAGCAATCAAAATGATGATGATGATGATGATGATGATGATGCTGATGATGATAATGATTGTTGATTGCCTCATGGTAGGCATGCATGTACGGTTGACAGAGCGGCAACGACGACGATGAAGTATGATGACACCAATGGTGACCATCATCAAATAATCATCAGCAGCAGCAACAGGCACGGCAGCATAATCGCCTTGAAATCGACAACAATCTCGAAACACGTGCAATTTTACAGCCGTGGAGTAATCTAAGTGAGAATAATTCTAAACAGTGTTTCAACACACTGCCATTACAGATGTGCTGCCGACATGCGGCACGCTGCCCGTTGTTCGTATCAGATTCATCAACCGATACAAATCTTTCACCATTGAGAGAATAAATGGATGGAGTGGTTGCTGGAGATTTTAACACGGAAATCGCCGAATCTCTACAGCTGTAATAGCGCACTGAGGGGAAGCTCATTCCTTAGGCGAACCATTCCTCGATATTTCTCTCAATTAACGTAACGCTCTCTTTTCCCCTTCGAGTGGTCTCGCCGGACGAAAAAAAAGCCGAGTTGTCAGAGGCAGTAATATGGTGTCAGACAAAACTAATTTATTCACTCGTAAAATTGAAGGTTCATTCAATTTTTGATGTCTGTTTTTCCTACTGTAAAACACGCATTTTGCCGGCTGAGATTCCTTTTGATAGCAGCGTAGTGTCATTTAGAGCCATTTATATGACATCGTAGGCATCAGGAAATGACAGAATTTTCATAGCTAGATTAATATCTTGCAATCAGTTGTACGCAAATCTGGCAAAATGAGCACTCGTACTTATTGGAAATGGAAACGCTGGCGATAGAGGATAACGCGGTAGCAATGAGATACGGCTGATAATGAAAGCTGTTTTAAGGTTTCCCTTGTACCTGTTGTAAAACTTCCCATAATGATAGAGCCAATATTGATACATAAATCGGTAATATTTTCGGCGGGGTTGCTTTAGATGGTTGATCTATGGTAATTGATGGTTTTTCGATCAAAGGAACAAATGCGCAGATCTCTTTATGCGCACGAGTGTGGTAATTTGTGACGTCATCATCAGCGTTATCGTCCAACATTGAGAGAAATTTATGTATAAAGATAATAGACTTTGAGAGAGATGATTCTGTTTTATCTATCATGAATGTGCATGTTTTCGTCTGTCATCCACGGCAATGTTATTTGGTCTGTGACATCCCGACTGTTTGGGAATAGTGGCTAACAAGACGGACATGAACAGAATAGCTTATAGCCACCAGCAGCTGTCTGTTATAATATCGCCTAACAATACCGACAACAAGAACCTCATATTCCATAAAGCACACATTACGTTTGGTCCATACAAAGTCATACATCTTTCAGCAGCATTCACTGTATGAAAGACTGTCTTTTATCTAATGGGCATCTGGTAAAGCCTCGCCATTTACCGAATGTTAAAGAAATCTATTACAGCACAGAAGTTTGTTCTATCTTGAAGAGTAAAAGTCCCAATCACTTTTATCGATTTGTAGTTTTACTTGTATAACGAAATGTCTTTTGTTAAACATATTTGTTGTTCGAATCAGTGTTTTTCCTACCCTAATGTTCATTTTAAATTGGCCTCGGTGATTATTTGCATGACAGTTTTTTTTCTGTGAAAATGTACCTCTGACAATGTATTGATAAGCAGCAGGTGTATTTATGTTCGGGGGATAAAAATATATTATTGGCAGAGGGACGTTAAACAGATGTCAATTTCTTTAAAGAGTTTGTGAAATTGCATTACCAACAACGATTAATTACAAAATTCAATCTCAATATTTAAATAGTGTGTATATTAAGTTGTTGTTTTTTAAAGTTTAAAAGATAACAGATGTCATTTATATAATTTCATCATGGATAAAACGCAGTCTCTACACTTGTTTATGTTGAGTTTCTTCTCTGGTAGGGTCATCGTTCGTGAAGACAAAAGTGACAATGGTTATGGCCATCCGAGGCACGAGGAGACAAAGGGCTCTCAGTTAGTACTGCTATTGTAACAGCGTATACGTTGCCGACGCCGGCATTGTCACGTCATAAGCTCAACGTGAGCGGCAATAGCCACCCAACCACTACGTCTACCACCAAGGCTTAACGATATGATTTATGATGAAGAGGGCACTGGGGAGGCGTCTGATAAATTTTACTTATTTCGCTCCCTGCTCGTTTATCGTTGTTTTGGTGTTTTCACTGTGTCGAGTTTCTCTATAGATAGGTTTATACATAAAACATGCGGTTATTTAGTCAGTGTAGTTATCCATTGTGCTTGCTTGGCGTGAAAGGTTGTTAAGATAGATACAGTTGTAATCTCCTGCACATGGGCATTTCAAATGAAAAACAACTTGAACCATTTGATGAATACTTTGAACAAAACGAGTACTGGAAAGGAACTCTACGTAGAAGCGTATCTTGAATTGGCATGATATACACAAATAAACAGTATGACTGAAACATTTCCACAATTTATCCAATGGTTAATCGATTGAAAATACCATATGTCAAAGTTGTTGAAAATATTTAGCAGTATTTGTGTTTTCCTTGTAACAAGAGGGTGTTGTCATCTTGTAAAGTAAACATATGAAACTAAGACATGTAACCATCTCAGTGTCTCAATCCATCCAACAAAGTGCAAATAAAAGCAAACCAAGCCGTCATAATTAATTGCTGGCCTCCGCAAACCCTTTCATCTTTCTTGCTCGTCAGGATACATTACAAATTGCGTCCACGAAAAACAATAGCCCCGGAAGATCAATGACAGAAAAAAACGAGCCTTAATTTCTCCATTGGGAAGAAACAGACGGTTTCTATCTGCCAAAATGTATTCTCGTAAAGCAAAGCTGAAGCGCACTGCGCTGAAACAACGCACTCAATAGCAAAAGACTGAGTACAATAAGCCTTTTGGGCGAATGCAAAGGTCATAAGCCATTATGGTAATAAATCGCCATAAAGTATTCAGAGGTATTGTATGCATGCCCTCAGTCATATATAAGAGGATGCTTGATGATAAACGTTTGTTGTTGTTGTAGCAACGAAGAGGAGAGAGTACCTAAATCACTGAAGCATCTCTCTAATACAAGAGTACCATGTGGTGATGGGGAACGTGTCGGTTTAGAGACTTGGCCTTATTACATTCATAATCAAGGCCAAACTATTGCCTGTCTGAGGTGAAGTGGATTAGAGACAACAGCTCAGATAGAATACATGGTATTTGTATCCTAACTATCATACAGACTATCACGTATTTTTCAGTTCATATAGTAAGTTTTTGCCCAACCGATGTTATTATACTTTATTCTATAAAAATACATTTTTCTATCTTTCCGGTATCGAATTTGTTGGTTGTTTTCAAGAATAACCCATTCCCCTTTTGTCGTGGGAATAAGTACATGTTCGTAAAATACACTTTTTGCATTGTCCGGTTGTAGAAATGGCTTGGCACAAACCAGCAGGTAACTGTTTTGTTGTTGAGATAAAAAACAAACAACATACCTTTCTCCAGCGTTATCTGTCTCTCGTGATGACGTGCATTCTCTGCTGCGACCTTGAGAAGTCCTTGGATGTTGAGAAGGAGCGTTTCAATGGATGAGATCCCTGTCGCTTCTCCGTTCAACAGTTGAGGGGCGTGTCCATGCTGCCCACCCACAACCTTCTCTCCCACCTCTCCCGGGGCATGGAAAGAGTCGTTGATGTCAACACTGTCGTCCAAATCTGCAATTAACCAACGCTTGTTCGTTAAAACAGTTAAACACGTCGTATTAAATACGTATGTGCATGAGATGTGTGTGTTTGTTGTTGTTGAACGCCGCACTCAGCAATATTCCAGCTTTATGACATCAGTCTGTAAAAATGGAGCCTGGAGCAGACAATCCAGTGACTGATATCATGAGCATCGATCCACGCAACTGGGACACGATGACATCCATCAACCAAGTCAGCAAGCCAAGGGGGGAAACGTCTGAGACCTGCATCACTTCGGGATTTCCTCCCTCATTAAGCTGACACGCCGCGATACAACCCAACTCACTCACTCATACTAAGGGCCATGTGAGTCCTAGGAGCGGGTTCGATTACGGCATTATTGTCAATCATAAAGTGGTCATGTTCATTCAATATATATATTCTTTCACAACAGTACCCCTGTAGTGATTCCGCGTTCGAGTTGGTCCCTAAAAACCGATGCCGGTCCTAAGAGGCGACTTAATGGATCGGGTGGTCAGGCAGTAATCGCATCAACAGCCTTCTTGACATGAAGGGGCTGTCGGGTAGCCTAGTGGTTAAAGCGTTCGCTCGTCACGCCGAAGACCCGGGTTCGATTCCCGACATGGGTACAATGTGTTTCCCCAGCCGTGATATTGCAGGAATATTGCTAAAAGCGGCGTAAAACCATACTCACTCACTCACTTCTTGGCATGAGGGCACAGAGTAACGGTGTCCCGCTGAATGGGAGGATAATAAAATGTTTCCACAATCAGTGAGAGTTGCAATGGCTACGCCCACTAAAACCAAGGGAGAAAACTCAGGACTAACTCGTTCATCGTCTTATCAAATTGATTGAGATTCCGTTTAAAATAAACGTAAACGATATTATCACATCAAGTGAAGCAACTTAAATTTCAATAGATTACATGTGCAACATTATGAAAATGTGAAATCAGGGGCAGACCACTCGGTATGTACCTTGAGTCTAGAAGTCGGCCATATGCAATGCAGCTTAACTGAAGCCATTTTATAAAGTGAAATGGCTGTTGAAGTAATCAAATATTATTGGAAAGAAGTTGCATTTTACAACCGGATAATCACTCATCCGACTCCAACAGAATTTATAAAGGTATTCAATCTGCACCCATTTGACATTTGTAATAACACGCCCGTTTCAGAAAAATATTTTAATCTATTTCAAATATACTTTAACTGATGTAAAATGTGGTAACACACCCCCTAATTTCAAAACATTTTCATAAACCAGTAGCGCGTATTCAATTTAAATGCATCCCTTGTTTTTGTATCAGTGGGAGAGAGCACCTGACGCTGTACTTTCTCCCGCATTAACTAACATAATTTCGAAAACATGATTTTCCCACAACCTCTCCTCCATAACTCGATCATGTGGAAAAGTCAGTAGAAAGATTATTTCATCTTTTCGGCATAATGAAACTTTAAAGACAGTCAAGATATGTAGAATTTGCCTGGCGTCTGAATGTTTACAAACTGCATGTGTCATATGCAAAAACCCCAGAGGCATCACACAGCGAAAATGCAAGAAACACGCAAAACGAAGAAATAACTGTAGGCATAATTGAACAGATCTTCAGAAAAATCGTACAAGTTTAGGGACAAAATGAGAAAAAAATGTTGCACGTGGCGAAATGAAATAACGTTTTAAAATGACTTTCAACTTGAGTCTCTCTATAATTACCCAGGGTATACAGGGAAACATGTACATTTTATTAGCGCCGCTAAAGGAAGATTATCACCGGACCAACAGGGTGAGCTGCCCCTCAGATTACCAGGCAAGTCGGAGGGGAATCCTCCATACTGCCCTGAGAGGAGTGTTCTAATTATGCAATTCAGGGCCTGTATATTTCGTAATCGCGTCCGCTTCTGTCAGAGTTTATATGTTATGCCATGTTATTATAGTTGACCGCATATGACTATGGAATAGCAACACTAAATATCGATAAAAGTTATGAATCAGTTAAAAATATAATTACCAAATAAATAAATAAATAAATAAATAAATAAATAAATAAATAAATAAATAAATAAATAAATAAATAAATAAATAAATAAATAAATAAATACTAGCATTTACTCCATTAGATGGAACACTGTCGATTCGACAAAATCAGATCAATGCCCATCAAACGCTCATCTGCTCTCCACAATAATGGTTTTGGGAGCTATCTGTTCCTTCGTTAAGAAGATCGCCTTGGAAACAACTAGATTTTGCTAAAGTCCTTTTCATTTAATTCCTGAAAATAACTTAACAAAAATCGAATTACACTTGGCCTGTAATGTAATTAGTGGCATGAATAATAAAGTGTTAGCATGTGCATTTGCATGTGCATGTGCGTGTGCGTGTGCGTCTGTGTCGACTTGTTGCAGTGGGTCATTTTAAGAGGTAGTATGCATGTTAGTGTTTCTAGGACATAAGGCCAGTGTTGCACCCAGTTCTAAATATGCAATTACAAGCTTTAGGAAAACACTAACATCTGCACTCTTGAACTGTGTACCGTGTTTGCAACATGTCCCTCTGTTCTCTGTGAAAATACCACCCTCCCGCAGCTTGATCTGTCTGTTTCACTCCAGTTGCCTGTTCGTAATTACTTTTGAACTCAATGTGATTCTCAAAGAGAACGAAGAACTATATTATCTATTCCGCCACCAAACTGAGGCGGAGGGATTTCAAAGATTACTCCGCCATCTGTGTTACCCCTTATAGCAGGACAGATGTAGCTTAAATACTTTGCTTCCAACGAGGGCGCTTTTCATATCTTCATAAAAAATGTAATTTTCTTTTAGTTATGGAGTGCCGCATCTGAAACGACTTTGCCAACTTTTTTCAAATCCAGATGAAAGTTTTGCTGTTTGGGCCATCTGCAAAGTGGGAGTAATTTCGTGGTTACGGCCATCTCGAGACGGACTTCACGTCTTTGAAAATTTCAAACGTAATCCATCAAACCGTTTCTATGTGCAATGTTGGCCGTCTCGCAGACGTAGAGGACTTTTGACACTGGTGGAAATAGGCTGGGGAAATATTCGACTTGCCAACTCGGAGAATTTATTGCCTGACGTAAAACGCCTGTGATATTTAAAAGATCGTGTGAATGACTTGCACGTGCTTTCCGTGTTAGGTGAGGCAGGGTGGGACACGCAGTGTGGTAGAGTTTATATAGCCTTATAATGGGGACGTTATGCACTCCGAACAGGGTGATCTTGCTTTGTACAGTAGCTTGCGCATGTCGGAACCCCGCTTCAAATACCTAAAACACCAAAAGTTGTATGAAAGAGTTTGTATCGATTTTAAACAATGACTTCGATGGAGCTGGTTCTTTCACAATTTTGATCACGAGGACATCGGCTTATCCGGTTGATTCTGATAAACGTGAATCGTCTGTATTAACGAGGTTATAGTATATAGGGGAAATACACAACGACGATAACTGCGTTAAAAGTAGCTGTGTTATTCAAATTTGCAAAGAATCGAGAGATCTCGAGCACACAATGTGAGATACACGTAACTTCGAGAAAACCGGGTTTGAACTAATAGTCAAGTAATCTCCTTCACTTATTTTTATCAGCCGTATAAAAAAGATCATATTTCTCAATCCTTAGTATAAGGAATAGATCAAATAAGATATTAAAAAGATAAATAATACCATGTTGTTTAAATGATGCTAATTAGTAGTTCCGAGTTTTATCCAAATCTATTTTGGTTCTGCGGTAAAGGTCGATTTTTTCCATCCCTTCATCAAAGTGGCTGTATTCTTTTAACATGCTTCCCGTTCCCACCCACACTGACATAGCCACTGACCTTCCGTATAATTCATCCTTGATCATTGAGGGGGGCTGGCGTTATATTTTGGTTTTGGTAACGCAGCACCCCCCAAATGACTCAGTTGGACTGGTTCATGGCGTGTTAGTTGTACATGCGCTGAAGGCATCACGGTGCCCTTTCATCAGAATTTGTCATCTTTAATTCCTAGATTACTTTTCAGAAATTTCAAATAATTGCAAAAACATAATTTCCCTGCCTACATCGGCGAGAGCTGCGATTCGTATAATTAATACCATTCCAACACCCTTTTTTCCCATCCCTGTAGATACGTTTGTATCTACGAGACATATATTCCTGCGTTTCATCTTTCAATCAGAAACACATTTCTCTCATTAAGACCCTCCTTAAGATAGGTTTATACGGTAATCATAGATATGAAAATCAAATACACGACTGTTTCCAATAAGAAGTAATTGTCACTTTGTGCACAAGAACCCCATCAATGAATTAGCTTTACTGCTTACGCGGGGCTCTGTTCCAGGTTTCAAAAACTCAAAAATTATTTAAACATACCCCCAGCAGCGAACGTTTACGTTACAGATGACACGGTACAAAAGTACAAAAGAAATTTGCTGTTGAATACTTTAATTTTGCTGTTGGTTTAAATATATCGTTTACCGAAACGATTTTGCAGAATGAGGCTAGACTACATATATACATATAAATGAAAACAACTTTTATCACGTGTTTCAAAATATGAAAATATATGACCTTCAAACATAGCTATATGCATAAACATTGCACGTATGTAAATATTGTTCATCTGACTATCATATCACAGTAAAAAAAAGTTACGTTTAAGCAAAAAATGTAAAAGAACATAAATCCCAACGTGTAGCTTACAAACTCTCCGAAGCGCCCATATAATCAAGGCTTACTTACATCACCTAAGGGTATATGCACCTTGCACTCGAGCAAGGAAAATTCATTTTCGTTCAAAGCTGAATAATAAAAACCTCTGGAAATTTTTCAAAATGTTAACATTTACATATCTAAAGAATTTCAGTGTTTAAAATTTCCCAATTTTAAATCATTTGACAGTTAACAGAAAACAGCGGTAGAAGATTATATCGTTTCGCAACAATAAGGCAGTTGAACACACAAGTGTTGATTGTCCATTTCAATATTGATTGACAGGTTTGATTGTCGCGGCTGGCGTCTCCATAAACCTGCGGCGTTACTGTCATGTGCCCTGCGTCAAACACCACAGCTTGACTAGTCAATCAGTGAAATTACCCTCCCTCCCCCCTCTCCCGGTGTTTCTCGCTCCCTCCCACCCACGTCCAAATCTTCACCCTCATGCCGTAAATGCATGTACAGATTTGATATAAATTTGTTTTTGTTCTTTAACTCGGTTTGAAATATTCATGATGGATGGAGAGAGGATTCGATCCGGTGGAGCTTCGAGTGAAATTCCATCTTAATAATCTAAGGCTTCGTCCTGGTTTCGTTTCGTGGTATTGTCAGGCTTGAAGCGATGACACAGTCCGGCCGCTGCATCCATCTGCTTGAAACGAGGATACCATGCATGGACAATGCTTTTTCAAGAAAAAAAATGAGAGGGACGGGGGGGGGGAAGTAAGGGGCGGGGTGCACTTTGTAATTTTGCATTTCTTTTGTGGTATTTGTGTGACTTTGTTACAAAAATATTACCAATTCGGTTATAGTTTTTTTCACTTTGCATACCCGATCACTCGTATAATGTAAAAACAGGTTAAGTGTAGGAGTTTGCTTAAAAATGGTGGGTGATGGTGGGTACGCACCCCAGTAACCTTCTCTGGAACCGCGTATGGGGGTGTACATTCCAAGACACTGTGATTTTAACTTTCTGTCGCAGACGTTAATGGAATCTGAGACATAAAATGCTTGGCAGATCACAACCTTAACTGACCCTTTCCTCAACCGCCTGTTTATCTCGCTCCAACTCAAACATGTCTACATTTAACCTCACTGATGACGATCAGAGTGTCAACCCCATCACTAAAATACAGCAAACCACCCGTTTCCCCATCTACCCTTTTCGCACTCCGTTCAATATCCAAACACCATTAACCTCTTAATTTCCTCATTCTGCTCAAACAGATTTTGATCTTCAGCTCGAATCTCATCAATTTCCCCATTCAACCTTGAATTTTTATTGATCTCAACCCACACACCATTAACCATGTGTTTTCTCATTCAACTTGACACCGGCGACCACAATCTCATCAACCGCCTGGTTCTCATTCAACCTCAGCCTAACAGGGATCCGAACCCCAAACACACCAAGCTCCGCATTCCCATTCTGCCTCAAACCTAAATGGATCCGAACCCAAAACACACCAAGCTCCGCATTCCCATTCAACTCAAACCTAAATGGATCCGAACCCAAAACACCAAGCTCCGCATTCCCATTCAACTCAAACCTAAATGGATCCGAACCCAAAACACACCAAGCTCCGCATTCCCATTCAACTCAAACCTAAATGGATCCGAAACCAAGATATACAAACCTCCGCGTTCCCATTCAACCTAACCTTAAAAGGATCCGTACCCAAACACACCAACCACCTGATTCCCATTCAACCATAAACTGATGTGGACCCGAACACCCAGGTCCCGTTGAAGCCCGTCCCCGTGCCCACGACCTCACCCCTGCCCGCGTGTTCCGCCAGCCCCCAGGACGTTTTCCCAACAATCCTACACACTAAACAGAAATACAAATTACTGTCTCCGTATCTGCCGGGTTTACGAGAGTTTTACAGTTTCGTTTCGTGTAGCATTTCTCCCTACCGCATTGAAAACCAGTTTGTGCTGTTTTATTGTGCTACACAAATTACTGGTTCCTTAATCATGTTGTTATTACTTGATTAATTTTGATTAAAATCACTTTATGTCTTCATGTAAATAGAATGTGACTGACAGCAAAAGACGGGTGCCCAGTCCCTAGCATACCATACGCAACAAGATGTTAGACATGTACATGTATATGTGAGGTGAAATGGGGCATTATTGCAAGCAAACAGCAACCGCGCATTCTCATTCCGTGTGTTAATATTAGTTTTGAAATGCCGAAACATCTTCTGATATAGCCTGCTCACTTGAGTGTTTAGTCCTGCACTGTTAGGAGCGATAGCACACACCACTATTGATAGCTCTATCATGTAAACTCCTGACAGCGCTGTGCCTGGGGACAAACGTGTCACGCAGGCTTTGACAAGGGTTAATACTTAAGCGACAAATCACATGATGTAAGAATTTATGTAACGCTTGCTCGCCTGCCTGACGGGTGTGGCCGCGTTTGCCACCGATGTCGCTCTTCTACGACCATTGTTGCTGCTGCTGATGTAATCGTCGTTGCAGTCGTTACTATAACATTATGTTTGTTTGTTTGTTTATTTTACGCCGCAATCAGCAATATCCCAGTTATATGACGGCGGTGTGTTCATAATCGAAACTGAGCTTGACAATCAGTTGTTGGGGAAACAGTACTACCAAACGTATAAGAAGTCGTACAACCAGTAGCATTGGTATTGCAGCTGCGGTTGTGATATCGTGCATTTGGTGCATGTCTTAAAATGTCATAATGTCTTTTTGCAACGCATGCAGCTTGGAACGCAGCATGCAACATGGTGCAAACAGAGATGTGCACAATCCAATACCATAGGCGACTCCGTTTTGCACTCAACTTTGTAAACTCCACTCACTGACCTGTAAGGAGTTTGTAATATGATGCGAATCCTACCAAATCGCCAGATGTTTCCTCACGTGCTAATATGTATAAACAAATACGCATCTACATGTTCCCTTCTCTTTGGCATCACAGTAATCATTTAGTCATATTTGTTTAGGATTCCAGAAAAGTTTATTTTTCTTTTTGTACGATGTGGTTAACTGCTTTTCGGACTAGTGTGAACGGAATAAGTTGATACATATGGCTTGATCCGACATGGCTGAGGGTTCGTGTTTCTCTAACTGTGAAGGCGTTTTGTTGATTGAAAATAAATATGTTTTCGTGTGTTTGCTTTGCAATAATAGCTTAGAATGCACTTGTATTGAATGGGTTGAACACCGTTTCGCACTCATGTTTACTGTTAGCAATATCAGTTTCCTTCCCACTAATTATTTGCTTACTTTTCACCCACATGGCAACAGTTTCGTAAAAAAATGCATAACAACAATAAACTTGTAAATATCATTTGACAAGCGGCATGTTATTCCCATAATGATGGCTAACACTTGTATTTATGATTATTATTGTATTACATCGCATAATAATAACCGAACCTGTCGAACTGTATTCTTGGGATACATTTTGAAATTCTCTTTTTCAAATCCTAAACTTTTAAACAAAACTTTATCACGATAGCAAAATGGCTATGCCCACTCTATATAATTATTGTTATAAGCATGTATTGATTATGGACAACAAAACTTCGCATACATCGTATACAATCCATATTATCAATCATAAAAATCTCATTTGTGCATCATAATGAGCTTTCTTCCAAACAAAATCCGTTCCTATTAACACACGTTTCGTGCCAATGGCCATCAACACTATTCCTATCAATCAATCCTTCCTATTCAGATAGCATAAGATACATCTTTAATTATCCCCTGTGCGATTCAACGTACGAACAGCGATCTCGAGGCGTATTTAGCCTATCGGAATGTAAGCAATTCAATACCCACGGAATTAGCTATAACACATAAATAGAAAAATCACGCGCCAGATAACGAGATAATATTCTATATTAAAAATAAGTATACTTCTCATTCAGCCAGAACGCACAAAATGCAAATTGTAGGGGTACAATACATCCATTTAAAACCTAGCATCTACTTATATTGGGAAATTCATTAATCGCATGATTACATCGACGTCTGATTATTATGTGCATGTATGTATAAGCACACCGCTAGTGATAACGTAGCCAGCCCTGTTTGGCTTGAGGCAGCTTGCTCCATAACCTGACCAGATCCAGTCCAAGAAAAGTCGTATTTTCATCTTTAATGATTTCTTTTCTTTCTATTCTTTGATATGGCAAACAATCTTCCTGATACCTGTTTATACTGCATTAACCGCGGCTCTTTCATCCCGGAGTCAAAAGTCGAAATTCGTATTTTTGTTCAGTTATTTGTTCCTATTATTCTGCGACTCCCGATTCTCAAAGCAAATACGGTTATAGAAGTTTGCCTAATCACTCAATTGCAGTGGTTGAAAATTCCCATTACCTGGCTAAATTCACATGACTGTAATGTTTATTACTCAAATGACAGAATTCCCAAAGGGCTCAGGTGGCCTTTGAGATAATTGATATTTAGGCCGTCTCTTCGCTAAGCTAATGAGACGAGTCCCCTCGTCATTTCCACATATTCTTAGTTAATATCATTGTGGAAAAAAGAGAAATCATTCGCTTTGGATGTCTATTTTTGAAATAATTTCTCTGCGCATGAATACAACGTTACAGTTGCCGGTTTACCGCTCATGTTATTCCGAGACGACGTGGCTTTGAATTGTACGGGATTCGATAATCAAAACATTTGCAAAACAGGCGGTCAAGGGGAAAACCAAATTAAACCTCCATTACGCAGACCCAGTAAATCAGAGACAACGGCAAACCCAGGGGAAACAGAAATTGAAATGAACGAATGCCACAAAGATCAAAGCTTTCACCGTATTATGAGAATAAATAAGGCTTTGAGTTGTCCCCCAGAATACAACCTTCGTAATTATAATGCTCATTTAGGGAGATTGAGTCAGGTCGCATATGAACAGACTTGAAACATGAGCCGGTTCAGACTTGGCAAGACTTAGGGTCGAACAGTTACAACCTGATGAAAGCTTTTTACTGATCATAAGTTCAATCGCCCAATAATACTAAATTAATTAGAAAGCACCATAGTAATCAAGGTGTAATTATGAAAGCTGATTAACGCAGCCGTTTAATTCTATACAGTTGGGCGACATGTTGATGTAATTTAATCCTGTGTCACTCCGTGCATTAGACAAGTTATGTCAATTGCAGTTTGGCAGCTAGGCGGAGCTATATCACGATAACGTATATTTCACACAGAAAGCGTACATTGCAATGTTAAGTACAGATAATTGAATTTCCACGTGCCCCCCATTTCTGAATCATATTATTACTTACATACGAGAATGAAAGTACCAGCAGTCAACACTTGTCAATCGTATGTTTTCCTTGCAACATATTATGTCAATTACATACAAGCGAAATTTATTTAAGGGTAAGACAGCCAGAATCAATATTTATTTGCTCTTTTGGGTGAAACAGTAGTCTTGGAAACCACACGTTATTCATCACATGTCGATTAGGTTAAATGTCTTGAGCTGACGAGTATTGATTAAAACTAGAGTGTGATTCCTTATCAATATAAATATCGAACAGAATGCATTTTCTTCTAATCATTTAGTAAACAAACACTCAAAGGATGCCTAAAGTACCACAGCACACCCATATAACGCAAAAAGCAAAATATACAACTAAAAACAAACAAAAATTCTAAAAAGTATCAAACATATTTCGCATACATGCATGACTTGTATATACAGATCACATGACCAATCTCGTCATTTGTATGATACGTGACCAAACCAACACGTCAAATTGTCAATACCGGCTGTTATCCTTTAATTAATACAGATGAGATTTAGGAGCCTGAGGCAAGCATGTCAAATTTGGAAGAATATTTACATAAAACACTGCACCGGGGGCAGTACATAGATTATATGTTCAAAGCGTGTTGCACGACAATAAATTTTATTAGTGTGCTTGTCATATTAACTTGAAATCAATTGGAAAGTTGGCCCACCCGGCAACATTTGGGAAAATAAGACACTTAAATTATGAAGCGAGTAGACCTCTTTCATTGTCCTGTCAATACCGTCGAACACGCTGCAACTTTTACAACTATTCCTGTAACATATCACTTATTATGCAACGTTACGACAAACAGTCATCCATAGCTGTTAATACATATCGCTTTATGATACCCGTGTACAATATTACATTTATGTAGAGGAAGGGAATTGGTTCATTCAAACAATGATATCAACTTTCGATTAAAAGATGTTTTAATCGCGTCAAAATCTGGTCTTTTACTTGTTTTAATTTTTTAGCCACATTTCGCCCTAGTCACAAGGTGAGAAAATTGTGATCGCAAAAGCCAATTTGTCAGGAAGGCCAATGGAGCTTTTGCCACGAGACGTACAAAAAAGCTGGGTGTATTTAAACAATCTGCAAAATAAATGGGGATTATTTGATAAATGCAATATGTTTTCATAGGTCTTTTTTAACATGCGGAGAAAGGCCTTGTTTCTACAACAAACTAGAGTCGTGGAAGGCATTTTAGTTGATCATTGAGTGCACCAAATGTACACCTCTATTATATCGAGAAATAGTTCCATTATTCCGCGGAAGGAACAAGGTGGTGCTACATGCGATGTGTCATTACGTGGATCAAACAGCCACTCATATGTACAACATTGTGGACAGGGAGTACAACTAGCCCACACTGGATTCAAATAAATCCACAGAAACATCAACGTTAAGACGTCATATTATCCACATAAACCCCCATTAGAATCGAGATGGAAAAAGAATATTTTTTCGTTTTAAAGAAAACAAATTGTTAGATTAGCTATGCATGAGTATACTGAGGCGACTATTGTGTCTTTTGTAAGGGGAAAGGTATCCGAATCTATGAACGCCCGAGAACGCATTTCTGTTGTAACACATTCTGTCTGCCTGTTTTATAATACAAGCGATTAAAATGGAATACTTCGAACTATTAAATAATAAGTTTATAGGCCATTAAATTTTCAAATGGTTAAATATTACAGCACGTCTCATTAGCTACCCAGTGTGTTTCTCAGCTCTGAAATGAAAACAAGTGTGTCCTTTTTTCCGAATGCTTTAACTCGGGGAACCATTTTCTCGAGCCTCTGACCCGCGAAGCATTAATCTTGTCACAGGACAAAAGCGACCTACGAGTCTCGTGCAAGAAGCTGGATGGAAGGCGACCCCCCTTGGTCCCTCCCCCCTTTCCATCTCACCTGGACGGGTACAATACAAATGGGGGAATCGCTGAGACGAGACAAGAAATATGAATTTTATGTGTGCGAACTAAAGAGGAACTCATAGGATTAAAATGCACTTCGAAGGACTCTTGGGAGCTTGTTTGGTTAGGTTTTGTTGTAATCCGCATTTGGCTGTCTTTGTATCAAGCTTTCCCGCTTAGCGATTTCATAACGTTCTTCAGAAAATGCGAACCTATGAAATTACTGCACCTAATTCCGTTGTTCAAAGATGTCGAGATTTAAATATATGGAAGCAAATACACATATAAAACTAACAAAGCTTCCCAACCGCCATTGTTGTACACAAGGTCATGTGACGATGTATGCGCCCCCATGCGGTAAGATCAAGAAACAAGGGCAGATAGCTCTTCTTACCGTCATCTCGGTCATCCTCTGACATTTTGTCATCATCCGGGTCGTCATCGTCATCATCACTTCTGAGGGGCCCGACTGATTTATAAGCATCTTTAAGGTGCCCATTGACGTGGAGGTTGAGTGGTTTGTCTGAAACAAGACACCCGATAATGTGGTCAAACATTTGTCGCATTGAGACTCGAAAGGTAAAGGGATGTGAAAACTGGATCTTTAGCCATGTGTTGTTAATACCAAGAAATTCGACTTAACATCATATCCGAAAAATAGACTGGGATTATTTAATAGGTGAAATAAATTATGCTGCCTTTTAATAGCAGCGGAAAGAAATCGTGATTTTTGTTTTATAAGAAAATATTAGAGAGGGAGAGTCTGCATAATGAGTGAGTAAGAATGTTTTTACGCCGCTTTTAGCAATATTCCAGCAACGTAACGGCTTTGTACTCCAAAAATGGGCTTCACACATTGTACCCATGTGGAGAATCGAATCCAGGTCTTCGGCGTGACAAGCGAACGCTTTAACCACAAGGCTACCCCACCGACCGAGTCTGTTTAAGAATTTAATGTACACTCTATGATGAACAAAAATGTTGAATGTTTTGACATTGGAAAATAGAATAAAAGTAAAAATATTCTTTTAAAACAACCATACCTATACATACCGTCTGTTATACATTATCGTGAAAGATGGTGAGTGATATTGGTATTATACCGCTTTTATTACAGCAATATCACGGCGGGGGACACCTCAAATGTGTTTTCTACAGCGAAGCCGGACTTTCGGCGTGACAAACGAACGCTTTAGCCACAATACTAGGCAACTGTGAAGAATGTGAGAGGTTTAAAGGCTACTCAGAGCAGTTGCCTTTTTTATTGGCGCTTTAAAGATATAGTGGTCGCTCACTTGAATCGTTGTCCATCATCCGGGGATGACTCCGGTCAGTGTCATAGGGGGATTTGCCAATACCGTCATCGCGACCTCTGAAAAACATAACAAGGCGAATGAGTGAATGAGTTGGGATTTACGCCGCTTTTAGCAACAATCCAGAATACATCGGCTGTGCACACCAGAAATGGGTTTCACACATTGCACCCATGTGGGGAATCGTACCCGGGACTTCGGCGTGACGAGCAAACACTACCCCACCGAACATAAGATAGATAAAGTTATCATTTGAAGTAAGTGAGTGAGATGCACACTCCAATTATAAGTATCACCAAGGACACAAGGAACGTTACTCTTTTATTTATCAAGATTTTCGACGTCTATAGCGATTGCTTTAACCACTGGACTATATAAGACAACGCTTGTATCTCAGATAGTGTAACTGGGTTACCTCCCTTGCACAATCACCGATGCACTGGTTGTGCATTTGCTTTAATTTCTTTATTTCCTTATTTTCCTCCATCAGGCTAACACCATTGACCGTGGATACTATATTAGCTTTACTCTCAAGAACGCCAGATAAGGATTAGTCATAAATACCAAAGAAATTCCGATCAATAGATAAATAGATTTAATCAGCCTCTTGATGAAATGATTTAGCATACACCGACGTCATTTAAGTAACACACTTAGAAACATAACAACCCTAAGATGTGCTTAAACCTCTGTTAGTTTAGAAACTGTGGGGGACGAAACTTGTTTTTATGAATATCCTCGTCCTAGTATTTACGTCCTTCCGCGATGCAAATCATGCTCTCTGTTAAAAAATTTAAAGAGATAAAAAATATTAACCATGTTTTTGCGAAGTATGTAAGTTAAACATTCAGATAAAGAAAATATTGTGCTACTTTTACAGAACATGCCTTTCACACTTTCTCATTGATGAGAGCATTAAAGCTTTACCTAGTTGATTACCATGGTTTTGTGTGCGTATATATAGATGTCTGGTTGATGACGCTTAGGTTCTTCAATATGAGGAGACTTTGAAGTCCTAGATACAAATTTCTGACGCATATTGTGTTTTGCAATAAATATTTATCCAATTGAAAAACAACTTTTTTTTAGCTGCCATGAATCATTTGATCAAGTCCAAACAAAGAAATCATCTTCTATGACGAATTATAGAACAAAAATAACTCTCAAGTTATTTGAACTTCCTTTTCTGAGGAGATGATACATAGTTATCTCCCTTTGATAAATCTTTGGTATTTGAAAATTACCTCTGAAAGCGGAAGCACATTTACTCTCTTTCTAAAGCCTGTCTCTTCAATTAAGAGTATACCTGTTGGAGTGCGCAAAACAGGTTTGGCGCACATGTCAATATTTTATCTTTTGTTTCATGCGTTCGCAGCAATAGTGCAATTGAGCGAACTTCAACAAAAGCAAGACGACTTGGCTCTAATCGTCGTTGATTTAATACGTGTGGGATTGAATCCGCATGTCGATGGCATTACAGCAACGTTCGTCTGTCTATGAAGAGCCATCATCCCACCGCCATTATCAAATGGAAACGGAAGCCAGGTCGAAGCCAAGTATTGTGCTGAAATCTATTTGCAATACAAGTGAAAAGCACGCGTTGTAAGGCATACGAAACGATTTTCATATACGTCCTTACCGTTGTTCAAAACAACAGTCACGGAAAGCAGTTTCAAGCCAAACAATAAATTCATTTGAAGATAAAAAGCACTGTGTTGTTTTCATCAATCGATGCCAATAGCCGTAAAGAGATTGTGCTTAACGCGACACGACAATTACTTTATAAAGAAAGGGCGTGTGGAGCATTTGTTTTTAACAATTGGAAACAAATTTCTTTGGATGCGTGAGCGAACGTTAATCAGTTGCATGTTGTATTTTGAGAAAAACCCTGACAAACATATGTGAGATGCATTGTCTTTTGTGAAAATTCTTTATTTTTGACTTCAAGTGAGTTCCTTTCTGCTTTCAACAAAAGTATAAAGAAAGCCAAATTGCGATTATATGTTCGTGGGAGAAGTACCATGAACAAGAAGGTGTGTTAGGTTCTTGAGTCTCGATGGTTTTGTCTTGAGGGCATCAGAAATACTGAACGCTTATTTTGTACAGAATGGATGACTATCAAGTCTTGTTATAATACTGTGTCTGGTTTCTGATCGATCAGGGACGCTTATCCCGCATACATGTACATATTTTTTCTAAACCCAGTCACAACTCAGTGACTAAGTGGGCTTAGTAAAATATTTCTTTTCAAAATCATTAAACATCTTAATCTTTTTGTTCATATTACGGTATCAATCATTCTCATAGGCTACAGTTTGGGTCAATTTGGATATTTAGCGTTATGCAACATGTTTTATATGGTATTCGCAGCTGAAACAAAATCTCATAAATATTATTATCGATCCGGAACTTTATACTGCGCAGATAAGGTATCTATGAGGGGTCAATAATAACATTAGCTTTTCTGCATCTGTTACATTCTCTGTTGCTTATGATCAATTTTGCGTCAGATGTACATTAAACATACGCCTAAAGTTGTCTAGTGGTTGTATAACTGAAGATGTCTTATGGTTGTATAAGTGAAGGTGACAAGAGGTTGTATAAGTGAAGGTGTCTAGTGGCTGTATTAGTGAAGGTGTCTAGTGGTTGTATATGTGAAGGTGTCAAGAGATTGTATAAGTGAAGGTGTCTAGTGGCTGTATTAGTGAAGGTGTCTAGTGGTTGTATATGTGAAGGTGTCAAGAGATTGTATAAGTGAAGGTGTCTAGTGGCTGTATTAGTGAAGGTGTCTAGTGGTTGTATATGTGAAGGTGTCACGAGATTGTATAAGTGAAGGTGTCTAGTGGTTGTATAAGTGGAGGTGTCGAGAGGTTGTATAAGTGAAGGTGTCAAGATGTTGTATAAGTGAGGGTGTCTAGTGTCTGTATTAGTGAAGGTGTATAGTGGCTGTATAAGTGAAGTTGTCGAGAGGTTGTATAAGTAAAGGTGTATAGTGGCTGTATAAGTGAAGGTGTCGAGAGGTTGTATAAGTAAAGGTGTATAGTGGCTGTATAAGTGAAGGTGTCGAGAGGTTGTATGAGTAAAGGTGTATAGTGGCTGTATAAGTGAAGGTGTCGAGAGGTTGTATAAGTGAAGGTGTCTAGTGGCTGTATAAGTGAAGGTGTCGAGAGGTTGTATAAGTAAAGGTGTATAGTGGCTGTATAAGTGACTAAGAGTTTTATGACTGTATAAGTGAAGGTGTCTAGTGGCTGTATAAGTGAAGGTGCCCAGGGGTTGTGTAAGTGAAGATGTCTTGTGGCTAAGTACGTGAATGTGTCTAGCTGTATAAGTTAAGGCGCCTGGCTGAATAAGGTATGTGACTGCATAAGTAAAGGGGTTTAATGACTGTAAAAGTGATGGTGTCTAGCCGTATACGTGAAGGTTTCCTGTGGCTGTTCTTGTGCAAACATCCACATCAGACAAACGTATCTACGTTCTTGCACTAGCAGCCACACCAGCCACATATATCTACGTTCTTGCACTAGCAGCCACACCAGCCAAATGTATCTAGGTTCTTGCACTAGCAGCCACATCAGCCACATATATCTAGGTTCTTGCACTAGCAGCCACATCAGCCACATATATCTAGGTTCTTGCACTAGCAGCCACACCAGCCAAATGTATCTAGGTTCTTGCACTAGCAGCCACACCAGCCACATATATCTAGGTTCTTGCACTAGCAGCCACACCAGCCACATATATCTAGGTTCTTGCACTAGCAGCCACACCAGCCACATATATCTAGGTTCTTGCACTAGCAGCCACACCAGCCACATATATCTAGGTTCTTGCACTAGCAGCCACACCAGCCACATATATCTAGGTTCTTGCACTAGCAGCCACACCAGCCACATATATCTAGGTTCTTGCACTAGCAGCCACACCAGCCACATATATCTAGGTTCTTGCACTAGCAGCCACACCAGCCACATATATCTAGGTTCTTGCACTAGCAGCCACACCAGCCACATATATCTAGGTTCTTGCACTAGCAGCCACACCAGCCACATATATCTAGGTTCTTGCACTAGCAGCCACACCAGCCACATATATCTAGGTTCTTGCACTAACAACCATATCAGTCACATGTATCTAGGTTCTTGCACTAGTAACCACAACAGCCACATGTATCTAGGTTCTTGCACTAACAACCACATCAGCCAAATGTATCTAGGTTCTTGCACTAGCAACCACATCAGCCACATGTATCTAAGTTCTTGCACTGACAACCACATCCGCCAAATCTATCTACGCTATCTTGTACAAACCACTCCAAATACTAGACATCTATAAGCCTTATACAAACCATTCAAAATACCTAAAAGGCATTATAAGTCTTGTAATATCATTCAAACTACTAAAGATATATAAGCCTTGTACTAACCGTCCAAAATGCTACAGATGTAATAGCGTTGTACTAACCGTTCAAAACATGAGAGATCTATAAGCCTTGAACTAACCGTTCGCAAAGCTAGAATTCTTATAAGCCTTGTACTAACCGTTCCAAACGCAAGAGATATATAAGCCTTGTACTAACCGCTCCAACTACACGATATCTATCCGGCTCCTAATGGTAACAACGTCGGTGCTCGAACCAAAGTGAAGCCATTCGCGAGGGGTATACACGAAACGATTGTACTTGAGGGACCCAGGGTTCACCGAGTGCTCACTCTATCCCCCTGTATCCCCCTCCACAGATCCCCTTACTCGGCCGAGGGTGCTAACAAAATTACTTTTCCACTTGCCCAACAATTTCTTGTTTTAATGGCAATATACACACCATCTGTGAGAGTACTGCAGATAAACTGACGGAGAGAGCGGGACATATGTTTCCCCCGGCTTGCCAAACTTTACAACAATCTGTTATTAATTACAGAATTGTGAGAAGCCAATAGTTTCAAGACAGCGCACATAGCGGGCACCAACGTCAGGCGTTTTCATACAAACCTCAGTTTTGTTTGAGGAAATCTCGCAATGCCCGACATGGCCAACTTCTTTGTGAGTTCTGTTCCGTTTTTGATATATAAGCCGGGATCAAAGAAACAAATGATTTGTCATCAAATCGTCAGCAATAATTTTCTTACCACAAATTGGGTTTTTCTCATTATTTTGTCATTTTCTATCAGAAATAGGTTTCTAAACACTTTCACGTGTTTGATAGATTTTCAAGACGAGGCTCCAGCTGCCTCCATCGGATTCTTGCTGCTTTATGACGAAAATATCATAATTAATTATTTCATTATGCATAGCAAGATGTTTTAGTAAATCAAGATAGTACAAGTACTGTGTGTAGGGATTCAATCTGCATCTTACATTTTATTGTGCCTCAAGCATGGGCTTGACAAATAATTTGTTTGCCGCATGTGCTTCATCTTCTACAAGAAGCACCAGGGAGCTTCCCAGGTGTAACATATCACTTGAAAGGTTGCATATATTTACTTTTTCTTTGGACTGGGGCCAACCGAATGTTCACGGTTTATTCATTGGGAGAATGAGAAGTGGATAACACTTTCTATATCAGAAGGATGAGGAACCGTCACATATACCCTCAGTTTTGACATTTCATAATTTGTTTTTTGATATAGGTTTGAGACAAGGTGAACTCGTCGACCTACCGCTCTTACTAATAAATACAGAATGATTATTTATATGTTACTCTAACTATCTTCAGTCTGTACTTTATTTACTATTCTCACACATTCACTTCTTTGTTTAGATATTTATTTGCTTTGTCATTCTCTCACACATTTCTTTTTTCAAAATATTCCGCTTTAATTAGGATACGTCTTCGCTTATCCATACTTCAACAGTACTTGCAGCTCCGTTCATCCGCTTCCTTTCTTTGTGGTCGTTTTAAGAATGTTTGGGGGTTAAAACCATTTGAATGAAACAATCATTAATGTTCTTTAATTGAATGTAACATGATACCCTCTGAAAATGTTCTATTTATCCAGACCGCATAAATTAAATTCGTAATTTCTGTTTTCAACATTTTGAACTTAGCATCTCTTTACAAACCTCATAAAGTTGATATTTATAACCTCGTAGAAGTTGATAAATTATTTAAAGTTAAGGCACATCTTTCTGTACGGTTTATGACAAGTATAGATTTCACAGAGATTAGGAATTCCCATTATAAATCCAAAAGTATTGAAGAAAAAACACATTTAGATATTTATCTTCGAGCTACAAAGTACAACGCACTTCTATCCACTTCTATTCACGGAGCGTAATATAGGCTTATTTACCTCGAGGCGGGAGATAGAGATTACACATGCACTGACTCCATTTACATGACAATTCTAACAGATATCAACACATAATCCTCATGTTTATTGTAATATCGTACATTTGTGCTAAATGCAATTACCACGGTTGTCTATTTTCACAACGTACGAGATAAACGTTTTCCCTTCGTTTCAGGTACAAAGTAAATGGGTTTTAGAGGACTTCGAAAAACTAATTCTGTGTCGCATCATTACTCGTGGTGTTTTTCCCAGTACTGCCAGCGCGATCACACACTAACCGTGCTATGTTCTGGTCACATTCCTCATTTCAACATACCGTGATACATGCGAAAAAGTTAAAATGGGTGTATAATGATTAATGCACATAGCATATATTTTGCAACAATGTCTTTTTCTTAAAGAATACCCCGCCGTGATATTGCTGGAATATTGCTAAAAGCGGCGTAAAACCATACTCATTCACTCACTCACTCACTCACTCACTCTTAAAGAATAAAATACTGATAACAGTAGATGATATTCTCGAGTTCAGGCTTCCTATTACACTCATCGCATGTTTTCCATTTCATATTGAATCAATTTTGAATCATAAGTGAATCGTTGCTGATTAAAAGAAGAAAAATACATTTAATTGATTAACAAACGCATATCACACACATGAATGCGTACCAATAACCTACACGTTAAACACATATACTTGACGACCTTTCCGACATTTTCAATTCTAGGTTGAGTCATTTCTCTATTACATTTTGCTTATTCCACATTTTTCCCTATTTCTAGTTTTTCCCATTGCCTTTTTAGCCCAATGTCGGATAATCGAGACTGGTTATTCTCTGGCGTTGACGTTTTATATTTACCATAATAAAAGAACCCACGATGAACTATATCGGTTCACAGACCGACAATATCATTACTATCTATACACAACATATTAACGCACACGCATTGCGTAAGAACAAACGCATAGACGTACCTGGGCGACATGAGATCCGACTCTGAGCTTGACCTGTCTTTGATGATTGATCCGTCAGGTCTTAGGCCTAGGTGCTGAGCCATTGCCATGGAGACTGGGGGTGACATCATAGGGTGAGTGAGGGGCATGAAAGGAAGAGGTCCCATGGCATACGGATGGTGTGGGAAGCCATTGAGTAGGGACTTCCTGTCTCCTGGAAAATACGAAAGACCTATATCGATTTATTGATTAGAAATCAAAAGGTTGACAAACAAACATACAAATCACATCACAATCATTTTTATAGAAATTAAGAAGCATTTGAAGATGGTTTTATATGAATTAAATTTGAATTACATAAAAAATATATTTATGTATTTTCATGAATAACGGTTCAATGTGTTATCCATATATGGTATCCATTGCAAGAACAATTATTATGATGGACATATGCAGTGTTTTATGTGTGTTATGTGTTCTCATATTTGGAAACGTACACCGGCTAACACAGAATTATAAGAGGGTACAGGGAAACCATCATTGTAGTGGCCGGGGAATCGAACCAGTTTCGCCCATGTAGAAAGACAACACGGTGACCCAGCTTAATGCTGTTCACTCGTTTGATGGGTTGGTGTTATAAACCCCAGTTAGTTAAATCGTAGTTATTTAATTCAAATTAGAACAAGAGGAAGTGAGAAAATGCTGTCAATTTAGCAGAATCAACATATTTGTCGAGACAAAAATGTCTTTTTTTTCAATTTTGCTTTTCACTCAATCAGATGATATCAGAAATGCAGTTCTTCTGATAAAAATATTTTATATGATATTTACCAATATAGCTCTTTAATCAAAAAGGAAGAAAAGAAGAAGTCATGCAAAGGTCGTGTTTTAATTCAGTTGCGTTCGACAAATCATTGAATTTTATAAAGCACGGCATTTAATTATTCCAAATTAACCCCCACTTAAGCCTGTAGTTTTATGCTGTTCCTGTCAAATGACTTAATGATCGACTGTCCCATTTGTCACTATGGCAGTGCAAACTTCCGGGGACTGACCGATGCCGGAATTCGGTTCAATATCCCTTCCGACATTTGTATTTAACCCAGTGTGCCGCATCCAATATGGCGGTCGCCATGTGCTCAGACGGAAGTGCGGACGACAGGGGTTTACGTTATACACCTGCCATATAAAGATAATATGATCTTACAGTAACTGATAGCTTTATCAATTTCCAGCATGAGTAATATGGTTTCGTGTAAATAGATGTTTTTACAAGGGGTTTCATTGTTCACCTTCATCTAAAATGTACTCCCATAATGTACACAAAATCAAGAATGTACATTTCGTAGGGACTCTTAATATAAGAGGGGAGAACGGGGGTGGGGGTTGGGGTGGGGGTGGGGGTGGGGTTGGCGGGAGTTGACACAATTATATTTTGTTCAAATAAATGGTCGTTTTGAGCATTTGGTCATATATTATAGTTCATTAAGAAGTTTTAAATAAAAAAAGGAGTGAGGTGGGGGCCAGTCCAGATCAGTCCACCCCCACCTCGTACCCCTTCCCTTAGTTCACATAACGTGTCATGTAGGATATTTCATCCTCTGCATGATTCAATGACTCATAACAAGGATCGTTTCTTCAGACTTAAAACGAGAGCGTGTGCCGGAGAGCGAAAGGTTGGGGTTCGATCCCCGGCCCCGTTATATCAAAGGACGTTTAAAGATGGTAATTGTTGTTGCACTGCCTGGCGCTCAGCATTAAGCGCGCGCACACACACACACACACACACACACACACACACACACACACACACATAACGCTTTATAAGTGCAATAATCTTGAACGCGATGCAGTAATGTCCATTATCTTATTCAATGTTATTGTTATCGCTAAACCTTCGCATTTAATCTGATCAATATTATTTTGAGCCAAATATCCTCAATTCTAAATAAGCCTTTATCTGATTAAATGCTTAGAATTCAGTATCACTTCAAAATTCAAATGTTTCCGTTTCAGATCATTAATCCGCTTTTCGAATAACCCTTTGGCTAACACGATTAATTGAGAACATGGCTGAACAGGAAGTGAATTAAATGGCGACATCTGTACATGGATGTTTAGAAAACTTACATCCGAGTGGACAAACGTTATTTCAAGCTGTCATTTATAATGACAACAAATAGGCATTTAATGACACTAAGAAAGCGTATTTATTTCAGCCCGTGATAGCAACCGTGATAAAACAGAATATATAGTCGCTATTGGAAAACCAGTAATATTCAACATGTCTGTTATCTTAGATGAGACGGGTCCCGTTATCCAAATATTAAATCAGAATCGGAGACCGTGTGTGCTGAATTAAATATAAACAAAAGCATAGCAAGCAAACAATTCTAACGTCTTTAGATTTCTACATCAAAGATATATATTTGTTATGGAAATAATACCTCTGACGGATCGTTATAAACTAAACATGGCCTTTCTTTATGTTACATGTATAAACATAAACTGACTAGCAATAATATTTTTATTGTCAAGTCGTCCAAATGTTGCGCTTAAGGTGGACGGGAAATCGCTATACTGTTAATCAAGGCGTAGCTCTATGGGAAGATGCACCGTGGATAATGTCACGCCGGTGAGGTCGCGTGATCTCGCCAGTAGCGTCAAGGACATTATGAAATATCTTACATCACTGTCGTGAATTATAAATGACATGTAATTAATTCAATGTCAACCTAAATCAGAAAAAAATATGGTTATAGATTTGTAAGAACATATTTGTCTGCGAACATCTAGTTTATATAAGTCTCTTTTCGGACGCTTCAAGTTCTGATAAAGGACCCGTTATGTCCTCAAAGGCTGAAAAAATGTTTTTTCTTGTTAAATATAATCCTGTTTTACACTATACGCCCAAGGACGATTGGGTAGCCAAGTGGTTGAAGCGTTTGCGTTATCACGCCGAAAACCCGGTCCATTCTCCGTACGTATACCATCTTGTGTCCCAACCATGATATTGCCGGAATATGTCTAAAAGCGGCGTAAAACCATGCTGACTTACTTTACGTCAATTACATAAGTTAACTGTCAGCCAATAGAATTCAAATTTCATTTACATGTTACATTTACATCATTGTAGTAGTCGGTTTCGTATCTTGTCGCTATTCTACCTTATATATGCATGTACCGAAAGAATACGAATGTATTGTATTCCTCGAGGCTTTTGTTCGTATCATCGACATGCGCTTTAAATTGTCACCCACATTCCTAAGTTTGCATAAATATATACCTTTCCATCAATAGAACTACTATATTTAACTTCACAGATTTGTGTAACGCTTTGTTTTTAGTTAGGAACAGGAAGATCTATACTTTTTCAAAGTTTATTTAAAGCTCCATGGCAGCGCGGACCTATAGAAAGACACACGAGGCGAACCCTCCGACCTGGTCTATTCTCTTCACAGCGTCTAAACCACGAAAACATGAAGCAGATCAAACAATCTGTCTGTATTTTCTTTAACAATGTTGCCTCGGTGTGCGTTTCACTCTCGCAGATACCTTGGTTTCACCTGTGCTGCTTATAGAAAACTCGAGTATGCTCGGAGGCTAAGCGAGTTGGAATACAGGTAGAGGAATATTGATTAAAAGCGCCGACCTTCGGCTGATAGTCCTACGCAGGAGACACAGGTAATTCTGTATAAAGGCTTATGATCTCAGCTGCCCAAGTTGGCTATACTAGAAGACTATTGGCGTTTTGATTTGTCTCGTAGCATCTGCTTCATACAGGACACTGTGGCAGGATTACGTTGGAGGGATGAAACGTTTGAGACTTTCTCCTTTCCAAGTCCTGCAAATTCACGGACATATGCAACCATACCGATCTTCCTGTCAGGCTTATTGAGTTTTAGCCGATAGAAGAGCACTTTCAACTGTCTTAAAGATAGCCTTTGTTTGGGTTTACGGGGCTTTTGTGCTTCAGCAAAATTACTCGACGTCAAGAGTTGAATTGATCAGAAATAGAAAACTACATTTCCTCTCTGTCAAGGCAGCAAAACCAACATGTAAAGAAAGGGAAGCCATATGAGCTGGTGATACGCCATAATAGTCTTCCTGTCGTGGCGCTGACAATGTTTTCCACACGACAAGAGAAATAGATGTAGAACAATAACGTCATATTTGGTTTCATTTCTATTTGTCTGAGCTCAAATTCTGAAGAGAACTCTTAAAGGACAATGCCTTACTAGTCCATCATGGGTTGTGCTCGTCTATTCAGATGCCAATGCGTAGCTTGGTTAGCAAACACTCCACGGTAGAACATGAATTTTTACTTGATCATAGTGTAAGGGAAAGAAAGCAAATTGCTCTGAGATTCCCTAGGAATCGCTGCGGTAATCGTAGAGTTTCCTTCCCCCAGGCCCGAGTAATCAGCAATATTAGACGCAGGGTGGTTAATGCATCACAACAGAAGTTCAGAGGTACAAGTGGGATACAGATATGGGTTCAATGCAGTACAAGCCAAACAAGTAATTAGTCAATACGGCGGATGAACGTGGCTTCGGATCAGTCTTCGGACAAATAGTATCTTCTGCATAGGCAGGTATCATCGATTGGGGCTTTGAGGGGAGGTTGTCAACCGGGTGAGGGGTTCACCTGTGTGATGGGAATTGATGGCGATGGGGGAGGGGAGGGGGAGGGGTTGGGTGTAGTGACTGGTTGATTGTGTGTAGTCGTACCCAGATGGCGTTGATCGTTTGTTCATAACGCTATTTCTGGATTGCTATTTACAAGACGATTAAGGAACTTGGCGTAAAGAAACACTCACTCACTCATACATAGACGCTTCTGTAGACTTTTGTAGAAGGGAGGGGCCGGGTGTGTTTGTTAGTTTGTATGCTGTTTAACACCGCACAAGCAATATATATGACGACAGTCTGTAAATAATCGTGTCTAGACCAGACAATCCAGTGATTGACATCATGAGCATCGATCATGCAATTGAGATATGATGACATGCATCAACCAAGCCTGACAACCCGATCCCGTTAGTCGCCTCTTACGACAAATATAGTCGCCTTTTACGGCAAGCGTGGCTTGTTGAAGACCTATTCTAACCCGATGGAGGGGCGAGGTCGTAGATGGGAGGGGTGCTCGAAGCGGTAAAGTGGAACAAGATAGATGGGAGAGTGAGATCTGGGATGCGATATTGGTTCATAGTGCCAACATCGGTTTGAGGATATGCGACATTACGAAACATTACTTGGCTAAAGTGAGGATATAGCTTTAGGCAATTTAATGGATGCCAGATGGCACGAGTCAGCTGGGCAGCAGAGTGGGCGTGTGCTGAGAAACGGGCGGGGTCTAAGGAGAGCAATGTGAACACGTCGTGAGCACCATATCGCTGCTGATGAAGGTCGAATTACGATCCTTGAATGAGTGAGTGACATTTTACGCCGTATCGGTAACACTGACCACCTGGTTCGACGAGTCATGGCTGTGAGGGGAGAAGACGGCGCTGACGTCGTCGGCAGTGTAGTCAGTGGTGGGAATAAATATATATGGTAAGAATACAGTGGACAGTGTTAGGCGGGTAGAACACCACATTCATCGTGGACCTAGACAACGTTGTGTGCGTGCATGTACGTGGTGCTGACCCATCGAAACACCCTGCCGCAGTTTAACATGAACACCCCGCACAGAAACAGTATACGGACTCCGAGCCAGACAGTCCTTTGTTTTAGCCGCTTAAGGATGAGCGCTCGGTAGGGTAACAAAGTGGTTTGGTATGATGCTCTACCACGAGACAACGGATGCAGTGTTTTCAGCAAGGTATACTGACTCCGAGCCGACCATTCCTTACATTATCCCCTTAATGCCGAGCGCAGGCAGGGTAACCACAAGTACCATCTTTTAACGTCGTTTTGTTTTACGCAGCGGGATTCGAACCACCGACCTTATGATCTCCGGACAGACTCTTCACGTGATTGACGATATATATGATGGTGGTGAGACCCATATAATATGTGGCGTTGGTCGGAACTAGGATATGACGTAAAAACCGAACAATACAGAAGGTAAAGTCCTTCCGCGAGTGAGAATAGTTCCTCCCACGCACGATTCTACTGTCGCTAACGTCATTTTTAAAAGGTGAAGGTTATAATTGTGGCCCGCCCCATTGCAATATTGGTTCATTCATATTTGATAAATAATGTTTGGGTGAACATTTCAGTGAAGCTTCTTGGTAAATGTCGTGTACGACCGAGTCAATGTATTCATACATATTGTAGTTCACACAATGCACCTCAAATACTTAACATATATACCATAACACTTAAGAAGGATTAATTATCCATGGAGAGGGCCGCCCTAGTTCTTTATCATGCCCCGAACCTGATAAGGTATGTTGTGTTCAGAGGAACAAATGAGCCAGGCATTCACCCACTGAACAAATAAACAACTAATTCGGAAACACAAATAAAATAGCAAGACATTATTTCAGCAAAAGCTATTTCGGATCACGTTAAGTGTTTTTTGTAAGTTATCAAAAAGCAGGTGTTTTATTTTGCAGAACCGGTAAAGCACCATTTGAACAGATGTGTAGCTCACCGTATCATCTTGACGAAATGTTGACTCTCTCCATTACCATCAATATTTACAGAAATTGTAATTTGATGTCACCGTCTGGTTGAAAAGATCATGAACATTTACAGTTATAAGTGAGTGAGTGAGTGAGTGTGGTTTGACGCTGCATTTAGTAATATTTCAACAATATCACGACAGTGGTATCAGCATTTAGCTTCACACATTGTACCGATATGGGGAATCGAATGGTTTAACAACTAAGCTACCAAACATAGGCAAGCCAAAACGCCCATGGCACTGAAAAGTGCTTGATTCTCAATGGTCAAAATATGATCAGGTATCTAATTTCATTCGATTACTCAAAATTATATGTTTTTTTCACACAAAAAAGTGGCGTAAGACAACATCGATCGCCTACGCACCGATGCAGATAACTATGCATTTAACAATGACTATCGATTACCGTCAGAATTGTTCTATGTCAGACCAACAGCTTATCAACATGATGAAATTTATTTCGGGACACACACAATCAAGTACAACACACACCAACACCGTCACAAAAACAGTCTTTAAAACTCGCATCAGTCCCAAATTAAAATAAGAGGTATTTAATCGACAATTAGACCTCCAATTTCAAAACAGTATGTTTACCTCCCAATTCGCTCACTTCTATTCACTAATCCTCATATCTGGAAAGGTGAGCTACAGTGACTGGCTGTGTTATTACTTTTTGCATTTGTTTTCTATTTATCCGTATTTAAATAGAGCACAGGGCGTCGGCTGTAATGACACAAGGACAATGAAATGCGTGATTACGCATAGAAATATTTTGGAACGAAACCACACTCATATGAGGAGGCCGTGTAAACCTCGAATACCAACAAACGTCCATATTCAAATAGTATATCAAGTCTCACATCTACTGATTATGCGGAGTTCAAAGTTGTATATTCATGATGGGACTTGTATCAATCTCCATTGTTTGCTCGCTAGTATTTATTGTTACGGTTTACATTTCTTCAATTCCTTGACGTCAATTCCTATGTCTGCTTATGAATTATGATTATGAAACTAATAGTACCATATTCATTGACAGGTGTAGATTGTGCGGGAAGATAGTATGTCTTGTTGATAAATATTGAAACATGAATGTGTTGTAACAAGTCGTGCGTTGTCCTATAAAATCGGGAATGTGACGCTATGGCTTTGGGGATGTTGAACGGTCGAATAATGTGTGACATGGCGTATAAACTGAAACCTGTGGAGTCCGGAAACTCAGTACAACGGACGATTGTTACCAGAATATTCTCCATAGGGGACACGACCCTTACCCAAGATTCATTAATCCGTTAATCCGGACATTCTTCGTATAAATGTATTGTCCGGATTAACGAGGTTTCATTGTAAAGTTAAATATGAAGATGGCGATTTCATGCTTCGTTCTCGAATAATCATGGGTATTGTAAGGCTGGTGCTTTAACAATCCACACACAATTTTACTTTCACGGTTCGTGTTGCTTTAATCGTTATTTCGAAAGCGGAGCAATGAGAAGCGCTTTGATGTTCACCCCTTGAATCGATGAGTTTAAGCGACAGAGAGTTTGGTCGATAAAATCGCAAATAATTATGCAATGTGAACGACACAAAGACACCGTTCTATTGGTCTTCAGTCTACTTCTACACTTACAGAGAATGCTAGAGTGAACTTCTGTCCTTCGCATACAGTAGCAAAAGGGTGCACTGATAAATCAGCCGTGTTATGCTAGGGGTGTAGGTGGGAGAGTGTTAACGTATTCAAAGAAAAGACGACATGGACCTTTACCCAATTAACTCTCAATAAGGATAAAGTTCGTGCAGATATCATATCATCCTCATCCTTACACTAAACTCCCACCATTACCCCTCACCCAAACTTCAGATCCTAACAACCACGCTGCGCTGTCCTTTTTGGGTCAAATAGTGCATGAATGTTAAAAAAGATTTTTAACATTCATGCACTATTTGACCCAAAAATTGTTTCCAAACTTTCAGCTGCAAGACGATATGTTTTATTTTTCAACCACGCAAATATGTTTCCTAGAAACTCACTCGTGTGGAGGACATCCCTGGTGAGAGAAATCAACTAGACCATTGGTACATTTCATTCCCAATCTGTTTTCTTGATTGCATTCATAGTGTATTTCAATTTATTTTACCGGCAGACTTAATCCTTCAAATCTGCCAATCGATACTTAACTGGATTGCGCTATCGACACGACTCCATGTAGATTCATGTTACATAGTTAAATTGACATGTTATAACTTCCCACACATCTGTAACGTTAGTTGGTCCTACCTGTGCATTGGAACTAATCCATAGCTTAATTTGATTCCGACCCCAGGAAAAGTAATTCCTAGTGCAAAGAACACGACCACCCTAGTGTGCATTTCTTTACCTGTCAAACTAATGAAAAAGACATCACGTTTTTACAAACGTGAACCCATAGATGATGCCATTATCTTGTACAGATCTAACGACTCAGCCAAAGAACGTAGACAATTTAGTCGTTTAATGCAAAGCCTTTCGGTCGGACAGTCTCTGAAGACTATTCTACCATACAATAATGTTTCTATAAATTGCTCTAATCACAAGAAATTCTATAATCCAACCCATTTCATTCTATTTAACTGCTGCAAAACAATTACACTAATCCATTGTCATCTTCTATTGAGTAACAGCGCGAAACACCAGAATCGAGTCCCCTATGAATTAATTCTTTTTCTACTGATGAAAATCCATATGATATTTTCGAGACTGCATTAGATGTAATTAGCTTTCAAATGTCCCATTGTCCAACATTGTCACAATCCATTTCTACATTAGCGGTCTGTTTGACACGTTTGTTGTGATGAAAAACCCCTCCCCAGCATATGTCCGTTTCACCCAGGCCATCTTCAGCGTTTTTCAGGTAACACAATGAGAAATTTCAAGAGCATGACGCTGTATTCTTATTCCATATCGATAAGTGCATCGTTTTGCTTTAGGGGACCACAGACAGATAAGATTAAACGTGTTTCATTGAGTAAATATAAAATGCAACATTTTAAGTTATTAGGACAATTACAACGTATTTATATGATTATTTGAGACAATGTCAGCCTCTCCATTGAGCGACCAGAAGAATGGAATGGTGGGCCTCGCACAGGTACGGACAGGTGAAATTGATTAATTGCAATGTATTACCGTCAAAACTACAGCAAGCTTTAAGAGCTACATGAGGGTAAGGAAATTGACATGCGTCAATTTCAACCATGAACAAGATTTAAGTAAACGTTTCCAAACTGGTGTTACTTTCAATTTCATAGAAACCACTGTCCTTGCTGTTGCACAACATGACTCAAGATTGTTTGATGGTGCTTGTTAAAGCCGAGAGCAAAAACGAGCATATTTATTTCGGCTTCGATTTTGATTAATATGTTGAATGCATTGCATCAAATTAATTCATATCATCGATAATTCATACGAAGAGGCGTTTTAACATTATTACCTTAGCTCAGTATAGGGTAACCCGCCACACACATAAAAGAAATATATCAGTTCTATTTTAAATATTGATACACATAAAAGAAATATATCAGTTCTATTTTAAATATTGATACAGTAGTCAATGTAAATGTATTTTAAATATAAAATTACTCCATTGACACGCTATTAAAAAAGTTAGTTTGACCTTTTGATAAAGCGTTATTTAATTGGTGCCAGAAATGTAAATAATTGTTTGATTAATCCCGATTTTCACACATTAAATACATGTCAGTAAGGCATTTTAATTTCAAAACTACCAGTCATTAATCATGTTTGATTCAACAACTGTTGCTACCGTATTTTGTTGGAGTTATTTAGGGATTAAAGGCTGGTCCCATTATCTCTCAGACCCTCCCGATCAACTGTTAAGTCTGTCAGGCGATGAATGGACGTGACTCTTTGTTCAGAGAGTGAACCAAAGCCGTTTATATTCTGAAGGGATCACAAAATGGAAAGGGAAATACGTAGTTAGCAATCAATAACAAAAATACAATGTGTGACAAGTTTGTGACGATAAACCAGTAATTTCTTGGGCTTCATGCTGAATCTTACTCCTCCCTGACCAATTCCTTACTAAGTCACCGAGCTAAACAATGGATGGAGTGATCAGGTATCGCGTCTTTGTTGGTGCCATAGAAGTCTATTGTTTCAGCGATAGGACTGCCATTCGGCTATTAGTGGTTGGTGAATTCATAGAATTTCGGTATAGATTTTCGTGCTCCGCAGCTATAAGTGATCAGCTCCTAACAGCTCCCGAGCAGTCCTTACCATTGATTTTTCAAAGAAATTATAAATTTAGCGAGAGCAGTATAGCACCTCTGAAACCAAAGGTACAGGATTATCAGCGAGGATTACAGGGATAATCGGCTTAGATTTATGCAGGAGAAGGGGAGCGGATTTACATGCAACTTATTAATACAGATGTTACACGCTAAACAAAATTATTGCCTTCAAATAAGGTTAGGCTAACATTGCCTGTTATCTTTGATTTTTTGAAGCCACGGTAAAGAAGAATCAATGTTTAAATCATTTCTGGTTTCAGAAGCAGTCAGTTAAGCGGTAAGCGTTAACACTGATGTTAAGAGCAGTTGGCAACATGGTATGTTCTCAAGATCAAAGGAGTTATGCTCAAAGAAAAATATGATGAAAACAATTTTCAGCGGGTTTTTGTACACGTTATCCCGTAAGGTCTTTTCATGTTTAGAACTGCTTTGAATTATGAATGAGTGTATGGCTCACGTCGGTGTCCAATGCCTGACAGGGAATACAGCGCGATGGGGAACAAATTCAAACTATTTAAAATTAACGCTGTCAAGTTAAGTTTACAATAAAATACGCATTCCAATTTGAAATTCATATTTTAGGGCGGACAAAAATTGGGGGAAAATATGATGGCATGAAATTGAAGATCCGTCACTGGGCGTTGAGGTGTGGATTCCTATTGCCAGTGATTTATACCGTAGCTCACCTAATCAAGACCACTCTGGCAGCGACTGTTGTAAACGGTGCAGCAAATGACATGCTTACTACGTTACTATCCCAGTTCTTGGCAGCTTCATCAAACTGGTAAACATCTACAAAGTGGATGACTTCCTCCTTCACTTAACATTTCTTGATAGGCCGGGTTAGAATTGGTCTTCAGCAACCCATGCTTGCCGTAAAAGACGACTAACGGGATCGGCTGATACGGCTCGCAGACTTGGTTGATGCATGTCATCGTTTCCCAATTGCGTGAATTGAGGCTCATAACATTGCTGGATTGTCTGGTCAGGACTCGATTATTTTTAGACCGCTGTCATAAAGCTGGCATATTGCTGGATGCGGCGTAAACAACGAATGGTTACGTTCATGCTGTACGTGATTGACGTCATCAAACTCTAATTAGTCTTGACAAGATCAGATGCTTTCAGTGAACCTGCAGTTTTACGCATGTTACTATTTGTCTACACCGAGAGTGGACACCAGGCATGCGCACCCTTAACTGGGTTTGGGACTTGGCAACGCTATGTAGAAGTCTCGTTGGGGCGAACATCCAAACTAGGTTCACTGTGTATCATTGGAGGTGGAGAACCATTACTCTCGAACCAGGAACTGATACGCGGGTTGGGAATGGAAACTAGGAAACGTGCTACACGACACGGAATCAGGCGACACACGAGTTACGCCCCCTTGTCTGGGAACGATACACTGGTTTGGGGTTCAAAGTCGGTAAGAAGGTGGGCAGGTTGAGAGCTGGTGTGTTGGGACGTGGTGGTATGGAGATGGTGAGGTGGTAGGATGGTGAGGTGGTGAGGTGGTAGGATGGTGAGATGGTGAGGTGGTAGGATGGGAAGATGGACAGAAGGGGACTGTTTGCTGACCAGTGTGTGGGCTTCGTGTGTCTTTACGTGTCAAGATTTCAAGGAGCGTCATGCGACTCTTGCTCTGAAGTTGTTTAACATTCAAGGCCTCAGTAAAGCTTTCAAAAAGTTTTATGGTAGACATGTGGAGAGCATTTCCAAATTTGACTCATCAGTGACAAATATGACATCCCCTGCTATTACCTATTTTGAATTGTGCTGTATGTTCCCGTGTTCTTTTTCAGGTGAACAATTGACTTTTCTTTGCAAACACCTTTTCGCGAACACCCAGTGTCATCACTATTTGATAGTGATTCATAAACACATGCTCATGATATAGTTGGAATCGTACAATCGACTCTACTTTATGCAGAGATTTCTATTGGATATGGAAAGGGTTTTGTCGCTTTATTTGCAAGTTCTGATGTGTTCTGCAATTTTGGTGTTGTGTGTTGTGTTGGATTGTGTGGATTAGATCATAACAGTAAACTATGTAACCATGCGTGTTGTGTGGATCAGATCAAATCTGTATTCAGTATTGTTTTTTGTTTAACGTCACACTCAGCAATATTCCAGCTATATGACGGCGGTCTGTACATAATCGAGTCTGGACCGGACAATCCAGTGATTGACGTCATGAGTATCGATCCACGCAATTGGGATACGATGACGTGCAGCAACCAAGTCAACGAGCCTGACCACCCGATCAATAGATGTCAGTATGTCTGAACAAATATGCGTTGTGTAGTAGATACTCAAATTAAATCAATTTTATAAGATAGTTACCATAGAGCCTTGGGTCGAACTGGTAGTCACTTCCATCTAGACGGCTCTTCTTCAGTTTCTCTATCGTCTCAGGGCTAGCATGAATAGACGGGGACCTCTTAGGGGGCCGACCGGGCCGCGCACTGAAACACGCATCATGGAGATAAACAGCCAAAAAATAAAACTATAACCATTTCAAATGATAAACATAAATATGATAAATATTCAACAATTCGCAGATTCCAATATTCTTACAAATAACAATGTGTCTACACATGTAATGAAATAATAAATGTCCAAGACGTAATAACCGCGGTGATGCGAAATGTAATCATTCTCCGGCCAGTGATGCTGGTTTGAAAAGGAACCATTCAACTCTTGTCTTGTCACAGTTAATGGATTTAGGTAATTAGGACTAAGTTGCCTGTCTACATGGAAATGTTAATTCGAGAAAATAATGATAGATGTATCTAAAGGATGCTCAAGCATCTTGGTTTGAAAGTATTGAACAATTCTCAAATCCTTTATTCTCTTTGTTCCTAAAAGCGGATTCGCAATGGACTCGTTCCGTAGCATCTGCTGAAATGCGGAAAGTAAATACTGGTTCTTCTTTAGATGATTTCGAAATCAAATACAAGGAAAACAAATTAAATACTTTTACCATCAGGGTTTAAAGTATACATGCATTAAGAAGTATCGATATCTGTATGGAACTGTACCCGGCCATTGAAGTCGATGCATTAATGCAGTTTCAAAGGAAGGAAAAACGTATCTGAAAAGGACGATTAGCATTGTGTTTACGAGTAAATAACAATCCATGAATTGAAAATATCCACTACTTAAGTGGAGAGGTGGATTCTATTAAACAGCAATTGCATTTTGCGATATACCCTAGTGATTCCGCATACAAGGCCTAAATGATGCATATTCCTTTTGAAGAAAGAGCTTTTGTTCCATTACTGTGGATACGGGAAGAGAAGTAAAAATTCTTGCCAATGGCAACGATCTGTGAAACAGGTTATTAGTATCATTACTATGGCGAGTGTCACTTATTTATTCAGCCTATATGAGGAGATGTTTTTCAGAGAACAATCCCCATATCTCATCCCCTTCCGCTTGGGGATGTCCACGAGGTACATTACACTTGACAATAAAATCTCTATTCTTCTTTGCCCGACAGACGCCCATGTTAGCCTCCCGAAGCGATGTCCATCTGCCTTATAAAACTTGATATATTCCCCGCATCTGTACATTGTTTATTTATGTTTAGAAAGCATCATTGACAGTAACTATATATGGAACGACTGACAGACTAGTGTGTTGGTATGCGAGGTCTGAGCGCTAATGTTGAAATACCACACCGGGATTTGCTTATATCTTGGTTTGGTTTTGATAAAACTTGCCCTGAACAATTCAATGTTTTGATTTGTTTATGGGCTTGAATTTGAAACCGTTGGGGCCCACAATGCGACCGTAGTGTACCTGTTGTGACGGACACCCGAAGGATGAAAATTTAATTTACTACCTCCGCCACACAGGCAGCCTGATTCACGAGACTAGAAAATGAACACAACGACAAACAAGCGAATGTCAGCTACATGAAAAAACGACGGAGCTGGATTGAAACGCTACACCGTCGGCGAATACAACACTAATTGAATTTCGACCATATCTGCATAAAATATTCCACGCTGCCAAGCTGATTGGGACAGAAGTTTTGACTGGTAACAAATCGCGACAGTTACGATTTCTTTAACTTGTCAGTTAATACCTTTACACATCTTGTAGTTTCCATACTTTTGTGAGCAACCAAAACATCAAAGAGTCGTCAGTGTATTCTCCACATCATTTGAATAAATCTCATTTGCCATGAGGTTTTATGGTCAACCGTTAAGCGAAATGCTCAAACGTGCACCTGTTGATTCTTGTGTCTAGGCGGTACATAAAGCCCAGGTGAGCACTTGTAATAATATACATTTCAGACCGACTGCGATAACAATAATCTTATTTTTACAACACGAACAGTCATCAAATATTTAACTATTTACTTAGATAATACCTTGGTCAATACGAGCGCATAATATTTCAAAAGACGAAGTGTAATAAAACACGAAATGAAATATTTTAAATCATGGTATCGCAGATACAAGCGGAGTGGGTATCTTTTGCAATATGCTATTATTTAGTTTTCATGTTTGTTTTGTTATTGATGAAGATGAAATGAAACACTTTTCTGCTGAAACGACAGAAATAATATTTAGATACCTTTCGAGCTGTGAATCCCAACTGGCTAACTTTACAATTCGCTGTACTGGTTGTTTCTGCCGACATTGATATGAAGGGGTTGAGTTTATTATTAACTAATAAAGGCCCGTACTGTTATATTTACATTAAACACAATGTATTGCTGCCATATCTAAGTGCAAAGCTTATTTAAAAGTTTGAGAAGTAGTTTTTATAACATTTAATTATAAAATATCGCTTAGCCTCCAGGATTTCGGAGAGCTTAGCGCGTCAAGCTGATTGCGAGGATGCCCCGAGGCGCTCATTAAGAGATATATATCACTGTATCATAAATATTAATCGACGTTAAACAAACGTTTTTCAGGGAACCGTTAATTGCATCATTAATATGGCATTAATCTATGAATTATAACATACACATCAACTTCAAATTACATAAGTAAGTAACAGAGTACATGTAATCCAACACTTTGTAACAAAATATAACATCATTAACACTATCAACTTAGCACTTATAAAAGTGATCATATATTAATCGTCTAGTCGGTTCGATTGCAGCGTTGATTAACATGACGTCGTTAACAAGAGAGAGAGAGAGAGAGAGAGAGAGAGAGAGAGAGAAATGTATCAGACTTGAAAGAACACTCATTTGTTGTAGCATTGCTCGTTAGTCTCGCGTGAACTGTTGCGTAAAAATGTCAACAGTGTGAAGCAACTTGATTTTCAATTTGACAGCAAGCTGGAATGGCTATTTGTATTCTTCGTTTAAGACAACATTTGTGTATACGAATTTAATATCATAGCTCTACGTGGCTACATTCTTCCCCGGGTCTTTGTCTGTTAATACAATACATGTTTACAGTCGCTGTGATTATTACATCATCTTTTCTGAAAATTTCTAGAATAGTTCTCGAAATGTATTCATGTAATACACATGAAATACATATATGAGGTATGGTATGGTTCCGCCATTTCGAGGGATAGGCAGTTAAAGCGCTAGCATATGTGCACATGGTATTGCAATCATGTATTTGCTCGATCTAGATAGCATATCTTCGACACCTCGTGACCATAAGCAGAGAAAAGATCAAAGAGAAAATCTGCCCCAAAATATAGATATGAACCATTCCATTTCTGAAATAATATTTTCGTCTCTGATATACACACAAAATAAGAAACATTCAATGAAGCATATGAAACAAACACAGTTCTAATTATAGTTCTAAATACATACCTTCTAAATAATGAAAATATTTATAATCATGATAATAGAATTACCTTTTCATTTCCATGGTGGAAAACATGAACGTATTTTAATGATTCATTAACACGTATGTCAATCGTATTTTACTTAATACAAATTGTATCTATTGATTTAAAAATGAATACCCATTCACACAGCCCCTTAAACACAGCATACATCTCTATTCGCCCCTGTCCCAAGAATGTCCACTCCTTTCAAATTATCCCTCTCGTTGTACCTCATTTCGGATGGGGGACCCCCTAGTGGCTTGAAACGAGATATTCCAGAATTTCAAATATCATTATATTTATTTCAATTCATGCATAACGCTTGAAAGAGCCAGAATCACGTTTCACATAAACGAATTGAAAGGCGCCTGCAATAGAATGTAAAACCTACGACCGAGCTGTCAAATCTCAAAACTGGTTTTTTAACTCTTTTCTTAGTCGTCTTCCGCAGGTGCTTGGCTAATTAGCGACAAGGGGAATAATTACATTGTAGTATATCTGGATACTGTTTATTTCGCATAGGTAACTCGAGCCCTACAAAACAGGGTCCCTGCCTCTTTCTACCCAATTATAGGACATTTTCCGATCTACTTGTTCTACTGAGCAATATGAGAAACTCCGGCACAGATCACAGCTAGACTTTAGCAGAGATTGGACCTAGGGGGACAAAGATCTTTTCAATGGACGTATCGTAAAGAGATCAGATTTCTCTCATTCATTCGTATCTCGCCCTCTTTCTAGATTCTATACCCTTTTAATCAATTCACACTGTAGCTACGATCCACAGCCCGACGTCGTCCCGAAAGATTCGTATTTAGTTCTAGTCACTGATTCCCAATGTTGTTCGAGGTGGCTTAGCTCGACTCCAGCGCTCGACCAAAGGTCTGCGAAACTGACAAGGATGCTTTAAAGCTTTTTTGTTATCTGCGAGTCCTCAACTCTCACCTTGGTGAGAATATGGGGGATCACAACAAAACAGGCAAATGATAACTAAACGGATGACAACAATGATGGGGAAGATGTGCTCACTCATGACTTGTAAATGTAGATACTCCCCCATTCAAAACTTAAGTGCAATAAGAATCCTGGGGCCCGAAATGAAAGCCGATTCGGAGTAGTTTTTAACAAACAAATAGATTTGTTGTTCGAATACTGGCGAGAAGGAACACAGCGTTAGTTATCTTTATTTCATTTTCCTCGGTCTGCTAAAGATGTCGTGCTGGGAAAATGATATTTATTTTCAATTCAATAGTTGCTGACGACTTTCGCCGACGACCATAATGATGGAGGGACCTAATTCATACACCTCGTGTAATCCTTACGACCGCGGGTGTTTCTGTATGAGAGAGTCTATTGAACAAACGTTTTACCTTAAAGCCAAGTAGGCACAACTGAAGAGTCGGTAATATAGTCTCAGGGAACGTTCCACAAGGCGATCTAGTACACGTTCCATATTGTGGTAAAGCCAAGTCCGCTTTTTAAAACGATGCCAAAAAAATTATTCCTAATATTCAGTTGGGAACACTTAATCGTTTGACGGTCAGTGACGGAAGCATTTTGATTTCCGATGACGTCACTAATGACGTCACAAGAATCATACGCGAAAGTTCTGAATCTAAAGCGATGTAAATGTAATGTGTTTTTGTAAATGATTATCTCAAATGAGATCTGGTAATATTCATTTCAGCCGTCTTCCTTTGAAATCGGTGTCTGCCCATTTCAAAATATATTTCGAAAGATAAACATCCATCACAAAAGGTTTGCTATAATGTTTATGTGTGTACAAAGCAATAACTAAACGTGTCTAGTCATCGCGAATACCCGCCAAGACCAAATTATTCTGTTTGTGATAGTTCATTAAATCAGATAAGTTCAAACTGTCTGCGCGACATTCATATAGATGGATACGGGATTTCGCAGCAACTCGTTTTTTCTTTATCATTTTTTCTTTAAACAAACTGCAAACTCATTCGCACAGACATATAGTATTATGCGACGGGTCAAGAGACATAAAGCTACAAGACCATAACAAACTAATTTGATGGCCAGATAGTGCGCCTCTAACATAAACTACCAGTAAAGAAATCCTATTGTTGAGCTCTTCATTCACACTCCGATACAAAGATGATATCGCCTATATTATAACGCTATCAAATAGCACGGCGGGATCGGATGTCGCTGTTTGGAGATGATCTGAGGGGAGATAACTCTCATTCTTGATGCCATCTTTTAAAAAGAGTCAGAGAAATGAAACGGGGACTATATTGTAAATCAAGGGACAACGCTTATAATCTTCTAACTGTGGGAGGTACACACTTTATTCCGTCCTTCTTTGTGGCTGAAATTTTGACTGTTGGTTTTATGATTTGTTGACAAGAGAGAATGTCCTACATAAACGTCACTCTACTAGAAAAAGGAATAAAAATCCCATGAAATTCTTGAATTGTGGGGCAGGGTACAAATTAATAGCGGAGCGGAAGCGGTAGAATTCAAGAAAACCTGCTCTTGATAACACAACCCCGTCATTTTCTGCTCAATCAATCCAAATGGGTTTCGATCTGTCAGTTCAAGTCCTGATATTCCATAATTTATTGAAGTGTGAAAGATTCAGGTGATATCAAACATTTTTTGCAAATGTAAACCAACACGCGAAAAGAAAATGACCCTCGGATTCAAATAAAAATGACGAATTAAAACTCCAGAATCTAAAATACCCTTTGCATTTATTAGAAACTCTACACCTATCAGAAACCGTGTTAAGAAAAGAGCATTGATATTCAAGTATTATTTGTCTAAACTTCAACCGATGCAGTGAATAAAATCAACGTTACGTTTCGTCATAAAGCTGGTGCTAAAAGAGACGTGAAAAGGGTGAACATTTGATACCTCCCATGTCGTAGAGAGATATGTTTATAGCAGCACCATTTCATTCGGACACAGAAGATCCGTTTTATCGTTTGTCTGTAGATAATAATGTCTTATTTCTTGGCTTTAAGTGCTTTCTTATTGTTTTCTTGTACCATTGGATTAGAAGCATGTCGTCGTTGGTACCGGGTGATACGAGTAAGTGAACTTATTATTTTTAAACTAATAAACATGTTTTCACTTCAAACTTAACACACCGTACTGCATGTCGCTCAGCTTTTGATACAAATGATAAGATGTATCATATAATTTTGCATTAACGAACCTTTACGTTAAGTTCGTCTGTATAACATACCCTTTCTTTTTCGCATAATAAAATGAAAGGAAATGTTTAAAAGAAATACATAAAAACTAAGACTTTAAGATGTCAAAGGGTTAATAGTGTGTTTGAACGAACACGATAACGAGAACCGCACATAACTATCTAATTATTTTCATAATAAACGTGCGATTAATTGTTTCACATCACACAAACTAACCAATGCCATACCCATAATATCCCTGATGTGCATTTTGTTTAAGTAAGAAATACTCCTTAGTTAAAAACGTTGAAAGTTTGTGAAAGTCAAACACGAATAAAACACATATATCTTGATAGTCTGCATATAGAAGTCATTGGTTCCATTTGATAAGAAGCTTGAATCGAGAAAGAATGCCTTTTTTTACTTCGTAATGCCATAAGGTAAACTTAATTGATTTTGTCTTGTGAAAGTAATACAGAGCTCCCCAATATGCTTTGGCCATTGCTCACATAGCTATTTTGCCTTTTAAAACGTAATTGGAACCCAAATCTTATTCCGCTTTCTTATACGACCAATCTCATTCTCATTTGCTTTTAATTATCAACCTGTCAATTTGGGTCAATAAATTATGTCGAATAATCGGATTAATTAATGGGAACATGGAAAAAATGAATTCTGTGTATATGAAGTTTTTTGTGTGTCATAATGTAAAAGCTCACCAGGGTCGTCTGTGGGGCCTTGTTTGATTGGCTTTCAACCAAAGGGCAAACATACTTGATACATTATCCAATGTCATTCATGTTTTATGCTGACGACATCAGGGATATGTGGCGAATGTTGCTTGTGGGTGGTCCAATGAAAGAAGGCTTTCGCTGAAAATACGTTTTTCATAACTCTCATTTAATAAGAGAATTTCACCCTGTGAAAAAATGCTGACAAATAAATTATTGGTGAATACTTAATTAACTGGGAACAGAGGAGTTGTGATGTGCATGTGTGTATTCAAAGACATATATATATACGTCTTTGGTGTATTGAAGTTAGATAATGTTATTGGGACATGGTGACCAAAGACACGACTTTGTTATATTGGATTAGTTAAAGTTACTGCGTGGTACATTTTGTTAAACTAAACATAAGTAACCTATGTGGGGTAGAGTGTTTATTATCCAATGCTAAATACACCAGGACATCAACATAAGTTTGTTTGTTTGTAAATATTTGAATATATAGGTACCAACCATGTTATACAAGTTGCATATTCACCATTTGGACTAACAAATGTTCCCGTGGGTTTATTTCAGGTGGATAGTTATCTTGCCTTTGCATGTGTTTGTGACACCGATATGGCAGGATACGCTCTGATATCATCACGGTTTGATAATTGACAAACACATGCTTATAAAGTCTGAAACGTATAATAAAGATTTCTTATGATTATGGAATTTTGTTGATTTATGTACTAAATTGAAATAATTCCGGATGACTTTGAAATAGAACCTCACGCGTTCCAGCCTGGGGGTTGTCTCATTATAACTACATGAAAGAAAATACTGTATGCATACATACAAAAAGAGATGTATATCAATATATATTTGGAATAAATAGATATGTAAACATGTCATGATTCCTTATAGAGGTATACAGCTTTCAGATCAAAATATGATTCAGATGTAATGGGGGAAATATATGCCAGGGGAACAAGAGTGTCGGGGAGGGTGGGGGGGGGGGGGGGGGGGGGGGATAACCTGAATAAAGGTAAGGTTACCTTTTGTTGCTAGAGATCGAGTACATGTAGTCTGATCATGTAAGCATGGGGTAGTGTGATGTTCCTTTAATGATTCCCCACGTACGTACAATGTGGTAATCACAGAAATATTTAACATAGCAGTGATGTCTGAATCATCTACACTTTTACTTTCCATTCAGAGAAATCAGTTGAGGGAGCGGTGCCCGAAGAGCATTAAAATCATTATCAATTCTCAGGTGTATAAGAACCGGTCCTCATTCCCCCGCAGGTCACCTGATTGACCCCTGGTCCGATCCGATGTCCAGCGAGCCTGAAGTGGACAATACGAAGCCAGCGACACCGAGAAACTGATCCAACAACGGTCTAAAATCAACATGTTAGTAGTCCCGCACGCCACGAGGCTATCAACAAGCTAGTCCGTGTATGTCCTCTGGTTAGCAATTTCACACATCGGGGCGTAACAGACAGATGGGGGTCGGGTGAGGGGGGACGGGGAGGTGCGAGAGGGGGAGAGGTGACCCTGGGGTCACGACCCTACTTTGACAATGATAGCTGCAGTATATTATAATCGGGAATAAAACTTGGGACACAGGAAGCGAGGGTACGGATTAAAATACGTTGCCTGTGATACGGGCAGATGACGAGCCGAGATGAAAGGGATGTGGTTATTTGTGCTTCTTAGTGTAGGAAGTGATCGCAAATTGACAGTGGAAATATAAACTGATTAAACTGATTGACGGGTACTCATCTCGTGATAAACCCAGGGGAAAGAGCCGGGTGGGAAGGAGAAAGTGGCTGTGAGATCAAAAGGAGAAAGGATAGAGAAAAGGGCGTCGAAGTTACCGAGTGTTAACTAAAAGAAGATTTTAAGGATGAGTGAAAATAAACAAATAGTAATAAATAAATGTTATAAATAAATAATACTACTCTACCCGCACGCCAGACAAATATTTACCTTTCAAATTAAAAGTTACAAACTCGACCCTTTTCACGCGAGAGGCGTGAGATAGCGCCCAAGCGAACAATAATCGTGTTTGTTCGCCAGTTCGTTATCACAAGCGTTATAACAATAGCAAGTGGAAAAGCTTGGGTTAATTCCCGTGGTTGAGACTGCAACAACGCTACCCACGACGACTTGGCAGGTGGGAACGTTCTCAGGCCGAGCGCACCTCCAGTCCAGGTTTGCATCAACCAGCCAGGCACTTCAAAAGAAACATTTACTCTCGTGGTATAATTTACACTCTTCATAACAGCGAACTGTCAAGAGACATACCTGCGATCTGGACAACAAAGAATTTTCATGCAAGCCATCCCAGTTTTCCATTGTGGAAAGAGATTGTATTTCCCCTCGCTTTGCACGGCTATCCCAGTAATAATACAGTCTTGGTCACATCTGTTTATGTTGAAACCCAGTTGAAATGATCAAAACACAACTACCTAAGCCTGTATTTCCAAAGTAAATAGAGACTCCGTGAATAAAGGCCCATTTTTCTATTGACTACCTTGAAACATCGTTACAGGAAAGAACGATTCGGGTACGGTGACAATCAGCCGCGCTTTTTAGCCACGATACAATATCTCCAGGACATGCAAATGACGGCGATTTGAAAAGTACAAATTTATCCGTCTTATTTCGTCCGGACTATTGAGAATGGGGAATTAGTAACACACACCAATATGGCCGACCCGTTACAACCGGATAACATCGTTTATTTCCGACTTGAACTGCATTTGGTTTGTATCGACAGTGGAGATTTGTTAGTAATCTCGCCGACATTTTGTAGTTTGTCTTCTTGATTTGAGCATGGCAGCAGTGAATTAAAAGGGGGGTTTTAACAGTGTGTAGAGAACAAAGGCTAACACAATGCAGACGCATATTCATGAAAAATGAACAGTTTGGCGTATTATTAGTCAATCATCAGCCGCATGCGACAAACGGTATTTGCTTTTTAAGCAGCACGAGCCATTACAACAGAGATTGTGCTGGGGAGTCAAACACACTATGCGCCTACTGAAGCACAGGGAATTACTTCTGGTCTGGCAAAATTTCTTGGTACATATGTTTATTTTTTTACCATTATAGTACAAAAAAGTTGTTTTTGTCTGATTCCATGTCGGCGACAACTGGAATTGAAATGGTGGCATGGCAGGTATTTCTAAACTTAATCCATATTAAATTATCATGTTTTTGTCTGTCAGATAACTTAATAAACAATAAACACATTTAAGTTCTCTATGCATCTGTGTTTTTATTCTGACAGCAAAGGCTATCCTTGCTGTTTCTGTGTCAGGAAAAACTTAGGTTTGAAAGAAAAGGGAAATGTTAGATTTGAAACTGTTAGTTGATTGAGGATGTTTATAAGGTAATAAAACATTATTTTCATGAACTAAAAAGTCAGATTTAAAGTTTAATTTCAACATACCCCAAGCGTTGGCTCAATCACGTTACTCCAACATAGGAAACCAAAAATACTTGGGATTAAGATTAACATTGAAAGAATTAAACTTAACCGTAAAAACAACATTTAAAGGAATTCACAAGAAAAACTGATTATTTGATCTTAAATATTATTATTATCCCTATGCAAAGGATAGCTGTTTCCTTGTCGTGTTTCCGCGAGCAATAGCATTAAACTACAATCGGCGTTCCCAGCCCATGTAACGGAAGTGCCATTTAATTGATCTAATTAGCTCTAGGGGCTCTAACAAATAATAAACAATAGCAACGCTTACGGTCCTTTTACCTATAGCCCTTAACACGTATGTGGTATTACGAGTCTGGGGAACGGTACATACAAATACTTGAGTTTTATTTGCCTAAGTATACAAATTGAACTGACAACTCTTAAAGCATTCAACTGTAAATATTGTTTTACACTTGAATTGTTAATTCGCCCTGTCGGTATTTATTTCAAACTCATGAGAAAAACCTATGTAAATGATTTGGCGTCGCCAGGGCAGGATTCTTATTCCCGTGTATTTATTTTCCGATCTTGGATTTATTAGATCAGAGTTTGATAAAGCTTAAAGGGGGGAGACAATTAACCAAAGCACAAGTCCAAATAGAACATCAACAAGTATTTGCTTAGTCCTACGTCTCAATAATATCCACCGCATTCTTTCCTCCCCTTGAAAGCTTTCTCATTTCAATTCACTCTGCGCCGTCAATTAAACGCTAGGGATATAGAGGTCAGCTGAAGATATGTATTTGTCCAAGCCTAGTGACCACCTTGGTTAAAAGAGGGTACTAGTCATTCAAGTGATGGTTGCCGAGAATCGACGATTTGGTCAAAGCATTTGACACGAAAGTGGCGAAGTAATTCGCCGTGACCGAATGCGTGTGTTTTACAAAATACGGGCTTGACTTCTGTGACGTCCGCGCGTGTTGAGTATCACCTTTAACCCCTCTCGCCGGTATCTGACAAAGCGACGCTTTTGCTATCGCGAGAAACACAAAGGGACGGAAGCCGAGTGATAATGCTAAAAAAATCGTTAACGTTTGGCAAAACATTTGCGTAGTGTTTCGCAATTTTCTGTTACTTGCCATTGATTGACTTTTTTTTCTACGAAGCAGTAGTCTATCCCTGTTGCTAATTCTCTTCATTTTCAAGCAGTTATCACTTACTGTAAAGCATTTACAGAGGCCCAACCAGTCTTTATGAGTGGGTCTTATAAATCATCCTATTTAATCATAAATTTTGACAGCTGTGCTCATAATTGACTTACAAAAAAAGGCATTTATTTTTCCCCAATTGCACTTTGAACCTTCGTAATATATATGAGAAACTATTACAAGCACTTTAACAAGTTTTTGAAACATTTTAATGAATACGACATATATGAATCATAATCCCAATTTAAATGAAAAAAGTTCATGATTCAATTTCTTTCAAGAATATATAAGGTAAATTTTGAAATGTAAAGTTTTCAAATCGTTTTATCTAAATGATACGATATAAAATATAAGTCATTCAATGTTCAAATATTAAAATATTTGAAAGTTTATGAGGACCCCAAAGGCTTGTATATTACCTGCCTCCTCACTACTCCAGGTTGACCCCAAAATTCAACCTACACCAATCACAGTATCAAGACATTGTGTTTCCTGCCCCACAAACCCATTAGCAATATTCACCATGTCAACACAAGCGGGGATTATTTTCAGCTTCGGTGTACTGACGAAATATTCCTTATCTTGATCTTCATCAATGCACACTAGCGAAAACGTGTGAAAAAACATCCACATGCTACATCCTGAAGTAGAGTGACATCACCGCTAGAGCAAAAGTTTACAGCCTTGTCATATGCATCTGCGCTGCGCCTATATATCAGCGAATGACGTTACTAAATTGTCAGTATTGAGGCGGGCCGTGTGGGAAGTTCCATTTCGCTGTGTTGTGTCAAAGGACAACCAGAACGCGTGTGAAATCGCACACGTGTCCCGAGATGTCGTGAACAATAGTTGAATATTCGGTGTGAAGCTAAACACTTTCCTAAATCGATAGTCGAAGCCCAACTTGGCTATTTCCTTGTAATCTTTCTTTGTTCACAAATAACACAAATGTTCGTAATAACTGCCCCTTTAATGACGGTGGCGGAGAATTTGGTAAATGCTGGCTTTACAAAGTATTCGCTTTAATTCGTTTATGCGCTTGTTTATTGAGGAATTTGAGTGTGTTTTTGTTATTTAACAATTTAAGGAAAAAAACATTATATTGATGGTCGTATGATTGTTTAAACTCACATTGTACCAAAATGTCATGCATTTTTAATACTTCACTTCAGATAAGCATGCAATCGTGCCCCAAGCTTATTCTTCATTCACATTAATTGTTCGTTCAACAGGTAAATGTCTACACAGGTAAATAAGTCATTGAATTGGTTCTAAGAACGGGCTATTCAATATTCAGTGTTCAAAGAGGAATATATTTATCACCAACATGTATTCTGTGTATTGGATATACATTCCTACCAACGAACAATAGATAATAACGGCGATATTAAAGATTCTTAAGTAAATACTATAACATTCTTCCACGTGAATCGATGTTTGTAGATGATTTGGTGTGGGAACTATCTAACAATAAACACAAATATGTGATAAGGTACAAAATTCTTCTAACACTGGTATTTGAACTGGATTACTCTGAGACGGACCTTACACATTGGATATTGGGTGTCCTAAACTTAATCAACATAACCTCCCCCATACTTCCACACCCGCATCCACGTCTTCGTATCTGGACTATATAGTGAGAAAGAACGCATACATTAGATATTGTGAGTCCAATACACTTGCATCTACCCTAGCCCAACAACCCAACGCACACACACACACACACACACACACACACACACTACCCCCCCCCCCCCCCCCCCACACACACACACACACACGCACCTCAGACGCTAAGATAGGAAACGCCTAAAGAGAAAGACAGCATAAACGCAAGTATGTACGTGTATATATGATACAATATTATTCATAGCTGTTTAAATAATTAATATAAGTCTATTGCATAGATGTTCGCTGTAACAACGATGTATATATGATTCACGTGAGTTTAACAGATTATCATCTCACTGTGGATTCGTGTAAACGTTGATCCCTCATTCACCGCAGCACTTACATCACGGAATACAGGACAAACTTCTCCTTAGCTATCTCTTTATACTCACGCCAGCTTTCTCCTTTACAAGCAAACATAAACACCCATTTATCCTACTTTACAACATATCTTATCATTCTTGTCTGAAGAAAACAAAGTTAGGGGATATCTTTTGAAAATTATGTACTTAGTATTCACTACAAAAATATACCCCCAAATATTCCTAAAAATAACTTTTTTTGTTTGGTGCAGTATTATTGTTCAAAGTTTCTACCTACCCGAGACAAAAGAGATACTTTATAGGGTATTGCATTCTTTTCACTTGTGAATATGGAAAGGGTTTTATCGTTTTTGTTTCACTGGTGGAAAACCTATTATAAGTTACTGTTCTTTGCTTAGAAAAAATGTTATCACATGGCATGTGTTACTTGAATACTGACAACTTTTCTTTCAACAGTGTCAAATGTCAGTGATGTGTGACAAAAGTTGCTTCAGATTTCGTCTCTCACACCAACACAAATTAATGGTATGTTTAGAGCTCATAATTTATAAGTTAATTTAATTATATTATTACATACAGGATATTATAAACCTGCGTATACTGAGCCTCCTCGAGCGGTCCGCGTGCAATAAAACAGATGGCGGTTTTGACAGGCTGCACGTGCTTGCGACTCACAGCAATAACACTGTACAGAGCACAGAGCACATTTACTTCTAAGAGTGAATTGAAGTCTTCTTTTATATCCAGAAAACAAATTACTTTTCACATAGTCATGTAGCCTTTTACGAGGGCATTATAGTGTCTTTGCTACGTCATTTTCAACCTAATCTTTGTTATAAAGTTGATATATATCAGTGTATTACGTAACTATGATTATCGTTATTTGCATAAATTTGCATAAACAACCAATACCAGACACATGACGCAATTCGTGTCATAATACAAACATTTTTTCACATAATTTTTTTGAAGTTAAGAGATTAAATGAGAAAACAAAGATCAGAGTTTTAAAGGTAAGGTCGCTTTAAAAATGCCGTGATAACCCAATTTGTGGTCATAACGGAATTAATTAAATTATATTATGATACATGTTGTATTTAATCTAGATTATTATCTAATCGATTTCTCCACGACCCCAAACACAGACCATTCTTTCTTTCTTAAGACGTTCACTCTCAGCCTCAACATTGTAGTCTAGTAAATAGTGGGCGTTTGAGACTCGACTCAGGGAACTTAAGGGCTTAAAATCTGTTTGATTTTGACTCTGTACGGAGGGCATGTTGAAAGGTGTGTGGCGTAACGCGCGTGGTCCCCTTTTAGAGAAACCCCTACCATTGTGACGTGCCTCGGTTTCAGGCCTAACCTGTCAACGCCTTCGGATCGTTTCTATTGAAGGCACAAGCCATTTTATAGACATTCGGAGTACTAAAGATCACGGAAGGTGGACGCCAGTCCTTTTGGTCGTTGCACAGTCTCTCTATAAACAGTCAGCACTGATTGAGCAATACATTGTGTTGAATTTTGTTTCGTTGCTCAGCGGAAAACGACGAAACATATTTGTAATGTGTGCCCTATTAAAATCCTATCAACTTATTAATTCAAGGGTGGTTTTCAATTAAGTTGCATCAAGAGTGTTGCGTAATTAAATCGAAAGAGCGTGTAGCTGTGTTACAATGGCCAGTATTGCCGTGACGTGTTTGGAAGAATAGTCGACCGCTGTCAAACTCCTCTTGCTCAAACTCATTATCAGATGCGAGAATCACACTTTCATTTAATCTTTCCTATGAGAGAGGGGAGAAAATCGGAAATAATCCAGCCCTCTTGGCAAAATTGAGATCTTTTGTAGCAAAGTTAGAAAAAGTTGTCTCGCGGAGGTCTCGCTGGGGTACGCGATAATGAGACTTCACGAGAGATTTCACCGAATAAGAAGGGAACAATCGCAAACCAAATTAATATTCTTCAAATTTCCAACTCAATTCAAGCCACTCTAATCACAAGCAAATGTGAGTTTCTTTTCCTTGCATGTCAACTCTCTTTCTTTGTACTCTTAACAGCTGTAGGTCGGTGGAGTAACGACAATTAAATAACGTTTCATTGTTTCGACAACGAGACCAAATGTTCCGAGGCGAAAGGAAGAAACGCCAAACACAGCGTAATTAGACTCGGAGTTGAAGTCCCTAATCTCTACAAACAGACATTTGTACATTGGCTCATCCCACTATATCTTGACAAATTCATCCGCATGAGTTTGGGATCAACATACCTCCCCACCAGAGGGCGTTTGTCTTTAAGCGGTGGACCCCGGATGACAACGCTGCTATTTTCGCAATAATTTCTCGGCCTTTGATAAATAAAATTGATTGCAATTTTCCAAATAAAATAATTATTGTGGGGAACTATTGATAAAGTGTCAGTAAGGGGAATTAATTTGAGTGAATATTAGCCCCGGCGTTGCTAAACCCGCCGCCGTCGTTACAACACGAATACGTTGTCTTGTCGCATTAAAGGAAGTTTCGCCGTCTCTTTGTGGTTGGAAGACTCCGAAGCTTTCATTACACCTTTCCGGTTTTAACAAACACGCATCACAAATTAGACATTTTTCTTTCCAATCCTTTTATGTTCTACCAACAAACGGATCCCTAACACCTGCATGTACCACAAAATGGCAGAACAAAGAAAATCACATTTTTCTGTGTTTCTAATTTTTGGAACAAGAGTGACACATTTATCTTTGCAAAGTGGCATTTATGACGCAGAGAAACATTTGAAGTAGCAAGTATCTCTTATCATGCCCAAATCCTCTACCTGTCTTGTCGAGAAGAGTTCTCACGCAAATAACAGTTAAAATGTCATCTAGGGTCTTCAAAGCCTACCTTGATAAAGACAGAAGACTCTTTATTTTATTGATTCAAACCTAAAGTCTTGAAATCGCAAAGTATGTCAACTACCACGGATCGTATTCGTTTCGATAACGATCCTCATTTTACATCTTTGTAACAATATGCTTATCTAACGTTAGGCGACGAAGGGGCGGTGCATATCTACGAGATGGGCGATATTTGAACGTAAATATCGAATAGCTTAAATCGGATGAAAAACAAAACAAACACAAAGAAGCAACAAACACTTGAAATAATTAGCACAACTGGAATAAATACGTTTAAGTAAACCTTCAACACGAACGGCCATGTTCTTATTCGAGTTTGTAAGACCTGGTATTTAAACACACTGCAGCATTCGAATATTTAGATTCGGTTTTTTTCAAATCTCCAGATTTTGAGTCATTTCATTTACATATTTGTGTACTAGCTGACAGAATTCTGTTCTAAATGATGTATAACACTACTGCACGTGTTTAGACGCACAAAGACAGTAAACAATGATGAAAGATATGTCCTTTGTAAACTTCTGTGCAAGAAGCTGATTTATGATGCATTCCTATTCCGACTGGGAAATATGAACATGCAGTTTTTTAATTGCCTAGGTCTTTAATGTTATCGTTATGAAATGTTAATCAGTTAAGTTATTGATAATTCTGTAATGGATTATGACTCTGTGGAAATTAATTTCTTAATAATTCCTACATATAAATTCCTCCCGAAGTCTCCGTTGACTACAATAAAACCCAAATCAGTTGAAAAGCAATACAAAGGCATTAATATTCTAAATGCAATACCCTTATGGTTTTTCCGTCTCAGACAAGACTCGTTCTTTTGATATATTTGCAAGTGAATATTCAATTCAAAAACATTATTACTTGCCAAAAGGTTGTTTCGATAAATAAAATAGTCAATTAATATGTTTTAATAGAGGTCGGGTACTTTACTTCGGTTACTGAGCCTAGTTATGCATTCAATAAAAATCGCTAATTCATAGCATAAATTGGCCAACTAATAAAACAGATTCTTCTAAAACTATAAACTCAAAGACAACATTCAATGTACAGATAAGTGGATTACCATTATCGGTGTTACCGATAGGGGTTCACATTGTCATGACGTTTATGATCAGGCGGTGACTTGTAGGACAAATAAACCCTGGACTTGATAATGGTTAAAACTGCCCCTAACATGACCCCTTCCTGCTCACATGCCAAATAAACAAACACCCGCCCCCTAACGGCCCTAAAATTAGCGAACTTGATGCATCGATTTTTACAATATCACATATGCATATATATGTAGTGTTGCTATAAATCGCTTCGTAAAGTCAACATTCGCACAAGGTTATAATGTGTGAAGCTCATTTCTGGTATCCCGTGTCGTGATATTGCTCAACTATTTTCACTCACTGAGGCTAGTCATATCATTAATGAACACCCCCACCCCCACCCCCATCCCCCTCCACCCGTAGGGATACCGGAGTAGAATAGGTCCTCAGCAACGTAAGCTTGTCGAAAGAGGCGACTAAGTGGATCGGGTGGTCAGTATCGGTGATTTGGTTGATTGATTGTCATTGTAACTCGACAGCGCGGTCGTTGCTCACAATATCGATTACTCTAATATGTACAGGCCGCCGTCATATAGACGAATCATTGCTAAGTACGGCGTTAAACAATAAACACACCCGCAAGTGTCCTGATCTGGGAGTGCTTGGATCATGAACTCGTATCATGACTCGTACTATGGCTTAGCCTCGGCGACCTTGTCTGTATCATGTTCTCATAGCATAGAACTCGCTCAATCTGGACACTCTGTCAAGCTGAGTGTACGGATTCTACGAATGTATTCGTGGAAAGCAGCGTGGTTCTATTTCCGGTCAAGACACCTATATATACATTCTACCTCTGATGGGAATTGAACTTGTGCTTCCAGTACAGAACGAACGCCTTAACCACCTTCCCCCTCAAACCTTCACCTGAAGATGATATCGTCTTAATAAAAGTTTCCAGTACCCATGGTATTATGAGGATTGGGTGTCCATGATGGCCGTTACATTTCAGTGTATAAAACAACCCACAACTTTAGTCAGGCAACCGGGCTGGCTACATTGCAAAGGTACCAGACCAGACAAAAGGTTGCCACTCCAGAACTTTTTTGTACTAACCAACAAAAGTGGCAAAAGGGGAAACCTAAGAATAATTAAAACTATTTCATTTTAGTTCTCAGAAAATAACAATACACTGGTGGATTGTCATCTTAGCAACTTTAACTCCCGACTATATTTCCACACCACTCAGGGCATGCTGAACGCGCTGTTTTACCCCGGTCACGGGATCAATGAGCAATCAAGAATCATTCTCATCTTCCTGGGGAGTATACAACCCAAACTGCCTGTTACACCCTGGAAGGTTAACAATGCACTTCGAATGATATTCATACAGCAATACGGATGGACACACGACGAACTGGCTTCACATATTACCTGTATGTCAGAAGTCAGAACCCGAAAAGAGCAAATATTTACATTTTCGAGAACACCTGGTGTCATCACTATCTGATAGAGCTTCATTAACATGTACTTATGCTATTGGCGGAATCGTACAATGGACTGTTTTTAGCACATATTTCATAAGAATATGGAAAGAGTTTTGTCGCTTGTATTTACCTATTTTGCTAATCATCTTCTCTGGACAGATGATGAGGCACCTGAGCAGCACAATGTGCTAGCATGAAAGGAAATAGCCAGTGACACAAGCGACCCGAAACAGTAGGATGACGTTACATCAAAAGAACTAAACTAAAAGTGTCTAACTTGTCATCGGGATTAGAACAGAACTCAGCAGTTAAGGACAAGGAAAGACATGCAGAACACCGCTCAGAACACTCTATAACACACTCGGAGTGTTCTAAACGCGTGGAACAGATGCAACAAGGTTGGTGGAACACATCATATCTTCATTTCACAAGATGGGTGGGAAAAGGTCTTAGTTCATTTTTGTTGTTTCATAATTCTTGTTATGTGTCGAGAGCAGTGATAAAACTGTCGTAGTAAAGACTGTTCTTTCTCACAGTTTTTATCTTTGAACTTTCGTGGACATGGCACCATTTCCTTGCAACCCCAGCGCCGAAACAGGGGCTGTTAGTGTCACTTTCACAGCTACAGACAGCCATCATCTCCGGCAATTAAAGATAAGTAAATCCAAATGAAACAGAGAGAGAATTAGGTGTGAATGTGACTTATACGCTCATGACACCAGACAATAACTGTAATCCCACCACCTCGTTCAGGCCTTCATAGCAATTTGTCTGATTGCCGGAGTTGAGATTCAAAAGTGCTAATTACCCTCCAATCCGTTCTGTGATTATGTGTGAGGATTTTAATTCCCAGGTCGGTAAAGTAATGTGTCCATTTCACAGATAAGACCGCTGTTGTTCAAATAGAGAAGCTATAAACACGGACATTCAGCAATAAAGGTACTCGTAACTTTACCACTTACAAATTTAGGGTATTACAATGGTCAGACGCGCTGATAAGTGTGTATACCTTTTCAAATGGATGTTCTTAATTGTCGTGGGTTTCCATGGTTGCAGGTATCTAATTGTGTGACTGTCGACTGATTGAATGTGTGTTTATTTTATCCTGTCCCAGGGTGGAGGGTTCGCGGGAGGAGTTCGGGATTTACGACCTCTGAGGAGGAGGATCGACTCCAGTCCTGTTCTGTTTGTGGACACAGGAGCCTTCTCTATTGTCAGCTTGAATGTAGATACGACCTGATACAGTTGTCAGACTAATATTGAACAATTAGAATGGTCATCTAAATCGTCGAATGTCTTTCGTTATCACAGTCGGACAATCGCAGCGCCAAAGTAAATCTTGAGTTATCGCCAAGGATTGCAATCAGGTTTACTTAGACGTTAGGAGCTGAAATGGCGTGATCGTTAGATCGTGAGATAGTACAGGCGCGAATGATGTCATGCAGTTTTCAATTAACTGAAACATAATTCTTAGTATATCTTGGATATTAAACTGCTTTGCCACTGCCTGCTAAAGTAACATGTCCTAAAGAAATATAAAATGGAAACTAATACTCCGACTGTTTTGTCGTTATTAAGTTCGAGATAAATGAACATAAATGTAACGTCTTCCTACTTATCTAGATTACTCCGGGCTTCGACTAAACACTTATACAGTCTTGCTAACTCTGGGGTTCGACTAAACAGTTATCCAGTCTTGCTATCTCAAGGGTTCGACTAAACAGTTTTACAGTCTTGCTAACTCCGGGCTTCGACTAAACAGTTATACAGTCTTGCTATCTCAAGGGTTCGACTAAACAGTTATCCAGTCTTGCTATCTCAAGGGTTCGACTAAACAGTTTTACAGTCTTGCTAACTCCGGGCTTCGACTAAACAGTTATACAGTCTTGCTATCTCAAGGGTTCGACTAAACAGTTATACAGTCTTGCTAACTCCGGGCCTCGACTAAACAGTTATACAGTCTTGCTAACTCCGGGCTTCGACTAAACAGTTATACAGTCTTGCTAACTCCAGGCTTCGACTAAACAGTTATACAGTCTTGCTAACTCCCGGGTTCGACTAAACAGTTATACAGTCTTGCTAACTCCGGGCTTCGACTAAACAGTTATCCAGTCTTGCTAACTCAGGGCTTCGACTAAACAGTTATACAGTCTTGCTAACTCTGGGGTTCGACTAAACAATTATACAGTCTTTCTATCTCAAGGGTTCAACTTAACATTTACAGTCTTGCTATCTCAAGGGTTCGACTAAACAGTAAAAGTCTTGCTATCTCAAGGGTTCGACTAAACAGTAATACAGCCTTGCTATCTCAAGGGTTCGACTAAACACTTATACGGTCTTGTTATCTCCAGGCTTCAACTAAACAGTTATACAGTCTTCCTATCTCCAGGCTTCGACTAAACAGTTTTATACAGTCTTCCTGTCTCTAGGCTTCGACTAAACAGTTATACAGTCTTGTTATCTACAGGCTTCGACTAAACAGTTAAACAGCCTTCCTATCTCTAGGCTACGACTAAACAGTTATACAGTCTTGCTAACTCTGGCTTCGACTTAACAGTTATACAGTCTTGTTATCTCCAGGCTTCGACTAAACAGTTATACAGTCTTCCTATCTCTAGGCTTCGACTAAACAGTTATACAGTCTTGTTATCTCCAGGCTTCGACTAAACAGTTAAACAGTCTTGCTAATTCAACGGTTCGACAAAACACCTGTACAGTCTTGCTAATTCCAAGGATCAACTAAACAGGGATAACGCCATGGTTCGACTAAACAGTTATACAGTCATGCTATCTCCAGGTTTCGACTAAACAGTTATAACGTCCTTTCGACAAAACGGTAATACAATCATAGAAACTCCAGGTTTTTGTAGTGCAAGAAACCCTCCGCTCATGTGATTTCATATAATATTCCATTACATGATTAAAGTGCTTCCAGACGAGTAGTTACGAGACTAATAATAATCGTTAGAATACAAAGTGAACACAGGCTGCGAGGGTGGAGCAAGGGTGTACGTATTAACATTTTCGCTAAATGACAAATCTGATTGAAGAACACAAACGATCCAATAATCAACCATGTTTTACCACACACTTTCTTGAGTTCTGACCTGCGTCTCAATCCTAAATGCAATCAAAACTCCATACATTCAGTGTGACTCGCGACATTTGAGAGCGTTAATGGTAACTATGGTAACGAGAACCTCACAATAGGGCCATATGTACCACGATATTAATAGATGCATACATTTGCACTTTGCGACGTTTCGCTAATATTTTCAGTGAACACAAACACACACACACACACACACACACACACACACACACACACACACACACACACACACATACAACCATATTCCGTTTTATTGAAAGGACTGCGACAATCATTCAACTGACACTAACCCGAGGAGTTATGATAGACACGATTAGCGCTGTGCGGAATCAAGGTATGATAATCTCGCACCCTCAGTGTCACAAACAGCCAAACGTATCATTGGCAGGTTCAGTGTTATGATATGAAGGGATCTCAGTTGAGTAGCCAAGCATTTGTTTATCTGCGGTACCGTTTGGGTCTCCCCTGTTTTATCTTACAAGTGTTTGATAATCGAAGATTACACTTGAATAAGCTGTTTAAACCCTGACATTAAGCCACAGGCATTTGACTCCCTGTTGTATTGGTGTCAGGGACAGTTATTTTGTATCTAACAGTTTGATTCAAATGCTCGAACATGCATACTTAAACAGACGATACGTCAAAGGAGTCATGTCTATACAAGTACAAAGTAGCGCAAAGAGGAATATGTGTCACACAAGAAAACCAGTCGATTAATCATATCCACAAGTTGCATGGGACGGAAGTTTAAAACCGCATCTTTCCGTCTTACGCAATACGACTTAATCGTTTTAATACTTCAAACCGCAAATTCTTTCAATGCTCAAAAATTGATCTCAATTTAAAGAAAAAAGGCTTCGAAACAAGATTGAAATGTTTACGATCCACTAATTCTACAGGCTCGCTTATGAAAAAATAACTTTCTCTAAAGCGGCATCAATCCAACCATTCAATTAAAATTTAAAAAATCGGGTGATCCATTGCTTCACACCACATCAAATAAAGTCAACAAAATCGGAAAACCTTTGTCCTCGCACGACAATTTCCTTTAAACATGCCTTCTGACCGTTGCAAGAACAGCGCATAATTTGATACAGATTAAAGCATGCTCAGGCGTTGTTTAATTAGCTCCAGCGACCAGTTGAGCAATGGTCCGGTCACCTGATCGCCAGCAATGTCAAGCCAGCACCGACACCCCGTGTCGTTATCTTATCACAGAACGAGTAATGCGCTAATTGTCAGCAGACATGGCGTTGCTCTCGTGGTGGTTCACGGTGTTGAGTCGTAATATCGGTTGTCGAGGGCTCTTGTAAAGAGCCTATGCTCTTTAACTGTCTCGGTGGACGGTGCTGTAAATTGTCCGTCACGGGAGTCGAAGATAGTGCGAGAGGAGTATATAGCATACTTGAACTTCCTGTGGTGGAATGCTGAGTGCAGTTGGCATTGAACAAGGGCAGATAACTCTAATTACAGTTTCAAAAGCCTCGTAATCGCAGCTTGACATCGATAAAATATCGGGAGGTGTTTGCACTGTGACTAAACTTTGTTAGATGAGACTATGAGATCTTTATGGATAAAACTTGGAGACTTCATTAAACATCAGTGCAGATGACTTTGTATGTGAAAACACCATATAACATCGGAGTTGAGAAGTCATAAACTGGTTTAATTTCAGAGTAAACCATTCGACGAGGGGGTTTGTCAATACATTCGTAAGTTACTTGACCCGAGATGAGGTCGGAATTTATGTAAGATCTTCTGTTGTTTAATTTGGATGTTGTAAACGTTATTCGACTTGTGAGTTGCTTCGTTTGTCAAATTTAATGTGATTCAACTGAACAGTCCGCGAACAACTATTTCAAGAGACAAATTCGGCTACCACTATGTGTGTCTTAGAAAATACCTACCGAATAATCCTGACTCAATTTGAGATAATTAAGAACACTCGTGACTGTAGGAACTATGGCCAAGTTAATATATGTGTTCTTTTCTTTGTCATCAGGAACGTGGGAAAGATAGAAATATAAACTCAAAACCCTCTCCATACTACTACCGCTAATAATAATAATAATAATAATAATAATAGTAATATAAAGATAATAAGAAAGAAAGAAAGAAATAAAGGCGACTAAATCCTTTCCATAATCATAAGAATTCCCATTGTCCATTGTGCGATTCGGACTATATTTTGAACATGTGTCTATGAATCACAATCAAACAGTGATGACACAAGGTGTTCTCGAACAGAATAGCGTATCCTGCTCAGTGGTACCCCTCATAAGCATTCTCTGCTGAAATCCGATTCCACTGTACGATTCCGACTGTATAATGACAATGTTTAACATGTGCGTTGTTTTTTTCACCCCTCACGTTAGATGTCAGGTGCAGTATGCAAACGGTGTGTATGAGATCATAGTGTAGACAGCTCACGTATCTTGATAACACTCAAATTACGATGTAATTCGGTCCAATGACCACTGACGTAACAATCCGTGACGTAACAAAACACTTCTTTAAGCGCGTATTAATATTGACGTTTTAAAGTAAACATCGCATTCTGAATTGCAACTCGCCGAAAAGGTCATGCAATTATTGTCGGAGAATTTTTAAGTTTTATGTACAACGTTTTCTGCTCAACATGTATAAGCTGGTGGTAGAGTACCGCACTTAATGTTGGAGATAATATGGTCGAATTAGTTCGAAAGCATGGTGCAAAGCCAAACGAACTCGATCCTATTTAACAATTTATTAATTATTTCAATGTGTGTTTTAAAAGCTGTGTCAGGATTAACGAACCCATTTTGTTTGAAATAACTCTTGTTTGTTAAAAATCAAATTATGTATCTACATGAACTAAATCACCCGCTCATTCATTTAGGGGCCGTGGAAAATCGGTTTAAACTTGATACTGAATGTTAAATAGAATTAAATGTATGTGTCTCTCCCAACACGTTGATTGTGTTCATTGGAGTAATGCAATCGTTGTGATGTGAGCTTTTGCATCCGTTCACCAAGCCATTGCTTAAAAATTGAAACTGATGAATAATAGATTAGATGCAATTTTATGTTACAGATCTCTGTGTATTTAATGAACATATCACGTCCAGAGCTGTCATGAAGATGAGTGAAAAACCATGTCTATTTCAAATGTTAAAGAGTGTCAACACGCTCTTTACCCTGTATTTAATAGTTCGTATTTATTCAGTTAATCCAGCCTGATTATTCTATCGATAGGAGTGTAAGTAATCGTTGGAACGTAAGATGATACCGAGCTACATTTCATGCCGATATTGATCTCTGTTTCATATCTCCCAATCAAAACAACCAAGTTCTTCTTTAGCGACATTTCATTTTATTTGGTGTGCATCTGCAATCGGCCCTTCATAAAATGAAATATGATCGGTTTGAGAGCAAGACGGGAGACTAAGGGGAGTAGATTTCCTTTCTACAGTGTCCTGGAGCCTGGGCCATCTGCTGGTGCTGTTTACAACCCCAACAAATTCAGACAGTGTTTCCGAATTAATGGACCGTCCCAAACCTCTACTGTGTATAGGTAATTTTTGTGAAGCTTTTCAAAAGCACACAGACGCAAAGGGAAACCTATGTTAATGATGAAGTATGCCACGACCCTTTGACTGAGAAACTTGAAACCTTTCTGAAAAGAAACCCTCGCGTTTTGTGTATCGTTCATGTGTTTAAAATGATATTCATGGATAATGATTCTGTTTCTGCCGCAACAGGAGATCGGAGGGTTTCTGACAGTTCGCGACGGTCGACCGAAGATGTGAAAAAGCTTGCTGATCCGACGTATTTATCTCGCCTTTACAATAAGACAATTACTCTCCTCTCTGTCCGCTGGGGGCCCAATAGTTTTCAGACACAGAATTGATGGGAAGAGCTCTGTAACTATTTTGTAATATGATTTGGAAGCATTCGCTCAACGGCCGTCACCGACAGCCCCCCAAAATGTTGAATGCTGAACGATCAGATTTCTTCAACCAAAGACGACAATTCGCTTTACAAGATTTGATGAAGAACTACAAAGCCACAATAGAAATTCCATTTTGATAATTATTGTCAGTTTTGCCCACGACCATAACGATATCGAGTTGTTTCTTTCAAAGAACGCACAAGTGGCCTTTTCACGAAGCAGACGACAATAAGACGGGTAGCAGACGACACTTGGAGTCGCCAAAATAAGATGCTAGAATCAAGTTCCAACTTCAAATTTGAAAATTTAACTTAAACGAGGACACAATAAACTATATTCTCTACATTCGACCTTTACATTTAATGTACTTTCATAAAGATTTCGCTATATTATGAAGTTAAATACTCACTCTTCCAGTTCTGGAGCGGTGGCTCATGACCATTTGACAATAACGTAACATAAATGTAATTACATAATAATGAACTACTTATTTAAATTGCGCATGGCTTGTGAGTAATGGTAAATAAGGTTATTTTATTGTGTTACCTATCCGGTGTTCCTATTTAGATATATGTAAATACATATTTACAGATTATATAAAAGTTATTTTTCATACATTTGTGAACTCTTAGATTGTGAAGATTAAGAGCTGGATTTGTTTTTATTCCTTTAACCTTTTTTGACATGATGGGGGAGAGAGCAACATCAGTGCAACAGCGTGGTAAGGCCAGGTGATCTGAGTTGCACTTGACGGGATTCAATTCCAAGGGATCTATCGACAAGCTTTTGTTTGATCAAAGGACGCGTCAAGATCACATCATTTATTCATAAAGTCTTAGTCAATAGCATATAGATACAAAAGATTACTTAAAATCCTCTCCACCATACCTTCTCCTCAAATAACGCCAAATCCAGTCAAGTTATCTCGCATTAATCGCAAAAAAATAGAATCACATTATTTTTAATTAATTATGCAAATAAAAAATGTTTTTCTCCGTCAAAGAACTTTTTATTAAAATGAACAGAAATTTTAAAAGGGTCGTTAAATAATTCAAATGTAAGTGATACACAAGTTATATAAAACCAATAAATAAATAATTCATAATCTCCAAACATGTATTCAAGCGCGAAGGCATGGATGAATTTCTTTAACACTAACATGTGTTGAATCCGCCCTGTTCAGAGCTGTATTGTACGCCAAACAATACGTACATGACTGCTAGTGATTCCGCATAGAGAGCTAGCCATTGATAGTATGGACGTTTAGACCCAATATAAAGACTAGAGATCATAACCATGGTCGCCGTGTTTTCCTTAAGCTATAAGTAGTGTTTGTGGAGTGTGTAGCTCATTAAATAGTTTACGATTTTAATACATTATTTGAAAAATTAATAACTGCCCCATTCTATTTTAAGTCACACATGGCCGAGCGCAGAGACAACTTCGATCGCGCGGAAAATGACAGTGCGCAATGACTTAATTGATTTATGAAAATTATAAAAGAATGGAATTGAAATGTATTAACCTTGTTCCTTAAAATGAAACTATTTCTGTTATCCAAATCATCGGTTTCCCTCCAAGCCCTTCCTCAGAATGCAGAATCAAAACTAATACAGCTTGTAAACCCCCCTCATTGCAATAAAATTCTGTTGGCAATGAAATATTCTTCAAAGGGAATTTTACAGAATGTATTAATACTAGGCTTGTGATCTAATTATGTGGGTGAAGACAATAAAGGTTGTCTCTTTGCTAGAAGTACGACCGAGGTTGGCAAGATGCTTGTTGAATTAAAGGACTTTTGGGATGGCTATCTTTTTGCAATGCTGATAGTGAGTGACCGATCGTAAACCATCTGCGTGGGGTGCTATTTAGTTGATTGATGGAGAGAGAGAGAGAGAGAGAGAGAGAGAGAGAGAGAGAGAGAGAGAGAGAGAGAAGGTGGAGGATGGAGAGAGAGACAGAGAGAATTTGCGTTACAGAACAACGGATTGTTCGACTGATAAGTTTGTTTATTTTCGAAGGTTAGTTGATTTGTATTTATTTTGCAGAATCAATCGGTGTGTATTATTTTGGAGTAGCAATCGGTATATACCTGTTGCGGAGAACAATGTGATGCTGCAGGGTGCGTTACTTTGTGTGTCTGACGGGGAGAAGGGGGAAAGAAGAGGAGACAGATTCGAAGAAAGTAACTCTACATTACAAACAAACAAACAAAACGACACAGCTCATGATATGATGTTACAAAGATTTGTATAGTTCCAAAATGGACTAAAGGTACACCAGTTAACTAAACTCTTACTAAATCCGATATGCAGTCACAAGTGTGAAGGTTCGATTACATTAATTTGCATGTATTCTGTCCAAAAATGAATCTTTTCAACGAATATCTGAATATATTTTTGTTACTGTATTGATTATTCATAAAAGAAACGAAACGAAATAATCACGTCGGAAAAATGAGATCACACGGTACCGTTCATCAATCGTATATATACTGAAATTATTCCACAATTTCGAGTCAACACTCCCATTATTTACTCATACTTACGAAACATTGTAACTGCCGATAGTACATCTTTATATTCATAAAGTAAGGGAGTAAGGACCAGTTAGTTACAGAAGGGAGTTAAATATTTTAACAACAGTTTGTACAAAAACCTTTATTCATCTACAGATAATACATCTGTGAATGTCACCAGAATATAATTCAAAATAATTGAGCTGTTTCTGATTTAATTTGTTTACTGCAATCAACGATGTTTCGGCTATTAGCAACACGTTTGAGGCATGTTCTTTGTCTGAATTTGACCTTGTCCGAAACATGCAAAGTATGGAGGGTCAGATATGAAATCATTAAATCAAGAATACAATTACTTATAAAACAGTCTCACAACAGCTTGTCATAATTTCCCTAATGGATAATACATGTATAAAATCAATACATTGAAACAGAAAGGTATTTGATACGAATCAATATTTCCCGGATGTTTGAATCGCATTCAATGCAAATGTCTTACAAACGTAAACATGGACGTTCAAATTAGGGATCTAATGCTTGTTGTTGTTTTGATATTACAGTAAGATGCAGTTAAATATCATTTCATAATCACGAATGAGTAAATGTGTTATGTAATCTGAATACGCATATTGCTTCATTTTAATATCAGGTGTTGCTTCCAATTTGAAATGGACATATGTAAATATACAGTCCTCATAGTGATATGAACATCAACTCAAACTTATATTCATAATTCGAGATTCAGCGTCAAGAACAAACATTTATATTGATTAAGTTTGTATGCATATTGCGCGAAATATCAAGTTCAAATATACTTAGGAAGTATTTAACTGATGTCAACGAATGCCACTCATACTTGCAAATATATTGTATGAAGTGAACAGTTTACCATCTACATTTAAATTGATTGAATTGTTATAATGTTTACAGGGTTTCGTTATGTCAATGTCATAATGGAATTTACATTGTGAATATAACAAAAAGTTTTATCTATGTATACATATTGCATGAAATGTACACCTTTGTCCACGTGTAGGACAACTTGCTGATCCGGCAGGAAAGAAACGCACATCTCCAGAGATGAACAACCATGGACATTAAACAGAGAGAATGGCCTTCTTTACAAGGGGGCTACATTTAAATCTACACTGACTAGCACGTCCTAGAGGAGTTCACGATGCATGTGACCAAATCACACGCGTGAGATGTGTTCTTACTGATTGGGATTAGCAATGTAAGATTTCAATCCCTCATGAATACAGACAAATGCTTTTTAGAATACCTATTAAACAGACTGGATGTAATTGTTAAATATCAGTTGCGAACGTTGGTATAGAGATATATGATATGTTCTAGAATGGACGCACATTTACATATTTATAACACTAACTGTAATTAATACTTAAATTGTATAACGTTGATATGTCCATGTGTGTTTTAGATTTATGTATTTGCTATCTGTTAATGTAAATTATGCACATAATTTAACCAGTCACTGTCATGCCATTGAATGTGACATGAATTGTCATGACAATTAAGCATTGTAGGATGTTGAAATGTAATACAGTATTCTGTGTGGAATGCAGATGAAAAGAGTTTTGACAAAGACAAGCTATCAAAAAAATTATATTCTTGTGCCTTATACATTTACTAATACTTATATAAACTGTGTGGCTAACTGTCAGCATGACACTTATGTGGTGTTGATGTTGATAGTGAGACACGCCAATAATCAATATTGCTTGTCCTTTTGGTCAATACCTCCGAACGATTATACAATACATAATCAGTAACGATTAACGCATTGCTGATAACTTAACAAAAGAGATGAGGATGGGGATGTACTTGTATTATTACAGTGTTACATCACTCTAATCATAGATAGAGACTGATGGTCATGACAGGTTTGCATTGGAGTTATTCATCGATGTTCATTGATAACAGAACAAAGGAACAGTTGTCTATTTCACACGTCATAATGGCGTGACAAATATGCTAATTATTCAACTTCTGTATGAATCAGAGATATACAAATATAACTTACACAGAAAATATGTATTTACCTGTTCTGATCAATTGTCATTTGTATCATTCATTGAACGGAAATGCGGGAAATAATTATTTATTAATTACCGTTCGCTTTTCATGTACATTACATCATCCTGTGTGTAGATTGCAGAGTGATTTGTGTATATTGCAAATAACGACCCGGGCGTTCCAGCGATGTTCATATCTGGAAACTATCTTAGATAAAAGTAATTCATCAACAAACAAATCCCTGTTGCATTTTTATCATATTTGACATGGCAATCTTATCTCGACGCGGTATAAACAAATACCATTCGTCTTAAGTCGAATTAATTGTCTGATTAGCCGTGAAATGTACTCGAGGACGTGTGTGTCGGTACACATCGTAGCTTTAGATATGGCAATTAGTACGTCTATCTTGACGACTGGTTATTATTATGTAACATTTCCTGATACAATTACATCAGAGCAAATTTCACTAATTGGACAATATATTACTGAGCTCTTGACATAGCTTTCATCGCTGTCGTATTGTGTCAAGCATATGTCAACACCCATCAAAGACGGTGTTTATTTCATTCAACTTTGATTTATATTGATACATTTTTTCAAAAAAATCATGTGGTGCTTTGTTTATGAATAATAAATCAAACACGAACGGTTTTTTTTGTTTCGCGAGGAGACTTGTTATGATCCTGTTTACATACTCATTTATGCATGTAAATAGCAGTTTGAAATGAACACATGTCTATTTCACACTTTAAACTCATACACCACTTGACGGCGTGGTACTACGCAGCGAAATAACCGAATGACTCTGTCAATCAAAACAAATAGATTATAGCGAAGCAGGCCAACACAGAGATTGGGTTATGACGACACTACAGCAATACATCCACAACACACACTTACCTTGAATTCGTACAGTCGTCATATAAAATATCAAACTCCTTGCACGAGATAAGTTTGCATCGGTTAACACCTGGTTGAATCGCCCCAAGTCCTCGTAGGATTCGAACCTGCTCCACATTGCACACTACGGGGGTAATGTCCAGGCGTTTGAGTTTTGTGTACACTGTGTGGAGTCCTCCGACGAGGTGTTTGAGGAAAAGTTCAAAAGCCTGGGGTAGACATATCAACTCACGGCCGTCTACCATAAATGCTGCAACTTTTGCCCCTCGGTATTCGATCAATTTACACACATTGTTTTCGGGGTGGCAGGCGACAGGAGGGGGAGAACTGTATGTCCCCGGTTTCTGCAGCTTGCTCATCAAATTCAGAGGGTTGTGTCCGCTGGGTGTAAGCCCGGGGGTAGGGCTCGGCTGGGTGGTCATTTGATGGGGTAAGACCTGGCTCGGTGACTCCATCGCAATCATAAGCAAAACGTCCTCAACACGAGTGAGGCAAGGGGGATTCCACACTAAGATAAATACAATTGTATTTATGCCTGTGCCGGGGCTAGCGTCTAAGCCACGCCCATCCAGCGAGCTTTCCTCTCAGCGCGCGGCTTAGCTGTCAATCACGCTTAACGTCACACTCTCAAGCCGCGCTATTTCCACAAATCGTAAATGCTATATTCCCCAGTGCGCCTTGTCCGGCTTATCGTTGTATGGTTGTTGATATTTATTGAAGGTACAGAATGAAATCGCGTGAAATGCATGATTGAACCATGTGGTTCAGTACCAATGTGTTTCGGCAAGAGCTGTATTAAATATCGACCCTGCCTGGCAGTCTAACCCTGAAATGTGTTACCCGGCCCAGTGAAAAATATGTTGTCGTTTGTTGTCATTTTCACGAGTTCATTTTATCTCCTCTACTGTCGGTTCTCAGGAAACAGGTTCACGTTTCTTGGATTTTATTAAACGTTTATCAATAAAAATTTAACTTTGCACCTTCTAGTATCAACCGCGTCCTTGGTGAATTCAACAGCTGTTCGTCTCGGAAACTGATACCCGTCAAATCGAAGGGATGACAAGGGCTGACTTGAATTGTTGTACATATCACCTTCGTTCGACAAACGCTTCTCAGTTCAGCGTTATTATTTGCATCCATAGAATACACTGCCATGTCAATTCGTCATTGCTACAAAAACCGATTTGTTACAAAAATATCAAATGTCGTCTAAACCATTGATTTAAGCTTTGAAATCCATGCAATTCTAGGATGTAACCGGAACTATTGCTTGTGACCATGAACACGCAGACGTATTAAATATAATGTCTGTCAAATTGTATCAAATGTCTATATTTCCCATTTACATTAAATTCAATCTCCATGTCATTTAAACAATAAACATGAATCCACCAGTTGCACAGAACATTAAACAAATTCAATAAGTATATGTGAATTAATCATAAACATATGTGATTCATACCTAAAGCAAGACATAAAATCTATCAGAGTGCATAAAGTTGATCAAGAATGACAAAACTGGGTATCGAATCAAATGTGAAGTAACGAAAAATATGTAATTGTTATAAATATAATCAATTGTTCTCTTTTAATATAATCAATTGTTGTACCTTTTAATATGATCAATTGTCCTTCTCTTTTAAGTAAATCAATAATTTTTCCTCTTTTTTATATAAGTAATAGTTGTTCTATTTCAATATAAGTAATTTTTCTTCTCTTTTAATGTAACGTTTCCTCTTGGTCTCCGCGGTGCTCGATGTTTGCACGGCATTTGTGGCACACAGTTATGTAATAGTTTGTTTTGTGTCGTGTTTGTTAGAAACCAACTCAGAGATGTTGAACTAGTCTACCTGATGCCCAACCGTCCTTTAGGCACAACCATCTTATTAGTTGATTACATGCCAAAATTATACGTTGAATAACACCCAAACCTACCGAAAATCGCGACATTTGATGAAACAATACGGCGTATTGATTTTTTAGCCGTAGCAGGTCCGATCTTCAGGCTAGTTTAACTTCGCTGCAGTTTGTTTGTGACTGTTTTAGAAGATTCTTAGGTGCTCCATCATGCTTTTAGATGCTGTTAAACGCCCGGTGAATATAAAGACACAATTAGATCAATTGGAATTACAGTGGTTGAAATATGTCTGAATCCTATCCGGATTTTTATTCTCCTGACATTTCTGACAAACCGATTTAGAGGGAGCAACATTCTAGCAAAATTATCAAAATATTTAAGAAACGTGTACATTTCATGTTGATTTCAAGGCTGTATAAACTTAGATCTTGACAGATTGTCTCAAAACACGAGTCAAAAAGGAAAACATTTGGTTAATCGATCTGCAAATACAAGTCTCGATTTCCTTCACTTGCTTAATGCTGTAAAGCTTGCGACATTAACACAGCGCAAGGTTTTCTCTCAAGCGCCAGCTCTCACGAATTAAGATATTGTTAATCTAACTTTGCAATCTGTTGCGTAGTGGAAAAATTATTGAGCTAAATGACTGATCCCCGAAGCGACATCGGGAAATTCCGGAGTTTCCCGAGCAACCGGCCCCTCTTTAATCCGACGCCGCGTCAAGACACAGGGAAATGGTCAAAAGATCGATTATCAAATTCTTGTATCTTGTTTTTGAGATGGGTTACATCACCTGTCATGAAAACAGCATAAACCCGATTTATATTTAAGACGAAGATAACTTTTCTGGCATGAATTTCTTGACACGCTTGTTTGACATTTGATTGACAGGAAATGCACGTGAAATTGATTACAGTTTACAGAGCAGATTAATACTCCCCTTACGCGTCCCGATGGTGTGTAAGCTTCTTTTTACTAGTGACATTTATCCACATCGTGATAACTGCGTTGTTTAACACTATCCTATTAAAACCAATACATAAATATGCAATTTACACAAACGCATGCTGACGTGTGTGAGTGGCGGGTGCTACCGGTAGAGCAGGACATGCTTACCCTTTTCACGAAATAGAGGTGTCATCAATATGCTTGTCACTGATCAATTCATAAAATTTTCATCAGTATTGCGCCTTTGACGCATTATGCAATCTGTTGCGGCAGATAATCGAAACTGTGTATTTCTCCGGCGTTAAAAAATATGCATTAAAAGCAATGCCACTTGAAAATAGTGTTAATTTCTTGCTATTACATGATAAATTCAAGTTTAAAAGAATCAATTAACCCTTTTTTAAATCCGTAAAATTGCTAAATATAAACATGTATTTATCGCAAAGTTTACGCTATTACAAGTACGTGTATTTTATTATTCTTGTCTAAAATAAGATGTCCTGACAGATTACGAAGTTGAGGTAAAAATCGATGGTACACAGACACTTCCCCTGGAATATTGAAATGTATCACATCTCAGACTCCGTGGCCGCTTTTTAGGATGTATGTAAACATTCGTCAGCATGCCTGTCTGTTTAAACTGGTGCCCATTTAACCCTCCACCCCCTACCCTTTCTCATCCCCACCCTCATCCCAACTGCCGCTGTAACTTGTGAAAAAACATGACCGTAAACAAGCATAATAATTGACGATACTGTTTAAATACAGTTTTATATATATACATGTCAGCAAGTCACAGAGCTAGTTTTCAATCTTAGAAACTATATTGTGTAGCCCCGTAAAGGCTGACATGTTCTGATAATAGTATCGAAGATTTGACAGTCTACATGCAAGATTATGGATACAAATAAGGTATATACTAACGCTCTGCGTCATGAGAGAACAAGAATATGTTCAAATGTATTGAGCAAAATTGTATCAAGGCCTTAATTAGGATGTGTATATCATGCGAAAGGCTCATCTTCCCTGAACCAGATTATTTGTAAATATGAGAATATTAATTTCTCAGAATTCAATACATTTATCACAAAAATACATATCACATTAACACGTCATATACACAGTCATGATGTGTGTGTCTTGTAAAGCCTGGTTAGGTTAGAGAGACTGCACTGTGTAATGCAAGTCAAATGTGAAAGAAATAACGGTGATATTGTCTTCGTACAATCTCTAAGCGTCGACTAAACAGTTTTAATAAAAACTGCTTTAAACAAATCAAAACTTAACTTTCCATTTTTAATCAAAGCCATTTTATAAACAGTCGGCAAATACTCCTTGTCCATTTTGTTGTCATATAATATCTTTAAAAATTACAAAGGCAGACTTCAGTGATTTTATTAAAAGCTGAAAATGATTCTGTTACAGAACCAAAACATAATCTGGGCGATTAGCGTTCAGTCATCAGTTCATCAGAAACTAAACGACGCCTTCAACTAATTTTAAATGTGACGAATAGTATTCTCACATTTCCACAATGGGCTAATTCTAAAACACAATGTTAATTCCTATCAGTTTAAAGAATAAAAACAAACAACTTTTTCCAACAGAAAACCAAAACAAATTGTCAAAATGGAGAGGTGTTACATACTGTCGGGCAAAGAAAATATACACTTGAAAACTGGATTTGACACCAAAAAAAGGCCACCAAAACGTTACTAGGCTGAAAACAGTCACATGTAGGCCTTAAACAAAACTATAATACTCGAATCAAATACATCACCATCGAATGACCATTTCTTGTTTGTTTCAGTTTAGCCACCAGCAAACATGAGTGTATACTTTTTTGTCAGGTTGTTTACTTCATTAATTGTACAAGTTTTTTTCTAAATGTGGCCAATCAGGAAAAGGAACGGATAATATTAAAGTTAAATACCATGTTACCCAATGCTAATGATGTATGTATAATTGACCATGCATTGTCTGCAGCGAGTTCATGCAGCCCGTCTGTGCTAAGACTGTTTTTTTCGTCGTGTCCTGGAGAAACAATTTTAAAACATGGTTCGAGCAATCGATGAATTGATTATGAACCGGCAACATGTGTTTCCACCATTGTAATGCCTTGAGGACGAAAGCGGTGATTTTTACTTTTAACTTGCTTACAAAATGGTATTAAAACGGAGATTTCGTGACGTTCCCATGGCAATGGTTTTAAAATGTAAAAAACATGTTTGCACTTGCCAATATACTTACTCTTACTTACATTGCGAGCTCAACATAATTGAAATCGCAAACGTTGCTGATTATATCTGGATTAATATATGTAATATTATCAGTTTAGTAGCATATGAAAACTTGCTGAATATTTTATCAATATAGCAATAAAAAACAATATAGATAGGCCAGTGTTAATCTCCCACTAATCACTCTCTAATCACACACTTGCAATCACACGTAGCAGGAAAATGCCAATCATGAGTGCATTTGGAAATAATTATTGACTGGGCAATTTGGATCGGGGCAAAGAATATCGCATTCTGAAACATCTATACATACTATTTTCTTAGAAATTATTTTGTCGTGTTTTTGTTGAAATATGGCAACGGCTGTTTTGGTCGATGGGACATCATATGGGTTGTGCGCATATATATCAGGATTTATACGGTTTAGTACACGTATTTAACAATGGATTTTGAAGTTTAATGATTAATATTTTTATGTTTTTGTGTATTTTGTATTGTCTCTTTTTAAAGAAACAAGGTTATACATTTTGCGTAAATAATCTTCAGCTAACGTGCACTTGTGGATTGTCTTCAGATTAAAATTCGTCTTCTTCATATTTTGTCAATAAGTTGTTTACGCATATTTATCATTTGGTTTCCCAGTGAAACAGTTAAATACACCTTAAAACATAGAACCTTATTTTAAAATATACCTATATGAAATCAACAAGACCCTGCACACGTTATTGCACACAATAAATTCTATCCATAGTACATAACACTGGGAAAATATTTATTTCTAGTAAATTTAAGAAAAGAAATTACTATGACGCAAGACCTACATAGTTAAAACAAACGATATTTGATGTGCTTCAGTATAGCTTAAGGACACACTGAGCGGGAAACCAATAAGCAGCCTTATATGGTAATGGGCGGAGTCTATCAGAGTATCATATCATAATTCAGAGATTACTGGTGCAAGTTCTAATTCAAGCCAATTTGTTACAAAATACTTGCAAACGAACCAACTCCATACTCACGTTTTAGATAACGTGCCTTCGCCATGATCTCATTATTCTAAAATAGACCCCAGTATTTAACGAGAGCCATCCTCTGACGCAAAAGTGATAAACTTGCGAGTTGATCGGGGAATTATGAATTCATATGCTAATAATTGTACATTTTTTTTTTAGAAAATGAGAGTGAAAAGGACAATTCACCGATGCGCCATAAAAGTACTCCACCGTATATGATTGGCATCACGAGTATTGATCTTGTATTGATTTAGTACTTTGATGCAATGTCTCTCTGAGTTTCATTTTTCAGACCTTCAAGTAAAAATATACATCACAGTACTGTTGAACATTCCTACAGTATATTGATTGGGAACAGAAATACTTGATCAGGCAACCTGAAGCATAATGTTTTTACAATATATTTTTTTCCAAAACTCATATATTGTTGATGTATATTGTGTATTGAAAAAGCGTATTGTTGTCCATATATCCTTACGAAGCTATACTACCCAAAAGAAGTTAAAGAACACTAGATACTTTCATATTACTATAGTTAATTGGTCTTTTCGTGTATCAAAATATGAAAGAATCGGGTGTTCTTTGACTTTTGTCGAGCCATGACAGATTAACTACAGTTAAATGAAAGAATCGGATGTTCTTTAACTTCTTTCATAGATATGCATGAATAATATATACATGTGTTGTGTGATCTTCAATATGTAATTAATAATGGTTACAAAAAGGGGTATATTTGGTTGCGAGTAAAAAATGGCGAGGTGAGGTGATATTGGGTTTAACGTCGCGTCCAAGATTATTGCACTGTTATAGTGCACGCACGTGTGTGTGTGTGGCTGCTTGTTCTAGTCCGGAATAATGCCGATTTATAGTGGTAGCTCACTGAGATACCATGCCGCAGTTTAACATGAATATCCCACTCAGACATAGGATACAGTCCTTGTTTTAGCCCCTTAATGCCGAGCGCCAGACAGGGTGACAACAAGTACCATCTTTTAACGTCTTTTGGTATGACGCGGCCGGGGATCGAACCCCGGACCTTCCGCTCCCCGGGCGGACGCTCTAACCAAGACCACTGAGTAAAAAATGACATTTGTCTGTAATGTCATGAGATAATTAGAGGTATCTTGCCGTTTTAAAGTCTATTATAAAAGAACATTGACAAATGTTTTAGAGCCATGGCAGCTGTAAATGCAAGTAAAATGTTGTACAACAAGGTTGGTATATAAAACGTAAATCATATACTTTAAAAAATATTTTTCAGTTTTGTATAAACATATTAAAATGTTTTTTTTTCGACATTGAATGAAATATTTATAATAATAATGATATATATATATATATATATATATATATGAATTAATATGAATGTATGATAATTACGGTTCTAATGATAATGTAGACAAAATCACTCACCCGTATCGCCTTTATCTCGCACCCCACCCGAGTCTCACTGTGATTTACGCTAACGACTGGGATTGAATGGTAATGAGTATTGTCACTCTCAGAGGAATGCGACAAACACATCGTTTTATGAAAGTATATATATGCGCATTTTAATCTTAATACTTATGGATAGTTTTTTTTATTTCCCTGTCAGGGCAAAATCATACATCACTCGTAACGAGCTTTGTAAAGAGCTCCGAACATCGCTATCAAATCTCCTCGGTGTATAAATTGACCACAAATGTCGTTCCTCTGCCCTTAGAGCAAAACCCCCACGACTCTTCTCACTTCGTCACATCGGCAAATCATAAGCTGACGCGATGGATCAGTTTATTTCTATTTTATGTCTGAATGGACAGAACTTTTCTTTCATGGGCGAAAAATAAACAGCCATAAAACTGTCCTTCGCCCCAACGGATCCAGTGAACTCCACACAGCGATGTTGCAAACTCCTCCACTCCACCATTCATCTTCATCGGCGTCACCGGAAATCTTCGTCAAAACCCCATCAAAAGACAATTAAATTAATATCGAATCCATTGTGCGACATGGGGAGAAAGCTCGCTACATGTGTTAGGCAGTTCCAGGCTTTGGGAGGAAACTGGCGGATGGAGTTTATGTTGAGGTGGTTAGGTACAAACCCTTCTATTTTTCACTTATTTTGCAACATTTGTAAGAAATCATGGTTGTTAATAGAACGGGCGAGCTTACAGACTGGGAAATGTTGCGAGGAGGTCATCCACTGTTTGCACTGGTAAAAAATATAAAATGGTAAAATCATGCATTCCTTAAATAGCAACCTGCGATCAGGTTGCTGCTGATGGTGATTGTGATGAAGATAATGACTTAATGGTATTAAATATAATGAATTCCTAATAAAAATATTCGCAGCAGGGCGACGCCCTTTTATGGTTATGATATTGATTATTATTATCAGTTTGCCAATGATGATAATGATGATTAGTTAATGCTCCGATGATCATGGTACTATTTGGTGATGACCAGTTTATAACTTTGTTGGTGTTGTTGGTGATGATGATGATGATGGTGCTACTGCTGCTGCTGCTGCTGCTGATGATGATAACAATGAAAAGGACGGTGGTGACTGATACAGAAGATGGCGATGATGTTGATGATGATGATAAGAACGACTGAAGAAGATGACAAATTAAAGGCTTTTGTGATAGAAACGAGATTCATACTGATGAGGATGAGGTTGAGGATGAGGATGAGGACTACAGCGATGAGTTGATGATAACTATGGCCAATATGAGTAAAGCATTGATCATGATGGTGACGACGATGATGAATATAAGATAAGTAGTAGCCGTTGTAGTAGTAGTAGTAGTTGTAGTAGTGGGGGGTAGTAGTAGTATTAGTAATACTAGTAGTAGTAGTAGTAGTAGTTGTTGTAGTAGTAGTAGCAGTAATAGTAGTAGCCGTTGTAGTAGTAATGAATATTGGGTAAAATATAAATAAGATGATGATTGTGACGATCAAAAGGCGATGACAAGGAAGAAGATAGCAAGTTTCAACTCGATTGTGATGGCAACGATGACTTTGACGATGAACACGTGATGATAAGGAGGACGACGGCAATTAATACAGTTGAATTGTGAGGGGAGAGGTATTCCTCAGCTCATGTTTGTGAGTGAGTGAGCGATGAGGGTGCAGCTCTCACTTCAACTTTCGGCAAATGTGGCACATTAAAGAAAGGTAATTTTCTAATTTTCTTTCAGTCTTTAACATTTGAATGCACCGGTCTTTAAACAGGAAATGTAGCGTGTCAAACGTTATCAATAATATAAATGATATATCAGTTACATGAACAACCACTTGAGAGAGTAGTGTTAACCTTATCGACCCGGACCTGTGAGTGTTTGAACCCCTTCACCCAACACTCCAACCCCCACTCCAAACCCCACCCCTCCATGACCACCCACCCATATCATTTAGGTTATTGATAACATGGGTATGGTTATGGGAGGTGGAGAAGGGGAGATGGGGGGGGGGGGGGGGGGGGGGGGGAGGAGGGCGGATGTGTGAGGTTCATGAAGTGGAAACGGGTGGGAGGTTAACGTGAGTGGGAGGGATGGGAGCAGGAGAGGGAAGATGGTGGAGAAAAGTGGTAAGTGGAGGTTAAGATGTGGTGGAGGTGGGTGTGGAGGTGGAGGTGGAGTGGGGTGAGAGTTTAAGATGTGTGGGGTGTTGATGTAGAGAGGGGTAGGAGGTTAAGATGTGGTGGAGGTGGAGAGGGGTGGGAAATTAAGACAGGTGGGAGGTGGATGTGGATGTGGATGTGGATGTGGAGAAGGGTGGGGGGTTAAGGTGTGTGGAGGTGGAGAGTGGTTGGAGGTTAAGATGTATGGGAGGTGGAGGTGGAGTGGGGTGGGAGGTTAACATGTGTCGGGGTGTGGGTGGAGGTTGAGAGGGGTGGGAAGTTAAGATGTGTTGGGGTGGTGATCAAGAGATGTGGGAGGTTATGATATGTGGAAGGGGAAGGTGGAGATGAAAAGGGGTGGGAGGTTAAGAAGTGTAGGGGTGGGCGGAGGTTGAGAGAGGTGAGAGGTTAAGATGTGTGGGCGGTGGGGTGGCGATTGAGAGAGGTGGGAAGTTTATATGTGTGGGAGGTGGTGGTGGAGAGGGGTGTGAGGTTAAGATGTGTGGGCGGTGGGGTGGTGATTGAGAGAGGTGGGAGGTTTATATGTGTGGGAGGTGGAGGCGGAGAGGGGTAGGAGAATAAGATGTGTTGGAGATGGAGAGGGGTGGGGGTTTATATGTGTGGGTGGTGGTGGAGAGGGGTAGGAGGTTAAGATGTGTTTGAGGTGGAGAGGGGTGAGGGTTTATATGTGTGGTGAGGTGGTGGTGGTGGTGGAGAGGGGTAGGAGGTTAAGATGTGTTGGAGGTGGAGAAGGGTGGGAGGTTAAGATGAGTGGGCGGTGTGGGTGATGATGGAGAGAGGTAGGAGGTTAAGATGTGTTGGAGGTGGAGAGGGGTGGGAGGTTAAGATGAATGGGAGGTGGGGTGGTGATTGAGAGAGGTGGGAGGTTTATATGTGTGGAGGTGGTGGTAGAGGTGGAGAGGGGTAGGAGGTTAAGATGTGTGGTGAGGTGGTGATGGAGTAGAGTGGCAGGTTAAGATGAGTGGGAGGTGGTGTGGTGATTGAGAGAGGTAGGAGGTTAAGATGTGTGGTGAGGTGGTGGTGGAGAGGGGTAGGAGGGTAAGATGTGTTGGAGGTGGAGAGGGGTGGGAGGTTAAGATGTGTTGGAGGGAGAGAAGGGTGGGAGGTTAAGATGAGTGGGCGGTGTGGGTGATGATGGAGAGAGGTGGGAGGGTAAGATGAGTGGGCGGTGTGGGTGATGATGGAGAGAGATGGGAGGGTAAGATGAGTGGGCGGTGTGGGTGATGATGGAGAGAGGTGGGAGGGTAAGATGAGTGGGCGGTGTGGGTGATGATGGAGAGAGATGGGAGGGTAAGATGAGTGGGCGGTATGGGTGATGATGGAGAGAGGTGAGAGGGTAAGATGAGTGGGCGGTGTGGGTGATGATGGAGAGAGGTGAGAGGGTAAGATGAGTGGGCGGTGTGGGTGATGATGGAGAGAGGTGAGAGGGTAAGATGAGTGGGCGGTGTGGGTGATGATGGAGAGAGGTGAGAGGGTAAGATGAGTGGGCGGTATGGGTGATGATGGAGAGAGGTGAGAGGGTAAGATGAGTGGGCGGTGTGGGTGATGATGGAGAGAGGTGGGAGGGTAAGATGAGTGGGCGGTGTGGGTGATGATGGAGAGAGGTGGGAGGGTAAGATGAGTGGGTGGTGTGGGTAATGATGGAGAGAGGTGAGAGGGTAAGATGAGTGGGCAGTGTGGGTGATGATGGAGAGAGGTGAGAGGGTAAGATGAGTGGGCGGTGTGGGTGATGATGGAGAGAGGTGGGAGATTAAGATGAGTGGGCGGTGGGGGTGATGATGGAGAGAGGTGGGAGGGTAAGATGAGTGGGCGGTGGGGGTGATGATGGAGAGAGGTGGGAGGGTAAGATGAGTGGGCGGTTGGGGTGGATATAGAGAGGGATTTGGAGGTGGAGTGTTTATACTCCCTCTGGTAAGTCTTTATACTCTCTCTTGTTTAAAAAAATGACTACCTCTAGTTTAATCCATATATTCCCACAAGTTAGTGTCTATACTGCCTCTAGTTTAGTGTATATACTCTCTCTATATTCCCTCAATATCTTTCAGGACGATCAGTACCCATACTCCCCGTAGTTGTGTATCTAATTGTTTATCTTGGTGTAAAAATATCAGATGACATCCAAAGTTTCCTGCCCATGTTATAGACGCTAGCTTGTAATATAAGAGCCGAGTAATGTTCTGGGGTGAGCGGGGATATAGGTGTGTGCTTAGTGGTGGACAGGGGTCTGGACGGGTGTTTAGAGGTGGGGAGGGTCGTTATAAGCAGAGAGGCACCCACGTTATAACTCCTTCGACCTTTTATGTGTATATTCAACTGTTGACATATCGCTCTTGAAACCTTGTTCATGGACAACGTGAGAGCTGCGTGTCACCGACACTCAACAAATATTGACTTGTTCTCCGACTAGTAAATAAACATTGTATTTTTCGCTCTTTAATCTACCAAGCCAAATTGCGAAGCGCTGTTTATATACACGAGTGAATTCTAAGCACATCGGCCAGTAACATAAGGAGAGTCCTTCATGTAAACCCTGAATCTTTTGATTAAAGATGAAGATAAATCGGGACTTATGTTCATAATTCGATGCTTGCTCCATTTGAAGTCGGTGTTACCGATACACTGGGATCTTCCCAACCAATACAGCACATCAAGGATATATGAAATATTCACAATTACAGATAGGAATTACTGGGATATAAGCTGCAAATAAATGATAATTGTATATCAAGTATTAATTTCATTGCTGTGAAAACACGAGAACATTCGCCAGGTATTTTATTACAAGCCCTTTAGAAAGGTATAAGGTCGTGGCCTGTTTTTATTTGACATTCTTATTACATTTGATATATCTACTCAGGTCAATAATAGCGTCCGTTCACTGTTCCTTCATGAATGTATATTGGTTTGCTCCGTGTGTTATCACTTCAGTGCAAAATCATAAGTAGAGGACGAGTTAGTATTGGAATAAAAGCTTAAGGTATGGCTATATATTTAGATGAAGGCGACAGTTGAATACTGTTGTCATTTTATTGCAAATATATTGGAAATTGTAGGAATTAGTTTACTTTCAGGACATAAAGATATGATGATTTACTTTGAAGAAATGATATGTGAATTTTCACTGTATGGTTTGGGAGGTGGTAGCGAAATCTGCAAATAGTGAGGGCAATTATGTTCTTTTGCGAGCCCGGATACGACAAAGTATATTTAATTAAACCCTGATTTAATAAATACAACTCATTCATAAGCTATTAAGTAGCGGAAACGCCTTGTTTAAAATGACGAATTTATACACATAGTCGTGTAAAGTTTTATGGTGCATGTTTGTATTCACACTGCTCGGGGTTTAGATTTAGATTTAATATATTGTCCATGCTGTCTGAGTGTTTATAATTTGTCAGTGGCTGGGCCAGAGCCCTTTGTAGTAAGAGGGCATCGTTTTCTGTGTATTTACTGTGGACGTGAAGTTTTTTCTGTATTCAATGGGCGTCTCTGTGACTCTAACGTGTATCTGGGGAAGTTTAAGTGGGCACTATTTTGTCTGTAGTCATTATGTGGATTTGGGAGCATCATTTCCATATTTTCTGTGGGGGTTATCAATCACTTGTATATATTCTCTGTGGAGGTATCTTTGATTTGTATATGTTCTGTGTGGGGGTATTCACCAATTGTATATATTCTCTATGGATGTATCCATTTTTTGTATATATTCTCTGTGAGGGTATTCACTATTTGAATAAATTCTTTACTAAGGAATCCATCATTTGTATATATTCTCTGGGAAAGTATCCATCATTTGTATATTTTCTCTGTGGAGGTATCCATCATTTGTATATTATCTATGGGGAGGTATCCATCATTTGTATATTATCTATGGGGAGGTATCCATCATTTGTATATACTCTTTGTAGAGATATTCATCATTTGTAAAATATTATATTCTCTGTTGAGGTATCCATCATTTGAATATATTCTCTGTGAGGGTATTCACTATTTGAATAAACTCTCTGTAGAGATATCAATCATGTGTATATATTTTCTGTGGGAATATGCATCATTTGTATATATTTTCTGGGGAGGGTATCTATCATTTGTAGATATTCTCTGTGGAGGTATCCATCATTTGTATATATTCTCTGTTGAGGTATCCATCATTTGTATATATTCTCTGTGGAGGTATCCATCATTTGTATATATTCTCTGTGGAGGTATCCATCATTTGTATATATTCTCTGTGGAGGTATCCATCATTTTTATATATTCTCTGTGGAGGTATCCATCATTTGTATATATTCTCTGTTGAGGTATCCATCATTTGTATATATTCTCTGTGGAGGTATCCATCATTTGTATATATTCTCTGTTGAGGTATCCATCACTTGTATATATTCTCTGTGGAGATATCCATCATTTGTATATATTCTCTGTAGAGATATCCATCATTTGTATATATTCTCTCGGGGGATATCCATCATTTGTATATATTCTCCAGAGGATAATCCATCGTTGTATATATTCTCTGTGGGTGTATCCATCGTTTGTATATATTCTCTTGGGACCTATCCATCACTTTTATATATTCTCCGGGCGGTATCCATCACTTGTATATATACTCTGGGAAAGTATCCATCATTTGTATATTGTCTCTCTGAGTTAATCTATCATGTGTATATATTCTCTGCAGGGATATCCATCATTTGCATATATTCTCTGTGGACATATCCATCATCTGTATTTATTCTATGATGAGATATCTATCATTTTTACATTTCTCTGCAGAGATATCCATCATTTGCATATATTCTCTGTGGACATATCCATCATCTGTATTTATTCTATTATGAGATATACACCATTTATACATTTCTTTGTAGAGATATCCATCATTATGTATATATTCGTTTTGGAGACATTCATCTTTTCTATATATTTTATTGGGGGATACGTGGATCAGTGACCGTGTTCGGCAGCTCTTGGGAGTTTTTCGGGCTTCGGTCCAGCCCCACACTGAAGCACGTGCAGCACATGTGATGTTTCTTAGGGCTAGTGGCGAAATAACCTGTTGGCTCAGCAGTGAATGGGTAACTAGTAGGATGAGATGGTATTGTGACTGTTAATGTTCAGGAGCTTACGTTGTATACTCACCAGGGAGCTGAGAATGAAGATCGTGTGCACGCAGATCCTGTGACCGGGCTAATATTAATGAAGCGCGTAGAGTATACATTACCTGTGGAATTATGAGCTTTAAAACGGACAACTATTATTATATTAACTGCGTGGTTAAGAGGGCATAATTTCGTCATATTAGTTTTATTTTCTCAGGCAGCATGTGCAACAATCCAAGATTACGAAGTGACACAAAGGCAAATCAAACAAAGCTGGGACACTGGGAACCTATTTTCCCCGCGAGTTTACAAGGAAGTTCAAAGGACCTTTGTTATTGCTTGGGACAAGCATAGTATTACCAGTCAGCAGACCAAATTATAGCGTTTTACTTGTGTCATATGGTGTTTTGCATATTTGGTACAATATGTTGCATCAGCAATATTCCTCAAACTCCAGCTCTTGTGTCTACATTTCACAACCTTTGAGGTACAATCGAGCATGCTCTTTCTACCAAGATTTCAAAGAGAGTCATGCAGCTCTTGAAGTTGTTTGATGAAGGTTACAATATTCAAGGCCTCAGTAAAGCTTTCAAAAAGGTTTCTGGTAGACATGTGGAGGACATTTCCAATTTGACGCATCAGTGACAAAAATTATGTCCGATGCAATTCCCTATTTTGACTTGTACCATATGTTCCCGTGTTCTTTCAGGCGAATAAGTGACTTGCCTTTGTATGTGTTTGTGACGGGTGCCACCGATGTGGCAGGAAACGCAACCTTTTCGCGAACAGCTAGTATCATGACTATGTTGATAATGATTCATTAACACAGGCTCATGATTCAGTCGGAATCGTACAATCGATTTTGGCAGAGATTTCTCATGAACATGGAAAGGATTTTGTCTTTTATTTTATGAAAATGGTTGTGTCGCTTTTATTTACCTCGTATCATGAAAGTTAAACAATTGATATCAAATCGCAACAAAAATGTTATAGTATGTATACTTAAAAATCTAACAACCGTGGACGCTGAAATTCAGTCGTGTCCTTATACTGATGAGGGCAATCTATAGATATACCAATTTCTAAATTAAAAGAAGTAGGTAGACAGCACCGGAAGGCAATACAGTACTTTTAGATATATTTAAACAGAGGCGCCTTTATAATAGATCATAGGTCTGGTGATGGGTTTGTCTCAGTATGTATACCGCATTGGTGCCACGGTGCTACCGCATTGGTGCTACCGCATTGGTGCTACCGCATTGGTGCGCGAAGGTCCATTCTGCAATCTAAGTCGTTGTCATCTTCCAACTAACTGTACATGATTCTAGAGTGGAGAGTGAGTGAGTGAGTGAGTGAGTATGGTTTTACGACGCTTTTAGCAATATTCCAGCAATATCACGGCGGGGGACACCAGAAATGGGCTTCACACATTGTACCCATGTCGGGAATCGAACCCGGGTCTTCGGCGTGACGAGCGAACGCTTTAACCACTAGGCTACCCGACCGCCCCTCTAGAGTGGAGAAACTAGTGACAGGGTGCTTGAACATTGATCTGTGTTGTAGATTACAACCACTAATACAACAATATGTACAACCACGTTTAGAACTACATTTACAAGTACGTTCACAACCACGTTTACAACCACGTGCGAGACAACGACGTTTACAACCACAGGTGCGACCACTGATACAACAACGTTTACAACCACGTGTGCGACCACTGATACAACCACGTGTTCGGCCACTGATACAACCACTGATACAACCACGTGTTCGGCCACTGATACAACGACATTTACAACCACGTGTGCGACCACTGATACAACCACGTTTACAACCACATGTGACACCACTGATACAACGACGTTTACAACCTCGTGTACGACAACTGAAATAACCACGTTTACAACCACGTGCGAGACCACTGATACAACCGCTTCTAAAATCACGGGCATGACCACCGATTGATACAACCACGTTTACAACCACGGGTGCGAGAACCGATCGATACAACCATATTTACAACCACGTGTACGACCGTAGATACAACAACGTTTACACCCACTGGCACGACCGCCGATACAACCACGTTTACAACCACTGGCACGAGGGCTGATACAACCACGTTTACAACCACTGGCACGACCGCCGATACAACCACGTTTACAACCACTGGCACGACCGCTGATACAACCACGTTTACAACCACTGGCACGACCGCTGATACAACCACGTTTACAAACACTGGCACGACCGCTGATACAACCACGTTTACAACCACTGGCACGACCGCTGATACAACCACGTTTACAACCGCTGGCACGACCGCTGATACAACCACGTTTACAAACACTGGCACGACCGCCGATACAACCACGTTTACAACCACTGGCACGACCGCTGATACAACCACGTTTACAACCACTGGCACGACCGCTGATACAACCACGTTTACAACCGCTGGCACGACCGTTGATACAACCACGTTTACAACCACTGGCACGACCGCCGATACAACCACGTTTACAACCGCTGGCACGACCGCTGATTCAAACCACGATTAGTACCCTGGATACAACCACCTTTACAATAAAGTTTACGACCATGGGATAAACACGTTTACAACCACATTTACAACCACGTTTACAACCACGTGTACATCCACGTATATAACCACTGGTACAACGAGTTATAGTTGAGAACCACCAATATTGATCTGAAAGGTAGGCAAGGGAAACGTGAAGAATAATAATGCAACTTTGTAATACACTTTTATATTTTTGTTATTAATAGTGGGACACACTATTTATGGAATAAAGACGTTCTATGGGCTCAACATTCTGAAATGTCGAAAACGTCATGGCGCAAGTCTGAATTGTTTAGAGAATTGCTCACAGCTGACTAAATCTGTAGTAATTGTAGGTAGTGATATTTCCGGTTCCGGCCCCGGAGACAGTCCGACATATTGATGAGACAATATTATGAGCAATCAGACACAGTCATTAGGCAGATAACAGTCGATCTAAAAACGAAATTACCAGACTTAAAAGGGTTATTTTTAAAAACTGTTCTTCATGCAATGACCTCAAGGTCGTTTGGCTTGACTCTATCGATCTAGATATGTGTATTTTGTTACAGTCAATATCGACATTGTTCACAGTTCATAATCGGCCATCTGTAACGTAATGGATCACTGTGGATCTTTGGTGTGTAATGGATAGAGTGTCTGCCCAGTATGATAAACGTCTGTGGTTCGATCCACGGCCGAGTCATACCAAACGAGGTTAAAAGATGGTACGTGTTGTTACCCTGCCTGGTATATACTGTCTATGCTGAGTATCCATGTTAAACTGTTGTTACACTGGTGTTTCAGTTGGCTGGCACTATAAAACTGGCATTAATACGGACTGCAATCCATCCATCCACCATCCATGCTCTTAACTTGTCTTCATCCGCCCATCCGCCAACAATCCACCATCGATCCATCCAACTACCATCCACTCATCCACCCACCATCCATCCACATTCCATATCTTCATCCACCACTATTCATCAATTTATTCCATAATCCACCCATATACCATCAATTCATTCAATCACGTTTTAACTATATGCGTGTCCATTCGTATGGCGTAAGTCTGATATTTGTTACTGTATTGATGTCTGCCTTTATGTCTGGCTGTCAATCCCATCATCTTACATTCTGTCTGTCCAGCTGTATTTAACTCAGCATTCATCTCCTCGGTATTGTGTCCTGTTATCAACATTATCCAAACACGACCTTGTACAAACCCTCAGATAATTCACTTTTCCCTACAAATATGAAAAGGGCTAATAGAGCATAGCAACCCTTCAGAAGACAGAGCCACGTCTTAGTTATTGAAATAACCCTCATTAAGGAGCCAATACCTCCACACCAGCCTCGAGACAGTCAAAACACACAATGATCATCCGCTAGGCCAATCGTGGTCAATTACTGGAAGAGATATCTCAACAACCGCTACACAGCTGATTTGTCAAGCTTGATAGCAATTGCAGGATAGAGACATATAATTGCATACAAAACAAACAGAGCGGTCGAGTCTCCTCCATCTCAATTGTCAAGGCAGATTTGACCTCTTACGGGAAGGACGTTGACGTCACATGCCGTCTCATGCAACGTTTCATGCGGCGTTGATTGGTAGAAATTGGTAGAAATTGGTAGAAATAACTGTAAGTGTTTGTCATCCCTAGAGAACAAATATCACTTAACAGAGTCCAGTGGTCTGTTGCCTCGAAGGGAAAATGGATATTTCTGTCTGGATGAATTCATCAATGGTTTGTATGGTGCTGAGTGGATTTACTATACAAATGGTTTCTTGTCTTAGACAATTATTGCGTTTAGGCAGTGAAAGGAAATAGGCTCGATGGAAATAAAGCGGCTGATTGCACAGATATGATTGATATCATAACGTAGCGAGCCTTTTCTCGATGTTTGGCGAACACGAGTTGCAATTTATGGAATGACCTTTGCGATGGCGAAATGAATTGTTCTGCCATCCATTGGCAGGGCGTTGATGCATTTTCTATCAGCCCTTGTCAAGGACTTCAGGTAAATTTAACGTCCAAATTGAGACATTAAATAGGTTTTTGTTTCTTCATTGAAAACCTATGGCGCTGTATGCTAATCGTTTGCTGTTGTAGTTTTGGACGCGAATCTGTCCTGTAAACTGCTGGGCAAATTAAAGTAAACACCCATGATGGTGGTTTAAAATAACAAACAAGAAATGGTTATACGATGGTGATGTCAAATATGGGTATCATAGTTCCTTTGTACCTTACGTTCGCTGTATTTCAGTGACTGTTTTCAGTCGAGGCACATTTTGATACTGTCGATAATGCTTTGGTCAAATCCAGTTTTCAAATGTATTCTTTCTTTTGTCCGGTAGTTTATTTACCAACGTTAAAGGGGCGGTGGTTCCAGTCTTGGTGATGAAGCAGTTAGCACCCTCTGTAAAACTGAAACATTGCTTCATTGTCACTAGGGTAGCTATTAACAGTTGGAATGACATATATCATAACATGTGAGTGAAAGGAACCAGAAAGTGATGTTTGAACGACTTGAATCGAATATGCTGGGGCTGCCATGTTGTCGGAGCATAGTCCCTTCAAAGGAGGTGGCAAGTTTGGACTCGCCTCGTTTGATAATGTCATTTGGACAACAAGTAAATATTAAATGTTAACACCAGAGAATAGTCAGTCTCGATCATCTGCCGAAACAGTTCCCAAGGGGCGTAAAAGGCAAATTCGTGGTGAAAATGGACACATGCAAGGGTCACTGAAAATCAGTTATGACACCACGTGTTCGCGAAACAGGTACGCATATTCTGCTCCACCGATACCTCTCGCCACTTTCACCATTTGTTGACAGGTTGGACATTGTGTATTGTCATTGAAAACGAACATCTGCATTCTAATGATAACATGCATCTGGTTGTTAAGGATGATATATATATGTTGCTGGAGAGTAATGAACATGGTACCTGCCGGATGAATTACAACACAAAGCTGGGCTGTGACATATATCAAGGCTTCTATCAACCATTGAATTGACAATACCAACTCTTGTGGAGGCTTGGGAAGAATATGAATATTCTAGGATCAACGTTAATAATTTTATTAATTTTCCTATTCATTGAAATATGAACATTCGCATTGTCCATCGTACTGCTCTCATCACTTTCTGCTCAGTTGCAAGAGTAGTATATTCAGTCCTGGTCTGAATATATTTTGAATATACGTGGAATACTTTCTTAAACTTTGGGGGATGAAACGTCAGTTTTCAATATATCTTTTGGATCCACAAGGCAGATGTGTTTCTTTCAAAAAATATTTATCAATTCATTAAAATCTTTTGAAAAAAAGACCCGAATAGGATTGCCAAATAGGTTGCATCTGTTTGTATTAAGGATCTCTCCAACTTGTTTATTGCTATGAAACATGTCATCACAAGCAGATAAAAGAAATAAAGCTGCTACTTGCAGAGGAGTTTCATTACTTTATCAACGAGTGTTGATGGATTTCATATCGTGTGACATAATTTGATGATTCTGTTTATCATATCCGATTCACTGCTACGTTCATGCGCACTACGTCATCAATATCCAGCCCCGGTGCTGCTCTCGTAGTCTCTCATGGTGACGTCACATTCAATTCACTTTCAAGCTGAACTGGTTGCGACTGACATACAGCTTCAAGAACGTTCTCATGGGATCGCGTTGTGAGATTTACGTTATGTATTAGTTTGAATTTTCCGGGATGACGTTCTCCTATAAGTGTGTTGTTAGATGTAAACGTCTTCTTTCATTGTTCGGTTAGATTTATATGTCAGTGCCTTTAATGGTACTTTTAGTTAAGAATTGACGTAAATAGTGTTTGCGTTTATTGCGAAATAAATGTAATAACCGGTATGCACACTAGGTAATGTGCATATCAATAAATAATTACGTGAATGAATGAATGAATGAATGAATGAATGAATGAATGAATGGTTGGTTGGTTGGACGGATTAACAAACAAATGTCAAGTCTTGTAAATAATTGCGTCAAGAGTAATACCCTCACATGCGGCTTATTGAATCATTAACACAAAACTGTAGAGTGAGTGAGTGAGTGAGTTGGGTTTTACGCCGCTTTTAACAATATTCCAGTTATATCACGGCGTGTCAGCTTAATGTGGGAGGAAAGCCCAAAGTGATGCAGGTCTCAGACGTTTACCACTTCGGTGAAACCCACGAGCACGGGTATGGTGCTGACAAACCTAGAAACATAATTGGGGCGAACCGTGATTCGAACCACAATCATAGGTTTCTGGCGTGTCCAAGGGACGCAACTCTGCACAGCGAAACGCGGCGCCTTAGACGACTGGGCCACCCGTGCCCCCAAAACTGTAGACAACAATGACAACAATGATGCAACACAAGCCACATCTATTATGTTTTAAGCTAATCAGGAAGCAGCAGATTGTTAGTAGATGTTATCAAGGTTTTGTCGGTGTATGGAAACATTAAACGCCAAAACAATTGCTTGGTAAGCCAATCCAATTTCACGGAATCACCTGCAATTTATTTATATATAAATGACTTTCTCCATTAATTGTGCTTATTGATTAAACGAGGTTCCCCATTCATTGTATTATTGGATTACAGATAACATTCTCCTTAATTGTGCCATGAGATGCAAATGACGTGTTCCTTTATGTTGCTTGGCGTAAACGATATTGTGATCAACTATCAATCCATCCGTTTACCCATCCATCAACAACCATTCATCCTTCATCTCATCGTCAAGCCATTTATTTAATCACTCTTCAATCAATTCACAACGCATATGCTAATTATTTATTCATCTTCTATTCACCAACAAGCCATAAATCCATTACTTTGCAACAATCCACCTACAACCACCAACCATCCATCATCAACCATACATCAATCCACCAACCATCAATCCATTCACCATTCATCAATCCACCATCCACAATCCGTCATCCATCAATACACCATCCAACAATCCATCCACCAACCATCAATCCACCATCCAACAATCTAGCCATCATCCATCGATCCACCAACCATCAATCCACCATCCAACAATCCATCAACCATTAATCCACCATCCAACAATCCATCCATGATCCATCAATCCACCATCCAACAATACGTCACCCATTAATCCACCATCCAACAATCCACCCACCAACCATCAATCCACCATCCAACAATCCATCCACCATCCATCGATCCACCATCCAACAATCCACCATCCATCCATCGATCCACCATCCGACAATCCACCATCCATCAATCCACAATCCAACAATCTACCATCAAACAATCCATCAACCATTAATCCACCATCCAACAATCCATCCATGATCCATCAATCCACCATCCAACAATACGTCACCCATTAATCCACCATCCAACAATCCACCCACCAACCATCGATCCACCATCCAACAATCCATCCACCATCCATCGATCCACCATCCAACAATCCACCATCCATCCATCGATCCACCATCCGACAATCCACCATCCATCAATCCACAATCCAACAATCTACCATCAAACAACCCATCCCCCATCCATCAATCCTCCATCCAACAATCCATTCATCATCCATCAATCCACCATCCAACAATCGGTTATCCATTAATCCACCATCCAAGAATCCATCCACCAACCATCGATCCACCATCCATCAACCCAGCATCCAACAATCCATCCAATTCCATCGATCCACCATCCAACAATCCATCCACCATCCATCAACCCAGCATCCAACAATCCATCCACCATCCACCGATCAACCATCCAACAATCCACCATCCATCAATCCACCATCCATCAATCCACCATCCAACAATCCATCAACCATCAACCATCAATCCACCATCCAAAATCCATCAACCAGCCAACAATCCACCAGCCAACAATCAACCAGCCAAAATCAATCCATCACCCATTAATCCACCATCCAACAATCGATCCACCAACATCCACAATCCATGCATCAATCAGTCAACACACCCATCATTCATTAATCCACCATCCATCAATTCACCCACCATTCATTCACTCAATCATTCATCAACCAAACATCTATCGACAACCATCAATCCATCCACCAACCATCAATCCATCAACCACCCGTCAATCCACCAGCCATCAACCAAACATCAATCCCCATCCATCAATCCATCCACAACGTTCAATCCATTCACCAACCATCAATCCATCAACCAACCATCATCCATCCACCATTCATCAATCAAACATCAGTAAAACTTCAATCCACCATCCATAAATCCATCCACAGCAGTTCAATCCATCCACCCATCACCAATCCAACAACCAACTATCAATTCATCATCCACCCATCCATCAACCAAACATTAATCCGTCCACCTACCATCAATCCATCCATAAATCTATCCTCCAACTATCGATCCATGCATCAACCATCAATATATCAGTCCTTTAATCATCCACAAACCACCACGCCCCCCTCCCCCTATCCATAATCAGACATCAATCCACCATCCACCCACCCATCACCCATTCATCCATCAATCACCAACTAATCCACCAACCATCAATCCACACATCAGACATCTATCCACTATCCATCCATCCACCAATAACTAATCCTTCCACACATCATCATTCATCCATCACGCAATCCCTCAACCACCAATCCATCAACGAAAAATCAATTCACCATCAGTGCATATACGCATTAAACACTCATTATCCCATCATAAATAATTTCTACATCTGTCGTAAATTTATTCTTTCAAATTCTCACAGAGTGTGTGCCTCTTTTGACCTAGTTATCATCCATCTGTGTTCACAGAAATATAAAACGTCCTCTCCATGGACGGGAACACCGTGGTTACATTCTTGAGCGCAGCAAGGACATCAGCTCCTGCTCCAAGGACGCTACGGAAAGGTATCTCTACCATTGGCTCACGCGTTCTTCTAGACATGGACCGACGTTACGACCAAAGGTTACACGGAAAGTAAAGGCTAAACGCTAAGGCGAAGGATGAAACATATTCCGGAGGCCAAAGCCTCAGGGTGAAAGGTTAGCCTTGCATGAAGCCTCGTCTATTTAGACATAACACTACCTCGTCGCTTCTTGTTATTGTAAAGCCTTAACCTATGTGGGCTGCTGTTTAGCCTTAGACAGTGAATGCCAGTGGGACATTATAAGACCTCATGTGTAATGAAGCGAAGGTAGGGTTAGCGATGGGGTTGGCCGAGGGGAGTAGGTGGAGTGTAATATGGGTAGGGGCAAGGTTGGGGATGGGGATGGACATCGGGTAAGAATGGAGGTTGTACAGCTGAATGTCGGGTGGGATGGTGTGAGTAAAACGTAGCGGGTAGATGAGTAGGGTACAATACCATATAAATAGGGCGTGATGCGGACATACGAATAGGTTGGAAGGCGGCTAGGTGGGTAGAGGGGAGGTTCGGTACGGAGCGGGGATAGAATATAAGTATAAAGAAGGAGTTAGATCGATATATGAATAGGTAGGAAAATGGTTCTGGTGCTAGATGGATAGGAAAGGGGATTAGAATGAAACAGGGAGGTTGATGAGAATAACGTTAAGTGGGAGGATATCATGGAAGAGAGACAGACAGACAGACAGATAGATAAATAGATAGATAGATAAATAGATAGATAGATGGATGGATAGATACTAGCAGATAGATAGATAGATGGATAGATACTAGCAGATAGATATATAGATAGATAGATAGATAGATATGGATAGATAAATATAGATATAGATAGATAGATAGATAGGATAGATAGATAGATAGATAGATAGATAGATAGATAGATAGATAGATAGATAGATAGATAGATAGATAGAAGGGAGGATGGGAAAGATGAGCAGTCAGACGTAATGAGATGTGGTGCCACGTGGTCCCGTGGACAGCGCCCGGACCTCAAATCAGGCCAAGTTAATCTAGAATAGGTGGATGGGTGACCGTTTTTAGGGCTTCGGCCCTTCCCCACACTGAAGCACGTTACACGCGGGGTCTCCTTAGGCAAGAGACTTTGTTAACAAAATGCTCTGTTCACCATCCATTGAATGGGTACCAGGTAGGATTAGATGGTAATGTGACTGTTAACGTTCTAGCTCCTCATAAGACAGCCTGGGTTGTATACCCAAGGGGGCTGAGAATATTAACACTGATCCATCGATCGTGGTTATAATGTCATGCATTGATCATGTTTTGGGTGTGAATTTGGCATATTGTAAATATGCACATTATTAGAACGTCCTCGTATTCATTCCCCAACTACCCATTTTCCCGTGTAATATTAACTGCAAGAACAACAGAACCTTTGTCTATAACCATGCTACAGTTTGCACAGTTGAACCTTTCTTCAGCAGCAGTCGTGGCGTCATTAGTTTCCAGTCCTCATCGTTGATGTAATGTGTTAACACTAATGTACATTTCAAGTTAAAGGTGATCAATGACATTGACTTGATTTAAAGCTCACTGTTGCTTCAGATCAGATTGAATGTTCCAAGATTGTCTTTGCTGCTATTCAAGATGTCAGTTTCAACTCTATTCAGTTCATTAGCGTGACTTATTTCCCCTCTGTTTCACTCGTCTACATTACCCCTGCAGAAGCCAGCGTAGCTACGCTTTGTTGTATACAGATAGTAATCATTATAATTCATTTAATGTCGATTGACTTCAGCCGTGCTTGCTAGCAATTCGTTCCACGCTTGTCAAGGATTCGCGTAATATATCGTTTGTCAATAGACTTGTTCATTACTTCTTTCAACAATCCAGACATTTCATTTTTAAAGATGAATTGATTCCTAATTTTCCTCTCCAACATATCATGTGGCCTCTCTTTTATTCAGATCAGCTTTTATCTTCAGACCTTCACCACATTACCCAGTCCTTTGTGGCAATGACTCCATCTCATCAAAGTGGGACTCGACCCACGTTCTCAGAAAAACCAGTGCTCAGACCAAGAGGCTGCCGTAACAAGCCAGTCTTACCAATCACAAACTGCTACTTCAATTGGCTAGTGTAATTCCTTTACTAATGTACACGCCACAATGTCAGAAGTTATTCTGTCGACATGGCAATAAATTGAAATTCCCTATTACTTGGCGAGCAGCGATAGATTGTATTCTTAATGTTGCTCAGCCCTGTATTAAAGGCTATCCGAGGCTGACAAGCCATTTTCCCATTATCTATGGCGGGCATATGGAATGTAATCTGTGAAGAGGGTCCATAAACCCTAATGCAACGGACGCATGTTCATTTAGGGCAATTTACGAACGAGAGAAAACAAATGACATTGGTCGAACTGAGAGCATCGAAAGCCATTATTCACCGGCGCTAGAGGGCGCATCCGTCTGTAAAGACAGTCCCGCAGATTAGTTGAGATCAGAACGAGGCTTAGGCTGCGCGTGCCGTTACAGCAGGCGACATCGACTAGTTGCATCTAGAGTGTCAAAACTGGTTTATAACTTAGTGAGTGACTTTCATAGAACGAGATTAATACAGTTATAGTTCTCAAGCAACACATTAGAACAATATTGGTTGTATTGAATCTCAGTATCTGTTTCCTGGTTTTCAGGAGTGTGTGTTTAAGTTTTGGGGCCTGGGAGTTACAGAATCTAATATTTGTCTGGAAGGTACCCATCACTAGAAGTGCAGGAAAATCATTGGTACTCGTAGGCATGGGTGTTTTAAGAGTCCATGTAATTGTTGGTGATCGTGTTAATATCAGTGATGTTGGCTGTGTTGATGGTAGTGTTCCTGGGAGTGTTCTTGGTAGTGGAGATGGTAGTGCTGATCCTAGTGTTAAACGTTAATGGTAGTGCCGATGGTGGTATTGATGATAGTGTTGATGGTAGTGCAGACGAGAGTGTTGATGGTAGTGTTGATTGTGGTGTTGTTTGTAGTGTTGAAGGTGGTTTTCGTGGTGATGCAGATTGTTGTGTTGGTGGCAGAGTTGATGGTAGTGCACGAGGTATTGTTGTTGGTGGTGCGGATTGTTGTTTTGATGGCGGTGCTGATTGTTGTGTTGATGGTAGTGTTGAGGGTGTTGTTTATTGTAGTGTTGAAGGTAGTGTTGATGTTGGTGCTGATTGTTGTGTTGATAATGTTGATTGCAGTGGATATGGTAGTGTTGGCGGCAGTGTTGATTATAGTGCATATGGTAATGTTGATGGTAGCGCTGATTGTTGTGTTGATAGTGTTGATTGCAGTGGATATGGTAGTGTTGGCGGCAGTGTTGATTATAGTGCATATGGTAATGTTGATGGTAGCGCTGATTGTTGTGTTGATAGTGTTGATTGCAGTGGATATGGTAGTGTTGATGGTAGCGTTGATTGTGGTGTTGTTTGTGTTGTTGATGGTAGTTTTGATGGTGGAGCAGATTGTTGTGTTGATAGTAAGGTTGATGGAAGTGTTGATGGTGGTGTTGATGGTGATGGTGATTGTAGTGTTGTTGATAGTGTTGATGGTAATGCAGATTGTAGGGCTGATGGTAGTGTTGATTGTAGTGCTGATGGTAGTGCTGATGGTGGTGTTGATGTAGAACTGATGGTAGTGTTGATTGTAGTGGTGATGGCGTTGTTGATTGTAGTGCTGATGGTAGTGTTGATTGTAGTGCTGAAGGTAGTGTTGATTGTAGTGCTGATGGTGTTGTTGTAGAACTGATGGTAGTGTTGTGGTGGAGTTAATTGTTGTGTTGATGTAGTGTTTGTTGTAGTGCTGATGTCAATGCTGACGGTAGTGTTGGTCGTAGTGTTCACCGTTTCTGATAATGCTCATCTTGTTTCATGCTGATTGCACAGTTGATGATGGTGCTGGTATGTGTGCTCATGGTAGTGTAAAGGACGTAACTCATGAGAGTAGAGACTGCTTTACGTAAAACCCTAAGACAACAGTAGATGCTACAACAATCCTACAACACATATAACATATAAACACAATATTATACACAATGTACACAGACACAGGCTAATAAAGAAGGGTCTCTTCCTCTCATTCGGCCCTTTACAGCTGCTCTATTCAAAAGTTATATTTCTAATGATTGTCTTATTCTCGCGTTAAACATGACGCCTCTCGCAAAGTCCCAAATAACAAATAAAGACCGTCCCTAACATATCGCTAAGTTTGCTGATACTCCAATATCACATTTACCTGGAAGAAAATTAAGGCTACTAGCCGGGGCTTATCAGTGCCGCCCCAGGCCTCAAAGCGAGGCGACAATGGACTAGTCAAATAGATACACGTGTTTATTTATTTCAGCTCGCAAATCAAAGATTTAATCAATGTGTTCTCAATGCTCAGAAGGAGGGTCGTCTTTTCAAGATGGCCGCGCTACCTGTTTGTTATCGTTATTGTCCGGTGCAAATCAAATGAAGATAAAACTCCTTACAGCGGAAAACTAGGGTGGCGCTAAGCCGAGTTTATCCCCCATGTCTTCTCTCTGATAAGATGCATTGGCAGTAATTGTTTATCTCATATTTCCCATTTATAAATCACCCCAGACCCGTCTTTTAATCAATTCTATGGCTGGGATACTCAAGTATTCATTTTATTAATCATAATGTCCCACTCGAAATGGGTCGACTGCTTTAATTATTCCGCGCTCGCTACATGGCGTTACTAACGACTGGTTTTGTATTGGTGTTTAATGGTAGACGGATGCGCTCCCCGGTTGGGGGTTGTCCCGTTGTCTGCCAGGAACAACAGATTTGACAGACAATCCTGACATAGGACATGATCCTTCGGACAAAATAATTTGAAACAGATATTTTGTGATGGTGGTATTTTCTGTTGGTAGGTCAATTGATTCTGAAAAGGCAATTAGAAACATTAAAGATGAGGAATAACGGAGTAATTGAGAAATTGAGTACTTGAACCAAAACTACAGAATGCTAAATTATTGATAATATTCACTGTAGTAATTCATGTGAAAGTCGGATCTATGTGATTCGTTCGTTCGTTCGTTCGTTCGTTCGTTCGTTTTTTCTATTTATTGGCCAACTAAATCTGTTCCGCTAATGTAAATAATTTCAAATTTCACCACATCATCATCATCATCATCATCATCATCATCATCATCATCATCAACAACAACAACAAAACTATTACAATAAGTATCCCCTCGTCATAAATACCAGCAGTAAGTATTTGTCTTATCGTACTACATGTACAGTCCTGATCCATATCTAGTACCTGCTTGAGTGTACTCACCGCGTGACATAACACAGGTAGATAGAGCCACTGTGTATCTGCAGCAGAGCTATAGTCATTATCACCTACCTCGCCCATCCGTCTCGGCATTGTGTAATGTCGGCGTTTCTTTTGCTAATCACCCTATTTGTTCCACACTGTGTATTTTGTAAGTTTGTGACAAAGGGATGGTTATCATACAGATAAAACATTGATACAGGTGACAGAGGTGTAAAGTGGTGTGTATTGTGTCGGTCCAATATGCAAGCATATCGCCAGATACAAATGAAGATATTAGGCTGTATGGTGGAGTTGGTTAATACTTCTGTAACTATGTCATGGTCGTTTGAAGATAGCAGGAGGGACTATCGCGGTCTTTGTTTGCATAGATATGATATGTTGTTGAAGGCTTTGAGATGGGGATGGAAAAAAAGTTCACAATAACCATAACAACAATAACAATGATGATGATGATGATAATAATTGATTATAATAATAATGACCACAACAGTAGTAGCAGTAGTAGTAGTAGCCGTAGTAGTAGTAGTAGTAGCCGTAGTAGTAGTAGTAGTAGTAGCAGTAGCAGCAGTAGTAGTAGTAGTAGTAGTAGTAGTAGTAGTAGGAAGAAGATGACAAATTAACGGCTTTTGTGATCGAAACGAGTTTCATATTGATGAGGATGAGGATGAGGACAACAACGATGATGAATGATGTCGACGACGATTTTGACGAATATGACGAGTTAATGATAACTATGGCCAATATGAGTTAAGCATTAATCATGACGGTGACGACGATGATGAATATAAGATAAGTAGTAGTAGTAGCCGTTGTAGTAGTAGCAGTAGTAGTAGTAGCCGTAGTAGTAGTAGTAGTAGCCGTAGTAGAAGTAGTAGTAGTAGTAGTAGTAGTAGCAGTAGCAGCAGTAGCAGTAGTAGTAGTAGTAGTAGTAGTAGTAGTAGTAGTAGTAGTAGGAGGAGGAGGAGGAGGAGTTTAGAAAATGTTTAGACATTTCTTTATATCTTTGTCATATGTTATAAAGTAAACTGACGGACAAAAGAAAATATACACTTGAAAACTGAATTTGATAAAAAAATTACAAACACTATCAAAACGTCTGTAGGTTGAAAACAGTCGCCGAAACACTGCAATCTTAATGTCAAAACACAGCTATGATACCCGTATCAAACACATCGCTATCGAAGAACCATTTCTTGTTTGTTTCATGTTTAACTACCATCAAACACGGGTGTATAATTTCTTTTGCTCGGCAGTTTATGAACAGACACACTTTTGACGGTGGCAGTTTCTTTCCGTTCACGAGAAACTAACCAAACAAAAGTCTGTTTGAGTTTATAGCACAGCCGTTTGCCGATACACCATGCTATAGTTCAATGGCCAGAGTCGTGTTCCCAGGTTCCCGGGTTCGATCCCCTGGCGTACCCACGTGGACACATTGGTGTACGAGCTGAATGCAGCAAACGGAGATTGTATAATTACTCACCCATGGGCCAAGTGTTAATGTGATTGAAAGCAATCGTGCCTTCCTATATGTCGTGAAACTAGTCAATGCATTCTCTTATTGCAGTTATTCAATAAAACACTATCGACCGATCTGTCTGATGGTTTATTGAAATGACACCGCAGTCATGTAACAGTGACGTAGATCTCCCACAGAGTAGCGACGGGTGGTATGAGAGGGTTATATAAGTCACAGAGACACCAATGGGTCTGCGGAGGTATTGACGTCGTTGCATGTGCTGCCGGTATTGCCCCGGTTGGATTCTGAGGCAGATTTGGCCTCCATAGACCCCCATGTTGTCATACAAATCGACTATATATGATCGGATGATACCTGGCTGATGGTATGTCATCGTTCACAGACGTCGAATGTCGTTGCTCATGTTGTCCATCACTTATGTATTTACCCCTGTTGCCTGCTCTGGTAATGTCGCACAGTGCTTTGAAACCACTTTTCTTCACTCACTCACTCACTCACTCACTCACGCACGCACGCACGCACGCACGCACGCACGCACGCACGCACGCACGCACGCACTCACTCACTCACTCACTCACTCACTCACTCGGCATTGACGCTTTGCCGTGATCCACTTTTGATGTAAATATGATCTTCACCGATGCCAAGGAATATTCCCTCTGTAGAGCGATCTCAGACTGTGTCAACCTTCTGAGTTTCGTTGATGTACTGTTTCCAGGTAGGTGTCCATTGATGCTGGCGTTTAGCTACATGCCATCAATTCGTTCACTACCTGGGACTTAAGATGGCAGCGGATTTGTCCTATATGTCATAGAGATAAAAAAGAAATCGATAAATAGTTTATTTCTAGTACTGCAATATGCTCACAGCAGTACAATAACAATGTCACATACAGATAAGAGTGTCCTGGTTTACGGGACACATATATACAATTTATTACAAAATTTATTAAAAGCGACAAAACCCCATCCACATTCATAAGAAATATCGGCTAAAAGTAGAGTCGATTGGACGATTCCGACTTTTTGATGAGCATGTGTTTATGAGTTTATCATATAAAAATGATACAGGTGTTCGCGAAAAGGTCAGCGTATCGTGCCCAGCGGGTGACGCCTATCACTAACACATGCAAGGGCAAGTCAATAGGTCACCTGAAAAATAACGAGAAAGTATGTGCAAGTCAAAATAGGGAATTGCATCCGACATAATTTTTGTCACTGATCTTAAACACGTTTAAACTTTTAAAGGAAGATAGAGTTGGACGATGCTTAATACTATTTATAGGCATCCTGTTATACATTTTAAGTAAAGTAAAAGTTGAGAGTTGTTGAAAAAGCATAATAAGATATCACTGATACGAGCTTTGCAGTGCTGTCCAATGAATGAAAAAAGGGTAAACCGATTTATAAACCAGATTAAATGTATTATAGGCAGTAAAGACAACTCACTCTACCGCTCTATCATTACCTCGCTGGGTCGGGGTGTCAATATTCACCACCCGGGAAAAGTGTCTCTAATCCCTCTTAGCCTGGAGGCTATCTTGTCAGCAATCTATCAAATCTGTGCGAGACCAAGCCGCTTTTGTCGAATCTGGATGTAAAAACCTGTGGATGATTTAGCAAATTGACTCACACTACATACAGCGAGTCAAACATTCAATGTATCATTCAAGGATGCACGGGAAAGATCTAAAACTTTCAAAAACTAAATGATTCTAAAACCACAGAACAGACAGCCAATTCAGACGCGCGTCTGCGTTAACCATGCTTTAGTCTATTGTTCAGGGAAGAAAATGTGAATGTGTTCCTTATTTAGAATAACAAGAAAGAAAATAAACCAGAAATATTTGCAGTTTTAAGTTATTACATATATATCGGGTATCTACCGGAGTTATATTATGCCAATGTTTAAGCCTGCGTTGTGCGATCATGTGTCTATACAACGCCTACCGTACCTGTTTATTTGTAAAAACTAATTAAATATTTTCATCTCCTTTGATCTTCTTTATTAATTTGTCCATGGCACGAATGACTGCTTACGTTGTTAGTTCATTCATCACAGTTCTTAAAAGCATATTTAAAATACACTATCGATTCGCACTTTCAAAATTGACAAACACACTTCAAAAGAGAAAATTAATTGACGCGTGATGACAGAAGAATAGTTTAATTCACACTTTCTCAAACCCCAAACAACCTTCAATCGCACCTTTATTATATTGTTGTCTTCCTTTGTGTGATTATTTACACTGTCGCGCGTGCACACTGGCTTTTGATGATGGTATCGTGCGATTAAGGAAATGTATTCTGATACACATTGCTAACAGTACCATTCATACATAAAACATGTTAAATGGTATTCCTTATCTGATGTATGAAATCATGCATTAACATATCAAACCAACCTTAGGTGATAATTCTGTTACGACTGAAATAGACATGTATGTAGTACTTCATGCACTGTATTAAACATTGCGTTATTTGTACAATGACGGTATGTACATGAAGATAGAAGTGCATCTCAAGATCTCGCAAAGTCTCGCGCATTGCGGGATAGCTAGTGATTATCCAATATGGCGGATGTGAACATAGGATTGAGTCGACTGGAATGTTTCATCCGACATTTGTGATGTATGTTGACACAGTTTGATTTTTTTCTGACCCGTAACGACGACCATATTAGTTATCACACATGGATGATTTGAGTGTGATACAATGGAATATCGATTTTGCGATTACAGACGATAATACAACGGGGTCGGCGAGGTCAAAGTATCACCCCTTTAATACAGCATATCACTGCAATAGCCTCATATAGAAGCTTTTGAACGTGACGATCACACACCATTATTATGTAAATAGGTATTTGTACGGATTGTGCACTCTGTGTCAATAGAGTTTATGCATAGTGCAAATAAAACAGCACGTTTGGTGATAAAAACTACCAAATATTCAGGAAACGTAACACTTCTTTCAAGCTTTTTTCAGAAGCCGAAATACAGACGCATTAATTTTGAGATTTAAACAATGGAAATGTGGGGAGGCTTTCCCTCTGGTATTTTGACCTTTGACATGAAGGTGTTTCAGTGTGTTAATACTTAGCAGTGTAGAAAAAAAGGTGTGTCATGCAAGTATATTTGTGTTCAGAAACATTCAGTATCAGATCAATATTTGTAAATTGTGATTCTGACAACTTTTTGCAACCGAAGGAGCGCTAACTGTCAGATGAAACTAGCACTGCAAATAGAATGCGCGGTCGCACCGAAGCCATTGCTAGACAAGAGCCCAGTTGAGTGGCCAACAACTCGGCTGAAATCATATTGAGACCTCCCGCCATATTGTTTGCTTGTTGAGCCCGAAAAGACGAATGTTTCACCCACTATTGAACCTTTTTACGTCAGTGATATATATGTAGTTAAAGCTGAAAAAAACATGAGAAGGATTCAGTATTCAGGTGTTACACCAGACAGACATATTCATTATCTCCCACTAGGACACTGACTGATAGACTGACCAGGTGGAACTTTGTTTGATCCCCACTAAATCATTCGCATTTTTTTGTGTGCGTTCCTAATTCTTAATGCACTTTTTTAATCGCGTTAACTGAGTGAGTGAATGTGCTTTTACGCCGCTTTTAGCAATATTCCAGCAATATCACGTCGGGGGAAACCAGAAATGGGCTTCACACATTGTACCCATGTCGGGAATCGAACCCGGGTCTCGAACTTAGGCTCCCCGACCGCCCATCGTGTCAAATGAAATAGGTTCCACGAGTGATAGGTATATATATCTATAAAGAGAGAGGGGAAGACAGACGAACAGACAAGTTAAAAATGAGAAATAGTGCGATTATAAAATCTACGTGATCTGAGAAATTTAGGAACGCTAAAGGGGGCACGGGTGGCCCAGTCGTCTAAGGCGCCGCGATTCGCTGTGCAGAGTTGCGTCCCTTGGGCACGCCAGAAACCTATGATTGTCGGTTCGAATCCCGGTTCGCCCCGATTATGTTTCTAGGTTTGTCAGCACCATACCCGTGTTCGTGAGTTTCACCGAAGTGGTCAACGTCTGAGATCTGCATCACTTCGGGCTTTCCTCCCACATTAAGCTGACACGCCGTGATATAACTGGAATATTGTTAAAAACGGCGTTAAACCGTTAAACTCACTCACTCACTAGAAACGCTAAATGCTTTCATAACTATGGAATCCTGGGACATCGTTGTAGCGTCGTAGTATTGTCGTCCCTACAAAAACAAGCAAAAAGTGTCTAAATTAACCAAAGCGCGACAATAACACAATTTCCTTACTTGGACTCCATACATAACGCTGAAATGTTCTAATACTGGACCAACCGCCTCTCAGATGGGCGTCAAGAGTGTTCGTTGTTTAAAAAAGCTACACGCGTGGGTACACAGAGTGCATTTATCAGCGGAGTATAACTTTGTATAGCGTCAGGAAGGTTTGCTCATATATTCATATATACACTTACAATCAACTTACCCTGCATTAAGTTCACGTTGGCGATACACACGATTAAATTGAATAGATCTTGATTATGTTAGGGAAGTCTGCTCGTAGAATTACTGAATACTGAATACCATCACAATGAGAATACTTGTGGAATGTACCCAATGAGGATCGTAATAATTGTAATACGATTAATATGGGGATCGGAATGGCAACTGATTGTGGACAGTACACTACCGGACAAAAGAAAGTATACATTTGAAAATTGAATTTGATCAAAAACTTACAAACGTTATAAAAATGTCACTAGGCTGAAACACTGTAAACGTGAGGTCTAAACACAACTCTTGTACCTGTATCAAATACATCACCATCGGATAAGCATAACCTTCTTTCGCCCGGTACTGTACTAGATGAATGTTATTCAATGCCGCAGTTATCAATATCACAACTATATCACGTAAAGCTTTGGCTTATCGTGTCTTGGCCATACAATTCAGTGGTTGATATCATGAACAACGTCAAGGGTGACGAGTGAGTGAGTTGGGTTTAACGCCGCTTTTAACACTATTCCAGTTATATCGCGGTGTGTCAGCTTAATGTGGGAGGAAAGCCCGAAGTGATGCAGGTCACAGACGTTGACCACTTCAGTGAAACCCACGAGCACGGGTATGGTGCTGACAAACCTAGAAACATAATCGGGGCGAACCGGGATTCGAACCGACAATCATAGGTTTCTGGCGTGCCCAAGGGACGCAACTCTGCACCGCGAATCGCGGCGCCTTCGACGACTGCACACCCCCCCCCCCCCCGTAAACACCCGCCACCCCCCGCCCATGCCCCGCTCCCGCCCAAAAGGTGACGATGAGACATAGCAAGATCGACCCCAGCCCGACCACCCAAATGTAGTCGCCTATACAGGTACGACGTGTCAGTTTAACGGAGAAATACTCATAAATTGCTAGTACATTCAATATTGCATCGTTATTTGTGAGACATTGTACTAGGTGTCTCTATTGGGTGGTGTGCCTGGTCCAGATTCGATCACACACCGCAGCTTTTGGTTCCATATTTCAACTACGATGGTGAAGGTCGTTCCAACACCACCATGACCTTGCTTACATCGACTTCAGTTTCAGATGAAGTCCAGCATCCCACAGATGTGTATGAGTTATCTCTTCGGAATCAGCTGGTCCTCCAGATCGATCATAACATAACTTGAACAGAACAGATTTTACATGGCATTAGAACTGAAATTAAAATGAAAATAGTTATTTAACCCGACAAAATCCCATACTGTCCACATCGCGCCCATTAATCGAGCCCATTTGGCTATAGCATTCATCTAACGAAAACAAAATGAAGGCATAACCTGTGCGCAATTCCAGCCCAAGTTTATTAATCTGAAATCAATTTGTGTAAATGGCGCTGCCATTACCAAGAGTTGTTCTAATGTTATTTCCCTCACGGCAAGCGTGTGGTTTCCCTTACTGTGGGATTAATGTTGTATAGATTTCTACCGCGATTTTATGTTGTCAGATAAACCGGACACAGTCATTGATAAGATTTCTTGATAAATTTCTAGCAATAACTGTTATCTTTTACCCAAATGCGCGAGATGAGGCGAGAAAAACTGAGAATTATGGCCACTTTTTTATGGCGTTCATTTCACTTTGACACCTCACTCATCAAATCTATTTCAATATATGACAATTCTGGGTGATAAAAGAGCACTATCTCTTTCATTTCAATGACTTTGCGATTTTAATACACAGTTCAATTCTAAACGGATTATATGATGTAATGACGCTTACAATTGGCTTTTATTACAGTTATTAGCAATTGAAAATCTTTGAATAAACGAGATACATATTTGAGCATCTCACCCATAGCTTCGTCTGGAGCCACCTATCACCTATCTTTGTTTTTTACCACGTACGCTGTCCTTAATTATGAAATAAAGAAGTTGCTTGACATTTTAATGTCTATTACATTGAATATAACATATGTCACACCGAACACCAGAGTTTGGAACAAATTATACATTTTGATTATTATCCATGTTTTATTTCAACGAGTTTGTCAGGGGGATAATTCAGTGTGATGAGTTTGTGTTGTGCATGTACTTGCTGGTCGTGGTAGAATAGTAGTGGTAGTAGTAGTAGTAGTAGTAGTAGTAGTAGTAGTAGTAGTAGTAGTAGTTGTAGTTGTAGTTGTAGTTGTAGTTGTAGTAGTAGTTGTAGTGGTAGTAGTAGTTGTTGTAGAAGTAATAGTAGTAGTAGTAGTAGTAGTAGTAGTAGTAGTAGTAAAATTGGTAGTAGTGGTTGTAGTAGTGATATCTTTTGATAACATTTGTTATTATTTGATCGCCTACAATTATCAGTGGTATATTTTTGGATCGGCAGATTATATATTTTTGTATCAAGTATCACCTTTGTATTATTTGAAAATACATCCATTAATCAAAGTCCTTGGGTCAGTATTCCTTGTTTACTTGATAATAAGACTATCGCAACTTAATACAGCTATCTCTACATTCAGTCAACGCATCTCACAGGGTCGTGATAAAACATGTACTATGGTATCACAAGGACCTTGAAATAAGGAGACAGATTAGTCTATTTAGTAAGTGATAAATAAATAATCCTTCATAAAATTAATTCTAATCCCACTCTAAACTGAGGCACCAAGTCAAAAATGCCATCTGACTGAATTCAAATCTTTATTTCCGTTATTCGACGTTCGATACATCAGCTGAAACCATTTCCAAAACAATGCATTCCTACCCCTCCACAACCCCCCCCCCCCCCCTCCCTTCCCCTCCCCTACCCCCACCCTCCCCTTCTCCTCCTGTCCCTCCTTCACACCTGTTGAACATACCTACGCACCGTGCTCATCACTGGGAAACGCAGAGAGGACTGAGCCAAGGCTGTCTCTCTCTACCCCTCCTCTTAACGGATTTATTGTGAAATAGATTTGTTCCCATTGTGTGGCTGGCAAGTAAATAAAGTCATAATGGTTTCTGAAATGGCGGGACAAGTTCCTCTCAAACCGTGACCTTTGTCCGCAAAGATTAAGAGCTAAAGTCACCGGACAAACGAATTCAATAAGTCAAACTTCTAGTTGTACTCCAGCCGCTGTTGTAACTGTGCGGTTAGTTTACATGTGAACCATTCCCCCTTAAGAAGAAAGTAAAGCTCAATATTGGGAGAGGGTGGATATATCATTTAATCAAATGAAACTTACGCCATACACAGAAGATTTTCAATCTAAAGTTTACCTGTCGCTGGTGGCAGACGTTACGCTTATGCAACACGTATTGAAGATGTAGACTTCGACGCTGTGACACTGTTTAATATTGCCGACGGCTCCGGTTTCGACAACATTCAATGCATTTATAAATCCCCACTTCATACCGTTTGTAAACCTCTGCGGTGTATGTTGCACGTATATATTCAAATGTGCGTGCAATATAGGGTTGTCAAACAAACGAATAGACTTTCTGATGTTTGTCATTTATCAATTTTAACGTGTCAGAAATAATTTGTAAAAAGTGTTTATCTGATAAACGTATTTATTCTATTACTTCAACCTCGCCGTAATAAAGCTTATTGATTTGTGTTTGCTCGCGCTTGGTAAGCTGGGTCTCCAAATTGAAAACCATTCAAGACATCAAAGGGCGTTCACCAAAAATATTAATATTGAAATTATTCTTATCTTAATACTTTGAGATAAAGCAAGTATTTGGACACAGATAGGGTTTTGTCTCACAAACCTTTTTGAATATTCATGCCCAATAAATATGCTACGACACCCTTGAAATATTCTTGTTTTGATCAAACGAAAGAAATATGTATGATTCCGGGCTAAAGATGGTTCAGTTTTCGATTGATGTGACAAACTGTAAATGTATGGAGGACAGTCATGTCATCTTTGCACCAACCGAACTTACGTTTCTGAGGTTTGATCATCGCTTTGATGAACCGACAGTCGCCCACACGATACCTTTCACGAAAACTTTCAAATTAAACCTATGTATGTTAAGGGCAAAGGTAGTTTAATTTAATATTATATTCAAACAATACCTTTAAGGCATGCAGTGTTCTTAAGAACATGCTTCTAACAGTATATAACAGTTAATCTCAATATTGGAATATGCCGACTTATTTACATTGCTGTATGGGTTGATTTATAAACAAATGCTTATCATATGGTCGTAATCATAATGGAGGTTTTTTAGCGGACATTTATTATGATCATGTAAAGGATTTTGTTGCTCTTATGTTATGTGGCAAAGACCCTATACCGCGAAACTTCTGTAGTACGAACACTGTTTGTACCAAATCCCCATCTTTAAGACCAGTACTTTTGAAAATGTCTACACACATACAAGGAGATATTATCCTTTATTCGTTGAGCAGGAAATATCATTAGGAACATGGGATTTAATGCCAGTTTTACAGCTGAAACTTCCATCACAGAAGTATGACAGATTATTACAAAGTCAACCCTACACACAGGTCACATTTCTTTCAGTTAAAACGGTTCTCCATTACCATATTAGAAATCTAATCCAAAATAATTCTCCAAAATGTATCTTTATTTCAAGAGGTCGTTCAATAACAAAAATCTACTTTCTGAGCATAATTCACACGTCAAAGTACCTGTGGTGTCCATCCGTGTATCACCTATCGAATCGTAATCTGTAAGAAGCTAAAATGCATTTTATGGAGTCTTTCCTCTCGACTTATTCTACCCATTCAACATCCAACTGTCGCCAAGGGGATTCACCCTGCGCGCAATTATAATCCTATAGTCTACCATGCTCACTGTTTTCAAAGACAAAAATCTTACACCTTATACCGCCTCAGATCAAAACAACAAACTTCAAAGACAGTGTCACATTTTTACAGTTACATTTTTATGTTCTACACCATCCAACAAGAAGCTTTTTGAGATATGAAAACAAGAAATTTATTACAAGATGATTTATGCGCATGTGCGAAAGATCAGAGAAAATGGACTGGGTGACAGGTGGACATACGACCTTCCTGATGGATGAGAAACTAAACTCCTTGCGGAGATTCAGACCCACATCGTCCACACATTGAATTATTCATACCTCCGAACACTTGTCTTTCGTTTGATATCGGACTCATCCCGGACGTGTTTCATGAAGACTACAAATCCCAGATTACTGGATCTCGTATCTCACGTTCGATGTCATCGTAGGTGATGTTGCGCTGCTTCCAGTTGAACGTTCCTGTTTCGGTTAGCTTCAGGAGTAACAATGCTAAATAAAACGACAACGCCCTTCCCATCATCGTTGGTACGATTCCGACTGAATCATAAGCATGTGTATGTGAATCACTATCAAATAGTGATGATAACAGGCGTACGTGAAAGGTAAGCGTATCATACCCCATCGGTGGCAGCCGTCACAAACACATGCAAGGCAAGTCAATTTTTCACCTGAACCAAATACGAGAACATATTGTACAAGTCAAAATAGGCAATTGCAAACTCTCCTAGATGTCAACATCTTGTGTCTTTCAATGCAAGGTGTCGGTAAGATGAGAGAGGCTTTGGGCGGAGTGGGCAAGCGGTCAAAGACGCCAGGCCAGCAAGCAGGTGCTCATATTGTATCCCACTAGTGACTGAGTTGTTATACAGCCTTAGGACCAACAATGTTGACAGGTCTTTACAGTGTTGTCACTGCCACTTGTGTACAGTACATACACCATGTGCAGTCAAAAGAAACACGAATACGTACATTTCACCCGAAACACAAGTGTGGTTTCACCCTGAGCAAGTGACTTAGTTCAAATGTGCCTCTGTTCACCCAGCAGTGAATGGGTACCTTATATTTGAGCTGGATGTAAAGACCCTCTAGAACCCGTAGGCAACTTGGGTTATGTATATACTCCCCAGGGAGTTGAAAATGATAGCTGGAATGCAAACGGATCCACTGGTCGAGCAACAAATAAAACCTCATTTGAGCAAATGCTAGTACCCGGATACCTACGGTATATACATGTACAATATAATATAGTATAATAACATTGTAGCTTCATCATCAACAAGTTATCAAAGGTGCTTCATCTACACCGTCACGTCGTTTAGACAGAAGTTGAAATCCATGTCAAATCTGTCTTCAGTAAACCTTCTTTGTGACATAGGTAGTGCGTGTGGTGTGGATTTGCAGACAAGATGGTGCCTTACACATATACTTAATCAATGTCTCGGACTTCCTTGATGATAAACATGTACTTGTACTTTATACGTTCTTGTCACAAAAAAGACACCGGCTATTGTATACATGTTAATCATAACTACTCTGTGACCTACTCATATAGAAAGAGAAGTTTGTTTGTTTGATTGTTGTTTAACGCCGCACTTACAATATTCCAGCAATATGATGGCGCTCTGTAAATAATCGATTCTGGACCGGACAATGCAGTGATTGATCTCATGAGCATCGACCTACGCAATTGGGATACGATGACGTACATCAACCAAGTCAGCGAGTCTGACCACCCAATCCCGTTAGTCGCCTCTTGCGACAAGCCTGGGTTGCTGAAGACCCATTCAAACCCGGACCTTCACGGGATAAAAAGAAAAGTATTCAAGTGTGAAGCGACATTACTGTTACATATTTATCATACATATTTACCTAAGATGTTTTTTGTATACATCTCATCAGCGTATACAAATGACATTCGCTCTAAACAATAAAAATTCACAAATATATTTACTTGCAATAATTTTCTTATCTTAACTATAGTCAATAAAAGCCTCAGAGTAGCAGCTGCAAAGTTCTCGTACCGTATAATGTAATCGATCAGGTACGTTCTGCATGGTTAATTCATCATAAATGTAACCTGAATGTATTAAGTGAAGCCGTGTTGTATTCACAGAACATACGTACTTTCAACTTTATGTCCTCTTTTTGACAATCAATGAAAAAACTTTCCTTCTGTAATTGGCGCCTTAAATGCTCCCCTGATTTTATTTTATGGGTTTTTTTTTATCCTTTTGACAGTGATGAGTAACCGACAGATTCAGGAATTTAGTTTCAATTTTAAATGTAATAAACCTTTCTACAAGTTAATAGTTTGTTGTAATCCCCGTTTCGTACTCTCGCTTGTTGGAAGCAGCTGACGTTAAACGTCAATCAAACATAGGTTTATGATTTGACTGTGTTATGAGATCGGAAAGAAAGAATATATTTCATAAATCATCCCCTTCATGAGTCAGCCGTGCGGAATCCTCGTCAGCAAGGACCCTCAAAAGTGAGGGTTTGGATGTTGTTTTATGACAGCAACATGACACTGTTTTCACGGTTGTCTGTAAATGTCCTAGTCTGTTCCTGACAAACTAGGGGTTGATAGCACGAGGAACTATTAACATCGCTAGCTGTGAGGACCCACAGTGACCCAGATCACACAATGTGACCACCCGATCCCCGATTTGGGTGGATCAGGGACATCTTTTGTTTCTTCGACGCCGCATCACTGTGGATGAATGGGTTTTATCCATGTGGTGAAAAGAACCCGGCTACCGGCTAACTATTTGGCTAACACACCGCCCATTGATTAACCGTCATCCTGTCCCAACAGCGAGTGACAGTGTTCACGGTCGGTTTATTGAGGCGGAATTAAAGTAACCAGAGTTACAGGTATGATATAACACGGGCACAACCCCCCCCCCTCCCCTCCACTTCCTTAGGCATTATGTACCCACTCATTCATTCACTCGCCCAAGCTCTAATGCACTCACTCACTCACTCACTCACCAAGTCATGGCACGCACACGCAATAATGCGCCCATTCAATAGCTCGCTCACGCACTCACGCACGCATTATTTCACCAAATCATCGCTCGCGCAGCCACTAATGCACCCACTCAATAATGTCTCACGCACTAATTTACCCACTCACGCAATAATGCACCCACTCAATAATGTCTCACGCACGCACGAATATAACCACTCAATAGCTGGCTCAAGCAGTAATTTGCCCACTCACGCACTAATGCACCCACTCAATAATGTCTCACACATGCACTAATGTAACCACTGAATACCTGGCTCAAGCACTAACTTGCCCACTCACTCACTAATGCACCCATTCAATAACGTTTCACCCATACACTTATGCACCAACTCACGCACTAATGTAACCACTCAATAGCTGTCTCACGCACTAATATGCCCACACACGCACTAATGCACCCACTCAATAATGTCTCACTCACGCACTAATGCAACCACTCAATAGCTGGCTCACGCACTAATTTGCCACTCACTCACTAATGCACCCATTCAATAATGTCTCACTCATTCAATAATGCACTCACTCAATAATGTCTCACGCACTAATGCAACCACTCAATTACTAGCTCAAGTCACTAATTTGCCCACTCACGCACTAATGCACCCACTCAATAATGTCCCACTCACGCACTAATGCAACCACTCAATTGCTGGCTCACGCACTAATTTGCCCACTCACTCACTTTCGCATACTCACTCTCTCACACACACAGTCCACTGAGACAACTTTGTGTAATTACATAATACAATATTTAAACGCAAGGATTTATGATTAGAACATCAATCGGTACAAACGAATTTATACGAAAAACTTCAGAGGACATTTGCACATTAACTTTAACCAACCATATCAAATATAAACGGAAACATTCGACCGTTATAAACAGATGTTCAAACTCGCATCTCAATCAAACGTACAAGTGATACTTTCAGATGCCACCACAATGGAATAACACCAGGTGTTCGTGTGTATCCTGTCGGGTGCACCTGTCACGTGCGCAGATCAAGGCCACCAGTCACAATCATATTCACAATAGAAGTTTCGGAAGACGTGCAAATAAAAGAAATAGTTGGAGTATGGCGACGAGCACAGCCCAATATAGCCACACCCGATTCACAGTAGGAAGAACCAGTCCAGATTATGCTCAAAAACGAACTGTTTATTTTGTAACTAAATATTGAGATATGTATATCTTTACACACCCAAGGAGTTCGAGGAATAAAGTGAAAGTTATCGCTTGAAAATTGAATTTGACAAAAATTTCAAACGTTATCAAAACGTTACTAGCCTAAAAACAATCGCCGTAAATGTGAGGTCTTAACTCAGCCATGGAACCCGTTTCATATACATCACCATCGGACAAGCATAACGTTCTTTTGCCCGGTACTTTACTGGATTACTAAATACATTGAATAAATGTTATTCAATGTAAACAATCTCACTTAATCACGTCAACCTTGGTTACCATGGAGATAAACGTAAGGCTGAAAACACAACTTTGATACCCATATCAATACATCATCATACTTTTTTACTTTCTTGTTTGATTCCTTTTTTTACAGGGCAGTACATTTGAATAATTGTTACACTTAAAGCTAGAGTTTGTTTAGGGAACAGATGTTGTACTCTAGACGGCGATACTCGATGTGCACAGCTGCTACCAGAACCCTCTGTGGATGGTTCGAAACTAAGATTTGCACCGATCGTGATCATTGGTTTGTTTGCACCTATTGCACCTGTGATAACCGTGTCACCTCAATCGTTCATCGTCATCCGATTACTTTTTTAATTCGTCGACTCGGGGGGGGGGGGGGGGGGGGGGGGGGGGGGGGGGGGCGGGGGCGTGGCGTGGTGGTGGTGGCACACTGTCCGACTAGGCTGGCCGTACCGGCGCGGATTTCTTGTCATGCTTTCAACCAAAGGTGTACCAACCCCAACCTCGGTTATCTACCGGCTGTTTTCATAGCGTGAGTGAGTATGGTTTTACGCCGCTTTTAGCAATATTCCATCAATATCACGGCGGGGGACACCAGTAATGGGCTTCACACATTGTACCCATGTCGGGAATCGAAACCGGCCTTCATAACGCTGTGATATTTACTCACTAACACGCAATTATGACCCAATGGTCAAAGCTGTCAAACCTACTCACTCACTCTTAAGATAGCCCTTACCGCCTCCGTGGTTTAGTGGATAGTCTGCCGGGAGAGCAGAAATTTGGTCGTTCTATCCCTGGCCGCGTCACACCAAACGAATTTAAAAGATGCTACTTGTTGTTTCCCTGCCTGTCGTTTGGCATTAATGGGATTAAACAAGGACTGGTCGGAGTCAGAAGAATGTGTCTGCGTGGGGTATTCATGTTAAACTGAAGCATTGTTTCTCAAGGGGCTAGCATTAAAAAACTAGCGAAGGTCCCGACTAGCACAAGCAGCAAAATACATACATACACACACAAATACACACACCCGTGCGCATACACCCACGCGCATGCACGTCGCTATATATGTTCAATATCTCGAACGCCACAGTAAACGCCACTCCCTCTAACATCAACGAAGATAGCATTCGTCCCCGACTTAACACGCACAGATATAAGACACACATTTTGCATGCCGGTGACACTTAAAAACACCTGTTTGAATAGTATTCATTCTGTGAGCCGCAAAAAAATACAGAATAATTTGTCGCAAGGTGAACAAATGCATAAATGCATATCTTCCATGTAGAATGCACACATTTGTGATGTCTATATTATGGTGACCGAGCGAGTGTTTATCAAAGGTTAAGATGAAACAAAGTCTTGTAATCCAAGCTATTACTCATTTTAGTTTTATTTCATTTCACATTTTATTACCTTGTTGACAGAAACGCCCTTTATTGTACTCCACATTCGTCATAGAGGGGGGTCATTTCTACACCCATAGTGTTGATTTCCGACTTGTATTTCGTCATGAACGAAATGAAATTAAAGACTAATTGGGTCTTGTCCTCTGACAGCTGAAAACTGGAATGAAAGCCTTGCATGACACCGGCTTGTCACCAAGAAGGGATAGACCAGGCAACAGGTCAAAAATAACTCCGTGAGATTTGACACAAATGTGTTCCTGTGTTCGCTTGTCAGATCAAAGAGACCGCCTGTTGTCGTGAGCATGACATGGGTGAATATCTCTCTCCCAACATGTGGGTTCGGAAAGATTGCTGATTGGATAAGTAATGATTGAAAACTCAAAATTGTCAATGATACCTTTTAAATTACTCTTTTATCCCCCACAGTAATAGCTTTTCGTTATCAATTTTACCCTGCAACTTTCATCAGATATTTCAGCGAAATGAAAGTGGCCATTACCCTCGTGTTGTCATGCCTCACTGGTCAGACATAATTGCAACAACACAAAAAAGTAGAAGTTAAAAACAAATAAAAAATAATTTGAAAAACAGAAATGTTATATATATTTGAATGATAATATGTAGATGTAACGTTTAAACGTAACGTTCGGAAATTAAAATGAAAACATTTGTAGGTCAAATAATTATCGATAAGAAAAAAGAATGTTACTGTAAACTGGTTGTATTCCGTCGCCGTCAGAGCCTAGTCACGCATTGTTCAGCTTAGTGTGGGAACCACGAAGACAGCCAAGTATAACCTGTCATGTTACCAGTCATGTTACCAGCCATGTTACCAGCCATGTTACCAGCTATGCAACAATTATGTAACAAGCTAAAGTAACCAACCAATGTAATAAGCCATGTAACCATGAATGTAATCAGTTATGTAACCTTTCATTCGACTAGTCATGTAATTAGCCATGTAACCTGTCTGGTGACCAGCCATTTAACCCGTCAGGTAACAGTAATATAACCAGCCCTGTAACTTGTCAGGTAACCAATCAGGTAACCAGCCTTGTAACCAGCCATTTGAAAAGCCTTTTTGTTTGTTTGTTTGTTGTTTAATGCTGCGCCCAGCAATATTCCAGCTATATGACGGCGGTCTGTAAATAATCGAGTATAGACCAGACAATCCAGTGATTAACATCATGAGCATCGATCTACGCAATTGTGATACGGTGACATGCATCAACCAAGTCAGCGAGCCTGACCACCTTATCCCGTTAGTCGCCTCTTACCACAGGCATGGGTTGCTGAAGACTAATTCTAACTGGGATCTAAGAAAAGCCATGTAATGAGTCAGTTAATAATTCATGTATTCATTCAAGTGGCTATTCATGTAATCACTCAGGCAACCAATCGAGCATTCAGTCTTATAACTATTCATGAAATCAATCTGGTGACTATTCAAGTAACTATTCATGTAATCACTCAGGTGACTATTCAGGTAACTACTCACGTATTCAGTCATGTTACCATTCAAGTAACTATTCAAGTAATCAGTCAGGTAACCATTCATGTAATCACTCAGGTGACTATTCAGGTAACTATTCACATATTCAGTCATGTAACCATTCAAGTAACTATTCAAGTAATCAGTCAGGTAACCATTCATGTAATCACTCAGGTGACTATTCAGATAACTGTTCACGTATTCAGTCATGTAGCCAGTCATGTATCTAGTCAGATAACCACCATGTTATCAGACATGTTACAGCAATGATCGTACTTGGTGACCTGGTTGATAGCGCGGTGTCGTACCTCGACGACGTGTATTCTTGCGCATAGTGTCAATCACTGGATTGTCTGGTCCAAATGGACACGGATGATCCGTTCGTCTAAGATATCAGTGTTCAGAATTGCGTCCTTTAGGCTCGGCAGACCGCGAGTTTGAATCTCAGTATGAGATGGAGTATGATTCTTGGTTTCTCCGCACTATACTCGTCGTGACCGACTGAGACCGGCCCCACTCCGGGCTTCTCTTCCACATTAAGCTGGCACGCCGTGACACAACTGAAACACAGTTCAAATCGGTATTAAACCAAACTCACCAAGTCCCAGAAACGGTCAATGCTGTGTGCTAACTGTGCCTGGTTACCCCTTCTGAGACAACACCTCAGTGCTCGAGGCTTAGCCTCTTGTCACATATCTCATGGACGTACGTGACATTGTCACACATCCACTTTATATGTATTCCCCACCACTGACCAACCTCCCCGTCCCCATGTCCCGTATACTGTCTGTCACATCACAGTAGAATACACTGCATTGCTTTTGTGTTGTCACAATTATGAAGGAGCGTTGCTTGGTACCTTGCGACTTGGTTTCCTCCATGCCAGGGCAAGACGGGGGTGAGTCACGAAGTGTCACGTTCGGATTTCAATTACGACAGGTGATTGGTTGTGATCCTGACCGTGACGCATAAGCTGCTTATCATAAAAAAGACTACAAACACTCGTCAAGTTTGAATGTCATGTCAGTGTTATACATTTTATGGGTCATTTTGCAGTAAGCGACAGCAATACAAGTATCTGGATACGAATGTCGGCCTTTAAGACTGATTTTGAATATAAAACATCAACGTCCAGGAACAACCAGGCTCGATTATCCGACGAAACAGATCTCACCGGCGCAAAATGCAAAACAGCGATGGCAACTGATGAATGGAACACTGAAAACCACTGACACCAGGTGTTCGCGAAAATGGATTGTCATGTCCTTCTCTACCGGTAGCACCCACCACTCACACAACATGCGTGAAAAAGCATTTCCGTATTGAAGATAGCGTTCTACAAATAACCATGACGTCATAACAAATGACGATCGACAAAAAAATTAAACCTATTCGCCCTCAGGGCTATGTAATGCATAATTTATTCATTTTGAGAATGGAAGATTGATCATTAAGAGGACGTCATATAAGAAAGACGGAAATGAAAGAAACGACATTTAATGTCTTGAGAGAGATGCGTGGGCAAGGTAAATGGGTTCCACAGTTGCCTCCCTTAGCCCTGCCAGGAAGGTACTTTCCGGCATGTCGTCAAGGCATACAATTTCATTTTAAGCTAAACACATTACTGCATTTGTCGTGGCGGGACGTGGCCCTGAGCACAACTCACATGTCACATATCAAGTGAGTTAGTGAGTGTGGTGTTACGCCGCATTTAGCACTGTTCCATTAATATCAGGGCGAGGTACACCAAAATGGACTTCACACATTGTACCCATGATGGAATCGAACCCGGGTCTTCGGCGTGAAGAGCGCACACTTTAATCACAAGGCTATCCGACCACCCCTCAAATCAGGTGCAGTTAAGCAGCTTTGGTCACGGAAAGTAGGTGGATGGGTGACCGTGTGTGGCAGCTTGACTCCTGAGAGTTTCTAGGGCTTCGGTCCTACCCCACACTGAAACACATGTTCCATTAGTGGTCTAACCTTTGTCAAGTGACTGTTCGTAATATCCCTCTAATCACCAAGCAATGGATACCCGGTAGGTTGTGATAGTGATGTGAATGTTAAACTTCTAGCGCCTACCCGGACGCTTTGGCTGTATACTCCCCAGGAAGCTGAGATTTTAAATCGAGTGCACACTGATCCATGATTTAACGCTCTGATATCTATGCAATTAAGGTTGTCGTTTGTATATGAAGAGCAATATCAGTCTTAACTCACTGTCTCTGGACCCGTGAAGAACCGGGTTAGAACTTATCTTCAGCAACCCATGCTTATCGCAAGAGACTAATGGGATCGGGTGGTCAAGGTCGCTGGGGTGGTTGATGCATCCCAATTGCGTGGACTGATGCTCATAATCACTGGATAACACAGACCGCCACCATACAGCTGGAATATTGGTGAGAGCAGCGTTAAACAACAACAAACAAAACACTGTCTCTGGTCTTTGGGATGCTATTCAAATTCAGGTTAAAAATGCTGTTTATAGAATAACCATCTGTCGAATGAATCATCGATGTTTGTAATGTCATGACACTCCTTTTGTCCGAAATATAAATCACAAAAAAACTTTCTTACCAACCCTTGTATCCAACCCTTCAACACTAGCGTCGACTCGGTCTTTTAACATGTGATATCATATTGCGTATTTTCCGGTTTAACAGGCGGCGTCTACCACTGACTGTCTGTCACGGTGCCTCACCATCCCAAGTGAAGTTGTTCATGTAGCAGCCTCGATCTCTTTCACCATTCCATTGTGGACACGGACATATTGAAATTCACACATCACTATCCACAAAACCCGTAAATATGAACGATAACCTTCCCCGTGAAATTGTCCTGATTGTATGGATTCCGTACTCACGAATCATAGATATAGAGTTATGTCCCCTTGTTTTTTGAAGTGAAACTTTGTTTATCCAGATGCAATAGTTCGGATTTACAAGTGTTGTGTTATACTGATATGTTCGAAGTAAAGTCATTGTTTGTAAACAGTTCCAATACAGATCGTTTGGATGGCGAAGTTTCTGAAGCAACAGGGTCGGACATGACAGACTGCCACTGCATATACTGCCGTACCCACAGTTAGGCCGTGTACCGATTTCATGGGATTAGCCGTAGAACGATAGTCCAGCAGCTCCAGCCTTTGATGTCTACCTTACACAACTTTTGATGTACAATCGACCATGCTCTTTCTACGAAGATTTCAATGACCGTCATACGACTCTTGTCCAAAGTTGTTTGATCACGGTTGCATCATCCAAGGTCTCAGAAAAGCTTTCAAAACGCTTAAAAGTACACAATTCGGGGACATATCAAAATTTGTCGCATCAGTGACATGAATGATGACCGATGCAATTTTGAATTGTATCGTATGTTCTCGTTTTTATCAGGTGAACAATTGATTTGCCTGTACAAGTGTTTGTGACGAGTGCCACCGGCGGGGCAGGATACGATCGCCCTTTCGCGAACACCAGGGGTCGTCACTATTTGATAGTGATTCATAAACATCTGATTTATGATACATTCGGAATCGTTCAGTGGACTCGGCATTTAGCAGAGATTCATGTTGATTATCAAAAGTGTCTGTCTCTTCTAAATCTGTGTATATTTATAGAAGACACGTGTTAGAATTAACGCTGAAACTACTCAAATCACAGGAAATTACGTTTGGGTCTTTATTGCCTACGAAAAAAAATTCAACCGACATATATGCATGTTGAATGCATTTAAATTAAAACGATTAACAGCAATTAATGTCACTTTCTGCTTTTATAAAAAAAAATATTAATATACATGACTATAATTGTATATTTTTTTGTCTATATGAGAAATGATTACAATCATTTTGATATATAGACCATTCAACGACCATGAATTGCAAATATATCTATAACACCTGTTTCTAGGTAAAATATACATTTACATATTTGACGTAGCTATAATATCAGTTTCAAGAATTCAATGACAGTGATCTGAGCCTCCAAACTCTGCTGATCGTACACTAGTTGGAATGTTATCGATTACTTCCCCCCTCATCGTGGGAATACCGCTGTTGTGTCGGGCGTGTGTAAACAAACAAGTGATTTGTGGTCAAGAATTAAAACTAAGCTAAAACGAACAACTGGACAACCCACATAAATGAACTCCGTTTTCCGTGGGACATTCTCAGAGCAATTTGGAATAATCATTAAGTTTGCTGGAAATAAACTTGAATCAAAGTGCGTAAAGTCAATCTAGACCAATATTGAAAGACGGCTTGTCCACACATTTCAACAGCGCGGTGTCACTGTAGTCAATTAGTCGTATTTGGGGAATTTCCGGTTGTAATTCCCATCATGTTATGCTGTGAAACTGTCCCGAGCATCGACACATTTTCAAAATAGTTTTCATTTTGATCCGTTCCATGATGATATTTAAGATAATGGTTCATGTGATACGCCAATTTGGTATTCATTACATTTCGCGGCGTTCAGTCATGGTAACTTTGCATGCAAATTTAAATAATACTTTCTGTATCTCCAGTAAAATTATATGTCACCCATCACGAGATAAGAGTGAGTGAGTGAGTGAGTTGGGTTTAACGCCGCTTTTGACAGTATTCCAGTTATATCGCGGCGTGTCAGCTTAATGTGGGAGGAAAGCCCGAAGTGACGCAGGTCTCAGACGTTTACCACTTCGGTGAAACCCTCAGCACGGGTATGGTGCTGACAAACCTAGAAACATAATTGGGGCGAACCGGGATTCGAACCCACAATCATAGGTTTCTGGCGTGCCCAAGGGCGTGCTTTAGACGACTGGGCCACCCGTGCCCCCCCCCCCCCCCCCCCCCCCCCCCCCCCCCACGAGATAAGAGACCTAATAGGTAAAACAAATCACAATTATTTCGTTATAATATTTTAAAACTACAGTATCTTAGGAACACAAAAATACAGTTCACAAGCTTCAATTAATATATATTACAGATACATGGCATTAAACATTTTCTGACTTATAACCGTTTATGTTATAACAGCCGTTTTTAGATATAATGTCTGATTAATTGAAACGTGTATGCTGAAAGGTTTAGAAATTATGTTTACAAACTAACGAGAGAAAAATAAGATATTTTGTACAGTTCACACACACGGCGATTTTTACTGAAGTAAGTTGACGTCAAGCGTCTTTATGACGTCACATCACAATAGTATCCGTGCACCTATAAGGCCCCTTTTCACCCGTAGGATCACATATACACTTGAGCAATGTGTACTTTACCAGATATGAAAACAAATGTTCAATTATATTCTTTTATCCACCATGATCTGTCGCCGTATACTAAGACAAATTTTACGCTCATATTAAACTGTTTTCCTTGTGACAATCATCGTACAGGCAAAGGTAGTAATGTGTGTTAATATTTTCTGCGTTTATGACTGTATCTAATATTATATACTTATCATAAGAAACAGTCCAAAATTACACATACATTATATTTGAAATGTCTAGTAGGGTACGCTTACCTTTTCGCGAACACCTGTAATTATCACTATGTGATAGCGATTCCTGAACACATCGTCGGAATCGTATACAATTGACTCTGCTTTTAGTAGAGATTTCTTATGATTATGGAAAGGTTTTTTGCTTTTATTTACTTCAAGGAGGTGCCCAGTAAATGCGTCATACAACAACGTGTTGCTTATTGATTTACACATCGAATTATAACAAGGATGCTTCTGAAAGATATGACTAACAATGACGTTGTCATGGCACCTTGTCGATGCAAATCGTTCGAGTATAAACACATTATTATTTCCTTATTCCTTTTGTATGGACCACTCGACATACTGTGAATTAATCATTTCGATTGCTGGAGTCCACTTTGACTATGAATAACACTGTAACTAAGAAACATGCAATTGTACAACAAACTTGCGCCATATTCTGATCTCTGTGAAAATCGATTTATCGCCACTCTTTGATAAAATATATGTTATGAAATAAAATTAGAAGATAGCTTTTGATATACTGTTGTAAAATAGTAGTAACTTATATATAATTTTCATTGTATATAATAAGGCATATCTTAATCTAAAGAAACCTGGATCAATATATTCATAGCAATTCAACAATTCGAAAACGTTTGCAGAGCTATGACATAGTTGAACCTTCGTCCATTTTCTTAGCTTGTCTTAACTTTTGATGGGGTAAATATTTCAAGACTTGGAAATTGAGATGATGTTTAAAAGCCAAAGGTAAATATAGGAAAAGTGTGCTTAAAAGTAATTTATCAAACCGAACTATCTAAATTAATTAATTAATTTGACAAATTAATCTAAATGGCATATGTTTCTCCGGTCATAGTTTCATATTGTACATGCGCAGTATAAGTACTAGTATTTTAGACAAAGCAGACTCTTTTGATACACCCGCGTTCATTAATACTAATACATATGGAAACATCACAAGCATGGACAAACCAAGGGGTAACAGGAGAACAAAAACATCGTCATGAATATTTATATTGAAATAAAAAACAATAACATTATGTCCTTTACCATGAGAAATAACAGAAGGGTATTTATGATCAAGATTATGCATGTATCCGTTTCGATTTTTTTTCTATTTTGACACTAATAAATCAAATCTTCAACTTCATAAACAAGATTCTCAGATGTGCTTTAATCTAAAATGTTACATATTCTGACGCGTCGAATACAGACACCTGGTTCAGTGGGTATACATTCCTCCTTACTGATTACGGGGGTATTATAAGCATATGATAGATATACACACAACCAGCTATCTGAAATTTGTATTTCAAACTAATCCTACATGAATAAATATGCACGTTTAATTAGTTATATAAAATTTGAAATTTATTAAATCCAGCATTGAGACTTCAGGCATCCGGGCATCAGTTAAAGCATGGTGTAAGTAATTGAAACAGAATATTAACAGGGTTATAGCATAGTACTATGGATGTCGAATTTGACACTGAGAAATAAACGCTAATTAAACTGAGATGCCCTGGCCTTTCGGTGCGACTGGTACGTGGATCTTTCGTTTCGCTATCATTTAGCCGGCTGGCGCAAATTGTATGCTTTTAAGTGCAAGCGAGATTACTAGTTCCTTCACATTGCAGCAGTTATTACAGTTCGCCAACTGTATCAAAGATTTTCCCAGAATAAAACGTCTTAAATGTGTAATGATCATTTGTATGGTCCTCATTAAATGGGGTCATAGCATTCCAGTTGAATGATTTGATAACAAACGCATGTCAAATTTGATTAAGATAATAAATCCGAGAAACATATTTCGCTAATTGGTGATTTGGTGTTTGTTTTTGAATGGTTATATCTTGGAGATATTTCCTAACATTTCAGTTGATGTAAGAATTGGCATATCTCACAAGATCATTGAGCAGGATTTCAAAATAGTCTGGTGGCTTACACAGGCAAGCTTTGACAGATGTCAGTTAAATACGGGTATATTAATACTTGGCACTTAATTTGCTCGGAATAATCTTCAGTATTAATGTCAAATAGTTCATATTTATGAACAGCTATGCTATCATCTGTATGCACTGTAAATAAATATGATTTCATCGGAGAGGTCAGGGATTGTAAAAAGCAAAACAAACTTTGGGATAAACAGTATTTATTTTGAAAACAATTCTACAGGAAGTGGTGATGTATTCCACATAGTCAGTTTATCACAAACGTCTCGTCATTCTCTATCATGTTGAATCGTCAATGCCATTTTTAGCTTCATGATGAAGGTATTAGAATATAATGAGTATTTGCTTATATAATTTTAATAATTATGAAACTAGTTTCAAAGAAGGCCATTACACCAAACAGATTAACATGCCAGTTACTTTGTACAATATTCACTATTGTTATATAAGTTTTTAACAGAAATATAAGATAAGGTTTTGGTAGTGTGAGGAAATAACTTGAATGTTGGAAATCATGCATAAATGCATACGTCAGTTACATATTATCAGTGTCGAATAGTCACATTTCCTCACTGGTCCATACTTATCCCTATATATAGTCACTTCGCTCAATAACTGCCGGGAAAAAGAAAGTATTCACTTGAAAATTCGATTTGACGCAAACATTTCAAACGTTATCCAAACGTAACTAGCCTGTATACAGTTGCCGAAACACTACAAACTAAAGGTCTAAAACACAGCGTTGATACTCGTATCAATACATCGCCTTACTTGATTTCTTTCTTGTTTGTTTCATTTCAAGCACCATCAGACATGGATGTATAGTTATTTTATTTTGCCCTGCAGTTTATAAATTTGCTTTTAACCAAATTTTCACTGCTACTCTCTGCTACTTCAAACCTTCATCGGTAAACAACATTTCTTTTGAGGTGTAGGAGGTTTTCAAACATTCTTACATCAAAACCATTTCAACATTCTGAGCATGTATTTCAAGTTTCCAAAAAGTGCCAATAACATTGCCGTATCTTTCAATCAAAGACACGTGTTATAATCGGCTTCCTGGCAGTAATACTCCTCAGCAATAGTCTTCCCGTCTACATAAGTGTCCATTTCAATAATATATAACCTTCCAGTGCCGATTGCATTAGGTGTAATTGCATTTTTATTCCTCCTAACTATTTTGTTGTTTCTCAGATGTAATCAACGAAGAAAGAATGTTCGCACTGCACTACGTGACCTCTTTCCATCCGAAACATGGCAGAACCGTAATGGTAATCACGTGACTGAAACAACCAATGAAAATGGAAGAAACACTTAAAGCTAATACCCGAACGCTTAGTACGAAACTATGGTTTTCACGAATGTCATTTGCTAGGTTTTACGCATCTTTTATATACTTGTCCTCCGATATTGATGTGGAAAATACTGATAGCGATAGATTGGCGCAATACGAGACTAATTGATGTAGTTTTAACAGCTTGGCGGTTAGCAGCTCCAGCAGTAATTGCGGCAACGTTTCATCATCCGTTTAATATCAAAAGTAATATCCCATACTTAAAACGTCTCGCTCCGTATGAAGTGAGGTGTCAGTTAGTTTATCATAGGGTATGCTATGATAAGTATTCTAAAAGAAATCTGCAAACATTTTGTTGTGATGGAGTCAGTTAATCAGCGACCGTATTGAAGAGGTACCAGTCAGGCGCATTCTTCAGGTCTTGGCAGTTATGGAAAATCTGTCATTCTCAAGGCATTTTTCTCATACCGTTCTAAGGAAGGGTTCATCTGTCCGTAAAAAATGTTATATACTTTACTTATGTGCCAGAAAATAGTGCTCCCGCGTTTGATGTGTATAATCATCTGTATTGGCAGAGGTTTTCTGGTATCATGTCTATTCAATAGAGGTTCATTAACATATGATCATGATCTGGTTGGAATCGTACAATGGACTCTGCTTTTAGCAGATATTCCTTATGATTAGTGATTGGGGTTTATCTCTTTTATTTCGGTATGCCAGAAGACGCATACATGCACTTCTAGAATGTGTATATTCATTAAGTATCTGTTTTTCCAGGAAATCCATAAAGTGACAGAAACTCAATAAGAAGATTGATCACAATTCTACAATGGTTCAGTTTTCAAAATTATCAATATGTTTGTTTTAATAATGGTATTCATTCACCGGGGTAATTGGAATATTATTGTCATATATTTATAGTTTCAGATCATCCTACATCTGTGAACAGGCATCCAGATAGAAAACACCTGATGTCACCCCAGTAAAGTGACATTGATTCGTGAATGTTTGTTCTACACATCCTCAGGTTCATGACGTCTTCCTCTCTTGTGACTACTCCCGCCTCTCTCGTCCTGTGAGTGGACTCTTTTCTTCCTCCCGTGTGACTGGACACTCTTCTCATCTTATGACTGGACTCCCGTCTCCCGCTCTTGTTGGTGGACACTCTTCTTCCTCTCTTGTGACTGGACAGTCTTCTTCCTCTCTTGTGACTGGACACTCTTCTTTCTCTCTTGTGACTGTGTTCTCTTCTCCCTCACCTCCCTCTCTTGAGAGTGGACTCCGTTCTTCCCCTCTTGAGACTGAACTCTCTTCTTCCTGTCTTGTGACTGGGTTCTCTTCTCCCTCATCTTCCTCTCTTGAGACTGAACTCTCTTCTTCCCCTATTGAGACTGAATTCTCTTTTTCCTCTCTAGAGACGGAACTCTTCTTCCTCTCTTGAGACTGAACTCTCTGGTTCCCCTCTTGAGACTGAACTATCTTCTTCCCCTCTTGAGACTGAACTCTCTGGTTCCCCTCTTGAGACTGAACTATCTTCTTCCTCTCTTGAGAGACTGAACTCTCTGGTTCCCCTATTGAGACTGAACTCTGGTTCCTCTCTTGAGAGACTGAACTCTCTTCTTCCTCTCTTGAGACTGAACTCTCTTCTTCCTCTCTTGAGAGACTGAACTCTCTGGTTCCCCTCTTGAGACTGAACTCTCTGGTTCCCCTCTTGAGACTGAACTATCTTCTTTCTCTCTTGAGACTGAACTCTCTTCTTCCTCTCTTGAGAGACTGAACTATCTGGTTCCCCTCTTGAGACTGAACTCTCTGTTTCCCCTCTTGAGACTGAACTCTCTTCTTCCCTTCTTGAGAGACTGAACTCTCTGGTTCCCCTCTTGAGACTGAACTATCTTCTTCCCCTCTTGAGACTGAACTATGTTCTTCCTCTCTTGTGACTGGACGCTAAGAATCGTGTCTGGGCCAGACAATCCAGTAATTGATATTATGAGCAACTTCCTCGTCGTTTGGATACGTTGATGCAGTATCAACCAAGTCACCGAGTCAGACCGTCCGATCCATTAAGTCCCCACAGGTTGCTAGGGACCAAGTCTTACCAGGAATCCTCAACGGAAGCCGTTATCAGTTATCTTGAGAACGAGCATTCAAATAATATCCAACGGTTTTCCATACTTGAAAGTTGTATTCAAAACTCGTAATTCGAGTTATTTCAAAATCCACGTTTTCACAAAAATGGAAGTCAGACATACTTCCTTGGACCATTAAGTGTTTCCTGACATAATAAACAATAGTTGTTTCATTAGTTGTACATGAACTTAAAAACGATGTACGATGTATATATATACAGAGAATATGTGTCTTGTGATGTCAAATAACATGTTTATCTCACGCAGCGTCTTGACAAAGTTCATCATTTTAATAATTGCGCAGCCAGGAGTGAAAATGTTACCTTTTTCAAATCACGAGATGAAATTAACATATTATTTGACAACAAAAACACACAAATGTCCTGTTCATATACATTGTCCTACTGATCTTAACAATCTTACTCCGATAACCATTGTTATTGAAATGACAAGTATGAAAGCAGTTCCTGTACATTATGAAATATCGAATTTATATTTTCAGATACACCATCCCTTAAATACGTACTATATACGTCTCACAGTGTCAGCAGCCCTATTTTCCTTCACCTCAGTCCCATCTGACAATTTAGACTTCTTCAAAACCTTTAAGATCTTAAATAGACGCCAGTTGGTGAGAAGATTAAACTAAACTAACACACAGTTATCCAGAGATGAGATCGCAATATTTCTAGCTAGTTATAGAAGCAAATACTTAACCCGTGAGTCTATTTCATATCAAATTAGCTGATGACACAGATATGTCAACAATGCTATTCTCCCAGCGCACAAATGTTGCATTTCGTTCTGGCACATTGCTCTTGTAAACCTACGCCGAATGTCTGCCGTAAGTGGCTATATAACATCGCGGAAAGCCATGAGCCGTGTCAGAGAGGGTCGGCAAGTACCTTCACGTCTGAAAGCCAGATATCTTCAGCCCAAGGATGTAAAACAAAGCGGTAATTGGCATAATTTCTGTCGCTTATTAATCCCTCAAATCTAATGTTGTTGCTGACGATTTATATCTAACCCTCCAACTCCGGTACAGTCCGTAAGGAGATTGTAAAACAGTTGTTGGGGAAATATCATTTGAAATAATTTCGTATTGCTGGATATTACGATTGGCCTCGCCAGCTGTTTGCCATTGGGTTTGGCAGTTGGTTATTTAATTATCGAAATTCGACTCGTGTCAAAACAAATTAACTCCCACTCTTTTTAAGTGCGGAATAAGCATATGCATAATGTGAATATGGCTCTTTAATAGTTTACATAAAACAAGAAAACGAAATACAGTTATTAAAGGACAATAACATATTTCTTTATTCATTTGATGATATAAATATCAGGAAACAGAGAAAATGTACATTCGAGAATCGTGCATCAAATACTGTTTTATTGCAATTACCAAATTACAAATTATTAATACAGGAGTTTAAGTACTTTGAAAATGTACATACATGTCCCGATAAACTCACTTTTGAACATCAGTGAGTGAGTGAGTGAGCGTTTCAGTTCATACTATTTGCGATAAATTTAAGATTTGTTTGTTTGTTGTTCAACGCCTCACTCAGCAATATCACAGCTATAAGAGGCGGTCTGTACAAATATAGTCTGGATCAGACAATCCAGTGATCGATATTGCTAGCAACGATCGATGCCATCGAGACACGAGGCACGCCATTGTGAACACCCGATCCATTTGGACGCCTCTTACGACCAGCATGGTTAGCTGAGGACCTGTTATAACTCGGTATCCCCACGGAAGAAGGCTGAAGGTGGATGAAAGACCAAGTTGATAGTGCCGAAGCGTACACGGACTGTGTTGCTCATGCTATCAATCACCAGTTTGGTCAAGACTGCTGTGATGTGATGTAGCTGTAATATTGCGTGAGTCAAGAGTCACTCCAAACGTAGTGAATCGACAAATTCGAAAACAGATATGACATCGGTGACACCACATGTACTCATTAAAGGTGAAAGCCAAACAAGTTGTATACGGACGGTCGGGATTCGAGAGAATTGAGGGTGTCGAAGTCAACATGGTACCTTGAACTGTTGGCAATACAACATAGCTCTTGAACTGTTGGCAATACAACATAGCCCTTGACTTGTTGGCAATACAACATAGCACTTGAACCGTTGGCAATACACCATAGCACTTGAACTGTTGGCAATACAACATAGCCCTTGAACTGTTGGCAATACAACATAGCCCTTGAACTGTTGGCAATACAACATAGCCCTTGAACTGTTGGCAATACAACATAGCCCTTGAACTGTTGGCAATACAACATAGTCTCTAGAACTGTTGGCAATACAACATCGCACAGTAATATATTTTTAACACAGTGGTCAGTGTTGAAGAGACGTTGGTTTGTGTGTTGATTGAATTATATTTGTGGTCAGTTCATTTTTGTCCACTGCGATGAACAATCATAGATGATTACTTCAGCAAAAGGTAAGTCAACGAGCTAGCTGAACCACATAGCTTAAGTGTTAAGTTACGAGGACACTAGTTATGTGTCAAGCATGTTAGGCCAGTTCAGCAATTCCAGCAACTTGTCAAGCCTACTGGACCAAAAACGGTAACATCAACAACGTGTCAAGCATGAAAGGTCAAATTCAGTGACATCAGCAACATATCAAGCATGTTAAACCAAACTACACCAGTAATGTCTCAGGCATGTTAGGCCAATTACAGCAACTCAAGTAACGTGTCAAGCATGTCAGGCCAATTACAGCTGCACCAGTGATGTGTCAAGTATGTTAGGCTAAATACAGCAACACAAGTAATGTGTCAAGCATGTCAGGCCAATTACAGCTGCACCAGTGATGTGTCAAGTATGTTAGGCTAAATATAGCGACACAAGTAACGTGTCAAGCATGTCAGGCCAATTACAGCTGCACCAGTGATGTGTAAATTATGTTAGGTTAAATACAGCGACACAAGTAATGTGTCAAGCATGTTAGGCCAAATTCTATCGACAGAGGAAACGTCAGGCATGTCAGGCCAATTACAGCTGCACCAGTGATTTGTCAAGTATGTTAGGCTAAATACAGCGATACAAGTAATGTGTGAAGCATTTTAGGCCAAATACAGCTACACCAATAATGTGTAAAGCAAGTTAGGCCAAATACTGCGACACGGGAAACGTCAAGCATGTTCCGCCCAATACCGCGGCATTGGTATTTTAAACGACTCAAAACAATAGTTGCAAATAAAATTCTAAGTTGACGGATAGTCAAGTTAAAATATATACCCATGGACACATGGGACCGCACCAAGGACAACTATATAAATAAAAGCGACATAACCCTTTCCATATCCGATAGAAATCTCTGCTAAAATCAGAGTAGATTGTAGTATTGCGCAACCTGAAAACTTAACTGCCTAAACCACCACTTCCTCGTCCTAGCTTTACGTTGAATTGGAAGCATTCAGCAACCTGCCAACCACTGGCGGTAGGGGTAAGGCAGGGAGGCTGTTTACTCCCAACATTCTCACCTCTCATGTGTTGACTTCTCCGCTTGACACATGGTAAATCCCTGATAACTTGCTAGTTATAATCATGAGGGTAAATCGTAAAAAAATGTTGATCGGTTTAAGATTGTTTGTCAGCGGGGAAATCGATTACAAGAAAATTTTAAACAAATACAATGTTAACTAAAATATTTTGTTTTCGTGACCTGCTGTCGACGGTGTTGGTTGAACGAGAGAGACTAATTTGCTTAACTTTCAACGGCGTGGTTTCAATGATTCGAATTGGCGTTTGTCGTGGGATCGCAGCCAGGAAATTCCTTAAACATATCACAATGAAAGTTACTTCAGGGTTGGCAGTGAATGGAAATCTCTCATTTGGGCTTTCTTCACGTAGAATGTTTCGCTCTATGTACTCAATACAAAGAATGTGTTGCACAATTTTATTTCAATTTTTACAATGCTGTTTAGATGCCAATGTAGTTGTTCGTTGACGGCGTTGGTAATAATGCGCTTAGCACGTCCACCGTTCTTGTAATTTACAGTTTGAATGGTATTTGCAAACAAATGAGTGTCGAGTCCCTTTTTTGAGGCCGGACGCGTGTAGGCATATAATCAATAAAACTGTACTTATGTCATGTTGTAACCAATTTTGTTTTATATCCTCTCATTTTGCATAATGTAATACATCATTTTTGATTGAAATTATTCACTTGATATTGTGCACACGCAATTGTAGAAATCGTCATGAGGATATAATTACCATAACCTACGTTTTAATAATAATAAGAATAATATAAATATTATGAAGAAGAAGAATATATGTTTCTATGCTCGATATCATTCTCAGAGCCTGAAGTAAATGTGGAGTAAGTAAATATAGTAGACTTATTGCTCATTTAAACTAATTCTTAATACTATAAGCTAGATTTGTTTTTGTAATAATATCTAAAGGAATGGTTGACATAAGGTTTTGATGGTGTAAGCGATATTGAAAAGAGCTATTTTCATTAATGAGTATTTAAGTTTTCATAAAATGTTTTCATAATAAAATATTATTATGGTATGTTTTTTATAGCTTATAGTGTATCTCCTTGGTGAACATACTTTGTTTAAAAACAAAGCAGCAAAGAAGCAGAAAAGAAGCAGCAAAGAAGCGAAGCAGCAAAGAAGCGTCAGTTTATAAAACAATTATTACCCAAAGAATATTACCCTTTTCCCAATGCAAAATAATGCACCCGTATAAATGCATATATTTTCAATGTTAAACATATTTTCTCTCTTTATTGAAAATGTCAATTTATATACATGCATACCGTATTCTAGCGACTTTCAAAAAGATTAAGAAATATTCTAGTTATTTTTTTCAGATGGAAATTAATGTCTATAAACAATGAATTCTCAAGTGTTCTTTGTGATTTGTGAGTGAAGGTATCTATAGGTTTCGTTTTCATTTTGTATGGATTTTTGTTTCATGTAACAAAGACGCGAGTATGACAAACCCCTTAGTTTTGACGTGTTAATGATGCGTACTATCTAAAACATATATGATGAGACTTTGTGGTAATTGTACGAGGCTTTTTGGCGTCATAGTGTTTCCCATTTCTCCCAATATTTTGCTATTGTCAGATTATTCAAAATGTAATGTACTGTTTTACATAAAAGTAGGAATATATACACTGTCAAACGTCTACTTATCCATAATAGATGTATTGGTAATGGGCTATTGGGACACGTTTTTTTCTTGCAATAACACGTACCTTTCTCAGGAAACTTCATTCACATGAAATACGTCCATATGACACTGACACACATTTCCATAGTTTACTTAAATGCATGGCGGTGGCAAACGGATCGGAAGGCTCCTTCGTTTCGCGAACACCTGTGTCATCAGTGCAATATTTTAATAGGCCCTGTGGGTGTTTATAAATATGTAATTCATATACATATTTTCCTGTGACATATATACACGCATGAACCCCGAAGGCAATGATATTTTATAAAATTAATTCCCATGGCAATAAACTCTTCGCAGAGAAACATTTACAATGCAAATATGTAATTATCATATCATCATAGTAGTATTGTTTTTGTCATAGTTTTAATACATATATATCGTTTTTGATGTCATATCTGAAGCAATACGGCAACATCGGGATATGATTGTATATTTGCTCGGTATTAACATTCAATAGGATGTTATGTAGTACGTCCAATATGTATTAAAATGTACATATATTTATGGAAAATATATGTGTTGTCACATACAGTGTAAAAGGGTCTGTGACAACACAGAACATGGGTGTCGTAATGTAACGCTGTGATGTTTATATTGTCGGCCCGAAGGCAGACTCAGCGCAAAAAAAGGATTTATCTGTTAGGCTTTGTTATAATCTATAATTATGTATTTGTTTTGCCAAATTTGACAGTTGTCATCGTGTTAAAGGTACAACCTATTTCTGATCGAGAGATATCATTTATTTAACATGTTTTAACAGATTAATATAATTTATGTATATTGATTGATCTTATAATTGATCTTGTTTGTGGAATCAATTAAACCCAGTGTTTCTGTTTTATACGTTTTCCGTGAATAAATGTACGTATACATTGTGTTTATGCAATAACGTTTTTGTATATAAACTGCGTGACAAAAGAAAGTATAGATCCATGCTTAATGGTGGCTAAACATGAAACAAACAAAAATGGTTATTCGATGGTGATGTATTTGATACGGATACTATTGGCAATATGGGTCTAGGATATTATATACATATATACATAATTTAAGTGTATACTGTCTTTTGCCCGACAGTGTATAAAATGAGATATACTGAATATACTTGTAAATAAACTATTTCAACTTGACAACTGTGAACAGAAATTTACAAATCTGTGCATTAAAGAAAACATATTTTGGTGCCAGTTCATTGTGATGAAGATGTAAGAACCTACATATCATTCATGACTCGCATTAAAAAATAAAGTGACATGCATATAGAATATCTCATTTTATTATTCCTATAGTTTTACTTATCATATATATGCATCATAAAGTAAGTTTAATTAGCATATAGATATTTGGCATACAGTATCTGTTTGTTTATGATACTCTACTTTCCAAATTTGTGTATTCATTCCTATATGTCAAACGTCGTCGTCGTCGTAGTAGTAGTAGCAGTAGTAGTAGCAGTAGTAGCAGTAGTAGTAGTAGTAGTAGTAGTAGTAGTAGTAGTAGTAGTAGTAGTATATCAGTTGATTATTATACATGCAAATTACAAACATGATGGAAAAAATATATAATATCTATATATCTGTCTATATATATTCCAAAGTAACACTGACAAAAATAACACCTCATTCAAAATCCTCCCACAATTTTCAAGTTTTAAGGGGCAGTATCTCTAACTAAGGGCAACCTTGTCTACTTTTACTTGCATACATTATTCTTACTTGAACGTTTCAATCGATATGTTTTTAAAAGGAAAACTCAGATCTTAAGAAGTAGTGACACTGATATAAATATCTGACAAAGTGAAATTAATAACTAGGAGCATTTATCCCTAAACTTCCCATAAACTGTATCGAACAGGTTAGATGTCTTTGAACTGTATAAGTAAACTAGTTATTGGAGGGTTTAGTGAACAGGAAACTTCCGTTCAACTTTCTGTAGAAAAAAACGTGTTAGAACAGTTTACATGGTATCTTTACTTAATCGTCCTTGGTAACCTTAAGTGATCTGTCAAGTATCTAGTTTATGTCAAAATATACATAGGTTGGTGTTTGATCTCCGAGGATGAAGATGCTATGTTTATGATATATACACCATTTCGACATCAGTGACGACCGGGCTGCCAAATGTATGCCAAGTTGTCAGATAAACTGTTATCTGCTAAACATGAAAATACGTACAGAAATACTAATTCCCTGAGACTCCCAGTCAAGGAGTACATACACTTCCTAAAGAGGTCGTCCCTCGGCTCCAGTGGTGATTAATTGTGGTAAATTAATTACCTTAAGCAATTGGTAAATATATAGATGTACAACATCCGAAGCCCACATGTGCGTTTCTATTGAGTACAACATACATATATAAGTATATCTTCCTTCAATCTCCGTTTTTGTTCTGACGTGGGTTCTCTTACTAATATATTAATTGCTATGATGGAGCCACTGAAAATGTTATGTCAATATGGGATATTAGGGAGTCGGGTTTAACGCCGTCCTAAATGGTATTTGATGTAAATGACTGAACGTCAGCATTAATAAACAGAAAAGTAGAAAGTAAATCTAAACGACAATGCCAGAGAATAATCAGCCTCAATTATCCATAGAAACAGATTTCAATGGACGTAAAAGGCGAAAGAAAACCTGGATCACTGAAACAGTGGTGATGTAAAGAGGTCGTAGATGTTTGCACATGGGCATTAAGCGCTGACAATGAACATCATAGCGTTGGAGACTAGAACCCAAACAGGGCCAATGAACCATCTGTGTATTTGGCTCGTACTTAAACATGCGACCCAGACTGAAATAATATCAATTGATATTAGATTATGGTTTAGGATGGAAATATGATTATGTTCGATAAGTAAATAAAAACCTGTGTCATTAAGAACCTTTCAACCTCAAATATATCCTTCACAACTATTGCGTATGGTTATCAAAACTGACATAAACCCGATACACTGCCAACTGTATTTTTTGCCACAATCCTTTTGACATTTATTCTTCTAAAACATGCAAACTTTAAAAAAGAAGAATACAACTTATACTTATGAATCAACCTACAAATCTGACTAGTGTTAGAAATTATTTTTCCAAAACACAATACTCACATGCTACCCTCCATTCGTTAGATACGGTTTAGATATGCTCTTAAACAATGCCGTAATATATAGAGACAGAAACAGCGTTGAGGAAAATAGCTTTATTTAAGAGTCAGTATCAATAGCATCGCAGCTGATATCGGGTTTTCTCGTGAGAACGCCTCAAGGAAACGCATATTTTATGGGGAGGTTTGGAGTACGTTTGGTTGATTGCTGCGTCTAAATCAGTCCCCGGTACTGGGATACCGTCTAGCACTCGACCGTGGTACATTGACACGACCAGAGCAGCAGAAACATCTTTGCTTGCTGATTAAAAACGTAGAAAGGGAGGTCGACTTCATGTACTGGTACGTAATGTCTTGTACTGGCACATGGATGCGGAGGGCTTAGTTTGGCAGTACCAAATATATTGTGATTGATCAAATCATGTGGAATGTGTGCCGTCAAAAGAACATCCCAAACCACCACCATCATCATCATCATCATCATCATCATCATCAACAACAACATTGACAAATACATACACGCAGGTTTACGCTCATGCAGGCTAATACATGCACACGCAAATGTCAAATGTACGCATCCACGCACTTACGCAATTATATACGCATAAAAAGAGCGCGCACACTTCCGCTCGTTTTTCTGGTGCCTTGAAGTAGTCTTGTGGTTACAACGTCCGCTCGTCAAGTCGAAGATCCGGGTTCGATATCACATGGGTACAATGAAAGAAGCCCATTTCTGGTGTCCTTGATATGAATGGAATATTGTCAAAGCGGCATTCAACGCAACTCACTCACTCTCTGTAGTTCCTCTGGAAGGTCAGGGCTAGCCTTTATCAACGTTCATCACAAAAAGACGCAATTGCAAATAAAAAAAACCGCTTGACGCATACCAATTGTGGATAGTAAAATGAATTAATTCAGTAAAGAGTAGTTTGGTCGTGAGTGAATCAGAAGATGATTTGAGTCAGAAGGCGTCACCATTGAGGAATTGAACCCGGTCTTCGGTATAACCATGTTACCCTCTTGGCTCACGACGGCATGGTTGCGCAGTTTTTCATTTTTAATCACTATAATGTTGTTTCTACATATTGACATAGCTCCTTTATCTAACGAAGCGATATAGATCTTCCCGGAAACGACTTTAAGGACCATTAACTTCTTCACGACCTGCTACCTTTCTGTGGCTGACACTAGCAGGACACCCATGTAGTGTATCCCTGCTGATTATTATATGAACTGTGTTGACATGTATATATATCACCAGAGTGATTCGCATATAGATCAACATTTGCATATCATCTATTGTACATCATTGAAAGCGATACTTTAAATGATGCCACGTTCTCCTTCAATCATGTCACTATCTTTTAGGGTTGTTGTTGCGGTCAGTTTGTCATGCGATACTTTCAGATACATCTATTTTGGATTTTTGGAATGTGTCTGTAAAAACAAATCTGGTTAAGGAAAAATTTAAATATAGGTTGGCTCCACCAGGAACCAAATATCAGAAACCAAAGTCTACCATTCCTGATTCGAAATTATCTCTCCCGCTAGATTCCATTTACCAAGTGGATGCTCACAGCACTACACGATTATTCCCTGGTCAGTGGATTAGAGTGCATTCGATTTTCATTCTCAGCTTGCCCTTGAGGCGCTAGAAGGTAAACAGCCACTGTGCCTCTCATCCTACCGGGTACCCATTCACTGCTGGGTGAACAGAGCCACAGGAAACTCCCAGGAGTCAAGCTGCTGAACGCGGTCACCCATCCAACGACTCTCCGAGACCGACGTTGATTAATTTTACCTGATTTGTGACTTCTGCGCTGTACACAGGACCACGTACTACCATAAAATAAAGGTCACAATACGAAGGTCTGGGTTTCGACGTATCATTTATATATCATGGCTATATCTTTTTTATTTCATGGCTCAATACTCCAATGGGTCAGTTCTGGCATCATGAGTCACTGTTTACGGAGTTATTGTTTAGTTACGACTCATCCTTGGCCTTTGCGTGTACACTACCGTCTTCGATGTAACATCGTATAATAACACGATCACCGTGGAGGTTAAACAGTTTTCTCCAGTCTATAAAGTTAACAATGATTTGATTTTATTGTTTCTTTTTTTAAACAACAACAAAAACACAGTCTACATGCTCATGGGTTTCACAAAAATGGTTAAGTGTTACGAGTGATACAAGTAAAGAACCCCAGTTTACTCACTTATACACGGTCTGAATGATACCTATTAATTGGCAGGACATGGATATAGACAACGAGTACGTATGTAGTTACAAATGTACTCTTTTCTCTGCCCGAACCTATACTGAAAGGTGATGCAGTGATACCTCTGACATAGTTAACAAACGAAACTGCTGATAAACCGAAATCCTATCAAGTAGCTTGACATTAATTAGTTACAGTAAATCTGGAGGTTTTCCTGTTATAACTGATTCTCAGCTGTGAAATGTACACCCTGAACTGTGATTATGAATGTCGCATTGAAAGCCCTGGCATATGATAACTCATTTTAAAACTGTTTGATATTGTATATGGAATTGAAAATCCTAACATATGTTTATTCGTTGTCATACTGTTTGATATAATTGTATGAGGAATTGAAATCCTAACATATGTTTATTCGTTGTAATACTGTTTGATATAATTGTATGAGTAATTGAAATCCTAACATATGTAACTTATTTTAAAACTGTTTGATGGTGTATGTGGAACTAAAAACCCTTAAATTTGTTTATTAGCTTTAATACAGTTTGATGTAATTGTATACCGAATTGAAATCCTAACATATTATAATTCATTTTCAATCCGTTTGATAGTGTATATGAAATTGAAAACCCTGACCTATGTTAAGATAATTCATTTTAAACAATTTTGATATTACATAATTATGGAATTGAAACCCCTACCATATGGTAATTCATATTAAAACTGTTTGATACTGCATATAGAACTGAAAACCATAACGTGTCATTCATTTTATAGTGTTTGATATTGTACATGGAATTGAAAACTCTTATATATGTTTTTTCGTTTTGAAAACCCACACATATGATAATTCATTTTAAAACTGTTTGAAAACAGTAACATACGTTTATTCGTTTTAAAACGGTTTGACTGTGAGGTTTGTAAAACGCATAATATCTTATCCCTTTAACTCTTGACACACATGTAAGTAAAACTTTCTGTTCCGTCACATCTCAGTGTGCATCCTTCTACCCCGTGGGTATCAGTTACATAAATATAAAACTCAAATGACAAAGATATATACCTTTATCTATTTCACTTTATTGCTTGACATTCAAGCCGGCTTTATATGTCGTATCTATCCTGGGTGATCTCCACCACGTCTCAGTTATCTAGTGTGTCAACATAAACATAAAGCTACATTCATAACCATTTGCAGGTGCCATCGTTCAGCAGCACGCTAGCAACAACTAGGATAGACTTACTCACGGCTTCTGGGGAATAAACATGAAAGGATGCCATGTGATGTATCTACAAACCATTGTAATTCGTTTTTGCTCTTTTAGATGTGGATCTTTCTTTTTGTCAGAATCATACAATGGACGCTTTTTGTGGAGATTTCTTATGGTTATGAACTTATGAAAATGGATTTTGTCGTATATATTTACAAATATAAGATAGCTGTCGTATGTAGGCATATGTTATATACAGGGTAATATGTTTGTACATGTATATAAAACGTTCTCAGCAGATGGCTATCAAACCACGAATAATTATGAGAACATGTTTTCATTTGTGTTGGTTTGTGTGTTGTATAAGTCCGCGTATTCCAGCTATATAACAGCGGGATGTATGTAATAAAGTTTGGACTAGGCAATTATGGGATCCAGTGAATGATAAAAAGCAACGATTCAAGCCATCCCGGTACACGTGATCAGAAAGTCACCGAGCCTGGCCACCTGATTCATTTGGTTATCTCTATGACAAAGATACGTCTCTCGGAGCATCTTCTAACAGGGACTGCCCACGTGGCAGCCCCTTTTGGTGGAAACATTTGTATCTGTATTTATATATGAGTTTACTTTCATGGTTAGAGTCTTTGTATGTTAACCATGGATCGAGATTAACCAAGCGAGCATAGATCATACTGATAATATCGGGGTTTGTTCCCTAAAAAACAGATCAACAAGATATATTCATGCGTTTTCACCTTCCAACCACCTCCGGACAGTGTCGGACAATTGTAACAATGCCCTCCGATATAAGGGCACAAAGACTAACTGTTATCAGGGCTACTAAAATGTCTTCCAAATACTTATCAGATTGTCGTGCAGTATTCATATCTTGTCGGCGTCCGACCACACAGTCTAGAGACGATGGCCCTTACTGCAACTCCTACCATAATACGGCAACTATACTTCTCACATTACCTCTGAGCACTGGATGACTCCGCCTTGTGAGCGACACCTATACATTAGCTGTATGGAGCCTCACCCCTGACCCCGGAGCTCGTAAAATCCGTAGAATCGGAGGGTAATAATTACCCGCAGAGTAACATACTAACACTGGAAACACGGGTCTGGCGTTGTTTTGTGGCGAAGTCACGGAGACATGTTTGGGAAAATGTTCCTTACTTATTCGTTGAAAGATTTAAAAAAAACTTTTTACTGTTTAAATTCAACGGAAACATATATGTTCGGTTTGCTATATATCCGAGAACAATATCGGCAAATGATGTGGGATTATTGATGCATGAAATGGTATATTGGTCGTGTACAAATGTATATTTCAAAAGACATAAATATAAATATAGCCGACACAGAAATTACGTTGTGGGGTATAACACAAAACAATTGTTTTAATTTAAGTTATTTATGAGAAAATATTTGAAACAACAGACAAAATTTAAAAAGGGAAAAAGTATTCCCTCAATTTAGGGTTTTTTTTGGTCAGTATGTTTAAACTAGTGATCCTATTGTAAAATGTTACACAATAGAAGTTAAGAACAATCCGATTCTGACCTATTCTTTCATATTACTACAGTTAATACGTCATGCCATGACAGATATGGTAATATCAAAGAATTGAGTTGTCATTAACTTCTTTTCAATTGTAGATGATACATTTTAAGCAGCAATAGGAAAGGTTCAATTATCCACAAAATACTCTTGCGTTTCTTATAACGCAAATGTCTCGATACAGAATAATACATCCGAACATATAGCAGAAAAGGAAACATAACTGCCATACCTTCATTGTTATTTTGAGCATTAAACCAAGTCTTTAAAGTGGTTATATTTAGAATTTTAAAAATTATTTATATACAATTGATATTACTTTATCCTCTTGCGATTCAAACACATCATCATAAGGATGACGTAGCAGATGCGTTCAGGGGAGTTAGTTGTAAATTACAGGAATACAACGCATCCATCAAAAGGAAGAAAGAAGTACAGACGGATGAATGAAACCTTTAATACCATACGTCGGTGCAAATTACAGAGGAAACGGCTATTTTGAAGTGATATTTTGGTGTATTTCTTTATAATGACAATGTCTATTCAAACCGGACATAATATTCTTTTCTCTCCTTTCAACATAAAAGACAGTTTCTGCAAAATAAACACGATCGGAGATAAACCACACAAAGGGGAGCATAAACGCTGTTTTTAAACCAAACGGAGTGAATACCCATTTGAAAAATTAGAAATTTGAAACTTGTGACATTATTCAGATATATTTGGCAAAATACAATGTCCACAATACACTTATAATGTCCGTTTTTTGTGATTCACAATTCTGAAATATTATCAATCTCAATCTTTTGTAAAGCAAAACACATTATTTAAACTTTATGACACGGGGCTCATTGTTTGATAAACTGCGTTTTGAGTGAGACGTGACTGATTTACTAAAACGTCCCCTGCCACGGAAAGGCAGTGAATCGAGTCGTTCTTCATAATGCTGAAAAGGGGCCCATTGATGAATATTCATGAGGCCGTAAAATCATTGACATCCGCTCGCTGAGTCTGTAAATGGAAGCATGTCATCGCGGGCTTCATGCTCGATGAAATCAGCCGTTGTATATATCACCTCCTCCTCACACTCTGCACTGTATAGAGTGGTGTGGATTGCAGTATGTACAAACTCCGCCCCGTGCTGTCAAACTGACACGCGCAGTGCGCTAAGAATGCTAATATTGTGTGCGTTTCAGAATTCCGGATGCAGTTAGTGATGAAAGATTATTAAGAAACTCACATGGCACTTTTATGTCAAATATATACATCGGCAACTGCAATTAACATGCTAAAATGTTTGACATTAATGCTAAGACAGCCTCAGCTGATTCAAAGTCGCTGTTGTGCTGATTACACCTGCAACTTGCTGAACAAGACCCATGCATTAAATCCCAGCATAGTGATGATTAATAATTATAATCGATTTTCGACAGTTTGACTTACAATGAACACAACCAGCACACGTGTCATGTTCATAAAACATTTTGTAATGTGTGACTTTATATTGCAGAATAACATTATGATTAAAACAGAGAATAGACTGACGTTTTTAAGTTACATTTAAGAAAAAGGACATAGGTATGAATGGAATAAAGATATATGAACATGGCCCAATAAATTAAACTTAACATTTTTCCCATTTTCTATTTATGAAGTGTATTATTTCCTATAATACAACAGGTGTTCAAATCGAAATTATGTTTGTACTGTCATCGTGTGACGTGCTAGATGTAGTTAGGGTTCATGCTTTGATTACTATAGAGTTAAATGTACATGGAAATATTGAAATGAACATGAACATATTGAAATGTACATCGAAATGTTGAAATGTACTTCGAAATGTTGAAATGTACTTCGAAATGTTGAAATGTACATGAATGTTGAAATGTAAAGTGACAGATTGAAATGAAATGTACAAAGAAAGGTTGAAGTGTACATGGAAATGTTAGAATGTACAAGGAAATGTTGAAATGTTCATGGAATGGTGAAATTTACAGTAAAAGGTTGAAATATACAGGGAAATATTGAAATCAATAATGAGCCGATGCCATGGAAACGATTTAAAAAAAAATCTTTTTATTTGAAAACTGTTTCAACAGCGAACACACATCCGCTTTAAGGATTGTTAGTGTGATTCATATCCCCACACGCCCGATAAAAGCAAAATTCTCGTAAATAAGCCGTTTATTAATTGGAAGAAATGAAACATTTTATCACTCCTTGCATACTGTTTAATATGCGATTTATGGAGGCTGTTGACTTCATTGACATGCCAAGACGAAACATATCAAATTTAATTTGACAAATTGATTAGTAAATGATATAGAAGATTTATCTGAGTATAAATCGGGCATGTTTTGGAGTGTATTTTCATGTTTTAGGCGATTAATATCACATGTTCAAAATCTGCACTAAGCAATTTGGCTCTAGTTTTATTATGCTATCTATTTTGATGTGTTTCCACATCAGCTAAACACTGGCGAAATAATACATTATTTGGTTCTCCTATACAATCGATATCTATTTGAATATACGATATAAATATATAAAGTGACATAACACCCAGTGTCAACATTCAAACATCTCATTTCAAAACGCAAAAATTGATTTTGCATTGACTGTAATCAAAATAGTGTGAACGTTAACACCTAAAATATCAAGAAATACGTGTGATTTATGACTGTTATTCGTATTTGATATTTAATTAACAAGAGAATTCTATATGTCGTAATAGACTGTCTTCCATTTGGGTTCATGCTATGTTTTGAGGCGTGACTTTCTTCAAACATGATCACGCATATCTCTCACAGGTTATGAAAAGATTAAAACTATATTTCAAGGATAAAAAATAAGCATATGACAACCAAATATTCCTTTATGCATGCATATGTAAAAATGGAGGCGAATCATTTCCGAGTTAGCTTTCTACGTCCAATGTTATGTAATTACAAACAGAAATATTTACTGACATATAAAACTGATTATAGAAGCCATGTTGTTGCGCCACCTGCTTATTAGTAATGATATATGTAAAAACTTAAGACAACCAATTACACCGGGCGAGAAGCCTGTAATTGATTGTGTTTAACTAAACGTTAATAACTGACATTAACAAGCAGAGCACTTGACATGATGGCTGTCAATCATTAATATACCTGTCATGGTGATTATGTCATGTAATTTGTGAACCATGTCATGCAGATGGCTCTCGCTCCTCCAAGTGTTAATGTAATTATAGTCACAAGTATAAACACATTCGTATTGACAATGATGTGTTGTGATAAATAATAACGTATCAAGGTAACTGTCTGGTAGAATTTGTATGGCGGCTGAAATGCTGAAAGGGTACCCCCATTTCAAATAAGGCTTGGTGTGAAGAGGTGAGGTAAAAATAAAGAGAGTGTTACTCTTTAATGGTATTTGCATTTTGAAAAAGGAACATGGGTTACATGTTACTTTATAAAAAAAAGTAAACGTAGCATTACCATCACATAGCATGTATAAATCCTTCATAGCTGGGTAAGTCCTTTCATTATAGGAAAAACATTTGTTACCATTTGCTGTGAACGTATGTATCGCTAATGCTGTTGCTCAAGTTGTCTGTATATCAAAGAACTTGACCACCATCGAATACGGCGTTAACATATTGACGGGAAGCTAAATATAAGACAAAGGAATGGGCTACTGTCAGTCAATTCCATGATACGTAGACGTCAAGTTGTACTGATATTTTAATAATGGTCAAAATCACTTTGGCAGAGTATTACTAATCTTTAATCCATAACGTCCTCACATTCAAGAAGTACAAAGGCTATTTTCCGATATCACACTTAATGTGGTTGATTACAAAGTTCTCAAACGCCACACTCTACACCCCTCCCCCTCCCCCTCCCCATCGACCCTCCGGCCACCCCTACTCTTCGACTCCAGATATGCCCCACAACCCCTACCCCATAAAACATAATTACACGTTTAGCACGGGAAGCCATCGCCATTTCTCGCCACAAACCAGAGATATTATGCGGAAGCATACTATACCTTAAGTGTGCACCTTTAATTCATTTGGCCACTGATGTTTAGAAGAGCGAGTGAAGATTCGACCATCTGCTCTGTATCAAATGCTATCCTGCTAAACCCAGCGAAAATTGCCTGCCACTAACTCTATATGCATCAATGGCCGTGTCCAAAACTAAGATAGCCACACTGGTCTAAACACACAACTGGAGGGGGAATGCTGGCCGACCGTCCAATCCGGCCACAAAACTATTGCTTAGAATTAGGAGTTAATTGTTTGTAGATGCTTAGGAGAGATTAAGACTTGTCCTGCCCCAAGGGGAGCCTGTACCGAGTTAGGTTGTGTTTCTGATTAGGGCAATGGGTGGATTAACGAGTCACGTGTTCCAGGCTCTGCCTTAACGATTGTTCTGTGGGATGGAAGAAACACAATTTTGTGCTTGGTGTGATGATGGCTATTGATCTTCAATTATGCCTCTTGTGATGATCATGTAGCAAGAAAGTTTCAGGGTTTTTTTTCAAATGGGAACACCGGTTGTGATACACACAAAAATTATTATGTTTTTAGAACTATTTCATTGAAATGATATGATATGAACAAAGACACATTCAACTCGTGTTGGTGGTATGTACTCATATGAAAATATCAATTATTTAAGAAAGGAAATACTTATTTTCGTGCAGGATCTTGTTAGATTAATTGTCGATTTTGAACCTACAATTCAATTTCAATTCTAACGTGTCGATTCCCAAATTGAAACAATATGTTAACCAAGAAATCTGTACGTAAAACATTTAAGTGTGAAAGCAACAAACAACCATGGAATTGTATACAATCAACAGTTGTATTACACAATGAACTAGGTATAGAAAACAATATAAACTACAATGGCAGTATGCAATAGAGTGGTAGTATATGTTTTCAATTGCAATATAATTTTGATGGCAGTGGTCAGTATCAAATACGAAAACGTTGGTGACAACAAAAGTCAGTGATAACAATATATTCGCTAAGAGTGTTTTCACACGAAAACTGGTTTTGAGACAAGGGCGCGTCCGCTCTACTTATATAGTCTAACCAGGTTCCAGCACTTTCCACACAGTGCCAGACCAGTCCAGTGTGACTAGAACATCACTGAATAGTCCACATGTTTCTAAAACGCTTGCCATCCACCCATGCTATACAGAAAATTCGAACATCTACATACGATAACGTCCTCACCACTGCTTACATTAAATAGTACTACATTCCTGACAACTAATCCTTGTCCAAATACAATGCAATGAACCTCTATTGAATACTGAACAGTAATATTGTAATACAGTTACAATCATAGTTTAATAATAAATTACACAACCATATAACGTGATTTAGTTTTACATGCATGTAATTAGGATATGCATGTTGTATGAATTCACGATGGTATGATATTTCAAAGTTTAAATAAACAACGTCAAAAACGAGTGTGGCTTCGTTGATAAATTAACCAACAGCTGTTGCATCAGTTGTGTTTCAATTGTGGTCATAACAACACACTGTAATTCCATATTCAATGTGATAATCATCTTTACACATGTTGCTACAATTATTAAACAACCCTCATCATATCTACGTTCAGACAAGAAACTTGTCTTTCATGTGTAGAACCTTTGCTTGAACGTCTGATATTGCAAATAATAGTTCAACAAAAGGTAAATTTAAATGTGCCATCAAACCATATGTTTGTCACGGTTTTATAAAAATATAGTCACCAGCTGAGTATTGATCAGCACGTGGCGGGTTTGTTTCGCAAACATTGCTATCAATAATTGTACATTTCTGATACAGGCAAGCCCTGAACTCACCGTGACACGCACACCAAGGACACTGCATGTCCTTACTGAGTCATACGTTTCGAACTTCCTATGTAGTTAAAGAATAAGTGCACCGCTGTTACATGTTTTCCTTTGTTAACTCTTTGGTCACAAGAACCTCTTTAGATGCTATTTGTGCCTTACATTTGAGTTCATATCAGCGGAAATGGAGAAGTATGTTTCGTCATAATGGTTTACTAAGTAATAAATACCTAGCGCCCTTCATTTGAGATACAATGTCATGATCCTTTTTACCACGACAATTCGTATAGCATATTACTGCAAATGTTCCCGGCCAGATAATTGCACCAGTTAAGAATCAATGTAGATCTCCACTATAGACAATTAAATGGTAATGAAATATATACATTTCCAATGATGATAACAATAAACACAACTAATGAAACCATAGACAACCCCCAAGCTTTGACGTCCCGTCCGAACTGTGATAATGCCTATTTGCGCCACGTAAAAGAATTCTTGGAACCAAAAACCTTCTATTAAATGCGTACTTGTGCTTTTGTATAGAGAGTTATGTGTAGGAAGAGATTTGATAGAGACGTCATATGATGTGATGATGATATATATATATAGTGAATATATATAGTGAATATATATATATATATATATATATATATATATATATATATATATATATATATATATATATATATATATATATATATATATATATATTCACTTGTATATACATAGCATCGATTATCTCTGGAAAGTCTAGATAGAAACGTCATATGATGTGATGCTATATATATAGTGATTATATATAGTGAATATATATATATATATATATATATATATATATATATATATATATATATATATATACACACACACACAAGTATGATCCAATTGCAGAAGAGAGTGTTCAATACAAAGTAGAGCATAAATACAGATTTGAATACACCTTCCTTATATCATATGCCTGATGATCGTACGCAATACCATTGGTGCGTGAAACTCAGAGTTGCAAAATGATATAAGGAAAGTGTATTCAAATCTGTGTGTGTATATATATATATATATATATATATATATATATATATATATATATATATATATATATATATATATATATATATATATATATATATATATATTCACTAGCATCGATTAACTCTGGAAAGTCTATACAACAAATCACATTATCTAATTAGGGGTTGCATGAATACAAATAATTATCAGGAAAAGCATTGTCGAAGATAATAGCGCAAGGAAAAGCATCTCCTAGTCCACATCAGCTCTGTAGCCAATGCTAAGCCATTTGGAAACCCATCACGGTGGTTCACTGTCATGGAAACGGAGTAAATACACATTTCTGTATGCAAGTACGCAGATGAATACAATGTTCGTATATAACAGTACATTTGTGTGTGTATGCTCTTCGCCAGCAGGTCGCTACGCACATGTAAAAAGTGCAGGAGTTTACAATAAGTTGCCTGGAGAACTGGTTGCCTGGAGACTGAGTACTTAGCTTGTCGAGTTAAACTGTATGTATTATTTGTATCGACTACATCACAGAATTAGAATGAAGTCGAGACATGGTTCGTTTTACCCGACTATTCGTTATATCCGACATAACCATTGAATCTTAATCACATTTTGCTGTTGAAATTTTATCTAGTTGATCGAAATCTAATGTATTGTTTCTCATCTATAACTAGGAATGACGTGTTGTCAGTGCGAATGACGTTTACGTTAACATGTCTGCAATATGACACCATTGTGGACGCCAAGTTAATATTACCGATGAACAGTGTATTTGTCTTTAATTTCCCTACAGTGTGCGTATATAATGATATCAGATGTTAATTAATATCAGTACATATTTATTTTCAAAATAACAACATGGCATGTATAATATCACCAAACAAACATTATTATACGCAGTAAAATATTCGTTTTCATTGAATAAAATGAGAATTATTCTAAAACTATATCTTCATGAGTTGATGTAAATGTGCTGTGGGTTACGCGGCATTTCATATTGAAATGGACATTCGAAAGCAGAAAGTGATGCTAAGTAAAACTAAATGCATACCGACAAGTTCATTAAGGATTTTTCAATGCATGTATTATTTACAAAAGAACCAATTTTAATTACAATATGAGTTTATCGACTTCTCAGCAAACATATACAAAAGGAATGCGAAGAGAGGATAGTGAAACTGAATACAATACTAAATTGACACAAATGAAATAAATCAACGTCAGATCACCTGACCACAGCCAAATTGATATTGTTTGACGTTTATATTAGCAACACGATACGTTAATTACCCGTAATGTCACTCATCGGTATATTAGGCTTATCGTTCAATGTCATAGTGATTTATCAAATATCCCCGTATCGGAAGTCTAAATTAAAACCAGATTTCTTCGGAAACCTAAATTTGTGTGACATAAGTATTCGGTAGTGGTACCTCAGTGCGTAATGGCATTGTAAGTACGGCCATCGGAGCATTTAGTGCATTCTGTCAGAGAGCCGAACACAACAAGTGTTTATTACAAGAACACTCAACAGCCCATGGCCTAGCTGCTCTCCTTGCGGGACCCCTGCTGGTGCCGTTCGACGGAACATCGGAATCAGTGAAAACACGTGTAGTTCCTGCTCCGATTTCAGTCAAGAAGGAAACACGAGAAAAGCTGGGAATAACGTTCAAAGCAGGAAATTATTTAATCATTTGATTTAAACAGTAACTGTGTTCGGGTGACTTTCATCGGGTCGGAAACACCGTTTCGTACCGTGTGACCTTCACCGAAGAGTTAGATTGATCGTGTGTTTTTTATGAGCGTATTATAGTGATTTATAGTATTATTTCAGAAGAGTTTTTATTTTATTTTTTTGACGACTGACATACGGTTTTATAGATGGACAAAATAAATAACAGCTTGTGAAGTTAAGTACACACCGAGTGACATGTACTATTGGGTCCTCATCACATATTGTCGATCAATGTTAAAAGTAGTAACACCCTTCTGATGTATCGAGGTCGTGTATTGCAACAAATCTGTTAAGCGAAAGCTATTTGTGAAAATGCATATGTTAGTTGCAAATATGACTATTTGTGATTTGGTTTTACCCGTTGACGATTGTAGCCGACGTATCAAGAAAGGTATACCAGATTCGACATATGTTTTATGAAAATCTGACGAAGTAATTTTGAAATGTTTATGTTTGGCCAGAGTAATTGTAACAGAAGCGTCATCAAAATTATACAGAGTACATATGTGGAATATATACTACTAAAAAGAAGTTAAAGAATATACGTTTTACAACAGTGATATGAAAAAAGTAAATAGGTGCTCTTAAACTTTGAGTTGTATTTTGTTTGTTTTGTTTTGTTTGTTGTTTAACTCAGCACCCAGCATTATTCTAACTATATGACGGCGGTCTGTAAATATTCGAGTCTGGACCAGACAATCTAGTGATTGACATCATGAGTATCGTCTTGTGCAATTGACATATGATGGCATACATCAGAGACCATATTATATGGTCTCTGCATACATCAACCAAGTCAGCGAGGCTGACCGGGCGATCCTATTAGTAAATGTATCTGATATCAAATATAAATACAACGTACGGCCTGTCGGTAAATAAGATGGGTTTTAATATAAAACAAATGATGTCAACGAAATAGCAAAAACACAAACTATTCAAGAAAATGTCTCTCCTAGTCCTACATCGGGTCTTTGTATTTTCGTTCAGTAGAATCAAATAAGACTGTAAAGTTGTTAGTGTCCTTAGTCGTCTATAGTACATCTCGCAGAAGGATTATAAAAATAACAGCATCAACGCGATAATGGGTCGTCCATTCGTCTATACAAAGCATATGAAATACCCTTCTGTTAATAATATAAGGATAACGGACTAGTCGCTGTGTAATGGCGTTACCTAATGCGCCCCCTGTAGGATAAATAGGGGATCAAGGGGAGATAAATCTTTCAGACAGGCGTAAGTGAGAATAAGCTTCCTGCAGAGAAGGTATTGGAAGGATATGTGTCCTTATGAAATTACTGGTGTTTATATGGGGGGCCGGCTAGGTAGGATATTGAATGTAAGGCGATTCTTAATGGTAGACGCGTTGGAATAAATGTTACGAATATCGGTCACTGCATAATTTTATAACTTTATATGTGGTCCTAGATTTCGTTGTGATTTTGGTCAGCCATTTTGCGGGGTCTGAAACAGATTCTGTTTCGGTAAATCCCTGAATCAGTTGTATTTATTACTGACAACTGATTTACTAAACAAAAGGGTCATTTATTGTGTGTAAGTGCAACATATATACTGTCAGAGTCAGTGGAATTCTGCATGTTTTATACAAAGTGGTACTTTCGCCATATGGAAGAATCCCCAACAATAGCTCAATTGTTAGTACCACCGTTCTCTTACTATCTTTGATCTATACTAAACAGCAAATGAAAAAATAATAATCAGTCATTCATTGTTTTTTATGCTGAACTATGTTAACAAATAACGTCAACGCCAGAGTATAACCAGTCTCGATTATCTAATCAACAGATTCCATTTAGCGTAACAGGCAAACCAGCAGATAGAACTTTCATCATCTGTTGTTGGTTGTTCAGCTGGGATGGTAGATGCTGCAGCTAAAATAACTTTTGTCAAACAATGGTTTTCATACGGTAATCATAAACATGCTATAGATCCTGTTTTCGGGTTTAATTCAAACAAACAAAGACTTACTGGGGATATGACATCGGTCAGACTCGTTTACCCATACATATGGGTTGCATCAACATGAACTAAATGTATCCCTCGTTATAAGAGGTTTCCAGTCAATCATATATACTGCTTGAATCTGGGATTTCTATTTTGAAGCATTCAATTTTATTGAGGTTAGTGTTAAATTGAGATTTTGTTTTAAAACGCCTTGTAAGCGGACATTTGAGTTGAAATATATTTGAAATGAATAACCTCAATAAATAGATTTTGAATATTTGTGTATTTATTATGTGTTTGTGCAGTAGTTAATACCATTGTATGGACATTTTTTGCTCATGATCAATCTAGTTTTGTGTCATGATACATATGTGATGTTGAGCTTACTATTTTATTGTCCAATTCTGACAACATTATATTTAAGTGAATTACCGGTCAATGGAAAGTATACACCCATTTTTGATGGTGGCTAAAAGAGAAACCAAAATTAAATGGTTATTAGATGACGATGCTGTAGATAGAGATATCCAAGTTGTGGTTTTTTTCGTTAAGTTTGCAGCGTTTCGGCGTGTTTTCAGCCCATTAATTCTTTGACGTTTTTATTTTGTTGGTCAAATCTAATCTTCTTTCTGTATTCTTTCTTTTGCCTGTCATTTTATAAGTTGTTCCCGTCGATGTATGGCTGATTTTAGACGACCCGACCTTTCTCATTTAATATGGACGACATCGTGTTATTGCCAGTGCCATACTTTCCCTTTACAGCCGACTAGGACTGATGGTCGGATGGGACAGTAGTCAGTGGGTGATGATAAAAGCTCATGTGATCTGAATATTATTTTATGCAACAGGAGTGCGACATATGCGAGGAAACTTATGAATTTAAACCAACAATAATTTGCGCTTACTTTGTCGCCAAACTCGTTCATCTCTATGCAGCTGGTGTTGAATTGTGTTCACATTATCAGCCACTGTGTCGACATTATACAGAAAACGCTTCAATCAAAAGACATGTGCATATGTACATACAGACGACACGCCATTTTCATAATCATTAGAGTGAGTGAGTGAGTATGGTTTTACGCCGCTTTTAGCATTATCCCAGCAATATCACGGCGGGGGACATGGGCTTCACACATTGCACCCATGTCGGGAATCGAACCCGGGTCCACGGCGTGACGATCGAACGCTTTAACCACTAGGCTACCCGACCGCCCCCATAATCATTAGAGATCTGTGCTTCAAACAGCGTCCATTGGCATGAGCATAGGTTTATGGATCACATATCCGGTCATCTGCGACAGTAGGACCACTAAATGAAGTCAAGATAAGTACATATAAGCGACAAAACCTTTTCCATAGTCGTAAGAAATCGCTGCTATAACAGAGTCTTTTGTTCGAATCCGAATCTGTCAGGAACATATGTTTAGGAAACTCATCTAAGCTTTCCTGCGACTGTAGGACCAGGGAATGTACTCAGAAATTTAAATACACTTTTCTTGAAATTACAGTGGTAAATGTTGGTTGAGTAACTATTTAGATGGTTTACTGAGAACTGCTCACGAAAGGCCGAGGAAGGTTACCATTGTATGCGAGTAAGTGAGTCATATTAGTCATATCACAGCCTGCCAGCATATATTAAGTAGTGAGGGTGTGAGTATCGTTATAATATCCATGTTGGTAGTGTGTTATGATGTTCTACAGTGAAACCACATGAGTTCGGACCCCGTTAATCAAGTCAGACCGCCTCCGTGGTCTAATGGTAGAGCAACCGCCCGGAGAGCGGAAGGTCCGGGGTTCGATCCCCAGCTGCGCCATACCAAAAGACGTTAAAGGATGGTACTTGTTGTTACCCTGTCTGGCGCTCGGCATTAAGGGGCTAAAACAAGGTCTGGTCGGCTCGGAGTCAGTATACTGTGTCTGAGTGGGGTATTCATGTTAAACTGCGGCATGGTATCTCAGTGTGCTAGCACTATAAATCGGCATCAGTCCGGACTAGTACAATCAGCCACATCATGTGCTATATAAGTGCAATAATCTTGGACGCGACGTAAAACCCCATTTCACCTCACACCTCACCTAATCTAGTCAGTTCGTCCCCGCTGGGGACGTTAATTTACGCAGAGCAACGCTCATTTATCCGGGCATTGGGTTTTGTTGTATACGGAGTACCAGATTCATAATATCGAAGCTAATATGTGAGTCAAATGCCTGGCCAAGTCTACCAGTAACCGAAGAACATCTCAACAAACAACTGTGTGAAGCCCATTTCTGGTGTCCTCCGCCGTCATATTGCTGGAATATTGCTAAAAACGGCGTAAAACCAAACTCACTCACTCACTCACTCAACAAACAACGTGAGGAGGAACCGATTATCTAAATGGCAAAGTGGCAAAAGACATGTCCATAACCATTAAGTATACAGTAAACTACGTTTATAACGAACACACTTATAACGAACTGACCGATATAACGAACTTATTTTTTAGTCCCAGCCATTTGTTGTAATTATGTTGTACATATGCTTATAACGAACTACGGTTATTACGAACTACAATTAGCGGTCCCTTTGAGTTCGTTATAACCGTAGTTTATTGTATATGCTAAGGGCAGAGTCCATAGTTCGATTCTCACCATATCATAAGCATTTGTTTATGAATAAACTTTCAAATGGTAATGATACCAGGTTTTCAGGAAACGGCGAGCCTCATCGGATCCTGGTTTGCCCCGATTATGTTTCTAGGTTTGTCAGCACCATACCCGTGCTCGGGGGTTTCACCGAAGTGGTAAACGACCGAGACCCGCATCACTTCGGGCTTTCCTCCCACATTAAGATGACATGCTGTGATATAACTGAAATAATGTTAAAAGCGGCGTTAAACCCAACTCACTCACTGACCCATCGGTAGCTCATAGAATATTGCTCAATCATTGTAGTGATAATATAAACAAAATTATTTACCCCTAATAATACTCTTTGTTAATTTAACAGATGCAAGGTAAATAGTCCAGGTTTCGTAAAATCTTACACCCTGTCCCCATCATCTTCATGATGACAAGTGATGCCGGGGTGTCATTCAGCAGAGTGCTAAATCCGCACGGCTTGAAGCGCTCGTTAAATATCCAACCCAAGAAAGCAAGGCACAGGCATCCAATAGAAGGCGACGAGTCAATATGGTTCACGTTACATGCTTCTAAGGACCTTGACGAGAGGGATCAATTCAAATTCACTAAAAAAATTATTGGTAACTGTGGAGAGCAGAGATATTCTGCCCAGTCAAAAAATTTATCAAATGTACTTTTTTTCTGGGTTTTTATCTAACAGGGGAGGTAAGGTAGGCTAGTAGTTAAAGGGTTCGCTCATCACGCCGATGACCCGGGTTCGAATCCCTGTATGGTTATGATATGTGAAACCCATTTCTGGTGTCCCCCGCCGTGATATTGCTGAAACATTGATAAAAGCCGCGTAAAACAATACTCACTAACTATTTTTGTAAATTGTCATCCCCACGAGGGTCACGGTCAAAACAGAAATGACGTACGATAGGGCAAGGTAGTGGTAGTTTAGCATATTCGTGGATAAAAAGAAATTTACCCAAAATTACCCATCGTCATCCACTACAATCGAGAACACCTGGTTTCATCAGTGATGCATAAACACATGCTTGTATACGATAAATGAGCCGGGTGTAAACAGTTAAGGCACAATACGTTATTTTACTGTATATAATTTGTTTTAATAATGATACAAATGCTACGTTATATAAATATATACCTTAATAAAACCTTGGTATGACCTACACAGAAAGGATACCATTTCTCATTTCTCATGTACTGAACTAATTTACAGACACTTTACAGTTAAAGGGAGACAACTAGTGAAAACATTAGGCATCTAAAGCGTACGGAAAATCATAAACACAGTAAGTTGAGGTGAGATAAAAATGGGGTTTCACGTCGCGTTCAAGATTATTGCATTTATATAGCGGCGTGCATGCATGCACGTGTGTGTTTGGCTACTTGTACTTGTCCGGACTCATGTCGATTTATGATGCTAGCCCACTGAGATACCATGCCGCAGTTTAACATGAATACCCCACTCAGACACAGAATACAGACTCCGAGCAGACCAGTCCTTGTTTTTGACACTTAATGCCGAGCCCCAGACAGGGTAACAACAAGAACCACCGTTTAACGTCTTTTCGTATGCCGCGGCCTGGGATCAAACCCCGGACCTTCCGCTCTCCGGGCGGACGCTCTACTCCTGGACCACGGAGGCGGTCTAAACATAGTATGACGTAACAACATGTATGTGCTACAAGATACTACAACGTAATTATAAATATTATGATGAGTCCCAGTATCTGCTATACTTTTATTTGCTATTTCTGTAGATTATATGATAAGAACAAATAAAGATATAAATAATATAATATAAACATATATATAAACATGTTGCTGCTGATTAGGTCAGTAGAGCCAAAAACAAAAGAAACAATTTTAAAAAAAGACATTAAAAACATGGCGACTGGTTTCGAACCACAAAAAAGCGGACATGTGTTCTTGTTGATGCTTATCACTCAGTGCGCTTTATGACAGACGGAGTTGCTTCCCCTGTTACTAATGGCAAGCCACAAGAAATGCACGCGGAAGCGAAGGGAAAATGGATTGTTATAAGAATGTCTCACTCAATACGATGGAAGATTTTGATAAGCTAACCAGTCTCATCTGTGATGAAGACGCTACCTTTGATATGGTTGTGTCGTACGTGGAAACACGGAAATTTTCTCACAAACGTTACATAGATAAAGACATATATGATCTTCACCCATGTGTGTATCCGGTTATCAGCGCCGCAGAAAAAGGTCATGTGACTATTTTGGACTTTTTGATCAACTCTGGATTCGATCCAAACTATCGGAGAAATGAAAGGTTCTTTAAGCGCATGCCTATTCACTGCGCATGTCGAAACGGACATCTCGACGTCGTAAAATCGCTGGTCGACAACCATGGAGTTGATGTCGACTCAAATGACGCTGAATCAGAGACGCCTTTGTCGATGGCGATTTACAACGGTAGTCTTGACATTGTCCGGTTTCTTGTCGAATCCCGAGCAAATGTATCCGGGGCAATGCATTTCGAACGGACATCACCCTTGCATGTGGCGGCCAAAGAAAACCAACCAGAGATAGTGAAATATCTCATTTCAAAAGGTGCCATGGTAAACGAGGTCAACAGTTACGGATGCCCTCCCCTTCATTACGCAACGTTGCATGCAGATATATGCGTTGTTAGGATTTTGTTAGAGGCGGGAGCGAAAACTGAATACCTCGGTGGTAACACGGCGTTCTCGACAGCAACACATCGCGAGAACTTGGACATGATGAAATTGTTGTCTTCATTCGGAGCAGACCCGGAGGAGGAGGACTGCAACGGATACACTCCTCTGGAGCTAGCGATTATATATGAACGCTATGATATAATTCGGTATTTGGTCGTGGATTTGAATGTCCGTACACACAGAAGACGTTGTGGATATTCGCCATTGCACATCGCCGTCGAGGTGGGAAATGATTCTGCGGCCAAGCTTCTGTTAAAGTCGGGATGTCCAGCAAAGTTAGACTACTCTGGGTTCAACGAGGGACTACCAGTTACTAAACAGATTGTGTCGCATGTGAGACGAGTCGCTAGAATTCCAAATACACTAATGAGACTCAGCTGTTGGAAGATCAGGGATCAACTTGGTCGGAGGATTGCAGAGGTGGATTGTCTCCCTTTGCCACGTCTATTGATTAACTATGTTAAGCTTTCTGATATTCCTTAAGAGCTGCAATTCAATCGATAGAAGGAATGTCTCATGTCACAAGAATCGTTGTTTGCTAGTATATTGGCTATTAATGCTGTAGCCACTTGTCAAATTTATTCACACAAGCACAAGGGGGCACGGGTGGCCCAGTCGTCAATAGCGCCGCGATTCACTGTGCAGAGTTGCGTCCCCTGGACACGCCAGAAACCTATGATTGTGGGTTCGAATCCCGGTTCGCCCCGATTATGTTTCTAGGTTTGTCAGCACCATACCCGTGCTCGTGGGTTTCACCGAAGGGGTAAACGACCGAGACCTGCATCACTTCGGGATTTCCTCCCACATTAAGCTGACACGCCGCGATATAACTGGAATACTGTTAAAAGCGGCGTTAAACCCAACTCACTCACTCACTATTCACGCAAGGTCGACATACGCTTGTGTGTGTAATGTAGGGAGCATTTAAATCTGTGCAAGAACATCCACGTTTACTCTCTGTATACCGGGTTCTTATTATGTTTGTATATGAGCCTAATACGCAACCACATTCTTTTCTTTAATATACTAAAGCCGTACAGTGTTCGAGTAACATACAGCTTAATATATTTCAAAGATAATATATACAAATGATGATTTGCAGTTTTCTACCATTTTTTGTCAATGCTGTCAATCAATCTCGTTACTTTCAGTTCTCAAGGCGAAGTCTGTTTGTTTAACGCGGCACCCAGCAATAGTCCTGCTTGTAAATAATCGAGTCCGGTGCAGACAAACCAGTATTTGATATTTGGTACGCGGTCGAGCTGCTGTCTTTTCCTGCACATCGGTGAGGTGAGGTGAAATGGGCTTTCACGACGCTTCCATGATCATTGCACTTATATAACGACGTGTTTGTCTGCACGTACTTGTCCGGACTTATGCCGATTTTATTGTGCTTGCCCATTTGAGATACCATGCCGCAGTTTAACATTCCCCACTCAGACACAGCATACTGACTCCGAGCCGACCAGTCCTTGCTTTTGCCTCTTAATGGCGAGCGCCAGGCAGTGTAACAACAAGTACCCCCCTTTAACGTCTTTTGGTAAAACGCTGCCGGGGATCGAACCCCGGACCTTCCGCTCTCCGGATGGACGCTTTTCCACTAGACCACGGAGGCGGTCTCTTCATACGGAACCGGGACTCTATTAACTAAATAAATGAGTATATAAAGTTGATTATTATATCATACTAACAAGAAATGGGATGGTGAATTGTGGCCAAGCGGTTAAGCGATTATTCACAACGCTGGTTTCCCCACGTTGGGGACGTGTGAGGCAACCCTGTGTATTGCCGTAGCATCAACACCACTATGACTCAACCACTTGAAGTGCTTGTTATAGACATGTAACATTCTATTATACCCATGTAACCCCGTGAAGACACGGGTTAGAGTTGGTCTTCAGCAACCCATGCTTGTCATAAGAGGGGATCGGGTGGTCAGACTCTCCAACTTGTTTCATGCATGTCATCGTATCCCATTTGCGTAGATCGATGTCAATCACTGGATTGTCTGTACCAGACTCGATTATCTGCAGACTGCCATCATGTAGCTGTAATATTGCCGAGTGCGGAGTTAAACAAACAAGTAAATATACCAACGTTTCTTGCTGCTGCTGCTGCTGCTGAACACCTTAAGATGGGGATTGTAACCCATTGTTCTTGCGAGAAGATCACGTCGATGAACTACAACGGACACTTGTTTATCGCTTGTATAAGGTCACGGATTGATCTTTCATAAATATCTTGATGCCATCTTTGGAATGTGTTTTTGAATCAACTTCCGAGTACAGGAACCTAAATAGACCAACCACAGTTCTGTACCAAATGAGACATGTTCTAAAATCTATTTAGACACATTCAGCAGAAGTAATGGTGTCAAAAACCACAAAATAAATAGGAAAAACACGGTCATTTTAATAGCAGGGTGAATGTAGATTTTAACACATCAACTTCTTAAGTAATATCACCCAATCATAGCTGCTACCTTCTTCAATGCACGCTCTACCGCACAGCTAATTCCGATTCACAGAGTGGAACTCTGTCCAAATGCTCACCCTGCTTTTTCTAAAGTTTGTTCAGCAGCAAAATAATGCGTCAATAAAATATCCCGCACCAGCATATCGGCATGTTTGTGATTGCACTCTTTCATTGCAAGTGTTTTATGACATCACTGGGCCAGTAGGAGACATTTTTTAAGCGCGCTGTATTGCCCCATATTCGACGCAGATGGTATGCTTGTCATGTCTTCATGGTGGTATGTTTTGCGCTGTGAGTGAGTTTGTCTTGACGCCGCTTTGAACAATATTTCAGCTCTGGTACTTCGCGTCAGCCTGAGGTGAGGTGAGGTTAAATGGGGATTAACGTCGCGTCCAAGATTATTGCACTTATATAGCGACGTGCATGCACATTGTGTGTGTGTGTGTGTGTGTGTGGCTGCTTGTACTAGTCCGGACTGATGCCGATTTATAGTGCTGAGATACCACTGAGATAACTCACTGAGATACCATGGCGCAGTTTAACATGAATACCCCACTCAGACACAGTATACTGACTCGGAGCCGACCAGTCCTTGTGTCAGCCCCTTAATGCCGAGCGCCAGACAGGGTAACAACAAGTACCATCATTTAACGCCTTTTAGGTTGACGCGGGCGGGGATCGAACCCCGGACCTTCCGGGAACGATTACGGTCTGCCTCACTTTCCTCCCATATCAAGCCCAAACTCCCTCTCGGCAAGTTAATTCCTACAATGGCCACTGTATGCTGAAACCGTGCATATGTTCCGCAACTTATCGTTTTCTTCTGACTGTTTGGCCGCCGCGTGATTGGTCATACAGTGTCACCACACAGTCGGATTATGAAAGTTAATGTATGGGTGTTTCTAAGTCACAGTGGACCGCCTCCGTGGTCTAGTGGTAGAGCGTCCGCCCGAAGAGAGGAAGGTCCGTGGTTCGATCCCCGGCCGCGTCATACCAAAAGACGTTAAAGGATGATACTTGTTGTTACCCTGTCTGGCACTCGGCATTAAGGGGCTAAAACAAGGGTTGGTCTGCTCGGAGTCAGTATCTGTGTCTGAGTGGGGTATTCATGTTAAAACTGCGGCATGGTATCTCAGTGAGCTAGCTCTATAAATCGACATCAGTCCGGACTAGTTCAAGCAGCCACACACACACACACACACACACACGTGCATGCACGTCGCTATATAAGTGCAATAATCTTGGACGCGACGTGAAACCCAATTTCACCTCACCTCACCTAAGTCACAGTAAATCGAGCGTCAGTGATAGCTTCAACATAGCCTTCGGTCGTATCACGTAACGTTAATATCCATCATGTTTAGTTAACTGAAATAGAGCATTGAAGAGCTTCAGTTTGCATTGTGTCATGGAAATGTCCAATGCTACGGTGGCAACGAGATTGCACGGGTGTGTTCGATCACCAAGTATTAAGTCCATGTTCGAGGATACACCGGAAATACCCCAGGGTAGTGTTTCAACATGGCCATGACCCCGGGGTAAACATTTACTTGCTGACGTTCACCATTGCTGCCCAAGATTACTGATTAGTTCATCTTGCAAGTTCAAATTGATATTGACATATTGACGCTCATCTCGGGACTACGGCTTAATAAATACATCCATTCTAGGGGACTTATTAACAGCCCCTGGCGCTCAAACCAAGGACAACTCTTCATTGACTACTACAAGACAAAGCCTTTCTCCTTATGTAAGTCGGTAATGATCTTGGTCGTATATTGTAAGTATTCATGGTATGTTGGGTTATTTCGGGTGAAAGGAAAATATTGCTTTTCTGACATTTATCGAGTTCTGTTTTCATTCCAAGCCTGTCTATAGCTGTTGCTGTTGGCTGACGTCACAATGAAGATGTAGGGGATATATTACGGGGTTACGGATGAATTCTACCTCAAGGAATACCTGCATTAAGTACTACATGTATAATGCTGTTTTGGACTTCCTTGACTTCAGTACATCTCGGGTGGTCCAGTCGCACAAGTCGCCGCAATTCGCTTTGCAGATTGAGGCCTGTGATCGTGGGTTCGAATCCCGGTTCACCCCGATTATGTTTCATGGTTTGTCAGCACCATACCCGTGCTCGTGGGTTTCACCGAAGTGGTAAACGTGTGAGACCTGCATGATTTCGGGCTTTAAGCGGACACTCAGTGATATACTGGATTAGAGGCGTTAAACCAAACACACTCACTCACGCACTCACTCACTCACTCACTCACTCACTCACTCACTCACTACGCCCCGGTCTAGAGAGTCTGCCCGGAGAGCGGAAGGTCGGTGGTACATACCAAAAGACGTTAAAAGATGGTACTTGTTGTTCCTCTGCCTGGTGCTCGGCATTAAGGGGCTTATACAAGGACTGGTCTGCTCAGAGTCAGTATGATGTGTTAAAGTCGGGTATTCGTGTAAAACTGCGGTATGGTATCTTATGAAACTGATATGCCGTGATATAACTGGAATACTGTTCAAAGCGGCGTTAATCCCAACTCACTCATTTTAATGCTTCTACTTTGTTTCTCAGCAGTATCTGTTCAGAATGACTTGCATTTAGCACGTAATATACGGAAAATTCTCAAATTATTTCCTGAACTATCATTCCTGAAGCCATTCAAGGCTGTATAATAGTCGGTCTTGAATGCTTCACATTCGCGGTCCCATCACGGCGGCTGGTGGCAACACTCCTGGCATGTCACCCGTGTCGTCTGCTCATGTCATCCGTGTCGTCTGCTCATGTCATCCGTGTCGTCTGCTCATGTCACCCGTGTCGTCTACTCAGCTTCCTCGCCGCATGATTGTTGTTTGTTGTCAGGGTTGACTTCTGTATCGACGTCATCATATATGCGAGTCATTATTCTTTCTTATAGCTGTTTCGACTGGTCATCACACATTGATTCAGAGAAAGGGTCTCAATGGGCTTCATTCCAAATGTACTTGGTATTTCACACTTCTGGCGTAGTCGAATGATACGGCACATTTATCTCACACACAAGTCGGAAATGATCGCATTCGTCAATATCTGATACTCCAGAATGTGTATTTTCCCCATCAATTTTATGGCTGACAATGGTATTGTCAACAGTACTGCTTCCACCTTTGGCTGTACATTGGTAAACACATGCTCTTGATATATTTGGAATGGTACAATCGACTCTGCTTTTGGCAGCGATTTCTGATGAATATGGAAAGGGTTTTGTAGCTTTTGTTTTTAGACGAACAACTTTTCATGTTTTGCCGGACAGTCAGTTGCCAGACTGAAACTGTGAATCAATTGTCCATCAATAAGCTACCTGCTGGTCACGTGCACTGCGACAGAGGTTACAGATACAAAGTGAACAAGACGGGACCCAAAATGGAGCCTTGAGGAACACCACACTCTGGAACAGAGTTGTCAGATAATGCATTGTCAAACTGGACAAACTGACTTCTATCCGTCTGGTATTAAATACACCATTTCAGGACAGAGCCACTGAGTCCGTATTCATGTTGCAAAAGTTCTTTCAGCTTCTGTTGGTGGAGCGTATCGAACGACGCCGATACGTCCAATAGCATCAGCATTGAAACATTGTCAGTCCACCGATTCCTTAGGTTATTGAGTACAGAGTTTAAACCAGTTTCAATGCTATTGCAGGGCCTGTCGACAGACTGATATTTTAACCATGAGATCTTTTTTCTGAAGATGTAGAAAAAAAACGAAATTTTTCTTGTACGTTTGAATGAAGTGTTAATTTGAAACAGGACTGTAATGATTTAAAGCCTGAATTTCCAGTGAAGGCTTCTCACAAAGAGGTCTGACTTTAGCCTTTATGAAATTGTATGAAACGGTTCCCGAGAGAGTCTTAAGTTGACAAATCTTGTTAGGAAGGAGAGGATAGTATCGAGGATCGACAGGAGAACGTTTGTTGAAACAGGATCCAGACCACAGGATGTTAGCTAGCCTCAAGGGTACTTTTCTTGACATTGCACTCCGTACTCTCGTGAAAGCAGCAGTGCCAGTAAAATCCGTTTACTGGGTAAATGTCCTTCTGTCATACAACATGGGAATACAATTGTACCTTTTGTTATCCTTGTTGTCCCAATGTTGTTGGCAGTCCTCCCAATCATACCACTGCTAGTGCTATCTTCAGAAACTTCACCCAGACCTGTCCTGCTGTTAAAATCTCCAGCTTTGAATATTTCAGATTCATACCTGCAGTTGATCTATTGAGTTGAATATCGGGGTGAAATCTAAACAAATGGTGTTTCTTCGAGTTGATCTATTGAGTTGAATATCGAGGTGAAATCTAAACAAATGGTGTTTCTTCGAGTTGATCTGTTGAGTTGAATATCGAGATGAAATCTAAACAAATGGTGTTTCTTCGAGTTGAATATCGAGGTGAAATCTAAACAAATGGTGTTTCTTCGAGTTGATCTATTGAGTTAAATATCGAGGTGAAATCTAAACAAATGTACGTAATTTTATTACGAGTTTATACAATAACGACTGGCTCGTATAGGCTTTCTCCGTTCTTAACATTCATAACTCTTCAATCCACAACTACTTCCGTGAACCATGCTGGTTTTCTACTTAGCGTTTACACAGGTCTCCACTGTGTATATTTTCATTACCAAGCTCTCTGAGGCTACCTTACCCCAGTCCACAGGTACGGCGTAACTACACGTGTCCAGCACGACAGTTAATAAGGCCCATTCTATATATATTGTGCATCTGCGTAACAGTAGCATATACTATATATATATATATATATATATATATATATATATATATATATATATATATATATATATATATATATATATATATATATATATATGTGTGTCGTAGGAAATAATTAACATTATGCTTTATCAACTAACAATTAATCTATCAAACATAATACCCACAGTGCCTCGGGTAATTGATCCACAATGCTTTCGGGTAGCACGTCTTTTATTCGCCATATTGAAAGTTCCCGCACATGAATTATTTGTATACCTACCCACCTCGCTTTGAACAATCATCTGCATGTTATATTTTATTACTTTCTCACCATAGTTTGCCTACATACTTGCCTCCCATCCCTACCTTTGGGGACTGATTGCTGATTTGGGCCTCAAAACATTCTCCCACAGGAGAAACTGTTTTGGCCCCCTAAACAATTCCTTAAGTACCCGGCGTGCTAAGGGTAACCCTAGCAAACATCCGGCCTGTTACTACTTAGCTCCAGGGTCAGCGACAATCAGTCCTCCTAATTACCCAATCCTGTATTTACGTTCACAAAAACACATATTTTTCACATATTCTTTTTCTATGTCATTGGTTGAATAAATGGTGTTTCTTCGAGTTGATCTATTGAGTTGAATATCGAGGTGAAATCTAAACAAATGGTGTTTCTTCGAGTTGAATATCGAGGTGAAATCTAAACAAATGATGTTTTTCGAGTTGATCTATTGAGTTGAATATCGAGGTGAAATCTAAACAAATGGTGTTCCTTCGAGTTTATCTATTGAGTTGAATATTGAGGTAGCATTTAAACAAATGGTGTTTCTGCGAGTTGACTATTGAGGTGAAATATTAACAAATGGTGTTTCTTCGAGTTGAATATTGAGTTGAATGTCGAAGTGAAATTTGTACAAATACAAACTCAATATCTGTATCAAAACTACTTTGCCTCATAACACTACATGTAATAACATCAATCAAATGTGGGATAATTCTACCACACCAACTATGTAGTACACAAGTACAGCTTCACCACCATATTTACCAGGAGAATATAACCATGTTGCAAACCGAACAACAAGCATCTGATGTTTCAGTATTCCCTACACTGATATGTGGGTAAAATGTCTCTTTAGTTACACGACAACTATGCCTATTTATTTGCAGCAACGTCAAAACGTCATTCCGGTGTCACAGCTAATCACACCCAATTGCTTTGATATCCGGTGGACAGTGGGTTCTATCCATCAATGACAAAAAAAACAATGTCCAATGTTGATAGTATCCACGTTGTCATTAGCGTTCTTTTTATCCACTGAGAACTAATTTCTGGTACGGTATCACTTCATAGGAATCGATAACAAAGTTCGTCACGCTGTACCCGCGTCTCATCACGGAAAGCCTGTCTCATCATCTCCATCATTTTACTTTGCCAATTTCCTCACTAGGTTCGAATATCAGGATAACACAATGAACATGAATACATATTTCGGATTGCATAGGACGACACAATACACTCTTTAAAAAATTGTAGGGTTGGAAACAAACACTGTCCTATTTCAAACCAAAACGGTTGCAATACAAAATCAGACTCAAACATAGCATACGAGTATCAAGAGAGAGCTAAGAATCAAATGATGAGAGGTGACCACTTTTTGTTAAAGATATTTTTGTCATCCTATAGCAATAAATTTCTCGATTCAATATATGTTTTTAAGTAGTTTTAAAAGAATATCTATATCTTTGTTCCTTTGAATCCACTTACATGAATATGCCTTTTTCCCAATAAAAGTATATGATTGATTAAAGTATTAGTTTAGTTAGAACCAAACCAAATAAGATATTTTATCAATTTCTTTTTTTGTGAAAGATAATTGTTAAGCCAATGTTCAAGATCATTTCCGAAATTGTTTAGTTTCATTACATCCCAAAAGACATTGCTACAGCTTTAGTAATTTAACTCGGTGCATACACCCGGGGTAGAATAGGTCCTCAGCAGCCTATGCTTGCCGTAAAAGGCAACTATGTCGTTAGAGGCTACTGACGGGATCGGGTGGTCAGACTTGGTTGATGCATGACATCTTATCCCAATTGCGTGGATCGATGCCCATGATGTCAATCACTGGATTGTCTTGTCCAGACTCAATTATGTTTAACGCCGCATTCAGTAATATTCTACATATTTCACGCAAATGGGATACGATGACATGCATCAACCAAGCCAGCGAACCTGACCACCCGATCCCAATTGTCGCCTTTTATGGCAAGAATGGGTTGCTGAAGACCTATCCCACCCCGGATCGTCACGGGTCTATCGGTGGAAACTTAAAGTGATGCAGGTGTTTCCGTCTTTGTGAAACCCAGGAGCACTGATATGATGCTGGCCACGGTTCAAAGTCTTTATTTATCAGTATGAGATTTCGTCGGACGATGTGTCAATATATTGAACAAATGATGCACGCTGCACCTGCTCTCAGTAACGGAGAGTCCAGAGGTTAAGTCATTGGTTGATGTCGAAGTCCTGGTTTTAATCCCCACTTGGGGATCATCCCCGCCGTGATATACCTGATATATTTAAAAAAATGGCGTACACCACTCACACACTTACTCACTCAGCCACTCACACACTCACTCACTCACCCATCCACTCACTCACTCAGCCGCTCACTCAGCCACTCACATACTCACTCACTCACCCACTCACTTACTCACTCAGCCACTCACTCGACCACTCACTCAACCTAGCTGTCAAATACGAGTGTTGATATATAAGTTCTAAGCCTAAAAAAGGAATAAAGGACGTGATAGATAAATCTTTTATTGTGGGCTTGATCACTACACATTCCTCATGTGTGTCCATTTTCCGAGGGTCACAGACCACAAGCTGGAAGGTGTGACCAACGTCAACATATACACAAAGTCGTGTCAATAGACATACACTCTCTATCTTCTAACAATCAGTGTTTCCATGGCTGTGCCTAAGTGGTTTCAATAATACATCTGTGAATGATGCCTTCAGCGATGCGGATACTGACGCACAACGTACATTGTTATTTTCTGTATATACTTTTGCCGATGTAACGTCCTGTCAGTAAATCGTTAAAACACAATCAGTACAACATAACAATACGAATGGATGTTATGTCAATATGTCTCCTTTCAAAGACAGTCGATTGTCTCATTTCATGTTGGAATCGAGAGATCCATCTGCAGTACCCAACGGGTTAGATTGAAATTATGAAAACTGTAAGTAAAGATAATCAGGTTTGCTAAGCTGTATGTTCTCCGGTGTTAAGCGCCATTGGTTGCGGAGAGTAGTTGGATGGTTGAGCGAGTTTCTAGAGCACTAAATCACACGTAGCACACGTGATGTCTCCTTGTACAATTGACTGTTCGAAATGTGTCTTTGATCACCCAGCAGTGTGAATGGGTGCACGGTAGTATTGGGTGGTTATGTGACTGTTAGCCTTCTGGCGCCGAACAGGCAGCATGGGATATTATTATCATTATGTACAGATTAAAATAAAAATTGCAGCAAAGATGGTTTGGGCGATCCTTGCACAGTCAGGCTGGTTAGGCTCATCGTCAGGTTCCTTTGCCCCCTCTATACGCAGCCCAGAAAGCGAATGGGACTTCTCCCAGGAACCGCTGCCAAATCGAACCCACCCTTTGCGGAGAATGTGAAGACTCCCTAACACTGCAGCCTTGTGCATTACCCAGATTGTCAGGAGTGTATTCCTGTAGCAAACCCGGGTACTCTCCAAATGTCGGTCAACAGATTGGGAGGTATCAAATCTAAGGCACCGATAGGGAGTCGGAGAACTTGGTACCTGGGATGCAGGCGAGGCGAGGTCCGCATATTTGCCAAGTTTTTCCAGAATCTTGTCAATCACATTAGTGTCAAAGGGACAGAAAATTCAATAATATAAATGATTTCATTGGACAAGATCAGGTTTGCTGGCCTGGATACGTCTGAGGCTATATACGGGCTTATTCCAAGGAATTTTGTATTAATCATTTTCCATGACGCCCTATACATATATTGGGTCGTACCATGGATGGACCTCTGTGTCAAAACCACAAGCATGTCGAAGACGGTAATAAAATGATCGAGCCAGTCCAACATGTCGTTTAAGATACTGTGTTTGTGCCAAAGCTGGGCATCCACTGACAATGTGTTGGACAGTCTGATTAAATTCATTACATAATCTACAGATCATATTCACATTTTGATGCAAAATCACACATTGACGGTTTCGAGTTGGAAGTGACTGGTCATGATCCTCAAACAGAAAGCCTTCTGTTTCACTTTTCAGGCCAGTCGACGTCATCCACGCGAAGGACTCTGCAGGGTTGCTCTCAACACACTGCACATAAACTTGATGCAGTGCTCGTTCATATAGCCCCTCCTTGAAAACCTGTGTTTGGGCCGATTTGATATGTTACTTCGCTTGGCTGGCAGACATTTCTGAACCATCTAGCACTATGAATCCATCAACAAAATCAACATTGACATTGAGATTATGCCCCACACAATTTGCTCGTTTAAAAGAAACTGTGGAATGCCTTGTTTTCATCATGAGTCTTGACATGCTTCACAATAACATCATCAGACAAATAAATGTGTGCAAACGTGAACAACACACTTCTATCATGAAGAGCCTTTACGGTCAGGTTAAACCACGCTCTCCCATTATAACTGGTAAATATAAGCGACTGAGGGGAGAGCGAGGGTTGTGGGATCTTTCGTCTGAATTGTTGTTTCGTCAAATCAATACCATCAAAAGAATACGAAAGGGTTTGTGGCTTTGACATTATTGCTAGGGGCTAGGGTTGAGCTCTGAACTCCAGACGTATCTGTGATGTGCGACTTTGGGCATTCTAGAGTTTGTCTATGAACTGCATCCATAAGTACGTATAGTCCTGACCTTCCAGAAGAAGATCAAAAACTCTCAAAAACTACCAGGTCACAATTCCGATTACGAATATTGCATTTGTCGGACATGCCAATAAGCACCAGAAACGGTCTCGACAAGCAACAAGGAGAATCTGTTTAGGGCAAACCTTTTAGGTTTAATTGACAAACAGAAAAGCAAGCTACCAAAGGAATCTCCCTGAAATATTCCTCTTCTAATAGTGTTATTATACAAATTAGCAGGTTTTGCAACTTGGGACTGTACTGTTTTGTACTTTTTTGATGACCATGGAGATTGATTGTGCAAACTTGATCAATATACATGTAAGAAGAAATTTCAATTTTGTTGTATTATATTGGCGACTGCAAGGCTTGATCTCTGACAGACACTTAGTCTATATGTAACTGTGTATTGATTTGTTGATTCCAATAAAGCGTTAACGATGGGAAATGCACTTATTGGGTTTGGGTATCGATCGGGGTGATGTCAGTTATATAATTGTAACCAGTAATAGCGACGATTAGTTAGAACTACAGTACGAACAGAGAATATCAACATATCGATATTTCTTAACAGATAATATTTGCATTTATTCGTTTGTGTTGAGGCGTAAGGACGCCTCCGTGTTTGCTAACTAAATCCCATGTTAGGAAGAGAATTTTTGGATTTCAACTTCTTTATTATGAGGAACACAACGTTTCGGAGTAAATGTTTACCCCTTCATCAGGTGAATGAATGCCGTATGTGTATCACATCTGAATGCCTTTCAAAGACTTCAATCCCATGTACATTAGGAAGAGTTTTTATTAAAATATTTCGTGCTAATGAGAGTCCATTGATTGACTATATACATATGAAGATGTGTTAAGCAGTTTGCATTTTCAATATCAATTACGAAACATGTGTGTGGGATGTTTGATTGACGAACAATGTATATTCTGTTTTGGAGAGCAAGTTATGTTTCGAAAATTCAGTTCAGGTTTGACGTCAAAGTAAATCTGCATTGAATATGAGTTACAATTGAATTATATTCTCCTACCAAAAATTATACGGAAACCACTACGGAGAAGTTTTCACCTCTTTCTTTGTAACATTGTAAAGTATTGTTTTGGCATAACACAGCATATACACGTTACAAAAAAAGACTTCGTTCTCTGGTTATGATCACACATAACCAAATGTTTTCATATAGACTGTAATAATAATGTTATTTGGTTTTGAATAACAAGGCATTCCACAGCTACATGTACATGTTGACAGTGGCTAGCTTAGCCAGTTCCTTTTCAAAGTACAGAATGCTAAACACACTACCCACGTTCCGCATCAAATGTCACCTGCTTGAAAATACCTGTGGTCACATTCAGCCTACGTCATCATGTTAAAAACGACTGCAGTTAATATTGAAAAACATGGTCAGTGATGTACATTTAAAAAACATGAGCGTCTTACACAAATCCGAACACAGCTGTCTCTACGAAAGCTGCTGGTCGAGCGACTGATTCTGATTTGGCGTAGTTGACCTTGAGGAAGCCAATAAGCTATGGGTACTTCTGCTACGGCACAAAACGTAACCTGGTAACCTGGTAACCTGATTCGTATTTGATGATTGTTTCATTTACCGCTTATACAACATGGACACAATGAAGCCACAAAGAACCAAACCACAATCACATCATTTTGATATATAAGCCATTTAACATTTTTCAATTTGAACAAGAAAAAGCAACGTTTTATAGTCTGAAAGACCCATGGCCTCTGGACTTACAATGCTAAGAGCTCTCATTTAGTAATTACTTCAATGTAGACTGCCCTGAGTTGCGATGAGTTTCCTAGATAAATAAAAGCGTCAAAACCTATTTCAAAGCGCATCTTTGCTAAAAGTAGAGTCCATTGTATTATTTGGACAATATTATGTGTTTATGAATCACTGTGAAATAGTGATGATGCCAGGTATTTGCAAAAAAGTGAGAGTATCCTGCCCCACTGGTGGCACCTTCACAAACACATGCAAAGGCAAGTCAATTGTTCACCTGATAAATTACGGAAACATATGGTACACGTCAAAATTGCAGGGAATTGCATCGGACGTAATTTTGTGTCACAAGATGCTTCAAATTTGGAAATGTCCCACACATAAAACGTTTCAAGATGCTGAGTCGTATGCCGCTCTTTGAAGCACGTGTTTTGTGTTGGAATATTGTTCTATCGCTGTCACTGACAACATTATTAATAATGCAAAGGGTTATCCTTAATCGTATTTCTATCATAACAGAAAACGATAAAATGGGACTCACCATATATGTTACACGTGAAGATCCGGGTTAGGATGGATCCACAGCAACCCACGTTTGCCGTAAAAGGTGATAATGCTTGTCGCAAGAGGCGACTAACAGGATCGGGTGATCAGGCTCGCTGATTTGGTTGATGAATGTCACCGTATCCCAATTGCGTGGATCGATCCTCATAATGTCAATCACTGGATTGTCTGGTCCAAACTCGATTATTTTCAGACCGCCGTCATATAGCTGGAATAGTGTTGAGTGCGGTGTTAAACAAACAAACTTATATATGTTGATTAGCAGCTGATGTCATGATCGTGTTTACAATACAATTAATAATGGAGTTTCGTTTGAAGAGGCTGCGGTACACCTGCGTGACAATCGAGATGCAGGGTTTTTAGGGAAACGTGTTCAAGTCAGGATTAGTACGTTATGCAGTAGGAGCCATTGAGGCGGAACTCATTGTCATTGAGGGGGGCACGGGTGGCCCAGTCGTCTAAGGCGCCGCGATTCGCTGTGCAGAGTTGCGTCCCTTGGGCACGCCAGAAACCTATGATTGTGGGTTCGAATCCCGGTTCGCCCCAATTATGTTTCTAGGTTTGTCAGCACCATACCCGTGCTCGTGGGTTTCACCGAAGTGGTAAACGTCTGAGACCTGCAACACTTCGGGCTTTCCTCCCACATTAAGCTGACACGCCGCGATATAACTGGAATAGTGTTAAAAGCGGCGTTTAACCCAACTCACTCACTCACTCATTGTCATTGAAGAACTATCTATTGATAGTGTGTGCAACGAATGACAAATAACTGGCTATCAACTGTAATTTCCTTCATGAAACAGGTATATTTTATTCATTTTATGTTGGCAACATCATTTATACAAGTTCTCTATGTAAGTATTTCAATGACGACGAAAATACAAAATTTACTGTGTGACTTTGAGCGTGACCTTTGGAATCCGATTTATGGATTTATTTGGTTCAAATATTGATTGGCCGCTTTGTTCTTATAACCGCTTTATCAATCTATTTTTCAGACATGCCTTGCACATGTAACATAACATGATAACATTTTTCTGTTATGTTAAAATAAGTAACGATCACATCCCCGCATTTATACATTAATACAAAAAAATATTCAGTTTGGGATTCGATTATATTTACCGAATAAATCAATATTGTAAGGATCTTTACAAAGAGCATACATCGATAGTGTGTACATGCAAGAAGTAATCTTTTTGAATTGTAGCGGACCATTGGTGTTTCAATCATGCCTTGCTCTGTTTTCCTACGGTTCGGCGTTCTCTGCGCATTCGTCTCCTTGTGGCATAAAATCATGTCGTACATAGTCGACTGCATGAATCGATTCTGTGTTCATTGTGAAAATGGTACTGAAACGTATTCAGTACAATATTCGTGTGACACTACGACTTGGTTCTACCATCGATTTCAACCACAGAATTGTTCGATGACGCATGACTCTTCTCCCGTGCTGTTACCAATTAGAAATAAAATATGTGATTCCGTGTACCAATAAGCAGGTCCATTGTGTGGTTGTACCGAACTAATTCAACCTAAAGCATGCCGTGCATTCTGTTACTGGTGAGATTGTTTGCTACAATGTCCCGCCAGTTAGTATCCTGTTTCTATTACGGAACCGAGATGACCGCCTCCGTGGTCTAGTGATAGAGCGTCCGCCAGGCGAGCGGACGCTCGGGGATTCGATCCCCGGCTGCGTCATAACATAGATGATGATATTTGTTGTTACCCGTCCTGGCGGGTCTAAAAACAAGGACTGGTCGGCTCGGAGTCAGGTTACTGTGTCTGAGTGGGGTATTCATGTTAAAGAGTGGCGTGGTATCTCAGTGGGCTAGCATTACAGAATCGGAATTAGTCTGGACTAGTTTAAGCAGGCACACACACACACACACACACACACGCGCGCGCGCACACACGCACACACGCATGCACACACATATGGACGTCGCTAAGTGCAATAATCTTGGACGCGACGTTAACCCCATTTTACTTCCCCTCACCAGACCTTAGAACCCAGCCACTGTCTGGGCGAACCAGGGTTCGAACCTATGAATAGGCCACTCATGCCCCATGGTATAAAACATTACTGCAGCATACCGCCATCGTTTGTATGATATGTACGGGGTGTCATAGAAACATACATATCATAGTGCCGAACATAGACAGTATGTACAATACTTTCGCATACTTCAAATAGGTTTATTAGGAGGATGCATATACAAGTAGTAGAGTATTGAGCGGTGGAGGTCCACATTGGAGCGTATACATATTTTGAGCCTTCCGTATCTTCCTACTGTGCTGAGTGAGTGAGTGAGTATGGTTTTACGCCGCTTTTAGCAATATTCCAGCAATATCACGGCGGGGGACACCACAAATGGGCTTCACACATTGTACCCATGTCGGGAATCGAACCCAGGTCTTCGGCGTGACGAGCGAACGCTTTAGCCACTAGGCTACCCGAACGCCCCCTACTGTGCTGAATAGGTTACACATTTTAATGTATACTTGTAATAGCAGAGTGAGAGTCTCATCAAGACTCATCTCCAATGCCGTTCGGTTTGAGTGAGTGAGTATGGTTTTACGCCGCTTTTAGCAATATTCCAGCAATATCACGGCGGGGGACACCAGAAATGGGTTTCACACATTGTACCCATGTCGGAAATTGAACCCGGGTCTTCGGCGTGACGAGCGAACGCTTTATCCACTGGGCTACCCGATCGCCCCTCCGTTCGGTTTGACGCATTAGTGATAAATATGATGTCCAATGCATGTCCCTATTTTGACTTGTACCAATTTTCTCCGTGCCACAGGTTGGGCAGGATACGCTGACCTTTTCGTGAACACCCGGTATCATCACCATTAGGTAGGGATTCATAAACACATGCCCATCACATAGTAAATTTCAATAAAGTACGCCATTGACAAAAGATAAGGTTCTAAAGATAAACTGTTTTTTAATAAATTTATATGTGACTCTTTTGGATGATTTGTTTGTACCAGTACCGTTTCGGTTTCATTAAGGAAGAGAAAGATGGAGACAGAAGCTCGACTGTTTTTATAATAAGGCGAGTAGAATGACAAAATCGAAACAACCAGTCATTACCGCTGATGTTACATGATTGCTTGTGACAAACGTACGACTTTTTTCTGGCCATGGAGTATGAAGATCATACATTAACATATCTTAGTTACATGGAAGCAAGGCATATTATGTACAACTGCATGTATTATTTATGATTGAACAAAACATAGATAATTTGTTTAACACACTTATTTGTGTAATATTTGTGAGTGAGTATGGTTTTTAGCCGCTTTTAGCAACATTCCAGCAATATAACGGCGGGGGACACCAGAAAGGGGCTTCACACATTGTACCCATGGCGGGAATCGAACCCGGGTCTTCGGCGTGACGAGCGAACGCTTCAACCACTAGGCTACCCGACCGCTCCTTTGTATACTATTAACAACCTGTGGAATTTTAACACATTTCGGTTATTTTGACAACATCTAGCTAACAAATCGGTTCCTTCGATTTTTAACATGATGATAATGCACAAATGCATGAAATTCATTACCATCATCGCTACTATCACATAAACTACTTTTCCTGTCAATCAAGGTACTTGGCTCCAAAACCCACTTCAACTGGTAGCCTATGACATGAGATTCTTAATTGAATTAGTGAGAGCTATTAGGTTTTACATAATTTATTAAAATATTGTTCAAACTACAAATTCGGATTTTAATTTTCCATATGTGACAGTTTTGGATGATTCAAACGTTTCAGATGACCATATTTGTAAGTACTGATCGTGTAATTTATTTGACAGATTATATTTAAGTGAATGGACGGAGTTCAAACAATGCTAATGGCTTAATGCCATATTTACTACGTGGCGAGATATCTCGAAGAATTCATTAAATGTTACTACAGGGTTGGAAGTAGAGGATATGTCAAGGCAATTATGAATATAAATGTAATATCACATATGAACGGATTTCTGTCCAGTGAAAGCTGTTGTAAGATTATTTACAATAAATAATATATTTGAAAACAATTAGTATCACTGGGACATTTCTCACTGCTGAATACTACTCAAAAGAAATTTAAGATTATTATAATGTGAGTATGTTAATCTGTCATGACAGCTTCCTGGGAATTACTTCAGAGGACTTGCATTTCTTCCAGTCTTATGTCTTTACGGCGTCCAGTAACGTCAAATCGTAAACACGTTTCCTGATTTAAAAGCCCAAGTCGTAAGAAGAAATAATTTCCGTGTACAATTATCTGTTAACATGATTATTCAAGAAGTCAAAATGTTCCAGAGTAGTTCAAGTGATACGAGTGAATGCGTCTAGTACCCCAGGTGCATCTTTTATTCCGCATGACCTTTGCCGCCAGTCCATCCAAGAGCCATTGTGTACCTAACGAAGCCAAAGAAAACACTTGAAGAGTTACCATCACTTCCTTTTGTCGCCCGCTTCCTTCCAGCCAATCAAATTTAACACGGTGGCATCTTGTCGAAGATCGATGGCCTAGTCTTTCCAGACACGAAGGGTAGGTTCACCAAAACTGTGAATTCCTTGCGTAAACCAAGCTACTGGAGATGCAACCAACATATTAAACTACAAACCATTCTTGCGCATGTTTATGAGAATCCAGAAGAATATATAACATGTGGTTTTGAAAGGTCCCGTATTGTTTGTGTCGATATTAAGTACCCGATTCTATTGTAATGCTGTGGATATGATAAATTCATGAGAAGCTTTACATCCAGATCGATCTCAAAATCATTGTGTTTCCGTATCCATGTATATAGTCTAGCGGGTAGAAAATCGATTTCAGGACAAACACGGTGACAGAGACGGCAGGCACTGCTGGGCCGTGTGTTCAGAACCACGTTTGCTTTTTACTGTCCCATAAACAGTGGATTTGAAGATCAGTGGAGACTATTAAGGTAAAGTTTGAAATTTATGTTGATTATTGTGTTCATGTCGATATTGTGGGTCGGTCAGCTACACGCGTGAGTGTATATAGAAAACGGTTTGACATTGGAAGCTATGTCACCGCAAGTGGATACCCGCAGTAAGTTATCCTTGTTTCTTCCACTGTGTTATGTAGCACCGTTTTCACGTCGTGAGCGTACATCTGTTTTCTTCATCACAAACGTTGCTTTTCCTGTTGTTGTGGACACCTTCTGAAGTCTGGGTTTTGGGCAGGTTTTATATACATCTTTCAAAAATACGAATAATGACGCCATCTATCACTTCGACACGAGGAACGGTGTGGTATTTCAGTGGATAAAGCTTTCGCTTGTCGCGCCAAAGTCTCTGGTTCCACTTCAGACATATGAAGCCAGTCTTGGTGTTGACCGCCGTGTTGTCACCAATGACATTTTGAAATCTCATGGACCGCCTCCGTGGTCTTGTGGTAGAGCGTCCGCCCGGAGAACGGAAGGTCCGGGGTTCGATCCCCGTCCGCGTCATACCAAAAGACGTTAAAAGATGGTACTTGTTGTTACCCTGTCTGGCGCTCGGCATTTAAGGGCTAAAACAAGGACTGGTCAGCTCGGAGTCAGTATACTGTGTCTGAGTGGGGTATTCATGTTAAACTGCGACATGGTATCTCGGTGGGCTAGCTCTATAAATCGGCATCAGTCCGGACTAGTACAAGCAGCCACACAAACACACACACGTACATGCACGTCGCGATATAAGTGCAATAATCTTGGACGCGTCGTTAAACCCCATTTCACCTCACCACACCTTGAAATGTCAAGCAGTACAGTGTAGATGTCATTATGCACTTGTTTTGTTGCAGAGTATCTGAAGCTATGTTGACATATGATGCAATTTGAAAGATAAAAGTCCTTGAATATAATTTTACAGTGGAATCAAAGATTCCAGAAACACGTTGCTCTTACATGTAATCACGCGTGGGAGAATTTGGTTAAACACGCTTTGCATTTCTTCAGGTTATGTGTGAGCAAGCTGCGACAGGTCACGCAGGTCCGGAACGTTATCTCACTGTTGTGAAAGCAACAGATATGAGATCTACGGTCGACAACACTCTGCATTGCGAAATGCTGTTCACTTGAACACTTCTTTGGCCAGAGTATTATATCTCCATTATATTACTATAGGACCAATTTGCAACTATACTTTCATTCGTAACTGTCGTCAAGGAGTGGTTGGATAACCTCGTGGTTAAAGCGTTGGCTCGTTACGCCTAAGACCCCGGTTCGATTCCTCACATGGGTACAATGTGTGAGACCCTTTTTCCGTTATCCTCCGCCGTGATATTGCTGGAATATTGCTAAAACGGCGTAAAACGACAACACTCACTCACTCATTAACGTAACTGTCGTCACTAATTCCACCTTGCCTATAATTGTAATAAATTTGGACATGATTTCTCCCGCTCCTCAGAGCTATCTGACAGGATAGCTAAGTTTAGCCTAGTGCCATCCGAATTCGGCTAAAATACGAACTGTGGCAACGAATGAGTAAAAGGCACTGATCGTAACAGAGTGGAGATGCAATGGTGCATTGAAAATCGAGAATAGGACCCATAATTATCTAAACTGGAGCATCGGTGGTTTCTAAGGCGCCGTAATTCGCTTTGCAGAGTTGCGTCCCTTAGACGTGTCAGGATCGTATAATCGCGGGTTCGAATAACCGATTTGCCCTGATGATGTTTCCACGTTGTTCGGGAGATCATTTTTGTCATGTAAGTGACTCAAATACTTATTGTGATATTGTTCACAGGGACACAGATTACATCGTATGCTCATAGACATGAATGAAAGCCAGATTTAATACCCACGTATGTGTTATGTTACTTTTTGTCAACCTGAACGTTTTCTCATAGGCTGCGATCCGACGACAGTACACATATTGATCATGTATTCATTGGCCCTCGGTATCGAACGAAATGAAACAAATACTACGTGAAGTTTGTTTGTAAATTTCACTTCTCCATGCATATTGTCATTCGCCGCCTGTTGGGGAACCACCTTGTCCCTACTGCGTTAACTGTGTCGAGGGTTTACCGCGTGGCATGCCTCCTGTCTTGAAATTAATTGTCAACAAGAATTAGTTTAATTCATGCTTTTAAGATTTGAAGGACAATCCGGAAATGTTTCTTTTCACGTTGAGGCTATTCAGAATAATTATAACATTCATAATTACCTTTATGAGTTTATAACATGCATCGACTGAACTCCGAATGTAAGACATATTAAAGAGTGATTTATTCCAAAATCTAAATACAAAGGTCAACTCCTATTTCATTATCGATTTAGTATATATTGATATTTCGCATTAAAATAGGTTTCGTTATTAAGTAAAAACTATATTTAAAAGTTTAGACGAATTTAAGACTCAGTTATGTAGAGGTGTCGCCGAGTCCGCACAAAATGAATGTACTGGATTCACTGGAACCCGTCATCATTTCCAAAATAATTATTTTTTCGTTTGCTGAGTTTTTAAATTTAAGCTGGGCTGGTCGCATTAATTTCATAATGTTGAAAAGCGTATCAGTTTTGTGACGCATGAACTTTGTGAAATGCTGTCCATGCATGTATTAATGCTCAGGTTAGTTGAACATAAAAGAAATGGTTGAGGAACTTGAACTTCTTGTTAATGAAGTACCTATGCCTGGTCGATGGCCACATACATGCCTTAAGTTTATCGTTTAGATTTGTAACGTGTGATACCACCATAATAGCAGTTCGTTTTCTACAAATATTGAAGCATGACTTTCCGTCCAACTTTCTTCAAGGTTGAGTCTTGATGTTAGTTTAGACTCGCCCCTCCTCTTAAAACAAACATTAACAAGATCAGGTCAATGAAAAGATCAATCCACGCCACTTTTATGTTCCTCGTTAACTTGTAAAGTGAAGTAGTGTTTGAGTCACCAATCAATGGTCTGTAGTCTGTATTCCTGGAAGTGCCGTTCAACCAACAAGTCTTTACAATAAATGTGTACGACCAACCCGCTCCTCAAAACTTAAACGCAGTAACCCCAAGATCTAGAAACCACTACACATTAGTTTATGAAAAAATAAAATCAATTGTTTGTATGTTGCGTACTGTTAAAGGCCTGACGCTGGCTATTTTTCAAATGCAACAACACTCGCACGGCATCCTCTAATCATTCTGAGGGCGTGATGAAAATGTTAAATGTAAAATTCTTTGGAATAGCCCCGTAGACAGCCTCAGACCTCTCCAAGCCAACAAACCTGATCTTGAAATTTTTTTTATGAATCCAATCAAATCATATACATCATTGAATGTCTCTTTTGACACGAACGTGATTGACAAGAATCAGGAAATACATGTTAAATATGCGGATCTCGCTCACGAAATGTCACGCTTGCATCCCAAGTACCAAGTTGTCAACATACTCAACCCTCTGAATACCTGCCATTATGAAGATTGATGCACTGGTAACCGTTAGTACTTTTATACTATGAATACTAAGAACAATGTTTTGTTATTAAATTAACTTCGTTATCATTACCCGTATACAATGGTATGTGATCAAAGAAATAAAACCAAAAGTAGTAAATCCTATTGAATAAAAAAACAATAGGCAAAGAAGCAAGTTATATACAATCCTTAGGAACATAAGAAAAGGATTACTTAATTGTGAGATAGTTACATTAATCAGCTTCAAAGAAGAAGTCTGTATGAAATAACAAGAGCTAATTAAGCTCAAACCAAACCTTTTTTTTGTCAATAGGGGTGTAGGTTGTTTAAAATAATCTGTGGTAGACCAAATAGGAAAGGACATTTCTGTTTCTTTAGGACATATGGGACGTAGGCCAAATGGGACGTAGGCCAATAGGGGATGCACCATTGCTCTCGGTGCCTTATGTTTGCTACCTATAATCTGTTATCTGACATTAGGAGAGTACCCAGCCATTCGCTGTCTGGGGTGCGTGTAGAGGGAAAGTGCCTTGAGGATAACCAGACTGTGATAGGATCACTCACACCCTTTTTGCATTTATTTATTTTAATCTGTATATAATAATCATAACGATGATAATGATTATGCTTATAATGATAATGAAATACTCTTTAAAGGGTATCATCTTTCAACGTCTTTTGGAATTTTGCGGATCGAATCACCGACATTCTGCTCTCTTGGCAGACGCTCTATCCGCTGGACCACACAGGCTTTGCTCAACTGAGAAACAAAGGTAGTCGATGTGCAGTCTATTCTCAATGCACACATAATACCCACAAGGCTACCCAGTGTGTTAACTTAACAATTACGCATATGTATAATTAATAGTATGCAACTTTTAAAAATATGTTTACCACGTATGAAAATACGTGTAATCCAAAGAAAAACATAATATTGTGCTAATATTGAGCAAATATTAATTAAGAATTGACCTTCACTTTGTGTGAGTTCATTGGAGTATAAACCTCCAGAGAATGAGAACTGTACGAACGTCGGAGCTTGCGACCTCACACAATGTGAAAGTCAATTCTTATAATTTATTTAACACCTCAAAAGATGTAGGCCAAGATCTGATCACAATTTTATTTAGAAGGTGTGACTTCATGTTTACACTGACAGCCAAACAACAACCAGCTATTTTGCGGAATAAAATAGTTCCTCAAAAGGAGAGGTGACATGAGCGTATGGATGGACAACTAGCTCTTCAGAAACATCTTACACACATGTGTTCAAATCATATCCTCATTAGATGAGAAAGGTCTGTAAAGAACTACCTCAGTAAGTCAGTCACAATGACAGCGCGCCGTAATACATTTACATCAAGTACAAGACACGATAAACGTGACGGGAGACATTACCGAAGCTGTTAATGAACCGTGGCGGTTACATGTGTTAGTCATCATTGATCAACTGGCCAATCATTGAAAGGTGATTAAAGATGCGTCAAACAGACACTAGGATAAATTCGTAGATTGCTGGAGACGGTCCCTGTCAGCCTAGACACGGATCGAGTCGACACTACGATAGTTTGGATGTGCATTTCTTCGTATGTTCATTAGGATGGGCCATAGCGAGGATGTTCGTGAACAATCATGCAGTCAAGCTCTCTGACTTTTCTCAATGTATACTGAAACGCTGAGACCAAGATTAAAGGTTCTGAAAGATCAGAAATAACGCTTATGTATGTTTTCGTTTTCCACAGGAATGTGGAAGTAGTCCGTCAGTGTTAACGTCATTTCAAGAACACTGTCTTGTCAAAATGTCAAAGTGTGTCGTTCATACACTTATGAACGTCAATTTCGCGGTCATGTGACGGACCTCTCGTCCAATGGAAAAGCCGTATATCGTCAACTTCAAATTAAAAAAATATTTTATGTTGTGTGGCGACATTCAAATGTGACTTCTTGTAGTAATATGACGTCAGACAACATGATAACACTGTTATATTTATAAACCGATGTTATTTCCACTACCACTTGCTTTAGTGCGCGACCTGTCGTACCACGTGACTAGGTAACTGCTTAAATAGCGGCCATTATCAACAATCACTTTGCACACGCACCCGCCGAGGATTTGCAATATCACTCAAATGCTCGGAGAAATTAATAGGATGATAGACAGACTGTTTGCTTTATTGCGCAAGGCAATAATGATAGTTGGTTTAACAGGAATGCAATGGCTACTGCAAGCCACGCAAATGCGATGACACACTATTGATCAAAATTACATACGCGCATTCGTTGTTATCCCTTTAACACATAAGTGGTACGCTTCGACAAACTTGGGCTTCTCTCAACCGCACTCGCGAACTCACTCTTCCAAACACATGGTCTAAGAAAGATGTGTTGAGCATGCGCGTGTCCTGTGTTGAGTGTTTGTTGACGGGTGCACGTGGGGCATGCGGAGGTCATTTCCGAATTTGACACATCGGTGACAAAATTGATGTCCGATGCTAATCCCTGTTTCGGTATGTACCGATTGTTTCAGGTGAACATATCACTTGCCTTTGCATGTGTTTGTGATGTACTACCGCTGGAGCGGGATACGCTAACGTTTGCGCGAACATCTGGTATCATCACTGTTAGATAGTGAATCATAATAATAAAAGTGACAAAATCATTTCAATAGCCACAAAATCCACAGGAATTCTCAGCCACATGCTTTTGATACAGCCTGGATGAGTGAGTTGGGTTTAACAGTATTCCAGTTATATCGCAGCGTGTCAGCTAAATGTGGAAGGAAAGCCCGAAGTGATGCAGGTCTCAGACGTTTACCACTCAGACGTTTACCCACGGGTATGGTGCTGACAAACCTAGAAACATAATCGGGGCGAACCGGGATTCGAACCAACAGTCATAGGTTTCTGGCGTGCCCAAGGGACGCAACTCTGCACATCGAATCGCGGCGCCTTAGACGACTGGGCTACTCGTGCCCCTAAATACCATTAGGTACCCACAGTATTCCTAAAGCACATGTTAGCACCAAATACTATTGTTCATCTAATAACAACTGAACTGTGTTCCACTTCTCTATAATAATAAAGCGACAAAACTCTTTCCACATCCAAAAGAAATCTCTGCTTAAAGCAGAGTCCAGTGTAGTCCAAGGGAGCGTATCCTGCCCCATCGTTCGCAACCGTCACAAACACATGCAAAGGCAAGTCAATTGTTCACCTTAAACAACACGGGAACATATGGTACGAGTCAAAAAAGGTAATTGCATCTAACATCATTTTTGTCACTGATGCGTCAAATCTTGAAATATCCTTCACATAAAACTTTTTGAAAGCTTGACTTTGGCCTTTAAAGTTCTAACCTTGATCAAGCAACTTTTTGAACAACTCCGCAAATGTTCAGTAGGTGTATTTCTTTGTATGAGCGTGAATTGTGTTTTATGCCACTTTAAGCAGTATTCAAGTCTTATCACGCCGAGGGGACATTGTTCCCATGTGTCCTTCCTCGCGAATTGGGAATTCTGGAACCTCTTGACTACCCCACAACCCATAAAGGACCACCTCCGTGGTCTAGTGACAGCGCGTCAGCCCTGAGAGCGTAAGGTCGGTTCGATCCCAGACCGAGTGATACCAAAATACATTAACAAATCACAGTTAATGGTACCTGCTGTTACCCTGGTAACAACGCTATGAATTAAGAGGACACAATAAGGACTTTGTGTGTTTGTGTGTGTGGTGGTGGAAGGGGCTGGGACTATACTACTGTCGTTAGTCCGGCCTAGTGCTAACACCTACGAACGAACGGACGCTAAACCCCATTTCACCTCACCACCACCGTCTATAATTGGTGTGTGTCGGAATCCCGATGGAGCAATGCTTAAGACACCTCAAAATAATTGGCGGTATGTACACTCATGGAGAAACATAACACGACAGAATTTCTTCTTTCACTTAATAGTACACAAATATTGATACATTTCTAAAGGTATTGTCAAAGGTTTCCATGGAAGCCTCCACAGTCGATAGGACCGGACGTCAGTTGATAGATTTGTCAGTCCGAGGAGGCCCGAGGCATTAATTATGCGTGATGTGGATAAGATTAACTAATTACACTCTTAATAATCGAAATACGAAGAGACGTTTTTATATGATCAAAACTTTTAATTGGAAATGAATAGATTATTGTGTTTACCTACCCCCGATGTTTAAAAACAGAACAGGTTTGTTCGTGAATAAAAGTAGGTGACATCGATTGTGTTACTTTTTACCATTGCCACATCTTGAAAAACATATAAAAGCTGAACAGGGTTGGTGACACAATCCTACATATAGCACCTGGTGACACAATCCTACATAGCACCTGGTGACACAATCCTACATAGCACCTGGTGACATGATCCTACATAGCACCTGGTGACACAATCCTACATATAGCACCTGGTGACACAATCCTACATAGCACCTGGTGACATGATCCTACACATCACCTGGTGACACAATCCTACATATAACCTGGTGACTTGATCCTACATAGCACCTGGTGACACAATCCTACATATAGCACCTGGTGACATGATCCTACACATCACCTGGTGACACAATCCTACATATCACCTGGTGACTTGATCCTACATAGCACCTGGTGACACAATCCTACATATAGCACCTGGTGACATGATCCTACATATAGCACCCGGTGACACAATCCTACATATCACCTGGTGACACAATCCTACATATAGCACCCGGTGACATGATCCCACATATCACCTGGTGACACAATCCTACATATCACCTGGTGACACAATCCTACATATCACCTGGTGACACAATCCTACATATCACCTGGTGACTTGATCCTACATAGCACCTGGTGACACAATCCTACATATAGCACCCGGTGACATGATCCCACATATCACCTGGTGACACAATCCTACATAGCACCTGGTGACACAATCCTACATATCACCTGGTGACACAATCCTACATATCACCTGGTGACTTGATCCTACATAGCACCTGGTGACACAATCCTACATATCACCTGGTGACTTGATCCTACATAGCACCTGGTGACACAATCCTACATATCACCTGGTGACACAATCCTACATATCACCTGGTGACACAATCCTACATATCACCTGGTGACTTGATCCTACATAGCACCTGGTGACACAATCCTACACATCACCTGGTGACACAATCCTACATATCACCTGGTGACACAATCCTACATATCACCTGGTGACACAATCCTACATATCACCTGGTGACACAATCCTACACATCACCTGGTGACACAATCCTACACATAGCACCTGGTGACACAATCCTACATATCACCTGGTGACACAATCCTACATATCACCTGGTGACTTGATCCTACATAGCACCTGGTGACACAATCCTACACATCACCTGGTGACACAATCCTACATATCACCTGGTGACTTGATCCTACATAGCACCTGGTGACACAATCCTACATATAGCACCTGGTGACATGATCCTACATAGCACCTGGTGACACAATCCTACATATCACCTGGTGACACAATCCTACATATCACCTGGTGACACAATCCTACATATCACCTGGTGACACAATCCTACATAGCACCTGGTGACACAATCCTACATATCACCTGGTGACACAATCCTACAAAGCACCTGGTGACACAATCCTACATATCACCTAGTGACACAATCCTACATATCACCTGGTGACATGATCCTACACATCACCTGGTGACACAATCCTACATATAGCACCTGGTGACACAATCCTACATATCACCTGGTGACATGATCCTACGTAGCACCTGGTGACACAATCCTACAGCGCCTGGCAACATGATCCAGCGACATATGTGATGTATACGACTGTGCCGATCCTTGTTTCGACATGATCCCATTGGCGAGTTGCCAATTCTGTTAGCTAATGGCTTACGATAATTGTATCTCTTTTGAGTCAGAATTTCATCATACAGAACAAAATTAAGTATCTGTGGTTTTCCAATTCAGTATGCATGATCTGAATGTTAATGTCGTTTTCGGTTGGGTTTATATTTTACGCTATTTTCATATTATTTCGACAGTCAGAGTCCCTCTGATCACAGACATACATTGTACTGGTAGGGGTGTCACGACAAAATCGAAATATTGATATATTGCTATTGATAAGCACTTAAAGTCAATAAGTCGATTTTTAAATCAGTTTCCGATCAAAAGTATCGATTTCAGTTAGGAATATCGATAGTTTCGATTGTATTTACCATACCATGCGATTGAGTCACCGAAACACGCTCGCAAACGCAGCCAAGTGGGGATTAGAGTTAACTGCCCTTGATTCTTGGCACCCTGTCTTTCTTAAAGTAAAAGGCGGAGGGTGACAGTCAAGTGGAGGTTGTGACAAACTTGGGTGGAAAATCGAGTATTTGGAAGTCTTATGGGTATCACATTCAAAGGAAAGTTCAGTTCAAAGGTATAATTCAACTCTAAAATCCATCTAAAATGAAAACTGAAACTATCGATATTTATCGCAATAGTTGCTTTCAATATGAATATTTATCGCAATAGTTGCTTTCAAAATCAATAGTTATCGCAATAGTTGCTTTCAATATCAATAGTTATCCCAAAAGTGATATCTATACCAATAGTCACCTCTACGTACTGGTACACACTTTTTATGAAATCTTCGAGTACAGGTATAGTGCTGAGTGATGCTTGGAAATACAATCTCGTGTCGCTTCATTGGTTTGTTTCATTTGATAGAGAATGAATATTGTGATACTGGGACGGGTTTTTTTTAAAATCTAGTCATAGCGACATACTTTATCCACACACATTAATGCAAAACGGTTTATTTTCTAGCTGTCCAAACTGAGTATTTCCCATTTGTATATACAAGCGTGTTCCATATTCATAAGACATCTTGGATGAAAGCAGAATCGATTGTACGACTCTGACTATATCATGAGCATGTGTCAGTGAATAGTGATGTTATTAGGCGTGAGAGTATCCTGCCCCATCCATGGCCCCCGTCACAATCACCCGCAAACATAGAGAATTGCATCGGATGTCATCTGATATCATATTTATCACTGATGATATTTGGAAAATTCCTCCACATGTCTAGCATACAACGTTTCGAAAGCTTTACTGACGCCCTGAGTGTTGAAACATTGGCGAAACAACTTTTGAGCATGAGTCGTATGACGCACTTTGAAATCTTCGTAGAAAGTGCATGCTGGATTGTTCAGTTGGCAGACGCGTGACATCATGCACCGTTAATGTAAAAGAAACTTAGGATCAATAATATTTTAACGAGCATCAAATGTTTCTTTAAACACACCCCACAGTTCAAAATATGTTTATAGCGTCTCTATAGCATAATTTCCCTTCAAAACAAAGGCACAAAAAGCCATCCTCACTTGTGTTGATGGAGGAGCGGCAGGTGAGAGCAGTTTCCCATGGCTGAAGCAGAGTTTGTTATTTCGTACAACAAATTACTCGTCTTTGAAGGCATTTTATGGCAATCAAAATTCCAAATAGATATTCAGCTTATTTTCATATATTGATTCCATATATTAATGTCTTGAAATCAATACTGGTGAAATATGAGTCCTTGGTACTTTACTCGCTCAGGAGCATTTATTATTCAAAATATGAACATTCCTGGGAATACCTTAGTAAAACGCATGAGGTCCTATTTCGCGATTCCTTCAAGAGATTCCATCATGTGCTGTAGCTCCATCAAGCACGAACATCCCCATCAGACATAACCCTCATAAGAAAAAATCAATACTGCAAATTGTCTATAGTTGTCATAGTAACGTCATGCTTTGTGAGGTTTACCATTCTTTTATCAGATTAGGTTTCAACGCTTGCATGCTTATAAAACGATTTAATCTTTGATAATGATTTCCTGTGATTCGTGATTGTAGGTTACTGGCTATGTTCGAATATAGACGGCGAGATATGAACATATCACCTGAAGTATTGACATACATATTTACAGGTCCATTATATTTTCAGTAAGCAACCTTGTTATTAGAAACATATTGTTATGAATAATAATGTATCGACTGATAATCGATCCGAATATGCATACCTGTGCAAAACTCGTTACAATGATTTATAATAGAGGTTTTAATTATATTCAAATTGAGCATACGATCATCTTGAATTAGTTGACGAATTGAATAATGCCTCACCGAACTGAACAAATGCTTTATCCACAAACAAACATCAGAGGCGTTCAAATTGGTATTATAATTGCTATTCAGTGTTATGTTGCAATGAATAATGTATTTCTGTAGAAACTTATTAGTTGGCTTCTGTCAAAGGAAGCAAAAACTCATAAGAAGAGGGTATTATTATGAACATGAGACGGATCATTTGCGATCGATAACAAAGTAATAACGTTACGAGTTTGGTTATCGGGGAATATTTGAAATCCTCGCCTGTGCAAGCAGTATATTATGTCCAAATCCACTACAAATGTGTTTATAATGGAACTACACACACGTTTTGTCTGACCAAAGCTGTATTTATTGCATGTCCTGCCTAGACTTCTCCATCCTTATCTTTTACACAAATATTTTTTAAATGTAAAGCCAGCATGTCGCGCCAACATGGCAGCACCTATAAAACCTATAACACAGAGACACAGGTTTTGTGTTAGTTGTTTATCCCCGTGCTCAGCAATGTTCCAGCTGAATGACGGGGGCTTTACATGATCGAGTCTATACCACGGCAACGACCCATGCCTTAAGCTCAGCATTAAGGGAACAGAATAAGAACTGGTCTGCTCAGAGTGTCTTAGTGGGGCGTCCATGTTAAACTGCGGTTTCTCATTGGACTTGCACTATTAAACTGTCATTAATAGTAATGCACACACAAACACACACAAACACACGGGGCAGTTGTGTGATTACATTACTTCACAGTAACACTTTGCCAACCTCAGAGTAGAAATGGACATAACATCGTGTATTATGCCTACGATCTCATTTGAAGAAACGCCAGTTGCTGCTTTCAACACAAAAGGTGCCTCAATGTACCTGCTATTGTTTCAAAACAAAAAGCCTTCATCCGCGTCATCAACGAGGCTCCCAGGTTGTTTGTTAAAAAAAGAAATTCTTACTGTTCTTTCTGTTCCAATTACATACATATTGTTTAGAAATGTCGAGAGAAAACTGGTGTAATCAAGTGCACCTATATACCCTATACCTCGCCAGGCAATACAGATTAATTCCAATATATATTCCACTGTGAAGCGTTTATTGACCAAAGAATTAGACATTGTTGATACAAATACCTCAACTGTCCATACATGTCGAATCGGAAACGCATTTTGTGTAGTCTAACATTAAATATTGACAGCAACGTAATCGGTTCCTAACAGTGTTAAACATAAGGTTAAAGTTAGTCATTTACTCTGTTCCGTCACTCGATTCATTGTTCATATTTTATGTGTCAACCATTGTGTCGTTGCTCACGGTTATCACTGACGCTGGTTTTAAGAGAAAATAAGAATCCGAGACGCCTAAATTTGCTTAGTTTGTGTCACTTGACGTGCAAATAAAATCGACTGTTGATGTTACGCCAGAAGGGAGACAACCACGAGTTCTACTATGATAAGACGAATAATGTCAATAAAGGCAACAAAACCGCTTCCATATTCACACGAAACATCCGTTGTAGGATTCTGACTATTTCATGAGCATGTGTCTATGAATAATTATCCAACAGTGATGACAATAGGTGCTCACGAATAGGTGAGCGTATCCTGCCCCAACGGTTGCAACCGTCACAAAAACATGAATAGGCAAGTCAATTGTTCACCTGACAAAACCAACAGGAACATATGGTATAAGTCAAATTAGGGAATTGTGTGGGACACTATTTTTGTCACTGGTGATACAAATTTGGAAATGTCCTCCACATGAAGCTTGTTTGAAACTTTTGGGTCGCAAGGCCTCTTTAAACTCTTGGCAGAAAGAGCATGCTCGAGTATACCTCAAAAGCCAGGTTATGTGTGCTATCGCTGGTACTGCTGCGTTTGTCGATGCAGACATATGAAGCAACCTCCTCATAAACAATGTTGTTGTGAAATTTACGATAGAGGCTCTCAATTTCAATCGTAAACATCCACGTATTGTCTCTTGTAAATAGACCCTAGTAAACAGCAAATCCCATGTTGAAGCAAAAGCTAAAAGGATACTTTGAATAATTAACATGCTGTTTCATACTTCTTTCAAAATGTTTTGCCATTGAGTGTAAACCAAGAAGAGTTCAAGTAGAAGATAAACCTACAGTGTTTTGAAATTGGATGTAGTCCCTATGTAGTGTAGACACCTCTTATTTTAATTTGGAACCGAGCGCTTTAGTGCATTGCGAGAGAGCACCATTTCCAAAGAGCTCTTGTCGACATGGTATTATGGAGATAAACCTACTGTGTTTTGAAATTTGATATTGTCCCACTGAAGAGCAGATGCCTCTTAATTTACGTGGAACCGAGCGCGTTCAAATATATAAATACGAGGAATCTACTCTACTCTATTTCCATCCTACCACGTGAACACGAGTACTTTCTCTACACAGGGTACGAAATATCTTAGAACATTCCGAAAAGGGGTCATAGGTAGTTATAAATGTAATAAATGTTACTCAGGTTCAACATTAACATACCTACAGTCTTCACTAGTTAAAATATGTGTTCATACACAAAGCATTTCAAAAATAAGTTGACTAATAAGCCTCTTAACTAAGTCTAAAGACGTATGTTTTAATTTCATCGCAACCTGTTGTGCAATGTTTGGACTCACCAAGTCATTTCTTGAAAATCAGCTCGACAGTCAGACGAGCCGGCTACTTTGACACAGAGGATTGGATTTGACCAGTTAATTTCAAGATTTGTCACAGTTGTGACCCAGAAACAGTGGTTCATGTAATATTTGCTTAGTTGAGCATGTGCTGAAAAGAATTTAATTAAGTTTGATAAGTTGTTATGATCAAGTTCCTTGAGACTTCAGTGATGTCAGGACATTGTTTCCTTGGCCTTTAATTTTGTAATCTCATCATCAAAGCAGTCAGAGTTACGAAGGAGAACGTCATACCCTCGCAAAAACATCCGATATCACAGTACCATATTTCCTCTATTAGTCGCTAAGCGCGCTGTTAATTTTGCGAGAGTCGTTGCTCTGGCGAGTATTAGTGACAATGCGTGTATTAAGGATCCTGCGTGTTATAGAGGAAATACTAAACGTTTTACAGTTCCTATGGGTGATCGATCGGCGGCCATTTTTTATGAATCAATATGTAGGCTATCGACGTATTCTTATGCACGTTTTTGTGTGAAAAGGCTTAAAATATTAAAAGAGGTTTCTTTAGCAAAAAGGAAACGTATTTTCAACCAATCAGAATAAATCATTCTTCAATGCCATGGTAGAATGTCTCTCAACTGTCTCTATTCACTTTGATTTTACTTCTCAGCCAAAGGAAAGTATTAAGGAAGTCAGTAATGTTTAATTATATGGACGGACAGGCAAATGCTTTTATACATATCACGTTACTCTGTCGGTATAATTAGCAAATAGACCAGGCCAGGCGACGATTGTGAAAAGGATTCGAATGTTATATCGACGGTGAATCTGGTTGTCTCACTCGGCTCTCTACTCCAAGTCACCACCCATGAGTGTTTTGTGTAAATTGTGTGAATGGCAGGTGCTATCGTTATGGCAGGAGATGCTTACCCTTTTCGCGAAGGTTGGTGTCATGTCTGATTTTCAGTGATCCATTCTCATAATTTTCAACGCTATTTTGCCTTTATGGCACAACAGAATCTGTTTCATCAGATAATCCAGACTCCCTTGGCTCGACGTGTTATATTTATCTCACTTCATACCAAAGACAGAAGACTGCATATGTCAAAATAAAACAGAGAAACTATTTCAAATATGAACAAATTCACATACTAAGACTCTAACGACACCTTGTCATGTTAACCGAGTATGTGTCGTTTGATGATGCCCTAAGGATTGATCAACGCTGTTGGAATAAGATGACATTTAGTTGCTTCTTACGTCAAACCAAGGTTGCTGGTGACCTATATTCTTTCCCTGAATCAATTCCGCAATGTGTATTTTAGTGCAACCATGTCAAAAAATATTTAGAGACAAAGATGTTTAAGTTACAAAAAGATATCTCCATTGAGGATTCTCCTGTTGTTATTTTGGGAGTGAAGTAATTTGTTAGGAACACAGATTGATCAGTTGTTATGTTTGGAGCAGGACAGTGAAGCATCACGTACGTAAGTAGTGAGAAGAATCTGTTAACTCTTGTCATAACCGTTAAGATGGATTGAGCGCTTTGTATGTTCACGGTACTCTGGCGACACGACATTGACTACATTGTTATCAAGAATACTCGAAATCTAAGTACTTATTCAATGTACTTATCGTCGATATTTGTCTTTGTTATGTAAGTTGGCATGTGAAAACTTTTTAATGACCACCCATCCGTGGACGGATGATCATTATTATTTTCGAAAGTGAACCTGGTGATCTTCTTGGGTGGTTTAAAATTTAGCTCTATGGTTTCAACTGCAGATTATCTGTAACGAATTGGAACTTTTACTTAACCCTTTTCCGCATTGAAACTTTTTAGCTCATGCATTAATTCTCAGCACATGCATTACGAATGTAATGGCTACAACGATCAAATCGTACATAAAGCATTTGTAGTTCGAATAAATATGCATATGGGTCAGTTTAAATGCAGCGTTGATATCAAAGCACGAAATTAAAAATTCTCATGAATTACAAATGGACTTTATGCAGTATGTGTTGTATTTATTTGTGTTCATTTATTAATTTATATTAACGTTCAGGCTGTATTCCAAATCTGTTTACGGCATATTGTGTTATCTTGATGTATTCTAAGTCTGATAGATATTGGTTATAAATAATTATCCTTGTCCGCTCGCTGCCTCCCACATCATTTGTAACTATTTGGGCGTTATCCTTTACCTAAAATCAACATATATCCCAGGGGAACAGATGGCATGGGTGTCTAGAGCACAGACATTCGCAGTGCAGAGTTGTGTCTCTTAGCAGTTCCAGGATCCGCATTTAATTAGGATCATTGAAGTCAGTCAGCACAACAGACATGCTCATAAGTTTCACGAAATTAAACCAGGTGGGAAACGTACAATGGATCCTGCTTTTGGCGGACTTTTTTATAAATACGGAAAGAGTTTTGTCGCATTTATTTACTCACTCAATGTAATATGAAGAAGATATTCTTTGCGGCGTTAACGTTAACGCAGAATGAGCTTTCACACGAATGAAATGATGAAGTCTATCTAACAGTCCAGGGATGACCATGACTGGTTCATCACTTGCTCATTTTTTACACATCCATAATATCTGCATACTTGATTTAGGTTAAAACAGTGTTAACGCCAGAGAACAGCCAGTCTGGATTATCCGCCGACATAGATTACATTGTGGCAAAGGCAAAACAGTGATGAAAATTACATGAATGGTAAAGAAAAGGTTACAGTCGGTCTAAATATTATATCCTACCAATTAATCTGGTTATTGGTTATATATGGTTATATATATATATAACCAATAACCAGATTAATTGGTTATATATGGTTATATATATATATAACCAATAACCAGATTAATTGGTAGGATATAATAATTAGACCGACTGTAACCTTTTCTTTACCATTCATGTAATTTTCATCACTGTTTTGCCTTTGCCACAATGTAATCTATGTCGGCGGATAATCCAGACTGGCTGTTCTCTGGCGTTAACACTGTTTTAACCTATATATATGTCACAAGGCTGTTGTCAAATGTAACGTCAGCGCTGTGACTCCGTGCGCATTTAAATGCAAAAGTAAAAGTCTTTATGTTATCTCTATAGCGATTTGTTTCAGAAGCAGATATCTCAAAACTGTCTTGCGATGGTGTTCGTGTTTCATTTGACGGTACAGGGCCAACGGGTATTTCTGTCCTTTCATGTCGAGAAATATTCCAGTAGTGTCCGCCAATTCCCTTTCACTGATTTACCTGCCTGTACTAGAAGTGACGGAGACAAGTGGGACCGTCTCATTTGTTTCATATTTTGATTAATGCATAAAGATTCAGGGTGACAAAATATTCTCCATAAGACTGTATGACAAGAGGGGTGACTTCAACTTTCCAATAGTCAACTTTCCCTTTGTCGAGCACTATTCCAGCAGCTCCAGCCTTTGGTGTTCACATTTCACAACTTTTTAGATATCGAGCATGCTCTTTCCACGAAGATATCAAAGAGCGTCATAGAAATGTTTTATGGTAGACTTGTGTAAGTTATTTCCCTATTCGACAATCGACGACAACAATATTTCCAATGCAGTCACTATTTTGACTTATGCCACATGTTCAAGTGTTTTATTCTGGTGAACATTTGACTTGCCGTTGTATGTGTTTGTGACGGGGCAGGGTACGATCATCTTCTTCTGCGAACACCTGGTATTATCACTATTGAATGACCAACACATTCTTGTGATCTGGTTGGAACTGTACAAAGGACCTTACTGTTAGCACAGCTTTCCTACAATTATGAATAATGATTTGTTGCTTTTGTAAGCCATATAAAACCAGTTATTTCTAGTTAATTTATATTATGACATCTTTGGGCGTGTTTGACATTGATACTTCTTGTGGCTGTCATATTGACCACATGTATAAATTGTGACTTCATCGTAGATTATTTTAATACACTGATGTATGCCTTTATATTATTACTTACAAAGTGTCACTGTAACTATAGACATATTGGAAGTTTAACGACGAGGAATCTCAGTTCCAATGTTGTCTTGTACACAATGGATAAAATGCTTCCGTGGGGTACGTGGATTATTAGAATTTTGCTCAAAAAGTGCTAAACAAATCTCTAAGAAGTATGTAGCAGCAGATTGTAGATGACAATTTCAGTTTGTACACATCAGTGATCGAATTTATATCCTATGCAATTCCTTTTGTGACTTGTTTCATGTATTCCCGTGCCTTCGCATGTGCTCATGGCGCAGGATACGCTCACGTTTTCGCAAACACATGGAATCACGACTATTTGATGGCGATTCATAAACGCATACTGATGATGTAGTCGAAAATCGTACAATGGATTTAATATTATCAGTTCGTGTATATTGACGTTATTGGTCTTATCTAGTATGTGCAATCAATGTAGATTGAACTTTCGGCTTCGTCCCTTCTCACATGGCATCGACACACTAGTCTAGATTTTCATGAAGGTCGAGACTTAAACAACCGACAAATTAACAGAATTCATTTGCGTGTAACGTACATTGGCCAAACGTACATTTTGTATAAAGTAGATTCAATGTATACATTGTGAACAATTAAAACAATAGGTTATTTCGCACTACGGAATGTGATCGGTTATCAGACAATAGATGTATTTCCTAAGTCAGCAAGGCCCTTTGTCAAGAATGTAATTCATTTACCTGATTGTCAGGATGTCATTCATTTATCTGATTGTCAGGATGTAATTGATTTACCTGATTGTCAGGGTATAATTGATTTACCTGATTGTCAGGATGTAATTGATTTACCTGATTGTCAGGATGTAATTGATTTACCTGATTGTCAGGATGTAATTGATTTACCTGATTGTCAGGATGTAATTCATTTACCTGATTGTCATGATGTAATTCATTTACCTGATTGTCAGGATGTAATTCATTTACCTGATTACCTAAATAATGTAAATTGCTGAAGGTATGTGATATAGTGTCTCCTAGAATTCTGTAAGGGACTTACTGTGATTAATTGTAATGCAGGTATTGTATGTGTCCTTGTAAATCCAGACGGCGTTTCGTACTGAAGACTAACGCGATAGGTGTTTCATGCTAGAGTGGATGAGCCAAAACGAGACACAAGAAGTCATTATAACTCGACAGACCGACAACACTGGAAACGAACGGAGAACTTTGAAATAGATCAATTAACGAGTACCTCAATATCACTGTATCTCACGTACACAAACGTTAATAATTAATCAAGTTTGTATACCCGCCAAGATCAATATGCAAATAAATACCATGTCTTGGTAACCGCAAGTCTTAGTGAATAAAAGGATTGCTTACAATTATGTCGATTTTTGCTTCAGAGTTATTTTCATTTCTAGCAAATGCCATGTGTTTTGGCGTTAGTAGGATACCTGTGACCCATTTTCTATGCTAAAGATATCTGCTTACAGGACATGTGGTTTCTCATTGGTCAGGTAGAGCCTTTGACTGATGTTTTGTATACAACAGGAATTAATAATTACATGTGATGCATTTTTCAAGACGGGGTAAGCTAACAGTACAAATTTCTTATCCTTACTTAGTATAATGGATGCAAGCAGCAGCAATAATATCCATACCTTTGTCTCTCAGGGTAATGAAATATTTATTTTGACGAGGAAACCCAAACAGGTTCTGCTCTGAGCAAAACTGTTGAAAGGGCATCATTATTAATTCATACCTTTCCAGGCTCAAGTCAGGGACAAGACATCCTTACGCGGAGTGATATGCAGCTAGGATAACACGCGAGTTGTGGTAGTGTGTGTGGCCAGTTGCTGTGAGGTTTCCTTCGCGACTAGCCGCCATCTTTGATTTTGGAACATGTTGACGGCCAAGCTTTTGACAATGTGGGATACAGGAGGTTGGAACTTTAAGGTAAACGATTACGATTTGAAAATATGTGTTCTTTAACTAGTTGCACAATTCTCACAACTAGAAAAAAGAATAACAGTGGGAAACGCCACATGACACTTAAACTGTTTTCATAAATATTTAGTGAGTTATTATATTTTATCTGTATTTTTACCAAAAAATCAATAGATTTAGTTAGACAAAAACATGAATGTGTTATTGATCAATTTCAAGAGCAGGAAAACACATCTTGTCGAACGTCCTGTTCAACTTTTATGGCAACGTTCTTATCATTGTTATAAAAAATCTAGTTATGTCTAGTTGACGTTAAAGGATATTACTTGACGTACGGACAAGGCTAAGATGTTCGTCATGAACATGTGATGTAGTGGCGACATAGAGACTACTTACATTATATTTATATATTTATATGCAAATTAACAACTTGTCAAATATTTTTAAATACTTATCATCAAAGATAAAAAATGGCTTGTAGATATTTCCATATGGTGATGAAATAAGATGATTGATACTGAACAACATGATCTGAGAAACAGACGGAAGGAACATGGCAGTCAATGATTGGCCAGATTCTTACATAGGCCGCGACTCACAACTGTTCATGCCGGCAGTGGTGTCAGACTCTAGCGCCTCTTATGTAAGGGGCGACCGCCTCCGTGGTCTTGTGATAGAGCGTCCTCCCAGAGAGCGGAGGTTCCGGGGTTCGATCCACAGCCGCGTTATATCAAAAGACGTTAAAGGATTGTACTTGTTTGGATTGTTGTTAAATTGTCTGGGTCTCAGAATTAAGGGGCTGAAACAAGGACTGCTCGGCTCGGAGTCAGTATAATGTGTCTGAGTTGGATATTCATGTTAAATTGCGGCATGGTATGTCAGTGGTCTAGCACCATATACTCGGCATAAGTCTGGACTAGAACAAGCAGCTACACACAAAAACATGCATGCACGTTGCTATATATCGATAACAACTTAATTATACTGTCATGGCGACGTTTCGGTACACGTTGTCTTGTACCGTTGTCAAGCAAGGCTGAAGAATGAACATGACACAGAACATCTATCGTAGGTGGAGGGTTAACAGTAACAACAATTGCATAAGAGATTAACATGAGTAGGTTAAGTAAAATAACAGTAGGATGATACTGTCCACCATGTTGTTACAGTGTCATCCTTCTGTTATTACTTAACAGAGTCGTGTAAATCTCTAATGCAATTGTTGTTACTATTAATCCTCCACCCTCCATATACATTCTGTACCATGTTCATTATTCAGCCATGTTTGACAACGGTATAAGGATCAATACGGAAACATCTCCATTACAGTACAATAACAAAATTATTATCCATAAATTTTGTCTACTTTGTTATCCCTCAACTTCTAAGTAATGCCAGTCAAACGTTCAAAGAAAAGTTTTTGATGTATTTGTCTCCTGTTACATTAGGACTCTGATTATTAATTTGGCCAAAGGCCAATGTACATAAATTCAGCAGGATGTGTTTTACAGTGACATATGGGCACTTTAATTTTACTTTTGAACATTTCTTAACATAAGCATTATAACAGCCTCTCTCACACACTTGGCACATTTGATTAAAATACTCTTCCTGTTACCAGACCATATCATACTGAATTTACTCGCGTTAGGGTTATTTCAATAATACTTCATTAGTTATGGTATATTTTTTTATCTTAAAGCGGTGAGGGAGCAGTCGGGTAGCCTAGTGTTGGAAGCGTTCGCTCGTCGTGCCGAAAACGGGTCCGATTACCGACATGGGTACAATGTGTGAAACCATTTCTGGTGTCCCCGTCCGTGATATTGCTGGAATATTGCTAAAAGCGGCGTACAATCATACTCACTCACTCACTAAAGCAGTAAAATGAAGGTACACCAACTTATGTTGGTACTCATCTTCCAGTATTCAAAGCAGACAGTTTATACAGCCGATTACAACTAGCAATACCACTGCCTTACCGCGTTGTTCATCAATGGCAGTTCCCCAATTCTAAATATTAGACTTTATTGAAATTTTTTGTGTGTATATTCACGAACCGCTATTGTACATAAATAATACTCAGCTGCAAGAAGTGATTACTATTCTTGATGCAGACATAGTTTACTAGATTCACAAACTCTTGAACACCAGTCATATGGTTTAGAACCCTCTGATTTGTGTCTATAGTGGATAGAGCGTCAGGTTACTGTGTCTAGGTAGGGTATTCTTGTGAAACTGGTGTATGCACGTCGTTATGTAAGTGCAATTACTGTTACCGCGTCGTTAAACTATTTTACCTCACCATCTGATTCGTGTCATGCGACAGGAATATGAACATATACTCAACATCATCACAAAAGGGTCACCTAGGTATGTAGATATGTCTGAGTATGTTGACAAATACGTTTAAAAATTGAAGAATATGTTATTCATGTATGTGCCACAATAACTGAATGCTTTTTTGTCACTTGGATATTGGATAACTACAATTACTAACAAATGTGGTTACGATTGTATACTGAACAACAAAAGTTCCTGTGACATTGAATAAGATTTAATGCAAAGTTATGTTTTTTACCAAATCTGAAACAATTTCGGTTTGCAACATATAAAAGACCCCTGTAAGTGTTCAAATGGTATAATTCGCCATACTGACTTCAGAAAATGCGTGATTTCATAAAAACCATGAACATGCCCAAATATCAATTACAAATCAATAGCGTGTGTGTCCACCTCTGGTTGCGATGCAAGCAACACATCTTCGTCTTATGGAATGGACCAGGCGTCGCACAAATTCCTGTGGGATATCTGTCCATATCTGCTGGCGTCGATCCTTCTCGTCCCACATGTGTTCGATTGGTGAGAGATCAGGGGAGCGAGCCGGCCTGGGGATGACATTCACGTTGTTTTGTTGAAGAGAATCCTGAACAAGTCGAGCAATATGAGGCCGGTCGTTGTCATGTTGAAAGGTTATGCCTTGGCCATGACGAAGCAAAAAACGGTAGAAAAACAGGGCCGATGATCTCGTCGCGGTAACGCTGTCGATTGATTTTTCCCTCTACCACTATCAAACGGATTCTCTGTCTTGCTGTAATCCCACCCCGTACCATAATGCTGCTGCCCCCGAACCAATCTTCCAAGATACAATTATTGACGTAACGTTCACCCCGACGTCGGTACACTCGAATTCGTCCATCAATGTGGCTGAGGTGAAAACGAGACTCGTCAGTGAATAGAACTTGTCCCCATTGCATGGCCGTCCAGCGTAGACGCTGTCTGCACCACTGTAGACGTGCTTGACGGTGGTTTCCTGTCAAAATGGGACGTCTGGTGGGTCTTCTGGCGACAATTCCTGCACATCTGAGGCGACGACGTACGGTTTGTGAAGATATACGTCAAAGGCCAGGGATGCTTCTTGCAGTCACTGTTGCTGGCTGGAATCGATTTCGTAGGTGTGTTGTTCGAATCCAGTTGTCTTGTCGATTATTGGTTACGCGTGGCCTGCCACTCCGAGGATGGTCTGTGACTGCATTCGTCTGTTGCCAACGTTGCCATAAACACCAAATGGTGTTTCTGTGGACGTTAAATTGTCTTTCAACATCACGTTGACTCGATCCTGCTTCAAGCATACCAATGGCTCGCAGATGCTCATTTTCGGACAGGCGTGGCATTTCGTAGTGTTGAATAATAGCGTCATTTTGTTGTTTTTCTGAGTGGTTGAGCACGATGCTAAACAATGCATATGGCATCACTTTAACGCACATGTTTTATACCCATTCTTGGGTAGTGAAATGCAAGGAGCTTGCATAAAAGTCAACTTTTGCATAGAATGCATGCTTTTCTGTAGCAGTTGCGTTTCTGTGACTTGTTTCTTTACATGTACTACAAAATTGAAAACCAAAATTTACTTGTTTGAATAATACACTAAACTATTGGTGTCACAGGAACTTTTGTTGTTGAGTATATATGAAACAATGAACATGTACCCCAAAATCAAGAAGGTTCACAAAGACAAACTATTGTTGATATGTTCATCCAACAGTGGACTTCTTTTGCTGTTTCGTCAAGTAAATATGGCTACTATTAGTTCTACAAATCATTATTATCTACTGAAAGCTATTTAATAGATGTGAACCTGTGAAAGTTTAGAACACATAGATTAATGATTGAACTGGGAAGACCCAATAATACACCAAGAAATAAGAGATTTAGTGGGCTATGTAATTCAAATTAAGTGGAGGATGAATATCACTTTTTATAGATATATACTAATATCGTAACCTGAGAAAAATAAACCTAAAATGGTTCTAATTTGTTCATCCAAATGTAAATTAATTTGTTTCTGTAATGAAATCAGTTAATACAAATATTGTTCGTAACTTATCAATGTATATTTATCATGCCATGTCAATTTAAAAATAATTAAAGTACAGCCTCTGATCTTGTACTTTGCAATGTATGTACTGTGACCTGTGACCTTTCAGTATTTAGAATACAAAATATTGATTGATTAAATAATTAATTGATTACAATCAGTGAAAAGTGGAACATTTAAAGCGATAAAAAAAACTTTCCACACCACAAGCCTAAACGCCACCAGTGGTTTAGTCCATGACAATACATGGCAAGTGAAAGTCAATGCGGTTACAAAATGGTTCATTCCAGATGCAAATGAACTGCACTCTTGAAAGTTTCTTATTATCAACGTGACCCTTTCATAATGACGCTGAGTACATGTACCCCAAATGAAGAGTGGTATTGATCAACGTACGTGAATTACATAAAGGCTACTTCGTGATCACTGCAGTAGTGGGATCTAATTTTTGGGATAATGGGATGTAAAATTATACTTTCCCTTTTCGCGATCCCCTGGTATCATCAGTGATGTTCGCTGATCCATACATATGACTTGCAGCACTATTTTGCCTTTTATGCCCAATGAAATCTGTTTATCGAGACCGATCATCCTCTTGCGTTGACGTTTGAATCAACACTATGCATGCCCATGGACATGTATGCGTTACACACACACTACAATTACAAACCCAGCGATATTATTGTCACTGTACATGAGAAAATTCTCTGAAATGACAACTCTCAGCTACAATTTATACATTTGTTCTATAATTTGAAAGTGAAAACTGATTACTTATATCAATATTGTCTTTATATAATCATGAAACATTAGTCCTTGACATAGTTCTTAAGTTTTGTCTGATTCATTGCAATTTGGGGACACTATCATGTCAGCAATCCTGGTGGCTCTAGCCCCAAAAGCCTCTCTTAGGCGTTCTAGAAACCTACCAACTTGGGTTCCAGTCCCTGTTTGCCCTCATTGTGTTTCTAGGTTTGTGGCACCCTACCTGTGTTCGTCGGTTTCATCGGTTTCACAACGTGCGATGGGTGTGTAAGTAAAAGCAACAAAACAATTTGCAGATTCAGTTGTGGGATTCCGATTATATCATGAGCATGTGTTTATAAATCATTATCAAATAGAGATGATACCAGGTCTGCCTAAAAGGGGAACTGTTTCAACATTTGAGACAGAGTCGTGTGGCGTTCTTTAAAATATATTGATTCCGACTATATCATAAATATGTGTTTATGAATCAGTGAACATACCGGTTGCTCGCAAAAGGTGAGCGTATCCTGCCACGCCAGTGGCACCCTACACAAACACGTGCAAAGGCACGACATTTTTTTCCCTAAAAAACAAGATAACAAATGGTAAAAGTCAAAACAGGAAATACATCAGACACCATCTTTTCACTGATGCGTCCAATTTGGGTATGTCTTCCACATGTCTACCATAAAACGTTTTGAAAGCGTTAGTAATGCCTTGAATGTTGTAACCCTGATCAAACAACTTCTGAGTCGTATGAGACTCTTTGCTATCTTGGTTGAAAGAGCATGCTCGATTGTACATCAAACGTTATGAAATATAGGCATCGAAAGCTGGAGCTGCTGGCATATTGCTCTACATTAACAGAATGTTGACTTTTGGAAACTCGATATCATCCTTCATGTCATATGGTTTAACAGAGAGGTTTTTGTCAGTCTGAATCTTAATGCACAGATCTAACAATGAACAAGATAAAGCGTTTTCTCTGGTGTCTTAAATTTCTCTTCCATAAACTTCTTCACCAAATTCCCTTGTTTTTGATTTTGCCAATCTAAGCAGAAATGCCGATTCTTATGCATATAAATAGAGATGAGCAGGAACAGCATAGATAAATATAGATAAGCAAGCACAAAACGTGACCATGGGATGCCAACTGTTTGCCTGAAAATCGTATCCCCAAATTTCACATATTGTGTTCTCAATAAACTTCAGACGATATCGGCTTTAATTTTTTACAAAATTGCTTTTGGCTGTTGGCTGTACCATATAAAGCGACAAAACCCATTCCACATCCAACAGAAATCTCTGCATAAAGCAGAGTCTATTGTACAACACATAAGCATGTGCTTATGAATCACTATCAAATAGTAATGATACCAGGGTTTCGCGAAAGGGTGAACGTATTCTTCCCAACCAGTGGCACCCGTCACAAACACATGCAAAGGCAAGGCAATTGTTCACATGAAAAAACACGGGAACATGTGATACAAGTTAAGATAGGGAATTGCATCGGGCATTATTTTTGTCACTGTGGGTCAAATTTGGGAAAGTCCTCCACATGCCTACCATAAAACGTTTTGAAAGCATGCTTGATTGTATCTCAAAAGTTGTGAAATGTAAACACCAAAGACTGGAATACTGCTCGTCATGAAGGGAAAGTTGACTTTTGGAAAGTTGAAGTCATCCCTTTTGTTATACAGTCTTGTAGAGAGTGTTTTGTCACCCTGAATATGCATTGATCTAAATAGGAAATAGATGAGGCGGTCTAACTGGTCTCCTTTATTTCTAGTTCAGGAGGGTAAATCAGTGGAAGGGAATTGGCTTTTTGATCGTTATTGAACGATATCAGATCATCGGTATACCTGAAGCTTAAGTTAAACTTCTTGGCCAAATTGCATTGTTTTCACTGCCAATCCGAACAGAAATTCCAATTGGTTCCCGTGGGGATGCCTTCTTCTTGCCTAAATGTCTTACCCCACCCACATTTTACGTAGATGTTACCAATGAGGAAGTCCAGCATTTCATGAATTGTTTTCTCAGTAAACTCCAGATTATATTTCATTTATCATAAGGGGCGGTTGGGTAGCCTAGTGGTTAAAGCGTTCGCTCGTCACGCCGAAGACCCGAGTTCGATTCCCGACATGGGTCAATGTGTGAAGCCCATATCTGGGGTCCCCCGGAGGCGTAAAACTATACTTACTCACTCACTCACTCACTCAATTCATTTTTCATAAATTGTCCTGAACCTCTGAATATAGATACCTAACTGTATCGAATTTCACCACGTTTTGTAACAAAATGGATCAGGGAATGACGTTTTCCTTAAGTTTGTCATTTTGGATAGTGGTGTACAAAGTTGAAAAATCAAATGTTTTGACCGAATGGAACATGGTTGTTTTCTGAGATTTAAAAAAAACTGACGGCATGAGTTTCAGATAGGTTTCAACGTTTTGAATTGTGCATAATAATGTATATTGGAGGAGGAAAGTAGTTCACTATACAATGTTTGCTGAAAGTTGTATCTCAAACGTTGTTGAAACATTTTTAGAAATATTGTTTTGTTTCCATACTTTGGAAAAAAAACACTCATCGCCAAATCCTAGTTTACACAAACAATTTCTGATCTTTGTAACCCAATTTGCCTTACAATCTTCATCATAGATACACATCATATTATAACATTTTCTTGACATGCGACATTCAGACATTGTGAGAATATTAAGCCAATATTTAACACATGTATAAACGGCATTTACATGAATCGGGTATATTCCACATTTCACAAAAACTCCATTGTTGGATGCTGACATATTTAAACCAAGAAGCCGCTTGCAAGCATATAACTGAACTACGCCGAGTGTTTAACGTTTTCAACCCGTTTTCAGGACGTAGGGAATTTACATTTCTCAAAATAGCTATCCAAACCCGTTTAGCTTGTCAAGCTATGCTATCAAAGGTTTTTGACCAGTTGAGCAGATTGTTAAAGCACAATCCTAAACAACTTCAATCCTCTCATTTTTAATAAACCACTTTTCGACACGTGATAATCCACCGCAATGTTAGAACACGGCAATCTTTGCTTTAGACATATCAACTGACATTTTCCACGTGTCAAAATTCTAGTCCAATATCTAGTACATTTAACTTTCTTTGAAGATTATATACATCAAAAGGTATCACGTCATCAGCAATAAGGGAACATGAATAACGTCAGGATGTAACTGTACACCATCTGGGCATTCATGATCCATCTGAATAACTAACCCATTTATAAAGAACTGAAATAGAGAGGGGCTAAGCACACAACGTTGTCTGACAACAGTGGGGCAATTAAAGCAATCAGACATGACATTTTTTGACCGAACACGTGATTTAACATCCCTTTAAATTGATTCTAACATTTTACCCATTGTTTGTGCTTAAACCATGTTTAAAAAATACAATCCACAGACGATGACGTACGGAGTCGAAGGTCTTTGTGAAATCTATGAAGGCCACATAAAACTTGCCATCCTTGCATGAGAGAAAACGCTGGACAATAGCATTTGGAACAAAACAGTTACCTGCGGTAACATAACCCTTCCTGAATCCAGATTGACACTTATATATTTTGAATAGGCTATCCGTCCAATACACCAACCTCTTCCCCAAAATTGAGGTAAATGCTTTGCTAATAATACTCAAAAGACTAATTGCCGTGTCAAGAATGGTTTATCTCCAAAGGTATTATGATGCCAATTGACCAAATGCCAATTGACACCGCTATCATACATGCAATTAAACAATATCTCAAAATATGGAGCGATAACGTTTGCTTTAGGTATTCACATAAAATATGTTCTATGCCAGCAGATGTGTTGTTGTCTCAAATACTCTCCAATAATTCATGCCTTGTTACGGGACTATCAAGAATGTCATGTGAGATGTCTTGTTTGGCTTTGGTTTATTCATTGCCATTCCAATATCCCATGAATCTGACTGGATCGAGTCCTAAGCTGTTGATAACAGTGTATTGAAATATTCAGCACATTCACCCACAGCGACAGGATTATGACTGCGGGTACGACCAGACACGCATCTGACAATGTCCTCAAATCGATTCGAGTTGGTGGCTGATTTGATTAATTCCTCTCTGATACGTTGCTGGTGTAGCTCCGCTTTTTTCTACAAAACGATCTATACTCATTACAAACTCTGTTATTCATGGCTTAGTGTTCAGGTGTCTTTGTTTTGAGTGAACGACAACGTTCCTGCTTTTTAACAAGGCACTATCGTCATACCATGGGAAGTTACATGTGCGTCTTGTCTCCATTTTAATCTCTCGTCTAAACACACCGGCAGAAGAGCGTATACCATCCGTAACAAACTCACTGCTTCCGTGCTCTCTGTGCTGCATTGTCCAACATATATTTAGATCTGGTGACGACATGCGAGTGTTGAATGTCTGTTAATGTCTCTCACTTCATACAGACTTGTAGTTCTCACTATGCTCAGAGCTAGGGTTAACATATATTTCATGGTTTAGGCACTGGTAGATGATCGCAGTCGGTGCGGGAGAGTACAGTAAATTCTCAAACAATTTGGATAATGCTCGAAGATGCTAAAGCATAGTCAATAACACTTCTCCAATAGTGCCAATACATGTGAAATCGTCAGATTCTCATCCGAATCTGCCATTTAGTATATAAATTGTCAAGAATTGAACACATTTCTAAAAGGGATTTGCCAAAAGAGTTAACATTAAAGTCACAGGATAGTCTTGGCTCATCAAATTTCGATATAATTTCGCTCAAATAATCATCTCCTTCAACGTAACAGATAATATCGTCTGTGACGTAATCTCGATTTCTACCTGTTCTACCTGATCCCCGAAGGATAGAGGTTGAGTATTTATCCAACACACTACGTAGGACGTGCGATAAATCAACACCATTATTACTATCTGTTTTGTTCTACGATGACGAGCCCTCCAGTTGTACTTAGCTGAATACACATGATTTGTGTCTATCATAACCAAACATTTCGTTGTCAAACAAAATTTAACTTAGCATCGTGACAACATCGGCAAGAAGAGACAAAAACGCGACTTGAATCTGTATATATAGTCAATGTTACAAAAGGGTGATAACTCTCAGGGCCCATCAATATTCCATGCCGCTAATAAATGAATTTATCCTGGTATTATATCTTTTTAAGCGGCTAAATATGATTAATATACATTTTAGCAAGGGCAATTTAACTAGAACCAAAATAACCCCGAAATAACGAGCAAACTCCGATATCTTGCTTGCAGGTAAACAAAACGTTTTATATTGTTGAAATTGTCTGAAATCTCAGGTGTCCCTCATTTTATAATGTCATACCTGCTAATGAAAGAACAAAAGTCGGTATAGAGTTTACTACGAAGTCCTCCAATATTTCAGGAGCAGAAACAGAGTTTTGCTCGTCATGGCCCTGGCCACACCTCTATTTCCTGATGTCAGGGGAGTTAGTCTTTCATGTTTGTCTTGGTCGGAGTACACGATCCTGGTCCCCGGATGCTGTTATAGTAGAGTCGGTGTCACTGACATTCGCCACAGCAGCAGAGTTTGATGGCGGGGGCAAATCTTCCACTATCAGGCGCCCACCCTTGTAGAAGCCCTTCTCGTTGTCGAATCGTAGAGCCCGTAACTTCTCACGCTGACGTAAAGTCAAGTCATTTGATACACCAATATTGATTAAAGCAAGGTCTGACCTACGTTTAAAGACCGCAATCTTTTATCTGAATGTCCAAACCGCGCTATTATTGGTCTTGTTTTTCCATGTACAGGTTTGCAAAGTCTGTGGCACTTACGATATCGGACTTTGATTACACTGATTCTTACTTTTCCCCAATTAAACAAATCTTCATGGATGCCACGTACTGCAGATGCTAGTCACTTTTTTTCATTAGAAGTTGTATCAAGTTGTACATACATGGTTTCCAAAGACGTTACCTCAGCTTGAAGAAAACTACCTTTGTCACAAATGTCAATTTTGTTTAATGACATTTCTTCCATTAAAGTGTTTTAAGAGATTCTAAGGCGGCTTCTAAATGTCGTGGATTCCACATCCCAAGCACATAACAACATCTTGGGTACCCAAAACGGCCTTATTCTTGATACACTAGTATGTGTAAACCACAATGAGCGGGGTATTGAGGGATAGACGTCATTACTGTCAACAGTGTAATTGGGGTGGCAATTTCCAATATTTTCACATAGCCATTAAAAAGAGTCCTTGCACACACCACATACCTCGCGGGTCATAATAACACCTGGTCCAAAGGCTGGAAGCAGCCGGGTCATTGCAGTGAGCCGAAACGTGAGATCGTCGATGAGTGTCCACGGCGATGTTTGGTCAAGTCTCTCCACTTGACGATGTTGGGTCATATCTCTCCACTTGGACAACTCGTAAAAGATACAGTCTGTAGAAGCGAGTTTGGTTTTACGCCCCCCTCATGGTTTATTCTCCCTCTGTGTTTTATTGTACGATAAACAACCCCTACTAGTCGTTTATTTCATAAATATAATATTTAGTTTTTTGTCTGGTACATCGCTGAGCGATTTGTTGTGTACTCCATGTTTGTAATTTCAAAATTTTGCTGTCAATTAACGATTGATTAATTGATTGATTGTCAGGGCTACGTGGTAAATAAAGTTAATGATAAAGTGTTAATTCAGACCCAGTTTGTTTTGAAATAAAACATCTTTTATTCTGAATGATTTTCTTGTCTCCTCCCCGATGTGTGTGTGTATAAATGGTGATGAAAGCGGGTTATTTTTTCATGCATACTCTGTATGTCTTCATTCTGAATATATTTACTTTTCAAATATCCTCAAAACAATAGCGATTACATTTAATTTATAATAAATTATTGAAGAATATATCAATTGATTTCCTTTCTTTGTCGGCCGTTATTATCCATGAAAATCTATTCACTAAACCCTTCCGTGGTGATTTCAATAGAACTGTGTATATAGTTATTTCTGACGTAAGAACAACGATTTGAACAATGCCGTCCAAAAACGGTAGAAATAACGAAATCGGACATGGATACAATTAGTTTGAATATACTATATATGTCAAATAGTGTTATAACGTAGTGGAATATTTCAGAACAGTGGTATAATAAAGGGAAATATTTCAAAATACTGGTATCAGGAAGAGGAATATTTCTAAATAGTGCATACAAACGAGTTAGAATGTTTCAATTTAGTGGTATTAGTTGTGAACTTTTTCAAAACAGTAAGCATTAAGTGCAATGATGCTCAACAGCGGTATAGAAAAGTAGAATATACATTATTGCAAAATTGTCAAAAACAGCGACAAGGCCGTACAGAAAAGAAGCATACAGCGAAGTAGGACGTATAGAAAGTATAAACCGAAATGAAGTTTCTACATCGCATATGTCATATATTGAGAACAACTATGCGAACATTTGACGAGCATATGTTTGTATTCCTAATATATGATATTTAGGATATGTAAATAAAGCGACAAAACTCTTTCCACATCCAATAGAAATTTCGGCAGTCGATTGTGCAATATCCGACTATATCATGGGCATGTGTTCACGAATCACTATCAAATAGTAATAATGCCAGGTGTTCGCGAAGAGGTGAGCGTATCACGTCACGTCGGTGGCACCCGTCACAAACACATGTAATTGTTAAAATTAATTGAACTTATAAATATGCTTTCTACAATCGCAGATGTTTTGCACCGATACGATACCACTCCGTGTGAAAATTTGAGGGCACTCCCAGGAGGGTACGTGACATGATTTTTTAATCTGCCAATTAACATGAATATTCTAAGTTATCTGAACAAGTGAGTGCAGTATTCAGACGGGCATCAATATGTCTATATCACGAGAAAAAAATATAATCGAGGAATTCCATAGATTTTTACAAACCGGTCGTTTCTGAGCGCCATGCGTCATCAGATCTTGATGCAGATGGGCATCATCTCAAAGATCTGATTTCAATGAGATTGTGCTTAATTTTTTTTCTTAATGGCCGGTATCCATGATTTACCACCCCAACGTAACGCCGGCGCATATTGACACCCAACTCGGTTGTTACCGTCGACCGCCATCGCCACTCCCTTCAATGTCTATCAATACGTCATTTCCTTTTGCACTGTCCTATATGTACCTAAATGGGCCACACATACTACATGAATATAGGAAAATTGAACAATAATCAATAAGTATTGTTTCACGTCAGCGTGATATCGACAGTTGGTATCGACTCAGCGGCCATATTGGTGCTCACGGGATGTAAACAGCAAACATCTTGGGATTATTGACGTGCTTACTGAGCATCCCAGTACATTCTCAACTTAACACTATCTCAAGGACTTGCATCTCCTTATGGGACATTGTTCACACATCGGTTAACAGAAAGCAGATCATGGATTGAAAATGTATATGAGTCAGTGAGTTTAGTTGAACGCCTCTTTGAAGAGTATTTCAGTTATCATTATGATTATTGTTGTTGGTGTTGTTCTGAAAAATCAAGGGAACATAATGGTACAATTCAAAATAGGGAATTGCATCATTTTGGACAAATGTGCGTCAAACATGGAAATGTTCTCCAAATGTCTACCTTAAAACGTTTTGAAAGCCTTAAAGAGTCCATAATCATAAGCAATCTCTGCTAAAAGTAGAGTCCATTTTACGATTCCGAGCATGAGCCGATTCGTGAGCAAGGTGGGCGGATCCTGCCCTACCGGTGACACTGTCACAAACACATGCACTGGCAAATCAATTGTTCCCGAAAAGGACGGGATCATGTGATACAAGTCAAAATAGGGAACAACACTGGACATGTGTTGCTACAGATGAGTCAAATTTGACATGCCCTCCACATATCTGGCATAAAACGTTTTGGAAGCTTTACTAAGGTCTTGAATTGCTAATCCCGATGAGTCAACTTTTCAACAAAAGGTGCATGACGCTCTTTGCCACGTAAAACAACATTATCAACTTTTGAACGGGACTTTAAGGTATAACTGAATGTGTCTATCTACTGAGTTGCGTCCTAAATCTCAGAGAGGAATCGGATGAGTTGTTGAAACTAAACAATTGGTTACGTGTTAACCTTAAAAATGTACTGGAACTATCATAAAAATGAGTGAGTGAGTTGTTTTACGACGCCTTTAGCAATATGCCAGAAATATCACGGCGGGTGACTACAGAAGTTGGCTTCAAATATTGTACCCATCAAAAAGTACCCTGTACTCCCGTATGCGCTCAAATTAATTTATGTTTAGATGTATTTGTTTGTTGATTAACGTCGCAATAATGTGGAATATAGCAATGGTCCAGCTGTTTGTTGGCGGCCTGACTATCCATTAGTTGATATCATGAGCATCCATATACGCAATTGGGGTACAATGACTATCAACCAAGTCACATATCCCGACCACCCGATCTATTCAGTTGCCCCAAACGACAAGCATAGGTAAGTACTCGCAATACATACGGGTATATTTAGCATGGATAATCTTATGGATATTAAGGGATCGACCATTTGGTACCCACCCCTCCCCCAACCCACACCGCACCACCTACCACACACACACACACACACACACACACACACACACACACACACCAGAATATCAAAACATGTTATTGTCATAGCTTATTGATATAACTCACAATGACGAACTACTGCATTGAATATGTTACGTATTCAACGCATAGTTCGTGAAAGGAATTATTAACAGTGAAAATACCAATTGAGCAGGTTTCGAGTCATAAACCATCATGTGAATAGGGCACGTCAAACCATCACGCCCATTGGTGCCATTACTAATTAGTTTCCAGCTCAATCGATGAGTCCGCATGGAAAGTGTAGCTCCACCGATTTATTTTGAACACAAATGAGCAATATTAATCTCGTTAGTAATGTTTGTATTGCATGACATAAGGTATTAGGTGTAAGCGTTCTGAAAATATGGTTTCATGGTGAGAAGTATGATACACATAAACACAGCCATGGCGTACTAAAAACGGTTATGTATTTCAAGTACTATTAGGTCTCCGGTTCCAACGCTGATCATGTCTGGTGCCTGTCTCCAGTTTAGAAGTGTGTAAGAGGTACCACGTGTGAGATTGAACACTCAGTAACACAGAGACACACTGCTCGACTCATATACATAATGACATTTGAGTAGGCAGACTAACAAAGAACGTTTCAAGGATTTGACTTAACCAGACCGCCGTCGTATAACAGGAATACTGCTGTGCGGCATTAGGTAACACACAAACACTTACTATTGCAGACAGACAGACAGTCTATTGATAAACTGTCTGTCTGTCTGTCTTACTATTGTATGCAAATTGTGTGAGTGGCCGGCGATACCGGTTGAGCAGGACATGCCTTCCCTTTTCGCGAAAAAAAGATGATAAATGATCCATTTAAATAAATTTCATCACTTTTGTAACCTTTACGCTCAATGGAATCTGTCAGGCAGATAATCGAGACTGATTATTCTCTTGCGTTGACGTATTGTGTTAGTAAACATGGCGTGTAAACCATTTGGTGTCTGGAAGAATCCGGTTATAAAATTCTTTTATGGATGTTGAGATTGATCGGAAGTTGAATGAAGATGTATCTTTCCTTGTTTAATCTATGCATCCATGATTGGTAATTACTTTGACAAAAAGAAGGGTAAATGCTTCAGACGAAGTGTCGCGACGTTGACAATGCAATGTAAGTCGTGATTGTCATGTGATTTCCATTTCTTACAACGTATATGTAATTAATTTCACTCATCCATTGGAGATGAATACCACATTTATTTCAAAGTTCATCTTTAAATACTGAAACACAATGTTTAATACATTCATACTTCTACCAATTCCCTAACTAAAGTCCAAGAACTAGTTAATAGTCAAACCATCCCAGTATTAGAATAAGCTATGTAAATGTATATCTTAAGGAAGAGAATATGTGGATGGCAACTTCTTTATCAGAGGTTACAACGTTTCGGAGTTTATACTTACACCTTTATCAGGTGAATAATTGCTACGAGGAAGAGATCGTATATATGCACCTATATAAGAACAACAAAAGTAATAATATATCAAAGGTGGAAACTTAACAATGTGAGCCAACAAATAATTTGCGCTGATTATCAGTGGAGGCCGGGGGATGGGGGGGATGACAATGGACAAATGGAAGCAAGCTAGATAATATGTACCAACAAAGAGCAATGCAATAAATCCCAAGTCACTAGGCAGATAGGTTCCCTGGTCACGGTTCGTGGCTGGCTGGTGTCAGCTGATGTCAATGGCGTCTTGTAGTTTTTATCTGTTGATAATCAGCGCTAATTATCTGTTGGCTCCACTTGTTGATTTTCCACTTTTGTTATGTTATTAATTTTGTTGTTGTTTTTACAGGTGCATACATACGTTCTCTTCCTTATGTGTATCACTTCTAAATGCCTCACAAAGACTTGGGTGTATTTATTGTTCACTGATGTGAGCTACCTCCAATGTGTTTAAATATACACATGTTGTGAGCCCTGTCCCACGTATCTCTGCAAGCGGTTCTTATGAAATACAGAACGAAATATTAGCTTGTCATTTCAAGTCTTAAGTACACATTGAGTATAGGATGATAATACATGGCCATCACATACAATTATTTATCCTATAATGGGTAGGTTTCTCAGCAGGATAAAGCCAACGGATAAAAACGATATCCGTTGGGGTCATATGCGGATAGAGATACAAATATCAGAGGGCAAGTAGGACTACTTTCACTGTTTATAAACAAACATGGCTTCGCCCTCGTCATTCGGCGATCGAGTCAGAATTAACCATCGGGAATCTGGATAAACTACAGGGATAATTGCTATCATTATCAAAAGAACAGTCTAATATACTGAAAATCAGTGTCTAACTGTGACATAGCTAAGGAATTTTATATGTTTTGGCGACTTTGGAGATAGAAATTTTGAAACAATTTTGCGAGGGCACGAGGCCTAGCCAAGCGGGATCAGTAGCCATATCTGTGCTTGTAGACATCTGCAGCTTGAAACCTTCTCCACAAATTAAAAAAGTTTGATTTGGCCGAAAAATGTTTGAATTGTTACCTTGTTTCGTTTTGTCGCTGTCTGTACATCTGACTACACTTCTTAACGTTATGACAGGAGAGGTCGACTGTCAACAACGTCTGACCGTGGCCGTGACGTCTCATAGACTAGGGTTAGAGTAGCTTCCCTTTGACAAAGGACAGTTACTCTAGCGGACAGACCGATGGATTGCCGCGAAAGGCAATTAAAAAAAACTGGCTCGCTAAATACAATGTATATTCCTTATGCAGGATATTTACCATCCCCAAACACACTCGCGTGATAACCTCTATAATTGTGGTTATTACTTTGAATATAACATTTTTAATCATAGTTATAACATTCACTATAACATTCTTAATTGTTATTATATGTATAGCAAACATCAATCAATAATACACTACGCAAAGGTAACTTAATAGTTAATAATTATTGAAAGAATGATAATATTTTTGGACATTAATAATACAATCACTGGTACATATATACGTTATTAACACACATATTCTTAGTGAGTTTGTATTGACGCGAAGTAATCAGTAAGAGTGGCATTGTATGTAGGAGTGGAAATAGCTTGGTAAAGTTGACTTGTCAATTCACAGTTCTTAAGGAAGAAAGAGTTAACTTAAGTATTTGAACCTCCTTATTCATTGGCAGTTCTACTTCTAGGATGTCACTTAAGTATATCACATTTACTAATGGAAGCGACAAATGCAGTTTCCACGATCACAAGCAATCTCTGCTAAAAGCAGAGTCCATTGTACGATTTCCACTATATCGTGAGCATGTGTTGCACGAGCAAATATGCATTGTGCAAAGTGAGAGCTTGATCGTTTTAAGTTGACACTTTTGTTAACACTGCACAATGTCCCTTTTGTTGCCATATTTTGAATGGCAGTTGAGCAGGACTTTGTTACATTTACACGAAGTGTACCTTGTAACCCGAAGCGACAGAATGTTTTCATTTAGAACAAAAACTGTGTGTTTCAATGTTGTGGAGACCACGGGGTATGACGGTGATAAATTGAATTGTGTAACTTACTACCTTCGTGACAAAGGTAATCGTGAAAATAGTTGATGTCAGGGAGTAAAAGATATGCTATTGGCTATGTCTAAAGTTTGGTGCAGTTTGCCGACATACATTTCGACTTGTAAAATCGCTTTTAAACAAGGTATGTCATTGTGCATACATAACCATACATACATATACACATGTTCATGATATAGTCGGAATCGGACAATCTACTGTGACTTTAGCAAAGATTTCTTATGAGCATAGAACATCTTATTTTTCAACTTTGTATACCACTATCCCACATGACAAACTTAAGGAAAAACTTCATTCCTTGATCCATGGGGCTTTCGTTACAAAACGTGGTGAACACAGATACAGTTACGTATCTATATTCAGGGATTCTGGACAATTTGTGAATAATGAAAGCAAATGCCATTAGAATTTTACTGAGATAACAATATGTGAAATGCTGGACTTTTTCATTATCTATGTTGTAAAATGGGGGGGGGGGGGGGGGGGGCGTTTAGGCAAAGAGTAGGCATATATTCCAGCAGCTCCAGCCTTTGGTGTTTACATTTCACTACTTTTGAAAACAATCGAGCATGCTCTTATTTAATCAAGATTTCAAAGAGCGTCATGCGACTCTTTCTCAGAAGTTGTTTGATAAGGTTACAGCATTCAAGGTCTCAGTGAAGCTTTCAAAAAAATATGCTAGACGTGTGGAGGACATTTCTAAATTTGACAAAACTGATGTCCGATGCAATTCCCTATTTTTACTTGTACCACATGTTCTCGTGTTTGTTCAGAGAGTCCGAGAGTCTTATAACGTGATCCAAATTCACAGCCACTTACGAACGGCAGTAGAATGGTGTGGTGTCAAGTACTATTCTAAGCTGGGTCCCTACGATTTAAGTATTACCAGTGATGGAATATACATTTTACTTTGCTTAAACATTTCAGTCCAGTGGACACACATTCTTTATCAATCTTGCAATTACATTGCTGGAAACATTGCAAACGTAAGGTCAACAACCCAACTATGATACTTGCATCAATCGATTAAAATCGAATAACCATGTTTTGTTCTTTTCATTTTTAGTATACTGTCTTTTGCACGGCAGTTAATGAACTTTGTATCAACATCTGTCTACATTTGAATATATATTGTATACTGTATATATATTTATAGATTATATTTTATATTCTGCTCAAGTTAAATAATCAATGCAGTCCGATAGAGTCTAATGCAATCCAGTGAAATCCATATATGATATATTCTTTAAAACATTTTATCTGTCACTCCAATCATAAATGGTTTGGATTAAATCTTCTTTCCATATCCTCTCAAAACCTTGAACAAATTTATTCCAGTGTTAAAGAGGGTCAAATGGCAGCTCTCGCTGGTTTTGAACCCATTTTGTTGATCTGTCCATTCAAATGTTCAGGTTTAAATAACTCAAACAGTTTACCATGATGACATGTATTAGTTTCAAAAGGTAACACTGACAACATCATACTCCACCTCGACTGAAATTGGAACCAGACCACGGAGCATCCATAGTCACCCTTTAACTCCACCTTTGGGGTTATCGTTTATATTTACATTTAATATCAAAAGTTACCTGTAATCTGTATCTTGTTTCAGATGCTGGCCTTATCTCTGTTTGCTGCATTCCTGATGTTCGAGTCCATTGCCGTCACAGGTAAGACACACTTACTCTGGATGTAATGTAAACCTATCGCTCGGGGACACAGGGAGCCCTTTCGTCTAAGGTTCCAGGATTCGCCGTGCTGAGTTGCATACTTTGATGTGCCAGAAAATTATGATCGTGGCTTCGAATCCTAAAACCGGAAAAGCGTCTACTATTGTCAGCACCATACCTGTCCTCGATGGTTTATTTGGTAAATCTGTCGCACCTGCATCACCTTGGGCTTTTCAGAAAATATACCTACACCCAACCGTCGCTCCTAATTGTAATAAAGAAGTTGTTCATCCATATATCTTACCCTTACATAATGGCCCAGACTCGATTATTTACAGACCGCCGTCAAATAGCTGGAATATTGCTGAGTGCGGCGTTATACAACAAACCAACAACAACTTACATGAGCTATGGCCCAAAAGGCTTCTGATACTACTAAAACGAGTCAAATCCAACAGTTATTGGATACGCCGGTGAGGAGTAAATGGATAATTAATCGGGGTCAGTTTTTTAAAATGAATTGATTTTAACTATCTGAATTAATTTTGCATTATCGGACCCTAGACCCGAAACCTATGAGTCTTGATATCTACTCCCGATATTTGTTTTTGAACATAATCGTGGTTGTTGAGTTACAGTTACAAAAGCCAGCGGGAAATAATAATAAATCGAACAATTACAATAGGGCGCTGAGCCATTGAAGCTCGAGGCACTAAAATCATGATCTGGACATATTCGCATGTTATCATCAGCCCTGTCAATAATTACAGAAATACCTCTTATCCTATAGGTTACAGAGGACCTTTTTAACTCCGCGGAAAGGTAAATCTTTCCTATGCTAATGATTGACGTCACAGTTTGCCCAAGAAGTTATTTTCTGTATTGACGTCATTGTTTTAATGTCTAATGAATACAGATACATCTCTGCTGCGAGTGCTCATAACTATATTAATCTATTAATCTTATTCGGCGTGACACAGTGTCCTTTGATGTATTTGTCTCTCCTGAACACTGAAATGTATACGTCTGAAATAACGGTATAACACAAGGTGAACTGAATTACCCTTGCAACGTGAGTCAATGAAACCTGGATCTATTTTATTTGGCCCTATACAAAGACTATTTGTATTATAGAAATTGAATAAACAAATGAATTATTGAAGCGTTTTCCAGAATAATTCCAACAAAGAGCAACAATTGTGCTCATTTCAAAACTCTGTCTTTGAGAGTTATATATTATCAGGAAAATGAAACCACCCGCATAATCAACAATAAAAATGATATGATTGTGTCCCTATCACTGACTGATCAGGTAATCTGCAAACATTATTTAATTGTAAAACGAATGGGAGAGTGGGCTGCCTCTTTGATTGGTTTCAAAGCGTTATGAAATGGCTGTGGTCCCGGAAGCCATCCGAACTTTCTTACAACTTATAAATATTTTTTCTTTATAGTATCGTATCTATGTTTTCTTAATCATAAACTTCATTTTGAGTGGATATCCATTGGCGAAGTGGACACCCATTTGTAAAATAATATATCATGACGTCATAACATTCCAGAATGCCTGTCTCACAATTTTGAGAGTTCACGAAGCCCGAGGCCACTTGTGACTAAAATGTTACAATTCCGATAAACATTATTTTGTATATAATGTGTAGGTTTCTTGACAAGTCAAAGCCAAGGGATACAAACGATATCCGCTGGGGTCATGTACGATTACATATTCAAATATAAAATGTCAGGTGGGCACTACTTTCAGTGTTTGCAATACATAAAGCGACAAAACCATTTCCATATCCAATAGCAATCTCCGCATTCAGCAGAGTTGATTGCACGATTTCAACTATATCATGAACATGTGTTAATAATTCACTAACCAATAGTAAGGACACCAGGTTATTCACATGAACAACACGGGAACTTATGGCACAATTCAAAAACTTGACCAATCGGTACATGTCGAAACAGGGAATAGCATCAGACATCATTTGATGCGTCACATTTGGAAATGTCTTCCACATGTCTACCATAAAACGTTTTGAAAGCTTTACTGAGGCCTTGAATTTTGTAACCTTGATAAAACAACTTCTGCGCAAGAGTCGTATGATGCTCTTTGAAATCTTGGTGAATGAGCATGCTCGATTGTATCTCAAAAGCAGTTAAATGTGAACACCAAAGGCTAGTGCTGCAGGAATATTGCTCGACATAAAGGAAAAGCTGACTTTTGTAAAGTTGAAGTCATCCCTGTTGTCCTACTGTCTCTTGGAGAGCGTTTTGTCACTTTGAATCTTAGATCTAAATATGAAACAGATAAGGCGGTCTCACTGGTCTCCTTTTTTAGTTCAGGTGGGCAATTGCGGGCAATCAAGTCAGAATAACTGGGACGATTGTTATTCTCATCGAAACAATAGTCTGAGTTAAAGAAAATATTGTTTTTGATCTTCTTATTTTAATAGCTAAATCGTTTATATATTTCTGTAGATTTAAAAAAAATATCTTTGCTTCGCAATATTTCAAAAAGATGTTTGTCTGAGATACAAAATTGAGAAGAATGTAGCCTTTATGAATGGTAATGTAGCAACATTTTATAAATCATGGATCTTTTATCACATATTGTATGAAGAAGCAGAACAGCAATAACATATGTATCTCTTTCTTATATTTGTTTCTTGCCAGGATCAGTGTTTGAATACTATTTTGAATGCTTGACTGTGTGTATGTTTTGTTATATTTCTTAAAAATCACCTTGGCACCATTTCCAATACTTTTTCTTATTTTTTCCCAAATGCATACACACATTGTCTTCAGAATGTGAGGGTGACCATTGTCCTGGATGGCCATCCTCTTCGTGTAACAGGGAAAAGGGGAAATATAAAAAACAAAAAAAAACAAAAAAAACAACAACAATAGTCTGAGATACAGAGGGTCAGTGAACAGGTACGTATGTTAGAGGCATGTTACATGCTAGGGCAACTTTGGAGATATAAATTCTGAAACAATTTACCGAGGTAAGTTTCCATGTCTGTGCTTGTAATGAGGTCTTTTCTCCAATAATATCCTGTTCATTTCAAACAGTGGGCCGAATATTTTCTTGTTTCATTTTGTCGCTGGTTGGACACCTGACTGCATTTCGTGACGTCAAATCTGGCCAGGCAGACTCAGACGTCTGACTCATACGTCAGACACAAACGTAATGTCTTATAGACAAGAGTAGCTCCCTTTGATATAGGACAATTGTTCTAGCGGGAGGACCATTGATAAGCGCGAAAAAATGCAAGAAGAAAAAAAATGTAAAGACAATTGTTTTGTCAATATGAAGTTACGCCACTGCCTAAAAACAGGTTTCAGTTCGAACTATTTTGAACGATGTGGCTGTCCGATTCACTAACGTCCAGACGTATTATATTAAAGTACACGTTCCAGGACAACTTGCTATGATTTGGCACCCTTTGTGATAATAGGTTTTTCGACGACAGAATTGTGGAATGATAGAGAGGTTATAACGCTCATGTGTTCTGTGATGGTAAATATCATATCTTGTATTAGGAATTAACACAATAGAAATAGCTCGCAAACGCTCACTAAATATATGCTTATCAGGAATAAACGCGTATAGCTCTCTAATTACAATGTTTTTAATTAAGACAAGGGTTGTTACCATCCCATAACACGTGAATACCTCTATGTATGCTTATCTCCTAAATGACACTTTATTTGAATTACATAAAAATAACCAGAAATAAAACTAGATCTGAAAACCAGTTTGTATATAGGCAACAAACACTTCTTTCTTTTACCGGGTGCTACTGGAAGGGCAGGACATACATGTTTGCCTTCTCGCGAACACCTGGTATCAATTTATGTACTTTTCACAACTATTTTGCCTTTTAAGCTCAGTGGAATCTGTTTCGGTGGATATGCTGGAGTGGTTACTCTCCTGGTCTCGACGTTCCATATTTATTACTTTTGCATCAAAAACTCGTGGTCTCTTTTCTAAACTTCGGCTGATATTATGAATATTTAGTTTATTCTAAAATTACGCTATTACGCCAAGTCAATATGATGTGTGTTTTTGAATATGAAACAATGGTATGATCAATATGAGATGTGACATATGAAAATGGCAATAACGAACCCCTGTGCGATTTGATATGCTTTTGCCATGGCCTCACTTTATTTTACCGGAATTCAGCACGAGGACAGCGAAATCGTGCGGCATTAAAACAGTTGAAATTTAATTAAGACATGAAACTGCTATCCTGTGTAAACACATTAACATGTATCTATGTATTATTTAATACGTTTAACTCAGTATTCATTAGATGAAGGGGACAAAGAAGTACCCCTGTAACATCGTCACAAACAATAAAGATGTTATCCACAAAACGTTTCATGTCGTCAAAAACAAGTTACATGTAACAATATGTTAACCAAGAAATCTGTTATTAAAAGAATGTTGTGTGAAACCAACAAACAACCAATAAATGGTATTAATCAACACATGTATTACAAAATTGGCTAGGTTTACTAATCAATACAAATTACTGCACACCAATTACAATAGTGGTAGTACAACATTCATTGGCAATATGTAATATGATGGCAGTGGTCACTATCAAATACAAATACATTAGTGATAGAACAAGTCAGTGATACTAATAACGTCATCCAGAACCACCAGCTGTCAAGCTTCCAATATGGGCCTACGCTGGGAATCCTTGGTGATCTTCACACGAAAGCCGGTCTTGATGTCATAAAATGTGAGATGAGACAGTGAGTATGGTTTTACGCCGCTTTTAGCAATATTCCAGCAATATCACGGCGGGGAACACCAGAAATGGGCATCGCACATTGTACCCATGTCGGTAATCTAACCCGGGTCTTTGGCGTGACGAGCGAACGCTTTAACCACTAGGCTACCCGACCGCCTCGATGAGACAGGGAAACGCCCGCTCCACTTATATAGCGCAACAAGATTCAAGAGCTTTCCACACAGTGCCAGACACGTTTAGTGTCACAAGAACATCACAGAATATTCCACGTTTCAATAATGCTTGACACCCATCCATGCTATTCCAGAAGTTTACGAATTGAATCGAAAATAACATTTTAGTCACAGATGCTTTAATTTTTAACAATATTCCCTCCACATTTCTGCCATAAAACTTTTGGTAAACAGTTCTAATGAATGTAATGTTGTAACCTTGATCAAACAAATTTAAACAGAAGTAGAATCTTTGAAATCATCGCATAAAGAGATACGTACCTCACTACGGAAGTATTGACACCAAAGGTGCATAGTTGTGTGTCACTGAAACTTTATGCCTGTAAATATGAAACAGATGAAGCCGTTTTACTGGTTTCTTTTGTTTCTAGCATAGATACAAGGGAATTGTCTATTGTCCATTATTGAACAATATCATATCATCGATATACCTGAAGCTTAAGTTAAACTTCTTGGTCACATCACCTGTTGCAGACCCGACACTGGTCCATCTTCTGCATTGATGTGAATTTGGTTTGTGTTTGTGTATGTCACACTGTAAACACACAAACAATTTTTTGTCAAACTTTGAATACCGGATGCGAATTTTGAAAATGATTTTTCAACATTAAAACTAAATAAGTGTTTAATATTTCTCCAGGTATATATAAAGCTTAAAAAGATTTATTTAACGCCATTTTGAAATGTATTCCACTCATATCACTGAAGCTATTCTTGTCAACATGTGTATGTGACGTCATATTTGCATAGAGACTACCTGGCTTTTCAGAACGTTTCCGAAATGCAGTCTTATGTCAAAACGACGACAAATGAAACAAGGTTTACAATTGAAAGCCGTAAGTGATGCAGGTCGTCGAGATTTACGACCCACGATTCTTGATGTGAACATCGATCACACAACAACTAGATCGCGGCGAGAACTTAGGGACAGAGACCGTACAATCTACCATAATACAGTTAAATGTTAGTGTGTGCTAAAGCTGAATTATCATTCAAATTGGAGCTAAACCCATACTTGACCCTTGTTATCCTCAGATGGGGCAACAACTCCTGTGAAGTACCTCTATTATGTTGGCGATCAACGTGTTGCAAACTGGTCGAACGCAGTGGCCAAATGTAACGAACAGAGCGGAAAGTTGACTGGAGACATCGACATTGACGACTGGGAACTTCTGTATGGCATGAGCAGGTACGTATGTTTAATAGCGATCGGGTGGTCAGGCTCGCTGACTAGGTCGATGCATACCATCGTATCTCAACTCCGTCGATCGATGCTCACAATATCAATCACTGGATTGTCTGGTCCATTTATTTACATATCGCCGTGATATAGCTGGAATATTGCTGAGTGTGGGGATACAACAAACAAACATCTTCTCCCTTACACATACGACTTATTAACGGAAAGAATTTTTCTCAGATCGACTAAACACATGACAGCATCATGCAGCTGACATATTGCTGACTGCAGCGTTAAACGACATTCACTCACTCACAAGGCAACCAAGACTACCCTACCTATCTACTCTCGGGGGGGGGGGGGGGGGGGGGGGGGGCACGGGTGGACCAATCGTGTACGGTGCCGCAAGTCTTTGTGCAGTGTTGAGTTCTGTAGGCACGCCAGATTCGAGGTACGAATCCCGGTTCGCCCCGATTATGTTTCTTGGTGTGTCAACACCATACCCGTGCGCCAAAGTGATTGAGTACATCATTTGGGCCTTTCCTTACACATTAAGCTGACACGCGTGATATAACTGGAACACTGTGCATAGCGGCGCTAAACCCAACTCACTTACACAATCACTGACAATTATTATCTCTACTAAAGAAAATGTATCGTTTACTCTCAACTGTATACAAAAAGTCTAATTTCCTAAGGGGTAGGGAATTTCCAACTGAGTGTATTGTAGTGTTTACAAATAAAATTCGCTTTGCAGATTGATGTTAAACACCTGATTTGATTGGGTGAGTGTGTGAGTTGGAAAATCTAACGTCGCACTGGCATTATTTCAATGGGCCTTTAAACACTATTGCGGAAAGAAAAATGTTTTGAAATGTGCATGTTTATAATGGTTGGTTGGTTGGTTGGTTTGTTGTTTAACGCCGCACTCAGCAATATTTCAGCTATGTGACGGCGGTCTGTAAATAATCGAGTCTGGACCAGACAATTCAGTGATTAATATCATGAGCATCCATCCACGCAATTGGGATCGATGACATGCATCAATCAAGTCAGCGAGCCTGACCACCCGATCCCGTTAGTCGCCTTTTACGACAAGCATAGTCGCCTTTTACGACAAGCATGGGTTGCTGAAGACCTATTCTACCCCGGAATCTTCACGGGTCATGTTTATAATGACACATTGACATTACCACGTATGTTTATATCATGTTTAACCTTTCAGCATCTTCTTGGACGACAACTACTTCTGGATCGGCCTGGAAAGACAAGCGAATAAGGATTGGAAATGGCTTGGTGGCGCCGATCTGGATTTGAACATGACTGCTTCATTCCCCTTGAGGCCTGAATTCAAGGACAATATCACGTGGGATTGCGTGCAGTGGAACGTGAAGGAACCTTTCTACGTCCCTCAAGGTTGCGAAGTCCCCTCGCCTTTCATCTGCGAAATTCCTGGTAAATACCAATATCATTCACTTATGATGTTTGTTGATTAACGCCGCACTCAGCATTATTCTAGCTATTTGACGTCGGTTTGTAAAAATTCGAGTAACAATCCAGTGACTGATACCATGAACATTGATCTACGCAATTGGGATATGATGGCAAGCATCAACCAAGTCAGCGGCATCATTGACGTCATTCGAATATTAGTGTGACGTATTGTTGGAATGACGTCAAGCTAGCCACGACGTCATAGCTGTTGACATTATTCGACAATTGTGGTTTTCTAAGACGACAGTCTTGATCATTGCATTTTTCTAAATGGAACATTTAAAGGATTAAGAAATAACTTAACTATTACACTCGCTTGTGGGTCATATTGAAACTCGTGTAGGAATTCATGTATCATCGTCGCTGAAAGGGGTCTCAGCACGAAGACGCTTGTTTCACCAATTCTTTAAAACACATTTTTGGCAACACAACACAAGTAACACAAGAAGGGAGTTCACAAGAAAAGACTGCGAAAATGTTTTGTTTGGTTCTGTCGCCAACACAAATGGTTAGTTGGTGCTGAATCAACTTGATAATTCATATGTTTATTATTTCTATCTGCCCAGCAACTAAATGTGACTTCAAAACCCACGAGGGAAAAATGTTGAACGAAACAATGCTGCCACTTGTAGGTAAGTGCCATTTTTTTTATTTCCCGTATATATTGTATGAAAATAAAAGCGACAAAACCCTTTCCATATTCATAAAATTTGTTTGTTTGTTTGTTGTTAAACGCCGCACTCAGAAATAGTCTAGCTATATGACGGCGGTCTGTATATAATCGCGTCTGGACCAGACAATCCAGTGCTTGACATAATGGGCATCGATCCATGAAATTGGGATACGATGACATGAATGAACCAAGTCAGCGAGTCTGACCACCCGATCCCGTTAGTCGCCTCTTAAGACAAGCATTGTCGCCTTTTACGGCAAGCATGGGTTGCTTAAGACCTATTCTACCCCGGATCTACACGGGCCCCTTGAAATCACGCAGAGTGGATTGTACGATTGCGACAAAATCATGAGCATGTGTTTTTGAATCACTATAAAATAGTGATGATACCATGTGTTCGCGAACAGAGTGAGCGTATCCCACCTGTGGCACCCTTCACAAACACATGCAAAGGCAAGTAAATTGTTCACCTGAGCAAAAAATGACGAGAACACGAATTCATTTTTTAATAAATATTCTAATGATTTTTGTGTCCTTTGGTATCCTTTAGAGAACACATTTACTGTGTTTTAATCTACAGTCTCAAGTGGTTGGGTAAGACGACAGACCATCGGCATGGGCTCCCAAGAAATTTAGGACCACCACTCCCAGTGCAGATTGCGTACATTCGTTTGATCGTGATTATTAGCAAGTCAGCGCGGTACCCTTGCTTGTTGGTGAACGTGTGCGACCTTCATCGCCACGGGCTTTAATGCCGTAACTGAAATACCTTTAAACGGCTTTCAACTCTAGCCCACTCAATCTGTTGCTCTCATGCCGAGGAATTCTAGTTCCTATATTAGATGCGATCTGATTAGAATCGAATAAGTCATGGTTGGTTTGGTTTGTTTTTTAACGCCGCACTCAGCAATATTCCAGCTATATGACGGCGGTCTGTAAATAATCGAGTCTGGACCAGACAATCCAGTGATTAATATCATGAGCATCGATCCACTCAATTGGGATCGATGACATGCATCAACCAAGTCAGCGAGTCTGACCACCCGATAACGTTAGTTGCATTTTACGACATGCATAGTCACCTTTTACGGCAAGCATGGATTGCTGAAGACCTATTCTACCCCGGAATCTTCACGGGTAATAAGTCATGGTAGAGTAAGGATAATGTCATGACCTGATGAAAAAGAGTTAATAATTTTACTTACCTAGGTCTTTTGATATATGGTTTTACTGTTATTCTAGTTACCCCGCCAGCCCCCGGTGCAACCCTACCTGTTCTGTTGGTCTCGAACAAGACCCACGACCAATGCAAATCTCAGTGTGAAACTGAATACCCTGACAGCAGCAACTATGAGTGTTGGCTGTACCAATATGACAGCAACTTGGGCGCAACCAGCTGCACGCTCGTCATCAGTGAAGGCAAACCCGTCCTCATCAACATCCAAGCTGGCACCAGCGTGAACCTGTACACCAAGTACTGTATTGAAGGTATAGTTGGAGACGACATTAAGCCTGGCCCTCGGTACACCTTCAAGGTGATGTCCTAAAGGGACATAACTCTCTTAAAGCCCCTTCAAGGTTTTGTTCTAAAGGGACATAACTCTCCCCAGTACACATTTCACCTTATATTCTAAAGGGACACAACTCTCCTCAGTACATCTGTAAGCTGATGCCTTAACGGGACATAACTCTCCCCACAGTTTACGGCTATGTCCTAAAGGGAAATTACTAAGCAGTACCAGGCAATGCAAATAAAATAACCCGAGAGATTGGTTGCTTTTATAATAATGTATTTGGATGAAGTACTGTGGTACCTCATTAGTAGGGACGGGGTGGTTTAATAACTATTTTGACATCAGTACACCGTACACCTCTAAGGTAATGTCCGCAACAGAAATAAATCATCCCAGTACATATTCAAGGTAAAGTACTGATTATGACAAATTATGACCTTTACATTTATCATGTAAGTTACTCTAAAATGTCCAAAAAATTAGATTTGGCATTCTTAAAACTGATACTGGGAGAAGATTATATTTCCATTTGCATGTTGTATTATGTATGTTGTATGCCTGTGTGTGTATATTTGTGCACTTGGTGTTAATATGGTTTCAGTAATAATTACTTTGCAAAAGTTGTCAATGTTTTGTAGTAACATGTCTGATGGACATAAGCATATCACGATATGCATAAATTAGTGATGGTGCCCAAAGAATGCTTTCGAAAAGAAACGGAATCGCTGTTATTTACTCGTTTATTATCCACTTTGTGGCTTACTGTATGTGCCTTACAGAATGGTTGGTTAGAACTGTACTTGTCACCAGGTATATTATCTGTGCTTCGTGTTCTTTAACGCAGTCACATTTTAATGCCAAGGACTTCGTCCACCAATACGATCTTATCCCTTCATCTTCGTAAAACCGCGTTAGGGTACGAGACATACGATTGTCTTAGCGCTAAGATAATTTGGGGGACAACATCTAGGGCACCGTTTCAGAAAGGGATCTTAGTGACTTGATTGTCGTAAGGCTTACTGAAGTCGTAAGACAAAGGTCGTTTCTTGGAACCGGCGCCCTTTCTGTTCGAAAATGTAATAAAATGGATTTCATTATAAATTTGCCCCAAACCTGGCTATTATCCTGCGCAGCCAGTTCAGCCTTTGTCAGGTCCAGCAGCAGAATATGATGTAATGATGATGAAGGAAGTTGATAACTCGAAGTTTACCTAGGGAGGAATTGCACGCAGAAAAAGGCTACAAAGGTCTCCTGCAATAGGTGAAGTTTTAACGTCTCTCTTCCGCAGTTGAAAAGTTCACCGATTGCAAAGACGGCGAAGAATGCATCTGCGGCAATGTAACGTCCAACCCGACGCCAGAACAGTTGGAAGAGATCTTGGAAGAGACAAAAGAGAAACTGACCGTACCCACAAAAAATCTTTCTGCAACTATCCGAAAGAAGACCAGCGCGGCCGACGACCGACCCTCCTCACAAACCATGGGTTACTTTGGCATAACAATGATCACTGTCACCCTTGGCGGGCTTGTACTGTTGGACTGTACCTCAATGCTACGGGATTTGAAAATTATGATGTACAATCTACAATGCGCCACAGGCGGTGGAAAGGACTTACCGCCCCCTACAACTGTCCACGTCAATCTTCAAGGAGGTCCAAAACAGAGCTATGCGTGAATGGTACACTTAATACATGACCAAAGTAGGTTGAGACTGCGTGCAACTTCCCCCTGGGTTTTCTTCAAAACTATTTTTATAATATTTCAGAATGTATCAACATTTATGTTAATGTAAGTTGCTTCCTTTTAACCCCATTTTATGGCACAGAAAAGCAACTTCTGATTCTGAATCCCAGTCTCAACCTTTTTTGAAATGGTGTTTTATTTCTTTGACAAATATCATTTAGGTGTGCAGGTTGAAATGAATATCATGCTTTAGCATCATGAATTATCTATTATGCAGGATGTGATATCAAACATTGATAAGCATTTTGATATACGTTTGTTGTTAATATTTCTACATATGTATATAGCAAGCGGAGGCAGTCAAGATCTATATATTTTCCTTTGATTATGCGGTAAGATGGATTTACGGGTTGTATATAGACAAACAAAAGGCCGAATCAATATTTATGCACAAATGCGAACCATGGTCCAGTTATCCAATACACTGATCTTCACAGGTATTGCGAGATGTGGATTAAAGCTGGTCCAATAGGTAACATACGTTGATCGAAATATATTAATTTATATTAGTTATTATGATATGTTATCTACAAAGAGTAGCCCAAACAATAAGTAGCCCAGTGGTCTTAGGGGACATAGGTTTGATTACAGAGTTTCTGCCCTTGATAGTGCCAGGATTAACTAAACATGGTTTCGAATCCTAGATTCGCCCAGAAATTTCCTTATTTCGGTAGCATCATATCCGCACCTGGGGAGGTCACTAAAGAAACACGTCATGAGAATAAACCTACGAATAAGAATCTGGAGTTTCACTGAAATGGTACGACCTCCGTTATAAGAATCTGGGGTTTCACTGAAATGGTATGACCTCTGTCATAAGAATCTGGAGTTTCACTGAAATGGTACGACCTCCGTCATAAGAATCTGGGGTTTCATTGAAATGGTACGACCTCCGTCAAAAGAATCTGGGGTTTCACTCAAATGGCACGACCTCCGTCATAAGAATCTGTGGTTTCACTTATCCTCCTCCCGTATACAGTGCATTCATTCATTTTATATTTCGAGTACTTATATTTACTGTTACAACAGTTCAAATGATTGTTCAATCTCATTAAAATCAGATATTAGTTCTCGCTACCGCTGAACAAAGATCTGAGGACATCCCATTACGGGTCATATTAGACCGACCTTGTGCGAACTCTGTTCGACCAATGGAATGACTGGCAAGAAGTCGACATTAGCCAATCAGAAGGCAGCTTACCCGTGCTTTACGGCACTAATTTCAAATTGGCGACTACGCTTCAAAACATATTTTGACAAATTCTCGATTAAAAATTTGAAACCTGAACAATACCTGGCTGATAGATGGTCTAGATTGTATGGATTCAGTCGTTAACCCCGTAACTATCGTTCGGAATACCCCGTGTAAAAAGTTTTCAAGGATGAATGATTAGAAATCACATTCCGACTGTCACTTTCATGATCTGGTAAGCGACGCTCTGATTGGTCGGATGAAAGGTCGGTCTGACGTGACCCCTACTTGGATGTCCTCAGATCTTTGTTTAGCGGTAGCGAGAACTAAGATCTGATTTTAATGAGATTGAATGATTGTACCAAATGTCAACACCCATCCGGTGCATAATATCCCTTTGGGTACAATGTCGCGTTCACGATGTGGATTTTGGCGATAATAGTTTATTTAAAAATAAACCAAGTATGAAGAAACCACCTGAAAAGAAACAGAACTGACTTTGACGTCTTCACATCACATGAGACGGATGTACCTGAAGAGAAACAGAACTGACTTTGACGTCTTCACATCACATGAGACGGATGTACCTGAAAAGAAACAGAACTGTCTTTGACGTCTTCACATCTCACGAAACGGATATTGAAGGGTTAATTGTAAATGTGGCCAACGTCATGTCATATGTTTACCACAGCGATGTGTAAGCTACTGTTTGGAGATTTTTTAACTATAGTTTTACACGTATGCATACAGATCCACATTTGCAAATCGTGTGCGTTCTCCTATTTAGTTTGCTTTCTTATGTGACACACTGAACACTTTTAGAATATCTTTTAGCTTGTGTGCCTTTGTTTGAGCTGCGATCCATAGACTTACAGAGCGTTGAGTGCTGGACCCTACTGGCGTAGAGTGTTAATCGGGTGTGGAAATGGGTGCGTGTGTAGCGTTAAGGCGTTTAGATGGGGTGATATGGAAATGGTTCTTGGGTGCACGGGCGTAGGAACATGCAGTGTTGGGATGTAGATGGTCGATGCATGTTTCTGATGCATGTTTCTGATGCATCAGGATGATGTTAATGATGATGGTAAGGATGATCACATATTTTGCTTCAGTGGAGCTACCTTTGTTTTTAAAGGTTAGACTTTACGCCATATTCCAACGTGCACACTAGTGCAAAACTGATTATTTTGCCGGAATCGGTATTTGTAAATGGTTCTTTTTCTGAAGAAAGAAGGGATAAGCATAACCTAGATACAACAACACAATCAGTCCAATACTGCATGAAGGTATTTGGAAATCGGAAACACTACTTTGAGTTAATTGTAATATGGTCATTCTTGTAAACGGGGGCGAGTTTGGATTTATTCATCTTGCCCAAACCCAATATTCTTATCCGTCTTTGTACAGCGTAGTTTCACTTCACGACGGACAGTGGTAACCCACGTCACACAAGAAGTTCCCATAAGTTTAACAGCTTTATGCTTCGACAGCTAGAAGTATTTCATTGACCAATTAATCTATAGGAAACGGAAATCTGGGTCAAACTTGAATTTACCGACATCTGAAAACTTGATCGCGGCAAATGCGAGAAACTCTGATGACATACAAGCTGATGACATACAAGTACCTGTCACATGTTATATCTGCTTTTGGAAGAAATGAAATAATCAGTGTTATATATAATTCTTGGTTAACAAGTACTATGGATCCATTTGCCACGTAAACTTCGTAGTGAGTTAAAGTTTTAAGTCACATCGGAAATATTTCAGCCATATTGTGACTATCAAGAGTTAAACAAAATACATATATTGAAACTTATATAAAGCCCTGTCAGCGAAGGACAGTAAAATAGCAAGAGTGAGTGAGTGAGTGAGTGAGTATGGTTTTGCGCCGCTTTTAGCAATATTCCAGCAATATCACGGCGGGGGACACCAGAAATAGGCTTCACATATTGTACCCATATCGGGAATCGAACCCGGGTCTTCGGCGTGACGAGCGAACGCTTTAACCACTAGGCTACCCTACCGCCCTAAAATAACTAGACTTATCACAGAAAAAGATATAAAACTAGTATGGAATCATAAAAAAGATAGCACTATACATAACAAAACGGGCTATAGATCGCCAGCAGCTGAAGCTGGGCCACCATACTGGACCAAACTGGACCATGGGGACTTACAGTACCTTTGCTACAGGCATGGACCATAAGCTTCGTAAGTGACGTCACCATTATTATTTCAATAATTCTAACTTTGAAAGTTTTTCAATCCTTCGTCAGCGCAATCTGATTAGATTCTTTGTTTGGCCCTGTCGCTCGCATGGGATCACAATGAAGGTATGATTGGATAATTTCTCATAACAGAATGATTGTATGATAATACACTGGATATTCAAGGAAGGACAAATGCTTTTCGTTGGATACCAAAATCAAAGAATCTGTCGATATGGATCCCTAATTAGTATCATGGTATTACAATAGGTTACCGGCTTGACGATAACACAATTACAATGGATTTGTAATGACGAGCATTACTGCAAATGGGAAAAGTCAACCGGTCGTGATTATCCACCGAAACAGATTCCAAAGCAAAATAGCGGTGAACATTATTTATCATCCAAAACTGGCCCCCACAGGAAATATTGCTTGGATTAGATCAAGCGATATCTACACTGTAGATACTGCTGCAATTAAATTACATCACAATGCTTTGCAGACCATTGTGACGTCACGGGTTACCATGACGTCACAATAAAATGACATCATTAATGGCTCTGCTACTGAAGCTGTTAGTAGTACTTTTTACACTGAAGACACTGCTAATTACTGTCCTCAAATTGAATGTGAAGAATGATGTTGGATGAAAAATAAAATCTCACCCTCGTGTCTTTTGATTTCCAATATAGCAACACTCGTTGATAAAAGTGGCAAAAAGCCTCGGCAAGCCTCGGAATTTTTCCACTTTTATCAACTCGTGTTCATATATTGGTTATCAAAAGACATTCGGGTGAGATTCTCTATATGGATGGGTCGCTGAAAATCAGTGATGACACCAGGTGTTGCTTATGCTTAGTCCTCATCCAACTTCATCCGAGTTATTGCACCTGTGTTACATCTGTCATATCTGAGGTAGTCTGTTGCTTGACGCCTGTACATACACTATGTGCATTATATAACGGATATTATTGTGTTGTTGACGTTGGTTGTTTGTTAGATACTTACTGTTTTACCGTTAACTTACGCACGAGAGATGTGTCATTCTATAGACTTTTTCATTGTTACCATGACGATATAGTATGTCCTAGATCTGACTAAAATGACAAAAATCGTTGGCATCTCAAAATAAGTGACGTAGTTGTATATTATTTAGAATTATGCAAATTGGAGACAGGTTTAGGTATTTATTGATCATAAGCGTTATGTTTTAGACTGAAATGCCACACTGAATTATCGAAACATGTTAATACATTCTGGGAGTATAATAAAAAAAATCACTTGTATACAACATGTGTTTTATCGTGATGTGTTTGGGGGTTTTCATCGCCAAGAACGGTCCAGATGCATGTTTATGTGAATAAGATCGCATTGCCACAGCGACTTTCGGTGAGTGAGTGAGAATGGATTTACGCCGCTTTTAGCAATATTCCAGCAATATCACCGCGGGGGACACCAGAAATGGGCTTCACACATTGTACCCATGTCGGGAATCGAACCCAGGTCATCGGCGTGACGAGCCAACGCTTTAACCACTAGGCTACCCGACCGCCCCACAGCAACTTTGGGCTTGACGCGAAGTTTTATCAAGATATTTCAGCGTTTCAGGTTAACGCCGCAATCAGCGATATTCTAGCAAAATGGCCTATAAATAATCGAGCCTGGACCAGACAACCCAGTGATTGATATGATGAGCAATGTCCCACGCTGTGTTGAAGAGAGGTTAAAGGTACCAAACAACACCTAACAATTATGTAAATAATAGAAGTGACGAAACATTTTCCATAATTACCAGAAATCGCTGTTGAAAGCCAAGCCCATTGTACAATTCCGACAGTATCGTATTTGTTATTGAATCAATATAAAACAATGGTGATGGTAGCAGGTGTTCCCTAAAAAGGTGAGCGCGCCCTGTTCCATCTGTGGCACCCGTTTCATGCAAAAGGCAACTCAGTTGTACAATGTTGTAACAGATCCGGGGTAAAATAGGTCTTCAACAACCCCTGCTCGCCGTGAAAGGCGTCTATGTTTGTCGTAAGGGGTTGTGTAGAACCCAATTGTGTGGATCGATGTTCAGGATATCAATCACTGGATTGTCAGGTCCAGACGCGATTATTTACAGACCGTCGTCATATAACTGGAATATTGCTGAGTGTGGCGTTAAATAACAAACCAACCAACCAACCAACCATTATAAACATGCACATTTCAAACCAACCAACGTTTTGTCACATTATGCATTATGAAACAGCTGAAGTGGTTTCATTCGTCTCTTCTTTTTCTTGTTCAGGTTGGTAAATCAGTGGAAAGGAATTGCCTATTTGACTATCATTGATCGATGTCAGATCATCGGTGTACCGGAAGCATTAGTAAAAACTTGGCCAAATTCCCTTGTTTTGACTTTGCCAATCCGAGCGGAAATTCCATTGCTCGATTCCGACTATATCATGAGTATGTGTTTATGAATAACTATAAAATAGTGATGGTACTAGGTATTCGCGAAAAAGTTAGCGTTCCCTTGTTTTGACTTTGCCAATCCGAGCGGAAATTCCATTGCTCGATTCCGACTATATCATGAGTATGTGTTTATGAATAACTATAGAATAGTGATGGTACTAGGTATTCGCGAAAAAGTTAGCGTATCCTGCCCGTCGCAAACACACGCCAGGGCAAGTCAATTGTTCACACTGAATAGCATTCATTTTAAATATTTAATGAATGCCCTTCGACGCTACACTTGCGACGGGGCGGTCGGGTAGCCTAGTGGTTAAAGTTGGCTGGTTGGTTGGTTTGTTTGTTGTTTAGCGCCGCGCTCAGCAATATTCCACCTATATGTCGACGGTCTGTAAATAATCGAGTCTGGACCAGACAATCCAGTGATTAATATCATGAGCATCGATCCACGCAATTGGGATCGATGACCATGCATTAACCAAGTCAGCGAGCCTGGCCACCCGATCCCGTTAGTCGACTTTTACGACAAACATTGTCACCTTTTACGACAAGCATGGGTTGCTGAAGACCTATTCTACCCCGGAATCTTCACGGGTCTAGTGGTTAAAGCGTTAGCTCGTCACGCCGAAGACTTCGGGTTCGATTCCCGACATTGGTAGAGCCCCTTTCTAGTGTCCCCCGCCGTGATATTGCTGGAATATTGCTAAAAGCGGCGTAAAACCTTACTCACTCACTCATTACACTTGCGACCGACGTCAGACTGTTGGTACCGAACATGTAGTTTTCTGGGAGAGAGGTGATGTTTTGTTTGACACAAACTATTTGGTGCCAGACAATGCTTCATACAAACCACAAGACACTATTTATCAGATCATCTGGCATGCCTAGTGATGCGGCTTTTGAGATATACCATGGGACAAATTATTTCGAGTCGCTTAAAGAAATGTTAAAGGGTCGGCCCTTAACCAAAAATGATTTCGGACGGTTTGAGGAGCTAGTCGTTACGAGTCGAATCCACTGATAATACATTTCCTTACCACTTTGGAACAACATAGCAACATCAATTAAACGTAAATGTCATTCCAAGAAAAACTTTCATTCAATATTTAGCCAGGACTGTATTGTCAGTGTCAGTTTCTAAACAGATGTTTTGCAAATGCTGAGTCAACAATGGTCCTGACAATAACGACATCCAACTACAGAAATGTCTTGTACTGAAACACATTGCCATGCTCAGTTGGGTTTCTTCGTCTCTTTACTATCGATTGTCACCAAGTTTCTAAACCCTTCTGAATTATTTACCGGTTACCATGGTGATGTCACGTTAGACGGGTGATCAATATCCAGTATTGACTAATGTAGACCTACGTCACTTGCAATATATTTTACATATCAAATATTAAGAGAGAACAATTAAAAAAGACATGCTGTTTTGTTCCTTACAATCATTGTCATCAAGGACTGTGTACGAGGTATTTCCTCAAAGAACTAACAATTAGCTTGTGGAATCAATAAGCAGCACGCAGTATGGTACACATAATGAACAACACATGATTACTTAAAGTACATATTGGAACTTGATTATAAATATTTGTCACGGAGATGTGCTCCAGAGACCAGGGTGTCATTTAACAACAATGAAGTAATAATGAAAACGAGTTTGTATCAATAAGCGACAAAATAGAAGATCAAAAGCCCAATTTACTCTGAAAACAATCACTGATAAAACTCAGTGAGTGAGTGAGTTGGGTTTAACGCCTCTTTTAACAGTATTCCAGTTATATCGCGGCGTGTCAGCTTAATGTGGGAGGAAAGCCCGAAGTGATGCAGGTCTCAGACGTTTACGACTTCGGTGAAACCCACGAGCACGGGTATGGTCCTGACAAACCTGACAAACCGGGGCGAACCGGGATTCGAACCCACAATCATAGGTTTCTGGCGTGCCCAAGGGACGCAACTCTGCACAGCGAATCGCGGCGCCTTAGACGACTTGGCCACCTGTGCCCCCGATAATAAACTGAGAGCAAATACAGATGCTGATTAGCTAAGCAAATGTATAACAGTAATAAAATGAAAGTACCTAAAACAACACATTGATAAGATATTGACAAGATACGCTGACAGCTAACTAAACCGGCTGCGACCAGTTATAACCAGAGAGTTAACTAACTCAACACTCTAAACGAATAATCTCGTCTGGGTTAAATAGCGGGAAATAAACCCAGTGGGCCTCTCCCTAAAATAAGTCTCTTGGACAATGAAATAGGCGGCAGATGTCTGAATAACAAACTTTTCTTATAAACTGAAGATTCAGTCACTTTGACTTGAAAGAAAAGTCTAAACTTCCCGATGATATAAGGTACATGACCTACGGAGTATCTTGACTCAGTCATACATGACCAAAAGAGTAACTTTTACTCCCAATAGTAACCAGGTGCTTGACCTAAACTAGCCAATCGCGGGAGGTTGGCTATCCACGGGTTAACAGATAAACGGAGTAAGAAAAATCTTAGCTAATAGGTTTAGCTCAATACAACCAGAGTAAGTCAGTACTAGATAAATTAGATAAACACTGCCCCGTAATCACTTAGGAACGAAACCTGAGTTTCGAATGACCACCTGGTAGCAAGACGACCCGTCAAACGACGCCTGGAGGTAAAAACACGTTTGCTGTTGTTTGTGGTGGTGGTGGTGGTGGTGGTGGTGGTGGTGGTTGTGTTTTTAAGTGTTTAAGAGGTCGCCTTCTGAGTAAGCAATTCTGGCTGACCACTACCTGTTTGGGACTCATGTGTGTGAGTAGGGTACACATATCTATTGCGAGTTTTAGTATTCATAGAGTGTCTGTGTTTTGTATTGATATGATTTCTATTTTCGTGTATTGATATGATTTCATTTTTATATTTGCCCCGCTGTTTATTTGCGTTCGAGTAGCTTTCCATCTCTCAGAAATAGTGTTTGCTTGGCCATCGCTATTGCATCTCTTGGCTTTAGGGTGTTTTGGGGGAGTTTTGAAAGTACAAGGAGGGTGTAACTCTTTGTAATGACTTTCTGGTGGCGTGTCATCACAGTTGTAACACGTACTAAGACCCTCATGGCTTGAGGGGGGGATTTTTCTGAGCAAGGTCTTCATCTCGGGTGTTTTTGTCAAGTCATGTCTTTTTCACCAAAGGGTTTGATGTTCCCCAGAAAGATAATATTGCCTGCTCTCCTCTCAGTTTCAATGGGAGTTCTCCTGTTCCTAGAGAAGTGCCTGTTTTCTGCACATGTGGCTAGTATTGGGGCTTTCTCTTGTATTCTGTCGAGGCGGTTCACGACAGTAATTTGATGCTGAGTGAAAGGCCACACAACCATAGTCTGGTCTGAAAAGTGATTTGTAGAGGTCCAGCTGAGTGTCCCTCGATGTGCCCCAAGATGTGCCTGAAATTGCCCGTAATACGCCCCGGTCTTTTTAACAACTGTTTTCCACATGTTCTATATGTTTGCTCCAAGTGTGGTGTTGATCTAGGATCACCCCAAGAAATATTACGGATTTTTCGAATGTGATTGATTTGCCTTTTATGGAGAGTCATGGTAGCATCTTTTCCCTTGCGTTTGAATAGAACTCCCACAGTGTTTTCACTTTTCGCTTGGAAGGGTTAACCCCCATTTATTGCACCATTGATCTACTGGTATCAGGGCTGACTGGAGTTTTTATCGGATTTGTGAAATATCTCTGTGATTTACCCATATTGCTCTGTCATCCGCGTCATTGATCATGATTCTAAACACGGTTGGGCTTAATGCTGCCTTGTGGCGTGCCATTGTCCAGTGGCATAGGATCAGATTGATTGTTCCCTATTTCAACTGAAAGCGACCTGTCTTGCAGGAAGCTGTCTATGAAGTGTCGTTTTCCCTTCTAGTCCATTTTGTGCTAGTGTTGTGAGGAGTCCGCCATGCCATACCAGGCCGAAGGCTTTCTCTAGACGTGAGTGGGGGCACGGGTGGCCTAGTCTTCTAGGGGGCCGCGTTTTCGCCAGAAACCTATTATTGTGGGTTGGAATCCCGGTTCACCTCGATTATGTTTCTTGGTTTGTCAACACCATACCCGTGCGGACGTCAGGGGAGAGCACTCTGTCCAGGTCAGCAGCAGGAAGCCAATAGCGTTGCGAGCTTCATAAAGTGTTTTCTAACTTAGGGAAAACCCAAATGGCGAAGTAACCACTCAATCAAATAACAAACAACATCAACAACACTACTAAACTTTTACGGGAGATGTAGGTACCAAAATAAAGTGCTGAACATTAGCTATCCAATTGTATCACTTCAGATTTACCAGATATGCACAATTATTGAGGGGCAAAAATTACTATGAATACATGAGAAGGTACTAGATAACCCCTCTAATATGTGAAAATCAAAGTCACAAAAACATTTCCATCACATGAATAAGGCAGCCAAAATATATGAAATATTACATATCAAATCAATACATGATACATTTGGATACAGTGTGATACAGTGTGCCATTAAATCGACAGAGAATAAATATTTCGGGTCACTAATTCTCAAACAAGGAATGCAAACATTGGACAAACGACGACCGCCAGACTTTTGCAGAATGGTGACGGAAGCCGGTCAATTAAAGAAGAGGGGAGCTGTGCGGTCACTGGTCCGTGACTAGACTGATTTTCTGGACTCGGTGACAATATTTCTGTATACAACAGACAATATTTCTGGGGTCTGAATTCAGAAACCTGAACATCGATTTCCGACCATGGTCTGGGATCGTGTAAATTTGAGATAAAACAAAATATTCTGAAACATAATGAAAAGGTATCAACTTTAACTCGAAAACAGAACAGAGGTATTTTGTGCTCAAGTCCATCTGCAAACACATCGAATGAGATTAGGGCTCGTATGACGACCTTTTTTGTGTTTGATTATCTCATGCCTGAATACCCAGAGCAACGGCTGGGACTTTATCGAAGAACAATACATTGTCCATGAAATGCTTTAAAAAAATAATAATTATGTCTCTGACCTTTGATAAGAAAAGAGGTTGTCTCCAGCTGATAAAAAGGAAGAAGTTGTCAGCCACAAAAAGAACATTGTTGTAAGACGTATTTATTTTAAAATTTAGGCGCATAGCTTTAATAAAAGAAATATCCGTAGGTGAAAACTAGCAAGAACATTGTTGCAAGACGTATCTATTTTTAATTTAGGCGCATAGTTTTAATAAAAGAAATATCCGTAGCTGAAAACATAGCTGGTTACCAAACAAAATCCTAACCCGTGTCGCTTGCAAAACCCCATAAAACGGATCCGATTGTCCTGATGGTTGGGATGTTGGAAGCCATTCTTCCGTGCCCACGTCCCTGTAGTTGCCACTGATACACTCGCAGTTATCTGTTTGTCGAGCGTGAAATTGACAGTCAACGCACAGGTGCTCTAAACACAAATCGATCATCATCCGTCCGGGGTTCAAATCTATCGCAAATCGATATGAACAATATGCCGGAAACATAACAATTACCCATGCACATCGCACTTTTGAATAAGTTGCTTTTTTCACGCCTGACTGACTGCAAGAACGCAGGTATGTTTGTCATTTAGTCTGTCCTTTGAACATTCACGCCGCCAGATATTTGACGTCGGCCTGTACATCATCAAATTTGGGCCAGACAATCCAGTGGTTGATCGTATGTGCAACGATGGCAAGCTAGGAATTGTATCAACGAGACGAACCAACCGATCCACGGGCTGCTTACAGATCGTGATGTGACATTTGTCTTCAGGGCCGTCTACTTCGGCATCCAGGGATAACAGGCACTGTACCAGAGAACACATATTAAACGGGGTCAAGGCACAGTTCTACAATACATATCAAGCATATGCAATGCACTATATATAGTACATACATCAAGTCAGGCTCACTGACTTGGTTTATGCATGTCATCGTGTCCCAATTGCTCAGGATGTTAATCACTGGATTATCTGGTCCAGATTCGATTATTTACCAACCGCCGTCACAAAGCTGGGATATCGATATTGCTGAGTGCGGCGTTTAACAACAAATAAACACACAAACAAAACACTAGAGTATCCAGATCAAGCATGTGCAAGGCGCTATGCTAGGGTACAGACATCAAGTATGAGAAGGCTCTGTACCAGAGTACACAGATCACGCAGGTGAAAGGCGTTGTGCTAGAGAATAGACATCAAGCATGTGCAAGGCGCTATACTGGAGTACATATTTCAAGCAGGTGCAAGGCACCATGCTAGAAGAGTGCAGACATCAAGCAGATGCAAGGCGCTATACTAGAGTAGAGACACCAAGCATCAGAAGGCTCAATACCAGAGTACACAGATCACGCAGGTGCAAGGCCCTATCCTAGAGTACCGATTTCAAGCAGGTGCAAGGCGCTATACTAGAGTGCAGATTTCAAGCCTGTGCAAGGCGCTATACTAGAGTACAGACATCAAGCATGAGCAAGGCTCTATACCAGAGTACACAGATCAAGCAGGTGCAAGGCGCTATGCTAGGGCATGTGTGTATAAAAAACACTCTGTTACACAACAGACACTCTTCACCTCGTTTAAAGTTCAAGGCAACTTTAAAGAAAGGTAAATTCGACTGCGCCTAAATATGTTTTTATCTGGTAATAGAAACTGTCATATAAGCATACAAAGCTAAAATATATGACCAGTCAATCAAATTATGTCTTATACTGAATAAGCATTATTTGAGATTCAACGTGTTAATGTGGGGTTTCAGGTGAAAACATCTCATGACTTTTTTCAATGTTAATTGTATGCTGACAACGCAAAGTAATGACTTGTTTGACTAATACACTCAAATTACCCTCAAATTTCAAATTTGTTTTGGATGGCAGAGCAGATCTCCCAGGGATAGATTTATATTGGATGCTTTGAATTGTTTATCTACAATATGAACACCTTTCTAACGTTGCACTGGCTTACACACGTCTAATCATAAATAAAATATTCTGCTTCCCATTTTCGGTCTCATTTTATGACCGCTTCACTGCGCACTTATACAGCACTGTTGCACTACTTCCGTTTCACCACCAATATGGCTGATATCAACACAACAGGCGTCATGGATTTCGAATTTTTAAAGTCGGCAATTTTTCCGATTACTATTGTCCTTAGTTCATTCCAAGAAACAAAAGTACATAATCCCTTTTCTGTTCATTTATTATAAAAAATCACAGAAAGTTCCACCCCAGAGAATGAACAACCTACTTTTGCACCAACCAAGTCGCTGGGGGCGGTCGGGTAGCCTAGTGGCTAAAGCGTTCGCTCGTCACGCCGAAGACCCGGGTTCGATTCCCGATATGGGTACAATGTGTGAAGCCCATTGCTGGTGCCCGCCGCCGTGATATTGCTAGAATATTGCTAAAAGCGGCGTAAAACCATTCTCACTCACTCACCAAGCCGCTGAAGGAAGAGAGGCTGACAAATTGAACTTGGGTAGGACGACTACAACTAATAACATCAGATAAACTTCAAGAATTATTGAAAAAGCGACAACAACTCTGATTACCATTATTACTCGAGTTTTGCTTAGAATTTCACAATGAAGCAAGCTCGTGAAAGAATATTTTTCTCAAAACCAATTTTATAAACTATTCCCACAAAAACAAGAGATGCAAAAGACTTTCTTCTGAAGGAAGCCGGGCCGTTTCGCAACAATAGACGAGGCTCCTGGATGGCCGACCCAAATCAACCCGACTGAGTTGGCTATTTGATTGTTATTGAACGATATCTGATATCATCGATATACCTGAAGCTGAAGTTAAACTTCTTTGCCAAATGACTTTGTTTTGACTTTGCCAATGACCGCCGTCATATAGCTGGAATATTGCTGAGTGCGGCGTTAAACAACAAACCAACCAACCTAGGAAAGGAGACACCCTCCATGCCTTCTTGTATTTAAATTACCAGGTGATGGTCATAGATCGGACAGTTGCTGACCAAGAGTTTCCAGCATATTGAACCACATACATGTTTTGACCCCCTAAAAGATTTGCGGGTCACCAATGGCCCATTTACCGACTGGTGGTAGTGCCGGTTGATTAATCTGGACGCTTTTTGTCACCACCTGATGGAGATGCTGCCGGGGCAAGGTCGCAGCTAATCAGTTAAGACACCCCTATATAAACAGCACCGTCAGTGACGTCGGCAGAGAGGCAGAGAAGGGCACTGAACAGGAGCAGAACAGAAGAAACGGCATAAGAACACCAACAGTCACGAGCAAACAGCCAACAGTTGACTCATCGCTCAGGCCAGCACACTAGGACCAGCTTTGGTCACACTTGGTCACGCCTGAAACAGCCCATAGCCTCTCTCACGATCTCTGTCACGCCCTTGTTAACCGTGAGTAGTACCAGCGTATAACGAGCCCTATTATTATCATTATTACAGCTGCTGAAACATTAGACCGTTTTGTCTGTTGTACCACATATAGTGCACTTTAGGGTTCTATGCTACACCTTCTAGACACTCCATGGCGGGTGAGGAAAAGGGGTGCTGATTTTTCTTCCTTTCGACGTGGCTTCCCAACACCCTGGTTCAAAACGGGGATATATAGAGTCTGACAATTCAACTGACGAAAATACGACCAACCAATCTGACTGTTGGCTACGTTTCTTGACTCATATTGCTGAATCCGTTTGCAATCTCCAAAGGTATTGCTGGTATCTGCAGAGAGGTTACAAATGTCACCTAGCTTCGATCCGGTTCTCACCTTGTGGAATGTGCACGGAGACAGCAATCCACCAATCTACTCAAATTGAAAGCGTTTGTAAATATTAAGTTTGCTGTCTCTGAACACAGGACACTGAACTCATGCAAGAGAATCGTCCACGACAGGGCTTGCTGCCTGTCTGGGATGACCGGCATGACTGAGAATGAAATCGCCAAGGAACTTGCCCAACAGTCTGTCACTGCTGTCAAACGAATTACTGTAAAAAAGGATGGTGTGGTTGTGCAGACCAACACCTATCTCTTCACTTTCCCCCATTCGAAAATTCCATAATCGATCAAAGCCGGTTACTGTAGCATTGGAGTGGAGGTGTACATCCCCAATCCACTCTGGTGCTACACCTGCCAAGCGTTTGAACATGGAGTCCTGTCATGCCTCTGCTGGTTGTTACCGCTAGGGTGACAAGCACGAAGCCACTGACTGAAGGGGGGATATGAAGTGTTCAAACTGCGGTGGGAACCATATGGCCTTATCTAAATCCTGCCCTGTGTGGAAACGCGAGTCAAAGTCGAACACAATCTCTCCTACCATTAAGCAAAACAGAGTGGTGTTGGTACCACTGCAACCACCTCTGTCATTTGTTACTCCGCTGCTGTCTCTCGTCCTCCTGTCACCAATGCCTCTATCGATTGCCAAACTGACCTGTAATGAGTCAAGTCTGTTCAGTCACTGCCTACCGCTTCCTTACAAAAAACAGCTGTGACACCTTCGTCTGTGACTCCACCCAAACTTAAAACTGTCAAAAGTCTCAGACTCCCAAACCAGTTACTGAACCAGAACCAGATTTAGTTATACTTTCAAATTAGGAAAAATGCTACTTGAAGAAGCAGCAGCAAAAGGAACATCTCCAACTCCAACTCCAACTCCAACTCCTTTAGAGGTCCCAGTAGAGGTCCTTAACTCCTTTGGTCCTCTGGAGGTAAGCAAGCAAATAGGAGAACCACAAAGTCCTCCTCACGTTCGCGTGACATTTCCCTCGTGGAAGCACCACCACGAATCCACAAAACATAATGCAATGGAATTGCAGAGGTCTGAAGAAGAATATTAATAAAATACAACTTTGAATCCAAGATTTTAAACCATAAGCTTTTTGTCTCCAAGAAACATATCTAAAACAGACATATCCATTTGATATCCGTCAATACAGTTCTTACCACTCGTTTTCCCCTCCTGATGATAAAGCTACATGAGGTTCTTCTATCCTGTGACTGCCTCCGTGGTCTAGTGGTAGAGCGTCCGCCCGGAGAGCGGCAGGTCCGGGCTGGGGTTCGATCCCCGACCGCGTCATACCAAAAGACGTTAAAATATGGTACTTGTTGTTACCCTGTCTGGCGCTCGGCATTAAGGGGCTAAAACAAGGACTGGTCGGCTCGGGGTCAGTATACTTTTTCTGAGTGGGGTATTCATGTTAAACTGCGGCATGGTATCTCAGTGGGCTAGCACTATAAATCGGCATCAGTCCGGACTAGTACAAGCAGCCACACAAACACACACGCGTACATGCACGTCGCTATATAAGTGCAATAATCTTGGACGCGACGTTAAACCCCACTATACCTCACTTCACCTTCTATCCTGGTGAAGCAGGGCATAATCCATAGCCCTGTTTCACTCAGCACTACTCTACAAGCTGTTGCTGTCCGTGATACTTTGAACATAGTGTTTACACTGTATTCACTGTATATTCCGGCGGCACGGGTGGCCCAGTCATCTAAGGCTGTGCAGAGTTGTATCCCTTGGGCACGCCAGAAACCTAGGATTGTGGGTTCGAATCCCGATTCGGCCTGATTATGTTTCTAGATTTGTCAGCCCCATACCTGTGGTTGTTGGTTTCACTGAAATAATAAACGTCTGAGACCTGCATCAGCATTAAGCTGACACGCCGTGATATAACTGGAATAATGTTAAAAGCGGAGTTAAACCCAACTCACCCACTCACTCACTCACTGTATCTTCCAGCTTCCTCAAATATTCGTCAATCAGATCTTTAGGCTTTGTACGATCAGCTCCCAAAGCCCTGTATCATCATGGGCGATTTAAACGGTCAGAATCCCCTATGGGGACGACTGATTATAATAAGGGAAAAGTCCTTGACGATTTTATCTCAAACAATGATTTATGTATCTTCAGTGATGGTTCTAATACCTATCTTCATCCTGCCACTGGAACATACTCTGCCCTTGATTTGTGGAAGTGACCATTTTCCAACAATACTTACAACTATTAATCTGTCTGACGAACCACCTTCAACAAGGTGGAACTTTACAAAGGCCAACTGGTCTTTATTCCAAATATACTGAACCACAAAAGAAACATCACCATGGATAGATATATGAGAAACCTTATTTGTCCAAACACTGTAAACAGACTTTGAGACATATTAAAAAGATGAAACTTGGCAAAACTTATCATCAGGGTTGAAATTAAAGTGTCAAATGTTCTTAAAGTGAAACGCAACACTAGTCTCTGAGAAAATGGCATCACAACTCAGTATCTCGTGTGTTCGCCATGTGCATTGATGACTGCCGTGCAACGTCGATACATGGGATGGAAGAGGCGGTTGATGAAGGCCATAGGCACTTGAGCCCGCACTCTGAGAAACGCCTGACGCAGTTCAGCTGCAGTTGTTGGCCTTGGTCGGACGTCATTCAGCCGTCTTTGAATCTCGTCCCACAGGTGCTCTATGGGATATAAATCGGGACTGAGGGCAGGCCACTGCATGGTTCTGATGCAATTTTGCTGGAGGAAGTCTTTTGTTGCTCTTGCAGTGTGTGCATGGGCGTTATCATGCTGAAACTCGTGGTTGTGGCGACGTGCCAAATGAGGTATGGCGTGTGGTCTCCAGATTTGATCAATGTGCCAAGCTGCTGTGACACCGATGTTCTGGAAGACCACAGGGCGCCCGACACCATGATGCTTGGACCACCCCACGAGTCTCTCTCAACAACACAAGCATCCTAATAACGTTTGCAACGGCGTCGCCAGACTCTCTCTCTCTCTGCCATCTGCTGTTGAGGTACAGTAAGGGCTCTCGTCTTCACTGCTGGTGGCACCAACGCTGGTGCTGTGTTGCCAAGCGAAGACGGTCAGAATGGTGTCAGAATGGGTCCTCGGTGGGGCCTGTGACAGTGGGGGTGTCTGCTCGTCAATCGTCCACACTAATGTGTCGCTGGTGTGCCTCCATGGTCTGTCGAGCAGTTTCCGCAGCAGTAAGAAAGCGATCTTGAGGATGCTGTCGCACAATCTGAGGATCCTGACGTCGGGTGGTGACCCTTGGTCTTCAACTACGTGATCTGTCATCTGTCGTGTTGGTGGTCTGGTACCATTGCTGGAGCTGGTATATGGTCCTTACGTGGACTTGAAATGTATTGGCTACTTGCCGGGTGGTTTGTCCAGCTTGCAATCGTCCAAGGGCTTGGTGTCGATGATTTCTTGTCAATCTTGGCATGTGGTAGCAATTCAATAACGAATGAATGTTATCCGATCTTGATGGATTTTTATAGGGCAAGAAATGGGGGAACGTATGTGCATTTCAATTTGCACGTAATTCACGTGAATTGGGTTACCATAGCCGTTGCCGTGATGCGTTTGATCGATCAGTTTTATTGTCATCTGCTTAGTTTTTTTTATCATCAAATTTCATTTTTCCGGAAATGGTATTGTTAAATTTTATAAACTTTGACAAAAATTAGCCAGATATTTATATGACAACTTTTCATGCAATGTTACTTGGGGTGACGTTTCTTTTGCGGTTCAGTATACTACTATATGTACTATAAACCTAAAACCTGAAAGTTTCAGGAATGTTCCTGATCCCATACAACTTTCTTTCAGATAAATTAAATGCTGTTGGAGACGAAAGCATTCCTAATTTCTCTGCAAACACTCATATACGTAAACCATGGTTTGATAATGATTGTAAACAAGCTAGAAAATGGAAGAAAGCTGAAAAATATTTCCGACGACATCCTACCGTCCACAACTTGACTAACGTTAAAATCATGGGGGCCAAGGCGAGACGTATCTTCAAACAAAATAAACAACAATCCTGGAGGAACTATGTATCAAAAATCAGTTCCCGCACACACATGTCCAAGGTGTGGAACATGCTTCAAAAGATTAAAGGCAAAGGATCTAAATCTAGAGTTTACAATCTCAAACATGGTAACAAACTTTAAACTACTTGATCTGAAATTGCCAACAAACTTGGTGACACTTTGGCAAACCATTCTCCACCATCAAACTATACTCCTCAATTCTAGAGGCTTCAAAAACAGCAGGAAATGAAAAAAGTCAATTTTAACTCTGAAAATGGTGAGGAATATAATGAAACATTTTCAGTCCATGAATTATATACTGCCCTAGGACAATCTCATGACACTGCAACAGGAGCCGGCAACATCTACTATCAGCTCCTGAAACACTTGCCCTATTCATGTTTGGAAACATTACTTAATATATTTCATGAAATATGGACAACCGGAAATGTCCCTCCTTCGTGGCACAATGCTATTATTGTTCCTATTCCAAAGCCTGGACGGGATCATACAGATCCATCCAATTACCGTCCAATATCATTAACTAGATCTGTTTGTAAAACCATGGAGCGCATGGTCAACAATCGATTGGTCTGGTACTTGGAGAGCAATAACCTCAATGACATCCAGTGTGGTTTTCGAAAAAAACCGAGATGCATTTAGAATCATCTTTTAAAAATTCCATTGTCAACAAACATTATATTGTATCAATCGTTTTGGACCTAGAGAAGGCATATGATACAACGTGGATAAATGGTATTTTCAAAAACATGCATGAATTTAGATTAAGGGGGAGATTACCTCAGTTCATATCTCAATTTTTTAACAACGGACAATTTCAAGTACGAGTGGCCTCTACCCTGTCTGGTAATTTCGATCAAGATCAGGGCGTCCCTCAAGGCAGCATACTATCAGTCACAGTTTTCAGCCTCAAAAAATAATAGTCTCACTAAAGGATTAAATAATAGCGTTGATGGTTCACTTTGCGGACGATTTCAATATTTTGTGTCGTGATAAGAATATGAATACAATAGAAAGACAGCTACATCTCTGTCTTAACAAAATTCAACAATTGGTGAACGAAAACAGCTTCAAATTCTCAAAATCAAAAACAAACTTGGAATCAGAATTCAACCACACATTACAGTAGCTAAAAGATATGTAAATATTATATCGACCTCACTCCAACCCAACTAAAAAATTCCGAAACAAATCCTTTGGTTTATCAACAAGCATACAACCAATTGCAGGTCCATTTTTACAGACTGGTCCAAGGATGGTGGTAAAGTTGCAAGTGCAAGTCATTGGATCCAGAACTGTCTGGTCATGAATCCGAGATACTAGTTCTATCTTTACTGTTGAGACTAAAGCTATCCTAACAGCACAGACCTATGTTCAACAACCAAACCAATCTAAACATTTCATCATCTTCTCCGATTCATTGCCGTGCCTTCAAGCACTTAAAAGTGTCTCCTCAAGTCATCCTATAATCCTAGATATTTTAGAACTTTTCATTGATCTTTCTACTGGCCAATGTGACATCATCTTTTGCTGGTTGCCAAGTCATGTAAGCATAATAGATAACTCAAAAGCCGCAGCTGAGGCAGCTCTTGACAAACAGTTATCTCCACTACTTATCTCGTACAGCGATTTCAAACCAGCTATTAAAAGTTATACTCGGAATGTCATGCACAAAAGGTGGGATACCCAGGTAGGGAGCAATAAACGAATAAAAACACACAATCGGTCAAATCTACATGGGTTGTCAGGTAAAACATGAGGAGGTCGTTTTACGACGATGTCGTATTGGCCACAGTCGGTTTACACACGAATAACTGCTTAAGACAGATGAAGACAAACCTACTTAGTGTATCCCTTGTGGTGATAGGTTCACCATCAAGCATATATTGCTTGACTGTGTGGTCTTTACAATCGCAAGGGATTCACATTGTCAAAGTGTAAATCTGAAAGATCTCTTTTCCCGTGTCAGCGGGCATCTTATTATCAGCTTTTTGAAAGAAATTGGTCTGTATAATAAATTTTAAATGCTTGTTTTTAAATTTGGTGTGATGACTATTATCAACTGACATTACTGACGGCTCTGTCCAGGGGGTTAAAGTGTCGTAAAATTATTGTCCCCCTGTGTGGCACGTAATCCCATCATAATCGATGTAACTATCATCAACCAGTGTTTTTAAGCCAACTCATTGCTGAGTATTTCTTAATATTGGCTAGTATTGTGCACAACCACCAGTAGCTAAAGAGATGACGTAAATCATGTTTGGCTATCGCGCAGGATATTGTACAGTGTGTCCCCATGATCCCCTCCCAAGTTTTGGTTGCTGCTGGCCTGTAGCCCGTGTTTTAAAACTGAAATCATGATATTATTATGCTCAAATATGTTTCATGAATTGTTTTTAAAAATCACTTTGCACAAATAACTAAATTGTGAATATATTAACCTGGTCTCTTCACTATATGGCTGAAATAATGCCGATGCAACTTTAAATTTTAACTCACTCACGTATTTGGAGGGCTCTCAAACGTAGTATTCCATCGGTTTAGATGTCTTGTGAAACTGGTACTTGTATTTAGCTAATGATGCACGTGCATGTCACGATGACACGGGTTGAGGAGTGGAGAGAGTTGTGAAAAAAACAGGTTTTCTTTCAGTCAGCAATACATTAAACTCCAGAGAATAATCAGTCTCCATTATCTGCCGAAACAGATTTCATTCGGCGCAAAGGGCAAGATTTTAGTAAAAATTATGAATGAAATCCCCAATATGAATCTTTGTCACGGTCTGGTAGCTTAGTGGTTAAAGCGTTCGCTCGTCACGCCGAAGACCCGGGTTCGATTCCCGATATGTGTGAAGCATGTGCATGCACGTGAAGCCCATTTCTGGTGTCCCCTGCCGTGATATTGCTGGAATATTGCTAAAAAACGTCGCTGAATATTGGGGGTTCCCGGTTGACGAAACGCCGTCTGTGTGCAACTCGGAATAGGCCATACAGGCAACGTTGGTAGGACAGGCGACCAAATGAGTCAGATGGTCAGGCTCTGTCACTTGGTTAATTGCGGGACACCACACCCCAAAGGCATGGACTGTTGCCGGTATATCAATCACTAGATTATCTGCTCAAGAGTCATCTACAGTCCGCTGTCACACAGCTGGAAAAGAGCGCGTTAAAGAAAGAAACAATTCTGTCGTATTTCACACATTATTTCTGTACGTATGAATTCAGACGTGTTGTCCGATTCAATATCAGTGTTAACTTGTTACACAATACGCCAACACAATAACGATGTTATAAGAGTGTGCGAACAGCGTCCAGTACAAATGTGAACAATTTTTCAGTTATATCAGTTCAGTCAGCAAGCATAAGATTGGAGTAGTTAAGTATATTTCTTCTCATTTTGATTCCGGAATAACTGACACACATATGGCAAATACACGTATCTAAGGAACAGACCTCACAGCCAGCTGTTTCAGCATAGGATAAACATATGAGGATATGTGTCACATAAACAAACTGTATTTATGTTTGCCTATATAATCACCCCGACGGATGATGATCGACCTCACAGATTACCACAGCATCCAACAACGACCAGGTTGATGAATGTACTGTCATGACTGCTTCCAGGCACGACGTCCCAACGGAAATTGATACAGCAATTATTTATACAAAATACCTCGTTCTCTTTTATATGTAGTCGACTCAGAGACAATATCAGTATCAGAATTTGCCCGAAAGTCACTCAGACCTCCTTTGGGGATTACGTGTAAGACAATAGGCCCTCCAGCTACCTATGCCTTCGTGATACTATGCATTCGTACGAGGCGACGAAATGGATCCGGTTGTCAGGCTCAGGGACTTGGTTGATTGCGTGTCAACGTACCTCGAAGGCCGGAACTTTGCTCATGACATCAACTACACGTTTGTATTTATATACAGGCCGCCGTCATACATCTTGGAGACCGCCTCCGTGGTCTAGTGGTAGAGCGTCCGCCCGGGGAGCGGAAGGTCCAGGGTTCGATCCCCAGTCGTGTCATACCAAAAGACGTTAAAAGATGGTACTTGTTGTTACCCTGTCTGGCGCTCGGTATTAAGGGCTAACACAAGGACTGGTCGGCTCGGAGTCAGTATACTGTGTCTGAGTGGGGTATTCATGTTAAACTGCGGCATGGTATCACAGTGAGCTAGCACTTTAAATCGTCATCAGTCCGGACTAGTACAAGCAGCCACACAAACACACACACGTAGATGCACGTCGCTTTATAAGTGCAATAATCTTGAACGCGACGTTAAACCCCATTTCACCTCACCTCACCTCACAACATAAACAACAGATACACATTCAAACTAACCGGCTTTTTGTTATAAATTACAGTGGACAAAACCCTTTCCATAATCATAAGAAATACAGCAGTATGAGTCCGAGTATAACTTAATGGTGTGTTTATGAATCACTATCAAATAGTGAAGACACCAGGTGTTCGCGAAAAGGTGAGCGTACCCTGCCCACCGGTGACACCCGTCATAAACACAGGAAACCTGTGAAGACCCGGGTTAGAATTTGTCTTCAGCAACCCATGCTTGCCGTAAGAGGCGACTATTCTTGTCGTAAGAGGCGACTAACGGGATCGGGTGGTGAAGCTCACTGACTTAGTTGATGCATGTCATCGTATCCGATGATCGATGCGTAGATCGATGCTCATGATATCAGTCATTGGATTGTCTGGTCCAGGTTCGATTATTTACAGACCGCCGCCATATACATGTAGCTGGAATATTGCTAAATGCAGCGTTAAACAACAAACCAAACCAAACCAAAATAAATCCTAAACACATGCAAAGGCAGGACATGTGTTCTCAAACACGCGAAGGTATGGTTAGTCAAAATAGGGAATTGCATCAGACATAATTTTGATTGCTGATGCGTAAAATTTGGACCTGTCCTTCACATGTCTACCATAAATAAAACTAAAACCTTGGATGTTATGACCCTGATTACCTCTGAGCGATGGTCGTGTGACGTTCTTTGAAATATTCGGAAAACGAGCGTGATCAAAGTTGAATGTAGACACCAAAAGCTGGGGCTGCTGGTGCATAGTTCGACATGAAGGGAAAGTTGACTAAAATGAAGCTGAAGTCATCCCTCTTGTCATACAGTCTTGATGATAGTTTTTCACTGTGAAACCTTATGCATAAATCTAGATATGAACCAATGAGGCGGGGGTAAATCAATGGAAGGGAACTGACTGTTTTACCATTATTGAACGGCATCAGATCACCTGTAACTGACTGTTTGATCATTCAGTTCTCTTTGATTGATTTACCCACGCCTCATTGTTTCATATGTAGATTCATGCATAAGGTCTCAGTGAATATAGTGCAAGGCTACGTGTAGATTTCAACCGCGCTGAATTGAATTTGGTACCGTACAACACAAAAAGTAAATATTAAATAGGATAGTCCATTTGTCGAGTGAAATAGCATGTTTCTCTCATCTCGTGACGGAGGAAAGCAGACATTTTCACTCGTGGCTACGTCACTCGTGAAAATATTTCATTTCCGCGGTCAATCGATGAGAGAAACATGCTATTTCACTCGACGCATGAAATATCCTCTATATCGTTCAAGACGATGTAGTTATTCGGCAGAATCCTTCATGTCACAGTGGTTTATTTTCGGCATTCTGATCAGATAACCCGATTGTCCGGACGATGTAGCCAGTACCGCGTCCTCATCATTCCAGTACGTCTGGCCGTGTAATGTGAAAGGTTCAAGACGATGTTGGCACAGTAGCCATTAGCATCCCATGTTCCTTCCCTGAAGAGTAATGTTCGGCGCCACAAGCACCTATTTCAGCATCTATCCACGGGACGGTTTAAGTAAGATGAAGACTATACAGACCATGTTCTGGTGCACTGCGACACGCTCTCAGCAGACAGTAGAACGTGAGCATGTGAATGTCGCCCAAGATGGGATGAGGTTACTGGTCCGATGACCAGGAAGAACACCTTTAGCTTCTGCATCTGAGATTGTCCTCTGCTAATTTTTAATACAAAATAGGCAACAACATGTTTTTAGTATACAAAAGCCACTTGTCTGTGCTCAATGGTACCGTAAAGAGTTCTGCTGAATATTAAGGGCGCTCTTACTCTTCCGTCTTTACAGTTGAAGAGCACGACATTCAGTTTACTGGTACTTAACACATGCAGTGCTGATTAGTGTTAAGAGCGTGGAATACGTATATGCCTAGTGATGTTTATCCAGAACTATGATACTATTATGGTAGCTAAATGGTTAAGCGTCCGCTCGTAACGCCAAAGGGTTTGGTGTGATTCCAAATGTTTGCAGCCCATTCTTGGTGTCCAATAATATGCAGACATGTAGACACTGAATATTTGATAAATAAAATTAGACATCGCATTTTCAGGCTGCGTGTACAGAGTTACGAGGATCCGCAGATCATGGTTACGAACACTAGATTCGCAACCTTAGTTTATCCGCACCATACCCATGTTCGTTGGTTGGACCAAAGTTGTGAACGTATAAGACCTACATCATCTTTACTCATCTCTCATCAAGCTGTCACGCCGTGATGTAACAGAACTGAAGCACTGTTCAAACCGGCGTTAATCTCAACTCACTCACTCACTCACTTACATTCAACACGCAAACATAGTGAACTGGCAAGTCCTCAGTCGTTATGCCGTGGTGGATGTTCTATCTATTCTGACACAGTTCGGTCACAGAACTACCCATTAGAATTCACGGAGTAATGAGTTACATAAAACAGTGTTACAGTGTCTACATCACATGTCACTAGTGCGAACATGTCACTACAGACGAACATGTCAGTATATTCAGAATCTACAATAGACCCTGCTTTTCGTAGAGCTTCCTTATGGATATGGAAATACTTTTTATCGCTTTTATTTATCCATTCAGTGTTTGCTGTTTCATTAATTATAAATATACTGAACCAAATTAAAAACTTCACAATCCTAAAATTTTAACATTTTGACCAGTTATCATTGTGGGCCCTTATTGTGTATTTAAACAGTAATGGCCACGTATTGTCTTCAGATAACACCCGTTTTTGTGCAGGTGAATCGATCAAAAGCATCAGAACAGTATTATAGTGGCAAAAGTGGTCACGTGACCATAATACCGCACGTGTTTTCAGCCATACTTGTTAGCAGTCATTAACAAAAAAAAGAAAAACACAAGAAAACAAAAGTCTTTACGGCCATTTGTCATGCCACGCCTTTCAAATGTGCAAAGTGAACGTGCCATCGGCATGTTGCAGACGGAACGTCCGTAGCTGAAGTCGCAAGGACGATGGGTTGTAGTCGACGGACTGTTTATGATTTACAGACGCGTCTACAGCAAACGGGTACCACCGTTGATCGCCCTCGGCCAGGTCGACCACGTGTGCGGGCCGATTGTAACTCAATTACACAGACGTCAACGTCAATTGTGGGCACAGCGACACTTACGATGGACTCAGAGGAATTGGAATCAAGTCGTCTTCAGTGATGAATCCCGATTTAATCTTCGATTTGCTGATGGTAGGGCGAGGTTGTGGAGGCGCCGTCATGAACGTTACGCCCAGTGTTGTGTACAGGAAGTTGACAGATTTCGTGGCGGAAGTGTCATGGTGTGGGGTGCTTTCTGTGGCAATGCACGTTCCAGGCTTCTTGTCATCCGTGGCAACCTCAACGTTGCTGCTTACCGCGACCAGGTACTGGCACCAGAACTTCTGCCTTTTATGGCAGCACATGGACCCAGTTTGATCTTCCAACACGACAATGCCAGACCCCAAACAGCAATTTTGACAAGGAATTTCCTTCAGAATGCGGGAGTCACCATCATGGACTGGCTGTCAAGGTCTCCCGACCTCAATCCCATCGAACACGTCTGGGATGCTCTTGGCAGAAGTCTGCGAACCAACCACAGAATTTGCAAGATCTGCAACAATGGCGTCGTCTTCCCAATCATGTGTTCACAAGCATCACAAGGTCCATGCGGAGGCGTTGTGTGGCTGTTGTCAACGCACATGGTGGCCATACATGCTACTGAACTTGTGTGCCATCAGATTCTCGTGCTTGGGACTTATGATTTAAACTGTCGATGTTATTACCGAATACCGTAGGTGCTTGGAACAAATGATGGTTACCACCGTTAATTAAAATCCTTCTTTGGACATTAATGAGTAAAAATTACCTCCGTTGTATATCATATATGGGATTACTTTTAAAAATGTGAAGTTTTTAATTTGACTTCTAATTTGAAAATTCATTGGTTAATATAATGAAAATGAATATAATGATCTTTCAGAGAAAACCAGGGCTACACATATAAGACGTAGACACAACCACACGTGGTAGCATGTAAGACGTAGTAACAACTATATGTAGTAGCATGTAAGACGTAGAAACAGCTACAAGTGGTAGCATGTAAGACGTAGAAGCAACTACACGTGGTTGCTTATAAGACGTAGCCACAATCACACGTGGTAGCATGTAAGACGTAACAAAACAACACGTGGGAGCATGTAAGACGTAGATACAACTACACGTGGGAGCATGTAAGACGTAGCCACAACCACACGTGGGAGCATGTAAGACGTTTAACAACTACACGTCGTAGCATGTAAGACGTAGACACAACCACACGTCGTAGCATGTAAGACGTAACAAAACAACACGTGGGAGCATGTAAGACGTAGATACAACTACACGTGGGAGCATGTAAGACGTAGCCACAAACACACGTGGGAGCATGTAAGACGTTGATACAACCACACGTGGGAGCATGTAAGACGTAGATACAACTACACGTGGGAGCATGTAAGACGTAGATACAACTACACGTTGAAGCATGTAGGACGTAGATACAACTACACGTGGTAGCATGTAAGACGTAGATACAACTACACGTGGGAGCATGTAAGACGTAGCCACAACCACACGTGGTAGCATGTAAGACGTTGACACAACCACACGTGGTAGCATGTAAGACGTAGCCACAACCACACGTGGTAGCATGTAAGACGTTGACACAACCACACGTGGTAGCATGTAAGACGTAGCCACAACCACACGTGGTAGCATGTAAGACGTTGACACAACCACACGTGGGAGCATGTAAGACGTAGATACAACTACACATGGGAGCATGTAAGACGTAGATACAACTACATGTAAGCTATCCCCATTAAATAAACATCCAATGACAATGGTAAAGACAATGCCTGCTTCAGTTGGTTGCCCACGAATCATTACAGGTTCATAGGTGGCTTCCATAACGTCAGCATCAACGAAGCAAATAGGCTGTGTTGTGGAAGCTGACAGATCAATGCCATCCACCCCATGCTCCTCTCACACCGCCGGACCATCACACACCACGTGCTTTCTGGGAAAACTGACCAGGGCTTACCAGCTGACAGAAAGGTAAGATATAGCGATGTACAGTGAATGTAAGTGACCAATGTTCCTGATAAGCATTCTGATGCCTGGCAATAATGCTTAAACTTTTGTTGAAGTATTTGTGACTGCAAGATATAATTTATGAAATAGAATTATATTTGCTAATGGCAGAAAAAAATACAATATAGAGAGAATTGTGTGGGAATAATACAGTTTTGTTTGGCTGGAATTCAGCTACATCTTCAAAAATATTCATTTTAGCTCAAATGGCTAACTGTATCTGTTTCCTATTCCCAATTTTGGTCACGGAAACACACGTATTTCTATAAAAAAAAAATTAAAAAATACGAACGAATAATCTGATCATCTTATCTTGGAGTGCAAGAATAATATACACCTGAAAGCAGTTAAGCACCCCTCTCTTACTAAATATTTCCTAATCAAAATGTAAAGACGTTTGTTTGTTTGTTTGTTTACAAAGTGACATACTCACATTGATAAGTTTTAACGGGAAAGGTACTATGATTCGTATAATGTTCAATAAAAATAAATATATTCCGCAATAATGGGTAAAAGCTATTTTAGCAGTATAAATGAATTGATATGTGGTTTGGTGGTGGTAACTAAAACAAGTTAAGGGTCTATCGTAGAAATCAGATATACTGTCAACGCGCATGTTGACGGGGAATTAGCTCTTGGGGGAATAAAGAATAAAATCGACATTACTGTCACGGAACGCTTTATGCACAGCATGTAAACAATAAACAACAATTGCACAATGAGCGGAATACCTGCTATGACAACACAAACACGGCGATGAGCGGATCTTCCAGCTCAGGCATACATGAGGTGAGCTCCAGCTCACCTCAGGACGTTTCCTACGAGCGGCACATCCAGTTCGAGGTCGTCCCTACACCAGCACTCGGAATACCAAGCTTGACTAACACCATGTAATGGTAACACATATATAGTAATGAACAACAATGGGCAGACAAAGGGGCAGAGTTAGAAACTGATGTACAGTTATATTAACAACCATTGTAGTATACGGAGGTATAAAGACAACAACAACTTACGTAACTAGAAAACATGATGAATGTATCAAGTTACTTGTATTTGAAAGTTATATTTATGGTGTGACAGCAGATATACAAAGGTATTACCAGATATACATGAAAAAGACCACGTGGGTAAATATTCCACTCATATTTTGTTATAAACAGGACAAATGAACATAACATATCGTAACAGTAAGGTTACAGACGGGTCAAATTATTTGAGACTTTTCAAGTTTTAAATAACTTCTTTTATCCACCCTCAGGTAACTAAATCCAAGTCCGATACGGACTGTTTGAATGTTTGAAATCCTATAATAAGTAACTAAAGACACAATTGCCTCTTACATGGACCTTTGTATTTTGTCAATGCGAGACTGACTCTATGTGAGTTCAAGCAGTATAGTTAGACACTGCTCGTGGGTGTACATTGTATATCTGACTACAGTATTGCATTTTTCTTCTGTGACATTCATTGTGTTAATGGTGCATGACCGTTATTAATTAGACGTGGAGGACAATACCAAATTTGACGCATCACAAGCAGTTTCCTCTTTTACTTTGCAATATGTCCCATATGAGCAGAAGTGAAACTTTATAATTATTTTGATCATATACCGTGTGTTATTAAACATATTTGTTGAAACATGAGTCATGTGTAAACATGGGTTTGCAGGAGCAGGTTTCACAAATGGAAACCTATTTAACGAACGGGAATAGGTATTCAAACAATTACATCTAAAGATTTTTTGTCAAATACCTTTTAGTCATTAGTGACCTATTGTTCTTTTCTTTTTTAGTTTGGTGACGTTTGTATCTGCTCATGTTCCCCGCAACTGTTCTTGAGCACTTGTTTTAAGGGTTTGATGTGGACTTCATGGTGTATTTGTGTCGCAACCGTTACCTGTGTGTCACCAGCATCTGCCCGTCCACTATAGTATAATGGTAACGCTAATATTCAGGGCATTATCATTTGCAGAAGCCCGAGGTCTTCCATTAACTGCCCGACGAAGGAGGGAAGTTAAAAAGACCGAGGGCTTCTGCAAATGATAGAAACGGTGTTCTTGTGATCGAAATATGAACGAAGGGATCTTGCGAAATTAGCAGCGTAAAATTACAATGTTTACAAGTTATCTGTGAAAAGAAGGACAAAATAGTACGGATGATCAACTCTTTAACTTCAAGTATAAAACCCTGCCGGTATAGATATTAACGCTGTTGTTAAATGCATCAGAACTATTGATATATATTACTTATAGTTGCCACTCCAGGGCATCTGTCAAAGAAGATGCTTGTATCTGGAGCTCACTTATTATAAGTTCCTTTGAAGAGGTGAAATATTGATGGATTAGAACTTATGGTCCAAGGTTAAAGTGCCTATCAAATACTTAATATGTTCTTTTGTTAAATAATGTCTTCAACAGCCAATAACCAAATGTAGTTCTTTATCTGTCCTCTCTCCTGTAAGACATCAAGCGATAAACAAGAAAACCGAGTGGAACACAACTCTGTTCACTCAAGGCTGCGAAGCATAGAGTAATGAGATTGTCATCAGAGATCAGTATACTAATATGTGGCGATAGAATACATATCACTCAAGCTTAATTATTATTTGACAGCAAAATCTTTGCAGTTTCTTTAATATAATCATAGTATTTTACTTTTAAACATATGTGCCATATTGCTACAAATAAAAACTATAGGTTTATTTTTAATTACGTCTGGTGTGTACAAGTGCAGAGATTCTGCTACTTATAAGTAAAGAAAACGTTTAAGAAATATATCGTTTTGCAACACAGTGGGGTCAGTTTTGATGTCTGGGACCAAATATTTTCTTTGTGTAGTTGACGTAGCACAGCTAAATGCCACTGAGCTTATAGTGAAACAATTGGACTTTAGTCCGCGAACAGAAGCATCGACGCAGTTCAAATAATTATATATAATTTGCCATAGAAATTTTACAAAAGTCACCGACTGGACACTGAATAGACCTTTGTATTACCAAGAACAGCGTTCGTAGATATGATATTGTTTGTTTAAAGCCAGGCTAAGCAATATTCCAGAAATAATTATTTCTATTGTTTGAACGTCCTGTAATGGGATATCCTAATTGTCCAAACTTGAGACTATCTCAACTATGTATAAATATGCTCTCGCTGGATCATTACATGGGTTTATGCCGTGCACATCTTCAAAGAAATATCCAATATGAAAAAACAACTAATTGTCTTGATAAGTGATATGTACACAATAGATGGTAGTGTGTTTGAGTAACTGAAATAGACGATTTACAGCGTACATGTATGTAATCCGTTTTCTGTTATGACGCGTAAAGTAGATTGTTATCATGTGGATTCTGTATGGCGGGAGACTTATGGCCGATTTATCAATCAATGGTTGCACATCATGAGATAAATGGTTCTAACCCTTAAGATCTGCCGTCTTTGTAAGCCAACACAAACATGATTGATTGATTAAGAGCCTCGTGCAATGCATGCCTAGTCAAACATCCTAGAGAGGCACTTACGTTGAACTTAGTGAAAGGTCAAGCGATTCCTAACGTGATAACAGGGAAAGCAGTGGTCAGTGGGACCGATTTTGAAGACATAATTTCATAATCAATAACATAGTTTGCTAAATAAACTTTCAACCTGATAGTCATCTTCCGCTGGTTGTGGTTTAGTTCATATGAAAACAATTTTTAAATCTTGCCATATCGACAGAGAATATGAAATCTGAAGGTGTCTAGAATATGGAGAGACTGTGACACCCCTTCAGCCCTAAGAAAACATTTTTTTCACAAGACTATCCTACGAGTGAGTTGGGTTGAACACCGCCTTTTAACAGTATTCCAGTTATATCGGGGCGTGTCAGTTTAATGTGGAAGGAAAGCCCGAAGTGATGTAGGTCTTTTACCACTTCGGTGAAACACACGAGCACGGGTATGGTGCTGACAAACCTAGAAACATAATCGGGGCGAACCGAGATTCGAACCCACAATCATATGTTTGTGCCCAAGGGACGCAACTCTGCACAGCGAATCGCGGTGCCTTCGACGACTGGGCCACCCCACTATCCTACGATATCACTATCAAGTAACAGCGACGAAATCCTTTCCAAGTTCACAAGAAATCGCGATGCTCGATTCCGACTGCACCATGAGCATGTGTCTGTTAATCACTATCAAATAGTGATGATACCAGGTGTTCGCGAAAAGGTGAGCGTATCCTGTCCCACCAGTAGCATCCATCACAAACACACGCAAAGGCAAGCCAGTTGTTCACCTGACAAAATATCGTACAAATCCAAATAGGAAATTGCATCGGGCATCATTTTTGTCAGATCTAGAGATGCGTCAAATTTTGACATGTCCTCCACATGTCTACCATAAAATGTTTTGAAAGCTTTATTGGTGCCTTTTATGTTGTAACTTTGTGTGAGTGAGTGAGTTAAATTTTACATCGCATCGGCAATATTTCAGCCATATAGCGATGTGAACTAGGTTGAACAAGTTAGGCATTTATATTATATATTAAAAGCTGTCATTGAAGGATAGTACAACAACCAGCAATATATCACAGATTATAATTTTAAAACTAGTTTTAGAGCAATAAAATAATCAGATACAATACAGACGATACAATATAAAAACGGGCTGTAGATCGCCAGCAACCAAAGTTAGGCCACCATACTAGGGACCATGGGGACTTGTAACTTTGATCGAACAGCCTTTCCGCAAATCTTCGAAGGAAGAGCAACCACGGTTGTACCCCAAAAGGTGTGAAATGTTGACACCAAAGGCTGGAGCTGTAGGAATATTGCTGGACATAAAGGAAAAGCTGACTATTAGAAAATCGAAGTCATGCCTCTTGTCAAACAGCCTTGTGAAGAGTGCTTTGTCACTCTGAATCTTTAAACATAGATCTAAATATGTAACAGACCAGGCGGTTTCACTGATCTCTTTTATTTCAAAATCAGGGGGGTAAATCGATGGAAGGGGACTGACTATTTGACCGTTATTGTGCGATATCAGATCATCAATATGCCTGAAGCTTAGGTTTTAAAAGGACAAGCAAAGTGAAAAAAGGTTGATGCATGTCATCGTATCCTAATTGCTTCGATCGATGCACATGATGTCAATCACTGGATTGTCTGGCCCAGACTAAATTATTTACAGACCGCCGTTATATAGCTGGTTGGTTGTTGGTTGGTTGTTTTACGGCGCCCTCAGAAATATTCCAGCTTTAAGGCCCATTTCTGGTGTCCCCTGCCGTGATATTGCTTTAATATTGCTAAAAGCGGCATAAAATTATACTCGCTCACACACTCATTAATGTCTTACCCCCAAATTGTACATAGATGTTATCAGTGTGGAAGTCCAGCAATTCACATATTGTTTTCTCAGTAAACTTAAGATGACGGAGGCTTTTGACAAATTGTCCTCATCCTCTGAAGATAGAAATGTAACTCTATCTGTGGTCACCACGCGTTTTAGTGACAAATGCCCCATGGATCAAGGAATTATGTTTTTCCCGCAAGTTTATCATGTGGGATAGCGGTGTACAAAGTTGAAAAGTCAAATGTTTCGACAAAATAGACCCTGTTTCTTTTCTGAGATATTCAAAGTTTTTGATAATCCGCATGGTATTAATTCCACTTTTCTCAAATGATTTAGATGAATATACAGAACGTCCTTCCTTGATTGTACGTCTTTGAGACATGGATTTGGTGATACAACTGCTGAACCCAACAATATATTTCTCTTTGTATGGATTTGTATGAAGCTTTTTTTGAATCCAGTACAAACAGGAATGAACACGTCTTCAGGTTTTAGGGTCAAGTTAGCGTTGATAGTACTCATGCATGGTTTGGGCAGATGTATTGCACAGTAAACACACTGGCCTTATATATATTATTTGATATGCCACTCATATTAAGTTCTTGGATCAAACACATAATAGTTTTGTCGTCTATATTTTCATATGATGGTTATGTTATATGAGGCCTTGTCAGTGTGAACGTTTGATGTAGGTAGCCTGACTTTGAATGATCCCTGGCTGGGGCGGAAGAGGTGTAGAAGAAGAAACAGTTCCTATCCATTTATATCCTCATTCATTCAATATGAAGTTTGTGGCGCACTGAGAGAGAGAGAGAGAGAGGGAGAGAGAGGGAGAAAGAGAGAGAGAGAGAGAGAGAGAGAGAGAGAGAGAGAGAGAGAGAGAGAGAGAGCCTATATGTGTACAACCCTTCTATCAGTATTCCAGAATTCCAGCAATAAAGCGAACTTTAGTCATCAGTTTTACTCACTGTACCCATGCGATGATTCGAAGGTAAAATCCTGACGAGCGAACCAACAAGCTACCTACCCACCCTACACCCTGTTTTCTTTTCTGAATTTTGATGAGGTAGGCACTGAGTCCTTCTGTAATTGAATTCGCAGGATACTGCCAACTATAATATACTTCAGAATAGATCATTGTTCGCTAGGATCCGTTGTTTGATCTGAATATATGTAGAACAAAAGGAACGACTATCAGTTTCAAGTCGATAATTTTCCAACAATGGCAAGTAAAAAACTGCATGCCACCGATGTTGACATTTATATATCACGGTCATTGATTGCTTTAATGTTAGCTATTTTCAAAGCAGGTGCGATTACCGTCCTCTGTACGTGAGTCCTTCTATCCATGATACAGAATCACGATCAGAAGATTGACTAGAAGATTGACTGAACGATTCAAAACCTACACAACCGATCGTAAACATGCTTGTTTGTTCTGTTTGTTTGTTGTTTAACGCTGCACTCAGCAATATGTCAGTTTTATGGCGGCGGTCTGTAAATATTAATCTTGGAATGTGGACACTGGGATACATAGACAAATGCAGGCTACTACTCCTCGGAAGACTTGTACAAACTCATGCTTCTCTCCTATGAAACATATTATATGTGCATACTTAGCCTTAGTCAATGATGACATGCCTATGATTATGACAGACATGTACTTCTACACTGTGAATATTGTTCAGTGATAGAAATGAATTCTTCTCCACCATCATTGACAAACTGGATATCGAAAGACATGTTCAACCAAGTCACTGAGCCTGACCACCCGAACCTGTTAGTCGCCTCTTACGACAAGCATGGGTTGCGAACTTGCTTGTAATCATTGGAAGGCCTGTAGAATCTTTGGGCATTGAAAAAAAATCGGATTATAGGTACAGTTTCGTTGCCACTTTTTAATCTTTGTGGTTATGTAATGCGGCTAATGCTAGTCTGTTTGAAATATCATCTGAAACAATCAAAATTAATACAGAATTATAATTATTGGTTTATTGTATAATGTTGCACTAAACAATATTCCTGCCGCATAATGGCGGCCTGTACATAACTGAGTCTATGCCAAACTAGTGATTGATAGTATGAGCAACAAGGCCATACCGTCGGGGTATGAAGACGCATTAAACTCACCGATGGGACCGCTCGATCCATATAATAGACACGTAAGACAAGCATAGAGAGTTTGGGACCTATTCTAACCTGACATTCCCATGTAAGCGGACGCAGTACAGATATTAATTATAATTCCAAGGCCTATAGAGCAGACAATGTATCGCAGTATTTATTAGATGCATATGGTTCATGTACCGCAAGACTTTGTACTGTGATTACAGTATCATATCGTGAACCTGTGTCCGGACAAACCGAGAGGCCCCTGAAGATAGGGCGTAGAATAGGTCTTCAGCAAACCGTGCTTGCCGTAAAAGGTGACTGTGCTTGTCGAAAGAGGCGACTAACGGGATCGGGTAGTAAGGCTCACTGACTTGGTTGATGCATGTCATCGTATCCCTTTTGCGTGGATCGATGCTCATGATGTCAAGCACTGGACTGTCTGGTCCAGACTTGATTATCTACAGACCGCCGTCATATAGCTGGAATATTCCCGAGTGCGGCGTTAAACAACAACAACCAAACAAAACGTTAAGAACAGGTCACAGATCCGATTGTTGTCGAACCAGCCCAATAAAACGTTGGTTGCGACAATATCGTTCAATAACGGTCAAATAGCAAACTCCTTCCAGTGATTTACCAACCTGAACTAGAGTGAGTGAGTGAGTGAGTATGTTTTTACGCCGCTTTTAGCAATATTCCAGCATTATCACTGCGGGGGACACCAGAAATGGGCTTCACACATTGTACCCATGTCAGGAATCGAACCCGGGTCTTCAGCGTGACGAGCGAACGCTTTAACCACTAGGCTACCCGACTGTCCCCACCTGAACTAGAAATAAATGAGATCAGTGAAACCGCCTGGTCTGTTTAATATTAGATCTATGTTGAAGATTCTGAGTGACAAAACACTCTTCACAAGACTGTTTGACAAAAGGGGTGACAAGATGTCCAAATGTCAACTTTCCCTTTATATCGAGTAATATTCCCGCAGGTCCAGCCATATCACAACGTTTGAGATGCAATCAAGCATGTTCTTTATTCGACAATTTCAAGGAGTGTCATACGACTCAGAAGTTGTTTGATCAGGGTAACAACAATTTAGGCCTCAGTGAAGCTTTCAAAACGTTTTATGACGGATATAATTTGACGCATCAGTGACAAGAATTATGGCCGATGCAATTCCCTATTTGGACTTGTAACATAGTTTCATGTGAACAACTGGGTTGCCTTTGCACGTATTTGTGACGGATGCTATCGATTGGGCAGGATATGCTAACCTTTTGGCGAATGCCTGGTATCATCACTATTTGTTAATGATTGATAAACAAATGCTTATGATATAGTCGGAATCGTACAATCGTACCATATGCTTAGTATTTTTTCAGGTGAATCAATTTACTTGCTTTTGCATGTGTTTGTAATGGGTACCACATCTTGATAAGTATAGCTCACCTATTCACGAACACCTGGTATCATCACTATTTGATAGTGATTCATACACACATGTGTATGATCATGATATAGGCGGAGTCATGCTTTTAGCGGGAATTTCTTATGCTTTTGAAATGGGTTTGTTGCATTTAATTAAGTCCTCAATGTGTGACCTGCTACATTGTTTGAAAGGCATTACTTAGAAGCTGGCGGATGACAAAGTAGAGATAATTTAAGGATAACAACTTCTTTATTTACTGTAAAGGCGACGTTCGGTAGAGATCCGCGATAAAAGGATCTATACCGAAACGTCGCCTTTACAGTAAATAAAGAAGTTGTTATCCATAAATTATTTCTACTTTGTGTAACCTGCTATCTGTGTTTGGTAAATATAATTGACTGAAGCACTATTAAAATATCAATTAAGGTTCAAATTATCCTGATTGTATTCTTCTTTTCTCGGCAAATTGTTATCTTCATATATAGAGCGAGTGAGTTTGGTTTTACGCCCCTTTTAGCAATATTCCAGCAATATCACGGCGGGGGACACCAGAAATGGCTTCACCACATTGTACCCACGTCGGGATTCGAACCCGGGTCTTCGGCGTGACGAGCGAACGCTTTAACCACTAGGCTACCCCACCGCCCCTTATCTTCATATAAGTCTTGTGGTTAAACGCGTTGTATTGATCACGTGAGGGCATATCCTAAAAAATAAATGTCGAGGTAAACCCTAGCTACTTGTGATAAGCAGTTGTTTATTGGACTGGTAATGTAATGACATTTCTTTAAGAACGCTCTTCTCTCATGAAACACAAAAGTTAAATACTTTTGAACATTGTAACCATCATATAGTAATCTCATTAAACATTACCATATGAAGGAATACGAGAATACATCTCTTATACATCCTGTTTTATTTGTTCAACCCTTACACTTTTGTCTGCAATGTATGTTATGTAGTGTGATCTATTTACGTTTTAATGTGTTAAACAAACACGGACAGCTGTTAATAACCAATATATAAAACAAAAATCCTTCGCATGTAATACAGTGGAAGGAGTGTTTTAAAGAACTGAAATATTTATTCCAAAGTTTAAAGTTTTTATCAATATCAACTTAAATTATTTTTATGTGAATATGATACAGATGGTGGTTCAAATAATAAATATATGTTCAAAATAGGACAAAATGTTTTACTAAGCTCAAAACAAACATTGCCCTTTTATGGCATATTGGAACATGCAGCGTTCACATTGTTGTGTGCAATCTCAAGAATATTTATAATAATATTTATATAATTCCAGTCCTGTGATTCAATTTAACGTGTCGAGAGACGCAGATACGAGGCCTCAGTGAGTGAGTGAGTATGGTTGTACGCCGCTTTTAGCAATATTCCAGCAATATCATGGCGGGGGACACCAGAAATAGGCTTCACACATTGTACCCATGTCGGGAATCGAACCCGGGTCTTCGGCGTGACGAGCGAATGCTTTAACCACTAGGCTATCCGACCGCCCCTACGAGGCCTCAGTCATGAATGTACAACTCCTATTCAGGAGATTTATTTAAAACAGTTGTTTATTTCAAGCTCGCGAACGAGACAAATTCAGTGCAAAGTTTGTGATATGAGAAAGGGAAGGGGCGAATGGGTAAAAGGTATTCATCATTATAGCATGGAGATATCACGCACTGGATAACCGAGGGTGCCTGCCTCCCCGCTCTTGAGATTGACAGTACGCTATATGAATATAGGATTAAATCATTTATTCAGCATATTAAAATACGTATCTTGAAGGAAAAAAGTCCAAAGGCAATATTAGTGATGAAAAACGTTAATAACCTACTCGTATTCTGAAAACTACCGAGAGTTAATGAGCAGCGTTGTCATCACGTGTCCCTGACGTCACAGTGGAGTGTTGACATGCAGCCAATCACTGTTTCTGTATTGTATTTGGTAGATTACTTGCGTTCGCCATGGCATCTCCAGACAATGCCATCGATGAAAACGTTAACGTTTCTTTCAATGACCTTACTCATATTGTCCATATCGATATAAGCTCGTGGTTAGTCAAAATAGTCTTGACAGTAGCGAGGAAAGCGAGGAAGATCTACCCAGTGAAGACGATCCGTCCGATATCAACACGGAAAGACAATGGGACACACTCTGGTGTTAAACGCTATCCTGACATTTCTAAATAAAATGGATGTTTGACAATAAAACAAAATCGTGAGACAGTTATACTTGTGTAAAATATACCGGGTGTAGATTGACGCTTAACATTGTCAAAACATTCTTCATTGTGTTAGCCTTATTCCCAACAATTAGCATAGTGATTGAGGTAAAGCCAAATTTGTTTTCTATACAAATAAATGTTTTATGATAATTGTATTGTCTAGTGATGGCCTTGTTAAGTTGGTTTAAACAGTTGTAGTTGTATGTACTTTATTGTTCAATAGGGGGCAAAGGTGGCCCAGTCGTCTAAGCCGACGCGATTCGCTGTGCAGAGTTGCGTCCCTTGGGCACGACAGAAACCTATGATTGTGGGTTCGAATCACGGTTCGCCCCGATTATGTTTCTAGGTTTGTCAGCTCCATACCCGTGCTCGTGGATTTCACCGAAGTGGTAAACGTCTGAGACCTGCATCACTTCGGGCTTTCCTCCCACATTCAGCTGACACGCCGTGATATAACTGGAAAACTGTTAAAAGCGGCGTTAAACCAAACTCACGCACTCACTCATTGTTCAATAGAGGGATATTAGTGGCTGGCATTTAGCTTCCAACATGTACAGTGACCCAATTCATCATGTTTTTTTTGTTGCTTTTTCAATAGATCTCCTTTAATCTTGCACCAAAATATGAAACATAAGTGTATGCTGTAATTTGTTGCCAACAGGAGCTAAAGAAATGAAACACATTTTGTTTCATATTAAACTTCCGGGTAAACGAAAGTACACCCATGTTGGATGGTAGCTAAAATGCAACAAACAAGAAACGGTTCCTGCTATGATTGCGTATGAGCTATTGTTATCATGGTTGTGTTTTGAACATATTTGCAGTGTTGCGGCAACTGTCTTCAGCCTAGTAACGTTTTGAAAGCGGTTGCAATGCTTTGGTCAAATCCAATTTTCAAGTGTATGCTTTCTTTTGCCCGGCATTTTACACGTCTTTTTATTTGTGCTTTTATCTTGCCGTTTCTTATCCATAGTACGCTGCCTAAGAGATGGGTTTACTGGTTGTGTTTGGTGTGGTCCTTCTACTAAGTACACGTCTATGTGGTAAGTACACGTCTTGACGCAGTGAAACCCGTTTAGTTACGACCTCGTTAATCAGGACAACTGACTTCCGGGCGACTGTATTTAAATATGTCTATATACATGTAATTTGGCATCGCCACGTGGTCATGTGGAGATCGCCGCCGCGTCATGCCAAAATACGTTAAACTATGGAACTTGTTGTTACCCTGCCTGGTGCTCGGCATTAAGGGGAAAACTGGTCGGCTAGGAGTCTGAATACTGAGTGGGGAATTCATGTTAAACCGCGGCATGGTATCTCAGTCAGCTAGCACAATAAGATCGGTATCAGTCCGGACTAGTACAAGTAGCCACACACGTGTATCCACGCCGCTATAGGGGCGGTCGGGTAGCCTAGTGGTTAAAGAGTTCGCTCATCACGCCGAAGACCCGGGTTCGATTCCCGACATGGGTACAATGTGTGATGCCCATTTCTGGTGTCCCCCGCCGTGATAGTGCTGGAATATTGCTAAAAGGGGCGTAAAACCATACTCACTCACCCCACTATATAAGTGCAATCATCTTGAACGCGACGTTAAATTTCATTTCACCTCACGTATTTAATGTAAATGTTGTGAGTGCTCATATATGACATTGTATAGATATTGTAAAGCAATATATAAATTCACATTTGAAAAGGGTTAATATTCATTTATAAATATTTAGTCCATTTATAAAAAAAAAGTTCCATAACGTTTATCTTCAAATGGAATGTTTAGCTTTATATTCTCGCTTCCGGCTTAAATGTGATGAAGCGATGTTTGAATCTATAGACTGTTTTTTTTTTCTACACGTAGCATGCCAAGTTAGTTGACAAAATGATTAAAGATGTAGCTACGTGTCAAGGGTGCATCATTCGCTGTACAGTTGTCCATTACACGTGCCTGACGGTTGGTTTGTATCCTAGATGAGGTGAGGTGAAATGGGGTTGAACGTCGCGTCCAAGATTATTGGACTTATAAAGCGACGTGCATGCACGTGTGTGTGTGGCTGCTTGTACTAGCCCGGACTAATGCCGATTTATAGTGCTAGCCCACTGAGATATCATGCCGCAGTTTAACATGAATACCCCACTCAGACACAGTATTCTGACTCCGAGCCGACAAGTCCTTGTTTTAGCGCCTTATTGCGGAGCACCAGACAGGGTAACAACAAGTACACTCTTTTAGCGTCTTTTGGTATGGCGCCGCCAGGGATCGAACCCAGGACCTTCCGCTCTCCTGGGCGACGCTCTACCACTAGACCACGGAGGAGGTCCTTGTATCCTAGACTCGCCGTGTGTATGGATCACGTTGTCTCTGCATGATGATGATGTGATCCTTGGATTAAATAGGGTTAAAAGCACCTTTGACTGTGGGCTAGCTTCCACATACAGTTAAACACCGTTGTGTCGAACTTACGTTTGGCTCCAAGTAAAACATTTTACCTGCGTGTTCCCTTTTTATTCATCATTTTTGGTTGTGTCGAACCTCGTATAACTCGACGTAATTACATAGGTCTTCAACATAGACATAACGATGTTTGACTGTATTCTGAAAAGCAGCAATATCCATGAGGAAGTGTTCAAAGCGGCCTGAAAATCAACATATCCAACCCATTTTCCTACTGTGCGATCATTTCCACGATCAAGAAATGAAAATAAAGCATGTTTCTTGATTAACGCCGCATTCGGCAATATTCCTGCTACACAATGGCGGTTTATAAATAATTGAGTCTGGACCAGACTATCTAGTGATTGATGTGAACAACGATCCACGCATCGGGGCACGACGTCACGCAATCAACTGAGAAACCGATCCTGACAACCCGATCTATTTGTACCAGCATAGGCCGCTGGACCAATTCTCACCCGGAATTCCCACGGGGCAAAATAGAGTAAACATAACTATCATGTAACATTATCACATTATGGTTCAGTGAAAAATGACGTTGGTGTTAAACTAGCAGATGTGTCAAGACGAACACAAAACTGATGAATCCCCTGGTGGTCAGTTCTCTGTACATCAATTCACGTTCGTTTTCCATAGACCCCTAATAACTTTATACTAAGTCTGAACTTAATAACCGTCATTACCGATAGTCACTCGATGGTTAATGAAACTAGTGATGACGTTTATACAGAAGTGAGTGAGTATTGTTTTCGTCGCTTTTAGCAATATTCCAGCAATATCACCGCGGGGGACACCAGAAAGTGGCTTCACACATAGTACCCATGTGGGAATCGAACCCGGGTCTTCGACGTGAGGAGCGAACGATTTAACCACTAGGCTACCCGACCGCCCTTATACATAAGTAAGTCCATCCCTGCGTTCCTATATCTGATACTAGTGAGCGGGTTGGACGTAAGGCCGAAGCGAAGAGGGCCCAGACGTTGACCACGCTGGTGAAACCCTCGGGTATGGTGCTGACAAACCTAGGAACAGAGATTCGAACCTACATACTACAGTGCCGGGCAAAAGAAAGTATACACTCATGTTTAATGGTGGCTAAAAATGAAACAAACAAGTAATGGTGATTGGATCGAGATCTATTTTATACGGTTATCATTGTTGTGTTTTGGACCTTAAGTTTGCAGTGTTTCGGCGACTATTTTCAGCCTAGTAACGTTTTCATGACGTTTTTTATCATAATAATTTCGCCAAATCCATTTTTGTAGTGTGTGCTTTCTTTTGCCCTCTAAAGTTTACTAGAAGCACACGTTCCGAAATCATTGAGATTATACGCGTTTTAATCTACCATTACTCCATGTGCAACTTACTTACCCCATAACATGGTCTTCTAGAAGGGATGTGTCGCATTGTCGCCCTTACAAAAACAAGCAAAAATTAACCAAAGCGCGACAATGCGACAGCCCGACAATGTCCCTTCTAGGGTTCCATACTATAAGGTTTGCTTTCGTATTCTTTTCAGCTGTCCCCAACCAGTTTGGAAGAGAATTTATAGTTGTGTTTACAGAACACATCCAGGATTACAGCACCCTGGAACTGTTCTTATCAACGGAGGAACCGACGCCCGTATCTGTGACCATATCGGCTCCCCTCGAACCGGAAACTCAGGCACCTATCACGGCGACCGTGAACCAGGGGGAGAGTACTCGTGTCACTCTTTCAAAACTGATTAACCTAAAGTTTTCAGCTGTTTTCAATCGCGGTATATCAGTAGTAAGCAGTGGTGATATTTGTGTGCAGGGTTTCACCAACAGCGAGTATAGTAATTACATAAGTGTTGGTGCGTTCACTGCTTATCCAGTAAATTCTTTTGCCAAAGAATACATCGTTGTTACGTGCTGTGAAGACAACAGCTGTGAGATTGCTGTTGTGAGTTCTGTGGATCAAACAAATGTGACCGTTTATTTACAAATATCGAATAACAAGAAAGTCGCGTTCTCAGGGAATGACTTCTACGACGGTGATACCATAAACATCACACTGAACAGGTATCAGGCAGTTCAACTTCAATCAACCGGTGATCTCTCGGGATCTCGCGTTATTGCTTCAGAACCAGTCGGGGTGTTTATAGGAACCGACTTGACTCGTATTGGAAGTAGAGGGGTTGGTGACTTCTTAGGGGAACAGCTTCTGCCCAGTCACGTGATGGGCATGGACTACTTTCTCATGCCCTTCCCAGATCGTACAGTCGGGGACGTGATTAAAATTGTTGCTGAGTTTGCAAATACTAAAATAACGTTTCAAGAGGAAGATTACATCATTGCCCACGCCGGAGGTACTTTAAAGTTGATATTGCCGTCATACTCTCCATCGGCGTTGATGTCAAATAAACGGATCGTTGTGGCACAGGTGTCTCAATCATATCTTTCCAGTGAACAAAATGACACAGACCCTTCTATGATAATAATTCCTCCAAAGGAACAATGGCTTCAAAAGTACGTCTTCGCTTCCCCTCAGCTTTCCAGCGAGTTTAATCCTGTCAAGATGGCAATAGTTGCTGAATCAACGTGTAAAAACGACGTTATTTTGGATACGACGTTTCCAACGTTAACGTGGAGTGACGTTGGTGACGTCGCTGTGACTTACGTAACGCTGACCAACACTGCTCATACTCTCCGTGTCAACACTTCTTGTGGATCTGTCTGGGGGTATCTCTATGGCACCTCATACGAGAAGGCGTGGTCCATGCCAATAGGGTGGAATATGATCACACTGCCTGAGGTAGGTCTGTCCACATACATCATTTTGGGGTTAAGTCCAAAACAAATAATCTGTGACTTAAACAAACTCGCATATCAGTTACAAACTAGTTTCATGTTTTCTCAATTATTGGACCTGTTCCAGATGCACTGAAAACGTTTAATCAAAGTTTAGAACTGTTGCGTCCATAAAGTATAATTATGAAATTGTATCCCTTTCATCGACCGATTAATATTCTCCTCATCTGCAGCAAAACATTCACTTTCGATTTTACATTCACTTGACACGCGGTATGAGTTATTGGATTGACGTTGACACTGACAACTTCAGGTTTGTTGTCTAACGCCGCATCCAGCAATATTCAAGTTACATGACGGCGGTCTGTAAATAGTCGAGTCAACTAGACAATCCAGTGATTGATATCATGAGCATCTATCCACGCAATTTGGATACCATGACATGCATCAACCAAGTCAGCAAGCTTGACCACCCGATCCCGTTAGTAGCCTCTTACAAGCATGGGTTGCTGAAGACCACTTCCAACCCGAATCTTCATGGTGTAACACTAGCTTGTTATAACCAGTATGTTTTCATTTAAAGGTGGCCACTAAGCAAATATTCGAAGTGCGGCTTATTCCTAAGACGAGGCTTACATTATCGTGCTACTTGTATCGTCACTAGCTTTTTTCACACCTAACTGGTAGATACAACCCTGGAGTCGTTTGAAGTACAGGAATTCAACGGTGACGTCTTTGGGTCACGTGTTACTTCATTTCTTCCAGCCTCAGGGTATCGCGCGATAGCCTCCATTAACGAAGCTGAAACCGTCGATACGTACTTCACGGCTAGTTACAAGTTACCTTGACGTTAAAATTACTGGGTGTTTTTACAACTGGGGTTTGATCGATATAGAACTGTTTATACAGAACACTACGGTTATAACGAATTCTAATTTTAGTTCGTTATAACCGTAGTTCGTTATAAGCATATATACAGTATAACTACAGCAAATAGTCGGGACCAAAAAGTAAGTACTTTATAAGCGTGTTTGTTTTAACCGTAGTCTACTGTATTTGAAATTGAAAACTGAGGTAACTTATGGATTCAACTTCGTTGTTTTTCAAAGCTACGTAAGGGTACAGATGCTTGATGGTTATTAAGTAAGTGATCAACAACTAGCTAGGGCATTGTTAAATATCAGTATACACACAGGTTGACACAGACAAAAAAAGGGGTATAAAGGGGTGATGACATGACAAAGTGATAATGGGGATGAAACCTTGTGATTTATAGCTATACTAGTATACATTTGATCTTGTAGTCTGGTGGGTGATGTTGTGTTGTTGATGATTTTTCCTGTGGCCTGGGTGAAAGACTCTCCAAACATTCCCAGAAAAAAAGACGATTTCTTTCTGGGAGTGTTTGGAGAGTCTTTAAATTTTCTGGCTGGTTTTTCCTGAGTGTGGGAGGTATATCGTGAATGGCGCTGTTTGTTGTCTCTGTGTTCTTATTCTTGGTGTGGATTTAATGCTTGACGAGCTTGACGAGCTTGACGAGCTTGACGAGCATTGCTGGGTATCCACTGTAGCTGATGTGATCTGAATCTTGTTGGAGTGATTCTTGTCTCACAGATGTTCTGTACTATTCTGGTACGGGTGGTTGTGGTGGATACCATGGTCCTTTGGCGTGGTTGTACTTGTACACGATGTATTGGTCAATGTTGGTGAGTTTCCTATGTTTGGAGTTCTTGTGGACTTGGAAGTCTGGGAAGGACAGATGTATGCATAGCTCATTCTCCAGTATGCATTCGTCATGCGTTGGTATTCATTGATATGCTCTGGTTATGTAACTGTAACTAGATAACCATGTCCTATCCAGCTGTTGATCACTTGCTTCATAACATTTCTGGCTCTGAACTGAATCGTTCCATTGAAAGAAAATAGAAGATGAAGTCCTTGTCAACTCTGTTTTCATTGACACTAAAGCTTCTGAAATGCTGATACCTTTTAAATAAATTAACCTAGCAACTATATCAATCCCTATTCATTTGTTTGAAATTGTTTCTTGATTTACATGTTCTTTATGCTTTTTAGGCAAGGACAACAACATCTGCTAGTACACACACAACGACAGCATCTACAACACGTTTAACAACCGGTGATGTCACAGCGTCATTCTCAACTACCAACACTGCAATCACAATAGCAACTACAACGACCATATCCCCAACTAAAACGACCACAATTCTAACTACAACGACCATAATTCCACCTACAACGACAACAGTAGCTACTACTACATCTTCTACTACAACCGTTCCCCTAACAACAACATCCACTACTTCAACGCATACAACCAGTAACGTCAGTACGTCAACTTCAACTACGAGCATTGCAATCACAATTCCAACTACAACGACCCCAACCCAAACTACAACGACCATAATTCCAACTTCAACGACAACAGTAGCTACTACTACATCTTCTACTACAACCGTTCCCCTAACAACAACATCCACTACTTCCACGCATACAACCAGTGACGTCACTGCGTCAACTTCAACTACCAGTACTGCAATCACAATTCCAACTACAACGACCCCAACCCCAACTACAACGAGCACAATTCCAACTACAACGACCCCAACTACAACGGCCACAATTCCAACTACAACGACCAAAACCCCAAGTACAACGACCACAATCCCAACTACAACGACCCCAACCCCAACTACAACGACCATAATTCCAACTTCAACGACAACAGTAGCTACTACTACATCTTCTACTACAACCGTTCCCCTAACAACAACATCCACTACTTCCACGCATACAACCAGTGACGTCACTGCGTCAACTTCAACTACCAGTACTGCAATCACAATTCCAACTACAACGACCATAACTCCAACTACAACGAGCACAATTCCAACTACAACGACGCCAACTACAACGGCCACAATGCCAACTACAACGACCAAAACCCCAAGTACAACGACCACATTCCCAACTACAACGACCCCAACCCCAACTACAACGACCATAATTCCAACTTCAACGACAACAGTAGCTACTACTACATCTTCTACTACAACCGTTCCCCTAACAACAACATCCACTACTTCCACGCATACAACCAGTGACGTCACTGCGTCAACTTCAACTACCAGTACTGCAATCACAATTCCAACTACAACGACCATAACTCCAACTACAACGAGCACAATTCCAACTACAACGACGCCAACTACAACGGCCACAATGCCAACTACAACGACCAAAACCCAAAGTACAACGACCACAATCCCAACTACAACGACCCCAACCCCAACTACAACGACCACAATTCCAACTACAACGACCATAACCCCAACTACAACGACCACAATTCCACCTACAACAACCACAGTAGCTACTACCACATCTTTTACTACAACCGTTCCCCTAACAACATACACTACTTCCACGCATACAACCAGTGACGTCACTACGTCAACTTCAACTACCAGTACTGCAATCACAATTCCAACTACAACGACCATATCCCCAACTACAACGAGCAGAATTCCAACTACAACGACCATATCCCCAACTACAACGAGCACAATTCCAACTACAACGACCACAATTCCAACTACAACGGCCATAATTCCAACTACAACGACAACAGTAGCTACAACCACATCTTCCACTACAACCGTTTCCCTAACAACTACATCCACTACCTCCACACATACAACCAGTGATGTCACTACATCAACTTCAACCACTTTGACACCAACCACAACTCCTTCTCTGACTGCGACACCAACTACTACCCATACGGTCACGGCGACAACGACCACACCTGCTACTCCATCAACTACCATGCTCCCCAGTTCACCCACGAATGAAACAACCGCTACCAGCGTTACTTGGACATTACACCAAACAAATACAGCCAGCACTTCAACTGCCATCCAGACTGCAGCGTCTACGTTATCAGCTGCATCGGATGCTTCAACATCAACCACAATGACTGTACCGTCACCAGCATCAGTTCCGTCAGTGCAAGCACTGTCTTGCATCTGCATATGTAAAACAAATTTAACAAACACACAACTGTCAAGAATCTTAAATGATATCAGGAAGAAATTGTTACTCCCTAAACAATCTCTGTCCTCGACGGTACGCAAACTGACAAGTTCATCTGACTCACGACCTTCAGCAGCAGTTTTTGGTAGTCTTGGGGTGCTGCTTATCACCATCACCATCGTGGCGTTAGTGGCGCCAGACGCCATTGCCGTCTTATCATTCTTCAGTCAGAAGATGACGGCATAAATATCTCAGGTGCGTGTTTAGCTCAATGGGTTCTGTGAGTGTTCGTATCAAAGGCATTGTTATTGTGTGCTGTGCCACAGCATAATAAGCACACTATAAAACGTGCGCTTATTATGACAGTATGATCAAAGAGTAACACAAACATACCTAAATGATTTGTGGGAAACGAACACATACGTCTGATCTTTACCTGAAATTTGAACACGAGGCATTACTGGAAGAGGGATGCATATGAGTGTATCGCTCTGTAAGCCTTGCACTTGCTAACAAAAGTGTTTATATTTAACGCCGAACTGAGCAATATTGCAGCAGTGGTCTGTAAAAGCAATAAAAATAAAATAAATAAAAGTATCTGGCGTGCAGAAGGGACGCAACTCTGCACAGCGAATCACGGCGCCTTATACGACTGGGCCACCCGTGCCCACGTGAACAGTGGTATATTTTACTAAAGCATGTTTACTTCAGCTAAGCAGGCAAACAAGGCTTTTGTACCTGGCCTTTAGCTAGTAAAATGATGATGTTCAAATATCAAGTGGTAAACCTTGATACACAATTTAAAATCTTGGATTTTAAAGTTTTACCTATCTCACTATATGGTGTGTAAATATGGTGTACAGAAGTAAGAAAAATCATTGAAATTGTACATAGTAAATAGTGTATATATACTTGGAAAATAGGATACACATCCTAAAATACTCCAGTGTTATGTGAACTTGGAAGAATGGGAAGTATGAACATGATGTTGTGAGAGGTATAAATATTTGATCAAGCCGTTAAGATTGCCTTCAGTCGAGTATCCATATATTGTGTAAACATGGTGAGTTAGGTCACACAAATTGGGTTCCATTTGCAAGATATACATAGTTAAGTTATGGATTTGGTAATGTATGGTTGATGCATGATGTTGGAGACTGTAATGTGTTTACTGTAACATTTGTTCATGGTCAAACTGTATATATGAGTCACCAAGTCGAGATCTGAATAATATTTGTCATCAATTAAATCTGTAACTTAAGAAAGTTCTTACAAAGTTTACATGTTCTTCAAATGATTTTTTCAATACAAAGAAAAATAAATGTCTGATGATCACGCTTTTACTGGCTGTTTATGCAATTTCTGTGGAGAATCATAGATAATGAATATCATGTACTTTTTATAAGTTCTGTTTGTACTAACGTAAAGTCAGGATATTTGTTTTTGTATTATCATAGCCCACAAAGTATGAGATTGTATCTTTACTCACAACAAATGACCAAAGCATCTCATTCTAGCTTGCGCTTTATCTTGACAAAAATGTTTACATTTAGAAATTATCAAACCAGTGCGAATTACAATGAGTATATATTACCCGATCATCTGTAATATTAGTCTTATGGCCAGAACGAAATTAATTCTTTTCTGTATAAATAATCGAGTCTGGACCAGACAATTCAGTGATTGACTCATGGACATCGATAGACCAAAGGGATTGGGATACGATGACATGCATGAAGCAAGTCAGGGAGCCTGACCACCCGATTCCGTTAGTCGCCTCTCACGACAAGCATGGGTTGCTAAAAACCAACTGTAACTCGGATTTTTTAAGGATGGATAAAATAAGTGATAAGAAGGATAACAAGGATGCAGAGTAACTGTACACACCCGGAAGCAGCTCGGGCTTCATTTGTAAGTTGTATAAGTTTAGTCTATTTAGACGTTCAGAAAGATATGCACATGTATTTACTATTTCATAAATAATATGTACAAATGAATGCATTTTCAAAACATGGTAGAATCATCGTCGCCATGAGTTACGCCTAGTTCGTTTTTTGGTAGCGCGATGATACATACACATTTGAGAACACATAAGTGAATCAGGGATTGGAACCCACCGTTAACGGATCCTGCAGCTGGCAGGAAGGGGAGCAACTCTGACAGCAAATTATGGAAGAGAGAGTAACGATGGAGCACTTTCGTTATGTTGTCACACATTGCGTGATAACTATATTATATCTAAACAATGTTAGCGGTTAGGGATGGATTAAGGTTTTACACTGCATGAAAACCTTTCGATAATCTTAGTGCTTCGACCAAAGCGTGAATAGCTCCACGGTGTGTTAAATGTTAATCATATAGAAGATCTTAATCCAGTCTATCCGGGCGCTAGTAGTTCCAAGACAACCTTCGTTGAAAACACAAAACACTTAGTCTAGATTGATAAGACGAAATTGCTGTATTCCGTTTTATGTATTATGGAAATACATTTCCAAATACTTATATGTATACTGTTCAGATATTGGTTGGGACTTATCGCTTAGAATTTGAATAGTTTGACTTCAATACAAACTTTATGTAGATTTCTAATCCCGGTCTCGAGCTAACGGAAAGATTCTGATATCAATTAAGATACATAATTTCACGTTGGAAGCATGACCACAATGTTGTATTACAGAACTGTTCGGTATGTTGTAGGATAGTTAGCAAACTCAATTCTGTCTGCAGTGGTGTAACAAAACAAGACAAAGTTGCGATGAATAATTTACCTGCATCTCCTACTCTACATCAGAGGTGGAACCAGGGCCCACTTGCACGAAACGATCTCAGTGCTAAGACTATTGTAAGCCTATGTTAAACTATGGGAGTTAAGATCGTCTTAGCACTAAGATCGCTTTGTGCAAGCGGGCCCAGGACTTTGCAAACTGGGTGGACACTTTATCATATAAAACGTCAACGCAAGAGAACAACAAGCTTCGTCAACCAGTTTCCGCTGCATCAGATTCCATTTGAAGTGTAAGGCAAAACAGTAGTTAAATCTATATGAAAGGATCACTGATGTTGAGTGATGACTCCAGGTGTTCGCGAAAAGGGTAAACCGACCCACGTCGCGACGTGGACAAAACACATGGTAGGCCGGCATGTCACGGAGTGCAATGGAAACAGCCACCTTGACAAACAACAAGTTCCTTACTACAATACTCATTACACTACTATACCAGGATTACAGACGCGATCAAAGAGCCGCCGATTGACTAATGCACACCGTCACGTTAACCTGACTGGTACACGTACGATCAAAACAGTTCTTAAATGTGATAAATATTGTAATTTATGCATTACTCTCGTACTTAATGTATATTTTCTCATTAAAAGTAACAGTAGCATATCTATTCTTAGATCACAAAATTGGTTGCTTCAAATTCGATTGTTCAGGGTACTCTTTATGAGATTGCATGGAGTACTTTAACGTCGTTATTCATGTAGGAGTAGGACCAACGTCACGCAAGACGAAGAGGTTCACCAAGTTCAGCGTGATATATTATTATCGATATTAGGTAAAATAAGGTAAATTGTAACCCAAACCAACCACCAACGGATCCTTTTTGGAAAGGATGTAACTAAAATGCCATATTTGTATGGACAAGATACATAAGTATTCTTCTCTGATATTATTAATTATTAAAATAACATCTCACATTCACAGATGTTCAAGTTCTAGCGTAAACTACTTTTTTAAAAAGAAGTCATACGATAACTACAATTATTTTGTTTATCTAAATATATTATATACATACTTTTGTTCTAAGTAGTATCCCATTATATACAAAATATGTACGTAAATATTCTGAAGTCGTACATACATGTACTGTTGATATTAATAATAACAGAATATTTAGAATCGATAAATAAATCTTACTCGTTATCGATCCGCCAGACCTCTATTACCATGGACGCCGCGATATAACTGGAATACTGTTAAAAGCGGCGTTAAACCCAATTCACTCACCATTACAACGGGTGCACAGCCATAATGACTGGGGTCAAGTTCAGCTGATTGTCGTTCATTGAGACGGTTTGTAACGGTGACGAATGTAGTGATATATTTAGAAATCATGTCGTTAATGCAAAAGTTTTAATTACAAGTAACAGTGATGCTCTAAAATGGGTTTGGATGCAAACTATTTAATTTGCATTTCACATGTTGCTTTTCCCCAAAACACATATGACTTGTTTAACAGAAATGATACCGATGACTAATGTGATAGTTCTTGTTAAGACACATGTAAATATCAAGCTTTAAATCTGCTGAATCAAGCTGTGAAAATTAAACGAAGGGATAATTGAAAACCTGCGGTGACACCATGTGTTCGTTAACAGCAAGCATGTCCTGCCCTTACTCATTCATAATACCTTGAACACACTTGGTTCTACTTGTAATTCCACGACAACAATATTGGCTTGTTCACCTGCAAATAGTGCAAATGTTCATGTGGATCCCATAGTGATTGGGGACCCATCAATGTCAGTGGCACTGTGAATAAAAGCGGCGTAGCCCTTTCATAACCCTTTCTCTATTACATACAGTCAATTACAATTGCGACTGTGTCCTGAGCATGTGTGTATACATCACTGTCAAATAGAATAGACGAGTGTGGGAGTCCTGGTTCTAGTTCCATACTTTTTTAGTCTATGGACATTACTGGGGCAGGATACGCTGACCTTTTCACACCGAGTATCATCACTATTTGATTCATAAACACATGCTTATGAGTTTGTCAAAATCTACACTCGGCTCTGCTTTTAGTCGATAATTCTTATGATTATGGAAATGTTTTTGATGCTTTTTATTCTTAACCATTTTCAGGAATTCCATCTCCTGACATTTGAAGCAGCACATCACTTTGTTGGTATAGTTCTGTACTACTCTCCCTGGCAACGCCAGAACAGACTTGAGAATTCGAAGTAAAAGGTAGCGACTACCGAATGCATCTCCTCAACAGAAGCATCTATTTTATTAAATCACCAACTGCCACCGGTAATGCATAATCTAATAGCAATCTTAATTAATACTCAGTATTAGAATGTGTTCCATGTACATCCTCCTCGAATTGTGCCCCAGCAAGCCATGCCTGTCGTAAGAGGTGTCTTAACGGACCGGGTGGTCAGGCTCACAATATCTATCACTGGGTTGTTTGGTCCAGACTCGATTATTTACAGGCCGTTGTCATATAGCTGGAATATAGTCGGTATTGTTTTGACAACAAACAAACAAAAACGTCATGTCGTTGGTGTGGGATGTCGGTAGACGAACCTGGATTTTGAATAAGTATTCCAAGAAATTAATTGGAACAAATACATAACAGATTCACAGGAGAAGTTATATAAATATGAAACGTCCACGCCAGAATAGTCCGTCTCGTTTATGTGCCGATACAGATTTCATTAGACATAAAAGGCGTAATAGTGATGGTAAATTTTATGAATGGATCGCGGATAATCAGTGATGATAGGTCTTCGCAAAACGTAATCTTGGCGGTGTACAGCTTCGTAACACATCACCGTGAACACCTGGTGTCATCACTGTCGCTAATTTGGATTCAATATCTTCCCTTTCTCGCCACAGCGATACGAAGGTAAATACCCAAACACATTGTCGTTTTAAATTTGTGCAAGCAGCCATTGATTTACTTCTTGCTTATTGTCTAAGGCTGCTGTGGTAATATTAGGACTTCTGTGTAAATTACATTCACCTCATACAGTCGTCCGGTGGATGAGGCCAGCCCCAGTGTATCATTTGGTGGGAATATTAACCAATGTGTTATTAGTTCTTCATAATTGAATGTATTTGGAAATGACGATCACAGAAGTGCAACATCTGGTAATATCTGACCAAAGACGTTGTCCGTGTAAAACTCTTAAATACTCGAATGATTCCAAAATGTCGATGTCGATATATAAACATATCTATATACAGTTTACAGTTTGTGACTCTTTAAAATAAAACAATATCTAGCTTTGACATAAATAAAACGACGAATAAAACAGTTTGCTCGACCGCGGATGCTCACTTAGACGGTCTTTCTTCGGGAAACGGGATACGTACATGTAGTTGTATGCAAGCTCCATAATTATGCAAAGTCAAACACATTGCTTAAATGGTATGTTAAAATCTATACCTTTTATCTCTGTTATACCAGTGTCAATTAAATTAACTTCCCTGGCATCTCCTGAAGACAACACTGACAACAATAACAGTTCTGGTCCGTCCAACATAAAGCTTGTATTTATGATCAATGTAACATGAGTGATAATAGTTCAAATGTCAGTACTTAATAGCTGATTGATTAAGTCACATCCAGTGCTATTAAAGGTAAACGATTGTAAGGACACAACTCCGCGGGGGAGATTCAGTAACACGTGTTTGTCTTCAGTGGCACTATGCACGAGGAAGGCAATCGGCAGAGTTTAATATTGACATAGGCGAATATAGAAGACCTTCGCACGTGTACACGACTATTCTTAGTAAATGAATTGATAACATCAGTTTGTTGTCATGGTGCGTTTACAAATCAGCAATAACAGTTCCACATTAACACGTCGTCGACACATAGGAGTGTTACATTTAACCCCGATGTCTCAAACTGTGATGTTTCGAAGTCTGGGTTGTGCCGGACTCACATTCTGGTCCTAGCAAAGTCGAACTATATCTATCACTGTAGACCCCGGATGTGTCGAACTCAGCGTATTGAACTCTCGGTTGTCTAAAGCTCAATTCCACGAGTTAAAAATAACTTAAATCTTGATTAATCATCTGAAGCTATTTCCTTAAACAAATCTCCAGTTCTCTTTGAGTATGACTCCATCAGCCTAGACGTAAGTTTGTCAATCCATGACATTCACAAGTAAGTGCTTCTCAGAGTGAAAGAAGTTCATAATGCATCACCTCCAGAAGAAAGTGCTTCCAGGGAACTGACAATTTATGAGTAGTGGCAGATTTTCTGCTGCCTATGAAATATTCCACACATCTCCATAAACTATCGGATGTAAGTGTCTTGTTAAGTGCTGATATATTGAAAACATATTGTGCCTCGTAATGCTCCTGAGTCCTGAAATGGTGATATACACCTGTGTAAGGTAAGCACCCGCCCCTGCCGAACTTCCACGTTTCACAAAATGGCTATTTTATGTGGAAATATGTTCAGGTAAATATAAGCGACAAAACCAGGTTCAATAATCATAAAGGTACTCTGATTAAACACTCCTCCGGTACGATTCCGACTATATCATGAGCATGTGTTTATCAATCACTATCAAATAATAATGATACCAGGTGCTCGTGAAAAGAGGAGCGAGTCAAACTAGGGAATTGCAACAGACAACATGGTTGTCACTGATGCGTCACATTTGGAAATGTCCTCCACATGTATAATCAAATGTTTTGAAAGCTTTGCGGAGGCCTTGAATGTTGTAGCCCTGAATAAACAACTCTTGAGAACGAGTTGCATGATGCTCTTTGAAATCTTCGTAGAAAGAGCAAGCTCAATTGTAAACTTTAAGTCTGAAATGAAGACACCAAAGGCTGGAGTTGAAGGAATATTGTTCGTTAACAAGGGAAACCTGGAAAGTTGAAGTCATCCTACATGTCATACAGTTTTGTGGAGAGGTTTGTTCGATCTGATCCTCTAAATACGAAACAGAAGGGTCGGTTTCAATGGTCTCTCGTGTTTGAATTTGAGGTGGCTCAATCATTGAAAGACAGTTGGCTATCTGATTATCGTTTTACCTGAAGCTTAAGTTAAACTTTAGTTAAAGCCTAATGATGTACAGCGCCATGAGACGTATGATCATGTTGTTAACATGTGTGGACTGTGCCAAGGACTGGTGTAACAAGCACATGCCAAGCGTCACTGGGAGACGAAGTATGCAGGTACGTCCACAAACCTGTTCTGTAGTCAAGGCTGTTTCACGTTTCTTTAGTTGACTGTTTGCCATTGGAAAAAACATGTGAGCTGTCCTATTGTTTTTGTAAATACAACTAAGGGCTTCACCTACAAATGCAAGTTACTATTTGGGCTTAAAAGTAAGACATATGTACAGTATAGGTCTTTGTCTGCATGTGAGCTACAAGTTTGGATTTATGAGTACGACCTATGCCCAGTGTCGGCCTTCATTTTCAAGGTAAACTACCATTTGTGGGTCTGTTGCGGCAGGTGGTCGAGACTTGTTCTCTGTCGTTGACATAATATTTTTTAAACATTACCTTAGCACAATTTAGGCTTTTATCTGCACGTCCAAGACAATAGCTTTGTTTGTATAAGTAAGACCTTAGTACAGTAGTGTTCTACCTTCCACGCAGGGCCGCCATATTTTCTACAAACTGTTTCTGAAGGCACTAGTACATGCATGAAGTGTAAAGGAACGCTCTCTCATTGTGATAGATGTATCTGTATGGCAATGTCATTAGAACCCTATACAGTTGATACAGGAGATGTTTTGCATTTGGAGAAGGTTCAGGCCCTGCTATAGTTTTATTACGTATCTGACAGCCATATCACTTGATACTGGTCGTTAATGGACAATCAGAAACTGACAGCACTGGCACCCCCTAGGTTGTGCACAGCAATACGTTTAAGCATCGTGAATAAAATCCCAAGTATATGAATGATTATACCTTGTGATCCCGTAACAGATCACCAAGGGAATTGGGAATTCGAATCAAAGGATCCTTGGTTAAACTCTTTAGCCCATGTGACCATTGTACCCCTGTATGATCAACCTCAACTACCTTAAATATATGAACAAGATGCAGGTCAACCATGTTATTGTACGTAAGTCCCCATGTGACCATTGTACCCCTGTATGTTCAATCTCAACTACCTTTCATATATGAACAAGATGCAGGTCAACCATGTTATTGTACGTAAGTCCCCATGTGACCATTGTACCCCTGTATGTTCAATCTCAACTACCTTTCATATATAAACAAGATGCAGGTCAACCATGTTATTGTACGTAAGTCCTTTAGCTTAATTATATAGAATACAAGTTCACGAAGCGTCTTAACAATATTTATTACTCTTTTTTAGAGACATAGACATGAATTGATAACTACAACTATATACATTTATATAGCGCTAATATCTTGTTAACTGCTGCTCAAACACGCTGTGATGTTGTTGATATCTGAAGACAAATATTCATTGCTCATACATAGGATGTAAAACTAGTTCCAAATTTCATACTAAGTTTACGTCCTTCGTGAAGTTTGTTTTATCATTTAAATAGACTGTAGGTGTACATCATTGGGTGCAGTGTCAAAGGTAGATGTAGACCATCACGAGGAGACTTCTTCACTTCAACAGATCGACTGATTTATTGATAAGAAATGTTTCTTGGCATGCGTGCCCTTCTGACGTCTTCTACTGAGGGCTAGTTGCACAGATAAAGTGAGTGAGTGAGTGAGTGAGTTGGGTTTTACGCCGCTTTTAACAGTATTCCAGTTATATCACGGCGTGTCAGCTTAATGTGGGAGGAAAGCTCGAAGTGATGTCAGGTCTTAGACGTTTACCACTTCGGTGAAACCCACGAGCACGGGTATGGTGCTGACAAACCTAGAAACATAATTGGGGCGAACCGGGATTCGAACCCACAATCATAGGTTTCTGGCGTGTCCAAGGGACGCAACTCTGCACAGCGAATCGCGGCGCCTTAGACGACTGGGCCACCCGTGCCCCCTGCACAGATAAAGATATATGTCAGTTTATAATGAGAACACAGGAGATTAGAGTTGAGAAAGTTGTGTTGTCAACTTTCAAGAGGATACATGTTTTCCATGTATTTCAAGTATTTAGTAAACATTGTCTCACATTCACAGATGTTATTTTCCAGTGTTTCCTAAACCATTGTTCCTTTATGAATCATTCAGTGACTTCGTTTCCACAAGCAAAAACATGCATTCCAAAAATAGGGCTAATTCAAGAATCATCCTGTTATTTGCAGAGTATAAACATACATATTCAGAAGCCTACCAACCAATTTGCTCTTCCGGTGCATCACAAACGATGGCCGATAGGTAAATCAGATTCGTTAATGATCCTGCCGAAATTAACTTCCACTACAAAGGGTACAGCGCCGTAATGAATGGTGGGAAAAGTCTCAACTGAATGTCGTTTATTGAAACTGATATTTTGAAAGCACTTTACATTCAATGTAAACGACAATGGGATATCGATACAGCAAAGAGCAAATGTTAGGATAGGATAGTTTCCACTCATTATCAAAGTGACTTTCTTCAGACAAATAGAAAACACTCACAGGCCTTTACGTACATTGTCCGTAGCAGATAGAAATAGTTCCTACCACTGCAACGATCAATGTTGAATTGGGTCAGTGCCTGGGGTGTCTTATGCTTGAATCAAAGACCATTTTATGTTACTTCCAATGCCGCTGCTAACACCATATAGAAAATCCACTATTTCAACAAAAGGTTTTGAATTCGTCTTTGTGCAATACCTCATGAAATTAAAACAAGTGTATTATTTCGTGTCAGAAAGTATTAATTGGAACACCAGGGAAACAAACGGTATATGTACCCCGGTGACTCCTTCAGTGATGTTATCAATACTTTTCCTATTTTTACAATTACTGCCTTTCCCGACAGCTGATTCCTGACATTGATTCTGACTTTGACATACCAAAGTACGTCTTAATCTATAGCGCCAACGCCAGAGAACAACCAGCCTCGATCATCCGCCCTAACAGATTCCATTGGTTTCAAAGGGCAAAACAGCGGTGAAAACCATACGAATGGATCACTGAAAATCAGGTGACACAAGGTGTTCACGACAATATGTTATCGGCGCGTCAGTCATTGTAATTGCAAATATAAGAGAACAATGAAGATTGAAGCGTTGTTTATTTCACGATAAAACGTTGTTCTGTCATGGCGTCATTTCTGGAGATGCGAACATGCGCTCTCAACTTGATGATTTCCTATATAGGACGACGTTATCTTTTTAGAGGGAAGTGTCTATTGAGTTGTTCTCATAGATGTAGCTGGGCAACGTAGATAAACGCAAAGGTCCAACGATCGCTTCCAGAAGTGGGAGATAGAACAATCGGTATTGGGAGGAAAGGCACAGATAATCGATCGATGTGAAAAAAACAAATGGTTTATTCAGCCCGCACTGTTTTATTGTACGATAAACAACTCCCACTTGTCGTTTATGTCTTAAATAAAAAATATTTGTATTTTCCCGCGTCATATGACGCAGACTGGTACTGTTATATATGCTTGACAACTTACATCGTGGGAAAGAGCTGGGGTCCATATGTGACCACTTTATTTTTGTAGGGGTAAGCTTTGTTAACAAAAATATAATGTTCCTCTATAATAAATAATACAAAAAAGTTCGAAAAGTGTGCCCAAGAAATATTTAAATTTTATGTAGCCCATAACACACCTATTTTGGCTTGAACAGTATGTTCCCGTGTTTTTTCATGATATCGTCGGATTTGTACAATGGACATATATTTTGTAGTTTATTTATTTTACACAGCTCTCTCTTAGGATAACATTTGTACAGGAAATATTTACGGTGAACAGATGAAACGCGGACAGATCGCGTGCACCGCGATGAGCGGGTATTGAGATGGTGAGATCCGGGTCGTACCACGATATACGACATCCATGTCATCAAATGCTTCTTTGATTGGTATTTAGAAAGCGCTCCAACAAGAAATCATGAATAACAGCTTCTTTTTTGTCACAGTGTTCGGACTTGCTTTCATCAGACGAATAAATTAACTGAAACATAGATATTGAACACACTTCATCTCAGTTTGTGCATGCGTGTGTGCATGCGTATGTCTGTGTGCGTGTTTGTGTGTGCGTGCATGCGTATGTGTGTGTGCGTTCATGCGTATGTGTGTGCGTGCGTGCGTATATGTGCGTGCGTGTGTGTGCGCGTGCGTGCGTGCGTCCGTATTAATGCTGAGGCGGTCATTTTTGTATGAAAACCAGTAGATATTGAACTGTGGGCCACGTCAGATCTTTTGGACTCATGTTATTTCTTCTGTTCCCCGTGGTCAGAATGGATGCCCAGCAGGTCGTAGGAAGAGTCTAAATGGTTCGGTAACATGTAACATGTTTAAATTGCTTGTCACCGCTGCTCATTACATCAATCACTGGTTTGATTTGGTCCTGCCTCGATTATTTACATGTCACAGTCAAATAGCGGACATACTACTGAGAGCAGCGTTAAACAACAAAAAAAACAATATCGTGTACTGTCAAGTTGTTTTTCAATTTATATTTGTAGTCCTACACATTGTACTTGTTGAAATGTCGTCTGACAATGTGGTCATATTGCAATGAAAATCTATTAACAAGGTCATAGGTTTATATCATGACGATAAATGGAAGTCACTCGCATGGTTATTGACAGATTTCTCTTTTTACATATGAAAATTAAGATATTTCTGTTGCTTCTATGTTTCTGATCTCCAATCGCTGTTGGCGATCACCCGCGAGACAAGATGTTGATCAGCGTTTGCTACTCTATCAGAGCTCTTGGCAACAAAGGGGGTGCTGACCTGTTACGACTGTTAACATAATTTTTGAATCGATTACTATTTTGATGATATATCATTGTCTAAAAACAACACTGAATCAACATACATCATCTTCACCGATTTCAAAATTGCTTCAAAGCAGTTTGAGAAATTACCATTAAAATGTCATTCCAGCATGTGTCATGCTAACTATTCTGTAACCTGTGCAAGGATACTTAATTAAGCTAGCGTGAGAAACGGTGATCTGATTGCGAGCGTGTCCAACAAAACATTGAGCGAGTGACTTTGTGACTGAATGACTGCGCGACTGTGTGACTGAGTAACTGAAGTCAATACATGGTAAGAATGTATTAAATTACAAGAGAACAAAACATGAGAGTCACTTATTCTCTAACAGGACCTCCTCCGTGGTCTAGTGGTAGAGCGTCCGCCCGGACAGCCAAATGACGTTAAAAGATGGTATTTGTTGTTACCCAGTATGCCACCCGGCATTAAGGGTCTAAAACAAGGACTGCTCGGCTCGGAGTTAGTATACTGTGTCTGAGTGGGGTATTCGTGTTAAACTGCGGCATGATATCTCAGTGGGTTAGCACTATAAATCGGCATCAGTTCGGACCAGTAAAAGCACACACACACACACACACACACACACACGCTATATAAGTGCAATAATCTTGGACGTTAAACCAATTTCACCTCACCACCTATTCTCTAACACAGGATGCAATGTCACTGTACAAAGACGACCGCCGGAATTTGCCGAGGGAGTTGTGCGGTCACAAGACCATGACAAAGACACGATGACACCAGGCCTTTTTCGGAAGCTTGACCACTGTCGCCGCTGGATAAATATACTACTATCACTGCCTGTCGCTATCACCACCGTACTCTTGTGTTTGATACTGACCACTGTCATCATATTATATATTGCCATTGAATATTGTACTGTCACTCTACTCTGTACTGCCATTATTATTATAGAGCAGTAATTTGTGTTGTCATTGAAGTGCTGATTACCTGTTTAATGCTATCAGCGGCAGCGAATAGAGCTTTTCACAAAATTGACAGACTTGATCGTTAGAGAAGTTTCGGGATGGTGCAGTTTGCAGAAGGCTGGCTGTACATGTATAAGAGCGACAAGAACGTGGTTCGAGGCCTTTATCGTTCTGTGATTCGACCTGGACCGCGTTGTATTAAATCATAAAGTACGATTGGATAACTTGTGGTAAACACCGAATTCCTGCCAGCTGTCAACACATTTTTAGAATCAAGAACGGAGACAGACCTGTTTCAAGACATTCGACAGTGACATAGTTCTGAACATTCGTGAGTGCTCTGAAAAACAGTATAGGACCTGTTACTTAGCTGCTGCCACACATGAGTACCAGGCTATATGCATGCTGTGATTGTCAACCGAGAATTGTGTCTTTAAATGTTATTGATTATTCTTTGATGTTGTGTACTCATCTACTGATTTCACAAACTACTTCTGTGACAACCGATTTCTCGGTTAATCTTTCCATGTCACTTTGAAAATCACCTTGTAACAGCATCGACAGTTGGAGAAGGTCAATGGTGTATGATATAACATTGCGGAAACTGAATACCACATAAATGAATCATCAGTCATCCCTAAACAAGCACCAAGTCTTTTAAAATTTATGACTTCCAATCTTACAAAGCAAGTTGAAACTGGTCACGAGAATAACCATATATCTGACAATTTTAATTCTGACAAAGACCAAAGAACAAACCTGTTACTTCGAATCTATGATAAACATCCAACTAGGTCCAAATGCCAGTCGCTATTAAATAACAATATGTATCAATCTTGCGAAAGTTGACCAAACTACCAGCATAAAACCAGTTATATAAATATGTATGGAGGATATTCCATGTGTCGAGTGAAATATATATCTCTCATCGATTGACGAGGGAAAGGAGATATTTTCAACAGCGGCGTACCCATTCTCCCCACCTAACACGAAGGGACGTTTCACCACCTTTGTAATTGCGCCTTAAACTTAGTTCCGTGTTTGTAAAATCTTACGAAATATAACAAAAGCAACAAAACATATTTGAGGCCAATAAATGTCCACTGCAATGAAATTATCACTTTTCACATCTTCAGAAAAGTCGGTCTTTCACACTTCATTTTCTCGCTGTAAATGTCAATGAGTAATATATAGAATAATCTACTCCGAACAAGAAATGACGGATTATCTGTCATGAATGCTTAAGTCCTTCGCAGATGCTTCGGGATTACCACCATTCCTTCTTTCGGAACAGATAATTCGTAATTCCCCGCAGCTCGTTGGTGATTGTCTAAGTGCAGATCATCATCATCCAGTTCAGTTCAGTTCAGTTCAGTTCAGTAACCAAGGTGATTCAGGATCTCTAGCGGAAGTTTGCCACTGTCGGTGATCGAAAATGAAGAACTGCGTGTCCCTTTTATCCTCATTGTCACCTTACACATTTCCGATACTGTCTTCACATTGAAAGTGATTAGATGATTGCAGGTCGTACCCAAACAGTCGTGACTGCAATGCACTTGTATAGGTAATTGTGTAGAGTCAAGTAATCCATGAATGTTATCTGGACTTCCTAACTTTGTGTTTTTGTCCCTGTCTTATCAATACATTTAACGCGCCAACGCCGTACGTTGCAATTAATCTCTTGTCTATGCTCATCACTCGAGTACATCGCTCTTGCTATTGATTATTTTGTTTTATATGGAGATAGGGAACAATAGCATTGGGAACATAATTCAACTTGCACCATAAATGTTTGGATGGAACATATGTGAACACCGAAACCTGTAAAATCTTAAATACTGATAATATTGTAAATGGATATCTGTGTGCAAAGAAACCGATCATGTCACCATCAGGGTATTCTAAGGCGTCTTCATTCTGCAGGATCCAAGTTTAATACGTTAATGGATTCATTTAACAATGCCACTATTATTCGATATGACGTATGTCTTATGCTTGTATTCAAATGCGGACATTGTCGGGTGATTAATGTAGATTAGTCATGTAAGGTACGTACGACAGCCCAAACATGCAAACCAATAAAGACATCGACATTATGTTTAGTTGTAGACCGTGGTACGTGTCAAAGAGTCCATCACCAAGACAGTCATGATTGATATGTTATGGGCGACAACATACTTATCAATGCCGAATCCCAAAACACGAACACAACAGAAATGAACATAAAAATAAATATGCGTTCAATCATATTTAGTTTAGTCGAAGACTTTATGACTCGCCAGTCAAATTATCGTTTCCACGCAAACTATTTTCCAAACACATGACTATTAGTTTAGGGCGTTACATCCATCCATCCATACATCCATTGTATTTCCATCCACATATGCATATTTCCATCCATCATCATCCATGACCTAAATCTTTTCTTCCATCAACCATCCAACTGTTCCTCCAGCTGTCATCTTTCAGTCATCTCCACCCATCATCTTCATAAACTTTCTTTCCCTCCATCATCGATCCATCTGTTCCTCCAGCTGTCATCTCTCAGTCATCTCCATCCATCATCTTCATAAACTTTCTTTCCCTCCATCATCGATCCATCTGTTCCTCCATCTGTCATCTCTCAGTCATCTCCACCCATCATCTTCATAGCCTCTCTTTCCCTCCATCATCCATCCATCTGTTCCTCCAGCTGTCATATCTCAGTCATCTCCATCCATCATCTTCATAGCCTTTCTTTCCCTCCATCATCCATCCATCTGTTCCTCCATCTGTCATCTTTCAGTCATCTCCATCCATCATCCTCATAAACTTTCTTTCCCTCCATGATCCATCCATCTGTTCCTCCAGCTGTCATCTCTCAGTCATCTCCACCCATCATCTTCATAACCTTTCTCTCCCTCCATCATCCATCCATCTGTTCCTCCAGCTGTCATATCTCAGTCATCTCCATCCATCATCTTCATAGCCTTTCTTTCCCTCCATCATCCATCCATCTGTTCCTCCATCTGTCATCTTCCAGTCATCTCCATCCATCATCTTCATAAACTTTCTTTCCCTCCATCATCCATCCATCTGTTCCTCCAGCTGTCATCTCTCAGTCATCTCCACCCATCATCTTCATAAACTTTCTTTCCCTCCATCATCCATCCATCTGTTCCTCCAGCTGTCATCTCTCACTCATCTCCATCCATCATCTTCATAGCCTTTCTTTCCCTCCATCGTCCATCCATCTGTTCCTCCATCTGTCATCTTCCAGTCATCTCCATCCATCATCTTCATAAACTTTCTTTCCCTCCATCATCCATCCATCTGTTCCTCCATCTGTGATCTCTCAGTCATCTCCATCCATCATCTTCATAGCCTCTCTTTCCCTCTATCATCAATTTGTCATCTTGAGACATCAATTTTATCTTTTCATCTGTCATCTTTCCATCCATCTATCCATCATTTTCATATATTATCTTCCTACTCCTACTCATCCTTTCCTCCATCATCGATGTATTCATCCTCTTCTATCTTTGTCCATCATCTTCATTCATTATCTTTATCAATTCCTCCACAAATCCATCCATCTTCATCGATCCGTCAGGTTTTTCTTTTCCTCCACCCATACCTGTTCACGGTGGTGACCCGAACAGTGATTCCAACATGTTGCCATCCTGTGACAGGGTTTCCTGCTGTCGACATGCAAAGAATGTAAACACAGAATAGAACAAGTCGCAAAACACACAAACAACATCGCTGTTACCCGACAGTTTTCTATCTTTGACTTGCACGTGTTGGCCTTGTGACATTACCACGTATACAAGTAAGCTTAAAATAAGTGAAAAGAAAAAATGTTATTTGCCACGTAAGCATTCCAAATTATTGATTTGTAGATTAATTGAAGAGGATATAACATGCATGTTTCCTTCTCGCAAAATAGTGGTGAAAAAAAAATGAGTGGCAACACCAGGTATTTGCGAAAAGGGTAAGCATGTCATGCTACGTCCTAAAATTGTCTATTCCTCTTTTGTACTGGATTCCAAAGTTCCATACAAATCCATGCAAAGAGAGAAACATCGCCGGGCCCAGCAAATGTACCATGTGGCTTCTCAAAAACCCTATGGATATGCTTGAATTCTAACAGACAGTTCAGTTATGTCAAAATATTTAACTTTTCAACGTTGTAAATCACTATCCAACACGACAAACGTAAGCATAAACATCAGTCCTCGATCCATGGGGTATTTACCACTTCACGGGTTAGATACAATAACATATCTATCTTCAAAGATTCGGGGGGAAATTCAAAAATGAAAGCAGATGTCATCTGATGTTTGTGGGGGATACAATGTGTGAAATGGTGTTCCTTATTGCTGACATCTGTGTGAAATTTGGGGATAGGTCATTTAGGCAAGCCATAAGTATCCCGTGATTGTGATTCCCTCCTCGCTGATCTGTTTCGTTATGCATACGAGACGGACATTTTCTGGCTAAGACGTTTAAACATAAGCTTCAGGTATATCGATGATCTGATATCGTTCAGTGAAAATCGCTTATCCGCTGCGTAGTTACATCTATGCATACAAGGTCGGAGTGCAAAAAAGGTACCCACTATTCTATTTGCCAAGAATGTTGACATCTACTTTTCAATACTCAATTTTCACCTTATGTCGAGCATATTCCAGCATGCTCTTTCTGCGACGATTTCAACGAGTGCCTTACGACTCTTGTTTAGATATTGTTTGATCAAGGTTACAACATTCAAGGCCTCAGAGGAACTTCAAATTGGCACCAGGATTAACACCATTCAAAGCAACCGTAATTCATCGTTGCTCGTTCGTTATTTTAGAACCAAACTACGAGTGAGAGTTCTTTATCGTACAATAAAACGCTGCCGAGAGAATACACCATGAGGACGCAATTCCGAGTAGTTTATTCTCCCTGCAGTGTTTTACTGTACGATAAACAACGATCTTATAGGAGAGGGTCGGTGGGGTAGCCTAGTGGTTAAAGCGTGCGCTCATACGCGTCACGCCGAAGACCCGGGTTCGATTCCCCACATGGGTACAATTTGTGAAGCCCGTTTCCAGAGTGCCCCGCCGTGATATTGCTATAATATTGCTAAAAGCGGCGTAAAATAATACTCCTTCACTCTCATATGAGAGTTCAACATTATCTACGGCCTCTTTAAGGATGTTGATAAAATGTACAAGCTTTTCGAAAATGTATCCAAATTTTAATGATGATGACTCCTTGAAAAAAATCCAACCTCGGAAACGTCGGACAAGAATATTACGAGCAGGTGGGTTAACCTAATTATTTCCCGCATGTTCTCACAATCCACACGTAGATTATCTTACCTTATTACTTATACCGATTCTCATATCTCTCCCACTCAGGGTGCATCGTTCGGCCTCTGCGTTTATCTGTGTAGCCTAGCAACACGTATTGGCGAACACCGTACTAGACACTTCTCTCTAAAAATAACATCGTCCAATATATGATGTCATCAAGTTGCGAGCGCATGTTCCAATCTCCAGAAATGACGTCATGACAGAACAATGTTTTATAGTGAAATAAACAACGCTTCGTTCTTCATTGTTCCTTGAGATTTATCGCGTAGCTTTCTTATATTCTCTAATATCCTTTCGTTCAAAATGAGTTAGTCAACCGTCAGCCACAGCATCGAACAACATTCACAAACTCGCCTTTAATATATTCAGACTGCTACAGCTTAGTTATTGATGCCGCAAATGAACCCCTTCTTTTGTTTCACCCTTTGAAAAATACGTACATGCAAATAATAACTTATTTCAATATGGTCACAACAATGTCGATCGTATAAAAGCTCAGTTTTAATACTCGTCAATGTCACAACTTTTAGCATTCTATATCAACAGCATATTTAGCTAATTTTACATAAAGCTTAATGGTTAAATCGTTTGAAAGAACTTTTTTAGTTAAATTCATTTTCTTCTCTACCCACCTACGTTGTGTTATCGACCTATTTTCGTCCCTGTAATCCTGTTTACAATGATGTTGGATCGATAGCGCGCCAAGGGCTGCACACAAAGACAAGAGAACGCAGCTGAAGAGTGTCTTGAGGAAGTGGTGGGGTACGCTGTGGATGCTGTGGTCACCTTATCCATTTAACAACATACATACTGATCAGACACCAACACGGTAAGTTTTTAAACCATGATTTAATATAAGGTTGGCTCTAAGAAAATAAGGTCGTGTTCATGTTTTGGTGTACTTAAATATTAACTATGATCGTATCTCCCGTTTCAGGACATGTTATAGGATTGTCACAAGGATAGTTGTCATTCGTTTCCATTCTGTGTTAACTGGGTTGTATTCATATGAATGTGTAGGTTCCGTTCTATGTGAACCGGATTGTATTCATATGAGTTTGTAGCTTTAGTTCTATGTGAACCGGGTTGTATTTATATGAATTTGTAGCTTTAGTTCTGTGTGAACGGGGTTGTATTCATATGAGTTTGTAGCTTTAGTTCTGTGTGAACTGGGTTGTATTCATATGAATTTGTAGCTTTAGTTCTGTGTGAACGGGGTTGTAATCATATTAATGTGTAGTTTCCGTTCTATGTGAACCGGATTGTATTCATGTGAGTTTGTAGCTTTAGTTCTATGTGAACCGGGTTGTATTCATATGAATTTGTAGCTTTAGTTCTATGTGAACCGGATTGTATTCATATGAGTTTGTAGCTTTAGTTCTATGTGAACTTGGTTGTATTCATATGAGTTTGTAGCTTTAGTTCTGTGTGAACCGGGTTGGATTCATATCAGTTTGTAGCTCTAGTTCTGTGTGAACTGGGTTGTATTCATATGAATTTGTAGCTTTAGTTCTGTGTGAGCGGGTTGTATTCATATGAGTTTGTAGCTTTAGTTCTATGTGAACTGGGTTGTATTCATATGAGTTTATAGCTTTAGTTCTGTGTGAACCGGGTTGTATTCATATGAATGTGTAGTTTCCGTTCTATGTGAACCGGATTGTATTCATGTGAGTTTATAGCTTTAGTTCTATGTGAACCGGGTTGTATTCATATGAGTTTGTAGCTTTAGTTCTGTGTGAACCGGGTTGGATTCATATGAATTTGTAGCTTTAGTTCTGTGTGAACTTGGTTGTATTCATATGAGTTTGTAGCTTTAGTTCTGTGTGAACCGGGTTGTATTCATATGAGTTTATAGCTTTAGTTCTGTGTGAATTTGGTTGTATTCATATGAGTTTGTAGCTTTAGTTCTGTGTGGACGGGGTTGTATTCATATGAGTTTGTAGCTTTAGTTCTGTGTGAACCGGGTTGGATTCATATGAATTTGTAGCTTTAGTTCTGTGTGAACTGGGTTGTATTCATATGAGTTTGTAGCTTTAGTTCTGTGTGAACCGGGTTGGATTCATATGAATTTGTAGCTTTAGTTCTGTGTGAACTTGGTTGTATTCATATGAGTTTGTAGCTTTAGTTCTATGTGAACTGGGTTGTATTCATATGAGTTTATAGCTTTAGTTCTGTGTGAACTGGGTTGTATTCATATGAGTTTGTAGCTTTAGTTCTGTGTGAACCGGGTTGGATTCATATGAATTTGTAGCTTTAGTTCTGTGTGAACTTGGTTGTATTCATATGAGTTTGTAGCTTTAGTTCTATGTGAACTGGGTTGTATTCATATGAGTTTATAGCTTTAGTTCTGTGTGAACTTGGTTGTATTCATATGAGTTTGTAGCTTTAGTTCTGTGTGAACTTGGTTGTATTCATATGAATTTGTAGCTTTAGTTCTGTGTGAACTGGGTTGGATTCATATGAATTGTAGCTTTAGTTCTGTGTGAACCGGGTTGTATTCATATGAGTTTGTAGCTTTAGTTCTGTGTGAGTGGGTTGTATTCATATGAATTTGTAGCTTTAGTTCTGTGTGAACTGGGTTGTATTCATATGAGTTTGTAGCTTTAGTTCTGTGTGACCCGGTTGTATTCATATGAATTTGTAGCTTTAGTTCTGTGTGAGCGGATTGTATTCACATGAATTTGTAGCTTTAGTTCTGTGTGAACTGGGTTATATACATACAGCAGGTGTCCTAAGACACCGATGTCTGAAGAATTAGTTCAGTAATATTTACTTTAGATCAGTCTAAGTCATGACTTGCCAGTCATATCATTTTTTCCTCGCAAACCAAACCATTTTTCAAACACATGGCTATTAGTTTGGGTCGTCTCCTTCTAATTCCGTATGTAGCATTTCGTATTGTCCTCGTACATTTACATTCTCTCTAACTAGTATGCAAGTTATATGATAGTAAAGACAAAACCATTTCAATAGCCACAAGAAACCTCTGCTAAAGGCAGAGTCCATTGTTCGATTCCGACTATAATATGAGCATGTGTTGACGGATATAACGAACTTACTCTTTTCCCCTAAAATTTGCTGTAGTAAAGCTGTATATATGATTATAACGAACTACGGTTATAACGAACTCAAATTAGTGGTTCCTTTTAGTTCGTTATAAACGCAGTTTTCTGTACTATCATGATCATACCAGGCGTTCGCGAAAACGTGAGCGTATCCTTCCTCATCGGTGGCACTGTCACGAACACATGCAAAGGCAAGTCAATTGATAAAGTAAGAAAACGTACAACATTAGGGATAACAACGTCTGGTTTATTGCGAAAAGCGACGTTTAGATGTAGATTCATACACCGTTATCAATGAAGCACACAGGTAATGAAGCCATGAGTGAGTGAGTGAGTTGGGGTTAACGCCGCTTTTCACATTATTCCAGTCATAATGAAGCCATGTGTACAGTAAGGATAACAAATAACTCACAGGTAATGAAGCACACATGTAAAGAAGCCAGGTGTACAGTAAGGATAACACATAACTCACAGGTAATGAAACACACAGGTAAAGAAGCCAGGTGTACAGTAAGGATAACACATAACTCACAGGTAATGAAGCACACAGGTAAAGAAGCCAGGTGTACAGTAAGGATAACACATAACTCACAGGTAATGAAACACACAGGTAAAGAAGCCAGATGTACAATAAAGATAACACATAACTCACAGGTAATGAAACACACAGGTAAAGAAGCCAGGTGTACAGTAAGGATAACACATAACTCACAGGTAATGAAGCACACAGGTAAAGAAGCCAGGTGTACAGTAAGGATAACACATAACTCACAGGTAATGAAACACACAGGTAAAGAAGCCAGGTGTACAGTAAGGATAACACATAACTCACAGGTAATGAAACACACAGGTAAAGAAGCCAGGTGTACAGTAAGGATAACACATAACTCACAGGTAATGAAACACACAGGTAAAGAAGCCAGGTGTACAGTAAGGATAACACATAACTCATAGGTAATGAAACACACAGGTAAAGAAGCCAGGTGTACAGTAAGGATAACACATAAATCACAGGTAATGAAACACACAGGTAAAGAAGCCTGGCGTACAGTAAGGATAAGAATGAAAAGGATTGTAAAAAACAGTTGTGATAAGCTGATTGATTCTCATAAAAATAGTCTATTGCTGGATGAGATCTTCAGAAGCAGACGAGATGTTAACACTCTTGATCTCCGTTTATCCAAGCTTTTGACGGGGGATTTCTATAGCTTCTGAGAGTTATATTTTGTTAAAGTCCTCTTTGAAGATATAGAGATCCGCTGTATGCAATAAACCAGAAGTTGTTTTCCATAAAGTTTGACGTGTTCTTACTTACTCGCCAGCTTCTATATTGACAATCATACAGTAAGTCAATTGATCACCTGGACATCTCTTTTGTCACTGGGGACCGCCTCCGTGGTCTAATGGTAGAGCGTCTGGGGTTCGATCCCCAGCTGCGTCATACCAAAAGACGTTAAAAGATGGTACTTGTTGTTAACCTGTCTGGCGCTCGGCATTAAGGGGCTAAAACAGGGACTGGTCGGCTCGGAGTCAGTGGGGTATTCATGTTAAACTGCGGCATGGTATCTCAGTGTGCTAGCACTATAAATCGGCATCAGTCCGGACTAGTACAAGCAGCCACACAAACACACACACGTACATGCACGTCGCTATATAAGTGCAATAATCTTGGACGTTAAACCCCATTTCACCTCACCTCACCTTTTGTCACTGATGTGTCAAATTTGCAAATGTCCTTCCCATGTCTGTCATAATAAATGTTGAAAGCCTTACTGAGGCCTTGAATGTTTTAACCCTGATCAACCTTTGACATCTGGGAAAAACTAGCAAACTCGATCGTGCCCAAAAGGTCAGAAATGTAAACACCGACGACTGGAGCTCTTATAAACAAATCGATGATCATATGGGATTGTAATTTATCGCAAGTCGACATAAACCATGGCCCGGAAACATAACAATTATCCATGCACATCTCACTTTTCCAGGAAGTTGGGGTTTTCACGCATGACTGACTTGAAGAACACACGTATTTATGTTAATAGGCCTGTTTGTTGTTTAACCCCGCGCTCAGCAATATTCTGAGCAAAAGTCGTACGTTCGTTGAAATCAGTGTGTTGGTTGGTTTGCTGTTTTACGCCGCACTCAGCAATATTCCAGCTATATGACGGGGGTCTGTAAATAATCGAGTCTGGACCAGACACTCCAGTGATTAATATCATGAGCATCGATCCACTCAATTGGGATCGATGACATGCATCAACCAAGTCAGCGAGCCTGACCCCCCGATCCCGTTGGTCGCCTTTTACGACAAGCATAGTCACCTTTTACGGCAGGCATGGTTGCTGAAGACCTATTCTACCCCGGAATCTTCACGGGTCTGAAATCAGTGGGGGAAGAACATGGCCGATTGTACCTCAAAAGTTGTGAAATGTAAACACAAAGGGCTGGAACTGCTGGAGTGTTGTCGACATAATGGAAAAGCTTACAACTAGATATGGAAGTCATCGCTCTTGTGGAGAGTGTTTTGTCACTCTGAATCTGCATAGAATTAATATGAAACTATGAGACGGCCTCACTTGTCTCCATTCAGGTGGAGGGGGCACGGGTGGCCCAGTCGTCTAAGGCGCCGCGATTCGCTGTGCAGAGTTGCGTCCCTTGGACACGCCAGAAACCTATGATTGTAGGTTCGAATCCCGGTTCGCCCCGATTATGTTTCTAGGTTTGTCAGCACCATACCCGTGCTCGTGGGTTTCACTGAAGTGGTAAACGTCTGAGACCTGCACCACTTCGGGCTTTCCTCCCACATTAAGCTGACACGCCGCGATATAACTGGAATACTGTTAAAAGTGGCGTTAAACCCAACTTACTCACTCACTCACTCACTCAAATATTCAGATAACGTTTTGAAGATAAATACATAATGTGGTACAGGGTTTTTTAGTTTACCTTTTTCCGAACTTACCTACCAGAATTTTTTCACATCAGCGAACTTCTACATCACCAATCAATCAGAAATTAAATTGAAGAAGAAGACAAATATAAAATGACAATGCAAGAGAATATGCTGTCATGATTATCCGCCGAAACACTTTCCATTTGGATTTCCAAATGAAACAATTTCCTGATGTCAATTCGAACTGACCCATACCACTAAAATATGAAGTGGTTCTTCGCCAAGTTGTCACATGATCGGAGCAGTCCAAATGACTGTTAATACGAAACGATAACCAACTGGCCAAGCGTGAAGATTGTGCCGTTATTCTGACTAGCAGTTCGCCCCATGTTCTCTATATAAAGTGAAATCGATGCAGTTCGAACTCGATTAATTCGAATATCGCTGAATACATTGTCTTTCTCCTACCTCTACAGAATCCTGTCAGAATCAATTATCACACTCGGTTTATCTCGTTGTACGGGTAACTCGAAAATGTTCCCGTGGCCTCGAAGAACGAACGAGGTATCATTTATTGTTTGTCTTCTCCATTGCCACTGCCTATATACTACCGCAATGGGCATGTTGAAAGTCATACGGTGTGTTTTGTCCCTTAAACAAGCGACAAAATCATTTCCATAGTCACAATACGTTGTCCATTGTACGACTGACTGTATCATGAGCAAGTGTAATTAAATCACTATCAAATAGTGATGATAAATCACTATCAAATAGTGATGATAAATCACTATTAAATAGTGATGATAAATCACTATCAAATAGTGATGATAAATCACTATTAAATAGTGATGATAAATCACTAATAAATAGTAATGATAAATCACTATCAAATAGTGATGATAAATCACTATCAAATAGTGATGATAAATCACTATCAAATAGTGATGATAAATCACTATCAAATAGTGAAGAAGAAGTCTTTATTTGTACTAGGGCAGTATCCTCAGCCCCACCCTCTTCAATATAATGATAAACGATCTATTCGAGGGTCTATCCCCTAAAGTAAACACATCAAAATTCGCGGATGATGGAGCCATCTGGATCCGCACTAAAAGCATGAAAATGGCCAAAAATCTACTCCAAAAATCTCTTAATAAAATACAACAATGGGCTGACAAATGGGGCTTCTCCCTTAACACAGAAAAAACAACAGGAATAGTATTCAAACATAAAAACATGAAACCCGCCTCCCCAATCCTCCAGCTAAACAATCAAACAATCAAATTTCAAAAACAAACCAAATTCTTAGGACTTATTTTCGATGAACATCTCACCTGGGATGCTCACATCCAAAACCTAACAACTAAATGCAGTAAAGACCTAAACACCCTAAGATGCCTAACTGGCTCTAACTGGGGAGCCTCCAAAGATACTCTCCTCTCTCTCTACATATCCCTAATTAGATCAAAACTAGACTACGGCTGCGCCATATACAACACCCTAAACAACTCTCTATCTAAAAAACTTGACTCAATACAATATCAGGCTCTCAAACTCATTACACGCACCCAACATGGCACCTCCTACACCTCACTTCAGGCCTTAACAGGAGAAATGCCACTAAGTCTACGCAGGGAACAGCTAAGCTTAAATTTCTGGGCCGCGTCCCAATCAAACCCTCTCATCCAAAACTTAATAAACCAAAACATCAGCCCCAAAAACCAAGCTCTAGCTCGTAAACACCCCTTACTTACCCCAATATCCCAAAGAATAACAAACTACCTAAATGAACACCAAATTAAAAATCTTAAACAAAACTGCAAACAATCAAATATCTTCACCCCTAAACTTAAAATACCCAAAATAGACACAACACTAGCTAGCCAAATAAATAAACAAACCGACCCAAACATAGCTAAAACTACCACACTAGCATACATACACAAAAATTGGCCAAATTGGTGTCACATTTACACGGACGGATCCTCAGATCCGACCTCCAAACACACGGGTTTCGGAGTCCATACCACACAACCAACTAAAACCACACAATCCTTCCGACTCCCAAATAACCAATCAATATTCACGGCCGAACTAATGGGCATGGCCTCAGCCCTCCACAATCAAGAATCCAAAAACAACCAAAAAATCCTAATACTTACTGACTCCCTAAGTGGACTACAAGCCCTCCAAAACAAAAATACCAAAAACCGACCTAAATTAATAAATCAAATACTTAAAAGCTCCAACGACCTAACAAAAGCAGGCAAACAAATAACCTTCTTGTGGATACCCGCCCACGTAGGAATATACGGTAATGAAAACGCCGATAAAGCAGCTAAACTATCACTCAAAATCCCAGAAATAAGCTTAAACTTACCCATCTCAAAATCAGAAATTAAAAGTGTAAACAAACAAAAAATCACAAAAAAATGGCATAACCTATATCTAAACTCAAATAGCCAAATCAAAAGAGTGCTCAGCAAACCACTAACCAAACCAAAAATTCTCCATCCATCAAAAAAAATCGACAGAGTAATCACTAAACTCCAAACAGGACACACCAACCTAAATAACCACCTAAAAAAACTTAAAAAACACACTACAGGTAACTGCCCACACTGCAAACAACCAGAAACCCCAGAACACGCACTCATCCACTGCACACACTACCTAACACATCGAACCGCATTACAAACCACCCTCAATCTAAACAAGGCTCTCACTCTAGAAGCAATACTAAACCCACAAAATAAACTAGAAAACTTCAAGGCCTTAGGCGTATTCTTAATAAAAACGGAACTAATAAAACGCATCTAAAACCATAATAACCTACCAAATCAAAATCACATAAACAAACAAACATCCACCATACCCAGCTCCCTTAGTTCTCCTCCCCAACCCCATCGGCATCTATTCCAAATCTCAAAATTCCCAAATTCTATATAAGCAACCCCTAAAGCCCCCTCTTGGGTTGCACAGACCACCCTCGCCCCTTTCGGAAACACATTAAATGGCCTGGCCGGGCCCGTGTGCGAAATACGCATCAGTCGGAAAGCGCACGTTAAATCTCCAAAGTAAGTAAGTGTACTAGGGCCACTGGCCCATATACAATTCATACATTTGAAATAGTGTGGTAATGTCAGGTTGAAAAAGGTAATGTCAGGTACAAATTTACAGATTTACAGGCTTTTCATAATTACGTCTTCTTTCATAGCTGTAATACAGGTATTTACATAGTTTTCCAAGTAATTGTTTACACGAAGATGACAGTAGCGTTTTAAATTTATGCATATTTGGATTATGGCAAAATGTTGTTGGTAAATACAGTTGTCTAATATCGTTGTAATATTCATATTCTAAAGTAAAATGATATTCATTCTCTATACTTGTTTCACATATGGGGGCAGAGTCGTAAACGTAAGTCAATATCAGCCCATCTACTTTCGTTTACCTTAAGTCTTAGTAGCCCGGCTCTAAGCCTTATCAAAACATTTCGATACTTTATTTCAGTAATAATGGAAAGGTATTTTTCTGGTTCCAGGAGACTTTTAAATTCTTTATACAGAATGTACCTAGAACTATCCTTGATAGTACTATTCCATGATTGGTAGAACATATTTATCAAAACGTTTTTTAAAACTATTCATGAATGATGGTTTGTCGCCAACAGCTTGACTGAGCCAAACTACTCCAAATCCGTGAGAAAATAATATGGAACGAATAGAAGAAGCATAGTTATGGCGACCACACTTGTCGTTATATACAAGCATATTATAAGATTTTCTTGGTATCCTATCATCGTCCATTTCAATCACTTTTAGCCAATACTTTACAGAACGACACATAGTATTTACACGTAGTGGGTACCGACCGCATTCCCCATACACAATAGCATTTGGTGTTTGCAAACCAACGTTAAGAAACTTCTTACAAGCCATAATATGCACTTGTTCTATTTTTTCAAAGCTGTCTACACCCCATATTTCCGCACCATATAAAAGAATAGGTTGAATCTGAGTATCAAATATTTTAAAGAAAACTGAAGTGTCAACAAAACCAATCTTCCGTAGATTGCGAAATATTTCCATTAAAGCTCGTTTACCCCTTGATGCTAGATCTGAAACACATTGGTTCATCTTTGATGTATATGAGAATACAAACCCAAGATATCTATAGGAGTTGGCGGTTGAAATACGTTTGCCTTTATAGAACCATTTCTCATGAACAGATAACCGCCCTCCTCGTCTAAATACAACAACACTCGTTTTATCTAAATTTACCGTTAATCCATGTGAATCTGCAAACTTTTCAAGAATATTAAGTTGGTTCTGTAAACCAGTTGTGTCAGAGACAAGAATAACATCATCGGCAAAACAATAATAATAATATTTCAAACATGTCAGGAAATAATTGTACGCAGTGTTTCCCATGTGATGAAACATCATTTGACAGTTCATTGATGAAAAAGGAAAATAATAGAGGGCTTAATATACAACCTTGTTTAACTCCGTTAGGACAATCAAAATATTCTGTATAAATGTTATCATTACATCTCACACACGCTTTCACGGAGGCATAGATTCCCTTAAGTGCTCTAATCATCTTTCCACCCAAGCCTACATCGTGCAGACACTCCCATAATTTAAGATGATTTACTGAATCAAACGCTTTTTTTTAAATCCACAAAAGCAGCGTATAATTTCCCTTTTCTTTTCGATAAACATTTGTTAACAATTGCATTCAACGTGAATATGTGATCAGCAGGAGAATATCCCTGTCTAAAGCCTGCTTGTGTCTCGGGTGATTTACTTCTTATATTAGCCCAGTTTGTAAGTCTAGAGTTTAAGACACTTGTGTAAACCTTACTAATTGTACACAATAGAGATATCCCTCTAAAGTTATCTGGATTATGTTTGTTACCCTTCTTATGCAGTGGAAGGATAATAGCTTTCGTCCAGTTCTCAGGAAATAATCCAGAATCAAATACCTTATTGAACAAATTTTGTAGGAAAGGAGTTATTACATTTTCACAACATTTTAACATTTCAATGACCATGTCATCAACACCAGGGGATTTGTCATTCTTTAAACGATTTATAGCCTTGTGGATTTCTGAGTCGGTAATCGGCGACTCCAAAATATACTGGTTAGTCTCATCAAGTATAAAGTCTTCATCACATTGACATTCGACTTCAGCATGTAATACATCTGTACACTGAAGGGTTTGTAAAATGATCAAACCAGCACTCTCTACTTATGTTATTCTTTGTTTCCCTACGACCTGATATACTCCGTAACTCTTTCCTAAATGTAGTTGAATCAGATAGAGATAGCTTTATTTTTGCTCGTGTCATAAATTGATAGTTTGATTTTGCTGTTCTGCAAACATGTTTATACTTGTTTCTCATTTTTCAAAAGATTAACTTATTTTCGTTAGATTTCTTCTCTTTGAATTTCCTCATGTATCGCCTCGCTTCCCGTTTTGCTCGTCTGCATTCACTATTATAAAAAAACGTATTTCGGGGTGAACTTTTAATACAAGGTACCTTCATACAGTCAGCGGCACAAAGAACAACATTAACACATTTTTCGAGGGCAAGATTGAAATCAAAAGTTAAAAGATCAATAAGCTCGTTGAAGGATGGACATAGATTTGTTAAACTTCCTAGAAACACATCACGCTTACGAGGGTTCCATTTATATTTGTGTGTTTTGGTGGACAGATAATCATCACTTGTAGACACTTTAGGGAGAAATATGTCCAAATGTAGACATACAGGCATATGTTTTGACTCAACTCTTGTATCCACAAACATGGATTCACAACAATTGTGAACATTAACTGCACCTATAAAATAATCGATTATGCTACATCCTTGATCTGCTATGTAAGTGAAACTACCCTCTTTGTCTCCATTTGTCCTGCCGTTGAAGATATATAAATCATGAGTGAAACACAGTTCCAGTAGCTTACGACCAAAAGCGTTTACAAAACTATCACATGACTGTCTCTTTTCTACTGGAACGGGTGGTTCATCGGGGAATGCTGCATTGTTGAGGCCAGGTGTAATTAGTGTCTCTGGTGGGTTGTTTCCCCCGCCTACACGGGCATTCAGGTCCCCACAGATGATGACCTCACAGTCTAAGTCACTATGCTCAATCAACCACTGGTCAACCAATTCAATGGCGGTTGCCTTTTCAGCTGCAACGTAGAATGTTGAGCCGATGGGTGGAACATACATTCCAAATAATAACAGGTTTTTGCCAAGAGTTGAGAAATTATCAAATTTAATGCATACGACATTGTGTATATCTAATTCAATCTGTTGGCAGTGCAGGTCTATACGGGTCTTAACCAGCAACGTTACACCGCCTGACAGTCTACCAGCCTTAGCTAGCCTATGAGCTTTTGCAATATATGTGTCATAAGCTGACAGCTGAGGTATGGATAATGCATAGTCAATAAATGTTTCAACTAGACATATAATTCCGAAGCCTTTTATGTAATCTAAAAAGTCTAGATCGTCTTTTTTGGAAAGAAAACCTTCAATATTCCATGGAACTATTTTCAGGTTTGATATGGAAATGGAATGTTCTGCACCTGATAATTCAGAAGTGATGGTAGGGGCCGGGCCGTATCCCTAGCTACTGTCCGCGGTAGCACTGTGCTCGGAATTGCTGTTGGGGGCGGAGTAGACAGCTCTGGGAGGTTGGACATTCCGGGAAACAGGAGCAGTAGTGGTTGGTTTAGCATCTACATATCCCCGTGTCGATTCGTGTCTGGATGTGTTGTCATGGGTACCAGGTTTTGTGACCAGTCTACCATTTTTGTAGTAGGCATCTAGGCATTTGTCCCTCAGATCAGCTAGAGTCTGTCTCTGGTGCTTGGTTAGGTCGTTAGCAAATAGTGAGGATACAGCTGTTCGCGCAAGGTGAGCGTATCTTGCCCAGAAGCAGTAACCACAACACATGCAAAATCAAAACCAAGTAAGACATTAATAAAATTCCATTTCATGTTTGCTGACAACATAAATTCTCTCAGACTTTCTTTCAATCGTTGGTCTGTGTGAACACAACGTTAACAGTAAAACACTCCCGGCATTCTCGCTATCTCGAAAACATAATATGCAAAAGGTGCGAAAATACGAGATAGTGAGAACGCATGATTTGGCCTTTGACCAAATGCGAGAAGGTTGGATTTCGCATTCTCGCACTCTTTGCATGGGTTGCAAAGGTCGAGATCGTGATCATGTCCTTAAAGTATAAGTAACAGGAGACTAAATGCAGATACCCGTAGCAACATGCCTGGTGACGCTGACATCGCACTGCCGCACAATCAAGCAGGCACACAAGTACTGCCATAGTTTACCATCAGCAAGTTCAGACCGCCTCCGTGGTCTAGTGGTAGAGCGTCCGACAGGGGTTCGATTCCCGGCCTCGTAATACAAAAAGACGTTAAAAAGATGATACTTGTTCTTACCCTGTCTGGTGCTCGGCATTAAGGAGCTAAAACAAGGACTGGTCGGCTCAGATCAGTATGCTGTGTTTGAGTGGGGTATTCATGTTAAACTGCCACACACACGTGCATGTACGTCGCTATATAAGTGCAATAACCTTGGACGCGACGTTAAACCCCATTTCACCATCAGCAACATCAATACACTGCATACATCTCTATGTAACGAGATTCATGTCGAAGACCCCTGGCCCGGGTAATAATGAATGTAATTGCTCCAGAGGACATTATATTACCAAGAGTGCCGACAATGGCTGGCACATCCAGATGAACTGCCATATTGTGTAAACATGTTAATTGGCATGAATAACACAGTTCTGTTTTCATCAAACATGCGTATTAATGACCTCAAACTAGTTGAATGTTACCTCAGGTTGTTGAAGTGTGTAGGTTGCCCAATTCCAGGATAGATTCAAATAGTTAACATATTTATAACAGATTAGTTAAATACTTATAACAGATGCGTTTAAACAGTTATGACAGAAACAGAAACTCTATTTTAATCTGTCTTTGACCAAACTATCCCGATACTGTCAGCGAAAGATGAACATGAGTGACAGAGTATGGATGGCACCTGAACAGACCAAATGTCAGATGTGTTTTGACTGATTTACCTCGAGAAATGAGGGAACTTGGATGACCCAGCAGTCTATTGAACTGATATTTGATCTACAGGATCCGCTGGTCGTTGTCCACATTCTAAATTCATTGCCAAACAGACCATGATGTGTTTGCTCCACATAAGTGCTTTCGGGTTTAAGGTGAGTGAGTGAGTGAGTTTTGGTTTTACGCCGCTTTTAACCCACGAGCACGGGTATGGTGCTGACAAACCTAGAAACATAATCGGGGTGAACCGGGATTCGAACCCACAATCATAGGTTTCTGGCGTGCCCAAGGGACACAACTCTTCACAGCGAATCGCGGCGCCTTAGACGACTGGGCCACCCGTGCCCCCTCGGGTTTAAGGAAGGTAAGAAGGTTCTACGACATAAGGTGTCAAACCCCAATCACCCCACTAAGTTAGTAAGTTGGGTTTAACGCCGTTTCAACAGTATGCGAGGGCCCACATGCACAAAGCGATCGTAGCGCTACAACTATTGGAAGCCTATGTTAAAGTATGGGAGTTACGATCATCTTAGCGCTAAGATCGCTTCCAGTTAAAACAACAATATGTGGCTGGCGTGCTCGAGGGACGCAACTCTGCGCTGCGCATTTTGGAGCTTTAGACTATTGGGCCACCCCTGCCACCCATGAACAATTTATCCAGCCCAGTATTCTGAAAGGTCAACTATTATTCCAAATAAATTCTCGACTGCAAAGTTAAGAAAATGTTATTGTTCGCGAACGGAAAAATGAAATTACGTCTTTCCTTGTAAAACGGTATAATTTGGAGGTCTTTAATAAACACATTATTAATTATTATATCATAATATACTATAAGAACAACGCTAATTTCAGCGCGTTATCATTTGCAGAAGCCCGAGGTCTTCTATTCACTAGTTGAAAAGACCGAGGGCTTCTGCAAATGATAATACCCTGAATAATAGAGTTACCGTTATTATAGCTAAAATTGGTGGAATGTGTTATAAAAAAATGAAACTACAATATCGGTTTTGAAACAAATACTGCAATCAACACGAATGTCAATGACTTTTACAAATATGGAAACATCATAGAACAAATCAGATGATGTCACTATTGAACGTGACGTCACCTATCCCTATCCTATGACGTCACATAACAACGGGCATGATATTGGCACGTCGTCAAGCAATACCAGGGCATTATCAAGTTACAGTGCCCCACTCATTTCTGATAACATGCGGGTGGTTTAGTGATAATTCTATCCATTTTAGCTATAAACTAACATAGTACATTATGATAATGTTGAAAGTTGTTACTGACTGATATATTCATGACACTGATGTAAAAAGAGGTTTTCACGCGAGTGTGTTTGGGGATGGTAAATATCCTGCATTAGGATTAAGCACACAAGCGTGATAACCTCTTTATCATAATAAATGTCATTCTTTAATTCTGTGCTTGAAAATCGATTTCCACCTCTCACACACATTACCGAAACATTGCGAGTTTTCCTGGAATGCGCGCATTAATATTTATTACGTCACAGGGTAAGTGATGTGTCAGTCGGACAGTGACAGAAGCCAATATAGTTCAAACTGAAATCTGTTTCTTATACAGTGGCGAAGCAACATATACGCAAAATAACAATTGTTTTTACTTACCTTTCGACAATCCATCGGTCTGTCCGCTAGAGTAACTGCACTTTGTCAAAGGGAAGCTACTCTAACCCTAGTCTATGAGACGTCACGGCCACGTTCAGACGTTGTTGACAGTCGGCCTGTCCTGTCATAACGTTAAGTACAGTCAGATGTACACACAGCGACAAAACGAAACAAAACCAGGGCGTCCACCTGGTACTAATTACAACTGTGGGAAACCGGAGACAACAACGACATCGCTTATGGATCCGGGGGGAAATCCCGAACAGCTACGAATGTTTGCAAAATGACCAAATGCTCAGTGAGATCAGAACATAGTTAATCCCAAACGTACAAACCAATCCAATCAGGGATTTCTGAAAAAGGTCCACACCCGGTATCACATAGAATATGCTGCGGAATCACTGGCCCGTTAGGTAGAACATTATATTTTCAGGAAAAATATTCGGAGAAGCAACGAAGCAGTGCCCCTTGTTGCGTACAACTTATTGTGTTCAGACTGACTATGTTTACACACTATCTTATCAAAGGTATATAACTGGGTACGTAGTCCCTTGGGATCAGCAGTGGACTCCCAAAGCAACGCGAGGCATTTTCTGTTTGTTCCTCTTTACACGTTTCACTATGTACGTGTACGTCATTGCGTGGTACCCGTGGCGTTAAACAACAAACAAACAAACAAACAAAGCGGGTATGGGTTTATTTCTGCCACGTATTCCCGTTGGAAGCATTTGCCTTGAATTACTCATTTTCCACTTTGCTGAAGGTATGGATTGCTGCAGTTAACTCTCAGATCTACGAGCGTTATACATTGCTGAAAAAGACATGGCGTTAAGGTGTGTAGTCTCTGACGTCTCGATACCAGATCAGTCTAGAACACCAAGAAGGTGTGTTATCAAATATGAAACTCCCGATAGGGTGTGCTATCAAATATTAAACTCCGGATCGGATGAGTTATCAAATATGAAACTGGTAGACGTTTTATCAGAAATGAAACTATTTAAAAATATTTTGTAATGAAATAATGTCCTGCCATCTTATTCAAAAGGCATATGTACATTTAATATAAGCTGTGGGTACCAATTGCAATGCGTTTATGTGGCGTATCCGGTGCAACAACATAACAATCAAATTGTGATACCAGATAAGCGTATCCTGCCTTACCGGTTCGACATGTTACAAACACATGCAAAGGCAAGGCAATTGTTCGTCCGCTGATCTGGCAACCAAAACAATGATAAGGAAGTTATAGCTTTTTGAAGCAGCGTCTCAAGGTTGCTGGCGTTTCCAAGCTGCTCATATGCGGTAGTTATATCGCCTCCGTGGTTCATTGGATAAATCATCGGTGGTTCGATCCCCTATCGCGTCATTCCAAAAGACGTTAACAGATGGTACTTGTTGTAACTCTGCCTGACACTCGGCATCAAGGGGATAAAAGAAGGACTGGTCTGCTCGGTGTCAGTATTCTGTGTCTTGGTGGTGTATCCATGATAAACTGCGGCATGGTATCCCAGAGGGGTAGCACTATAAAATTGACATAAGTCCCGGGATGAACAAGCACACACACACACACACACACACACACACACACACACACACACACACACACACACACACACACACACACACACACACACACACACACACACACACACACACACACACACACACAAACACACACACACACACACAAACACACACACAAACACACACACACACAATGTTCTCTCCCCTCCTCTCCTCTTTCCTCTCCTCTCCTCAATGTTAAATCCAATTACATCACCTCTCCTATCCTTTCCTCTCCTATCCTCCCATCGACGTCAAACCCCTCTCCTCTCCTCTCCTCTCCTCTCCTCTCCCCACCTCACCTGGCTGACGTGTCACACTCAAACCAACTCATACCGGTAACGGTATTTAAGAAGGCTTTGTAATTATCTAAACACATAGATAGATTCTGATTATGGTTAAGGAAGTTATAACATTTAAAGCAGCATTGTACAGTTTCCCCTTTCCCCGCAAGAAATAACTACATATAAATAAATAATGCATCTATAACTCCTCTGACTGATCTATCATACATCCAGTGTGAATACGAACAACGGTATTCAGGATGGCTTCGTAATAGTCTCAAGAAATATGGATTCTGACAAGGGATAAGAAAGGTATTGATTGTGGAAGCAGCCTCATGAAACGCCAGCCAGTGTTTAGCTGCTTTGGGATAATATGCTCCTTTTCATGAACAAGTAGTGGTTAATAATTGAGAAGAATAGATATATCACCTCAACGCCAGAGAATAACGGTCTCGATTTTCCGACGAAACAGATTCCACTGAGCGTTAAAGGCAAAATAATGATGGCAATTATATGAATTGATAACTGAAAACCATGGAGCGTAAAAGGCAAAATAGCGATGACAATTATATGAATTACTGAAAACCATTAAGCTAGAAGGGAAAATAGCGGTGACAATTATATGAAATGAACACTGAAAACCATTGAGCTAAAAGGGACAATAGCGGTGAAAATTATATGAATTGATCACTGAAAATCAGGGAAAGAAGCAATGGTGGTTCCCAGCAACAGTAACTGATTCGACCTTGTGTACATTTGCTACCAGTTTTATTCATACTTGAGTTGGTTGTACAGGGCTTAATAACGATACCGGGAGACATAAAAAAAAATCCCAAATCTGAAGATTATGAAATACTGTAACCTAAACAAATAGTAAGATCTGCATCATTTCACCTTTAAATATATTCATCCTTGAAAGACATTCGAAAGAAATACATACAACATAAATATGTAATTCGACCTTCATTCTCACAATTGAATTGCCTTATAGCAACCACACATTATCAAGATTTGAAATATGTCATGCTATATTTCAAGTATGCCTTCAAAAGCAGAAATGTACTTAAATGAAACATGTGAATCTATTTGGAAAATGATCCTACATTGTATTGTCTGGACGTTATGTATTTGGGCCTAGAACCTTTCATAAAGACACATTTCAATTTGAAGGACTAGGATATTTTCTGCCAAGGTGGAATACGGGTCAAAACCAACTAAGACTTCTGAGCAAGTAAATGCTCTACTTTTTTTTCGCACTGACAGAATCCCTGCCACTCCCCCAACAAATGTTTAAACAGCATATCCCTGTATTATTCCCGTACAAACCCAATCGGTGCTAAGGGAAATATTCTACACTTACTGTAACGAGTTTGAAATTATGTTGAAATTTTGTTTTTCTATATTGCCAAGGAAACATAAACGCGAAAAACGATGAATCGCCACAATCGTGTAAAGGTTCTACTTGGACCCAGTTTTTGGTCACATGGGTAAATATCCCGCGACACTCGCGATCCTTTTTACCACTGCATTACTTAACCCAATTAATTCTTGATTTACTGGAACCACCCAGGCACTTAATTGGCAAAGCTCTCTACTAAAGGTAACCATTTACACATTACGAACTACTCATTGCAGTGTCTCAGTCATGCCTCTACAGACATCAGTAGCCAGTTAACCCTTCTTTGCCCTTCTGTTCCCAATACTAGCTACAGGCAGCTTAACCCCGAGACATGCTGCTCCCTTGTCTGCTCATTGGCGTAATCGCGAAAATGAGTTCAGCCTTGGTTTTAACATTGATTCTAACTATACGACTGCCATTCAACAATTTTCTTATTACTGTTAAGAAAACTATCCTAGCTCGTGGACGTGTGTGACCGGCAGGCACAGGTGGCCCAGTCATTTTTGTATATCAAATATACCGGAAATCCTAAAAGTGTTGGTTAGCTTCGGAGAACACACCTAGAAATATCTGGATCAGGTGTACGTGGTGTCCCCGGCATCAGGTTCACTATGAACACCTGATGTCAAAGCCGTATGGTGAGGTGGGGAACAGGTTTATCCATTTCCTTGATATCATGGCCAAAATGCTTCAGTGGCTTCATCAGCGCAGGGATGATTTGATCACTATCCTACATGACAAACTTAAGGGAAATCGTCATTCCTTGATCAATTAGGCTTTTGTTACAAAAGGTTCAGGACAATTTGTAAAAAATGAATGCAAATGCCATCTGAAGTTTACTGAGAAAACAATATGTGAATTGCTTGACTTCCTCATAAATAACATCTATGTAAACGTTTGCGATAAGAGTGAGTGAGTGAGTTGGGTTTAACCCCGCTTTGAACAGTATTCCAGTGTCAGCGCGTGTCAGCTTGGTGTGGAAGGAAAACCCGAAGTGATGCAGGTATCAGACGTTTACCGTCTCGGTGAAACCCACGAGTACAGGTATGGTGCTGACAAACCTAGAAACATAATCGGGGCGAACCGGGATTCGAACCCACGATCATAGGTTTCTGGCGTGCGCAAGGGACGCAACTCCGCACAGCAAAGCGCCTATGATGACTGGGCCACCCGTGCCCCCTTTGGAGTAAGACATTTATGCAAGAAGTAGGCATCCCTTTGGTCACCAATTTTGCTCCCGTTCTTGCGGATCTTGTTCTTTCTGGCAATGAAACGGATTTCTGTTCGGATTAACAAATTCAAAACAAGGTAATTTGGCCAAGAAGTTTAACTGAACTTTCAGGTATATCGATGATCTGATATCGTTCAAAAACCATCAAATTGTTGATTCCCTTCCACTGATTTACCCACCTGAACAAGAAATGAAGGAGACCAGTGAAACTGCCTCATCTGTTTCATACTTTAATCTATGCAAAGAGATTCAGAGTGGCAAAACAACTCTCCACAAGACTGAATGACAAGAGGGATGACTTCAGCTTTCCAGTAGTCAACGTTTTCCTTATGTCGAGCAATATTCCAGCAGCTCCAGCCTTTGGTGTTTACATTTCAGAACTTTTGAAATACACTCGAGCATATTCTTTGTACCAAGATGTCAAAGAGTTTCATACGACTCTTGCTCAGAAGCTGATCAAGGTTCAAGGCCTCGGTAAAGCTTTCAGAATGTTTTATGGTAGAGATGTGGAGGATATTTCCGAATTTGACGCATCAGTGACAAAAATGATGTCCGATGCAATTCCCTATTTTGACTTTTGCCACATGTTCCCGTGTGATTTCAGGTACATACTTGACTTGTCTTTGCATGTATTTTTGATAGATGTATCCGGTGGTGCAGGGTACGCTCATCTTTTCGTGAACACCTGGTATCATCACTAGTTGATAGTGATTCATAAACACATGATCATGATTTAGTCGGAATCGTAAAATCATCTCTCCTTTTAGCAGAGATTTCTATTGACTAGGGAAAGGGTTTTGTCGCTTCTTTATTTAATAGTTGCACAAAAACAAGTAAACATTAAACGTCGACGCCAGAGAATTCGAATATATCCTGAAACAGACTCCACTGGGTGTATATTCAAGCACTACTTCGAGAACGGTCTCCAATTGTGTCGAAAAAACATGAAACACTGGTTAAGCTCGAGAATGCAACTCTTCCAAATGGCAGCAATTGTGAAGCTGCAATCTTCCATACTCAACCCATATGAACGTTTTTCGCTACTCTCCAAATGGAACGTGATGAAAGAATCGATGTATAAAGGGTCAGAAAACGTATGTTATGAATGTAGCTTATTTTGTGTCCTTTGGTTTTGTTTCAGATGCAAATGTTCAGAGTGTGTGTTTTGCTGTCAATCCTGATACAACATACCATATCAGGCAAGTTTATCTTTACCCTCTTTTGCCACCGTATATGTCCCGGAATATTTTATCAGTCCGATGTTTGCCCCGCACAGGTCGTTGCAGAAGAATGGTCATCCCACCTTTAGTTCCTCACTAACGATCTTAACGAAACATGTCATAGTTTCTTTCAGCAAGAACTCAGATGCATTGTTTCATCCGCAGTATTGGCAATGCTTCTGTTTCGTCTCAAATCTGATCAAAATAGCAACATATGAAAATCTTGTATTTTGAATGACAAGACTACAAAAGTCAGTGGACGAAACAGTGGAACAAATTGAATTTTTAGGAGAGTCAACTTGATCTCATTTAGACTTGCAATGTATTCACACAACAGAAGTCCGATCTTGCATAAATGGGATCATACGCAGTTACAAATAGTTGCAATAGAACGATGGTTATCCCACCTGTAGGGGGCACGGATGGCCCAGTCGTCTAAGGCGCCACAATACGCTTTGCAGAGTTACGTCCCTTTGGCACACCAGAAACCTATGATTGTGGGTTCGAATCCCGGTTTGCCCCGATTATGTTTCTAGGTTTGTCAGCAACATACCCGTGCTCGTGGGTTTCACCGAAGTGGTGAACGTCTAAGACCTGCATCACGTCGGGCTTTCCACCCATATCAAGCTGACACGCCTTGATATAACTAGAATACTGTTAAAAGCGGCGTTAAACACAACTCACTCACTCATCCCACCTTTCAGTCCGCACTATATAACATATTACTATTTATCACTATATTATACTTTTTAGGAAACATGATATATTAATAGTTTCGACAAGGAATTAGATTATTATGTTCATTGAGCATAAAATGCACTGTGAGAGATAAAATGTTTTCACGAATCGCTTTCATCTCACTTTAACCTGCAATGAAAGCCCGCAAGAGCCCCGTGGAACTCCGGTTTAGAATTGGTCACCAGCAACCTATACTTATCATTAGGCCGAGCAAGTGATTGGGTGGTCAAACTCGCTGACTTGCTTCATGGCGTTGAATACAAACAAGAGCAAACATCCGATTCTGCACGCATGCACTTGTCATGTTCTTACTTTCTCCAATTACCATTTTAATTCAGAAATTTGCATCATGTGATATATATGTGAATGTGTAAGAGATTGTATTGTTGTCTGTTTAACGCCGCACTCCTCAACATTCCAGCTATATGACGGAGGTCTGTAAATAATCGAGTCTGGACTAGACAATCCAGTGATCATCATGAGCATCGATCCACACAATTGGGATACGATAACATGCATCAACCAAGTCAGCGAGTCTGACCACCCTCTAACCACAAGCATAGTCACCTTTTACGAGTAGTATAGGTAATGGTGATTCTGCCGCAACTCCACTGGAGCCAGATTCACCCCCCGCCCCCAGCCAAAACTACTACTACATGATTGGGTATTTTGTAATGCAAAATTGACGATGCGAACAAATGATCGTCATGAGACTAAACTAAATAGAAATGAAAAGGGTTCTGGTTCATCCCCACCTGAGCCATTCCAATATGCTGTAAATAATATAGGTAATGGTGGTTCTACCACAACTCCACTGGAGCCAGACTTATACCCCAATACCTATATTACAGAGGTATTTTTTATGCAAAAACCACGAAGCGATTCAACGATCGTCATGACTCTGAACTAAATTGTAATGACAATATTCTCTATTATTTTTACTCATGTGAACCATTATTTTGAAGAAAGTGATATTCAACATTTCTACTAAGTTCTTCGTTCATTTTACTAGGAGACCAGACTGTATACTCTACTTCGAAATTGGAAAGAAACAATTGATTACCATATTTGGATGGTTTACCATCACTGTTAATATATACCTTGAGGCAAATGTCGCCGTTTGATAATTTTGTCCCAGAACATAAATGCTTTGATAGCTTTTTCAATTTCTTCCTTTGTTGGCTTGTAATTCCCCATTATTATAGACTTATGTGGACATTCGTCTAAATGAATGTATGATCCAACGATGTATCCAAGAAACATTCTATTCTTAATCTCCAACCAGTTCTTTGGTTTTGGCATGGAATAATTGACGCGCTTGTTGTCTCCCCAGTTCTATGAACTTTTTTTCTCGTCTTCACTAATGGCACTGGTCTTACGAGAATTTGAACGAATGTCCTGCTTCATGGCGTTGTATTTGGCGAGTTCTGACAACACTAAAAGGAACCCCACCTCGGATATCTTACAATCAGCCAGTGGTGTTGAAATATGATCCTCAATGCTATTTAACTTTGTTTTGGCGAGCACACGAATACTATCATGATTTAATGCTAAATGATCTTTTGCAACCTACGAGAAATAAATTGTTTCTATCGCTATTCCTGCCAGTCCAGAGACTCCGGACGCTATTTCCATGCCAAGTACGATAGGCGTGGCGATTATAGTTGACAATAAATCAACACCGGCTACACCGAGTCCCATGCTAACTGTTACAAGCGCAGTGTCAACTCCGTCGAGAGCATTCACAGCTCTGTGATACTTTTTATATAATCCAAGTCTCCCTGTCCTCCATTCGATGTTTTATGTCACTAATTTGATGTAATCGAAATCTATCCACAGTATCCATCTTTTCAGATGCTTCATCGAGCATAGTATATATTGTGACAAAATAGTGTTTAAATGGTTGGCTGATAATGACTTGAGAGTATACATCAGTCTTATTAGATGTATATTATATGGCATTAATATCTTAGTAAGTGAAATGCTTTCAGTTTTATTAACTTGAACCCCCTCAAGTGTTACAACGGGCGATAATCGTAGAGAAATAATAATACTACAACGTTGACGTTGATGTTTTTTAAGCCATTTAATTCTTAGTCCTGGTAATATCTCTAGGACATCGTCTGGCGCATCACCCAGCAAGACTTTAATAATAAGTGTAGAAATGCTAGGTATAGCATTCAAGTTATTCAATATATCATCGAATTCAGTAACCAAATTTAAGCTAACATCTTTAAATGATGGGGAACATATAGCCTAGGTCATCTGGCAGGGGAGCCACTAACACACTCTTTTTTTTTGAGGGGATATAAGCCCCGAGTACTACCCCACTATACATTATACATGTCCCCAGGTAATATGAAACTTAAGATCGGCCAAGTGACAGGGTATAACAATAAAATTGTGGTTGCTACCGATAAACAAACACCAGGTATCTAATGAGGCAGAAAGACTTAGGAAACTTATTGCCAGCCCGGTTTTTAATAGAAGTAAGATAACGACTTCGCCACACTACATATGCAGAGTGAGTGAGTAAGTATGGTTTTACGCCGCTTTTAGCAATATTCAAGCAATATCACGGCGGGGGACACCAGAAATGGGCTTCACACATTGTACCCATGTCGAGAATCGAACCCGGGTCTTCGGCGAGACGAGCGAACGCTTTAACCACTAGGCTACCCGACCGCCCCACACATATGCAGAAGAGTAATATAAAATTCAAAAGACCGGTGTACGTTGGTAGAGTATTCTTGACTTGTCAAAACACTTAATGTATGACTTTTATTACAACAAACTTAAGAAGCAATACGGCGATAGATGCGAGGTGTTATATGCCGATAGTGATTCTTTGTTGATGGAAATACAAACCGAGGATGTGTATAAATGATATGGCTGAAAAATAGATATGTACGACACGAGCGATTACCCAAAAGATAATCCACTGAACAGCGCGGTAAATAAAAAGGTGTTAGGTAAGATGAAGGATGAATGTGCTGGAACTCCTATTGCGGGGTATGTTGGATTAAGACCTAAGGTGGCTTTAAGAAGCATGTGGTTAAAAGCATATCAACAGTATAAAGAAGCATTTTTCAATGGCAGAACATTCAAACACGAGATGAACACTTTAAGAAGTGTCAATCACAGGATATATGGATTAGGAATGAACAAGACATCATTATCCCCTTAGATACAAAGAGATGGATTGATAAGGATGGTATAACTACCTATGCTTATGGTTATGGTGGTATTACTGTATCTCTGGGAACCATGAGCAACTCTTCTCGTACAAATCCCCTGCCCGGTCCATCTTTAAGATAATGAAGAATAGGCTCACCTGCTTTCTTACCAACCAACCAATGTTATATATCTTAAGAGACCAAATCGGATCAGATGCACGACGTTGGCCTCCTTCGAGTTCACCGGGCTGATAAAAATATCTTATGCTTATTCTGGAACAGATTCATTACCTCTCCGCGGTGCTGAAGATTCGGAAGTCACAGATTTAATTTTAGTCACATCGGATGGTTTCTTCCCGATTAATCTCGTTACTTCATTATTCAGCGCTGATACAACATCTGATAATCGTGTCACCCATTCCGTTGATATTAATCGATCCGATTTCATTTCAATCCCATACTGATATCCAAACAAACGTTCCGCTAATGTCTGGTTAAATCTTTCAACAATACCTTGACTACGGTGGGCCTCTTTTTCACCACACCTTATTTCGGCATCGTGCTTTGTTAATGGTTTAGTTACTGATCCCATAAACTCGCGACCAGAATCAACTTGAAACATCCTAGGCCATTTTAGTGGCTCAGTGCATCAGCTAATTCTTTTGAATATTTCGAGGTTAATGTCTCAGCCTCTTTGTACCAACTTGCCACATCCACTATGGTTAAAGCATATTTATATATTTTGTGTCTTACCTTATCATGAGGAAGAAACAAGAGGTCAGCCTGATGAACTTCATTCGTTGTAAAAATATCAAACTTCTTCCTCGGTATATAACACGGGGCAGGTAAATGTATTTGCCACATCGCTTGTTTCTTTAACCAATCCTTTGCTACATCTTTAGACACCTTAGACGTAGTGGCTAGTTTTTGTATTGCTCTTATACCTTCCCAATATCCTCGCGGGCTATAGTAAATTTTATCCATTATTAATTAATATTGATGTTTCTTTTAATACGATTCATGCCGATCATTAAATCACAGCGTGGGTTTTGTATAAAAAATAACCCCTGCAGTATAGGTATCAGGGTATATATCTAGCTCCAGTGGAGTTGCAGCAGAATCACCTAATCACCATTACCTATAAAAAATTATATCAAAGAAGCGTTGATATGGTTCGGGAATGGTTCAGGTGGTGGTGAGCTAGAGCCCTTGTCATTACAATTTAGTTTAGTCTCGTGACGATTATTTGTGTGCATCGTGGGTTTTGCGTAAAAAATTACCCCTGTAGTATAGGTATTGGGGCATAAATCTGGCTCCAGTGGAGTTGCGGTAGAATCACCATTACCTATACTACTCTCATACTCTTCCTCCGCAGTTTGGTTCTCATCCACACATGTGCAGGAAAAACTGGGCATAACCTACGTCAAAATCGACATTGAAACATGAATCTCATCAAGGGTGACACAATATATATTACCAATCAACCTTAGTCGATCACCTCGGTCTCATGAATCCAGCTGTTGTTCATTGAAATGAGAATATGATGCACGACACGAAGGGACAGTATTTCACAAATTTATGCACTCTCGAAAATGAACGTATTATCCGAGGTCCAACGTTTGAAATGTTCGCATCACTTGGCCGCCAAATGTTCATTCATTACGGAGGTTAGTCGCCTCTTACGACTAAGGGGATCGGGTGGTCACGCTCGCTGACTTGGTTGATGTCAAATGTCCCGCAGTTCACTATGCAGACATGCGTCCCTTAGCCATGCTAGAAACTTATGCTAGTTTGAATCCCATATTCTCTCAGATAATGTGTCTAGGTTCTCAGCACCATGCTCGTGGGTTTCACCTGCGTAGTAAACGTCAAACGCATGCATCACAGATGGATTACATCTCACATTAAGCTGCCATGCCGTTCTACAACTGGAATACTGTTCAAAGCTGTCTTAATAAAAAAATCATTCATGCTGTTCTATTTTACAGTGCCAAGCAACAGTGGGCAAAAGTTTCTTGTCTTGTTCATTGAGAGCATCGTCAATACATGTAAACAGGATCTCGTGATCACAACAATGAGCACAGTGGACGTTACTGTCAAGATATCAGCTCCGTTACGCCTGGATCTCCTGCCACAAATGACGACAACTGTTTACCAAGGAAACTCTTCTTTGATCAACGTGGCCAGAGAGCTTAATGTTCTTCAAACCGGGATCAGCAATAATGGAATCCTCATAGAGAGTGATGGAGACATCACAGTGCAGGGCTACAGCCAGAGTCTCTCTTCATCAGATGGAGACAGCACTGGGGGGTTTCAAGCTCTGCCAATCAGCTCGCTGGGAACAGAATACATGGTTACAACATACTGTGAAAAGTACGTCTGTCAAGTTGCTATAGCAGCTGTTGTCGATACCTCTGTTGGGGTCCAGTTTAAATTGGCCCCATCATACACATTAACATATAACCTGAGTCAATATGGAGACGGTGATGTCCTAACGGTCAGCCTCAAGGCTTACCAAGTCATTCAGCTGCAGATTGCCACCGACATGTCTGGAACTATAATAACATCGCTGGATAAAGTGGCTGTTTTTGTTGGTTCGGACTGGACACCAATAATGCCATGGCAAAACGACGGGCTCGGTGACTTCATGGTTGAACAGATGCCCCCTCTTAACACCTGGGGATGTTCTTATGTTGTGACGTCATTTCCTGGTCGGTCATCATCAGATTTGGTTACAATCGTGGCAGCAGAAAACACAGCTGAGGTGACAGATTCTTCAGGAAGTACCTACACGATTGGGTACAGAAACAGACATACTCTGACTCTCGCTTCAGGAACGTCTCTGTATCTTAGATCAACTTCAAGAATTATTGTTGCTCAATTCACCATGAGCCCTGAACAATTTGTGACAGATACAGACCCAAGCATGCTTCTTGTTCCTCCAATAGATCAATGGAAGACGTCCTATGATTTTGAAATCATTGATCTGACTCCCACTAACTTTGTCACATCAGTAACAATATTCGCCAATACATCCTGTGTTGGGCTTGTACGTTTGGATGGGAATCAAATACCATCAGCAACGTGGTCAGGGATACAAAACACAGATTTTTCGTCTAGCACTATTATTTTGTCCAATCAAGCCTACAGGATTGGAACATCAGATGTGAGGTGCCAAGGCTTTTCAGGGTACATTTATCAAAAGGCCTACAAGACAGCTATGTCATTCGCACTTGGAGGATATCTTCAAGTAAATCATGTGAGTTGTAACATTCGTCTTATCTGACATGCGGTACATATAGTTTGGGGATGTTATCATGGTTTGTTTTTTTATTAATATACCATAATATTCATAGCAACTTTAATGAATGATAAATATTTTCCATTTTGTCTTTACCACAAATGTCACCAGTATTTACTAGTAACCATTATCAATTTTTAGGAATATATATGTATTGATTGTTTATTTACTTGAATACATGACCATTTCATTTTCAATATTCAATATATTTAATATATTGATATTTCAAACTAAACTTTTAAATCACTTGCCAATCAATACTGACAGGAATTACTCTCTCATCAGTATTGTTGTATTAAACTTTCCTATTGCAATGTGGCACTTTTGGTTAAAAGTATAATTTCGTTTAACATATTGAACTGCATAAGCTGATCCGATAACATTTATATCACAATCCGACTAAAATGCACATGAGGTCACTTAGCAAGAACCACTTGTAGTAAGCTCTGTGTATCGATGTGCATAACATTTTCTACATGAATGGAAAGCGGTTCCCGATGTGTGAGTGATTATGGGTGCAAACAGGGCTGCAGAATCTATACATGGAGGTGTCTTCTCAGGCTGTGTAATCCAGCAACGCAGTTTCTAAAGTTACCATTATGAATAGCAATATCTTTTAGCTTCAATTATTTTAAGAATATCATAATATGAAATAGAGTTTATTATCCTCGTGTGTTTTTGTATCATTAATATCATATATTAGGTATAAAACAATATATATTGGGCTCGCACAATTCAGTTTTAACCTTATATAGGATATTTACGATACGAAAGCACAATCGGCTGATATTCTATGTATGATCTGGCTTTTCAGGGCGGTGGGGTAACCTAAAGCTAGTTGTTTAAGCGTTCGTCCGTCACGGTCCGATGTCTCACGTGGGTACAATGATTGAAGGCACCGCCGCGATTTTGGTGGACCTCCGTGGTCTGCTGGATAGATCGTCGGACTTGAGAGCGGAGAGTCGGTGCTTCGCGGCCACGTCATACTTACTCACTCACTCACTCAATTTCAAACTGTGTTCAAGACAAAATATTTATTTTTTTAAACTTAACAATCAAGATTTGAATTCTATGATACCCAATGCTTTGTGTGTTCTTGCTTCAATCAGGTATTTAACATATATATGAAATATAAATGGTAATGTGTTGCAGACTGATTGCACGCCATCTGTGACAACATCTTCAACTACTGTCACCAGAGCAACATCAACGAGATCTGTTAACAGCATTCTCACATCTGAAGTTATTCTGGTCCCAACTCTGCTCACAACTGTCCTTCAAACATCAACCAGCCTTATGAAACTGTCACAGAGTTCAGAGTCAGTTCCAACGACCAGTGTGAGAGCCTTTTCAGCACAAAGTTCGGATCAATCTCCTGGTTTGTCGATTACATCAGTGTTATCAGTCGAAGCATTGCGTACCTCCACCACAAGTTCCCCTGTTGAAACACAGATCACCTCAGTCGAAGCATTAAGCACTTCCTTCACAAGTTCCCCTTTTGAAATACAGATCACCTCAGTCGAAGTATTTAGTACCTCCATCACAAGTTCCCCTGTTGAAACACAGATCACCTCAGGCCAGGACGTGTCAACACATGATCCATCAACGTACGCCTCTGAAACAACAGCACCGAGTATGACCACAAACACTGAACAGTCAACATCGATTGATCAAACAGTGAGCAAAACACTGGGAGGAGCATCGGTGGCTTCTTTGTCTACTGCTGATATTATCACAACACCCTCCACCAGCATCACTAATAAGATGGTCAGTTCTGGTTTTCAATTTTCACCATCTGTGCCTTCAGACTACTTTGCTTCTAGTGCTCCCTGCAACTGCAGCTGCAAACTTTTTGAAAATACCTGGGTAGATGTAGGCTTGTTAAAGAGTGCTTTGGCTGTGGATAAATCCATACTATCCAAGACTATACGTAAAAGAATCAGCATCCCTGATGACAGACCAAGTGCAGTTACTCTGGGATGGGTCGGCATCATTTTCATTGTTCTCATGCTAATGTTCCTGACAGTTCCTGATATATTTACCGTTCTCGTGTATGTCTTAAAACCAGGGAAAAAATGTAATACTGTGTAAATGTGTTCCACAGTGACAGTGAATCGTAAAGGCCTTTCAGGATCACTGTTAAGATGTGTCACCATGATCTGCATGGATCTTTGACATATTGTTTTTTTCTAATGGGGGCCAAGGGTACAGGTATATACAACATAATTCACACCAAATAGAAAACAAACAAATGCCCGAATAAAAGAAGTCCTTGGTTCAGTTAAGTGTCTTTGATATATCTGTCAGAAGAGATCCTTTTAAAATGAATCAAGGTTTAACTATTCAGCTATGTGAAAGTATTTTTCATTTCATTTGGAAACAGTTTACAAAAGCATAATCTGCCAACACTCGATACTATTGTTTTATGAGAGTTTAATATTGTTACATATTGATAGTAACTGCATTACACTGTTTCTGTTTAGACTCAGTGGAAGTCCATTGCATTGTATTTGGACGATGATTAGTTGTCAGGAATGTGGTACTGTTTTTATGTAAGCAGTGGTGAGAAAGTTAATATTTAGATGCTGGAATTATCCGGAATAACATGGATGGATGTCAAGCGTTATAGAAACATGTGGAATTTTTCTCTGATGTTCAAATGACACTGGGGTGGTCTGGAACTGTTCAGTAAGTGCTAGATCAGGCCAGACTATACAAGTGGAGTTCAGCCTAGGCCTGTCTCGGAAGTCTGACCACTGTTGCGGCAAGGATTATTATTCTTGTCATTCACATTTCCACTGCTCTTATATTGTATACTGCCATCGAATATTGTACTACCACTCTGTTGTGTACTGCCATGGTAATTGCTGTGCAGTAAACATGTTTTGATTTGTAAACCTCGTTAATTTTGTAATGCTATTGTTGATTGTATACCATTTGTTAGTTGTCACTGGGTTTCACACTAAATTCTTTTACGTTCAGATTTCTGTGATAACATAGTGTTTCAATTTGGGAATCGACTCGTAACACTATCATTGTCAAAATAACAATTTGTATAATAGTGGGTAACTAGGAGTTGTGGTTGCTTCACGATTCAAAGTACAATAATTTTTTAATTTGAAGTTTACACGATATACGGCTTTTCCATTGGACGAGAGGTCGGTCACATGACCGCGAAATTGACGTTCATAAGTGTATGAACGACACAATTTGACGTTCATACGTTTTTCACGAGACCGTGTTCTTGAAATGACGTAAACACTGACGGACTACATCCACATTCCTGGGGAAACCCCTGGGAATTCCCTAGCACGAAAACATGCATAAGCTTTCTTTCTGATCATTTAGAACCTTTATTCTTGGTCTCAGCGTTTCAGTATACTTTGAGAAATGTCAAATGTGTCGGCCATTTTGTACTTGATGTAAATGTATTACGACGCGCTGTCATTGTGACTGACTTACTGAGGTAGTTCTTTACAGACCTTTCTCATCTAATGAGGATATGATTTGAACACATGTGCTGCGTAAGATGTTTCTGGAGAGCAAGTTGTGCATCCATGTCACCTCCGCGATATACCTGGATGTTGTATGGCTGTCAGTGTAAACATGAAGTCACACGTACTAAATAAAATTATGTTTAGATCTTGGCCTACATCTTTTGAGGTAAGAAATTGTGATAAAAGAAGCTCCGACGTTCATACAGTTTGGCCCTCACTCTGTGAAGGTTCATACTCCAATGAACACACACAAAGTGAAGGTCAATTCTTAATTGTATGTGTGGTCATACATTTGGACTAAAAACACAAAGAAATCTACTAAGAAGAACAGAAAACATAAAAGAAATCTAGTAAGAAGGGCGTATTTCGAATCCTAACATGACATTTTAGAATCCTTCATTCTGATTGAATCACCAGTGGTATCGAATTGACGTTAGAGCACGATTGTGTTGACACCCGAATCACAGTGGAAGAAAAGTATTTAATTGAAAGCAGTTTCTTTTTCCCAAACCCAACCAGATGGCAATTGTAAAGTAATTATATAATATTTTGTGTAATAAAAAATTCGAAATACCGAATTATCGATCCCATAACACAATACATATTAGACACAAAATCTGACGAGCAACGACGAAATGAGGATGATGAAGATGATTAGATAGCAGGCTAGGAAAACAACAACCTGTTGGTAATCATACGATTGCACGTGGAAACGTTTGGGTTCCAGGGGGCGGGTGAAGCCGAGCAAAGTCGTGGCGTGGTAGTTGAAGGCTGCTGCTTAGTTTACAGTGTTCGGCCAACGATGGTACGTCTGAGGAGGTGTCTGCCAAAGGTTTCTTCCTTCAGGGTAGCGACTTCAATGATGGCGAAGTCTTTGGTAATGGAGATGCCGTCTGGAACATCACCCTTGAAGGACGAGTTAAATTGAGGCCTCAAAACTAGAGGCATCGTGTTCGTACCACTCGTTCACGTGTATTGGATAATAGGTTGAGGTACTGTAGTTCTTCGCGGTAGTTATTATCTTAAGGAGCGATAAGTTAATGAGTGCACAATTTATATTGCCACATACTTTCAATGTGAGTAAAGAATATTGATGTAAACATATTTGATCATAGACAGAGACATATTTTGTTTGGCTTTGTTTGTCGGTATGTATTTCGAAACAACCTAATCAAACACTTTGGACTCAACCCATGTACTTCACAGATTATCTAATTATTTGTTGAAACTGATCGAGTTATTCCCGAATCAAAATGTTATTTTAGGCAATGTCATATAATGGTAACACTTCAGATTAAAAAGACGCAAGTAATTACCCATGAGTAAAATGAAATTGTCAGCAGAGAAGCCCAAGCCAAGCAGAGGAACTGAAGTACATCCTTTCACGTGTATGCTGATGTACTGTGGCCTCTGCTAAACTGCTGTCGTCAAACAGCATTGGTTAACTCTAAGCATATCAAAGAATCTCTCACAGAAACACTCACTCAGTAATCATTATCAACTTCTTGGAAGAAGGTCTTCCCCGACCCGACCCCTGGTATATTCCAGGATGCCGTTTAACTTTATGGAACGGTTCCCGGATTTGCTGAAAAAAATGTTTTCGTAAAATTTCATAAACGAAAATTAAATTGTTCACTTGACATACCCTTGTGAAAATAGTGTGTTATTGTTTCAAATAAAGTTGTTTATCGTTAACAAAGACCACAGTCGTTATGGTTGGCGACTAACGGGATCGGGTGGTCAGGTTCGCTGACTTGGTTGATGCATGTCATCGATCCCAATTGCGTAGATCGATGCTCATGATGTCAATTACTGGAATGTCTGGTCCAGACTCAATTATTTACAGACCGCCGTCATATAGCTCGAATACTGCTGAGTTCGGCGTTAAACAACAAACCAACCGAACCAATTAAAATTTAATATTTAATATTAGGGACGATTCTTGCATTCGAAACCAGTTTAGCGGAGCCTGGAATGGCAGATAATTGGTTTTAAATAGATTGCATATCGTGAGATGTCACTCACATAAGAAAGTCCTGTGACATGTCCCACTGCTGGCACCACCTCCTTGGTCTAGTGGTAGAGCGTCCACCCGGAGTTTGTAAGGTCCGGGGTTCGATCCCCGGCCGCGTCATACCAAAAGACGTTAAAAGATGGTACTTGTTGTTAACCTGTCTGGCGCTCGGCATTAAGGGTCTAAAACAAGGACTGGTCGGCTCGGAGTCAGTATACTGTGTCTGAGTGGGGTATTCATGTTAAACTGCGGCATGGTATCTCAGTGTGCTAGCACTATAAATCGGCATCAGTCCGGACTAGTACAAGCACCTCACCCCACCCCACCCCACCCCACCCATATAATAAGGTAAAAGTGTTTTTTTCTGTGTTTGACTCAATTTGTGTGAATCAGAGTGTCTCATTTCTATGAATATGGACATTTTCAACAATTTAACTCTAATGCCAAGTAATAAAAGTTTGAAATGTCAAATTTAGTTGTTTTTATTGTGGTGCGGGTGTTCATTATCTGTAAATGCATATTTTCGCACAAACGTAAGCCATTTCTAGGGACATATAAAATATTCAACAAATATGTGTGTAGTGAATATAAGTTTCCTCTCTGTGTTGTTTCTGTCGGCTACAAAGTCTCCTTCCATGAGTCTCCTGAGGACTTTCTATCTTGCCTACAGTCCACATTTGACTGCAGTACTTCAGATGATGATACGGTCTGATGATCACGAATAGACACACGATTGAGCATGAGTGATTTCAGGTTTTGCCTTTTCCAGGTTGAACTTGCCCATACAGATCAAGACAATGTAGACACAATGGGAAATGTTTAAAATCATTAGTCATGACTCAGCAGCAATTAATTAGTCATCAAAAAAATAATACTATTTTTAACAGTGCGATACATGTGTTCTTTTGTGAATGTGACCATTGATGTAATTCAACGTTTGACAAAGGAAGAGAAAATATATATTGATGTCAACTTCTTTATTAAGAGGAATACAACGTTTCGGAGTTTATGCTTACTCCTTCATCAGGTGAATGAATAACAAAAGGTGGAAAATAACAAAGGGTAGAAACTAACAAGGAAAGCCAACAGATCAGTAGCGCTGATAGGCGATTTACTCTAGACAATGGAAGCCAACGCTTTTCAGTAATTGGCGCTGATAGTATGGAAGGCAATACTTAGGCTTCATAGCTAAGTAATAGGTAATGGACACTGGGCAAACGGGAGGCTGGGGGTAATTATCACTGATAGGTGAAAGAATGGACATAGCAAAGGACAAATTGAAGACAGCTAGGTGATAAGCACCGACAAAGTTCAAAGAAATGCAATAAGTCCCAAGCACTAGGCAGATAGGTTCCCTGGTCTCGGTTCATGGCTGTCTGGTGTCTCCTGATGTCAATGGCGTCTTGTAGTTTTCTTTGTCGCCAGTCGCCAGTTGTTGTTGTTGTTGTTGGTAGACAGATTAAGTTCATGGTGGATGTTGTGATTCTGCTGTGGAAAAAAAAAGTTTCACACCATCACAAGTCGTGGACCCCTAGACAGACATCATAGCCTACCAGGCTGTTAAGTATACTCACTTTCGGATTTACTAACATGAACATTGATATAACAGTTTGGAGAGCTAGCATCGTTTGTTTCGTCCCTCGGGGCAGACTGCCACGATGCATGTACCCCAGTATACAGCTGCCATGTGGGATGCGGTTGGGAGGTCGCCTGCTCTTGCTGTATTTAACCTTGCTACTTGCCGCAGGGGATTTCGAGTCTAACCCAGGCCAACCTAAATCACCCTGCAGTTCTTCAGATACTAGGGTTCAGACTAGGTTTCAGAATGTGGCAGGTCAACATGTGACCCCGGAAAATGTTATCCCTCTTAGTGACCTCGTTAAAACGCTAGATTGTATTCAGTTAAAAATGACATCACTTAATACAAAGTTCGATCAGTTTCGTAAGGAAGTGAGTGAGAGGCTGGATACATTACAGGATGAAAACGACAAGTTGAGAAAACACGTATCAGACTTGGAAATAAAAACTGATAATCTAGAGGCTCAGTCCCGGCGCTGCAACTTGGTTATTCATGGGCTGTCAGAAAGAAAGGGTGAGACATGGAGTGAAACAGAGGACACGATGAGGGATTTTATGAGTTTGTCACTTGACATAAGCTCCGCCAGCACAGTTAATATTGATCGTGCACACAGGCTGCATCCACGCAGAGGAAACAGACCTGCGATTGTCAACTTCACATTCTGTAAGGACACATCTGAAGTATTGGATGATGCAAGAAAAGAATAAAAGGGAATTAAAAATTCAGAGACTCTGAGGATTTTACGGAGCGAGTGCGGCTGATTAGATCGAAATTAATTCCCTTGAAGATGGCAGCTAGGAGTGACAAAAGTCGCTTATATGAGCTATGGCAAGTTGGTTATCGATGGTACGGTGTTTATATACGACCATGAAATCTCCGATATTGGCCAGGTTTGAAGACGTCGCAACTGGACCACTTCCATCAGTGAGACTAACGAGTCACCAGCTGACCCAAGTCGGTCATCAGGATGGGAATATGGCAATGGGCACAGTGACACTAAATCTACTGCTGATGATTACACGTGTGTGTGTGTGTGTGTTGGGGGGGGGGGGGGGTGTTTATCAATGTAGATACTAACCTTGCTACTACAGATTGCAGTGCTACTAAGCAGGTCTTAGATCATCGAATACCAGACTCAACCAAGTTTACCAGTCATGAAGATAGCACTCAATACTTTTGTCTGGCAAAACCTGGTGTAAACGTTGACTCAACATCAGACAAGAATACAACTGATATTATGAGTTAATTGTTATACAAGATTTGATTAACACCATATGCTTATGGAATATAAACGTCTTGAAATAAAATGTTGTGGATCTGGATTTTTCGGCCTTTTGTAAAAATTATGACATTTGCTGTTTAATAGAGACAGTGTGTATGAATGCGCATGCTATTTTGCAAAAATCTATTTAAAGACTATGACAGTTGCAATCCAAAACGTTATAAATCCCGTGGAAGGTTTTCAGAAGGAATATCAGTATGTACTAAACATAGTATATCCCCTTTTCTTGAGAGAGTTTACGGCCATAGCGATAATGCGCATGCTCTATATTTCAGGGTGAAGAATGAGTTGTCTCCCTTACATTTGTTCCTCGTGTTTGTTTACATAAACCCTGAGTGTTCACCAGCATATGCAAACAGTGAAGAGAGTGGGATTGACATGCTCATTTGTAAATAAATCATATAGTTAGATACAGACTCCCTGAAGATAAGATCACGTCATATCAAAAATATGCAGCACTGCGAGTAAAGAAATGTTTAATGAATTTTCTATATTATTAGAACATAATGTTGATACTGCTGTGGGAAAATGTAGAGATATTTAAATTCTTTGTGGTAAAAATGCAGGAGCATATGTCCAAGTAGCTGCAAAGCACGATAAACAACAACCGCCCTGTTTGATATAGAGTGTACTAATCTAAAATCTAGAAAATATAGGTCGCTGAACAAGTTTAGAATATATAAATGTGATGTCAATTTACACCTTTATCTCAATGTTAAATATGAGTACAAGAAATGCTGTAGAAAGACAAAGAACATATGCGATGCTAAACTGTGTAATGTTAAGACATAATATGGTCTTAAGTTTGTTTCATGATCCCGGGGGCGGGTGTCATCACTGGTATTCAGTGATCCATTCATATAATCTTCAATACTAATTTGTTTATGCCCTGTAGAATGTGTTTCGGTTGTAAATGGAGACAATATATGCCGTAACACACGTAGAATATCACAAGTTAACCTCAGCTCAATAGAACAGCTGTTTTCTTTCAAATTGTATTTGTTTCAATTCTTTCACAATAGCATATTAAAACATGTCAGTAAGATAATGTAACGTATGTCTTGATAACATATAAAAGAGATGCAAAGTTAAGACGCGCACCTGGTTCAATTTTATATGAATCAAATACGGAAATGAATAAATTTAAACAAACAAATATATTGTACATATTAGATATTTATGTTTCGTTTGAGTGTACTTGATACTCTCTAGTTTGTCTCAATAGCATGCATTTGAAGAATCACGCATGCCAAAATAATTTGACGATAAAAAGGAAAAAGTTCGACGGGCGCGTCACGTGTTTGTGCTATTCTTATAACAGAACAATAAAAATTGAATAAACTCTATAACATCATGTGAATTCAGATTTTCAAAAATGGGCAAACAAGTGATTATATGATGCATTAAGAGAGAAGGAATAATTCGTGAATCATTTGCCCCTGTCAATTTTCTATGAATCAATTGACCAAACATAACTGTAAACCAAACAAATATTTTGTTTTAAAATGGTTATTCACGATTTCTTAATTAATAAAACTTGGTGGAATAGCCAATTTTGTGGAAAACATTACTCTTGTTGACTGCACAGAATTTATCAATATCGTTGTCACAATTAAAGCTTGCAGTGAGTGATCTATCTGTAACATTGAATCTATCTATTTTGTGAACATTTAACGTTCATTTTGTCGGTGCCACTACTCGTATATCCACGTATGCTTATGTAAATTCCCTAATATATGTACTCTCCGTCATAATTGGAGGTAATCAAGAAAATCCGTTCGTTCGTTCGTACATTCGTTAACGTTCGTTCGTGAGTTATAAATACTGGTACAGCGTTGTATCTTCATCTCCTAACCGCCTGACTTCAATAACTATGTTTGTAATTAGACGACCGACGGTTTGGAGAGAATCGAGTTACAGAGGACGGACTGAAGTCTTACTGACACTGATATTTACCAGACAGGATTTACATACTGCCATGCAGTGTTCTGTGAGACACGTGGTTTTATGTCGTTTTATCCGCATATCACAACAGATCACGACAAATATTGGATTCAGAACCAACATCTCACCGTCAGTTTGCCAATGTATCTAGTGCACCTCAGTTCGCTTGCAGAGTGACGTTCATTGGCGCTGACAGGATCCGCTGATCATGGCTTTGATTCACCCAGACCATCAGGGTTGTCAGCACCTTACCCGTACTCGTTGGTTTCACCAAGGTGATAAAATGTAATAAGACCTGCCTTGCTTTGGTCTGCCACATGAAGCTCTGGTGTCATTACCTGCAGCTGTCGGGGGCACGGGTGGCCCAGTCGTCTAAGGAGCCGCGATTCGCTGTGCAGAGTTGCGTCCCTTAGACATGCCAGAAACCTATGATTGTGGGTTCGAATCCCGGTTCGCCCTGATTATGTTTCTAGGTTTGTCAGCACCATACCCGTGCTCGTGGGTTTCACCGAAGTGGTAAACGTCTAAGACCTGCATCACTTCGGGCTTTCCTCCCACATTAAGCTGACACGCCGTGATATAACTGGAATACTGTTAAAAGCGGCGTTAAACCCAACTCACTCACTCACTCACTCATTACCTGTCACTCGCTGCCTGTGATAATGGCTATAATACACCATACGATAAGTCACAAGAAATGTTGGTTATTCCGATAACATGATCATCACAAAATAATAATTTTATTAAATACATATTAAAGAAGGTCAACGTATATTTACACAAATGTATATTTACAATGAAACGGTGTCACAATGAAGTGTTTATTATGATGAGGTATGATTTCAAAAACACATAAAAGAAGGTGAACGTATATTTAAACAAATATATATTTACAATAAACAGTGTGACAATGAAAGTGTGTGTTACGATGAGGTATGATTTCAAATAAAAATAAAAGAAGTTGAAGGTATATTTAAACAAATATATATTTACAATAAACAGTGATACAATGAAAGTGTGTGTTACGATGAGGTATGATTTCAAATAAAAATAAAAGAAGTTGAAGGTATATTTAAACAAATATATATTTACAATAAACAGTGATACAATGAAAGTGTGTGTTACGATGAGGTATGATTTCAAATACAAAAAAAGGAACGTGAACGTATATTTACACGAATGTATATTTACAATAAACAGTGTGACAATGAAAGTGTTATAAAGTGTTATGATGAGGCATGATTTTCTCTGATTGTACTAACTGTTCATCATCCTCTCCACTGATAAGGGTAAGTACTTCTCACACATGAACTTCTTACAGTTCGGCAGTTTCATCTGCTTTCTCCCTTTGAATGCATGCAGGAAGTGATCCGTGTCAGCATTGAACGACTTCTCTGGTTTGTTCCTGTACGACCCCCATACCACCTTGCCGTTGACGCGGACGATGTTTTCCTCAGCGTCCAAGCCAATGATCATTGTCGGAATGGCTACTTCCACTAACAGAGTCGACTCGAAAAACTGTTTTGTAAAATGAACAAATTCTTGTTTGAGGCGATTAGGAATGTAAAAGAAATCGCATGTCCGATGAAACACCTGTCTGAAGTTGTTATGGACATTGTCAATATATTGGTTGTAGAATCGTTTCTCCATACTGTCCCCAAACTCGCGAGCCTTTGATTCAATAAACGTGAATGTTTTATTCAGTGCCGTCCTACCATAAGACCTGGACCACCACACCCATTTGTTCTCAAGGTGTCTCCACATGCCTATGTGTCCTTTATTAAACCAGATTTTCTCTCTCGGTAGTGTCCACAAATTCCAAGTATTTAGCAAAGTGTCTTCTCCTATTTGTAGATATCCTTTAACATTGAAGTTCATTTTCATGCCGTACACTGTACATTCCTGGAAGTACAACCAGCCACGTTCAATCCCGGTCACGTACGCCACAGATGAGTTGGCCGGAAGTGACCTCACAGCTGTGCGAAACCTTTTTATGTTGGGTCCGCAGAACAGGATATGAGGGAAGTATCGCCTATACAGTGACTCTACAAAGTTGATATTGTCATACAGAAAAGCATAATTGAATGTAATAATAAGAAGGACATCATCAAATTGATGCGGGGTTTCAGGGGGATAGGTAAAGTTGTCGCATAAACCTTCTACGCACTCAAAATTCTTGGAAGCGGGATTGTTGTTATAGTGCACGCCTGGCGTTGGAGAAAACTGAACCGTATTTGACATTTCTCCATGGCCGAGTTTATTTGTTTTTGGAATCATTTTAGCCGCCTCAGCTGTATCCACTGAAAGTCCTTCATAGCCGAGTGTAAGCAGATCGGACATCCAGGTTGATATCATGTCAACCCCTTCATCGGAGATTATACCTCCGTCCAACAGGACTGTTGAAAGCAGTTGGAAGCACTGACTTAAGGTCGTGCGTTCACATTGCCATTGATGTAATAAGGACACAAACGTTTGGGGAATTTTAAGGTCTTTGAAGTCTGGTAACGTGTCCATTTCTTCAGCATTTGGTGGCAAAAACCCGACAAATCCTTGGATATGTTTTAATAAAGACTGGAGTATGTACGACCTTATAACGTCGCTGTTAGGGACGGGAAACAACAACAGGCCCCAGAAGGCACGTCTGCTAAACATGGTGTTCCTTGCATTGAAAGGAGCCACTGATTCGGATCCAACAAAGGCAAGAGGCGCAACTGATTGAAAACGAGGCCCTGAATCGTCCTTGGCCTTGATCAAGCCGTGTTGAACTTCCGGTTGAGGAATATCACTGAGAACGTAATCATTTGGATTCGTTTCAGGTAAATTTAGATCCACCATTCCTTGAGGTCGATGCCAGTGCTCGCCGTAGTGCCTGTAGTAGTTGAAGACTTCCCCTCCTCGGTAGACCAACCCTGAGGTGTTACCGTAGTAGAAGCTGGTAAGGCTGTCAAGGGGCCGTGTGTTGACATCGGTGTCGTAGATGAACTGTGCCTGCTGTTGGATGGCGTAGAGGTAGCCTAGGTTCTTCCTGGCTGGGTTGTCACGTGGGAGTGATGTTGCCATGGAGAAGGGGAGATAATCCTGGGCCTCGCTATCGAGGAACACACAGTCTGGGAATCTGAAATAATTCAATACAGTGCAAGAACATATGGAAAATGGAATTAATTATTGGCCTTTGTCTAGGTCTTTGGAAGGCATTTTTGGATAAGTAACTAATGCCAAGAACAAAAAATTATCAGCTTCTTGATAAGAATTGTAGCGACGTTTCTATGCAAATTCTCAATCCGTTATTAAGTTTGATTGTGTTTGTTTGTTTGTTGTTTGACGCCGCACTCAGCAATATTCCAGCTATATGACGGCGGTCCGTTATTAAGTGATGATCACCTTGTCACTTGATAAGGATGTTGTCCCTCTCTCACTTGATTAGTGTCTTAGAAAATTATCTTTCACTTGATAACGGTGTCAGAATCTGTCTATCCCTCACCTGATAAGTGTGCTAGAATCTATCTGTCACTTGATAGCGGTGAAAGATCAATCTCTCACTCGATAACGGTGTCAGAATCTATCGCTCACTTTATATATAACATTGTCTATCAGTTTAAATTTGTACATTACAAAACGCTCTCGAATATGTTAACAAATATTGGATAGTTGTTATTTTGTCATACACTGACATTTCGATTCAAGCAATATACATTACACTGCTTTACTACAAACCTGCATCCTTGTGGGCATTTCCCATCTCCAACGACAACTGTCTTCCATCCGGGTATCTGAGTCATATGTGTCACATCCGCTTCCGACTTGGCCGATATCCATAACACAATCCATTTGGGTGCGACATTCCTACAGATAGAAAATTGATGTTCAGATATGCCCGGTGACTCCGAATCAGCAATATTCTGGCTTTTGGACCAGACAGACCTATGTTTGTCAACGTGGGGTGAAATGGGACCAAGATTATTGCACTTATATAACGACGTGCATGCGCTAGTGTGTGCAACTGTTTGTACTAGTCCGGACTAAAACTCATTGTATAGTACTAGCCAACAGAGATACCATGCCACAGTTTAACATGAACACCCCACTCAGACACAGTTCACTGACTCCGAGCCGACCAGTCCTTGTTTTAGCCCCTTTTGGTATGACACGGCCGGGGATCGAACCCAGGACCCAGTTCTCGGGGCGGAAGGTCTACGACTAGACCACGAAAGTGGTCGGCTGATAATGTGCGCAACGATGCATTTCACATATGATGCCATACATCCAATAGAGGGGACAAAGGGTATTGGGTGGTCAGACTCGCTGACTTGGTTGTTAATGTCATTGAATCCCAACTGCGGAGATCTGAGATCAATTCTCATGATGTCAATCACTGAATTGTCTGGTCAAGATTCGATTATTTACAGACCGCCGTCATATAGCTGGAATATTGCTGAGTGCGGTGTTAAACAACAAACAAACAAACATGCTGTAGTGTCAGCGTACCTTTGTAATACACGTTCGTAGCAATACTGAAATTGCCTCGGGCACTGTTCCATTGCAAATCGATAATCCGAAGTCCTGAAAGAACATGAACACAGTTGTCAATGCTTGTATTGTTAATGTATCTAAATGTCTATCATTGAAGAGGATTGGTAATACCTATGCCTAGTTAGTGTTCACAGGTAATTATTGTCTAAATTAGTTCATATTTCATAGAGATAGGAAATGATCCATTTGTACGTAGCAATCTGATAGTAACTTGCACCATGTTATTGCTAAGTTTGTGTTTTGCTTGTATAAACTGGGGCTGCACTTCATATTCTTGTTATACTTGGTAAAAACTTCAGACGGACCGTCTCGAGCGTTCCCCAAATTTACCACATGGTATTCCTTGTTTCGACATAAAAATGATAACGAATAATAACAATTCACGTTCATGTATTGGCAAATTCAGGACAACAGGACTGTTGAGAAATAACTAACAGCTAATTCTTAACGCTAAATATTGAATCACGGCAAATCAAAAGAGCCAATAACGTATTACGAAATAGGTTCTCGCTTCCCGCAGTGAAGGCATGTTACTCTACACCTGAGGGAGACTGTCACGCGGTTGTACACATATCTAAGTGTCTGGAGTAAAATGCTACTCTAAAGTGTGCTCCCAAACTTCATCACTCGAAGATAACATCACTTACCAGTTTCCTCCCCTCAGTACGTGTCTGAGCAAGCCACTGATGTAGAGGGAACCCACAACACAAAAGGCTGTTAACATGGACAGTGCTGTCCTCGGCTTACTCAGTGACCTTGTAAACATGATGGCGGTATCTGAAACACGAGTGTGTTGAAATGAGTTGGGTTTATTAACGCTTTGAATGAGTGAGTTGGTTTAACGCTGCCTTGACTATTTGAGTGTGTGAGTTTGGTTTCACGCATCTTCCCGATGCAAGGGAGTTAACTGACGCTAAAAGTCCAGTTTCCTTGCCGAACTAGGTCGTAATTTCTGGCCTTGATCGTATTTTTCCAGCACTAGCGATTACGAGTTATGTCCCTTCTATATCCGTCCTTAGAATCCACCTCTTACATCACTTCCATTGGCTTCAAACAAAATAGCGGCGCCCAATAAAGATGATCAGCTCGATAATCAAGATCTATATTGTTATAAAACGGGTCTTACCCCGCGAAGTGCATCAAATCATGTGAGCACTTTGATTAGAAACATGAAAGGATTTGGAAAATATCTTTTGAAGTTTGGCTTGCCGCAAACGTTTACCATGTTCCTGATGATAACTTTTTGTCTACGTCAGGATTGATAGATTCAGATGACGTGGGTCCTCTAGTCCTGAGTTCGAATCGTGGATATGCGCTGTGTATTATATTATTATATGGTGGTTTGTCAGTACCATGCCTGTGATCCCTGGTGTCAAAAACGTTCAAAACATTTACGACCGTTTTGACTTTCCTCCGAAAACCCAACCGGTCACTGTGATAAAACTAACTAATAATATCTGCTCAATCTGACACTCACCTTGAGCAAGATTAAGTCCCAGAAAAAAAACTTATCGCATTTATAAAATCTATATCTACAAAATAAAAAGTAAAATTCAAATGGAACCCAGAACAACGCTAAATTTGAGACCTAGAGCTGAGGCAACCTAGACTTGCCAAATCATTCTAGACTTGAGTCGGATTAAATTTTAATTTATTCCTCAAGGGCTTGGAGATGGCTTACCATTTACACAGAGTTTTATAATTTCATATTTAAAATCATGATCAAAATGAGTTTATTGTATATCGACTATTATACATTATACGTGATTTCAAACAACTGCATTGTTGCCTTTACTCAGAGCCTGAGATGAAAATCAAAGGCTGACATTAAGTCTATAAAAAGAAATTCTTTAACCTTTCCGCAATATATTTTTTGTCAAAAGAACCTTTTATCCGCTGCTGTTTTGTGGAATCAAGTAAACTAGACTTGGTTTAGTTTGATCTAGACTTGCTTAGGCTTTAAGCAATACATATTGTTTTTAATGAATTCCATAGTCATGGCGCAGGACTATCAATAATAGGATATATAATAATTTTAATATTGTCAGATTTGAAATATGAGTATGACATTAGCAATGCGGAATTTAACGTAATGCATTTTCTCATCACTTCTGTTTTTAATATCTGCGGGGTTTTTTAGCTCTTAAAGTATTGACGCGTTCTCGCCAATTTATATATAATTTATATTCGAATCATAGGGGACCCATGACCTGACTATCAGATCAAGACTGTGTCTTATGAAGAATATCTTACTACACTGACATACTTTGAAAATGCAATCTCAATAAAAACACTTTTTAAGAAATAATTATAATCTTATTCTTTTCTGATTTCTATGGCAACAGTGTATCAACTAACTCGGAACAGCAATGGCCATCGTCCAAGCTCCTCACAGCTATAGTCCGTTCGGGGAGCTCTCTATACTATCGCTGCCACCAGCCAAAACTCCCCACTGTGATAGGTGGCCCCAACCATGCTTGGAGTTGAACTCGCAACCGAATGACCGTCACGTTTACAAACAAGTGACGACTGTCGTGACGCCGAATACACTTACCGCTGATAAATTACTTTCTTTGTTTGTCAATTTGAATTTCTATTTCATTAAAAGTAGCATCTTTAATTAATATAGTAAGAATGTAAAGGAGAAGTTGGTTGATTTTCCGTTAGTCTGCAATCTCGAACCAATCTCATTATCAAAACAACAAAGTTTCATCTGGAAAACATGGTCAGTCGTAAACCTTTTCAAAATGAAATATGATGGCATTCGCAAAGACATAAACAAAAAGTATAAACGTTACTACATATGGGGTTAGAGGGCAAGTTTCAAGATTCGTGTAATGGCCGCGCCCACACTGGTGGCAGCGATGTTACAGAGAGTGTAACGAAGGTGTCACGCGTTGGGAAGGAGTGAGTGAGTGAGTTTGGTTTTACGCCGCTTTTAGCAATATTCCAGCAATATCACGGCGGGGGACACCAGAAATGGGCTTTACACATTGTACCCATGTCGGGAATCGAACCCGGGTCTTCGGAGTGACGAGCGAACCCTTTAACCACTAGGCTACCCGACCGCCCCCGCTGGGAAGGAGCTTGGCCATCGTCATGATGTGACAAGAGAGATGCGCAATATATTCGAATATTGGCGACTGCGGCGTAAAATAACAAACACTTTACCCTTTGTGTGTCAAGAGAATGAGTTTTTAGACCCACAACATTGATTACTAAAAGCATTACAGTATAAACTTACACATAAAGCTAACCTTTGAGACGTTCTCCTGTTACTCAGTATAGGTGCATCAGCTGTCACTGCAATGAACACCGTCACCACTCCGGCGTGAAGCCTGTTTCGGCCACTGACCACTGCCAAGTGAAATGCTAACCGTGGGTGTCCTGCGCTAAGGTCAAGCAGTCCACGTCGCCCACGGCGGTGCGATTACCGATAACGATTATCGACGATATCCGTTATTGCTGCTTCATCAGTTTGGAGATCTCCAGGGATAGACGAGTTTTCTACTTAAAGCATTTGGTCAAAGCTTTTACATGCTATCTCATTATCCGAGCTATCAGATATCTTTATCATACATCCCCTAGGGGGCTGGGGTGGAGGCCCCATGTTGCATGCATCTCAGATGGGGATCGGGTGGCGTAATGGCTGCTGAGACGTGATGACACATTTCTGGTTTGTCTGGTTTCTGATTTTTGTGTTTATACACTTTAAAGTCAACATATTTCTAACTGTGCCTGGCTGGCTTGGCGTGTCATCGTACTCCGTTGTGTCCGCAAAGCAAGAAATGATTATTCGGTCGTGATGTAATTAATACCGGTATCATTGTTGTGTTTTGGTCATTAGGTTTACATTTGATCGGCGACTGTTTTCCCCTAGTAACGTTTTGATAACGTTAGGAACGTTTTTGTCAAATCCAATTTCCAAATGTGTAGTTTCTTTTAGTTCCTGCTGTTGAGTATATATTTGGAAGTTCTCCCATTTATTTCACATCATTATCTCTTAATAATATTAAGCCCCGTCATGATACCGATCAGCATTGGCCTTCAGCAACCCATGTTTGTCGTAAGAGGCGACTAACGGGATCGTGTGGTCAGACTCGACGGCGTGGTTGATGCATGTCATCGTATTTCATTTACGTAGATCGATCCCAATGATGTCAATCCCTATTTGTCTCGTCTAGACTCGATTATTTACAGACCACCGTAATATAGATGGAACGGGGCGGTCGGGTAGCCTAGTGTTCGCTCGTCACGCCGAAGAACCGGGTTCGATTTCCAACATGGGTACAATGTGTGAAGCCAATTTCTGGTGTGATATTGCTGGAATATTGCTAAAAGCGGCCTCACTCACTCACTCACTCACTCTCATAGCTGGAATATTGCGGAGTGCGGCATTAAACAATTAACAAACAATGCGCCTTATCCGAACTGGCTGAAGACCCGGGTTCAATTCCCGACATGGGTACAATGTGTGAAGCCCATTTCTGGCGTGATATTGCTGGAATATTGCTAAAAGCGGCCTCACTCACTCACTCACTCTCATAGCTGGAACATTGCGGAGTGCGGCATTAAACAATAAACAAACAATGCGCGTTATCCGAACTGGCTGAAGAGGAGGAGGAAATGCAGTGGAACCCATCTGTAGACCAACACATACAGCGTAGTCTCACAATAAATGGAATAATTATGTATGAAATAAGGCATATGACTGGAAATGTAGCTTTTAACAAAGATTTTTCGCCTACAGCAATTACTGCACATAGTTTATTACGTGCATATTATCACCATTTCTTGTAAAAAACATTTTTGTAGAACCGCGTATATATTTACCAAAGACATTACTGTGGAACCGCGTATGTACTTACTAAATATATTACTGCGCAATGATGATGAATGCACTAGAAACGGTGCAGAATTAACGTGCTTTCATTGAATGTGTCACTGACTGAATAGTGGATAGATGCACGTTTCGTTTACTAAGTGAGAAGTTACAAATTTTCGCACTGGATTTTAGGAACCCATCAAGTCAACTGCACACATACACCGTCCTCTCGCGCAGACAAGTTTCAGTCGGACCAGTGATGTCATAATCAAAGATTTGGTATGATGATGGTAATACACATGATGAAGCATATCAAGTCCGTTTATGTATGTATATGCCTTTGAAGCTGTTCAGGTTTGGTCATTAGGCTCATATTTATGAGCTTTATCAAATTTAAGGTGATCAAAGAAAACAAGATTGTCTCATTTTAGTGAGAACCCATTCAGATAAATGATCAACGCTTTATATTCTGCAGCAACATATCGGCCAGTGATGTAAGTAATTGTGCCGATTGTGATAAACCAGTGTCCAATAGGTTACACCCGGTCAGATCTGTGCCCCGAGGCTATAACGAGTCCACTCGGGGCAGCTCTGGTCATTTCGCAACCTACATCACACCACAGTACTTCATGCATGTAAATCGTAACCGCCGTTTTCGAAGACCGGGTATTTTAGGCTTATAGAATGGATATATTTTATTTGCAGAAAAAGAAGAACAAAACACTCCTAATATTTTATATACAGTATTGTGTTGTGTTAAAAGTGACAGTTGTGTGAACGAAACTGTGGTTACAATATGGATGCCTCCCGTATCAGTATTCAGACGAGTAGCTGCGAAATCGAATCTTTATGGCATTCACCGCGTTTACAATTAGATATACTTGTTTACCCATAGCTGGAAATGGATAAGTGAGCGTTAAACAAGAATGAAACTTGTCGCTGACATTCCGAACAAGTCACGCCTCCATAATACTCATAAAACGTCGGATGTTGATTTACATCTGGCTTCACACAATCCGTCAGAGTGCAAAGTTAGGAATATCGTGGACATGTTTTGACCCACTTTTTCCCAAACCATTTACCTTTGTGTAGTCAGACCTTTCTTTTTTCTAAAACACGAAGTGCGTTGTTACTTAAGTAGACCCTTGAAGACCTGGGGTAGAATAGATCTTCAGAAACCCATGCTTGTCGTTGTTGTTCATCGCACTCAGCAATATGCCAGTTATATGACGACAGACTGTAAATTTTCAAGTCTGGACCAGACAATCAAGTGATGGATATTGTGAGCAACGACCAACGCCGTCGGGGTTCGAGGACAGGATACAGTCACAGACCCTGATACCCCGATCTATTTGGTCTCTCAGACCACCATAGGTCCCTGGGGATCTACTCTGACACGGAATCCCTTCAGGAAACATTCATAGGTAAATAATTGAACTTTTATTCAAAGGTAAATTATTTGGCAAATCAGCATCGGACAACTTTGAACTTACAGCAGACAATAAGCCGTTGGATAGTAAACGCATACGATGCTACGATTTCACAGCTACGAGGCGAGAAAAGTCGCCGATACCAGATTCGACCAGATAAGAAGCAACCCAAACAAGAAGGGGACGAGATGTTTTTGCCAAGAAGCGCCTGTAAAATATATTCATTCTCATTGCGTATTGCCCAACATGTTCTTAATGTCCGCTGTCCCCCTGCTGTGCTGCCAATGAAGACATTTAGTCCCAGAAAAAACTGATCTTATTTAAAAATATATATTGAACAAAATAAAAACTATCCAACTACTAAAGTATTCCCACGAGCTGAGGCAATCTAGACTTGGCAAATCATTCTAGACTTGAGTTGGACTCCTTTTATATTTATTCTTTACGGACTGGGTGACAGTGAGTGAGTGAGTTGGGTTTAACGCTGCTTTTAACAGTATTCCAGTTATACCACGGCGTGTCAGCTTAATGTGGGAGGAAAGCCCGAAGTGATGCAGGTCTCAGACGTTTACCACTTCGGTGAAACCCACGAGCACGGGTGTGGTGCTGACAAACCTAGAAACATAATCGGGGCTAAAAACCGGGATTCGAACCCACAATCATAGGTTTCGTGCCCATGGGACGCAACTCTGCAAAGCGAATCGCGGCGCCTCAGACGACTGGGCCACCCGTGCCCCCCACTCGGTGACAGACGGCGGTCAATGCAGTAAAATAACCAGTACTCGAAATGCTATACATCTCCTGCCACAATAAGTCACTCTTCAACATATTCCCATCCAGTATACCAAAGGGGTGGGGTGTAAACAATCTGTTCCCCCAAAAGCTGGAATAATATAATTTCTTCTCAATTGTATTATTTTTGTTTGTTTGATTTTTTAAGCCGCACTTAGCAGATTCCAGCTATATGGTGGCGGTCTGTAAATAATTGAGTCTGGACCAGACAATCCAGTGATTTACATCATGAGCTTCGATCCACGCAATCGGGATGCGATGACATGCATCAACCAAGTCAGCGAGCCTGACCACCTGATTCCGTTAGTCGCCTCTTACGACAAGCATGGTGGCCTTTTAAGACAAGCATGGGTTTCTGAAGACCTATTCCACCACGGATCTTCACGGGTCCTCAGTCGTATTAAACAAAACATGGAATCCATCATTTGAATGTCTTATGAGAAAAACTGTAATTTGGCCTCTCCTTTCTGAAAAAAACATTTTGTTGGTCTTGAAGCGCTGTGGTATGTGGTGAAGGTATGTCCAGACGTGCATTCCGTTACAAGATAATCATCACATGATTACAGCATAATGCCTGTAGCCATACCCCGCCCCCTGGGGCAGTGTATGTAACACACATGCCCATGCGAACAGGGCTTGAAATTCAGGTGAAAATAAATGACGTTTTTGCTTTTAAACATGGTCTTAAAATGTAATTCTGTTTGAAGACGGCACAGTAGTAGTAGTAGTAGTAGTAGTAGTAGTAGTAGTAGTAGTAGTAGTAGTAGTAGTAGTAGTAGTAGTAGTTGTTGTTGTTGTTGTAGCAGTAGTAGTAATAGTAGTAGCAGGAGTAGTTTTTGTAGCAGCAGCAGTAGTAATAGCAGCAACGGCAGCAGAAGCAGCAGCGGTAGTAGTAGTTGTTGTTGTTGTTGTAGTTGAAGTAATTCTCAGCGAAAAGCAATGAAAATATTTTCTTCAGGTGCATATTTCTAAACGATCATATAACCGCATTCGATGATAAAAGAATACAATTTTTTTTATTTTTAGCGTAGGTCTATGGACACAAAAAATATTTAAACGTGACAGAGAGAGCCTTCGTGTATATATGTATATGAGACGAGTTCTGTCCAGCATTCCATTGTTCTCAGTACATAAACACGTCATATTTGTAATTGCAATTACCTACTCAACTTTAACCCCCAGATAACCCACAAACAACTTGCCCTGTACGGGGGAACCACACAATGCACGAGGACTTCGTGGGAACCGAGTAACGAGATAATTGGTGTAATCCCCCCCCCCGCGAGGTTTAGAGCACAGTTACATCAGGGTGAGATAACAAGCGATTTATCACCAACGATGGGGCGGTCTGTGCAGATCTTCTAGAGATAATGACAAGTTGTTTACATATCTGTTGATAGCATAATGTCAGAAGTGTCTGGGATAGACATGATAGCATCACGTGACACCCCCCTGAGGTATCGCGCGAGCTGTGAAGCTACCCATCGTCCTGGACGTTGCTAGGATACTGTTTAATGCGCTGTACCTCACTTGTTTGTTTGTTTGTTTGTTTGACGCCGACATATTCCAGCTGTTTGGCGGTGTCCACTAAATAGTAGAGTCTTGCCAGACAATCCAGTGATATTTTGAGCAACGCGCAACGCCTTTGGGGAGCGATGACACACTATTCAACAAGTCAGGAGCCTGAACACCCGATTTAATGACAAGAATGGGTTGCTTGGGACCTATTTGACTAACATTTCATTTTTCCAAGGCAGTATTACAGCCACACAACTCATACAGGGTTACATACACATTTGTTTTCTAATCATTAGTTCGAATTGAGGGTGACAGTCGGATTCCTGTTTTCAGGAGCATTTTACGAGCGCTTCATTATACCTGTTATTGTTTGAGAAAGTGCTAGTTAAAGTGACGTTGGCCGTAGCCTTGAACACTGCTGTGGAGCCTCCACACATGAACACGGCGATGATCACAAACCACGAGTTCGCGGCGAATCTTGGATTCAAACCTAAGCTCCTCGCAGCGATATCCCGTTCACGGAGCTCTCTATACCAACGAAGGTGTTACGCGAATTATGACGCCGGTTCAGACTCGAGCCAGTTTGGGTTGGTTGGTTGGTTGGTTGGTTTGTTGTTAATCGCCACGCTCAGCATTCCAGCTATATGACGGCGGTCTGTAAATAATTGAGTCTGGACCTGAGAATCCAGTGAGTGACATCATGAGCATCGATCCACACAATTGGGATCGATGACATGTATCAACCGAGCCTGACCGCCCGATCCCGTTAGTCGACACTTATGACAAGCATAGTCGCCTTACCACTTGAGACTGTTAGTTCCTACAAATATCTGGGTTCAATGTTTTGTTGTTTAACGCCGCATTCAGCAATATTACAGCTATATGACGGCGGTCTGTAAATAATCGAGTCTTGATCAGACAATCCAGTGATTGATGTCATGAGCATCAATCCACGCAATTGGAATATCGAACCTGACCACCCGATCCCGATAGTTGCCACTTACGACAAGCATATTCGCCTTTTACGGCAAGCATGGGTAGCTGAAGACCAATTCTACCCCGGATATTCACGGGTTTAATGATAACTCCTAAGCTAAATAGGGCTTCAGCTTTGAATACCCTTGCAGAACAGCCAAGTAAAGCACTGTATACTATTAAAATGCTTGTGTGTAAATACAATATATGTGCAAATAATGCCTTTCAAATGAATGACACTAATAAAGAGTACCGATATTGTTGTATGGTAGTGATTTCTTGGGATACATTCAAAGGGGAAAAGTAGAAATTGTACATAAAACGTTTGTAAATGTGTTTTAAATATAGGTTATTGCATACCAAATGTTGTTCCACATGGTGAGTGTGGCATATATGCACTCTGTACAAAATGTTATGTCATGTGAATTAAATATTGGTTGCGTGTTTGCGAAATTTGCTGTTTAGTTACGGCTTCGGGCATGTTTGGATATCCCAGAGAGTTGGTAAATTATTTATCTTTGTTCTGAAACAACGTGTTCTTGATTGAGCTAAACAAAAATGTCATTCACTTCTCATAGATAAACGATCACTTGTATTTTATTCAACCATGAATACAGAACTTCTGTTTGAATCGTGTACACAAAATATTAATGTAGTTAATTACAGAAACGCCTGGTTAAAAGTTAGAAATGGATATTCTACATTTGGTGTTTAAATCGAACATGAGGGTAAATGTGATGCTGGTGATGAAGACTCTCTCTGCTCGCACTGTAAATGTCTAGCAGATGAAGAACGTGTTTTGTAAGTGTCCTATACCGATGCACGAGCCACTGTGAAGTTTTAACAAACCAAGCCCACGATATGTCTATAATTAAAGAATATCTGTCATCTGTGTGTGTGTATATATATATATATATATAGATAGATAGATAGATAGATAGATAGATAGATAGGTAGGTGCTGATATACCTAGAAACGTGATCGGGATGAACCGGGATTCGAACCCACAATCAGTGGTTTCTGGCGTGCCCAAGGGACGCAACTCTGCACAGCGAATCGCGGCGCTTCAGACGACTGGGCCACCTGCGCCCCCTTTTAATACTAAAACTGAAATGTAATGCATATGTAAGTGTAGTGTAACCATGATGCACGTGCAATGTAATATGATTGTATAACATACGTGTATGTAATCATCTCTTACCTCGGGAAAATGGTATGTAATATGGGTCATATGGCCTTGAAAACAATAAACTGAACTGAACTTTGACCAGGCTGATCGTTTGGCACAACATAACATGTTTCCGCAGATCCTCCACAGCAATGACCAATGAGTTACCTCCCTTGGACTATGACTGTATATAAACCGCAGACTCGCGACCATTCCCTGACAAACGACAACACTATACACTGTACCTGTATGTCCAGGACCCACCGATCCCAGGGGGTCCGGACCCAACTAGGTTTCTTGTGAAACCTTTAACCTCGGGTTCTGCCTTCAATGTTGAAATACAGTTCATGCTGTCATTTCAAAACAAAAGAAAATTCACCTCCTATATCTTCTCTGTGAAGGAATATCCGAATAACAAACGACTGATTAATAACGACCAGATGCACATACACTTATCTCGCCTTAGAGTAAAATACTGGCTTCTTATTGGTTGAAGAGCCTTCAATGAATCGGAACACACCGTTGGTAACTTGCTGATCTTACATAAGTATCGGTAATGAACCGATGTTTATCCGAATGCATTAGATAAAGGGAAGTAATTCGGTTCGTTTGCGTCGTCTGCTACGAGTTTTGCTTACTCGGTGAAACTGCAGATATATACAGGCTCTAATACTGGGAACATCACACCATATACCCCACGAGATAGGTTGACAACGTACATTACCCTGGCTTGAATTGATGGATTGGGTTTTTTTTAAAATAGGAAATTAAAAACGTGTACAGGCATTTGTATAGCGAAAGCGATTCTCAAAGAAGATAACGGATATAGTGTCGATGAACAGCTCTTTTCCGAATGAGCAATAATTCTTTTTAAAAATCATATAGGTCGGAATCGCCATGTCGCCATTCTTGCCTCTCGGGAGAACTAGGATTTGTTTGTTTGTTTGTTGTTTAACGCCGCACTCAGTAATATACCAGCTATATATGACGGCAGCCTGTCAATAATCGAGTCTCGACCAGACAATCCAGTGATTGATATCATGAGCATCGACGCACGCTTTGTGGATCGATGTCATGCTTCAACCAAGTCAGCGACCCTGACCACCCGTCCCCTTGGCCGCTTTTTACGACAAGCACAGTCGCCTTTGGGAGAACTAGGAATAACGCCTTGGCGAAAGTCCGCGCTGTAAGTAACACACTAACTGTCGTGGTAGAGCATGCCTGGCACTGAATACCCTAGACAAACGTGAGGTGCAAAATTCTTGACATGGAACGTTGGCACTTTCGTTAACTCTTGTCAGCTCTGAAATTGAGATTAAATATTTAACCGAGTTAGCTCAAGATTTAGAGTACGCTATGACAGTTGATCTTTGCTCTTGGCTGTCATTATCATGAAGAAGTAATTATCTCTATAAGGGTAATTTCCCACGGGGGGACGACATGTCATGTTCGTGCAGCTCCCGAGGTACATTTACCATTGACACTGAAACAGCAACTTACATTCTTATTATTTGATTATTTGATGTTCGTAACGTCCTTCGCCGATACAACTAATCTACTACCGATGCTAATGCCATACCAAACACTACTACAACTACTGCTACTACAGCTAATGCTAATGTTAAAGCTAGTGATACTGTTTTGCTACAAGTTCTGCTACTGAGATACCATGCCGCAGTTTAACATGATAACCCCACTCAGACATATACTGACTTCGAGTCCTTGTTTTATCCCCTTAATGCCAGGCAGGGTAACAACATGTACCATCTTGGGACATCTAAAGATTGGTAGGACGCGACCGCAGATCTAACACCGACCTTCCGTTCTCCAAAGAGACGCTCTATCCACTGCACCAAGCATCCGATCCGTTGTCAGCGTTCAATACTGCTTCTTCACTAAAACTAATCATTAACTGTGGATCGTAAAGATATTATCACATTCATATATGCCTCCAGAGACGAAATATATTTTTTATTTATTAAAAAAAAAATGTATGGCCTCTATCCTACTAATTGTTCAGGAATTGCTCTCGTTCTAGCTCCGGGAGAACAAAAAATATCTCACCTCGTCTCGTAAAATCAGTGCGACACACCCACACACACGTAATACTCTCTAAGCACACTAACTAACACTGCCAGAGCAGAACTTTGTATTACTTCTCAATCGTAAAACATTATTTCACCTCGGGGTGTATGAAGCAAATGTCACCGAGTTCCAAGTATACAGCTCCTCTTGACAAATCGATCATGTTCCACCATAACAGGATTAGCTGTCCTCCCCATTAGCTATCCTCTCCATCCTCCGCGAGGCCTCACTCTCCGTCCACTGCTCGGCGATTTCTACTTCTGTGCGTAATTCAAGGACTGATATTTCACTGCACTGGTGTGTGGTTTAGATATGCTACACTTTTCTCCTATTACATAAAATATCATAGAATATAGACTGAAGGGACTCGCTGTCCGGAAGAAGGGTTTGATCTCGGGGATAGATTGTTTCCATGCAGGGAATGAACTGGCCGACTGTCCCTGATCAAACCGAGTCGACGAAGCGGGAGACATATTTTTATGGCATCTGATCTGCTTTCGTACATTTGTTACTTATGGGATTTTTTACTGCATTTGTTTCTTTGGGCAATAATCGTCGTAGAAAACCATTGGATGTAAAATGATGGGTTGCACATAAACTCAGTTTTTCAATAAGATATATTTGAACTAACCCGTTCTGAAACTTATTTGTTGGGCGTGTTAAAACATTTATATTCCTTATGCTATGTATTGTGGTGGATGTAAATAGAGTACATTTGCAATTTGCAATGACGCATAATGATCATATGTCGCATAATACAGTAAACTACGTTTATAACGAACTGACCAATACAACGAACTTATTTTTAGTCCCGGCCATTTGATATATATATATATATGCTTACTACGGTCATTACGAACTAAAATTAGTGGTCCGTTTGCGTTCGTTATAACCGTAGTTTTCTTACTTTATTGAAGGTTTGTACGTATCTGAAGTCATATTGTGGTCACGGGTGGCCCAGTCGTCTGAGGCGCTGCATTTCGCTGTACAGAGTTGCGTCCCATGGGAATTGTTTCAACGTTGTCGGCACCATACCCATGCTCGTGGGTTTCCCCAAAGTGGTACACGTTAATGACCTGCATCACTTCGGGATTTCCTCCCACATTAAGCCGACATGCACTGATAAAACGCTTTGGAATACTATTAAAAGCTGCGTGCAGTGTGTTTTTGTGTTGTTTAACGCAGCACTGAGTAATATTTTTCCATGCGAACGGAGCTAATATTCCGGTAAAAATAAATGTTTTTTTGCTTCTAACTATGATTGTAATAATTTTCTCCAAGATTATTATTTAACAAAATACGTTTTCAATCGACCTATTTGACTGACTATTTACAGGTGCATGTGCGTGTGGTTTTGAAGTTTAACGTGGCACACAGTACTTAAGTTATAACGACAACGGCCTGTAAATAATCTAGTCTGGACCAGAGAATCCAATGTTTGATAATGTGAGCAACGAGGGGGGGGTGGGGGGGGGGTGGGGGGGTGGGGGGAAGGGTCCTGGATTCCAACAACGGTCAGCGGATCCTTACACATTAAGGGGACATAACTGCATGGCCAATTCAAGCCTCATTGGAACCAGCGTGACCCGATGCATATAGCAAAAACGAGGATGAGGATTCTGCTAAAGCTTCATCAGATGTGTGAAGAGAGTGTGTGAGCAACACCCAAGCAAGCACGAACCTCACTTTTTTTTAAATGCCTCTTTCGGCCTTTGCATGTCAACGTATTGATTCACTGTGTGTTGTTCTTGCCCGCATTCCCCTCAACGTAAATTGCATACACGCGCAGCTTCTTTGAGAGACATCTCTGTGACAAGTAACGGGAAGTCCCTATTTATTTTTCCTTGCACAATCATGAGGCTACATACATGCTGTGCGTTATTCATCAGTCAAATCAATTTTATTTTGTTTTGAAGCAGTTTTAAATACATCTTAATAATGGGCATGTAAAGGTATCTTTGCCTCAGAACCAGGTAGGGGGCAAGGTGGGCCAGTTGTCAAGAGGGCCACGATTCGTTGTGCAGAGTTGCGCCCTTTGGGCATGCTTGAAACATGTAAATGTGAGTGAGTTGGGTTTAACGCTGCTTTTAACAGTATTCCAGTTATATCACGGCGTGTCAGCTTAATGTGGGAGGAAAGCTCGAAGTGATGCAGGTCTCAGACGTTTACCAGTTCGGTGAAACCCACGAGCACGGGTATGGTGCTGACAAACCTAGAAACATAATCGGGGCAATCCGGGATTCGAATCCACAATCATAGGTTTCTGGCGTGCCTAAGGGATGCGTATGACTGTTTCGTGATTATATCATGACTGATTTGTTGGTTTCGCATAGTTATAAGGACAGATAACGTTGTCTCATTATTGAAGGTGGGGTGTCTTCATTGTAGCCAAGGAACAGGTTATAACTGATCTGGGAAGTTAGATCACTGAATGTAACCCATTCGTAGACTGAGGTGAGGTGAAATGGGGTTTATTGCACTTGTGTAGCAACCTGCATGCACGTGTGTGTGTGGCTGCTTGTACAAGTCCGTACTATTGCCGAGTTTATAGAAAGCACACCCGAGATTCGTCACAGACACAGTAAACTGGCTTCAAGATGACCAGTCCTTGTTTTAGACCTTAAATGCCGAGCGTCAGACAGGGTAACAAAAACTACCACCCCGGACCTTCCACTCTCCAGGCCGACACTCTACCACTAGACCACAGAGGCGGTGCCCATAGACTGAGTGGACGAAGGTTTCAACAGGCAGATAGAGCTTCATTGGTGAAGGTCATGAGGCATTTCTGACCTGGGCCCACTTGCACAAAGCGATCTTAGCACTACAACTATTGTAAGCCTATGTTAAAGGATGGGAGTTACAATCATCTTAGCGCTAAGATCGCTTTGTGCAAGTGTACTGCCTTTCAAGATGACTTTAGAATGAGTGAGTAAATGTTTGGCCAGCTGCTAATGGGAACTGAGAGCTGTCTGTGTAAGAAACAGCTCAGCCATATTCACCATCCGCAATCTTTCAGCCAGTCTTCATTTATCAGTATTTTAACCTGTTACCAATCATCAGTATGACACCCAATCAGCAATATTTCAGCCACACATCAATCAGCAATATTTCAGCCAGTCAACATTCAGCAATATTTAAGGCAGTCCTCAATCAGCAATATTTCAGCAATACTTAAAAAATCACAAAACAATAAGATCTTTCTTGACATTTTATTGCAAAGTATCCTTTACTAGTTTTTGCCTCTAACTTCATATTTTGATTGCGGACGTCACAAAGTGACACATACAAAAAAACTGTATATTATTTACAAGCTTAACAAAACATTAATATCTCAGTTTAGCTCGCACATAAAAATAAATATGCAAACTCACAAATAAGTAAACATTGCATTTACACTGTACAAAATGAATACAGATGAAGATATGTATTTAGCTGATTACAGGCAATAAGATGGGCTTTCATATATCCTACTTCACACACTCATGCACAATGATCAGCTCCAATGATGGCATGTATGTTATGGAATCTATAATCATCAATAATCCTCCATCTTCTAATTAATTAACATCAAGTCTTGCTTACTGTTTTCTAAAATTCATTGAAGTTAAATCCATATCAAGTATAGTTGATGACTGTTGTGTCTATGTGATCGGACTGAGCTGATTGACCTCATCGGAGTTATTGGAGTCTGTCCTACACAATGGTTACAGGTTTCAGTGTCATGGCACCGATTGCATAGAAACACAAAATTAAAAATTAAAATATGTGTTACTAAAATTTCATAAACCATAAAAAATGCACAAGAATGTCTTATTTTTCATATCGAACATGACGTGGGGCAAATTAAAATCATATTTTCCAGATTTGAATTCCTCTTTGAGCCCAGCTTCCTAACATTGCCGTGGACCTAAAAGTATGATTCAGACAACCAAAAATTTGACAAATTCATTTTGACCATAAAGGACAATGAGCGACTGTAAAAGACTGAGTGACAAACAAACAGGGAAAACACGGAGACCATTATTCAAGTGTGATAACCGTGTATTTGACTAATAATTAGACACAACTGTTAACTATACTTGTATGGAGTGAATGATTACCAAGAAAGTTTTCCTTAATACAAAAGCATCACAGATTACTTTAACTTGATTTACTTGATGATTTATGAATTCTTAACAGTTGATGAGAAATGAATTGTAAAATTGACAGCACTGGTAAGACTGTTTGCATAGTACTTCTCTGGCCCTAACTGATCCTGGATTCTGGAATTAATGGCGATGCTGATAATGAAATAGACAACTTTTCCTGTAAAGGAAGGAAGAAAGGATTGTGTTCAGGGAGGGGAAGAGTTTAAAATAACGTCTCCTGGCATGTCTGGAATGTGAGTGATCAGAAGACGAACAAACACCTATATGCCAGCGTCAACAATTCTAAAATAAACAAACAAGATAAAATTTACCAGATGTCTATTTCATAGTCAGGTATCTTTGGTGTGTTCATGTCAATGTAAAATGCAGATGCAGCAGTTTGGCATAATTTACTTAAAAACCTCGTTTGAATGGTTCTATCTGGTAACTACATTCATGCTTGTACCATTCACACTCTGTACACTGTTACGATTCCTTTATATATCTACAAGACATGGATTTGTTAAATATGCAGCAAGCATGACACTTTAAATAATCTCATTGTTAATGTACACTTGCTTCTAATGATGTCAGGCTAACCATACTAAAATATTCAATGACTTATATACACAGATGATCTACAAAAATAGACACTTTACCAATACGTCAGCAAGCAGGCACATCGCACTGCTGAATGGTTGAACATGCATCCTTGTTACTATGGCAACATCAGAAACAATGGTCCACATTTGCATAATTATTTCACTGTTTGTCCATAATGCTGATAGCACGTCATAACAACACGGACAACTAGATGCTTGCAACCATGTCAATTGGAAAGGTCTCTTATCACAATCATTCATAAAATATCCATACGGTTTCATAAAATCAATTCATTCATATAGTTCAATGTCACGGTTCATATCCGGAACTCTTGTTCCGACTCTGAAGAAGCGCTCATCGCAAGCCGGATATTTTGTTTTGAGACACCTTTTCCTGGAGTATTATGTCCGGAACTATGCGCAGACCCGTGAGCACTAACAACTGGAGAGGGGGAGCCCGTTGCCAGGGGAGACAGGGAGGGGGTAAAAGAGGGGGTGAGCGCTGGTGATGTGACACTTGAGTCGTAGCTTATTGGCGAGCGGGGTAGGCTTGGCATTGAAGTGTTCATGGTGCTAGCTCTGGCTGAAGGGATGCCACGGGATGAACTACCGGAAGATGTGTGACTAGGGCGAGGGGCAAAGGCTTTTGGTGGTGCATTAGTAATCATGGGTGGTGGCACCATCTTGACCTTAGGGGTCAGCTGTGTGTTTATATGTCTCTGAGGAACTGTCCGCACTGGAGGTTTCCTCGGCTGAACATTATCATCTTTTAATTTGGCAATTTCAGCAAACACATGAGCAAGGGGTTGGTACTGTGGCCCCCAATTGAGGAGATAGTCCCAGTTATAAGACCCACTATATTCTTCTTCACTATTGATAACACTAGAAAGAGAGCCAGCGTGTTGAGTTTCTGGCTCATGGAAGCCCAAGTCTTTGTTTCTATCGATCATGGCAACCTCTTCGTCGGTCTCCATGTCGGTCATCTTATCATAGTCACTGTGACCCATGTCTACATTCCCCTCGCCACCACCTTCATCGGAAAACTGATGCATGCTTTCCACGGAATGAGCAATTTGATGGGCTTTGGGTTTCGGTTTTCCAATCTTTGTAGAGTCTATACCTAATTTGGCTAAATATTCTTGGTGGTTTTGTACTGACGGCTCAGAGAGGGTATCGTCATCCTGTTGAATCCCTGAATCCGGCATCTGTTTGCGCCGCATGAATGTCTGTGAGCTCTGAAGCTGTGTGTTGGAATTGATCATCCTTATTTCTTCATCTTCCTCCTCTTCAGCCGAGCCCCGCCCACTGGAGGCAGAATGTGATTGGTCGGATATATCGGAGCTTGTCACATTTGATGCATCCGGTCCGAAGTGCAGATGTTCTTTGTAAGGAGGAGGTCCACCATTGATATGAGGCCGCATGGCAGGAGGAGGTGTAAAACTAAATGCAGCACTGTCAACATTTTCGTTGGGGTCATGAGGGGGACGCTTGTTGCGCCGTCGTCTACTGCTCACAAGACATATTATAACAATGATGGTGGCCAGCAGGACCAACACACTCACCACAATGATCATGGCAATGGCTACTTTACTCATTCCATCAACAAGAGGCTGGGGAACATACACACATCCTTCACAATCTCGATCGATAGCAACCTCCACTCTTGAGGTGGATTCCAGCGAATCCTCCCTCCCTGACCACGCCCTGATAATCAGAGGCGTGGAATCACCTGTCAATGCACGCTTCCGTCTTTGTGAAGGTGCATCTTCATGGAATGACCGTTTCACAGTAATGTTCCCAGTTGTTGGGTTGATCTCGAAATAGTCATCCGAGTATTCAATCATGTACACCACTTTCCCCGCGTTCCCTCCATCCTGGTCAGTGGCGCTGACCTGTCCGACATAGTCACCACGTCGAGCACTACCCGTCACATTAAAATTGTAACGCTCTTTAAAGAACTTGGGCACATACTCATCGACATCCAAAACCTTCACTGTCACACCAACAACACTTGTGTACTGAGGGTCTTGTACCTTGATGTGGAAAGAGTAGGAATTCCGGGCCTCGTAGTCAAACTCTGATCTGGTTAGGATGTGTCCCGTCTTGCTATTGATGGAGAAGTGGCCAGCATCGGAACTGTTTTGGAGGATGCTGTAAGTGAGGATGCCATACATCCCACCATCCCCATCATTGGCTTGAGCTTGGAACACTGTAGTGTTCGGGGGCATATTTTCCTTCACACATTCGTTGTAAGGTGAAATGGGAAATTCAGGCTGAAACTCATTCACATCCGACACATTAATCTGAATTGTAACAAATGCTGACAACCGCGGCTGGTCTGGCAGACACCTCGTACAATCCACTGCTCTGACAATAAGTCGGTGGGATTTATGGCTCTCGTAATCCAGGTGAGCCCCGGGCATGATAAACAAGCTGCCGTTAGTTCCATGAATATGGAAAATGCCTTCGTTGTTTCCAGATGTAATAGTGTACTGTATCTCAGCATGAAGACCTTCGTCAGCATCGTCAGCAGCTACATGTTTAAACACCTTCTCAGGTGGGGTATTCTCAGGGAGAGGAACATGGTATATGTTGTCCGTCTCATGGAAACGAGGTGGATTATCATTCTCATCCTCAACAATGATCTTCACAGGCACGGATGAACTCTTCGGCGGATGGCCGCGGTCCGTGGCAACAGCTGTGAGATTATACTGGGAGACATTTTCTCGATTGGCCTGGCTCATGAGGAAGATCTGGCCGGTCTTTCTTCGAATTTGGAAAGTATTGGCTCCCTCACCGATAAGTTTGTAGTTAACGTTGTCATCACGATGTATGTGAGTGATGTCTCTGTCGATGGCTCTCACATAAAGGATGGACTCGCCTCTGACACTGAATTCACTGATGTTGACTCTGGAGAAAGAAGCAAAGTATTCAATGACACAGTCTTATGGAACTTCTTTGTAGTGTATCTAGTGGATGAAAGACAGAATGTTAACTAATTTACACTTCAATATTACAGCTAAATCAGGTTTGTAAATGCAGTTTCCTAAAGTCGATTTGCAATTTGACTGGGGTACCTGTATATTCAGATGGAACAGTCATATTGTTTGTTATTTATTGCACTCAGCAATGTTCCAGCTATATGACATAGGGAAGAGAATTTATGGACGTCAACTTCTTTATAATGAGGAACACAATGTTTCCGAGTATATACTTACTCCTTCATCATGTGACATTGGTCTGTAAATAATCAAGTCTGGACCAGACAATCCACTGATTAACAGCATGAGCATCAATCTATGCAATTGGGGTGCAATGACATGCAACTACCACATTAGCAAGCCTGACCACACAAATCAGTTTGTTGCTTCTTATGACAAGCATGGAATGCTGAAAATTAATTCTAACCCAGATCTTTATGGGCAAGGGGAAACAACATTACGCATCCTAAACATGAGTGTCATGACTACGTACTCATAGCTGGTCTGTTCAAACTGTGGACTGTATTTGTTGATGTCAGTGATCTGGATGTGGACTGCCACCATGTCGGACAGAGTCGGGGAGCCGCCATCTTGTGCGATAACCACAAGCTCAATGATGGAGGAAAACGCCTCGTAGGTCAGCGACTTGTTGGTGTAGATTGTACCTGCACAGAAACAGAGATATGGTCAAAACACAGGGTCGTTATTTCTTGGGAAGAGTGAGCAAGAATGGCTTTCCATCATGTCATAAGAATTACAAAAACACATTGTGGGTGGGCAAGTGAATGAGGGTAGGGGGGTTAGTGCAGTGTTCTAAAGACATCTGGGTTCATCAGCCGGAAATAAAAGAGATCAGTGAGACCACCTCATCTGTTTCATAATCAGATCCACGCACAAAGAGAGACAAGAAAAACACTCCACAAGATTGTAGTCAGTGAGTATGGTTTTATGCTGCTTTTTAGCAGTGTTCCAACAATATCACGGCAGGGGACACCTGAAAATGGGCTTCACACCTTGTACCTGTGTGTGACGAGCAAACGCTTTAACCAATAGCCCATTCCACCTCGCCCCACCCCCAACAAGACTGCACAAGTAGGGTGACTTCAACTTGCCAATAGTCAATTTTCCCTTCATGTCAAGCAATATTCCAGCCGCTCCAGCCTTTGGTACATTTCCCAACAAGAGGAACAATCAGGTTTGCTCTTTCTATGAGTGAGTGAGCAGATATGGTTTTACGCCGCTATTAACAATATTCCAGCAATACCACGGCAGAGGACACCTGTCAACTCTTGCTCAAAAGTTGTTTGATCACTGTTACACAATAATGCCTTATTAAAGCTTTCAAAAATTTCTATTTCTATGTTTATGATAGTTGGAATCGTACAATGGACACTGCTTTGAGCAGAGATTTCTTATGATTATGGAAAAGGTTTTGTAGTTTTTATTTATTATTATGATTATGATTATTATTATTATTATTATGTGCAACCCACATATACAGGTATAGGATCATAATGTGGGCAAATCTGGGATTCGAACCCAGGACCAGAGAAACACTGAACTGCCGAGTTCATGCTTCTTACATTGTTTCCATGTGAGGAACAAGTCGGAATATATGCAGAGACTTGACCCTTAAATAACTTCCAACTAAAGAATCAAGTAGGTGATTAAACAGTCCAAAATATCCCCAGTCAAACCATCCATTTTTACCTGTGTTTGAGTTGATGTAAAAGCTGTTGTTAAAGTTGGAGCGGAGACTGTAGCTGATGACCTTGTTGACCCCCGAGTCGGCGTCGGTGGCATTGACGGTGATCACAGATCTGCCTGGGGGTGTGGCCTCCTCTAGTGCCACCTTGTAGAGAGAAATCCCATTAGTTGACACAAGGAACACTTCATTCAGTCATATATGTTATATCACAAATATAGACTTCCTTCAACTGTGAACACGGACATGATTAAATCATATAATCTGCAATTAGGTAACCATTTGCTGGTCAGATATCTTGACTGAAGGTATATGTCAATCTTTTCACTTTAATCTCTGCATGTACAGTTGAAAGAAAACAATTTGGGATTTTCTTAGATAAATGCATTTAAAGTACAAAAAGTAGATCAGTTAACTGAATTATAGTAATAATTGAGTTAGTCCCTAAAAAGTTCTCTAAAATGTCAATATGTCACAAGAATGTATAACAAATATTGACTTCCTTCAAATGTGAACACGGACATGATTAAATCATTCAATCTGCAATTAGGTAACCATTTGCTGGTCAGATATCTTGACTGAAAGTATAAGTCAATCTTTTCACTTTAATCAAAAAACACTTTCCTCAATTTCCAACAATGCTTTATCTGTAATCATTTCCATCAGCTTTCAACCTTTCATTATCCAGTTCAATAAGTTTACAGAAGCACATGGCAGTTGGGACCTCACCTGGTAATTCTGCTGACTGAATTCTGGAGCATTATCATTCTCATCGTCAATGTAGATGTCAATCTGCGTGAACGCATTGTGTTTCCCATCAGACACCTGCAACATTCAGATGTTAAAATCTGCAGACACAAATACATTACACAAACATGTCTATACTGTTCATGAAAGGGTCTTGAAGCATGACACTAAAAGAATAATAATTTCTGTCTCAATAATTACTGTTGTCTGAACAGGTAAACTCCTGTTCTTTGTTTTCAGCAATATTCCAGCTATATGACAGCAGTCTGTAAATAATCGAGGCTGGACCAGACAATCCAGTGACTGATTGACATCAAGAGCATTGATCTATGCAATTGGGATACAATGACAGACATCAACCAAGTCAGCAAGCCTGACCACCAAATTCCATTGGTCGCCTTTCACAACAAGCATAGACGCCTTTTTGGCAAGCATGGGTTGCTGAAGATCTATTCTACCCCGGATCTTCACAGGAATAAACTCCTGTTCTTACCATAATTCCCAGTACATAGTGGTTCCTGACTTCATGGTCAACAGCCTTGGCCAGGGAGATGCTGCCACTGAACCTGTCGATGCTGAAGCTGCCGTCACCGTTACTGTTGGGTTGGAAGGAGTAGACGAGCTTGGGCTGGAAGTCCACATCTGTAGCAGTTACCGTAGTAACCTGGGATCCCACTTTGCGAACTGAAAACACAACACATACATGATGTTCCAGAGCTCGAAGTAGGAACAACTTTGTCTTGTTACTGGTTATATGCATGACTTGAGGTTACTTTGATTAGTACTCTACTGAAAAATGTTGTTGCCTCTTACATCAAGCGCAGGCAGCTGAAAACTAATTCTAACCTGGACCTTCAAACATGAGTAATAGTTGACATATTTGTTCACAGGGTCCTATTAACACGAAGACTGTAAAATAATAACCTTACAAATGAGATCGTCACAGCTTATACTTACTTTCACTGATGTGCACAGACTGAAAGGTACGGAAGAAAGGCGCGTTGTCATTCTCATCGTTGACGTTGATGGAGAGGATGCAGGTTGATGACAAGCTGGGGTTTCCTTGGTCCACAGCTTCGATGGTCAGCTGATACGTGTCCTGAATCTCCCTGTCCAGTGATGAGGAATCTCTCGATGTGATGATGATGCCAGTGTAGGGAGGTTGAATTACGAAGGCGTCGTCTTTGTTGCCGTTGATGATGCTGTACAGAACCTGACCGTTCCTGCCTGTATCCTCATCATTGGCCTGTACCTGCAAGAACAACACGCTTTAATATTACAGCGTAGGTTCTTAAATACTTGCTTCTCTGTCACAAAGATATATCACTATTTGTTATTTTTCCATCCTAGTTTTCGATTGTGTGGACCCGAAAAAGAAACACTATTAGGACTTTTGGTGTCTTTAAAGTTCATCTGACTACCTGATTCATTGTTTACAAGAACCACTGACTTGTTATTTGTAACAAAGGACAAAACACACACAATTCCTTAACTTGAAACTATGGTAGCATGTCAGACTTGAATACTGTTTAAATAAAACCAGATTTAATCTGAATATAGTTGCTATTTTGGAGGCAGTTACCATGGTGACGAAGGTCTCTGGGGCATTGTTCTCCCAGACTGAAGTGATGTATTTGTTCTGTGTAAATTTGGGAACATTATCATTGACATCAGTCAAGTTGACCCAGACAGTGGCATAGGCGACAACTCCTCCTGCTGCAGCCTGGACAATCAGGCGCACTCTTGGACTCATCTCGTAGTCGATCAGATTAGTGTTGTGTACCGAGATCATTCCTGTAATTGAAATTTAAACGTTTGAAATGATTTTTTCTCACTGCTGGTTGTACTGTAAAAGAATGGAATATATCAGTCTTGATCAGCTCATCTACAGCCCTTATATTTCCACCAAGCAAGCCTGGAAATCGGTTATATTCAATATTTGGGTTTTCATTCCAAATTTTTACACTGATAGAAAATCCTCTATTCGATGTTGCACTCACCATTGTTGGTGTTGATGCTGAATGGGTTGCCGTTGTTGCCGCCAGCGAACCTGTAAGTGACGATGTGGGAGTCGTAGATAGCTCCCACCTGAATCACATCTGTCCCATTGCCCCGATCTTCTGGAATGGTATGATGATACTCTTCCCGAGTGAAAGACAAGGATGGGCTGCTGGGGCTTCCCACTGTGATCTCAACAACCCCTGCAATCAAACATCAAGACTCAGTCAAAACTTAGTCCATTTGATTCATTTCATAATTCTAGTGTTGGCACGGGTGGCCCAGTCGTCTCAGGCGCCGTGATTTGCTGTGCAGAGTTGCGTCCCTTGGGCATGCCAGAAACCTATGATTGTGGGTTCGAATCCCGGTTCGCCCCGATTATGTTTCTAGATTTGTCAGCACCATACCCATGCCTGTGGGTTTCACCAAAAGTGGTAAATGTCTGAGACCTGCATCACTTCGAGCTTTCCTCCCACATTAAGCTGACACGCCGTGATATAACTGGAATACTGTCAAACTCAGCGTTAAACCCAACTCACTCATTCACTCACTCATAATTCTAGTAAAATCTAGATATTTATTATTAGCAGCACATGTGTTCTGTTTCATGACCCATAGTAATATGGAGACATCATACGTCTACCACTTCCGAAATGACGTGGCAGCTGAATGCTTCTGAATGGAACAACACATTTTAATTCTTCAGCAGGATCAATCACAGCTTCACTACTGTCAAAGGTGAGCAGTAAATGCATTAAGGAGTAATGCAGGAAAAGTTAAAATAATTATAATTTTAGAGGGGGCGGTGGGATAGCCTAGTGGTTTCCTTGTCACACGCCAAAAACCTGGGTTTAATTCTCATGGGTACAATGTGTAAAGCCTATTTCTGGTGTCCACTGTCGTGATATAGCTGAAATACTGCTAACAGAGTACAACCAAACCCAACTCATAAGTTTAGTTAGTACTGACCGGTGGAGCTGAGGACTGGGTTGCCCTTGTCCATCACGACAATCTGTATATTGTGGTAGCCAACGGCTCCACCAAGGTCCCTCTTGGTTATGATGGCTGCTCCGTTCATTTCAAAGTACTGCTCACTCCCAGATGCCAGGTCCATGCGATATTCAACATCTCCATTGTCCCCCTCGTCGGGGTCCGTGGCCGATACGGTCAGTATCTCAACCCCTCTCCCTGTGGACGGACCCACTGACCGTCGGTACGGCACTTCCGCAAACACAGGGGCGTTATCATTGATGTCACTAATGATGATGTCAACTCTAGCAGTGCTGTTCCGAGGGCCTGAAATACCTCCATCCATGGCCACGATATCAAACGAGTAACTGCTCTTCTTTTCTCTGTCAAACAACCTGTAATAACAAACAATAGCCTGTACACATCTCTCAACAGGTAGAACAAATCTATTACATTCAGACAGTCCTAATATGATTTCCTTTAAAGCAGGAATTCCATCACTTTTCCTGGCGAGGCTCTTAAACAATATGACAATCGCTACACTAAAGCTTGGTCTCTAAAAAAACATTTTGGGACAGAAACAAACAATTTCATATAAATAGAAAAGAAGCCCCAGTGAGATTCAGACCTGGCAAAATCTAGCCTTGCTTTATTTAGTGCTATAGCATTACAGTGAGGACTGGGCAGACGGAAAATGATATGGTTCTGGACTGTGAGGACCAATCAATCTCCAACAATGTGCAAAAAGATGATTACCCAGTGGTGGTTATCTCCCCTGAAGAGGCATTCACACTAAACAGTCCTTCAGTGTCGTTCCCGAGGGAGTAAGTGAGATCACCGTTGTGACCTTTGTCAGCATCTGTGGCCATGACCTGCAGAACGGTGTGACCTCTCTGTATGTCTTCTGGGATGGGCGAACTGTACATGGGCTGACTGAAGTGGGGGTCATTGTCATTCTCATCCAGCACCGTGATGAACGCTAGGCTTTCTCCAGAGCGAGGCACGGACCCCCGGTCAGTAGCTGCGATGGTCAGGTTGTATTCCTCTGTGGACTCTCGGTCCAAAGTTTTACAGGACAGGTCTCCAGTGATTGGATCCACAGAAAACTTCCCTTCTTCATTTCCATCTGGGAGGTGAAACAAAAGCTGATTAGCCTCTTAAGATAAGAAATATTAAATCTCAATGTAAATTTGAATTGTTTTCGTCATCAACTGAATCTTAAACTATCAAATAAAAAACCCTGAGCTCTCAAATACTGTGACCTCAAACTGCCCTAAATTAATGAAACCTTACAATTCTGGTAAAATCCTTACCATCAACTTCTTCACATTTTTCAAAATCACTGATCTGCCTCACTTTAGTATCAATCAATGCACCAGCACATCCTGCAGTGAACTATTTCAGAAACAAGCACTATCTATTCCTGGTGGAAGCTGTCTGGGAGACGAAAGTTGGAAGCTCTGGGGACATTATTTCCTAATTCAACATCAATATCTCAAAGTGGCAAAAACATTTGAAATCATCAAAGTGCTACAATCACTGCAGTGCCATTTCTTCACCAAGACTTCAAGATCAATCAGAGCCAAACAGACATGGACTCCCATTAATCTCTTAAATCAGTCCTCTCAAACTCATTTTGACTCAAAACTCTCCAGACCAATCACTACCCTGCAAAGAGGTTGCACTTCATGATTGTCACATCTGAACTTGAGCCGATCTGATAAGAGCCAATCTGAATTCTGAATATTATCTCTTGGGTAACATGCAATGTATTTTTTATTCAACTCACCAGTGATGCTGTAGAGTATGTCAGCGTTTTGCCCAGAGTCTGCATCGTAGGCGGTAAAAGCGAAGATGGATGTCTGCTCACTGTTTTCAGGGATGTTAAGTTTGTAGGTTTTACTTTTAAAGACTGGAGTGTTGTCGTTGATGTCCAGGATACTGATGATGATTGTTGCCTGGTCGTAGTTGGTGGGGTAGCCGCCATCACGAACATACACTGAAATGAAGATATCATCATCATCATCATCATCATTGCAGTAACCAATCATAATTCAGATGAACCAACTAATCTCAAGTATTACTGTAAACTTTTTCAACACAAACCTAAGCCCTGTATGACCACATCATTCACAATCATGGCGGACTGTTGACCATTTCTTTTCTACCCATAGAGATCTCTTACTCTTCTTAACACTGATGGGCAAATGGTACCAAAGATCTTTTAATACTAAAACATCATTAATACCCACAGGTTGCTGTTGAATAAAGATCTGTATCATCACTATTGATAAACACATTCTCATTGTATAGTTGGAATTGTACAAAGGAAATTTCTTATAATTATGGAAATGTGTTTTGTCACTGTTAATTATTACTCTTAAAACATCCTTGGCGAAGATGGGGTAAATCATAAAGATCCCTTACTATAAGGGCACTCTCAACACAGCGTGTCACCTACCTGACACAATGTACGTATCCTTCTCTTCTCTGTCCAGTGACATTGTTGCCTTGACCACTCCAGTGGTGTTGTCGATTGTGAACTTGTTGTCAGCAATACCACTTGGAATCATGTAGGTCAGTCTGGCATTAGAGCCAACGTCGGCATCAGTAGCATGGACGGTGACAACCGCGCTGTCAGAGCTGGCGTGTTCCGGGATGCTGGCATGGTAGGTGGAGTTGGTGAAGTGAGGGGCATTGTCGTTGACATCCTTGATGATGATGTTGAGCACTTTGTGTGAAATCCGCTTTGGTGAACCATGATCCTCAGCACTGATGTTGAGAGCATAGGAGCTCTTTTCTTCCCGGTTCAGAGAGTTCGCTATAGTCAGCAGGCCTGAGAGAAGAAATAACACAACCATGAAATCTAACCATACCATACAATCAATAATATTTTGTACATAACTTAAAGATCCATAAATATCAACACTACATCCCAAATCATTGGAAAACTCATTGAAAATTCAATGAAACCTTCATTCATCTACCAGCATAAGTTGCAACCAACCATCATGCATGCAATTATCACCAATTGTCTTATGTTCAATGGTGTTTTATTATATTCAATGGTGTTTTATAATATTCAATGGTGTGTTATTACATTCAATGGTGTTTCATTATATTCAATGGTGTTTTATTATATTCAAAATAAAATAAGCACAGTGCACAGGTTCAGTGACAATGATTTTCGAATAATTGAAATTAAAAAATATTTCTCTGCTGTTTCCAAAGATTGTACGCATTAACAACATGCCATATTGCAGGGTGTTTATTCCTGAACCAGAAGACCTGGGGAAGCTTTTCATCGAAAGATGTTGTTTACAAAATTTGTTTTGTTACCCTGGCATTGTTTGTTACCTGTGGTGCTTTCCAGGTCAAACTTGTCCGCGTTGTTGCCGGAGAGGATCTTGTAGGTGACCAGGTTATTCCCGCTATTGTTCTCATTAGCGTCCTTGTCAGTAGCCAGCAGATACAGCACAGGATAGTCGACATTTTCGTCCTCAAAGATCTCCACCTGGGCTGGCGACTCGAAAATGGGGTTGTTGTCATTGACGTCTATAACATACACAATTGTCGTCACAGAGGCGTTCAGCACGCAGTCCTGAGTGGGACATTTGTCTCGAGCTTCTACTATCAGGGAAATTTGATGAACCTTCTCGTAATCAATATTTTTCTTGATCTTCAACTGCCCTGAACTGGCATCGATCATGAAATAGCTACCAGCATCTGGATTTGGCCCGGAGTAGGATTCACTGGTGATTCTGTACTGGACAGTTCCATTCTGTCCAGAGTCTTTATCAGTTGCTGTGAATGTGTACACTGCATGACCTGTGGGAGTGTTTTCCTTGACAGTTCTCAGCAGAACAGGATCTTGTTCAAAGACTGGAGCATTATCATTGACATCCACTACCCGAATAGTCACGCTTATGTTGCTGCTCTTGGGGTATAGTGCGTTGTTGTCGATGGCTCGAATTCCCAGTACGTGAGATGACGATTCCTCGTAATCGATTTCCCTAATACTAGTTATCTCCCCTGTAATGCGGTCCACCGTGAAAAGGCTGAACACATTCCCTGATATGATGTAGTATGATACACGGCCATTTTCACCCGAATCCCTATCGTGGGCAGTGACGACGCCTACAACGGTCCCAATATCAGTGTTCTCAACGACATCAAATGTGACGTTCTTTGCATGAAACAAAGGTGCCTGGTCATTGACATCGCCGACCGAAACGACGATGGTCTGCCTACTCTGCAGCGACCTGACCCCGTTGTCCCGGGCGATGACCTCCAGCTTGTACTGCTGTCTGGTTTCAAAGTCCAGAACTTCCTTCGTGGTAATCCAACCTGATGAGGCATGGATGGCAAAGTTGTTTGTTCCGGCATTCTCTCCAGGCGCTGAAAATAGAACAACAATTTTCTGTGGTTCTCAAAACTAATTTTGATAAATGAAAGTACTTTTGAATTTTTAAATGAACAAAGTGCGAAGTCTTTCTGCATAACAGATTCAGATACTCTCAGCTAAATCAGTTCTAAAAATAGAGTTTGAAAGAAAAGAAGTAGCCCTTTCAGATTTTCAATAGTCTCAGGACTAGTTATATATCTAACTCTGATCTGTGTATACAAGGTGGTCTTATTCGGTCAAAAACAGGTTATTTAAAGTCCCTATGTTAAAATGGCAAAAGAAACCCCTGTCTTCTAATGAGGATGGAAACACTTTCAATTCATCTTACTGTATTTTACTTTCACGGATTAAAGTATTTGTTCAAGTTCTTACCATTTGCTAGAGAATACGCTACTGTGCCATTCTCGCCAGCATCTTGATCAGTAGCTATCACTTGCATCACTTTGGTCCCTTTTGGACGGTTCTCATCCACTGTGATGGCTTCCTTGGGATCTCTTCGGACAAATTCTGGGGGATTGTCGTTGATGTCCAAGACGTGTATCTTCACTGTTGCTGAGGCGGATCTAGGTGGGGTCCCCCTGTCCGACACAATCACTGTGAGCACCTCATCACTCTCAAGCTCTCGGTCCAGCCTCTCCATCGTGGTGATTTCCCCATTGTGGGGGTTAATCACAAACTTGGGTGGGGTATTGAGGAACCGAAATTGAAGTTCTGCATTTTGGTTAATATCAGAATCAAGTGCCATGACTCGTCCGACGGTGCTAGCGATCGGAAGGTTTTCCTGAATTGTGAAGTGGTAAAATCCACTCGAGAAGACTGGATTGTTGTCATTTTCGTCTGTGACATGAATTCTCACCTGTGCTGTGGATGTTAGCCTGGAAGGCTTCCCGTGATCACTTGCAATGACTGTCAAAACATACAAATCAATTTCTTCACGATCCAATGGCTCTTTCACATATAAATTTCCGTTTGGAGGATTGATACCAAACACAGATGAATACATGCTGTCTTCAAAAATGTAAAACACCCTCCCATTTTCATTTGAATCTCGATCAGTTGCATTTATCTGTGCAAATGAAGCTGTCAGTTGTATATTTTCCTGAACGCTGAAATTATAAACCGATCTAGCGAAGGTTGGTGGGTTGTCATTAACGTCCTTGACATTTATCACCAAGGTCATGGTTGAACTGCGAGGTGTTGGGACTCCCTGATCTGCAGCAACAATCTGCATTTCGTATCTCTGCTGATGCTCGTAGTCCAACTTTCCCTGGAGTCGGATTTCTCCGCTCATAGGATCGATGCGGAACAAGTTTCCTGGATTGTTCAGTAGGCTGTACTGAATTGTTCCATTTCTCTCATTGTCTCCATCGGTTGCCTGGACAACATAGATGTTGGAAGTCATGTCACGGTCCTCTCTCTCGTTGATTTCCAAGTAGTTGTTGCTAACTGCAAAACCTGGAGAATTGTCGTTGATGTCTAGGATGGTAATATTCACCTGAAAAAAAGACAAAGTACTTATTTTATGGTAATATTAACCTGAAAACAAGGATGGAGTACCCATGGAAACTGTTGTGGGAACAGGTGGCCCAGTTGTCTAAGACGCCACAATACGCTGTGCAGAGTTGCGTCCCCTGGGCATGCCAAAAACCAATGATCATGGGTTCGAATCCCGGTTTACCCAAGTTATGATTCCAGGTTTGTGAGCACCATATCTGTCGTCATAGTTTTCACCAAATCGGTTAAAGACTGAGACCTGCTTCTGGCTTTCTTCCCATATTTAAGCTGCCACACTGTGATATTTATAACTGGAATACTGTTCAAAGCGGCATAAACCCAACTTACTCATTCACACTTTTCTGACATTTATCTCAAAACAAGGACACATAACTTTCTGAATGGCATTATTAAACTTAAACCAAGAAATGCAACTTTTTTCCAGGTAACATCCACTTTAAGACAAGGGCACATAACTCTTATGTAATGGTATGTGGTCCCATCACAAAAAAAATTCCTTCCACTGTCAGTGATACAATTTCGATAAATATTTATTGCTATGTTTCCAAGAGAATGAAGCTAAAACTCGGGACAAATTCATCCACATGACTGCCACTGTTAAGTTGGACCTACCTGAGCTGTGGAGAAGTTGGGTGGATTTCCTGCCTCCGCCTCCACACTGAGGAGCACAGAGGTTCTGGTCTCTCGGTCCAGGTCACCTACCGCTGTGATGGAGCCGGTGGACGCACTGATGGCAAACCAATTATTGCCACCCGACAGGATCCTGTATTTCACTGAAATCAGATCATGATACAAAATGAGTTGAATGTGAATTTAGTTTCAAGTTAGATAGGCATTTAGAAGTTGGAAGATCATTAGGACAGAACACTTCTTATTGAAAACCTCTTTATTGCACGTAACAATGTCTCAGGGCTACTTCTGAGGTGCCCCTGAAACATTGTTACAAACAATAAAGAAGTTGTTGGAAAAAAAGTGTTGATTTCTTCACAATTTTTTGGGGTCTTTATGGACCATTTGCCATTGTGAGGAGAAACAAATCTTCTGTCCTTTTTGTGTGATTGTTGACCTCACTTATCATTAACAACAAGGCCAAACTACAACCAATTATGAAAACCATTGTATTACGTCACTATTGAAGCTACTTGGTTGCCGAAATGTTTAATAGATTTGGCGAAAGTATTGAAATGCTACCTCTCGGTGAGTGTGGATCTTCTGATGTTGCAGAGATGCTCCCAATGACACGGTTAGCGCCTGCACCCTCGCTGATGCTGAAGTTGTACAGGAGATGGTTGAAAGTCGGTGGAAAGGCACTGGCTCCAGTGATGCTGACCTTGACCCTGGCTGGCTGGCCGGCCTGGAGGCCACCTCCGTCAGTCGCCTGAACCTCCAGATCATAGATCCTCTCTCCATTGGGCAGCATTTTGGCAAGGGATATAACTCCTGCAAGCATAATCACTCCATTATCAACCTAGTACACTGGGTACACCTTTGTCTTCACATCCTGGCATCTAAGAACAAAGACAAGTGCTAGGTTACCTTTCTCAGGTCACAATCGGAGACAAACATTTTAATTCTCAAGTGACAAATAATCTTTTATTATGTATTTTCTGACTGGATCTTCATGACATTAGTCTGAAAATCACAGTGCCATTATAGTAGACTGAAAACTTTCCAGCATATAGTTTCAACTAAAGTCAACTACACATTTTATATTCACAGATAAAATAGAATTTAATCAGTAACTACAAAGCACACTGAATTTTTAACCAAACACAAAATGATAACCTATTCTGAGAGACCTTCACCTTTAGTTCCTACCTGTGCTGTTCTATCATGGCAATGACGCCATATAATCCATGTTTGTTGTAACTTAATTACTGGATCATCTGGAGATTATTATTCCCCCCTCCCGACATTCAGATCACACTTTTTATTTCACTGTCTACAAAGGACCTCATTTCGTGACTCACTTAGTTATCAATTATTAATTGTCCACCAGTCATGTTTCCATATTGAATATTTCATCTAAACCAACAAATTATTTCATTTTTTCCTCACCATTGCTCGGGTTGATGGCAAAGAGCCCCTGATTATTTCCCTTCTGGATAGAGTATCTCACTGTCCCAAACACGCCATCGTCGCTGTCTTGTGCATGGACGGTCAGCAATGGCTGCAGTGACAGTCCTTCTTTGATATTGGTATTGTAGGTCGCAGGGTCAAAGACAGGGCGGTTGTCGTTGACATCTTCCACCGTGATTCTTACCAAAGTGTTTGTGCTCAAACCCTCTGGAACACAAATGTACGTCAAACATAAGTATTGCTTATAAATGATACAACAATGTGTTGGAAATAAGCTTGAGATGAGCGAGTTAGTTAAAAGTTAAACTTCGCATGGGCGATTATTTCAGCCATATAGCGATGGGAACAAGTTGATATCAATACAAGTTAGTCATGAATACAAAGTTATTTTTTAAAACAAATTTGGCAAACATATTTGGCATTGAGATGAAGAACAGATTAAAATCAATTACTGACATTTAATTGTAAATTCAATATTAATTCAAAGTATTACATAACGACATGTACTTGAACTGAAAAATGAATTCTTCATGAGATTTGGATGATTCATATACCAAACAATGACAAATCATTGACAGATATGTTATTTCAGTGTCCAGCAACATCAAAGTAGTCTTTTTTCTGAAACAGTTAATTAATATTTGGACACTCCATCAAAGACTCAATTTCAAACGACTCAAAAGAAAACGAGGCAACCATCTTGTTCAAACGAAAGCATTTCCAAAGTCTTCAAAAACATCAGAAATATTGATAATGAAAAACAATTCATTATGAAAGACAAAAAATTAAAAATTGTCACCAAAACTTAGCATTTGAGTTCAGCTTTCAAGTTACAGCTTGTACAAAACACGAAAAGACCAACTGACACAAGGATTTAGCCATGGCTAATCTTCCCGAGACAAGAACACCATATTTCCCTGTGGACTTCACCCCAAAAATGTCTGTCTTGCATGACATTCATTGGACTGACAGAAGTGCAACGAATGTCTCCTCACTGCCGAGAGCCACAAATTAATCTTTGTGAGTGTCTCTGAAGTTCACAGTTCTGTCCCTAGACTGTACAAGTGTCTTCATGCCAAGCATGGACTGAGACAACTAATCTGATTTGTACCTCCCCTGTCATAACATGGATAAGAGTGATTATCCAGCTACATATTGTAATCATATTGTAATCAGATTGTAATCATGAAGATCAGCCAGGAAAATAACCTCTGTGGTAGACGAAGTAATGTGTGTATGTTGTTCCTAATGTCCTCAATGAGACCCTGAGATCTGTGTAGTGGGTAACTGCACGTGATGCTGATGAGGTAATTGTATCTACAGAGTCAGTACTGTCTGGTGGCATCTCCGTCACCTGATACTCGCACATTAAACCATTCTGTGTATGTTAGTGTGCAAGGGGAGTATATATCACATCAGGACAGAGAAATGATTATATTTCATCTCAAACATGATATTATCATGTGATATGGCAGGAATGGGCTAAATGTCACAAAGATACTTTGGATGAGTTGTCATATTGAAACGGACTCTGCTACAATGCTGTAGCATGTAATGGAGAAATTATGAAAGGATAAACTTGCAGACAATGCAGACAAAAAAATGCAGACAATTTGATTCCAAAAAATGGACTTGATGAAATATTGTTATGCCTTGATTCACTCTACTCATATAACTAACAGTTGATTAGGCCTTCTTCTTACAAGTTGGTTTACAAAACTTTTGGTTGGCAACTTCAGTGAGTGAGTGAGTGAGTGAGTGAGTGAGTGAGTGAGTGAGTGAGTGAGTGAGTGAGTGAGTGAGTGAGTGAGTGGAATCAAATCCTACCTATGAATGAAAAACAAACAGGTTTAAACGTGGCAAGATAATTGATTTTTTTGGTAAGAATATAGATATTTTTATATACTTTATTCACCATTTCTTACGAACAACAGTGATAAAATCTCACTTTTTTTTTTTCATTTCATCCAAAACAAAATTGTTCTAATTACTGGAATAATTTGTCTGCTGGCTCGTAATCCAACCAACAATACTAAGGGCCTTACCAATTTAAATGTATTTCGGGAATATCTTGTCTATTTATAGATGACACTTCTGTTGGAACATGGCCGTCTTGTCAATACCTAGGATGCATTATTAGTGGCAGAAAGAGGGACTGGTCCACAGTGTCGTGCCCATTTGTTGTCTAGGTCATGATGTCATTATTAGTGCCATTTTAAAACTAAGACATTGCTTAAGTGTAATTAGAAAATCATTAACTAGACTGATATACATAATAAAAAGTGAGTTTACATGATAACAACATGGTAAATGACTGACTCCATTCAAATTCTATGGACTGCCATTTGCCAATGTCTAGTCCCCTGTGAATGATCAGCACTGGTTTACCAATACCCAGAAATAATAGCTATGGTGCCACAACCTTAATAATGTCATACATCTAGTGTAGCTTTTTCCCATCCCCAGCCCAAACAGTGCTGTGATCTAGTGTTGCTTAATTCTGACCAGTCTCCATCCTAAACAACGCTGTGATCTAGTGTTGCTTAATTCTGACCAGTCTCCATCCTAAATAGTGCTGTAATCTAGTGTTTTTTTCTGAATGATTCGTTACCAAGGAAATTGGGGTTGCAGATAGGTGTCCAGGAAGATGGATCCAGGGGCATGAGAATGGCTTTGGTAAAGTGGATAGGTTTGGTAATATGAATGAGTATTTTATACAACTAATGTGTGGATTGGGGTTTGAGTCAATATGAGGAAGCAAACTGAGAATGGATGGGTGTTACTGTTGTGGCTTCCTGTTTAAGATAGAGAATAGGGTGGAAGGTGATCGAGATTGAGAATAGGGTGGGTGGTGAGATTGAGAATAGGGTGGATGGTGAGATTGAGAATAGGGTGGGTGGTGAGATTGAGAATAGGGTGGGTGGTGAGATTGAGAATAGGGTGGATGGTGAGATTGAGAATAGGGTGGATGGTGAGATTGAGAATAGGGTGGGTGGTGAGACTGAGAATAGGTTGGATGGGTGTTTGATGTATGGTGAGGCCGAGAATAGGGTGGATGGGTGTTTGATGTATGGGGAGGTTGAGAATAGGGTGGATGGGTGTTTGATGTATGGTGAGGCTGAGAATAGGGTGAATGGGTGTTTGATGTATGGTGAGGCTGAGAATAGGGTGGATGGGTGTTTGATGTATGGTGAGACTGAGAATAGGTTGGATGGGTGTTTGATGTATGGTGAGGCTGAAAATAGAGAACATGATGAGATTGCAAATAGGGTGGATGGGTGTTTGATGTATGGTGAGGCTGAGAATAGGGTGGATGGGTGTTTGATGTATGGTGAGGCTGAGAATAGGGTGGATGGGTGTTTGTTGTATGGTGAGACTGAGAATAGGGTGGATGGGTGTTTGTTGTATGGTGAGGCTGAGAATAGGGTGGATGGGTGTTTGATGTATGGTGAGACTGAGAATAGGGTGGATGGGTGTTTGTTGTATGGTGAGACTGAGAATAGGGTGGATGGGTGTTTGATGTATGGTGAGGCTGAGAATAGGGTGGATGGGTGTTTGATGTATGGTGAGATTGAGAATAGGGCGGATGGGTGTTTGATGTATGGTGAGACTGAGAATAGGGTGGGTGGGTGTTTGTTGTATGGTGAGGCTGAGAATAGGGTGGATGGGTGTTTGATGTATGGGGAGACTGAGAAAAGGGTGGATGGGTGTTTGATGTATGGGGAGGCTGAGAATAGGGTGGATGATGAGATTGAGAATAGGGTGGGTGGTGAGATTGAGAATAGGGTGGGTGGTGAGATTGAGAATAGGGTGGATGGTGAGATTGAGAATAGGGTGGATGGTGAGATTGAGAATAGGGTGGGTGGTGAGATTGAGAATAGGGTGGGTGGGTGTTTGTTGTATGGTGAGACTGAGAATAGGTTGGATGGGTGTTTGATGTATGGTGAGACTGAGAATAGGGTGGATGGGTGTTTGATGTATGGGGAGGTTGAGAATAGGGTGGATGGTTGTTTGATGTATGGTGAGGCTGAGAATAGGGTGAATGGGTGTTTGATGTATGGTGAGGCTGAGAATAGGGTGGATGGGTGTTTGATGTATGGTGAGACTGAGAATAGGTTGGATGGGTGTTTGATGTATGGTGAGGCTGAAAATAGAGAACATGATGAGATTGCAAATAGGGTGGATGGGTGTTTGATGTATGGTGAGGCTGAGAATAGGGTGGATGGGTGTTTGATGTATGGTGAGGCTGAGAATAGGGTGGGTGGGTGTTTGATGTATGGTGAGACTGAGAATAGGGTGGATGGGTGTTTGATGTATGGTGAGGCTGAGAATAGGGTGGGTGGGTGTTTGATGTATGGTGAGACTGAGAATAGGGTGGATGGGTGTTTGATGTATGGTGAGGCTGAGAATAGGGTGGATGGGTGTTTGATGTATGGTGAGACTGAGAATAGGGTGGATGGGTGTTTGATGTATGGTGAGACTGAGAATAGGGTGGATGGGTGTTTGTTGTATGGTGAGACTGAGAATAGGGTGGATGGGTGTTTGATGTATGGGGAGACTGAGAATAGGGTGGATGGGTGTTTGATGTATGGGGAGGCTGAGAATAGGGTGGATCATGAGATTGAAAATAGGGTGGGTGGGTGTTTGATGTATGGTGAGGCTGAGAATAGGGTGGATGGGTGTTTGATGTATGGTGAGGCTGAGAATAGGGTGGGTGGGTGTTTGATGTATGGTGAGACTGAGAATAGGGTGGATGGGTGTTTGATGTATTGTGAGACTGAGAATAGGGTGGATGGGTGTTTGATGTATGGTGAGACTGAGAATAGGGTGGATGGGTGTTTGATGTATGGGGAGGCTGAGAATAGGGTGGATGGGTGTTTGATGTATGGGGAGGCTGAGAATAGGGTGGATGGGTGTTTGTTGTATGGTGAGACTGAGAATAGGGTGGATGGGTGTTTGATGTATGGGGAGGCTGAGAATAGGGTGGATGGGTGTTTGATGTATGGGGAGACTGAGAATAGGGTGGATGATGAGATTGAGAATAGGGTGGGTGGGTGTTTGTTGCATGGGTAAATTTTGGGTGCTGGCTAAAGGGAGGATGGGTATTTGGGGGCTGTGTTTGGGGGCTGTGGGTGGTTGCTGGAGGTTGTAGATAGTTGCTAGATGTCATTGACAGGTGGTTGGGGTTTTGAATGGGTTTGTCAGATTGGGAATGTAGGTAAATTACTCACCTCTGTCACTAGCTTTGACCATGAAATTATATGTCGGGTTCTGCTCATAATCCAAGGGGCTTGCAATACACAACTGTCCAGAATCTGAGTTGACCGAGAACTCCTGGGGACGACCAACTCCCTCCATGTCATAGGTGACTGGTGAATTTTGTCCACACTCTGGGTCAATAGCTGAGACCTGCAAAAACAATACATATGTCATTAGTAATCCATTCAGTGATGCCAAGATGCTCACGGATATAAAATCAATTCTCTCGCCATTATGTCGGGCAGCAATTTAAAGACATGCCGATGGCACTAAAACCACAATAACATTTCAACACTACAACATTAGAACAAATTCTATTGATCTGAAAACATGAAACTCCTAGATGACAGTTGTTGCTGAAAGTCTGAATCAATTTCTGCAAATATTTGTCACTGTATATTCTTCATTTCTCGGTCATGCAGCCCTTACGTCAAAACTGAAAACATATCCTGGAAAAGTCACTGTCATCTGTTTCTGTGAGTGAGCAATGCCCCACTCAGCAAAATTCCAGATATATGATGGTGATCGGTAAATATTTAAATCTGGACCAGACAATCCAGTGATTGATATAATGAGCAACGATCCACACCGTGGGGCTACATTGGCATGCAATCAACAAAGTCAGCAAGCCTAACCACCCACACCCGATCCCTTGGGCCCCCTTTTACGACTATCTCCGGTTACTGGGGGCAAACTCTTACCCAGAAACCCCTCAGGTGAGAACATGAGTGAAAACATGAACGTCTGCACTGAGTCATGTACGCTTGGTGATTATCATGACACATGCCACACACAGAGTGTCCACTTGATCTCTTTCAAATACCTTTTCTTTCAAAAATACTACTACTTTTAATTAGCATAAATGTCCAAAATAACAACAACCAAAAAGAGTTACACACAAAACAATCCAACAAATATCCCCTAATTAAAGTTTAGTTTCATGTCAAAGTATTCTCCAGTTTAACTGGTGTATTTATTACAGCAGTCATCTCTACACTGAAAAGATGTGTGATTTATAGGAAGACATTTGTCACCATTTTCCATAACAAAGCTTTAAATTCCTCCAAGTGAACAATTAACAGTGAGTGTACCAATGTAAGTATAACTAAAGCCGCTCGGGAGGGATCGTGTTCTGCGTGCTTGAAACAGAATATTGTGATGATCCATGCTGCCTGTTTCACAGCTCACTGACTGTGTAAAGGCTAATGTACTCAATCCCACAAAATAATGAACAGATCTCAAGCAATGACACAAATGTGGACTCCCTCATACCAGTATTATAACACTGTGATAAAGAGTGACAATTTCACCAAGATAATGTCAGATAATCTGTCAGTTTGACATGATGCTCTGTGCCGTTCTGCAAATTTGTGATCATTTTGTTCAGTTAATGTCAAAAATCCATTTTACACCATCATGTCGTTAATTTGGCTCTAAAACGTAAAGTTCGAGAACATAACATTTGCAACTCTTTATCAGTTCAGCTGCTGTCTACTTGTATCAAAACCCTGTCTATTTGTATCCATGCTAAATATATTTCCATGGCAAAGGCAAAGCTACAATTTCAATAACATTCATCGACCTCTCAATCATAGACCAAAATGACAATCCTTTGAAACATCCCAAATTCCTATTAAAATATTTCAAAACCAATTCCATGAAGATTTTTCCCTAATCCACCTTAAGAATTCAGTAACAAAACTTGGACATTGTGTTGGTCATGTTAGTGTTCAGCTTTAGAGTTGGCACAATGGCTGATCCGGACTCTATCTGGCTGTACCCAGCGGGAGTGATCTGTCGGTTTGCAACTCAATAACAACCATCGAGGTGCCTAAAGTATCAACCCCAAGCCACAATCGCTGCTAGTTTAAACACACACAACTATTGAAAAGGAGTGAGTGTGCCAGAGGGCGATGGAGTAACCTTCTGTCGAGACGCCAATCTAGCGTTTTACTTCAATCCCGGCATATATATTCCTCGTCACGTGTGTCATAACTCTGTCATGGTGACTGATTTACGACACCCATTGTCTGAAGAACATTTGATTGCAAAGGCTCATTACCCTGGAGCCATGACATCTATATGCCTCGAAACATTTAATTGCTGTTATTTATAAGATGCTAATCCTATTTGTTAATCCCCATTTTTGTGTACATCGACCGTCTGCCATCCTGAACAGGATGTGCAAGTATGTCACTGATGATTTACTGTTTACATTTATATTTATTACTACTAAATGTCAGGTGACCTTGGCTATATAAGCCTTGGTCCAGGAGAAAAGGAAAAAGAAAGGTCTTACCCTTAGCCTAGCTAGGGTTAGGCTGGGTGCTCCGGGGCACCTAGACAAGCACCACTACCACTTTGTGCTGACCAGGCACATAGTGTCTTTTGAATGTATATATCAACATGTATAAAGTATAACTGTATATACCACAAGCCATCGTCTCCAAGTTGTCACTTCCTACTGAGAACCATACGTCGGTCCCTTGCATATACGAGTATGCAAATTGTTCATTAATCAACGCCGGACCCACACGCGTTGTTAATTTGGTGGAGCTATCGGGTATGACAGACTTCTTAGTCTGTCCTTTCCTGTACCTCTTTGCAGCAAGGCATATGGTTCACAGAACTGTAGGAAGTGACAGTCTCTTATTAAAAGGATATACTACCTTCCTGGGGGCCAATCACCAAGAACGAAGAAATGGCCTTTAACAAGATTGAAGAAAGAACAAGAACCTCTCCAATCAAGAACAAGTTCTCCGATCCCAAACCTTCCCTGCTCGAATATCTTAGCAACACTGCTAAGACTTCCCCTTCAAGATGTCGTTCCTGCACATGACCTAAGAAAAGAAGTATACACGCCTATCCCACAGAGACCCGACCACAGCCATCTTCATGCAGACCCTGCACAATACAGAAACCGCCTCACGGGCACCTACAAGATGGACACTGTGTACAAGATATCTCATTGGGACTTACTAATTTGTGTTTACTTACATGGACTCAATCAAGGATATATATTGTGTGACTGTTGAATAGTGCAACCAGGTATGTTTAATCAAGGCCAGTATATTAATGCCAAAATGTGTCTTTCCAAAATTCAATTATATATATGTGCAATATACTCCAAATTACATCTTTAGTCAAGCTAGATCTTTGAAGTTATTGTGTAGGGAATCTTTGAAATGTCTCCAGGCCACGCCAGACATAAAGATACAGCTAGGGCCCAGACAAACCTAAGCTGTAGGGTTATCGAGTCACACCTTAAAGCTCGACTCGTAATTTCAAAGATCTAAACGACAGAATTTGTCATTTGTTACAAGTTATTAATGTGCACAGTTTGGTACAAAATTGAATGTATTGTCTAGGACTTTGAATTCAGATTAGGGATATTCTTGGGTGAGCCACCCCCACACAAATGTTTATTGTTTGTCAGTATTAAGTAATTAACAGCACAGCAGTATTCAGCATTTCAGAGTTTTGATGTCGGAATTAAGGATTTTTTTTCTTGGGCATCGCACCCACAATATCTGGGCAAGCTCCGTCAAAGACACGGGAAGAGCACCCATTGTACTTGAAAGGGCAATAGTACCCACAAGTACCGTTTGAGTCACGCGGTAAAGCTAGACTCCTGGTTTCAAATTTCTTTATGCGAAATATTTGCTGAGATGTTTAATTTGTACTTTTTATGACATTACTCATTATCACTATTCGGTACTGAGTCGCACCGCCAAGCCAGACTCCTGAATTCAAAGAACCTTCAGTGATATATATTTATTGAATCTGTGCAAAGCAGTAATTACCTTGTAGTGAAATTGCACATTACAAAAATCACTTGGTTAGTTTTCAAACTGGCACTAATTCAAATTGGCTAGATGATCACTTTCATACCGTCATTGCATAGATATATTTGTTGCATAAGGATTTCATGTAACTGATTTTGTTCACATTTGCTTGGTTGTTTTTGGTGAAAAAACTCACACATATCAATTTGGACTCATATAAGCTTGGGGTCCAAGCTTCACGTAACGGAGGGAAGTTGTCATGGTGACTGATTTACGACACCCATTGTCTGAAGAACATTTGATTGCAAAGGCTCATTACCCTGGAGCCATGACATCTATATGCCTCGAAACATTTAATTGCTGTTATTTATAAGATGCTAATCCTATTTGTTAATCCCCATTTTTGTGTACATCGACCGTCTGCCATCCTGAACAGGATGTGCAAGTATGTCACTGATGATTTACTGTTTACATTTATATTTATTACTACTAAATGTCAGGTGACCTTGGCTATATAAGCCTTGGTCCAGGAGAAAAGGAAAAAGAAAGGTCTTACCCTTAGCCTAGCTAGGGTTAGGCTGGGTGCTCCGGGGCACCTAGACAAGCACCACTACCACTTTGTGCTGACCAGGCACATAGTGTCTTTTGAATGTATATATCAACATGTATAAAGTATAACTGTATATACCACAAGCCATCGTCTCCAAGTTGTCACTTCCTACTGAGAACCATACGTCGGTCCCTTGCATATACGAGTATGCAAATTGTTCATTAATCAACGCCAGACCCACACGCGTTGTTAACTCCCTAAATGACATTTCCATTGTTGTGGAAACTTCAGCATGTTCCCCTGTTATCATTCACTTTGCTGCGAATTCTATTAAACATTTCAAGGTATTGTGTTTACAAAACGACTCCCCCCACCTTTGTATACCTTTGGGTCAGACAAGGTAGGGTGCTGCATCCCTACTGAACATACATAAAAAGCACTGGTTGAAGGTCAGCTGGGCTAATGCTTGTATTCAGGTATTCTGCTTTGCTCGTTATTCAAAACGTTGGCAATGTCTGAAGAGGGTGTTCATCAGTTTCAACAATATACAAATGCAAGATTTAATATCACACTACTCTGACACATGTAACAGAGATTAAATGCCTTGCAAAGCAGCCTGTGGCAGGCTGTGATTATCACTATCAAGTAGCATCAATGCAACTTTGTTACACATTTCTTGCTGACATCCTTTGTGACAAATTCACAACATACTTTCACGATGTGCGAAGACATTCATACAAAAGTAGCCATCTGATTTTGTTTTAACAAACAACATATTTAATGTCAGTTAAATTTACACATCGTATGTATTCCAACGCATCTAGAACCCAGGCACTTTGGAACTTAAAATCCACTTTTTTTGCTTGATGCACATGAAACCAATCCAGCATCTTAGGAGCAATAAACGGAACACATGTGTAACAAGAAAGTTGTCAAGTACATCAAACAATGACATCAATTTTTTCCAAAATGTCTGTGCAAAAGAAACAAATAGGCTCCTATTACAGCTGTCAAATCGTGGGTCTGACGGCAGTCAGATTTGTGCGGTAGCAACAAGAGTCTCTATAAATGCAATGTTTACTAACATGCGCCATGTGAAAACACGATGTAATTGCCACCATCGCTCACAAGATGGAATGCATATGTGACCTCATCTCCGCAGAGCATTGAGCAATCGACAGGCGTATATTTCAATTCATGCACAATATGCTGCATTTCTGCTGACATTTACGTGTGTTGATTGCAAATCACTTAGATAAACAGCTCGGATGGGTGGGAGTATCCTGTGTTCAAGTTCGAGTCGGACAAGACTCCAGCCAAATGCATTTGCAAAATGACAGAGAAAATATACACGGTTTCAACAGCTTTGTATATTGCCTTAACATGTTATCCTCCCCCACAAATAAATAACTCTGAATGTGTTTATGTGTAAGGAAATAGTGTTTATTTTAGCAATGTGTATAAAAATCCTATCAATTTTCAATGAAATAAAACTCTTTGAAACAAAAGTTCACTCCTGACCTTAGCTGTTTCACAGAAATTATTAGTTTGAATAACTTGTCAACATGTTGTGAAATATTTAAAAATTCAAGACTATGGACTCAAAAAGACAGATATTTACCAAGTCAATATCACATGTCAGGACAAAGTCATTGGGGTACAAAATTGATTTCAATGCATTCATCAAATCTCTGTTATTATCTTAACAAAATCGAAACCTTTGTCTCAGCCACGTGAACAAAAATAAACAACAAAATCAGAAATTGAATAAAAAGAAAAATTGCAAATTTCAGTTTAAAGTATACCAAAGAGTTCATGAAACTACATGAAGGTGGCTAGACATGCTTTAATTCAGGTGTTTGAAAATGAAGTTTTCTATGGCTAGGTTTACTGTTCATTTAGTGATTTAGCACTCCCAATGTTCTGGCCAATATCTGTTAAACACGGCCCACAAGCAGGGTGGATCCTGGCCCAGAAAACTTGAAACGCGAGGTGTGTTGACATCGGAAATGTCAGAATGTTGTGTCTGACCTCTGTGACTTGGTTACAATGTCTTGAGACATTCTGTGCCTATTACCACAAAGTCCTTAGTTCCCCCTACATTCTGTCCAAGCTGGTAACAGTTACAAAGTGGCCATTCAACTTGAACTGACATTACTAGAGCAGTTCCTTCTGGGTCACATGTGGCCCCAGTGCAAACTTTACTGGTTAGCTGGTCAGCCCATCATAAGTTCTAACTTTACTGGTTAGCTGGTCAGCTCACAGTCCTAAGATTACTGGTTAGCTGGTCAGTTCATTGTCCTAACATTACTGGTTAACTGGTCAGCTCACAGTCCTAACATTACTGGTTAACTGGTCAGCTCACAGTCCTAACATTACTGGTTAACTGGTCAGCTCACAGTCCTAACATTACTGGTTAGCTGGTCAGCTCACAGTCAAAACTTTACTTGTTAGCTGGTCAGCTCACAGTCCAAACATTACTGGTTAGCTGGTCAGCTCACAGTCCAAACTTTACTTGTTAGCTGGTCAGCTCATTGTCCTCATATTACTGGTTAGCTGGTCAGTTCACAGTCCTTTCAAAAGAGCTAGACATGCGTACCCTTTTCGCGCACACCTGATGTCACTGATTTTCAGTGATCCATTCATATAACTTTCATGACTATTTTGCCTTTTACCCCGAGTGGCATCTGGTTCAAACAGATAATCAATACTTATTATTTCAGGTATTGATGTTTTACATTTATTCTACATGACCTGACAATATGACAGAAATTTCATGTGTAGCTTTCTAGTAACATGAGTGAGTATATTTTGTTGAATGCATATCATGTCTACCAGTGGTTGATATCATGAGCAACAATTATAATGGTCAGGATATGATGACACATAGGCCAGTTCCACAAAGCAATCTTAGCGCCACTACTGACATAAATTTGTGTTTGTTTGGTTGGTTTGATGTTTATCACCGCACTCAGAAATATTCCAGCAGTCTGTAAATAATCAAATCTGGACCCAGACAATCCAGTGATTGATGTTATGAGCATCGATCCATGCAATTGAGAAACAATAACATGCATCAACCAAGTCAGCAAGCCTGACCACCCACTCCCGTAAATCTGTGTTAAAGTATTGGGGGAGGGGGGGTTTATGACCTTTTTTTTTACAGGTGCCCTGGACAGATATTGAGTCTGCTCTTCTGACTAACATTGCATGCTGGGCATCTATCCTGACCTGAAATTCCCACTGAGAATATATTTCTGGAGGAACCGATAGACAGTGGTCCTCAAAGACAAACCCCATTTGTTTCCTTGCCAAATACATTCCTGAGATCTGAAGACAACTTAATGCCTCAGCACATTTTATCAAACCACCTGTGCACGAATACTTGACTTAAGGAATCATTTCAAAATCTCAAATGGAGCTAATTAACCCCAAAATATCTTTTCCCGAATTGTCCGACCCTAATACAACTGGGGAAATAGATACAGAGTTCTACGACACCCTTTGATAGCGATCCTTTCCACAGGTTTTTCTTTCACCCCTCAACAAATTAACCCTCATTAACCTGCAAGAAAAGTGTGACCTCCCTGAGGGTGGGGCTATCCATAGTTAATTACCACACCCAGTGTGACATCTCCTTATAGTTTTTTTTCTCTTCACATTCCAGTCATCCAAAGCACCATTCATCATAAAAGCCTTAATTCCATGTTCTGTCAACGTCATACAGAATATTCTCAACAAACCTATAATTTTACCACCGCTGGCGACCCAATCTCCATGACTGAATAGTTCACAACATGTGCTCCGTCCACAGTCAATAATTACCTGCAGTCTATCAGAATAAATCACCCAGGCTTGCAAGCAGGATCTACAAGCTGGCTGCCTTTCAGCCACCTGATGGCCAATCGGTCACTTGAGGCCAGGGAGAGCCGTCTTTGTGAATGACCTCTCGGTCTGGCCGCTAGACCTGCCTCCAGCGCTCTGCTGGTCAATGTAAGTCCTCCACAGTTTGTTCTCCTTAACCCCCTGCTGTGGCAGTATTTATTACCGTTTTACGGCAATGTATTGGACATGTGATCGGTTGACCAGACTTGCATTAAACTCCAACTGTCCTTCAGAGCATTGTGATGAACTTGGTTCAGCTAATCCCAATGTTTTACACAGTATCCATGAAGGAACTGGAGAACTGTTAGTCACAAACTGCTCCTAGGAGAATACTACAAGTATGGAAGGTCCCTATGTACGGGATTAAGACGTCGCTCAAAGATCAAGGGTCAGAGGGTAATATGTCTACACAAGCTTCCCACATGTAAACACTATATAGTTGATCTTGAAATAAAGAAATCGATTCACACTTAGGTGCTATTCATGGTATTGTGAAGAGAATTGCCTCCTCCTCTGTTTCCAGTCAACTGTTGGATGAAGACCACCTTTGGTGATGATTCAAAGAATGAAATCACAAAGTGTTTACAGCAGTCACATCGGCACGGGACCAACAACGACAGATGTGTCCAAGCTGAGATTCAAACCAAGATCCGATACCCATTCTCCAGCATGTCACTATCATACAGCTCACTCTCTAGCATGGTAACTTGTTGCCAGAAACGGAAAAAATAAAAATTCAAAGTAGCGAAAGGCACAGTTGACAACCTGGTTGTTGTGTTTGTGTGCGCTAAGATTAATGAAAGAATCCTTATCAGTTTCAGAGATATGGTCCAGACAAATACACCACTATGAAAAAAGCCAAAGTCAAACTTGTTGTCATTGAAACAGAATATTTCTTCTTCTTTTTTAAGTAGCAAAATGCTTGAATGGAAATATGATCAATATACATACTAAGGTTGGAAGAATAATCTTGAATAGTTTATGAGTTTTGCTCCAGAAAAGCCACCTACCCTGCTTTAGCTAAGTGTAACTTGTTCCTGTGGAAACAGGAAGAAATCCAAAAAATTCTAATTCCTAAATAGCAAAGGCACCACTTTAGCCCCTGAGTACATGTACCAAACTTGGACAAAAAACCTTAATAGTTTTTTAGTTCGGCTCTGAAAACGACACCTATCTTCATTTCAGCAAAGCATAACCTGTTTCCATGGAAACTATGATACATAAAATTTTGAACAATTCCTAAAGAGCAAAAGACACCACTTTAGCCCCTGAGTTAATACATGTACCAAATTTGGAGGAAAAATCTTTCATGATGTTCAAGTTATGATCCAGAAACTGCTGACGGACAAGGTGTTGGCTATTTCACCCTGCATTATATGCCAGGAAGGGGGGGGGGGATTTAAAATATTGAGGGCGGATCAAACCATGATGCCGCCACTGTTACTTCAATTCTAACACATTTTCCCAATTGTTACCTAAATTACTTCTATTTTGAAGGTACAAATTACAATTTAACTGTATTTTCGCTGCTCGTTATCAGTGAAAGCCCGCAGCAACAGTATTCATTTCCTTTCTCCAACAGACTCCGTCTGGACACCTTTCACACTCGCCACAATGATTCAGACCATGATCAACGTTGGAGGCGCTATGTCCTTGCTGCTGTACGCTCATTAATACAAATGACAATTCCTTGTCTCACAACAGAATCTAGGTTCGGTAAATTAACTTCACCGAAAGAAAATTATCAAGAATCCATTACAATATATTCTCAACACATATTGACATCTTCTCACCATTTGTCAACTATCAAGATTTAGGTTTATGGTCAACTAGACAAAATGGTAAGGCGGCGCCATCAAGCAATTATCTGGGCACTGTCATTATAAGACTGATAATTTTAGTAGCCGGCTGTCAAGCAGGCATTAACATCAGTGATAACAGATATCAATGATCCTGCTGTCTGCCCCTACAACCAGTCTACTCTTGGTCAGGTCATTCTATTCAGTGAAGCTCAAAATACATGATTTTAATACTGTGCGTCTCTAACTGTTCAAATATAACTGAAAAATTGAACACTTCCCCAAAATTAAACCAAGTTTTAAAAAAGTAATAACCAAAAACCATTGTAAGCGTCTGAAATTTTCAAATCTAAATCCAGTCAATTTCATTGCAGATAATAAAACTACAAAAATCGATTCAAACATTTTGTGTACTCGATTGTTACCATGGTAATTTTCCCTTTTCCCATGTCAGCCTAACCTGCACATATATCTATCATCTCCAACCAAGTTATGAAATTCCAGATAAGCCACACGTACCGATTCCTTACGAAACTCAATAACGTAATGACAAGTACAGAATGCAAGCCAACAATGCCTGTCTGGCACTGATCACAGATTGATGGACTGAATGGCATCAAAGATGTGCCAGCAGCATGTGCATGTCTCCAACCATCTAATCATCTCTCCGCCCAACCCCTTCTTCCTCCACAGTTTAAGCCAGACAACCTGCCATTGCAATAGATATGTTCTGATAACTAGTGACACTGAACTGTACTTACTAACAAGGGAGGTAAGATCACATTTCCTGTAATTACAAAGGGAGGTAATTCTGATATGAATGGGCCAAAGTGAACCTGCTGAAAACTGCTCACCACTTTCAATACTGACACTAGCAAAAAGTTTGAATGATAATATGTATTGTGTAATGTGTGTGTAATTACAAGGAAGTGGAAGATTAATTGCAAACTTGCATATGCTATTTAAAAATATATATATAACAGATTATCGAGTATGCATCTGATGAACATTCATATGTTGGCAACAAACAATTACAGTACTGTTAGAACAGAACACATGTTACTTTGATCATAAAGCATACACTTGAAACTGTGTCTATCCCCGTCATCAAAAACTCTTCCAAACAATTTCCCCTACTTTCAGTTCAGTGTTAATTCTAATCAAATCTCTCTAACATGATTCACCAAGCAAATGGGTTTACTCAACTGAAAGCAAAATTAAGGAGCCGAGAATGACTCCAATTCATGAAACTGTCCCTGGGCAGGCTAGACCAACAGCAGCTCCAGCTTCACACTGAACATCACGCTATACAACCATGAACTATTCTGGAAATCTCGCCCTCTTTAAGAACCTATTAAACTCAATAAAACTGTCCCATGATGCAAACACATTTCATTAAGATAAAAGTGGACAATATGATTTACTTTGTCATTCTCTAAGGAGCAAAGGTGCTGAAACAGACAGTCAGAAAATATTGCCCTGACTGAAGATTTAAAAATGGGTCCTAATCTGTCCCAAATGGGCATCGGACCCCAAATTCTCCATGTAAAGGCCTTGCCGATAAGGCAGGTTGATTTGATTTAGGCCACGGCAATAGATCGCTGGAGTCCCCAAAGATCGCTTCCTGGCCACATAAATAACACGGAAGGTTCAGCATGCGTACATTTGTTCTATCAATCTATCGTTAATTACTCAGGAGAGTTGAGATGAGAGTACAATATCTGCATCTCGATGAAAATCATTCTGGTGATGTCTCGCCTCGTAGTCGAGGTTGTTCTACCCTGTGTGGTAATTAATCAATGATTACGTTATAATTCAGTGCAGAAGATTCAGAATATTTACTTCTTCAACCATCTCGCTGTGAACACATTTCAGATGATTCAGCTTAATTCACGCCAAAAGGTGGAGGTGGAATGGAGTTCCATGTTGCGTTGAAGATTATTACCAATCCATATAGCAATGTGTATGCACGTGTCTGTGAGGCTGCTTGTACTAGTCCAGACAAGTGCCAGTTTTATAGTGATATTCCACTGAGAAACCATGCCACAGTTTAACAGAGATACCCCATTCAAATACATTATGGTAACTCCGAGCCGACCAGTCATTGTTTAAGCCCCTTATTGCCTAGTACCAGGCAGGGTAACAACAAGTACCATCTTTTAATGTCATTTGGTTTAATGCGGCCAGGGATAGAACCACAGACCTTCCATTAGATGCTCAGTCCACTAGACCATGAGGCGGTCTATTCACGTCTTAAAAATTTCTATGTTTGAAGAATCCTTCAAAATGAGAAATAAAGTTTTGCATTTCTAAAATGCTCTTATTCCATTCATGGCTATGATGACACACAATCTGCCAGTTTCCACAGTGTGTCCAGCCAATGCCCAACCCAGTATAGCGTATTGGGGACCTATTCTGCCCTGCAATCACCATGGCAACATGCTTATAAATATCACACTGGTAAGTCTGCTACTAGAAGGTCGTAACATGAAGGTCACTTTGTGCATGCAGGCCCTTTTCCTCAAAACACAATAAACATATTTCACCTTTTCTAAACCCCCTAGAATGCACACTTGTGCCATTATCTTTCCTGAAATCAACCATCCCACTTTCCTTGTCGCAAATGTTCGAACTTTTCCTCACAATTTTAAAAGTCCATTCAAAGATAATTTGGTCTAAACTGAAACAAAGTAAATTATTCATGACATTGTAAAGTCTTCATCACGAAGCACCCTGAAGCACGCACAAAGTCATCCATTATTGAGCCTAAATTGTCTAAGGCCACCAGTAAGGTATTCACAGTATGGCCATAACATATTGTATTACCTGGACAGTCGCTCCACTCCGTCCTGCCAACCCTCTAACATAACTGACAGTCTGCCGCTCGTTCTTCACCTTGATGAATAATTGTTGCCAATACATTATTGATATCAACTGAAATTCTTCACATCACCTTCAGGGATAAAAATTAGCAGTGGTTCACGCCATGTGTAATTGTAGTAGGATTATACGATTATGTTCCCTTCTGTAGTGATGTTCCCATATCACCAGATCACCTTTCGGTATGAAACGTGAGCAGTCGTTCACACGATGTTTGGACAGTATTTACACTACACTCTGCAAAGCTGTCTTACAAGATGCAAGATATGTATTTGGGCAAACATTCCATGTAGAAACAGTGACAATATTCTATAACAAGTATTTGTCACAGAGTGACGAAATATCCCCCGCCTGTACACCATAGTACCAAATATGAAGACAATCCAGCGATTAGTTCTTGAGATATTGTGGCAACACCGTTTTCCAACTCCAAAAACAGATTTGCCTGCTGTGACCTTGAAAATGGGGTCAAGGTCACCAAATCTGACAGGTGTATGCGGTGTCTGTATATACACTATAGTTCCAAATATGAAGACAATCCAGCGATTAGTTCTTGAGATATCGCGGCAACACTGTTTTCTAACTCCAAAAGCAGATTTGCCTGCTGTGACCTTGAAAATGGGATCAAGGTGACCAAAACCGACTGGTGTCTGCGGAGTCTGTATATACACCATAGTTCCAAATATGAAGACAATCCAGTGTTTAGTTCTTGAGATATCGCGGCAACACCGTTTTCCAACTCTAAAAGCAGATTTGTCTGCTGTGACCTTGAAAATGGGATCAAGGTCACCAAAACCGACTGGTGTCTGCGGAGTCTGTATATACACCATAGTTCCAAATATGAAGACAATCCAGTGTTTAGTTCTTGAGATATTGCGGCAACACCGTTTTCCAACTCCAAAAGCAGATATGCCTGCTGTGACCTTGAAAATGGGGTCAAGGTCACCAAAACCGACTGGTGTCTGCGGAGTCTGTATATACACCATAGTTCCAAATATGAAGACATTCCAGAGATTAGTTCTTGAGATATTGCGGCAACACCGTTTTCCAACTCCAAAAGCAGATATGCCTGCTGTGACCTTGAAAATGGGGTCAAGGTCACCAAAACCGACTGGTGTCTGCGGAGTCTGTATATACACCATAGTTCCAAATATGAAGACAATCCAGTGTTTAGTTCTTGAGATATCGCGGCAACAAACAGGTGGGACGTACGGACGGACGTACGGACGGACGGACGTACGGACGTACGGACGGACGTACGGACGGTCGTGAATACTATATCCCCCGCTTCGCGCTTTCGCGCGGCGGGGGATAACTACTTAAACAGATACAAAATAAGTCAGGGTAACAAAACAAAGTACCAATATAAAACCTGTTTTTCAAAACTCAAATTCCTTACTCCTTACGAAATAGAACATGAAAACACGAGCAGTGTTTAATAACTTGTCTACTTGCAGTAGGTTAAGTTTCTGTAAACCTCCCTGCAATAACATTCCCTACCAAAGACTTTATCTTACTGTATCTATAGTATGATCAACATATAAGCTGGGAAGACTAAACTTGATGAGTAAAACTTGAAGCTGCAGACAGGACAACTGTTTCTATTGTCTTAATTCCACACCAACAGTGCCCTCCACAAACTCAACAGTAAATGAAGAAATTCCTCTTTCTAAATGCTTCAGTTTTTACAACATCATAAATAATTGTTTTCTTCACTCTGAGGAAACCGCAAGAGTATTGTTTTCTCTGTCCCACAAAAAAAGGTATTTTCCTTCTGAAAAAATAATGAGGATTGGCCATACTTTGGCTGGTATACAATAGCAGTTGTCAGAAAAAAACCATCAGAAGAAATACTTCAAGTCAAGATGGCTGGCTGGCTATTCAACACAGAAGTAAATATGGCAGTAATTTATGTTTCAACACATGAGGCTACTGGAAATATGAGTCAATTTAACGATCCATTAGTACTTTGAAAACGGCAAAACATTTATTTCTGTGTCTTTGGTGCAACATACTCGATTTGTTACTTTCAAACTTTCATCAAGTTAGGGTCTGTTTTATTAGCTAGATAACAGAATTTCGAACCTGGGAGGTTTTCTTGATGTTTATCTGCAAAACTTTAAAAAATGTCTCTGGCATTACTATTTAAAGCATTAGGGCTTCCTACACAACATATGTGGTCATTTTCTGTACCAGTTGAAATTTGATCAAGATTCAAGGAGCAACTTCCTGTTTTGGGGCCATGCAAAGAACATACATGAGCAGACGTCATACAATAATTGGATAAATGAATAGGATATTCTTGGAAGTGAATGAAATTGCACACAAAAGATTTGAACAAAACTGTCTGCATCTTTACGAGGAATTAATATCCATTTCAACGCCCGATGAATTACCTCATAATTTTACCAGCGTCTTTTAACAAACAAAAAAAAAATCCACATTAGGAGTTCTCAAGATTGTTGATTGTGTTTGCCAAAGTAGCAAATGATTGAACGAGAACAAGATTTGTGTTTTTTGTCTTTCAGTGTAAACTATTACTTCTTTCATCAAGCAGGTTGGTTTCCCTGGCGTCTGGCAAGTTCGGTGTAACAGAAAACAAGCCATTAGCTAAGCAGCTCTGGAGGGCTAAAACACTAGACAGTCTGTACAAAACGCTTCTGAACAAATACTTTACATAAAACAGGCCTCTTGAATTTCCTGTCTTTATGAGTTCAATAGTTATGCTCAGTGAGCTGGTGAAACATATTGGTGTGTGCAGTTTCGAGAAAAATAAGAATCTAAACTAAACATTTTTTTAAGACACTGTGAAAGGATATGTTCCATTTTGCAGACGTTCTACGTTGAAATGGCTTGATGTTTTTGTGTAATTCAACACTGATACAAAAATCTCCAGCAGCTGAAAGTGATCCGCAGTGAATGATTTGTGAAAGTCGGACTGACAAATATCAAGTGAAACAACAGCACAAGGGTCACAGAAAACACTTCTACATTCATGGCTTCAGCTGATGAATCATAACTACAGGTGAACTAATACCTACATGAATATGTTGATGAACACATAAAACCATCAACCAATATCTTGGTAACAGTCACTTTGTTACAACAAGAACATCATAAAGGGAAAAAGACCGTCCCTAGATTTTATCTTTATGGCTCAGTAACTCATCTATTCCAGGCATGACAAGACAAGCAGAATCAGTTTAAAACACAAGTACCAGCTCACAAAAAGCCACTTAACTTACGATGTGTGAATTAGATAAATGAAAATGCTCTCGATCATGCATCTCAGCCTGATGTGCCTCCGTTGTGCAGGTAAATTGCAACAGGTGATGTCAGCAAGAAATTTGTTCTTGATTAAAAAACTGTGATTAATTGCATTACTGACGTGCATTTCTGTCTAACATTGACAGACTGACTTTGAAAATAGCTGCAGTTCAACAGGTTGCATTGTGCTCCTTATACATGTAAGTTGTCAAAATGTCTAATAAAATTTTAACGTTGACTGAAGGTAAAAAGAAGACAACTTATTCCCTCAATATCTTCTCTGGATTTCAAGTTTTGTTTATTTCACTTCTCACAGAGCTTTCATACCAGCTGTATCTGACATCAAACAGTGAAGTAAATACAAGTTTTCTCCCATTAAATGGCTATCGTAAACACTTAACCATAAATATCAATGTGGAAGCATTTAAACTGTTAACAGTTTCATTGACAAAAAAATCAGCAAAGTCTTTAAGATATTAACACAAATAAGACTGGAATGTAACTTTTTTCATTTTCATTAATCTGCACTCTCAGCGTGAAGCCAACCTGCCTCTTATATTCTTCCTTAAAAACAGCTGACAGCGCTATTTGAAGACAATTCAAGGAGTTATCTCCCTTGGCATTATCAAGGAATTAGCTGTATTAAACTTCAAGTTTGTTTCACATGAAATATTTCACATAAGACTGATAAACCGAAGAGCAGCCACCTGTACAATCTGCCAACCATCTCTTTTAACACATATTTTGTGAGAACATGCAGAAATAGCTCCTAAAATTAGGTGAGATAAGCATTTGTATTTCTTTGAAGAATTTCACACTTGGTCTTTTTCAGATAACCACCTGGACCGAAGACTTACATATAAGCAGGGGGTCTGGGGGATGGAGGAGGAGGAGGAGGCAAAGGAATCATGTGAGCGAAGCTGCTTTGACCATGGGGTCTGGGGAGGGAGGGATAGAGAAGAAGGGGAGCTGTGAGTGAGTGGGACTGGTTTTACCACCATTATAGTAACATAACGGTAGGGATCACCAAGATGGGCTTCACAAATCCAACCATGGATCAACGGTAAGACATGGATCCACAAACCTACCACTAAATAGCTGAATATACACTTTATTCCTCTGCTTATTCATACTTGTAACAATAAACATCATCCCTTGACGATTTATGTAAGATATATCGGCTAGACAAAACAGTTAAATGAATAACTCAATTTGAAACAGCCAAACCATGGTAGACTGATAACCTCACAGAAATATTTATACTTCTGTTAATGATTTTACCAAAGATATTATTTTAGGACTAAATAATGTTTACGACAAGGGTAAACCCTTAGTGCTGCAAGAAAAACTTTCAAGAGTCTTTCAAATTGTTTTAAGCAACAACATAAATCTCCTTCATGGTTTGAGAAATTGCCGGGGAAAATATTGACATGATTTGTAGCAGCAAAAATACTGATAGGCATTTTATGAGAGGCATTTGCAGGTTTTACTTCATCCCTAGCGGTGCAAAGTCATAACAATTCAGCAAATTTGCCTGCGAAAAATGTTGGTGTTTTAGCGCCTTCAACGAGACAGCTTTTTCCATCTGTTAAAATGATAAAGAAAACGAGACGTATAACTTTTGAAAAGGATGTAGAAAAGATATGCAGAAAGCAGACTGCGAAATCATCACACACATCGAGGGACAGCCAATTTGCCTCATGCGATCTCAATCTCTGGAGCAACATAGATCATTAGGCATAAGCCAGGAACTGCTCCCTGGCGATTTACTGGTTACCCCACGTGACACATGGTGCTCTAGTGCTTCACCAGCTGGCTTATTAGGACGACAAAATACAAAATATTTATTGACAGAATTAGATATCAATATACACAAATAAATACAAATTGAAACAGAATGGATGTAGGCCCCGAGTATGCTTGGGCATCTTGTGGGGGTAATGAACATGGCATGTGGGTCGTGTTGAAGGCCATGTTTGACACCGGCTGGGGCCTCATTACCATATTATTCTATTTCCAAAGTTGCAATCAACACACCAGTTGTCAATTTCATCTCTAATGGATAATTTGTTTGTCCCGATAAACTAAAGAGGTTTTAACTTTGAGATATATCACCATTGACACAATATACTGCTAACTCCAATTCCACAACTATTCTAATTAAGTCAATCTCAAAAACGATAACTCACTTTAATTGTGAAATTTACAACTGAATCAATAAAAGATCAAAGCGCCAATAACTAAGAAAGACAATACCTAAAGTTTTGAAAAACATCGCATAGTTCAAAGGAATATTCAATTCACACCAAACCATTAAGTTTTCAATCAATTATGCAAATTGTGCGGAATCGATAAATCCCAAATGTAATAGGCATATTACTCGTTCTCTGCAAATCATTTATATCGGTTGTCTTCATGGCAATCAATCAGCATACAGCAGTAATGGCAACAAGCTGTGCTAAATACGACAAATATTTCATGGCTGAGAGAATACAGGATATATTCCCTGCGTTAAGAACATCAGAACCATTCCCTGGATGTTTTGATATGCAAAATAATTCACGGTTGGAGTAGCACAATTAAGAGGCGGAATTAAAACAGGAAGTAGCGGCATGTGAAATACATCAATGAGGTTATAAAGTTTACACTATATTAATGACCTCTATGTCGCTTAATGTACATCCTGTGATATGTGCAGGGGTCAAATACATACACATATGTAGATTGAAAAATGGCTACACTCATAAACTATTAACCTAACAACTACATGTACAAAACCACTTGTGATTAATAACACGATCTACACCTCACACCAATTTGTTCTGAAGTAACTGAAATTAATCTGAATACTTGTATATACCTTCATGATAGTGAGAAAAAAATATTATTTTTATTAAAAAAAGATTCCAGTTTGACTTGCAAAAGAAACCAATTACATATTTTTCAACTTTAGTAAACAATTATTGGTTGTAGAACACATGAAAACAAAATATACAAATCAACATTTGATAGGGAAAATCAAATGTAATTCTATTTATAAATGCGCTTGGCATTATAAGAATCATTTTAGTGTACCATGAAAGATAAAAAAATCCCTATCAAAAGTTGAGTAGAAAATATATAGGAGAATTGTTCACATTAGAGGGAGAAGATTAACATATGTTCATTCCGGCTGACATGAACAGTGGCAGAGATGTCACTTAAGGGGCATGGCCACCCCAAGGGAATAAAGCATGTTTTTACCTGTTAAATACACACAGCTTGCAATGTTTGACAGTCAAACACTGGAGCAGTGTGGCAGGACAGGAGAGGAGAGACACCTTCAATATTACCCGTCAAGCACTGCCGCTTGATCCTACCATGTAAATACCTGGCTGCAATTATCACATTTACCATAAAACAAACACTGACTCGTTTGATAATTTGCATCACACTAGAATATGAAATATCGAGAACGTGTTTGAAAATATTTCATAGAATATTTGGTTGTCATTATGAAACATGAAACATCAAAGTCAAACATTTGTACAGTTTTGATGCAAAATAGGTTGCATTAGCAGCATGGCTTATGAATGTAATGATGTTCAAATATTTGGCAACATCCAAACCATATTTGATGTCAAAACATAACGGAATATGCCTATTGATCACTACAACACATACTGTCACAAGGGGGACTGCAACACTAATCATGTAGTCAATATCAATCAACACATTGATGTCCAAAATAGTCAATACATCAGTGCCAATTAGAAACAAATTATTCATGAAATATATTTTCTAAATGGATCATGCAAGGTGCACCATTGACACCCTCCCTTTACAAACATCTCCCAAGTCCTCAGGCAAATAGTATCTCTGACTGAGAGTACTTGTCAGGAAAAATGTTCCCCTTTGTCTTCCCACCAGCCCTTCTACTGACATTGAATTTGAGTCCATTGATGCTGAAGAAACCCAATGCAAGGGCACACAATTCTTGTATATCCCTGCCCCTCATCACAACCTATTTATCCACCACCTGTATAAAGATATCTATTATTCCCTCTCTACACTTGTAATTTTCAGGTGAATATGCACAGGGATGCATTTAACATGGATGAGCATGTGGAATGCTGTTCGTCAGGTTACAATTCCATAGATACAATGACAGCTTGTTCGATGCCCTAAAATTAAAATTTCTGTTAAACTATTATTACATTCAGAAATGTGAAACTTTCTTGCCCAAGGCAGTGTAGGATACTATATCATACGCTTGGGTTGTGTGTTCCCAACACTGACATGACTGAAGTGAAAATTAGCGTGAACTATCAAAAGGATTAATACAATTTTCAGACAGAAAGTTTATTGTCCAGCAGCAGCTGAATCATACAGTGGTCTCTTTCATAACTCTCTCATAACATTACAGTCCTAAAAACATTCAAAGAGTATTCAATCTTGATCTAAATGTCATGTTTAAATTATCGAGATTAAATTCAAGAAACAAACTAAGAACATATAGAAAATTTAAGTCAGAAATTAACTTGAACCCTACTTAGAACACTGGAAGATAAAAAAACAACGCTGTGCCCACTTCACCAAGCTTATAAAGGCTGAGTGATCTCCGGCTAAAAATTGAACTGGGTAGAAGAACAAGACCACCTACGCCTTTGGAAGAACGTGACTGTGACCACTGCTCAGTCCTTGGAGATGAAGAACACTATCTGGTGTCTTGTAGTACATATTCAGATGTAAGCCACTCCCTGTTTAATTCTCTTTCCTTAAAACATAATTATTTTGAAAGCCTTAACATCACAGAAGTATTTAGTCTACATTTTTTCAAATAATGAACCAGGTAACATAGAAATAACCTGCTATCATAAACAGCTTCAAATGAATCTGAAATACTTATCACAGATAACCCAGGGTCATAACATAATATTTTGTATTGATACTTGTGTTGTTACCATGACTTCTTGTGTATCTTGTTTGTTTGTTTGTTGTTTAACGCTGCACTCCGCATTATTCCAGCTATATGACAGCAGTCTGTAAAAAAATCGAGTCTGGACCGGACAATCCAGTGATTGACATCATGACCATTGATCCACGCAATTGGGATACGATGACATGCATCAACCATGTCAGTGAGCCTGACCACCTGATTCCTCTCACGACAAGCATAGTCGCCTTTTATGGCAAGTATGGGTTGCTAAACACCAATTCTACCCCGGATCTTCAAGGGTCTCTTATGTATCTGTTTATATAGTTTATAGAATAGTGTCACTGTGTCTACTTGGAATGTTTGTGCAATAACATCTTATATCTTGTGTCATGTAAATTTGCCAAGGCGCTGTCAATGTATTCTCAACAAAATACCACTGTGTCTCAAACTCTTCAGCATGACATGGATTTAATTTTCAGTTAAAATTCAAAAAATTATGATGAATTCAACAAATTGCTAAACATTTATGTTAATCACACTATATGGAATTGTATTACCCTTGAGTGTTCCTCAAATCAGATTTTAAATCTTATTTTTTAAAGATTTCACAGATCGACACAAACACGTCTCCTTTGCTAATATACTTCAACAAAGACAAAGAAATAGCTGTGTGAGCTATGGAAAGCTGGTTTGTTTCTTCTGACTGCAGTGAACAAAAGATTGGTATCAATATTTCATGATACAAGCAGATTACTTTCAGGAACAACCCATACAATACAGGTCTCTGTCTGAATTTTTCATGAAAATCTTTACTGTTGAAATCTGATATACCCAGAAACAAAATATTTTATCTTATCAATCAATTATGCAGTAGAGTATGTACTTACATATTCCCAACATACGAATATTGCATGAAAAACAATCAGGTATAAGATAAGCTGGAAGATAAATCTCACATCAACTTAAAAAGATAACTATTTGGACAGAAAAACAGTTTTATAACCTTATTCCAAATTCAAATGTCTTTATCTGAATTGATCATAATTGCAAGATCCAATAAAAGAATTACCATTCATCGCTCATTCATGGATATGCCCAAATATTTACAGCAATTTTATATAAACTAGTAAAAACACTCGTGAAAAAAAAGTCCAATATTAACCATTTGAAGTATTTATTTTCCTTGCGTTTGCAAAATGGACACAAATGAATATAATCCTCATCAAATATTACAGTGTATGTATTTTAGCTGCATGAGTGTTAAAAGACTGGCCCAGTGAAGGTGGTATTCATCCATCGGTGAATAAATAAAATACCATCACAGGTTCACAAGAGTGTAAAGCGCAGACAGTCAAGCACTGTGGATGCTGAGCATGGGCAATGAAACGATATAATGGTATATCAATACACCAGCTACACTATACAATCATTGTCCATAGCCATAGCCATGAGTATCAATCGACCATCCACACATCAGCCTCGCTAATCTCAGGCTTTTATATCCACATTTTGGAAGCTATTTTAAGGCATGAGAAGTAAAACGGAAATGAATTATATTTTTCAGCTGAGTGTAAGAAACTGTCAAGAGGTAAGTATGATTGTCTGGTGTCTATTGCTCCGTATTCCCAGTCATTGACAATGGTGTGAGTTGATTGACTGATATTGATTGTCTATGTACAGTCACTCATATCATATTTGTCGTATCAACCTGTTTACGACTGGGATGGGAACTGGCAAAATGCTTCACCTTTTCTGTGTATTTACCTTCTGTGGGTGCTCACACAGGAAATGGAAAACTCAGACGGAAATAGCAGCATTTAAGTTTCAGTGTTTGCCGTGGCGGGTACCTGGAAAATGGGACGCTACTGACCAACCTACACGTGCTGCACACATTCATGAGACATACAAATCAAATTTAGTTTTCGGAAAGCATGACCGACTGGAAAATTAGAAATAACTTTCAGAGTGAAGAAAAGTTATCCCCAGATATGAAAGTTGATTTAGAGTAAAGATCTCATTCTAAAATCTATAAATCTATAACCTCTCGTAACCTTGCAGGAATGTCAAGGTCATATAAAAAGCAGCTGCACATTCTTTGATCAGCTCATTTAATGGATATTTCTCCAGAAAAGTCTTTAAAACCTACTGCCTGAAGGTAATACTAAATACAATTTTAACTCTGAAAAGTTTGACAATTCCATTTGTAACTCCAAACTACATAGAAACAAATTATGTCCCAGCTTCCTTGCTATCTGATAAAACATCAAACACCCTGCACCTTATCTGGACATGAAACTAATGTCAATGTTCAATTTCTCCAGCTGCATCAAAAGCGCATTTTTTCTCAGTTAGTAAAATGAGACGCCTGGGGTTAGCATGGGATAATTTGAACTTCAAGAGCATACAGTGTCCTTGAAATAGGACCACAATGTAAAGGATTTCTGTGAAACCCAGTCCAGACAGGCTGAAAATCTAATCCTTCGAACTGCCTCTGATTTCAGCTCGTAATATGGGCCGTCACTTCAAGATTAAAGTAATCTTCGCATTAACTGCCTGCCAAATGGAAGCAGTCCCAATACTAATCTGGGAAGCCTGCAATAAAAGACGATATCCCTACGGTTGGGGCGATATCAGAATTATTCTACACCTCTGGGCATGTTTGATTAAGATTGGTCAAGAGTTGATATGATGAGGTTCAAATCTACTCTCTGCGTTGAAGAAAATATTGAAAGTAAACCTCACTCTGATTAAGATGTATCACATCTTATCATGAGTAATCTTAAAATGATGACATCCGACTTTGCTTTATGATTGCTGCATGGCAACATAGTCTTACCTAATACCTTTAACACATAGAGGATAAAAACACTGATATGGCTTGTTCTGTTACATAATGTATTGATTCTGTTCGGCAATGAAAATATTTTTGGAAGCAGGCAAGAACTAGAGCCTGGACAACTCTCAAAATAAACATGTCTACATTTTGCTTTTTCTTTCTTTAGTTTAAAGTACATGTATAGTTGAAGAGTGACAGTAAAATGTCGAATATGCATTTTTTTCATATTTTCTCATAATATCGTGTTTCAAACCTCTTTGGAGAAAAAAACCAAGTCAGCATTTTTGTTGCTTCTTGAAACTGATAATGGGAGTATTTTTGGAAACAGGTTATTCTTGTAAAACCATACTTCCCAGAATGAAGAAATAAACAACTTGTCTTCGACTCCCAAAGTATGGAACGTACACAGAGATGCGGAACTCCAGAAATCACCGGAACACCCAAACTGGCACCACTCCCCCTTGTATAGTCTCTTATGAGAAATACCAGCCCCGAATGATATAGATTCTTAATGGAAACAGGTACCAATGGCATTCTGTATTCCCCAATCAGGAATTTCACTTCAAAATTTCCACTTGGGAAGCATGAACCGAACTCCAGCTGCGACAACAAGGATGTTCCTAAAGAAAGGTCACTCGTACATTTCAATTCGATTCGGATAGTAGAAATTGGTCCCCGGGTGCAATCTCCCTCTCTTGTATCCGACCAGCATTCCTCTCATGCACATACACTTCCTGCAAGCCCCTCACTAGAAAATATTCAGACATGTGGGACGCAGATCTACTTTTTTCTCGCCCTGGCACACACGATTTCCATCGAGTAAATCGCCTGCTATGAGAACCAGAAGTCTATTCCAGGTGCTATTTCGCTACTTTATATGAAAACAAACTGACTTTTATTTGACATATTTGATATTTCTCCATTGACTTACATAACATTGATGGGCTGGCGTTAGTTACTCTTGTTTGGGCTCTGAGGGAATTCAGCTGCCTACACAGCACACGCCAATGTATTCATGTCCTACCCATACGTTTATGTGCAGAACTCCCCAGGGAGAACAGGCCAGATGTACTGCCAAGAATCTTTACACAAGAACCTGCTCTACCATTCTTCATATTCTCTCAAGAGATTGTTGTGTATATGTAACGTAGCACTCAGCTTGGAAAAATGTCTCATCGTCAGCTAAAGGTTCACTAAGTCACTTTCAACGTCATAAACAGTTCAACTTCTAGACACGTACTGCATTAGCTGTAATTCATCTTTGTTACTAACTCTATTGCCAATAACATCTCGGACTGAACTCGTCACAGAAATTTTGAGATTCCATCTTAGCAAGTTATTCTTGCACAAGAAGAGCTGGTTATCTGTTAACTTAATAAAAACACATTAACAAATAATGCATTATTTCTACCTGTAGGTATTATTTACAATGTGCAAAAGTCTCCAAAGATATCAGCTCAAAACCCAATCTCTGCAAAAGCACTGAGTGAGTGAGTTGGTTTTACACCACTTCGAACAGTATTCCACTTATATCACAGCATGTCAGCTTGTTGTGGGAGGAAAAGCCGAGGTGATGAAGGTCTTAGACGCTTACCACTTTGGGACAATATTAAGTGAATACAGATTCAAACCTATGATGAAAGGCTTCTGGCATTCCCATAGAATGCAACTCTGCACAGCTAATTGCAGCGCCTTTGTTGACTGGGCCACACGTGACCCCTAAAATTACACTGAATGACATGGGTATCACTGTATCATGCCCATAATATGCTACTCAGCTTCTGATAGAGATATTCAAGTGCCTGACTCATTGTGAGTGATTGCAGGGAGAAGTTGACATACAAATGGCATTGAAGATAGCCTTGGAACTGTCTCATTTTCAGCAGCATCATATATAATAAGTAATATATATATATGACACTCCCTTAAGCAGCTATTCTATGTTTTGTAATGGTATGAAAATAGCTAAATATTCATCAAAAGGTTGAGTGGCTTATTCAACTCTTGTCACTAAGACAAGCAATTCACTGGAGTTCAATTTTGTACTCGTAATCATACAACATTCAAGGTATCTCAGTGCGGTCCAACACACACAATGTAAAAACTGTTCCACTTCAGTATGATAAAGATAATGCCGGGCACAATTCACCCAAACAAAATGAGAAACAAAGTCATAAAACCTGAACATAATAAACATTGAATACTTGACTGATAAAAACCAAAAGATTCAAATTTATTCAATGGCTTAAGTGTAATTCTACCGATCACTTTGTTAGAACTCTCTTTGAGGTTTGCGTGCAATGTCTTCTGTAAAAGGTTTGATATATATTTCACAGCTTGAAATAAATTCTACTTGACTGTAAGCACACACCTCTTCAAAAACGAGGTTTGTTTCTTGTAGAATTTTAAATGAAATCTGCCACTTATTAAAATCTATCTAACATGTGTTTACACTTCAAATGACTAGTTCCACAAACACCCTTCCAAAATCACAATCCATCTAAAGTAATATTCAAAAACAAAACCTGGGCCAAACTCGGATCAAAGAAACAAATTCTTCAGCCACGCCAAAAAACCTTGAAACACAAAGTGTTTTTTTAATCACTTTGAAAACAATGTAACATCATTCTCCTGTTCTACAGGACGTCCAGCCTCGTTAATCTTAGAAAACCAATCAATTTGCCCCAACATGAAACAAATTGCTTCTCATTCAAGAAAAAGCGAATTCAACCTTGCAATTTAAAATATGACCATAAACTAGACTGTCATGCATGCAGAAAATTGAAGCAAACCTTGCACAGGATTCACACGATGACTTTTATTAATTAAACGAGGACTATCATAATATGATTTTTCACTGCCATAACAGCATGGCCAGATATGCAGAAATGACTCCAGTGCTTATAAAGAGGACCCTGTCTCACGATTTTGTTCCAGTTTAGAGAACAATTCCACAAATTAGGTATTCTAGGCGTGTAATGAAGATTAGGCAGAATGTGTGAGGCAGGGGCTGACAGTGAGAAGTCTGCTGGATGAAGCCAATTTAATCTAAATCACCGATCATGGACCAGGTGGTCAGGCCCAGTTTTCCCATCCCCGTCATCACCTTTTATATCACCGTCTTTTTACCACTTTCATCACTCTTTATCGCTCCGAGTTTGTTTTTTCTAAACAAATCCAGCTCTACGGATCTCCCTGATATGTCCCTGTCCAAATCCGTTCAGGAAGAAATAAACTTGCTTCAATTCCAGGCCAAAGAGCCAGCCCAAATTGAGCCACAAAATTGGACGTCGATTCACCGGGAATGTCAATATAAAGTCCATTTTATTTTACTAACAAAATTTTTTGAGACATTTTTCTTCGACGAATTTCCGAAAATTGTACGAATCAATCAATCAGAACCATCATTGCAACTTGGTCACTTAATTTGAACCAAACTGACGTTCTGTCCGTTCATAGAAGCCAATTTCTTTGTTACTCCCAAACATCAATGATTCCTTCCTTGATGACTTCACATCAAAGTTACGAAACAATTTTAAAGTCCCGCTAATGATCTTTCAACATTATCTTACTGCCACCTCAATGATAGATTTGATTTTCTAACCTGTCAACAAAAACCGAGGTGACATAATCTGATAATAACGTGTTAATTGCCTTTTCTCCAATTGAAATTGGGATTACAGTTAGAAGTGATTTGCAATTCACAGTTAAAGTACGCCTGTGAAAATATGTCACAGCCATGCACTGATTACAATTGTGTGACTCATGCCTTGATAACGTAAGATGATGCTTGCCATTGAACAGATCACGAAATACCTAAAATAAGAAATCATATTCCAATCTTTGATGTCTTCAAACACCTGTGATGACATTGATTGTGTCACAATACATTGATACAATGATACAGCAATGCATTCGTATCCAACCATTTTGAAACTATCCACACAACATAACAATATCCATCATTTAAACAACGTCACATGTTCCACCACAACTTAACACCTTTTCGAAACTTGAGAAACAATCTCATAATTCAATATGGTCGCCTTTGTTTGAATTTACGTCACGCGTCCACAGCAAGCCATGGTGCATGTTGTATTCCTATAAAGCCTACTTCAACTTGATGAATATTGTTTGGCTTGGCTTTGCAGCAAGAAGGTGTTTTTCTTTGCACTACATGTCAACTCTGTTTACCATTGAAGAAAGTCAACACATTAAAATGTCGGCATGATATAAAATTAATCAACAGGAAAGATTTGTGACATAATATACTATACAAAAGACCCCAAATTCCAGAGCTATTTGAAATCCATTCACTTCAATATTGAAAGCACCAGGTTTCAAGGCCTGCTGGATCAGTTTCGCACACACCCATGGCTGTGCAGTGTGTTTCACTATGCATGTTTATGCAATGACATGATGTGAATGATAATGGAAGTGAGTGAGGGATTGCTACCATATGCCTCAGGGAAAATATTTAAGCTGTATCACAAGTGATTGAAAATTGTTTTACGCGATCCTATCACAGTATCACATACCAAGAATTGGCTTGAAACACTGTACCCAAGTCATATCTCTATGATGTTTTAAAAGGTTTTACCTAGACTAACAAACTGGGGATCAACAAAAAACCCAATAATTAATTTCAAGGGTCCTTTAAAGGACACATGAGGGTTCTTTAAAGTACTGAAATGTTGTAGTGGGGGGGTACACAGGCAGGGGGTTCCTCCCCCTTTGGAAAACCAAATATAGCATGTTGTAGGCAGTACAATTATCTGATAGTTGATTTTGATATTTTGTACACCTCCCTTTTAATAATGCTGGATCCGGCCTCGATTAATCAAGTCTGGACCAGACAAACCAGTGAATGACAGAAATCCCCATAACTGGTTACGCTGACACACAATTAGCCATAAACATTGATATAAGCTAGTTGAAGCCTCTGTTTACTCCCTCCTCCTCAGGTTGATCTGGAAGGGGGCTTGTTTGTAAAAAGGTAATAATTTCGACAATGCAAAGAGAAAGCAGACATAATCAGGATGTGTGGCCCTATAATTTACAGATAAAAGAGATCTCCTTGACTTATCTTATTTGACATTTTTAATTAAACACCAACAGGTCACTCATAATCATTCTACTTAGCTATTTATAACATTTGGGGAGGATTTGAAAATCAATTACAAGTTAAGCAAAATCATAAATCAGAGACATATTTCACTTTCAAGACATAGGTATTTGGAAATAGTTTGGGTGGCAGGGAAGGCTGTCTGTCCTTCCCAGCTTGCTTGCTATGGGTCAGAACGCAAGACAGATTTATGTGGAATGACACTATACACAAGATACGATTGTTACACTAAACAGCACGAAAGTCAAGAACAAGAATTAGATTACAGCTGATTGGCATCCAAAGAAATAATATATTTTCTCAATTTTGTAAAATATTTATTTTGTTCCAAAATGTAATTTTGGCATGATGAGCATCTGATTGTGTACATTGTAGAGTGAGTTGACAGTATTCCAGTTATATATCGCAACATGTCAGTTTAACTGTGGGAAAGCACTCAGAACTCAGACATTCACCACTTTCGTGAAACCTACAGCACGGGTAGGGTGCTGATAAACCTAGAAACATTTTCCTGGTGAACCTGGATTTAAACTGGTCATAGGATTCTTGCATGCCCAAGGGACACAACTCACAGAGCCTTGGACAACTGGACCACTGTGCCCCATGTGTAATATAGATCAGCATCACTAGTTACACTGAGGTAGAAACTGGAGATAACTTTTGAACAGCTTATCACCAGCTTTCATATTTGATAAACTTGTGACTTCATAATCTTAGCAAAGCAACTTGAATGCACAACCTGTTTTCTTATGATTAATGAGTTCACAGGAGAGAGACATCAGCAGGGAATCAGAGAGGAACAATCCTGGGTATGTGTTACTTATCTCTATCTACCACAAGACCGACACATCTCGGTGGAAAATGCCAGAGATAATAGTTAACGTCACAAATGTCACAAATAAATACAACTCACCAAATTGTGAAGTTGTCAAGCACCAGTTTTCTACCATGGCATAAAAATGAGCTGGATTGACTGGAATTCATAAGGCTGAATATACATAAAAATTTCATTTTGAAATAGAAGTATTTGAAAGTCCTGCCGTGTCTACTGCACAATCTTTTTCTTTTTTTGTCTTTTGATCCAAGTCACATACATACACAAATGGTCCACACAGAAAGTCAACAACTTAAGTCCTTGAATTTACATATTGCATTCTTGTCAATCACAAACTCAAGGAAACAGATAAATGTTTCCCGTCCACTGAGACTTTTCACACAGGGAATAAGTCAAAATACATCCGACACCCACGGCTCAATAACTTATCCTGGAAACAAACGGCATAATAATGACTTCACAATCCATCCCACTTTCATTACTATCAATCAATCAATCAAAATGAGACACATATACCACAGCCCAATCCTCAATAGCTTATACAGATTACCTCCTCTTGAAACCATGGACCAGCAACTAATATGAGATATGCTATTATCCCCACAACTAGTTGACACGTGCAAGATATGTGATAAAGCATTAGGGATCAACTGGTTTAAATACATATTATCTTAAGAAAATCATGTTCTGGACAAAAGTGCTTTATATGTCTAACTAATTTGGAATGCCGGCATGAAAGCTGTTCATTTGTCAACCAAACTGATAAGTTAAAAATGAGCTGAACATTTATCAAGATACATTCACAGCTGATTGTCTGAAATCTACATGAGGTTAATGTGAGTTCACAGGAATGGCAAGTCTCAACCCAGTTATGCTGAAAACAAACACATATTGTAAATGTCACTTATTGAACTTATTTTATTAAAACCAAATTTATCATAAAAAGGACCAATTGACTGAATACACACTGCATAGAGCAACAAAATTTTATGTTTCAAGATAATAATATATCCACAATACATTCCTATGCATAATTTCTTACAAAAGTAAGATAAGTATATATCTGATGCCAAAACATAATTAAAAAGTACATTTTGCTAGTCTAATGATTCTTTTTCTAGTTCAGCGAGTACAGAGAGGGAATGACAAGTGTCAATTTCATCCATAGAAAGTATCACCCAGTTGTCAGGCACATAGGATCTATATGAACGTCTACTGCAATGTACAAACTATCGTGATTGAACTGTTCTTTGGACTAATGCGCCAGAAATCGGCAGGGCATACGAGATTATCCTCAACATATGACAGGTTTCCGTTTCATCACATTGGTCCTGTCATGCTAAGACTCGTCTTTGCCCCAGTCACAATAGATTTAATTGGATTCACTGTCGAGCAATCATTTCAAGTGTGAAACTGTCACATATTAAAATTATTTGACTTGACACAGGTGACAGTTTGTGAGAACCAATTTCTGCTCTGACAGTTTCAATTGCAATTTAGGAACATTTCATAAAAAAGAGACACCTAAAAAGGACAAATCATTGATCAAATGTTTAAGAAATCTAAAAAGAAAATCAAACCCAAAAAATCAGTTGAAACTTTCAATTTAAACTAAAAAAAAAGACATACATTTTCAAATATTTGAAACCATATAAACTCTAACATTCTTCAACACATTTTCTTTCTGATGACAAAAATTGAGAATTCGTCAAGATTTAAGAGACAAAACATTTCGCAAATTGCAGCTGAAATAATGAGGGTGATAGTGCAGCAATTTCCTGCGAGTTTTTGCACTTTTTCTACCATTTATATTCCAAGTTCTGTATTTCCTTTACATCACATCACATGCCATGCATAGCAGCCACGGTGGCAACTGACAGCACTGGAACTTCGGCACACATAAAACAGCTAAAGACATTTCCTTGGAGATGGAGAAACATCTTGGCTAATTTCACTCATGCTGCACACCGGATACAACATACATGTAAAGATGTTTATAACATCAAAAGAATAAAACGAGGCTAACATTTATGTTGGAACTATTCATGACATTCAAGCGATTCAAATTCAAGTGTCAGAAATAAGGTAAAGGACTGCATGATCAATTGGAAAGTATTTGATATTAAATTATATCAAACCAGGAGGGCTGCATGTTGTTTCATATGGAATATATTTCCCTGTTTTTCTTCAGGAGCGATCTCATGTCTGGCACTGATGAACAGAAAAGTTCAACTATAGAGACTACGGCTGTCAGTTCCATTTTCAGCTTGAGTAGATTTGACATTTGTTTGTAAAGGCAATTCTGACACAGCTTGCCTCCCACTTTTGGCCTCTTTCCCTTCCTCAATTCTAACCCCCAACCCCTTATTCCCCTTCAATTTCAACTTCATGCACACTTTTTCTGCCCCACTGTCCCATCCAATCGAAAAATCCCACTCAGAATTTGAAAAATATTCAGGCTTTGACACAAAATATTTATTTTTGGCAAGTCAATATTTTCATATGTCGCTGAAGTTTAAGTTAAGCAAAAACTACATTGAAAATACATTTTGAAAATAACTTCAAGTCACATCAAGATATGAATTTAGCTTTAATTTGTGTATGTCAACCTGAAACTTCCTTTGGCGTTTACATATGGCATAGAGAGTTTTATTCCTGCATCCCATTCAAACCCCCTTCCCCTTCCATCAACAAACTCAGCTAAATGCCCAAATCCTTCTCCTGCACCACGACTGTGGAATATATGTATTTTATGAAAACAAACCACTCTAGATTTATATAAAAGCAAGTCTAGCAGCTCCATCAGCATCAGGAAAAAAATAAATTTTAGAGGTGAGAAATGGATTGTGTAATAAAGAAATTCATAGAATACATGTATATGTTCTCCAAGCCCAGCCCTAGCTGTCAAATATCACTACACAGACAATCTCATACAAATGTCTAACTTCAGCATTGCATGATGGACTGAATATATCTATTACAAAATACATGATGCAAAATGCTAACTTTTACACATTTTAGCAGAATGTCTTATCACTGGAAGTGAATATAAAAATGAACACACAATGCCATTTAAAAAAAAATATGAGAATCTGTACTTTACGAAGAACATGTTATCCCAAATATAACAATTGAATATAAAAAATCAAGTCACAAAAATTAACACCTGTATACACAGTAACTAAATGTTTACATGGACCAAAACATCACTGACCTTAATAAATAATTAAATTCAATTAGTGTTTAGAAAAAAGGGACGACTTTACTACTGGTAGGTCTTTACAGAAACCCATCCCTACAGAACTAGCCGGGTCCTCAACCAGAGGCTGATGATGGATTGAAAACTTCAGTAGAATCAATACATCATCTACTAGTCTATTCCCTACCCATTATATTCAAAAGATGGCCTGATGTATCAATCCATTTAAATGTCAAGGTCCCCTTGTCAAATATCAAACTTTAAAAAACCCAGACCTCTGTATGATGGAGCATGTATCTTTGAAACTGCATCTGAAAGGACAGTGCAATTGTTGCAATTGTTACAATTCCCCTGCCAGGGGAACCTACTCCAGGATCAATTCAGCAGATTCTGTCACTGCCAAATTGTATGTTATGTTCAGCTATGAAAACAAGGACAGATTTGGCCTATGTAAGTTGAATCTTGACTTTCAACCCATGCTAATGATCACAGAGCTTAAGCAAATACTCAGAAAATACCAAATATGTTTATATGCTTCCAGCCCGACTCCCCCCAAAATACCAAACGTTCATCAAAGATCAAACAAACACCTCTCTAGCAGATAAGATACATACGTTGTGTTAACTCTGAATTCAAACGATCGCATAATGTCCTTGAAAAAACAACAAAAATAGACACTATAAGCATGCGGCCATGTTTGTATTTGTTGAAGGTTCCAAAAGGTGTCTGCCATGCTCATGTCAATCCATGCTAATTCATGTCCCGATTGGCTACTGTTGATTACCCAGAGTGCAATGTTGTGTAATCTCAATGACTAATTCGAAACTCGGGCAAAATGTCAGTAGACATGCGGAGACTGTTTAGTTTAAAGAAGTCTGAGTAGTCTGAGAGAAGAGACTTTAAAACTGAAACCTTCCATGGATTCAAAATATTTTACACCAAAAGGACAAGGAAGCATTCATGAACAAGGAAGTTTACGCATCACACATTCTTTTGCCATTGGAAACAATTCTCTAAATTATAAGCTTTTACCTTTTTACAAGTTCGGGAATTTATACACCCCTGTGCTTTTTAAATCAAGCTAAAAGGTTGCCCTTCTATTGTCAAAAATCGAATGGAAAATATCACACCAGTCTAAACAGTATGCATTGAAAAACTGATTCCCAATGGCTCAGAAAATCTTGCAGAAGTCTGCAGTATATTTATCTATCAAAGAAGTCTTTTCCCTGATGATGTTTAGTTTTCATTTCTTTGAGTTAGTTCTTGAGATAGCGTTGACACTTGTATGACCAAACAGACTATGCCTGAGAATCACCGGACAGACACAAACCCTCCAACTGAATCACCCCCACACAACTAGATTGTCTCCATTCATAAAGAAGCAGTATATTTCACCAGTGGCTGCACAGAAATGCATGATATCTCTTGATCTCGTGTTGACAGTCGTTCTTGGGGGAATATTGTCTAATTACACAGAAGAAAGGGGGCAGCGAAGTTATTTGGACAAGCTCATCTGGAGACAACAGAAATTCATAAGCATGTTATTAGCCAGGTCAAACCCTACAGCTGTGTAAATTCAATTTCTTTGGATGTCACGTCAATGTTTATTCAGTATTCTGTAACTGTTACTTAACTTTCGAGGACATAAAGCCTGACCAAGTGGATTACTTATTGGCAACCACTTTTTGCATAACATTATGAAGTAACACTAAATATTCAACAAAAACAAATGAGCTTTACAGACTTTCGGTCTCCAACAGGATTTACTGAAGCTAATTGGAACCTGAATGAAAGGAAAAATTCAATTCTATGCTCACAAAGTCAAACTTTGAATATTTATGTGGCACCTTCTTTTGGAACATTTTCATTACCAAAATACTTTTTGTCCTCTACCTTTAACAAAGGTCAATTCACTAATAATTCTTACGACTCCTCTTCATGAGAAAGCTTGAGAAAGTTGAGAAAGCTTAGGAAACAATCCAAGGCATATTAGCATTTAGAATAGAAGATTACATTTTTCACATTCACAGAGACATCTTCAAAGTTCTTTACCATGTCAAGAACAATTCTATGAGTAATCAATATGAAATACTGTAAAATAATATGATCGTTGTTTATTCATGAATCAATTCATTAACATGAAAATCCCCCACAAATGATAGTATCAATGAGATCCTCTGTGGGACAGATGGGGGCACTTGAGGAAGATATTCTCTGCTGGACACCATGTCAAATGTTGAACAGGACCGCAGTCAACACCTAGTATCAGGATATTGATTACAATCAGCGGGATCAATCACAATGACATCAGCATGTTTATGAGGTATTTATACCCTCAGCCCATATGTTCAGAGGTGGTCATCAAATTGTCAGGGTCCAACTGGGCAATGGTCATTAAAATTTAAAATGTCACTGTCCTGGTCGACTTCTGCCCTTATTTGATGAACCAGAGATAGAACACTGTCAGTTGATGAAAGCCAGAGGGAGGTTGATTTGGAGCATCTTACCGACACAAAACATGCAAGTTTCCATTGTGACATAACATGGCATTGCCACACATCACAAAAAAAATCTCATTACATTCCAAAATGAACATATTTTTCTGGCAAGGTGTGTGAAGATTAGCCCATTTACACCAAGTTGGTAATTCATTTTTGTATCACATTCCCATATATCAGTTGAAAAAGAATCCAAACATCCAACTACCTCCTGATGGTTTCCATGAGCAGTCTCCCGTCACAGTACATCACTGTCAACAATCATTTCCAGCTCAGTCATGTAATGGCAGTATTTATTCCTGTGATATCAAGCAACGAGGACACACTATCTTTCAAAACATTATCTAATATTTCTTAAGATTCTATTTACAAAAGGTGACAAACAGGATCGGATGGTCAGGCTCGCTGACTTGGTTGATGCATGTCATCGATCCCTATTGCGTGGATTGATGCTCATGATGTCAATCATTTGATTGTCTGGTCCAGACTTGGTTATTTACAGACCGCCGTCATATAGGTGGAATATTGCTGAGTGCGGTGTTAAACAATTAGTCATCAGGGCGGAGACAGAAGCCTCAATATTGACCTTATGAATATTCCAGCACGTAGGTTGTGACCACTGAGACAGAAGTAAGCTATCACGGATTCATCTTACATACAAAGTAACTCGGAGAAAGATCAATAAAGTTAACGGCCTCCACAGGTATGTCGATTAATTAACCCCGCAGGTGACCTTCATATGAGTATTGACCTCAGGTGTTTGATGATTGTTATGCAAATTTTACGATCATGTGGAGTGCCCATCCGACCTGCCGAAAGGCAATCGGGCTTTCACTAGCCAAATATGTCTTGTGGCCCTGTTCAATAGAGAGTCAGTCATTACACAGAGAACATGGGTTTCATGTGCAATTTGGCTCCAGTTATATCTTCACAAAAGAAAGAAGTGTTTCGTTTGTTTACTCGGCAAAATGAACAGTTTCTTTAGACCTGCAAGTACTGACTGAACCAGATTCGGTCCCTGGGTTATACAAAGGAATGGGTGAAGGTTTTTCACCAAGTGTATTTGCTAGAATGGTTTTAGACTAAAAGGGTTGGACGGCTGGGAAGCTGGCACATATAGGCAGAATGAGTTGACAAATATCAGTGAACAATTAGGTGGAACTTGACACTACAGGCAAACTAAAATTGAAACCCTTGTGTTGTGGCCTATCATTTTAAGAAATCACTCCAGCAATTTCTTCAGTAGGCAGATCAACTGATTGCTTTGTTCACAAGTTGACAACCATTTCAAAGAACAAATATTTACCCCCAGGAGATTAAGCAAAGGCAGAAAGTTCATTATTCAAGAATACACTTAATCTCTTAAATTCCCTTTAATTGCTTTTAAACATAACAAAACAGTACAATTCTCTTGGAGAATAAAACATTGTGAAACTTAAACGAATCTGAGGATCAGTAAAGTTCTTTCAATATGGCCAGATTGTTTTGTTTTGACAGCACTTTGTCTGTTGCAGTCAAAACTGAACAAATATTTGAAAATAATCATCATAACTGAAAGAAAAACATACATGTTTTACCACAAAGATACTACTTTTTCACTTGTCTTAGATGCATTTCTCTTCAGCTTGATGCATGAGGTGCATAGGAACTGAAGAAACGTACATATCCATCAGCAAATGAGAAGGCCAAATGCATGCTAAGTCAACAGTAATCTGTGAAAACATGCACATGCTTGTTTTCGGTCAGCGGTGTGCAGACACCGAGTAAATGCAACTCAAGCTGAAAGAAAACTTTGTTAAACACAGGTATTTCACAAATTTAACATGGCTTTCCTGAGAACGAGAAAGTCTAAATGTCACAGAATTCTGCCTCTCAAGCAGGCGCAAGTTCATGACTCTCGGGACATTGCGTCTCTGTGTAGAAGTGTCATGGCCGACACAGCAAGAAGCAGTCTGACCCTTATGCAACCCTGCAACGTTACATATTTCAAAGTAGCATTCTTCAAAGTCTGTGGTAGAAATTTTAAAAAGTTAAAGCCATGTGCATGTTTTTTCCCATTTTTCACATCTTTAAACGAAGCATCGAGTAGCCATAGGATTGCAAACGTGCTTCCAATAAGCTCTTTCTGTAATTCCATGCTGCCCAACTAATTGAAGAAATATCACGTTCCTTGACATGTATCATAATATGGACCATGAAAGCTGTATTAAATTTATTATTAACGATGGGTGTAATCACTTTTTCAGCCTCAGCATCTAACGAAAATGGGTTGACAGTCAGGGTCTGATGGTGATACATAATCGTAAGAAATTCTTTCAATTTAACAGCCATGCAAAAACATCTTCAGCCTTAACACTGTCACTGAAACTGTCTGGAAAACTTTCTCCAATACACTATCATTCCTACAAGGAACATTAAGCCCCAAAAATCATCTTTCAAGGAAGATTGAGGCCTGGTGGAAATGTCAACACTATTATGCTCACGACAAGATTTACACCGAGAGATTGTTATCATGTTAAACTTAAACAGGAACAGAGAACATTATTTTTTCATTCTTCTGTACCAAAAGGTACATCCTGTCTTCACACAAGTATCACATAATTGGAACATGTGCAGCATATCGGCTGACGCTGTCTACAATCGCATCAACAAGTATGTATATTCTCAGACTCTCAACTGCCTCAAGCCAGTGCTACAATATCCAAGAACAAAGACAGATTCCACGAGAGGGGTCCAATTTCTTTTGGCAGAATCTAGCTTTACACCTGAGGGCCTTCGGTGTTGACACAGAGTAAAGACTTGTGAATGTTTGTGTACTCTCTCCTAATCCGCTCTATCTTCGCCAGTGTCCAAGCCCTAAACCCTGTGCATTTATCTACACCGGTTGAGACAAGCACTTATCCGTTGCTGTGAGTTAATCTTACACTTCGATAATGTCGGTGTATCTCATGCCATTCTAAACAATCCGTGGAGAACAGGTCATAGGAATCTGTATGTTTTTCATCGAAATCGAAGGATTTGGGTTCACTTCATAAAAATGCTTCTACAAGAATCAATCCAGCGTATATCCCATTAGATCAAAATATTTTCCGATAAGGAATCAAGTTGAGAATAACATTTATCCTATCATTTCTAACATATGACTAAATTCTTTTTTTTATATGAAACTTATGGTTGTACATATATGGTTCAAAAAGTTAATTTGAACTGGTACCATAAAAGTAATTTAATAATTGATGTCATCGCAAATGATACATCTTACAAATATACAAAGACAGAGTAATTGACTGATCAAGTCAAATGAATATTCATACACAATTGCTTTAACTCAATAAAGGAATGATACATGCTTACGATAGACACAAATAGCTCGACCTAAGAACAAAATCCCATTTAATCAAATTTTATTATCATGAACACGCCAAGGAGATTGTCAAGTAAGAATAATTTGTGGTAATTTTCCAATTATTTCCATATTCCTCATTAATACATCCACCAATAATCCCATTAACTTGTGTGGCGAGTAGAAATCACTTAAAAGTAATTGCCGTAATGTAAATCCACTGCCAACTTCTGACCAACAAGATATTTAGCTCAAGATGTGATAGATGCTTGTCCATGTAAACTTGGCCAGCTAAAAGGAATTCTGATACATCCTTCACATGATAAGGGAACGAGTAAGGACAGTTTAATTTTCTCTCGTCTTGATTGAATCGGAGTTGGAAGGTGGCCGAGACTTATCATTCGGTTAGATGAGCTTGTGTCAACCCAGTATTTAAATAAAAATCATCCGCTGTACCTTTGACCAAATCAATTGGTTCCAGCCAAACTGGAGACACTGTGGAGGTTTTACTCCTACAAGTTAGGGAGATTGTCTCGACAGGATGACAAATGTCTCATGCTAAAACTAGAGCCTTCCAATTAATCCTAAGTGCAATTTATTCTGCAGTCTTCTTCCATGGAAGATTTTGGGGAGAATTGCTATGTCAAATAACAACAGTTCACTAGAGTTCATCAGTAAACATTCTACGGGGGAAGTGATTTCTGCCGAAATTGGTCTCTGAATTGCTCGGTGTATACTCATTGATCGAATGTTTAGAAACGAGTGTTGCCGTTAATGTAGAATACATCACTAGACCGGCGAGCTGGAGATGGAAAAGCAAAGTTAGCTTCCAGACACTGTAGCCTTCTATTCCCAAATTATTGACAGATATCTTCCATGACTGTTGTCTAAGCGACCCCTCTTAGACTAGGTCCCTACAGACAAATTTGGGGAAAGTTTATAGACGGGCGACTTTCAATGAAATAGGAGATTGGTTGGCTAACTGCTGATCTGTCAACATCTCAATATTGAGTTTCCTTGATCTCTATATTTAAGCTTGCACATAGAAAAGTATTTCCATAAAATTCACAGGAATTGATTTTCACGTCCGGCAGAAATTACCTCAAGGTACCACATAGCCTTATCAAATAGCCTTATCAAGAAATTTGACTATTTCATGTGATCTGAGACCAATAATCGTAGCTGAAAAACGGTTCTGAAAAAAACGGTGCTACTGGCCAAACTTTTTAAAAAAGCTCACTTTGATGGAAAAACTTTCTTTGAGGTTCAATTTATGCCAATTCTATAGATCACAGGGACCAATTTTGCAAACCAGATAATTTACTAAATCCATACATAGTTGATGAAAATCTTATAAATCTGGCAAGTATTTATGACCTGTCATGGTGTATTGATGTTTCCGATGATCACTCGTTTGTGGTGATCCGATTTGATTGCCCATTTCATAGTCCGAATTCAGTGGCCACACTTTTAGAATCCTTGTCAGAAACTAACTGAGTTAGTCAAATTTACGGCAAAATACGGACAGATATGGCAAAATGGATCAGAGATGATATGTGGAATTTATTAGCTTAGTCGATCAAGTGTACGCTCTTGAAACCAACCTTAATAAATAAAGCGTGATCCGTTTCATCGGGGGGAATACAAATTTGATCGTGGAACAGTGTACGTTATAAATCAATAATCTCAAATGAGTTCGAAAGTTCAAAAAAGTTTCATCCTTAAACATGTGCATCAAACATTTGAAAAATCAATATGTAATAAAACTTAGAATTAAAATCTATGGATTTCCACTACTGTTGTCCAAAAATCAGAAAATCTTGACCACTTGGCTTTGTTTACATTTCTGTAGGCAAATAATCTGAAAGATGCGAGGCAGTATGCTGACTGCATGCTAATGGAAAATGTGGCGATTAACAAGAGCTAACAATCTTGGCCCACAGATATCATCTGTGATTTGACCATCTTTGTGCAGCACTGACAGACTATAAATCTTGCCTATAACTGTAAATGTTGACCAGATTGGAGATGAAAGAGTCCCACAATGGCAGAGTTAACAGGGCTACATTGGGAGCAGGTTCAGGGTGTAAATCACCCACAACATCAAACTGTGGAGAGTAATTACCACTAATTAAGGCTGTGTGCAACCATACTGCCAGGGTCTCTGAATTATCTCCCCTGCTGGGAGGCTTGAGGCTGGTACAAGGTAAGAGGGGAGGCTCAGATGTGATACCCTCTGTATCTCAACCTTCATCTCTAATGAGATAGTACCTGTATATGGCTTCACTATCAGTCTAATTGGTGGCAGCGGTGAGATTTTAAGGTCTATGAAGATGTTACATAATGGGACATTTTGGTAAATGATAGGGCTCTTTGGCTTGTTCTGTTGCATAACGCTGGGAAGGAGGCATAGTTTAAACAGGGAAAGCCTCATGCCAATTATGGAACATCTCATGTCCAGAAATAAATCACTTGCCGGGGTCACCCAGTACAAGATGAGTCCACCAGGCCAGAACGAAATTTATGAGAAGCCCAATTGTTTGAAGAATTTCATTTATCAAAATATTTTTGCAGAAATGGCAAATTCTTTTGGGCAATTTTGACCAGTCAGCTGGAGTTCCTCACATGCGAGTAATTTCCCCCGGCATCCCCAGATCTGTTGACCATCCCTCTTGCCATAAATCTATCCAAATGGAGCTGGTAATTATGGCTTTTAGACCCCAGCCATATGATAAAGGTGTACATGGCCCATGCATTGAAAAGAGTGCGGTCCGGCTATTGGTTGACCACTCATACCCTTCCCCTCAAGAGGGCTGTTTACCTATCATGTGTACTCCTGTCCGTGATCTTGGTGAAATGTGTACACACTCCACCATGTGCCTCATGTCTCATTTACATGCAACACAAAGACAGGTCACTTATGTGGGCTATGTCTCACAAGCAAGCTGAGGCAGCCACCCAGAAACACTGTCAATTTATTCCTGAAAGATTTTCCATGTTGTAGACCCTTTGGCATTGAGCTATGTTGATGGTGTTGGCTGGTGTCAGTGTTTGGACAATCTGGACAACTTTGTGACAATTGTCATCTGGCCGGATGATTACGACCAGCTGTGACTCTAAACAATAACCAGCTGGGACAAGGCTCTGTGAGGCTCCTATAAGGACTACATGTTTAAACTTCCATGACGCTGCTCATAAACAAATCCCAACCCAACTGAAAACCTAGGAAATGTAATCATTGCTCTCCGACAAATTTGTATACGTAGATTGAAACTTTCTTTCACTTCTTGAACATTCATTCAAACTTGATCAATTTTCATCAACTGTTCAACAAAATATGCCATAAAATCAAGTGATAACCATAACTTGGGAAAACACTTACAGATTTAATACTTTGAGAGCCTTCCTTGATTCTGCTCAAGTGTTATTTTGTTGATTACTAACATGACATAAAAGTGTATTTTTTACCTACAGGAGTCAGAAGCATTGATATGGATGAAATTTATGGTTTGAAGTGTCTTCAAAATTGATGTTAGTCACAATCCTCTCTTAAATCTGTCCGGCAAGCTAATACATAAATATTTTTCAAGTAGCCAGAATTCACAAGCAAGTATTTCTCGAATGAAAGAGGGTCAAACCAAGTCCAAGGTCATGATAGATGCAATAAACAGTAAGAATAAATTCTACCTCTGTGACATAATAATTCAACTCAAGTTGTTATCACAAGTTATTACAGGAGTTCAAAACCTCAAAGTTTCAAAAAGCATCATGCAATCATGGTCTCAGGACCATAAACTAAACTCAGTGATCCAGAAGGAAGAAAAATTCTTGTGTAGTGTTCTGGCTTCAGCCAAAGCCGACTTTGAACTAGGGCATAATTACCAGCTTTGGCTATGGTAGATCCTTTGTATTATTTTCTATACAATACTCCTCCAAGAACAACCAAGATTTTATGTTGCACCAAGAAGGTGAAAGGGTCACGAATTTGAGCTCATAATTGCTATGTGTAATTTACAAACGGAGCTCACCGCTTTCAAAGGGCTTGTTTTTAGTTGGCAATTCAAACAATAATCTTTGCTGATTTCTCCACAAGTGTATTATATCTCGACTCTGGGGAGGCCATTGAATACACATCAAAACAAAAACAAAATGATAAAGTCAAGATAAAATATTGGTTGAAAGAAAATGGCGAGGAATGTGTCTGGTACAACGGTTTCTGAGAAACTATCAGGTCGTTAATCCTAATCCTGGACTTGAAGCCAGGAGCCATATATGACCACTTAACACCAATTTCAACAGGAAGTCCAATATGGACGCTTTTATCAGAACTATGTTGAATGGCTGCATCTTTCTGACTTGGTAAGTCAGGTGAGAAATTTGAAAGCAAGCTTGACTGGTCAGCAAGCCAGAGGCGAAAAACACACAAAAGAACTAATTGGTTACTCTAAACCTTTGGGACAGGGCAGCTGAAATGACCCTGGTCAGTTCGCAGACCAAATGGTCAGTTTTGTCCATTTGCTACCTGGGTTGCTTCGACGAGGCGGAAAGCTGTGAATGACATCACTTGGGTGGAACTTGCTAATTTAGAATGTATTGCTTGACTGGACTAACAGATGTGAAATTGATCTCAATCAAATCAACATCAGTTCTGTGGAAGCACAATGTCTTGACTTGTCATTTATTCTACAGACCCATTTTGTTTTAAATGTTGTGATGGATGTGAAACAGCGACCCCAATTGTGGGGCCGATTGTTTGGTTTAATTATGGCCAATTCAAGCTTGAGTGTGCTCCAAACTCTCCATGGAGCCTCTTTCGCTACCGCTGACACCCTCCTGACACAAGATACTGAGCTACTGAACCATAAAGAATTCCAGTAATCCAGACAGCTATAGAAAAAAAAGGCAAATATCTATTTTATTTTAACCCAAACAAAAAATATGCTCAAACTTTTAACAGTCACTGTTGGGTTAAATTCCCAGCATTTATTACACCAGACCCTGTTTATAATCTTTACCATGAAAAAACATTTTATCTTTCATTGCATTACACAAGGGATTTTTGACCTTCAGACAATTCTGACACTGACATTTTTATAAAAGACAGGAAAACACATAAACATTTATGAAAAGCCTATTAAAGTCACCCAGAGTAGGAATACTCCAGCACAGACTAGGCTTGTGGGGAAGGGTTCATGCTGCTGTGGCAATTAATCATGACAGACAAAGCCCTGCCCCTACAATGGTCTCCTTCTCTCTCCATGGACAAGGCCTGAAAACCAGCCAACAATACACTGTTTACAGGGAGCGAATACTGACTAACATCCTGGCTGCAAACACTTCTCAGCACGATTTACAATGTGAGAAATGAACTTGATGAAATACCTAGGGTAACTTTTATGCAAATTACTCTGTGTTGTACCTATGCCCTATACTTGGACAAGGGCACCTGTTTTTGTTCTATTAATAGAGGCTCAGGTAATTGACATGATGGTACATTTCGGTATTTGTAATGTACATGATAGATTCCAAGGGTTAACGGACAAGTGGAAAATGTTTTCACAGATGTCAGATACAGGGAAGGAGCATCAGGTTAGGTGTGGGGAAGGATACAAACATGTTTGATCCCAGAAACATACACATCATTTATGCTGAAGTGTACAACTCGAAACCAATCAGACCACCGGCCTCACGCAGGCACATCATCCAGGTGAAATGAAACACAGTACATACAAGCATGACTCAGATCTATAGCCAGTCTCTAATCTGGTGCTGATTGTAAATTTCTGCCATATAAATTTTAATATCAAGTAATATGAAGCATGTCTGAGAGAATAGGTCAGATTACTTCATCAAATGCTGCTGCTCATTTCATACGTGTGTTTTTGTCCTTCATAGCTTTACTTGATTGGCCCTTTTGGATCTACAACTGTCCTTCAGGCCAGTTTCCTGTGTAGAGTCAGCATGGTAATATTTATTCAAACTTACTATTACCCAGTTTGCATTACATGCATAGCCATGGCAAAGTAATATGTACAAGATGATAAATATTCCAAAGGTCTGCCATGGATCCGAGCCCTATGACTCTCAATCTTGCATAATCAATTTATTATTCATAGTTGAGTGTGTTTGTTGCTTAACTCCACACTCAGCAATGTTCCAGCTCTATCCACACAGTATTATGACTTGCGTTCTACGAAGTCATCGAGCCTGTCACTTCTTACAACCAGCATAGCTGCTGTGAACCTATTTCGGGAATTCACATGGTATGATTTATTTTTCAACATAATGGTCTTTTAATTCGCAACTTCCAGCCAAACAATAAACAAACAAAAACAAGCCTATACAATTTTTTGAGCCACAAAATTTAAAATGTAGCTAAAAGAATAACTAATGAAACATGATACAGTGTAGACACTGAAAAAGGAGAACTACTGAAGAGTGTGTATCATTTTTAAGGCGACACAAATATTCCAAAATAAACACAATTAATGATAAATGAGCCTATATGGCAGGACGGCTTCAAGTAGCCTTTTTTGCATTAGTCCTCTATCAGCAAGGGCTTCTGACTTAGTGGCGCTATAAACCCCCATGATGTATAGCACAGGGCGACCTCTGTATAGCAGATGATAGCTTGTGTTACCTGAGATTAATCCACCTTTTCTTCTATCTGTAACGATGACTACAGGTGGGTTCGTCACCCCACAATAGACAGGTGAGTATTACACCTGTTTGGCGGAATCTGATACTCCAAAGGTTGGATTCAACCCAAGGTGATGGCCAAGTTGTGAAGTTGGAAAAGACATGTATATCTGGGTTTCAGGTTTGAAATGAGTGGATTAAATAACATATTTGACAGAACATACTGACATTCAGTCTGACAGAACACTGTAGGTAAGAATTGCACAATTATATGACACAAAACATCCAAATCATGTTAGAAGATATTTTCAAGTTTGGCACAAACAAGTCTGATTAATTGCAACTTCTTTACTTTTCAAAAAGTCAATGAAATATGTTTGCAGGTTATAGTACTTTCACTTCAAACCTGTATGAATAAAGCATCTTCGCTTTTATTTAAAATTTAAACCCAACCAGACAAAGAACACTGTTTCACTGCATGATATAACCCACATAAGCAAGTTCCAGAACTGATATTCTTGGGCCTATAATTATAAGCAGATGATGATCCATCACAGAGCACATAAAACCATCATCTGTATGTGGTTTATACATTTCAATTATGGCTGGTAAAAGATTCCCCCATTTTTTATGTTTTGTTTGTTGACAAAGATGACTTGAGGGTGTTCATCACTATCAGTGTGATGTACTTGCATTTGAGAATGATGGATGGCAATGTGTCAGCTCCCATTTTATGCTAATTGACTGATTATAAGACCTAGCCATCCCGACATGCGTTACACCATGCTTAAGCAGATAGCTACGCAGAAGACGTGATGAATTTGTTATGTCACCTAGAGAAATGGTGTGACGAGTCGACCTAGAAACAATCAGTCATGCCTTGGTAGACTGGGTCACCTGATGTTCGCTACCTGTGGAGAATTAATTAGGCTTCTGTGAAATTAATTAAGGAAAGTGTGTCATTTCAGGAATGTTGGTATCCAGGTGTATAGGATTAGTCTGGTCCGTGGCCATGAGTGATTATGTGTAAATATAGCTGCGATGAAAATAACTATTGTAAACAGATATAGAAGGAAACTTGAATTATTTCCTATTTCACAAACAAAGACATAATGCAATGCCTCTTTTACATTGACATGTCAAAACAATTCAACTTTTACATTTTCATTTACAGAACAGTTCTGTTCATCTATAAAGAGTTTGTTTTTTAGGAAAATAAGAAGTGCTTTTTTCTCATAAACATAATTATTCTTTTTACAACTGAATTGATAGACTGATTCGCATGAAATGAAGTTAGTATGTCATTTATTCACATTATTCAAGTACAAGTCATAGGAACTGACATTTCCTAAGAAACCCCTGCAAAATGTGTTTGTATAAAATGATTACTGTAGTTACTGCAAAGAAGTAAACACCTGCAGACTTGCACCCATTATTGGAAAACATTGCCAAGATTAACAGCTAAGTGTCATCTTGGAAGACATGCTTACAGATAATATATCCAACATAACGATCCATGATAACACATAAATGGTCCAGTTTATGCCTAATGTACCAGTTAATATGTACTTTTACATTGCCACAAATGCCCCCCAACTACCAAGAACATTTTACAGTTTTAAGTCACCCCAAACATGACACCTTATTCTAGTGGCCTTAGACAGTAAAATATCTATTTACAGTAAAAATCTTTGTCGTGGGAATGTCATGCAACGCTAACCATCAGGTGCATCAATTGACATGACATAAAACGTTATGGATGTCATAAAATCGACCCGAAAAGCTGTGCTTGACTAAATCATCCCGCCCCAACCCCCAGTCAACCATTGTCACTGGTTTCCGTGGGGTAGCACAATTCATACAGTGCTATACAAAGTCTCTCTAACCTTTCTCTTTCAGGGCATGCCGCCACAGAAACAGATGACTTACGAATATCAACATGGCCGACTAACAGTGCCCCTGTGTAAAGATTAAAAGCAAACATAAACGCATGAAGAGAAAGAAAACTATTAAGGTGGAATAAAACGTTCAGGCAAAGTCAGACCAACAATAAACCAACCCTGTTCTTTGCCACCTGCTGCGAATAAATATGGAAATTGTGACCAAAATGTGAATTGTATATATCACTGCATACAAATAGGCACTGAATATGGTACTCCATACAGGGTCTGTAAGGAATCTAGGGTCATTCATGTATCTGTTTAGGGTAAACAGTGTCGAGTCCAAGAATCAAGACATAGCATTTCCACTACCCATCCATTCATCTACGTCTACCTTAGGAAACTAAAAGAACACTCAAAGTGTATTGATCAACACAAGCCAACCTAAAATTCCCAAATAAAGATAAATTATTGACAATAAATTCAGTACAACATGTGCAGAACTTGGAATGTTTTATTTAGAAAGTCAAAGACAAAGCTGACCTTTATTGGTCAAACAAACGCCAAAACGGTTTTATTTTCTTTCCCAGAATGCCCAATGTCAGATTGGAATTTCTAAACAAAAGCTTGGGACCTCACATTTGACACAAGAAAAACAGGCTGGCTTCCCTAAAGGTGGGACTCCCACTTGGGTGACAGTTATTTTAATTTTATATAAACAACTGTCTATCACAGGACTAACCTCCCATAAAACAGCATGATGGGAAATTCCCCAATATCAACAATATGAAGGCACTGCTACAGATACCAAGCCTCGCCATTATATCTGCTTTAACGGCAATCAAAATTGACATTTATGTCCTTAAGTACAGTTGAAATTGACAATAAAACATTCTAAGAATTTGTTAATGCCATAAAAACAATAGAAATCTTGCTTACAGTGTTGTAACTCAATGGAATCAGAAGTGTTTTTATTCGTATATTCTTTATGCTGCTATAACTGTTTGCTTGCAAGAAACGTGTCTAGCCCTCTGATAGATAAAAAGAGATGTGGGTTGTAAGTTCGATAAAAAAAATTTAGGTAATATGCAGTCTTAATTCAAGTCCCAGATGGAAATATCTGTTTATTAGCATATAACCAAGAACAGAGACCGTTTACAGTGAAACTTGCATCCCACTTATGTCCAACATTACGTCAATAATAATCCTTTTCTTTTCAGGCCACCGAACATGGTTGATTTTAATATTGGTATTCGTCTTTCTCATCACTGCTCATGGTTGCATAGATGTTCTATTCAGAGGTCAACTGCTTTCTCTTAATCTTGTGTATGATAAATGTCTTTGTTTCAAGATATGACAACCATTGTGGTAATAATCAACGGCACCAAACAAACAACATTTCACATTCTCGTCTGACCTTTCTTCAAAATTATCCTGTCCCAGAAGTGGAAAAAAAAGCAGCATAAATACTAATGTGGGCTATTGACCTTCCAGACGACATATGCATCAACAAAAGTGACACGATAATGTCCGTAATTATTCAGGCCTTGTCCCACCGACTACCCTGACAAACCTACATTGACAATATGGCTGCCCTCCTCTGGCCTCGCATACACCCGTGGTCTTTGGCAGACACAGGGCTTGATGATATAGTCTTTGATTACAAAAGGAGGACATTGGACCCCAAATTATGAAAAGTCAGAGACAATAAAAGTGAAATATTATCTCCAACAGGGCCTGTCAGTGATAAGAGGTTTTATTTCCAAGCTCCATGTTCAGAAATGGCATATAGGAATTTTGTTTACCAACTGGATAACCATGAAGTTCAGATTTGAGGTACTTGACTCAAAATACCATGGTAAACTCACAATGTGTGGTGATAAAAAAAATTCACAACCTTAATTTCTTTGATTCAACATGTCTGCCCTTGAGTGCCATGACAGATCAATTTGAAAGTGAAATTAACAATTTGATATGGAACCTGCTCCTTAACGTAAATAAAATCTCTCTTTAACGTGTCATGAATACCCATGATTACACTAGCCAGTGTCATTGTATAAACACATAGACTTGAATTCGTAATAAGGTTTTCTGCCACAGTTCATAACACTCAAAGCCTGTTCTGGAGTTGCAAACAAATCAACTGTAGGGATAAGTCGACGACGACTTCTGATGATTGCGTTATTGAATTAACACAAAACACAAGTTTACCATGACATGACTGGTAGTCTGCTGACGTGAATATGTAATAAGTTTTTCTGTCACTGTCGTGAGCAGTGGGAATCCTTTCTAGATATACAAGCAAATCATGATATTGCATGGAATCAGGTAACCTGAGAAAATGAAACGCGACTTGTAAATAATCAGGGGAAGCTTGATCTAACAAACAAAAAACTGTATTTTGCTGCAGTTGGACTGTTCGTTTGCTACTGTTGATTTTTACTTTGCTGTTGCATTTTTACTGTGTTGCTGTTGCATTGTTACTTCGCTGGGATGTGCTTTCAAAGCAAAGTGACCCGTGGAGGTCTGGGGTAGAATAGGTTTTCAGCAACCCATGCTTACCATAAAAGGCAACTATGCTTGTCGTAACGAGGACACACTATCTTTCAAAACATTATCTAATATTTCTTAAGATTCTATTTACAAAAGGTGACAAACAGGATCGGATGGTCAGGCTCGCTGACTTGGTTGATGCAGGTCATCGATCCCAATTGCATGGATGATGGTCATGATGTCAATCACTGGATTGTCTGGTCCAGACTCGATTATTTACAGGCCGCTGTCATATAGCTAGAATATTGCTGAGTGAGGCGTTAAACAACAAACAAACAAATCAATGCTAAGTCTTTCTTACTGTTGCATTGTTACTTTGTTGCTGTTGCAATGTGACTGTGTGCTCTGTTACTGCACACTGTGTGTGGCTACAATGTTGCTGTGAACTACCATATTTCTCCTGAGCTCTTTCTCACACTCAAATGTCAAGCCCCGAACTTGTTATCAATCTGTTTTCTAGACAGCCACCTGCACAAGTGGAAATCTACTAAAGCCTGATAAACCAGCAGAGGGCCATAAACCATTCCATACTGATATACAAATGAACCTTTGTGTGATCAAAGAACACAACAGCCAAGGAATTCTTATACCAGTAGATAGAACAAGTATGATGTTTTGTCATTTCAGAAACATTCCTGTAAACTTTACCATTTCGAGTTCATGATACACCTCATATCACGCACGCCTGTCATTCTTGGAACTGCCGTATTACTTAATTGACATTGCTGTAGCTACATGTCCCCCCTTGCTTGATGGGTGTCTTCACTGAGGCATCCACGCTACTTTTCACGTTTGAATCAAAGAAGTTCTAAAACATCAAATCAACATCTCCTTTTGATGCTCAGACAGATTCCTGTGTTCAATGAAACCTACGCCAACAATAAAAATTATAAAACAAGTATTTCAAAACAATAGAAACTTGGTCATCACTTTAATTTGTGGTATACTTGACAGAAGCTCTAAATCAAATCGGCATGCAATTCAACAACACCCTGATTGATTCTGTCGCACTCAATAAGGACAAACAAATCATGGCATGACTTGTAACCATTTCTTGTCACTTTTATTTACAAAAGGAGTTTTTCTTCGATTGACAAGTAGACTGATGCTGAAGATCATTTAATAAAACAAATCAATATGTGTGTCAAGTCTCCTCCATGTGAGGATTGAGGGACAGGTTTGTTGGTTAGTGTGGGTGAAAGTAGTCTACACTCTGTGCTATCGACTGGTGTCCGACAAAGTTATTGTATCTCACCCTTATGTTTGTTCCCCTTCAAACTTTTGTCTAACAGTTTGACATATCGCTATAAACTGTGATAAGGAAGATGTTTATTTAATCAAGATTCATAAACAACCATCTTGTTTTATAAACAACAGTCGGCAAATGAAAGGAGAATCAGTCACACAACTTCGAAAGAGATAATCCTGTTTAATGGTATTCCTTGACAAGTTTATCCATCTATAAACACCAAATACTTATTTACAAACTGTTTCAATTTCAGATAAATGTTACAACTAACAACACGAACTGATATGCCTTTCTTGTGATTAAAATTTGTCCATTACTTGTTTCACTATACTGCTGAAATAATGCTGTTGCATGCAATGTCTAAAAAATTGCACCTGTTCCATAATGGAATGTTTCTGCAATATATATTATCTTATCTTATCTGTTAAATTTCAACTCACTCAGAACTTGCTTAATTACAAAGTGTCACAAACAGAATTGTTTTCTGATCAGGAAATGAAACATCATCCAGATTTTCTAACATCAACAATTGTCAGTAAGTCTGGTAATGGTACATATTATTTATTTATGTATTGGAATCCATGAAGTCTGCATGGGGAGGTCACCCCTAATCCATTACACTCAGACTGGCCCACTGACATTTAAAAGGGTCAGTAATCACACTTGGGTGTCCTGTGTCAAACAACAGGACTGGCACTAATTACATCGCCCTGTACATCACGTAATCTTCTCAACAGCCAACACTTCCTTCACCCCAACAGCTGACAGACTTCCACACAAAAATGTACACCGGTACAAAACCGTTTGACACTTGAGGCTGTCAGAGATCTTTGTTACACTGGAAAGCTACATTCCTTTTAAAACCACTTAATAATAATCTTGCTTCAGATCACTGCCTTGTAATAATGGAGTGAGTGAGTGAGTGAGTGATATATTACTTGTGTGTTTATTGTTTAACGCCATACTCAGCAATATTCAAGCTATATGACAGCGGTCTGTAAATAATCAAGTCTGGACCAGACAATCCAGTGATTGACATCATGAGCATCAATCCACGCAATTGGGAGACGATGACATGCATCAAACAAGTCAGCGAGTCTGACCACCCGATCCCAATTCTGCCCCCCTTTTTTACCAGGCTTCACAGTCATGGAACAAACCATCTTGACAAGTCAGTGGTTAAACCACTAAAGAACTAGAAGAGAATAACGAACAATATTTAAGATTATAATTCGGAAAGCTAGGTAATAATGACTTATTCTATTCATGTGGTTTGCACTCAAATTCCATATCTATCGATTTCATCAGAGAAACACATCAAGAAGAACATCTTAGGTCAAAATGAATTTATGGAATATTTTCAGGTAAGTATTATCATGATAATGATAAGGCATGTTTGTCTGTCCTCTCTTGTCAGAGACATCAAAGACGTCCAAGATCAAAGCAAGAGATAACATATCTTATTATCAATTTGAAATTGAGCTCATTCACTTTGAAAGCTTGACAGTTACCAACCAGAAATTTTCTTTATTCTGATGTCAAATTCATAAAAAGAATTCCATGGAGCTCTTCATGTAAACTTTCAGAACATATGATGGATAGAGTTTCAGATTACTCTTTTCCACCTATTGATCAGAAGACAGGCAAACCAGGGGCTAAGACTTTGTATTCAAATTTCAGTTTGTTGAATTAAAATGGTGAAGATTGCATCTTAAAATTGCAGACAAAATATCTTTGATGTTTGCGGGCGTTTTAAACTCCTTTGGTGAGAATTACTTTTTGCGAATATCAACGTCAACTGGAAATTAAGCCTCTTATCGCTGTGTTCATTCACCTTTTCAAAATGTCAGAATCAATGATATTTGCCATTAGACTTTTTTATTTTGCTTTTTCAAAAAGAACCCTGGAAGCATGTATTCATTATTGAACCAACATACTTAAAGTTGCTATCTTCAGGCATTTCCTGTTTCGAAAGGAATCTAGTTCTACCAAAGATTCTCACCAAGAAGAGAACTCCACAAAGAAATCTGGTATACAATTTCCAGAACAAGAGAAAAAACACTCAAAACCAGAGGCCAAAAGCTATCAGTGCAAGGCATCAAGTTAAAACTGACTTCGGAACTAATTGAAGTTTTAGAGGCCATCATTGAGCGAGGTTTTCTTAGTTATCTCCCCTCTCAATCACAACGTTTAAAATAACTTTAGGAATTCTGCATCCAAATTTCAACAAATCTTTCCCTGTTCAAGACAGTTAAGAAGTCATTAATGTAAGTGTTGATCATATCTCGACAGGAAATATACCCTCAGCTTTGAAGAGATTAAGAAAATGTATAACATAATTAAATTAAATGACATGCATATTTCATTAAAAGTTACAACCTGAAACATTTAGAAAATGAAACATTCACTAAATACATTGATTAGCTCACATAAATAAAAAACTTCATTTTTATTTGTACATAAATTAAAGGTATCTTAAACTAAATCCTAACATGCTTAAATGAAAGCATATTATTATAATAAACTATTCGCAAGGTAGAAACTAAAATAAACTGTTCTGGGAGGCTCTGGACTTATGAATGTATCTCATGGCTTGGTAATAACAGTGTTTTAGTGGTGTCAGGGACACTGTATAAACACGACTCCCTGCTCCCTGTGTTCCACATATACTGTTATAAAAAACATCCTCCCATCTTTCTACACCTCTCCCTAAATCCCCTGGAGATTAATATCCCCCTGTTTACCCAAGAGTTTTGGCAGATATTGGAATGTATCCACAAACTCTTATGTTTATTTATCCAACGGTAATACCATATTTTATCTCACAAATCTTACAGCTTCAAAACTTCAGGTTCCACGGAGCCTGCAGCTTGCACAGTTTCTTTGTTTGCGAAACTTAGTTGGACATTTACGAAAAAATATCTGCTTGGAAAGAAGTTGGATAATGTTTCTCCAGCGAATGACTGTGGTCTGCAGAGAAACAGCTTCTGTCATGGCAGTAGATTACTCAGGATATTGTGGCAGGGAAACAAGCGCCATCTCCCAGATTTCACTTAACAACAATGCGAATTAAATTGTCAAACTATTTATATCACTATGGTGAAATGTCAAATTAACACAAAGGCCCCTGAAAGCACATTTTTTACATGGAAGACGTTTTTCCTTGTTCGGCAATAGAATCAAGAATGTGGAGTTGGTTCAGTGGTAAACTTAAAATATTTTGGAAAATGAATCCCTTTTTAACATGATTACCCTTCAAGGTTGAGAAAAAGATATAACAGAGATAACACATCTTGTGTTTCCTTCTTTGTTCCGCAATATGGTTTAATATTTTCAGTACATTTATGATAGCCCTAACAGACCATATTGTATCAGGTGACAAACAAAAAACAACTTTCTCCTCCCTCGTGTAAACAGACTCACTTGACTCTCAGTCAACCCCAAAGCAATCCCTAAAGTTTGTGAACTTTCCTTGCTCGAAGATAAATTTTGAAAAAAGTTATTTGCAATATATTGGCAAAACAACTGTTTCCGTTTACTCGTTCCTAGCTTGAGTTGAGCAGGATGATGCCAGCAATTGGTCCGTCCTCCTTTGCCACGTGGTAATGAATGGAAATAACAAATGTTTGGCGTTCCGCATCACTTCAAACATTAGACAAGCATGCCAAATATTCCTCAGATTTCATAATTATTTTACAAACTCGCAAAAAATCCTCTTTTTCAGGTCATCAAATGACCCACCCAGATTGACGAAGTAGGCCCAAAGAGAATTTCATATCACAAAACTGCATCAAGGAAGAACAGAGCGATTGAAACAGAATTTGCAGACTGCAGGATCCATTAAGATAATGTGATGATGATCTGCTAAGTAGAGGTTTGATTCTCGTTTAAAACCACTAAATTTTGCCTCACACTCCATTCACATTTAAAAAATTATTTTTTTTATTATTGGCCTGTTTATTTTAAAAGTTGGTTTCTGCTTGACATTTCATACTTTTTCTCATCAACTTTGATGATCCCCATATGACTGGCTTGAGCAATGCAAAGCTAGTAGATACTTCTTTTATAACAATTTTAAAAATACATAATTTTGGGTGATCCACATTTGTATAATGCTGCAGTCAGCAATATTCCAGCTGTGTCTTGCCAATGTTTGATAGCATGAGCCAAGTTCCATGCCTGATGACACTATCAGCCTGGTCACATTGTGACCATCCAATCCTCTATTTGATCTGAGCTTACCGCATACATGGGATAGCTGAATTTCACTCAACTCCCCTCAGGTTGTCATTATGGGCTTGTTGGAAATCAAAACTGCTGATCTAACCAGTTCTTAACATTATTACAAGAGCTCCACAATGACCTGGCTGGTAGATACGACTGAGAACAGTTTGTCGGAAACGGTATGTGTGTTAAGACCTTAACATGAAGGTTTCATTATTGGAAATCCTTATCAAATTTCACAGATAAAGCCAATCAAATGCCAATGATAATATCCCACAAGGCAGAAAACATGCAAGGATAATTGCACTATTATTCTTTAATTTACCGAAGGCAAATTATTTTGATTCAAAGACTGTGTTTATGTGGTGAACAGGATTGTTGATTTTCTTTGGACGTGATTCAGATGAGTTCAAAGCCAAGTAATCTTTTTCTGACTATTCACAGCAAAAATAAACTGTCTGGAAATGGAATGTTGATCAAGATTATAAACCAATTTCGATAATCAAACTGCATGATGTAAATAGAGGCAAGAAGTGGAAAAGATTTCAAGAATGAGATTGCTGATAACATTTCACAGATGCATGTTAAATCACCATACAACCAACAGTGCCAAAACTCAGTACGAAACTAAATCAGAACGCCTTTTACTCTTTCACACAATAGAAACGGTAAGCCAATTGTTCAGATTTAATAACCTTATGTTTAGGATTACAGTCTTATATTACAGAACCATAACAATCAACTATATTTTGGTGGATTCCACTGTTTCCATGACAATACTGTATTATTGTACAAGAAAGGATGAATAATGTTGCAACATCACTAAGTCATTTATATACTTCGCACTGATTTCAAAGTTTCCCTGACAAAGAAAGACTGCTGAGATATTTTTCTTTCACACTTAGAAACAATCTCTTAGCAACTGTCTAAGGAGTCAAGTCCCGAAATTTCCCTTCTCTTTAGTGTCACTTAATACACTTCAGTTTCAACTCTCCCAGTCGGAGGAATGTCAAATTGTACAAAATGGACTAACAAGATGCTTGGGTATGGTGCCGAAGCGATGGGGAATGGCACTTCATGGGCTGGCTGGTTGCAGCGGAAAGCTCTTGTAATTACACATTTACGCTGCCGCGACTTGATCGAGTGGAAATTGCACTGAGAACGCAATTTGGGCAGGATGTAGAACGGTTTGAGAGACTCTGAATGAAAAACTATTTGCGCCATCAAAACAATGTACTGATTATGCAATTCAGCCATGATGTAATTGCATATCTATGCTGTTGTCATGTTGATCAAGTGATTCTACTCAGACTGTAATTGGTGCATTAAGTGGAATCTTGTATGTCTTGGTATGATGTAAAAGCATCAATATACTCAATTCCCATTGTGTACATCAAGCACCCTCAGACTTGCTTCCCTGGACGTTGTACATGGACCTAATACTCATACAATCATCATTTTCTACATCAATGCAACTGTTGACAGTTTGCATTAAATGACAATTACAAACATGATTCTCTTTACTAAACATGTTCCCCTTTTCTTTCAAAACCAAAACCTATCACTTTTCTCAAATTTCCCAGCATCTTCCATGATTTTCAAAACAAACAAATTTCCACCTCAACTCTGTTTCAGCCCATTACGTTTGTCAAAATTTCTTTTTGCTCCTTTACGGAAAGGAATTGGCTGCAACTGGAAGACATTACCGTCAAACAGGGCTTGAGTGGTCGGAGCTTGAAAGAAGAACACTGGCATACGGTAGTTGTAGACCAGAAAACCCTCATTAAAATACTTCAAGTAAAACACTGCTAATAACAAGCCTCATTATCAAAACCAGCAGGAGCTTCTTTGAATTATGTAATGAGGCAGAAGACCATGATGCTGGGAGTTGATGCTGATGCTGCTGCTCAATAGTAGAAAATTTAATGGCGCCTATGGCTCGGAAACTTTGACAGAAACTGAAGAATCTCACGATGGCTTTTCTCTGAAGCCCCCCTCAAACCCCTCATTATGGTTTAAGTGTCTCCAAATGACTTTCCCTAACCATGTCCCTGCTTCAAGAGGAAGCTGCTGCATCAAACTCAAATATGTTTAAGTGTAAAAATGTGCATTTTGACAGGTCAGTATTGTAGTATACTGTGATCCTCAGACTACGGCACTGACAATCCTCTTGAAGTTCTCTTAACGGCGTGCGCTTTAAAATTTAACCCGACTCTTCCATTAGGGTGCATTTTTAAGCAGCCATGTGCATGCCACTGCACATTCATGTCGTCAAGGAGAATGGGTAGCATTCTAAATGGGCTAGTTCTAGTCGGGAGTTACATTATTGTGTTTCTGACCAAGCCTCACACAAAGCCTAGGGTTAGGTCTCATGCAACCCCAACTGTTGGTAAGAAGAGGGCATTTCATACTGCTAATTCTTGGATTGATACGCTGTTTGGCCTTTTGAACTACCAGTTCTTCTGCTGTATTGCATTTCAGAAACCTCCTCCAAATTTGGTAAGCATGGCATAGCCTTATTATCTTAGGATTTCATTTCGTTCATTTCATCTTCCCCAAACAGACAGCTCTCGTCAAATTTGATTTCACAATCTGGCCAAGAGAAACAGTGTTGCCAACTGTAGTAACAAGTCACTGCTGATATATTCTGCAGGAATGTTGTGTTGGGAAGCCAGTTTCAAGTATCGGGTAACGAAAGAACCTAAACACAATTGTAACATTAAAATTCTCAAAGCCACTAACAAATGAATATGCAATTTAATCAGGAGCCAAATTTTATAAAATTTTCAAGACCTTTAAAAAAAAAAAATCACCTGAAAATTACTAATTCACTACTCCATTAAGATCAAAGGTATTACTTACAATTTAGGAACAAAAACAAACTAAAAGGGTTAATGACAACACAATTCTCTTAAAAGTTATGATAGGTTGATTTTTCCACTAACTACTGTGTCATCAGTACGGTACATTGTCATCACCCATCTGTTATTCTGTTATAGGTGTGATAGTCCCTTGTCAAGGATTATATTATCTCAGCCATAAATGTCAACTCCCACAACCATGACCGTCTCAGTCAGACTCTTATACCCTATACCCCCACTGCCATGAATACCTGGCTGCTCTATGTGACCTGTTAAGAATCAAGGACAGGTATGTCATGAGGTTTACATTTTTATATATTGTACATTTTTCGCTTCGGCACCATACTCCAGCACCTTGTTAGTCATACTCAGATACCAACATGGTACTACCATAGTTCCAACTACAAACGTGACAAGGAAAAATTATAATTGGATCTGGGTTTAAGTTTCATATGCCAAAGGTCTCAATTCATTGAAGTGCAGATGTATCGAATCTTAGAGAAATTAACTTGTTTTAGTGATAATTTTATTACTTCATTCATGAACTGTGAAAACCCTACAAAACCATTTTTCAGTCAGAACCACTTTTGAACTGTTTGACTGGCATTTTCGGAAGTAACAGAATGGACAACTTATTAAATAGATGACAACTCCTTTATTTTATTATGATGTGACAGTTTTTGGTATAGATCCTATAACCATTGTCAAGCATGAGTTTCACAATGGTGTAAAGATCTATACCAAAACGTCGCATCATCATAGAATAAAGAAGTTGTCATCCATAAAAAGTCTTGTCGTGACGAACCCTTCTTTCTACAGCAATGTATAAACTGGCAAAGACCAATTCATTGGGAGTAATCCTTGTACAAAGCAACCTACTAACTTGTCTGATTAGCATTGATTTTATACGTGACATGTAAATGTATCGATAGATCGTTTCGCAAACTTTGAATTAGGTCAGAGACACCATTTCACTGCAACTAATTTTCTCTATAAGTTGGTCCAATTACGTGATCAAGGCACTGCTTTTCACAGCAAATAGCCAACACCTTTGATCTCCACACTAAAGCACAGCACCATACATATCGAGTACTAAAGAAGCAGGCAAGGCCATAAAAACAGACAGGGAAATTGTGAAACCCGATTCCCACTGCCCACCTAGATATCTCCAAGGAAAGCCTTGGAAAATATTTGAGCGTTATCAAATACTAAATCTTTTAGTGGGAGCTAGAGGAATCAATCTCTAGCTTGGGAGATATAATAAAGTAGGGCGGCCATATTGCCAGGTGAAGTCACATCTCGGTACTTTGGGTTGCCGTGGGGTGTGACTCGTTATTACAAGACAGCTATGTGGCAAAAGCATGTGTATTGACATCAACGTCTATGCAATAATTTCACATAGATTCCACATATGCATATGTGGTGTGTGATGAATTAATTTTGTGAATCATGAACGCCAATCTGTAATCTCTTTCCTTTCTAATCCAGTTCATATTTGTATTTGCTATTACTCGGTGTAGTGGAATTTGAAAAATGTGTATTTGTTTAGTTAATTCCACTCTCAGCCTTCAGCTAACACTCCTTGAGAAAGTTCTGATGCTATCACTGCACCCCCAGGTAGGTTATTGAATATCATTCAGAGTTCACAACTGTAGGCTACCCAGAAAGAATTTCCTTTATGATAAATCAAGCATAGCCTTAAGAAACCTACAACTCTCTTTAGAGAGTAATAAACAACATGAAAAAGGTGTGATAAAATCAAAATATTTATGGAAAATAAGAGAAAAAGTTGTCATGAATGAAAAACTTGAACTTAAGGCCATATTTATTTTATGAATCATTCCGTCAAAACCATTACCCCCACAATTCTGATCAGCTTGATAACAACAGGGCCCAGCAAACCACTTAACAGAGGTTTCAAACAAGCACATTTAGGGCGATACATGGTCAAAACACGCTGATTTATCATCCTCCGGGAGGAAAAAATAATTTGTCCCCATTGATTAATCCATCTTAATGGACAAACTGGCAAACAAAAAGCACTTAAGAAAATCTACAAGATCTGTATTTATTGCCGGTCAGTAGTTCAAAGGACGACTCACCCTTGCAATGTGAGTGTGGAATTTCTCTGTATGGGGGGTGAGGAATGGTGAGGTATGTTCAACTCATGTAATGTCATGTAACACATGTATGTCAACAGTGGTTTAATTTGTAGCCGCCCACAACATGAACCAGATGGGGAAAACTGCCCCCTGGCCACCTCCTACTTAGTTCACTGATGAAATCCTATTTGTGTAGTCAAATAGTAACATGCAGGTCATCTAGGATGATGATTCCAGAGTTTTTCAATACAAAAAAATCCAAAACATATCCTTCCACAATTAATTGGCAAATGATTGGCAAAGCGATGCACATATGCGCACAAATGTAGAGAATTGACGGAGTAAAAAGAATATGTTGAGCCAAGCGATATACAAAAGCATTCATTGGAACAAATTCTTGACAAGAAATATAAAGGTCCTGTGATTAAAGTAATCATCAAATCTTACAGTACAGTAAACTACACCATTTCATTACTTTACAGGACCTTTGAAATTAATTATTGTGGGTCCTGGGTTCCTGTAGTCCCCCAGTTTTGTTAGTCGAGGTAAAACCCAGGTTGCCTCTGTTATTTGTTATCCTCCCTTCTTATGACTTGCCCCAGGAGTTGATAAATATGTGAACAATTCAATATTATCCATATTGGGATGTGAACTGAATGCATGTTTTCACCAACATTCCCCAAAATGGTGTCAATATTTTAACCCTGTTTGTTTAATTCTTGTTTTTTCCCAACCACTATCTCCACTTTTGATAGAGAATCAGCCCAACTTCAAATGAAGTACTGAAACTACAGCCTTGATATTTCAAGTTTGTGAATTTGTATGAAAATCAATTTCTAACGTATGCATAAAAGGATTATAGTAATGCCATAATTCTGTAACAGCAAACAGCCACTTTTTCAAGAGTATTTTGTTTTCTTAAAATGAAACGATGATGACTTTCAAACTAAACATCGACCTTGGAGTCTTGGCACATTCTGCTATTGGCCAGCCTGGACAAATTTGCCTAGAGTCCAGGCTGGATTGGCTGAGGCCCCTGACATGTTTGACTTGGTGCGAAAAAAATCCACCAAAATCCCCAATAACTTGGTACCGGGCATCAGAATTAAATCTCTTTTCAAAACATACGTCATAACGCTGCTTCCAACGCAATGGACTAAGATTCCAGATGCATATACAGATTTGAAACATGAATTCTTGTGCCTGTTCAAACATCATCTGCAGCTGCGCCAGATGTGACTCCTTCCTTCTGAATCTCCCGAACTTGATTTGTCACACAGTGTTTACATGATGGACATAACAGACAACAACATACTCAACAACAAAATGTTTCATATCTTACAATATTTCAAAGAGTGTTCAACAAAACATTTTCTTCATTTATTCTCATGTAAAACTATCTTTTTGAACTGTTAAAGGAAGTCATTGACTCTCGACAACTCTTTCACAGTGGGGAGACAGTAGAAATCGGCTTCACACATTGTACCCATTTCGGAAACCAAACCCTTATCTTCAGCGTGACACACCAACACTTTAACCACTAGGTTACCCCATCGCCCATCGTAAACTTAACATATCTAAATCGTGCTTGTGCAAATCACCAAAATAAATTCACGTCTGGCAGGAAAATCTAATGTCAAATAATGTCCTGATTAAATTAACAGGAATCATAGCATATTAACATTGAACTATTTTTGGACAGTTCTGTGAAAACATTCTGATTAACAATTTCAGGGAACTAACAGGGCTCCATTGTATGCAAATCTTTCCAATGATTTTTCAACATGGTCTTTACCAAATCTCGAGGATGTTCATGCAGTTAAAAGCAACATTATGTTACGGATATCAATCAGTGATACAGCAACTTTCTGTATCCCACTTTAATATCTGTTTTCGATAAGGAGAGTGATAGTGTGTAGGCAAGTCATGCAGGGTAACAGACAGCTACTGTTCACAGCATCCCGTTCACACCGATACCAAAATCATATCAGCTACTGAGGTGATAACCTTCACTCATAGGTGCGAGGACATGAACATTGATATCAACTACATGTACCTAATAATATCACCATCTCTCCATAACATGTTCTTGTTATGTTTCTGTGCATTCTGTCTCCCAGACAGAGAGACCCGTGAAGATCCGGGGTAGAATAGGTCTTCAGCAACCCATGCTTGCTGTAAAAGGCGACTATGCTTGTCACTAGAGGCGACTAACGGGATCGGGTGGTCAGACTCGCTGACTTGGTAGATGCAGGTCATCGATCCCAATTGCGTGGATCGATGCTCATGATAACAACCACTGGATTGTCTGGTCTAGCCTGGATTATATACAGACCTCTGACATATAGCTGGAATATTGCTGAGTGCGGCGTAAAACAACAAACAACCAACCCAAACCATAGCGAATAAATTAAACAAGAATCCAACTCAAGTCTAAAAGGATTTGGCAAGTCTATATTTTACCTCATTCTGATATTATGCATCTTTCTTGGCTCCATTTAGATTGAACTTTTTCCTTTGTAGGAAATTTTAACTTAACTTTTTTTTGTAATTTTTAAAATATGTTAAGTTCATTTTTGAGTCTAAAATGTTAGTCTAAAAGCAGTGCAAAAGTGACAAACCCACTCACAACAAACATCTGCTGACAGCAACTGAACATTAATTCAAGATGATCTGCTTGAGAAGACAGTCCGGACTTGTATATGTAAATTATAGATTTTTTATACACATTTTAGATTCACCACCCATCAATCTTTCTAAATATTTTCGATGAGAACATGACTATTCAAACAAAATGACAGTACAACTCTGGCACACACATACCTCTTGCAGGGACTTATACAATAGATTTACCCAAAGGAGGTGGAACACTTAAATATTCTTTGATGTTGTCCAATGCACACACTTTCCTATACATATATCAATTTACAAAGGGCCTTCTTGTCGCCTAAACAAGTGACATATGTAGTCCACATTTGTCAACCTTGGAAAGGAAATTGAAAATATACACAATTATTTTTGTTAGACTATGGCTAAAGGTTATGTTGCATATATTTACTGAGGCCATGCTGTTCGACAAGGCACATAGGGGGTAGCACAAGACAGGTCACCTTTGTTTGATAATCAGCGATATTGAAATTCAAGTATGCTACCTTTCGTACTCTGCCACGAAAGGGTAAGTGTTATCTCTGCTTTCGCTTTATAGCTCCGATTAATTATGCAAAAGTGAGATTTTATTACCCTTATTAGAGCAGAATTTACGACACACTTACGCCCTTCTAAGATAAGATCGTACAGGCATTAGAAAACTGTTGTATATAATATCTTGAGTTTGACCCCTGTGTAACACAGAATTTCTCGGTGTTCAAAATCGTGCAATACAACCTTCCACCTATACACAAAGAGTAATAAATGCCACACACTCACAGTTATAAATATACACTGAAAGGTTTATTTCATATTTGAATGACTTCAATGGTTTATTTAACACTTCAAGAGTGTTGTTTGACTGCAGTAGCCATGCAATTCACACAAATACATCATTTCACGACACAGGATTTATGGGGCAATTTATTTTCTTGCATATTTTCACTCTTCATGTTTGGTTATTGTTGAACAGTTGCATGTGTCTTTTATTTAACAGTTTTTAGTTTTATATATATTGCAACTGGATATGTTTATTTTACTTTTTTGGCATCATTACAACAAAATTCAACTACAGTAAATGATAATAATCTTTCTCAGTATTTACACAGCTTTACACATGCAGCTAACACACAAATTCTATTTTCTAACATAACAACATTAAAGTCAATCATCAGATGAAAATAAAAGGCTTTTCAGCTGTGTGAATGGCTTCCTATCTGATAGCCTCAACTAAATGCCCCAAGTGAATTCAAGAAATTCTTGTTAACCCTATACTTTCTAAGGCACATAATTCTAACAATTTGCAAATATTCGTAATTTTTAAACAGTGAGAAATGTTTTAAACAGTATCAAATTCAAGACTGATCGAGAACATATGGAATCAAATTTGATAAAGACTGTTAATAAAAAAATTAACTTAAAAGAGTTAACAACTTGAATCTAAGAAATACAACTGGCAACAGCTATCCCATAATTAAGAGGACAAGATTTCAAAAACAGGAAATTTGCGTAATAAAATAAAATGAGTTGACAGGCAAATACTTCTGTTCCCTCCAATAAACTGGCAGACACGGAGGAAGAAGGGATTATTGCTATTTTTCACAGTTCCTCCAACATCTGGAAACAATCGGTGTTTAGAAGTAATTGCATTTGGAAACAGAAACAGCTTTTTTATCAGGAACTGGTGATAATGAAAAAGAATTTAATGACCAACCTCTACAATGAAGTTCTTAGCCTATTGGTCCCACCCTCCATAAGTCTTACCAACATATTGTTTTACTAGCAATTTAGGACTAATTAGCTATTGTGCCAAGATAAAAAAGAATCCTACCCAGACCAAAATGCTATTAAATGATTCAGTAGGGTCTGAATTCTAGTTGTGTGGTGCCATGGGACAGAATGGATAGGAGGTGATATTATCCAGACAACAATTTATTGCTGTCGTTTTCACTCAATTACTCAATGATTAATTGAAAATAATCATGTTCATACTGCGAGTCTCAGAAATAGATTCTGATAATGGAATTGCCTCTTTCAGGACAAATAGCTAATAGAATGTATGATAAATGAAAAAATACATACCATAATTCATTTTCATAATTATTCAACTGCAAAACTATATATTTTTTTCAAAATTTCAATGAATAATAACAAATACAACTAGGCAATATCCTTAATGGTTTAGCAAAGCCTTAATGCCAGTCCACCAACTCTGAATAAAATGAGACAAACACGTTCACCTTGTTGTACACCACTATTCATGCTGACTTGTAAATTTCTCTTTAAAAATGCACACTTGTTATTATGAAAGAAACCTTAGACCACTTTACTTTGGTTAACAATGAATAATTGAGTTAGTTCCTTGGCTGCTCACTGAGATATGAGCTCAATATATCGCCAACATTTAAAATTTAAACTTGTGCCACTTGATCTACAAACAAAGAGAAAGCAGTTTTGCAGCTTTGATACAATAGAAGGGTTTAACATATTTAATGTTTTATGAATATATAAATAAAAATTAACTTTCAAAACTTAAAAATAAACCAACATGATATCCGCATCCAAACCCTCCTAACATAAACAAGTGTCCGATTCCCCTTCAGTAAAACTAAATGACATAACGTGTGTGTAGGAGAGAAGTATTGATTGAGATGAAAGTTTCAATACATTTTCAACACAAGTTCTCTCATTAGTGTTATCTTTGCGTTACATGTCCTCGATCAATCACATACACCAAGTGCAGAATCTCTTCAACAAATCATTCAAATGTAACCCCCAATAGATGTTATGTTGTTATAATTGAAAGACTGAAAATGGATATGAAATGGTTATTACATGACAATGAACTACAGAGATGTTCCACATATAGAATCCAATTTGTGAATGGTTACTAAATTGTATTTGCAGGAACTGGAGATATATTTACTCTAAGAAGGTTCTCCTATTGCAGTGTTGGCTTTATGAGGTCTATGAAGTGTGAAAATCAAAGTAAACTTGCTCCTCTTCCAAACCAAATAAATGGCTACAAGGGGGATAAGTGAACAATATTTCTGCTGGGACTGGAAATTTTTCCTTGATTTACTTTGAACTGGACCCAAAAAGCCACTTAGTGCTCTCTGAACGCGATCTTCATTGAACCATTTCTCATGGAATTGTTGGAATACCACACAAATCCCCTCTGATAGATTTCTGATCTCCACAGACTTGGCACTTGTTATACAATCAAACTATCAAAATATTTCCTTTCACATCAACATGTTTCTAATTTACATATGAAGTAGTTACTGAAATGTTTCAACAGATCAAAGGGCTTCCTAGTGCAAGGTTTCCACCAATACTTGCATCGACAAATGTGAAGAGAATTAATTATTTTTAAAGACCGAAGGTTTTCATCACAAAGCATGGAAGTTTATGTCAGCCTTCAATAAAACTCCATGGTTGCTGAAATATCCATTTCATTCCCATCTTATCCATGCATGAAATAGAATAAGTTAAATAGTAAGAAATAAGAGCTTTACATACATAGCTAGAGATGCAGCTATGGCTGATTTATTACTGGTAATTGTCAAACACATCGTCAATGTGATGATAATGCGACAAACTGCTAGATACGGTTCACCCCAAAATTTCCTCATTTTATTAAAACCATGCTAATGTACCAGAACAAGAAACAAAATCGTCTTTTAAGAAGTCAACATTTTTCAAGAAATATCTAACATTTTACTGAAGAACTGAATAGGATGGGCATTAAGATGCTATCTTCTCTTTGAGCTTTCAGACCAACATAAGTTTGATGTGAAATACATTCTGGTCCATTTTAAATATTTCAGAGACATTTAGTCTCGTGTGTTCAATGTAGGTGTTCATAGTTCATGCACCGATGGCCATACATAATGGCATCATCCTATTAGCACATTCTCCAACTTGATATAGTACAAGTGCAATACATTGTGTAGGCATTACCCCTGGAGGAGGATGAGTAATAAGTGGGCTAAATTGCCGAGGGAGAGTAACCCTTTTAAAATTAGAACTTTAAAAGTTGAAATTGGATGGCCAGCATTAGCGAGTAAACCAAATTGCATCCTTCTTCAAAATGGTGGTGTTTTTGTGCCAATTTCAGGGCATGTTTCCAGAACGGTTTAAGGAAGAGCACAATTACTCATATGAGAATTGCAATCGGTGAAACATCCTTTGTGTCAATTTGGTCACAAATGAGATTGATACAAAACTCGCAAGGACATTTTGGGCAATTTTGGACAAGCCTTCCAAGATGTCCACAATGAAGAAAAGTGTTGCCAGTTCATCTCATTAAGATTTAAGTAAGGGTCATGAAGCCAAATTGAATGTGTCTGATGGGACATGTAGCCCCTAGGCAGTGTCAATCTCAGCCTATTCCTGCCCAGCGTACATCAATCACACCATAATGGAGGCAGACATGGCTGTAACATGACATTACCGGGCATACCTGGCCAAATATGAATATAATCATAACAGAGGCCATCTCGTCAGCTAGCAAACAACTGAGCGCTTGCCTGTCTTCACGCCCAACTAAGCATGTGGGCCAAACCCTAACAGGCTATAACATTGTCCAAGCGGTCACGTTTGACTGATTGCCATGACTCAAACATGATAGTAATGATAGCATGAACAGAAAAGGTAAATCAGAATGAAATTCTGAACCAACATCAACCAATTTTCTAAAACTCAAAATGGACGCTAGTCAGCGTTCCACTCTACATTTCTTCCCATGCCCTGGGAGAGCATTAAGTCTGAACAAGACAAACTCGTGTCTAATATCATCCCTCATTGCCTCTGTGCTGAAATCATCCCATTTTCAGCGGTATTCATCCTTTTATTTTGCGTTTCCTCTTCAATGACTATTCCTAAAGGGATGGAAAATAAAGAACCTTTGTCCCACAATGGTTCCCTGAAGGGGAGCTGGACCCAAACATCTAGTTTACAATGCTTTTCACTCCCATTGTGCTCCTGATAAAAGGTCACATCGCACAGACTTGGACAAAGTTATCAAACTCATGACAGTTAAATCCCCAGAAGCATTACCTAGGTCAAAACAGCTTAATCACATTTTTCACCAAAAAATGACAATGCACTGATCAAGTCATCCAAAAAAATTGTAATCGCATTAGGCTGTCACAACTAGATTAACTTGGAGTTCCACATTTTTATTTTTCATTAACATGACAAAAGGTTAGGTCTCGCTGGCCTGAAAGTGAACCAAAAATAACGTATTTTTCTTATTTGTCCATGCCATGTTGATAATTGAATCTTGGTGTGAATTTTTAACTTTCACAGCCTATTCCCTCAGATCAAAGGTCTGTTTTTTATGAAAACCACTGACTTTATGAAATCTATCAAACATTTCAAGGGCAACATATCAAAGAAAGTGACACATCTGTAGATGTCCAAGTCTTTAGAGACCCAAACATAATGCAGTTACACATTAACTTCTAAAGCCTTATGTCCACATTTTACATATTCCCGTCTTGCATAACATACTTAACATTTACCAAACTCTCACTAAACCAAGTATCACCCAAATCCTGGGTACCAAAATGATTCCTTTATTGCAAGCAGTTCACCTATGTAGGAAAATAGAGCTTGTTCATCCTTACAACAAACACACAAATCTACAGAGAGGATAATCCCGCTCTTTGCTATTGGTCATTATGACTGACCATTATGGACAATGAAAAGCAGGACAAAGACCCGTATCGCCCTGTTGTTGGATAAGTAGCCAAAGACTGACCATGCCCCCACAGGACAGAAATGATAATGGGGGATTGGTCCTACTATTAGTGTCACGGTGAACAGGTAATTTCGAATAATCAGCATTGTTCTGTACCTGCGTGGTTAAACAGCAAGAAGCATATGTAAACACCAAACTGTCTATTATATTGATTTATAGGATTTATTCCGTAGGAAAGTGTTGTCTTACAAAACATTCACCTCCAAATTCCACACTTATCAGGACAATAGCAGCTACAGCAATGTGGGGGATCAGTCCTCTGTGTGATAGGCCTAATTAATGTGGAGCTGTTAATTAGTTATCAAGCACGGCAAAGGTTCAACGCGTAACGTTTGACAGGAACCTGTCCTGGGACTATCATCTATCTGTGATTCCCTTGTGTCTTTAGCTTTGCTCTGAGAAGTCATGCATGCTTAAACACCATGACATAAGTTCACAGGGATCTATCCCAACGACGAATATAAAGAAAATCCTTCTGAGGGAGATATCATTGATTTTTTCTTGATGTGTCTTCGAGTAGATCTCCAGAGGCATTTTTATGCTAGAATTATGATCGATGTTTCTTTCAGTGAAGAATTACATCGTTTACTTGCTGTATTTGTAGACTTTTTAAAGAATATTTAAACAATGGTAACTCCAAGATGATAGATTTTCTGCCTTCTTCTACATTGTAAGCCATCAAAGGATTATACAAATGACTAATCAATCTAAGATGGCTGGATCGAAAGCTACACCATCACCTCAAGGCTATCATATTGTCTTCCAAAATGGCGTAAATTGAACCTCGATACATTTTTTAAGGCAATGATTCCTGAGTTATTGCAATGTAGTTTTTCAAAACTGAACAAAACCTTAAAACAATATTGATCAGCAATCATAAAATATGCAATATGTCTGAGTAGGGATCTAAACACACTAAACAGTAAATTAGCAAGTACAGTCAATGAAGTTAAAAACTACAATCGATGAGTTGCCATCATCAAAATATCATTTACCACAGAAACGCAAAATATGACAGAGGAGCAAAAACAAAACTGATACGGAGGCACTGTGGTACATCCACAAGACGAACACCCACCACTCACTGATAAAGAGAAATGCCCTCTGGCTCTCCAGACATAGGCTACATATAGTTTCCACTGGATGGCTTTTCAATTTCTTCCAATGATTCATCACCTCTTGTCATAGAACACTGGAATGTTTGCTTAAGTGATTATGGACGCATACACTACGAAGATGGACTAGGAAGAAATTACTTTATTCCCCGAGGCCGAGTAAACCCCCACTTCCCCTTTTACTGTTGCCAAACTTCACATAATCTCAAATCATGGAATATTCTACAAACTGAGGACAGTATGTTTATAACTCTTCTTGTTACCCCATTTGCTTTGGAACTTTTCTTACCAAAGGAAATCATATGGCTATTTCTTATCACTGAACGATCAGATTTCTATTTTTGTGTTCCAAAGAATTCAATATTTATCATCCTGACTAGCCATTTATTTAAACAAACTATCTTGCATGCTTTTGGATTTCCCCTAACACAAGTAAAGAATTAATAACTTTGAATTCTTGCTCTCACATGAACATTCATTTAACTTAAGTGTTCCATTATGTATTTAGGAGTCAGTATTGACACCAGAATACATCTGTTTTTGAAGCAATTTTCTTTGATGTCCAATTCATCATTCAGATGATACGGTTTTAGATACTTACAATGTTCCATAATGAGTAATCCCATGAGAAGCGGTTTGGGGGGAAATATTCTCTGCTGAAGAAATACTGAGAGTCTAACAGTCTGATTCGTGTATTGACATGAATACTGTCTCGTTGTGAAGGCAATCAAACAAATTTGTCCTCATTCAAGTGCCAAGATGACCCAACAAGAAATAATTTGATCAATAAATCAGATAATTTCATCCACTCCACCTCGGAAATGTGATTGAAAAGTCTCTCAAAGAATCTTGACTGTTTTCGTCTGCACGGATCCTCTTACATAATTTTGTTCCCATTTACTTGCAGAGAGTAAAATGATTTTTCACAAGTTAATATCCATTGTATTGATTTAGAATCTAGCAATCTTCAGAAATGACACCCATCAAAAGTAGGCTTAACTTATCCTACATTCCATGGTGCAGAGTAATTGCTATGATAGCAGCCATTGTGGTAGAGTTCACAACTAAGTAAACTTCAGAAGTGTTAAAGATGTGCTCCTGTCGTGCTCCTGACAACCTAAAATAAGAATTACCATCATGCAAATCTTTGCCTGTGAAACAACATTCCCCCAGCTAGTTCAAGATATTATTGATCAATCAAGCGAGCTGGTCTAGGTTTAATCAAACAGCAGTTTTCTCTGTATTATAATACAATTACCGACTTACCCAATTCCCACTGAAAGAGCAATCAGAGATATAGTTTTCATTATTTGGACAAAATCTTCATCATGATTTAGCCGGAATTAAAAAATAATCAACCTTTCGTATTTAACACTGTTGGTACATCTAAGCCTTTCTTACACAAAAACTGCCTTAAACAATCTAAACCCAGTACTATTCTCAAGTAGGATGAACATCTGAAGTGCTTGTTCTGTCTAGTCAGTGACTGAATCAGGGAGCTGCAATTCTTTGATGATATTCGTCTGTCTCTCGATCAAGAGACGGCATGATCCAAATCAAACGCACTTGTTTCTTTGAACCAGATGACCCTGGATGTTGCGACCTGGCATCCGTTGGCATACATGGGACTCAATAATGTACCTGTTCAGGCCCTCGGTGTGTCAATGAAGACATGTTTGCTTGGGTCAACACCTAATCATAAAATTTCCTTTTTCATATTAAAACATTTGATTAATGCCAAATTCCAACTACAAAGCCTTCAGAGCTCTTCCTGTCTTCTTGCTTGATGAGGGAGGAAGTCTAGTTTCATTCTGGTTTTGGAAATATTCCAGTCATATCACAATGAACACAAGAATAGGCTTCACATATTGTACCCATGCAGGGAATTGAACTCGATGTTTTTGAGCCAACCTTCAACCACTTGGCTATCTGTCACACTTGCTTGACGATGAAACCTCAACACACTTGATCATTAACAAAGAAAAATGTGACATTAACAAAAAAAGTATATTGTAGCATTTCATTTCATTTCATTTCAATGCATAATACTTATACATTTTATCAAATCTCTAAAATACACCATTAAAATACAATTTAAACCTGCGTCTTTATCCTGTGTATACCATTGCACTCAATTGACTGCCTGCCTTAGAATTCCATATGGTAGTCCACCAGAGAGTTACAAAAGAGAGATCCCTTCAAACCCTTCAACCAGAACCACTTGCAAAAACATATAACATTTGATACGGGAAGGTCTGTTAAGGTCTTCAGTCATGACAGTCAGTTCATAGAATATTATTAAGACAGGTCCTGTGTGCATACAACACATATAGACACATATGTGTAAAATATCTCTTACATCGATCTTATCAACACATATGCCAGCAAGGTCAATAAAATGACACCATGAAATAAAAATTATTCATAAAAACCAGTCAAGCAATCAAACTGAAAAATTATCCTAAAAATCCTACTTAGTTCAGAACCAGTTTTGTTCAGCGGGCATGCTATCAATATGTCACAGCATATATAAATTTGACTGTTACAATGTAGGCTTTGTAAACAAAAGATCCCCATTCATCTAGGTACATGCCTCGCTTGCTTCATTTAACCAGCGAGGCTGACAACCCTCCTCAGTTTGGGTTGGAATGTACACGGGGCAGTGTATAATACACACCCTTAAAGTCCCACTGTGGAACACAGCTCAGAGTCGCGGCATTCAGGGTCATGAATACAACCTAGGCGAACAAATGAGACTAATTTAGTCGGAATAGAGCCTTTCTTCAGACTTCGGATAGACATTCAAGAGTTCTTAGTGTATGCGCAAACTTTTTCCATGAATAAATATTCTCAGTTTTGAAAACGAATAATACCATCATGACGGTCTCTCTTTTGCACGAGGGCTGAACCAGCTGACGAGTGTTTTGTATATTTTTCTATCGATGTCAGTTTGATGGCAATACAAATATCTCCATGATGTGCGATTTTTCACATTTACTTGATAAAAGTCATGCTGGGCTAGGGAATTTCAGAGAGCTTTTCTCAAAGGCAAAACGAATGTTATTTGCTTGAAAGCTTAAATCAGATTTTCCAAATTTTTATAGTACGGAATCTGCCACTTTTCTAACACATCTTTAAGTTTTACTTTTTATTTTGCACCTGAAAATACCTTAAGAAATCTTTAAAGATGCCATAATGCTCTTTTCGAAGATAAAAGTGGAAACAGCCAGACTAAATCAAATCAAGATGACAGAAAAATCTAACAGTGCCACACCATGACAATTATCAAAGTATTCACAAAAACACATTTCCGTTTGAAAACATCATAGATACACCAAAGATTTCCTGGTACAAGTTATAATAACTTGTGAGAATCAAAAAAGCATATTTTCCCATCAGATTCCTCACAACACCATGAAATTTGGTGACATTTGCTCCCATCCCGAATATTTTGTCTGCAAACATCAGTCCAGATGGATGATTGGTCTGATTTCAAAACAAGATTTCTCGTTTCCTTCAGAACCCTTGAAGATCCGAAGCCTCACTGCTGCCTTGGTACAATGCTAACCAAAGTTAACCCACATGTGTTTGGGTGCATTTCCCTTGTAAATTCTTCCCGACACCATGTTGAACATGGCTAACTGTAAATATTTTGCCATCCACACCACTAATTGGACACGAATGTTACTTTCAACAAGCAACTGCTATGCTTCTGGGATTAAAATAGGATTTTTAAATTTCCAAATTAAAGCAATTTGAAACAAGAAATTAGCAGTTTTGTTATGACAATATTGATTATATGATCCTAGCAAACAATCCAGCTTTAGATTGGCGGATTATTTTCAGAAATTCCATGACAAAATGAAATTAAAGCCAAATGTGCCAAGTTTCTGGTAACTCACAGAGTCAGCAATGTAGATGATTGGGAAATATTGACCAGGGTTGAAGTTCATGTCGAAGGTAAAATCTGTCGGCCTATTTGATGACCTGTTATAATGAATGGTCAGTCATGCATGCATCAATGACAGTCGTCCACATACTGTCCTTGATACAATTCTACAGGATCGTTCATACAACACCTTCGTCTACTCCCCTTAATAGATTGGTGATAAAATATTATCTGTGGGAATATAGTGAATCCATAATTAAAACAAGGATAGGAGAAATTCTTTGATGTTAAATTCAGTGGAAATGTGGGCTGTGGCTGGCCAGTTTTTATAGTAGCCATGTGTTGCCGGATCAGGACATTGATCGCAACTGTGTAAAATTGGCTGTTACTTTAGCACAGGCTCAAAGAACCCTAGGTGAAAGTGGTCATATACGTGCATTTATTTTACAAATTATTAAACTTGCATCAATTCCATCAAAGACATTGCTTTGTCACCCATAACTTGTAACTTTCTAATAGATGTTAGCATTAAACTAAACCCTTAAGTCTCGGCAGAAAGGTTGTAACCACTATGCATACTTCTTTCCAATTTTAACTTCAACAAAATAATTAGCACCTGTCGAAAAGTCAAAGGATATGGTAAATGTTTTTAGAAAGATCAAAGGGCATTAAACCATGGATACACTGCACCTGACGAATTTAACAAAGTCACCATGAAATTAACCAAAGTTTTGATGACTTCATACAAAGAACTCAGGACGTAGAACAGCAAACTGCTATCCCCCGGCAACCATACTTGTCTGATGCTATCAGATCACAACCTTTTGACGAAAAGTTGAAGTTTGATTTGAAACTGCGATAACACACGAATACGATCATAACGCCTAAGGCAAAGTCTCTTAAGTGACCTGCTTGCCTGTCGTTCTATAGGTGCAGCTTTTCTGTGTACATTACTTTTGTTGTATGCGTCACGGTCCCCGATTGAGAACACTGCCGCTGCTACAATTGGCGAACATAACCTCACATTTCAACCATTGTCCTCTTGCCATATCTCATTCTGGAAGCATTGAGCACACATTACTGAGAATGATCATACAGTTCAAGTTCTACAGCACTCCATGTTCATGTGGACGTTTTCATACTACCATCATATTACCTGACTAAAATATATAAGATAATTGTACAAATGATTTCTACATACTGGCAAGCCAAATCAACAAGTTATTTCACATTCATTGGAAACTGTCCTCAGTTGCTTTCTCTTACGAAACATAACAAAAAATGTTTCCATTCAAACATCTTTGAAACGAAGGATGGTTATGAAACTAATAATACACTTGCAGTCCTATGTAATTATGTCTGAATACCATGTCTGAAACAAAATTTACAACGCATGACGATGCCACAACTAAATTATACGTTCATGCGACACTGTGGCCCTTGAGTTCCGTCTATGTTCAAAATCGACAAGGTCTTTCATTAAGAATAACACGCAACATATCTCTATGAATTATTTCCAATGACTAGACACAGTAAATTATAGGGTTGGAATCATCCAACTTTGCAAGGAATTATTTGATATTGGTTCACGAATCAAGACATTAATTTTTCATAACGTGTCATGCTCATCTGCACAAGAAAATAACACAAAATGTCTGTGGAAGCTATAATTAGAAATACAAACAGATAGGTGAGTGACAGGACTATGAACATTTTGATTGTCGTGGAATTAGGTTAGAAGTGTTACTTCGGTGGACTTGCTTGTTGCCACCGAACAACATGGCCACGGAACAACAAGGCCACATACTAACAGAGCTGATAGAAGGGAGTTAGAAAACAGAGGGCTTCTCAAACATTTCAAACAATATTGTCCAGTTTAGAGCTTTTTCAGCCATCATTATTGAGTTACATCATAAAAACACCGTCTGACATAATCAGCTTCCTATTACTTTGTATCAGTGGAAATAGTGATATCGACCCTTCTTCCACACAAAGGAAGCCAGGTTAAAAAGAGCACCCACTGAGCATCAAAAACAGATTAGTTTTTGTAATTAAAGAACCGACAGATCCAGTGTTACCACATTAGCATTGACTTACTAGTCATAATACAGGCATTTATTCACATAAATATTTGACCATCACAGAAACAACTTCAACTTCAAGCTGATGTTGTGACTCGGAGGACTCCTAAACTGTAGAGGAACAACTTCGGTTAATGAAATTTCATTCCCCTTTCTGTCGGAGTAAAAGCATCTTCGATGCTGTCCATCACATCTGAGCACATTTAAGGGACAACCTAAAGAAGGTTATTTTACCACTGCATTGTGACAAAGATGGACAATGCAAAGTGGACTTGAGGAAAGCTTCTGAGTCTCGCGGCTACAAGGTGATCTCCTGTTTGCCAGGGCGGTGCTAATCCTAGACATTCTCGCCACCAACCAGCCTTTCATCTTCATGTTCAGATGCTCAGCTTCTCGGAATTCTAGCCCTACCTTTCCATGTAAAAACTTCAAGAGACAGGTAGAGAAGGCAGACTTGGTGCAAGTCTCCATACGAATATAAATGTTGGTAATTTATGCACGTTTTACTAACAAGTCTTCAATTTCACCTCTTAAACCTACAAGGGAAAATCTGGTCCTTCCTTCCTTCAGTTGTATTTATACAGTTTTTTTAGATTGTTGAGAACAAACTGAGATTTTAAGTTCACTGGACCCAAATGTACATAGCAATGTTTACTTCCCTGCTAGCTGTACAACATGACTTTATTTTATCTGTTCATTTGGATAAATTCGCCCTCAAGTGTAACAAGTAGCAAATAAAAATAAACTTTTTAATTACATCCTGCTTTGTAAGTGTTCCACAAGAAAGTTTCAGTTTCAGGAAAGACCTTTATCAAATGTCTCTATACCAGGGAGCCATGTTGACTTATATGATAGGTGTGATTGTAACTTCTCCATAAAAAAAACAACATGATTATAATAATGCACACCTGTCGAAAAGATTAAACCTTCTGGAATGACCTATATCTTTACTAAGAAACTATTTTCTTTCTACATCAACATTATTTATTTCTATGGTATTTCCCATTTATCATGCTCATCATCAAATTTACATCACATTCAATTTTCTTGAATGACCGAATTATTTATATCCTAACACTTACAACTTTTGACATCATCATTATTTTCAGATTGTTACTGTAAATCAGATCCATGATCCCCATTATCAACAACACAGACAGACAGGTGTATGAGGTAATAAATACATTTGTTCAGGTATGACACCATTTCCTCTCTACTGCGACCATTCAGACAGGAAGTGGTGCAATAGCTACTGATGCAGACACCACTTGACGCTGGGATGTAAAGGATTCTTGTACTTCAACAAATTACATTTCTACCACTCTGAATGGTTCCCCATGCAAGGCAGCAAGTCTGCTGGGACCCACATGGTCATCTGATCCAGCTCGGCCTGCAGTCGGAGCTGCTGAACATCCCCATGATGTCCTCTTTCATCTTTATCTGATTGTTTCACGGGGCCATTTCCTCATCTAACACCAATCATATTGTCCCTCCACCTCCTTACAGACTTATTCAGATCCTCCTGTCAATCAAACACTCTCATATGTTCTTGTTACATTATGTGTTCAGAGAAGTCATAATTTGGGTTACCATACGTACATGTTTGATATCATTATCTTTAACTCCTGGAGCTCTTTGAGGCAAAAGGGTTGTCACTCTCCTTGATCAAAGCTAACTGGACAGGATCTTGAAGAGTTAGACTATTTCCTCCTTCTCAGCATGGTACTTTAATCATTGTAAATTTTGTCAGAAATGTCAACATTTTCATGATACCTTTCACTGAAATTATCCTCCATCAGCGCGAGTATTGAAGAACTTTGGCATTACTGAGATGATATTTCCTCATTTTACAGTTTTATTACCAATATGGCTTTCAGATTGGTTTTCACAATGTCCACATTTTCAGAATTCTGGTTTCTGTGTCTAATTCCCTGATCAATACATGACCTTTTATTAACTTCGACACATCATTTTCTTCAAAGTGCTCAGAAATTTATCCTAAATCGTGTTTCTAAGATTCTTTTAATGACACCTGATGCTGCACAAATATTTAAAGAAATTTCATTTTACCCTAAAGTAATTGCTTAACACCATAACAGTTTTCGAAAATAACAGCAGAACTCAATTTATCCCTTGCCACAAGGGAAAAGCCTTCGCAAACGTGGCAACAATTGTATTCCAAAGTAATCCTACGTTGATGTGGCTAAGAGAATCTGACACCTAATTCAATAGTTGACAAAACTTACATGAACATGTAATTTCAAAAACAGACAACTTTTTATTAAGCCCAATATTTGCAGCCATAAATTGGTTAGTTTTTCCCTCATATGGTGTTAATAGGGTTTTCCTGTATAACTTGAATGATTTCCTCTTCTCCTTAACTGTGGCACGAAACCGTCTGGATCGTATCATTATAACATTGATTGCATCTGAATTCTTGTGCTAGGGCTTCCTCACTTATCACCACTTGTACCGACTTTAAACACAAAGTGAAGTTATACTTTGCTTAACCCTTGCTGGGGAAGGCGGAAGCCATCAACCCCTTTCAGTGATAGCCTACTTTAACTCCCAGAGCCGACATTGGGCAGTCTCCAGACACAATGAGAACTTGTATATGTATGAACCTTAAAGTGAATTCAAACAATTTCTTCCTGAAAGGGTTAACGGAAAAAAAGTATGTTTACTCTTTTTTTCATCTTTTATCCGAAGAATGAGATGCACTATCACATAAATGAAATACAATATTTTGAAAGAGAATTTAGGCTCTCCTTTAAGAAATGGCACCACAAAATAAACATGCTATTTGGCATTTAGCAGGGCTTAAGAACCAGCTAAGTTCAAAACCTTTTCAAAGGCGCATTCTAAACTTAGGTATGTGGCTAAACACATTACACAAAAATATATGATAAGAATGCCACCACTTGCAGTATCCCTAAGTCCAAATTCAAGGTGTTTTCAAGACTTTTCCATAAAAAAAATTCAATAACCTTTGAGTTCTTCTGTGAACTATTTTCTACTTGTGAACAAATTAATTGAACCCCCAATTTTTACACGGTTCAATAATTTAAAGACAGGAAGTGATGTTCGTGTTCGGGACTGTTCTCATGGAATCAGGGTGTAACCGATGTGAAAAAGGCCAACGTGCCCAACCTCCAGATTAGCATGCAGTTAGAAAAGTGATAACTTTAAACGAAAGTAACTGAAATAAATCAATGAAAAGGCTTGCCAAGGAATAGTGCCAAATTTTGAATCAGCTGATTTCATAGCTGGAACACAGGTGTGGACGCTATATTTAAACACGAATTAGCAGCAAATTGGAGTCGAACAGCTCATATTTCTGGGAAAATATTGTCTGACATGTTTATAATCCCATCTGCCATATCTATTTATATCATATAGGACAAACAGCTATTTAGCAATATTTCAACCTCATAACTAAATAACTTGTTCTAGTGTCCATTATTGTGAGATATAATACTCATAATTTTAAACCGTTATCAGATTAAAGTTAATTTTTAATCCTATTAATCTTGTTATATCAAGAAAAGAAACTTTTCATTCAACACAAGTAAAAGATATTCTCAGTAACCCATATTAATAAAAAAACGGGACTGAACAAAAATATTTTAGAAAGGATATTATCTAACTGAAAGTACCACTGCAAGTCGCAAATTAAGAGACAGATCGCATGCACAACAGACATGGACAGGTGCCCTGAGAACACAAACTAAAGAAATTGACCAATGTTTTCTATCAGCTTGTGTCAGTCACTTATTTGTTTTTTCACAAATTCAACCCGATGGTTGTGAACAAGTGTGAAACAGAGAGACTGTCGGTTTTGAAGGCAAGATCCTATAATCCTATCGCTTGTGCCCAGTGCATCAGAAACGACACAGCGCTCTGCGAGACAGTGTTTTTCTATGGGTTGGCCCTGTGGGCTCAAATATTTGCCCGCTCTTAAGACAAATAAAGGTAAAACTTTCAGCCCGCACTGTTCAACTTTTCTTTCAAGTGCTTCCGTTTGCAAACACACATAAACTTTGCTCGACCGATGCCGAAAGATATTCAAAATTCTTCCTCGTGAAAATCCATGTTTGATTCCGTCTATATCATTTGCTCCTGGATATCAGAGTCCTGCATCTTGAAGAATTGTGACAAGTTGATAACAAATGTGATTTGTAACAATGTAATACTTCTCAACTTGTCATATATCATCAATCACTTCTGAACAAAGTCAACAAAATTTGGTATAGCCCAAATGCTTTGATTACAATTTCTTTAGATAACATCTCATTCCAACTGATTTACCTCAAAAGGAATTAAGACCGTATTTTTGAAACTGTAATATATCAAGCATATATGTAAACATACAACTAGGGTTGTGTTTACACTCCTAATATCAGGGTTGAGTTTACACTCCTAATACCATACATACTAAAACTTTGGGAGCCCATATCGACGGACAGCACACACACTTCCAGGTGATCATAAAAATTTATCAATAAATTTATTACCTACAATACAGTTCAGTCAAATGAAAACCAAACACAAAAGATCCAAAAAGCTACAGAATGGTCATCTTGACATGAACCTTGTAATCAGAGACTGCCATAAGAAAAGATAAGCGTTTCTGACTAGCAGGTGCACCGTTTAACACAAGTATTACTTCAGGGCCAGACTGTTATTGTAACTTCAAACAAAGATCCATCAACTCCAATGTCTTAAGAAGTGTGGAACAAAAATTCAGAAAATTAATTTGGTATTCTTAATTTTTTTAAACCTTAGAGCTGGTATTGATTATACTGAAAGGTTCTATACAAAATTTGGAATCCAAAAAGTAGCGAAAAGACATTTACCAGCTGTGTTTTTGTGTTCATGGATTAGTTGTTTTTGTTCTGGTAAATAAAAAAATAAAAATAATTACTTTGTGAACAATATGGTTCATACCAAATTTATACTATTTTCACCTTAAACAGAAAGGTCCATACAAAATGAATCTTCATCCATGCTAAAAACTTGTTTGGCTTAGTGTTTTCCTTGGCTGAAGATTTGAGTGTCACCATGGCTCCTACTCAGTTGATAAGATAAATATCCAAGGAGTCTGGAGCACAGCAATTCAGTTTTCATACATGCTGTAGCGGATATCTTGAAAGGCTTCTTTCACGAACTTTCTATCCCTAGACAGCGCAAACATCAACCCGGAGTCTAAAGGTACCAAAAAGACTCAACAGGAAAAGATTTGGAATCCAAAGTACTTACACAAACTTAACTTAGGTTTGTCGTGTCACGTATCTTTGACTAAGAGGATTGAGACTTCATCATGACTTGGAAACAAAGTATGTTTCAAGGTCTTAACACTCCCCAAAAAATATCTGAAGAGTGGACTTAAAGTTGAAGTATAATTATTTCAATAACAGTAACATCTGATATCGTGACTCAGTCGTCTCCCTGAATAGAACAACACATCTTATATTCTACTCTGAAATCGTGAACCTGTAAGTGATGATCATATCAACAACAGTGACTTTGCTGGTGACAATAGTCCTGCACCATGACTGTGGAATGTATTTATTCTATGAAAAAAATAATAATCTAGAAACGCATACAAAAGTAAGTCTAGTCAGCACTAGCTCGCTCTATTCAAAGCATACAGAATATCTTTTTTTTAGAGCCAAGGAGGATATTGTGTAATATAAGATTTCATAGACTAAATGTTAGTCTAGGCGACAAATAGCATCAGGACATACTGCTACCAACTTTTGATACGATTCAGAAAAAAATCTTCAACCCCTGAAGAGTGTACAACAATGACATTAAAGCAGTACCTCCCTGCTCCTTCATTAGCATATCAATGTACCTGTCAGCATATTTCTAACAAAAAGCATCATCCATCAAGATGCAGCTTCAGTCAGTAGACAGTAACTGTGCCAATCTCAACTATCTTGAATCTCAATGACATCACAACGAATATGATATTGTTACTTATGCCACAATGATTGGGCTAACTTCATTGTTATATAAGGTCTTCTTACACAATTGTGTTGGAAGGGTAACAAATCATGGAAATTTGTCAAATCAAGATAACAAACAAGTTTTATGTAAGATTTACATGTTTATTTTGAGATCTCACCATTGAAAATGCTAACATGAACAATGCTTCAATGCAACTAAAACAGTATGTATGCCATTCAAAAAGGCAAAGCTTGTATACTACTCAAAAGAAGTTAAAGAACACCAGATACTGTCATATTATTCATTACAGACTAATTATCGTACTATGAAAGAATCGGACGTTCGTTACCTTCTTTTGAGTAATATATTTATCAATCAGCAAGATACATTTTATCAATTAAGGAAAAGATTCAAAATAAATCTTTCCATAATTAAATTAGTCAAATCATTTCTCACTATGTCCAGGTCATAACGGATGCTGAAAAACCAATAACAAATCTACAGCATCAGGAAGATTAGCATAGAGGTCCACCTTGGTCACACAGAAGACCGAGGGTGTCCAGGACATGCCACATTTCGTCCATGTTGCTCTTTGACACTGACCGGCGACAGATAAACACACTGGATATTGGTTTAGTTTAACCCTCAGCATTTTCCCATACACAAGTTTGCTTTCTTCTAGCGAGGAAACCAAGTCAAGTGAATCTCTAATGGAGTTTTCACCGGTTTATCAACATGGATGGTATCAACAGCCCTTTATAAATTCTTCCATTTTGGGTTCAACAAAAACACTGTTTGAGAAATAATTGTCAGTAACCTGCCAACAGAAACCTATATGGAGACACTGAAAATGGATTCAAAGACTAACATCTAGTCTCTGAAATGAGTATATCATACAGAAAAAAAAGTTGTTAAATTATCTTAATAAATATAATATATAAGGAGCCCAGAGACCCTTCCTTTTCAGATACTACAGTAATCTAGACTTGCCAAACACTATAGACTTGCATGGGCTGTATTGTATATATTGTATCAGGGTCTGTATGACAGTCTAAAGGAGTCAGTATTGGAACAGATATCAGATATTCACAACATAAGTAACCTAATAAGATATCTTACTATACAAACCATCCAAAAAGTGATATGTTTGTGTAATGTACAAGTTTTGTACATATCATCCCATCTTATCCACACATCCTTTGTGACCCTAATGACATATTTCACACCTGTATTATCAACACAGCCATACTTGGGAAACTAATTCCGTCTTGACACCCCCCAAACAATGAATTGCAACCACATCAGCTTACAGCCTTACAATGTGATTGCTAACACTGTCAAAATTTAAGGGTTGGAATTCAATTGTGAAAGTCGTTTCACTGACAAGTCAACCATATCAAATTAACACCATTTCATATGGCCTAAATCTCATTCAATCAACTCTACCAGTTATATTTTCCTAACAATTACTCACAACTTGTACTGAGCCAGAGAGTATTGGTATCAATCTGGTATTGCAAAAAGTAGAAAATTGAGTAAAATTCCTAACACCAACAAAAAAGGTCCTTCTATACAAACCTTGATATACACAAATCAATTGCCCATAGATTTATAGGAGACCTACAAAGTGACAAGGCACAAAGTTAAAATGATTTCAATAGACACCATTAAAACAGTAGTTAGGTGAATAGTGAGTGCTTCTGGCACAAACACATTGTCTCCCAGCACTTGTTAAGTATAACCTGACGCCAGGATTGTTGTGTCACCAGGTTTGGCCACCTGAAGCTACAACCAACCCGGGGTTGAAGTAGACACCTCCTGCAAAGTTTTCACCACTCGCATTGTCAAATCACTTTCTCCTACCCCCCTCAAAACAATACTGTCACTGCTGGACATGAATGAGTTTGATTCTCACAATAGCTTTATGCTTCATTTAAGTGTTCCAAAGATCTGAACTTGACCACTGTGTGTCAGATTTGACCAAGGGTCATTGGTGCAAAAATCTATTTTAGAAGCAGATGGCTTTTAATGCAATATGGGAGAGGATTCTAATGATGTTCCAGTTCACTGGTGCGTGTCAAGCAGTTTCCATATAAAATAGAACATGGCTACAGAATCCTTTTTTAAATTGATCCTTTTTGTTGCAAGGACTTTTTCCTCACTGGTTCAGATCGACTCATGCTAGATTGGCTACAAGGGCGTACCAGTACAACATATTGCAGAGAACATACATGATGGAATCAATTGTCCGTTTGTGAACACTGTACAGCATAGAAAGGCTGATGAGGACAGGTTTTACAAGTATCTGAGAGGACACAGTACACTGGAAATTAATGCAACCATCATACAAGCATCACACTGTTCTATCATATACTAGATAGTGAATTGACATAGATAATGGTATGTTTGTATGTAGAGTTTGATGTGACTAATCCCCGGCTCCACGGTCTGTTGACTACAGGTACATCACGTATTTCAACTCAGCAGCTGTCTACAGTGTGTGAATGCTTGGATGAACAGTCAAGCAGTTTGTCATGCATTCACTGTGTGGATTGAATCATTTGATTCTGCTATGTTTAAAACAGAATAAAAAGCTTAATAGGGTGGGAGACACATAAAAAAACAACTCGACACTGTACAATATTTACAAGATGACAACTTATATAACAAAGAAACAAGTTTTACGTCAAGGGACAATTTTAGAAATTTATATTTACATAAAAGGCTTGGAACAAACTTGAACAAGACGGTGTTTTAAAGTTTACAAGACATTTGGAACTTTTAGTCACTGTGTTCTATGAAACATATCAAGAATAATTCTGATGCTTGAAAAATCATCTTGTAAATATTGTCTTACATCAGTACCCAAGCTGTACACCTGAGGACAATGAAGAGTATTTTTACCTGTAAGATGCATTGGCCAACCGCCTTGTCCTCAGGAACAGAGGCCGAGTAGAAACTCTGATCAAACTCTGGCTGTTTATCATTGACATCCCTGACAGTAATTATCACTGTAGCTGACGATATCCGTGGGGTCTCGCCACCATCCGATGCAATCACTGAAAGTCTGGGTTGTGCTTCAATTTCACAATCTATCGCTGACTTTGTCGTAATAAGACCAGTGTTACTGTCAATTTGAAACCAGGACGTTGGGGTTCTGTCCGAAATGCTGTAAAGTATCCGAGCGTTGTTTCCATCGTCAGGATCTGTTGCTGAAACTTTCACAACGTAGGTACCAGGTTCAGCAACTTCATGAATTTCAGCTGTGTAGATCTGTTGTGTAAAGACTGGATCGTTGTCATTAATGTCCTCTATCCAAATCGTAAACGAGTAAGAAGCATGAAGAGGAGGTTCACCAGCATCTGTTGCAATAACTGTCAGATTATAAAACGGTTTTACTTCACGGTCTGGTGGTTTGGAAACCACGATGAGGTACACTACTCCGCTTGATTCATGGAGGTCAAAGACACCATCACCCCCAAGAAGGGTAATATTTGCATCAAAATATTCCTTTGGACTGTCGGGATCAGTGATTGAAATTCTTGCAACAAGTGTACCTTTACGAACATTTTCAGATATTTTACCCGTTTTGTTTCCATCTGATTGTAGAAAAGTAAGGCTGATATTTGCAGGCAATTCGTTGATGTTTTTCAAATCTATTTCCAAAGCAGCGCTGGCTCTTTGTGGGCTGGAGCCATTATCTTTGGCAAAAATGGCTACCCGAAAACTTGGAATTGTTTCATAATCAAGGGGTTTGTTAACCCTGACCACACCTGTCACCGGATCCACACGGAAATACTTTGCTCTTTCCGATTGAGGGTCCAATTGGTAGGTGACATATCCGTTCTCTCCAGCATCATCATCTGTTGCTGAAACTTGCAAAACACTTGTTCCGATGGTTGTGTTCTCTGGTATCAAAGCATGATAGCGACTGAGAGTAAAGCGGGGCTGATTGTCATTTTGATCAATGAGCAAAATTTCCAGATTAAGTTCTGCAGTTTTGGGTGGATTCCCTCCATCTGAAGCTCGTATCACCAGGTCATATCTTGATTGAGTTTCGTAATCAAGTTCTTTGTTTATAAGTAAGTCTAAAAGCCAATCAAAACTCCCAGCTCTTCGTGTTTCTAATCGAAAATGTTGCTCATCGTTTCCAGAAACTATTCTACAATCCTGAATTCCAAATAATAAATCTCTATCTGTGGCAGTGCCTAGGGGGTACTTGGCTTCTTTAGGAGCTCCTTCCGATATTCTCAGTGTCTGAGTCTTATTTGGGAAACTAGGACTGTTATCATTTATATCCACTAACCGCACTTGGACACCAATAAATTCATTATTACTATCCTGAACATAAAATGAGTAGAGGTCTTTACTTTCTCTGTCAAGTCGTAATTTGGTAAAAAGGGTTCCTGTTTGCTGATCTAATCTGAAATTATTTTCAGGAATTACAAAATCTATCGGGGGTACTATGTTGCTATTGGAAGCACCAATTCTACCAATTCTAGTACCCGGAGGTTCTTCCTCCGTCACCTCAAATGTTTCTTTTATTTGTTGTTGTTTTGACTTGGAGGGTGAGAGCGCAAGCAGAAACAACACAAGCAATCGAGTCCCCCATTTTCTCTCTCCTTTCCCGACCCTCATTGCTGGCGTATAGGCACTCATTGCGCGGCCAGCAAATATTATTTTCTATCAAATCTTCACCATATTTCTTAAAATTGGTCATTCATCCAGGTTCCTACAAGCACTATACATTTACACCTGTAATCTGAAGATCGGGCATTCAGTTCATTTACACATGGTAACGGCGAAATGGCTTTGTCGCTATAGTTGACATTAATCTATAACGGAATACGTCGTGACAGCATTCACAAACCGTCAAATAATCACTTCGAGGTATCACAATAACGTATATCCTTTTCGTATTCCAAGCTTCCAGGTTCGTTGTTGTTTGAGGCCTGGATCTGTTTATAGTCGAGTACACAATAACGCACGTCCAAATTGCATTTGACACGACAGGTGAATATAGTCTCCGCACTGCAATTAGCACATGGTACACTTCCGAAATAACACAGTGATAAGCATAGTATCTGACTTTACTGGCATTGGTCGTTTTCACGCCTCGCACAGGCTGAGATTCACATTTGAGGTCCGCGACCCACCGTAGAGGCCGAATATACACACAGTGTTGTTTCGGGGGACCTACCTCTCTCACCTGTAAAAGCGAGCGAAGCTTGTCCCGTTTCCACGCCGCTGAATAAGTCCACTAAGTTGCTACACACAAAGTTGTGATCAAGGCTCGCTCGATAGCCTCGACTTTTTCGATATATATCCAACTTTTTTGTACTCCATGTGTTTTATGTCCACTTTGTGGCCAGTTATAAGAGTTCACGTTTCGACTTCGCGGCCACACTGTGGTATCAACACACAGCCTCGCTTTGAGACACACACTCGGATCACGTGACTACTGTTTCGTGCTGTCTGCTCGAGTTGTGTAGCTCGCTCGTCTAGGCGAAGGGAGAGAATTGTCGGCCTCTTTGAAATCGACATCAGTTAGTTAGAGATGATTAGCAGCATGTCAAAGTGCATTGCTAAGATGCTGGGAGTGCGCGTAGCGCATCCATCATAATAATAAGACTTCGTTTGATGACTTAAGGTTGCACGTACGATTCATGTATTAATATATGTCGTTACAATCAATGTCACCGTGACTATCAAACAAATGTATAAGAATTATAAACTGACCTCAAAGAACATCTGCATTTGGAAATAACTTCAGTGCCACTGGATTTCTTCAAAGACACTTCCAAAAGTGACATGCATATTTCATTCTTTAATTTCACTTTTGAGTACTTTTGTCTATGGATACAGACCGGATACTCAACATGTGCGATTGTGGGTGATTAAAACATCCCGTGTTGGGGGATTTTATTAATTTATTGCCTTTTGAAAACGCTTCCGGCAATAAAATCCTTACATAATGTTATCGAGGTATCATAAAGGTCGTTTCGCTCATTTACTAAGAACATTGTGGCATTGTTTCTAACCTTTGGATGCATTGTAATACATCTTCAAGAAAGGTCAGCATAGACTAATACGCATGGGCGACAGTGTTTCAATTACTACAACATTTACTAAGGTAGTTTCTTCTGTTCGTTGGGTTTATCAAATAATAACGACCAGACTGAAACGTTATATCACACAATAAGCTCCAACCTGTAACATAAATCAGAACAAGTTCATGGATGCATGAGCATGGCAAGTGTTTATGCATGAAACGATATGAAAGAATCATAATAAACGACTAAACGGACGCGACTGGAACATCAGTTTGTTCCCTTATGCAGTGAATTGATATCACAGCGGCCAAAACAATCGCCCACGAAGACCCTTCACTTCCGCCTAATTACTCCCTTGATTAGGACGTAATCAACCGAATCTAAGCACGGACCCGCGCAAGTCGGCTGTTTAGATCAAGTGATTAAACTGCTGCAAAGGCCTCGTCTCATCGTCGACATTTCATCTTGAAAGACGATGATGCCAACGTCGTTACGGACGACCCATTTGCCTGTACGCTTCTACATATATCTATGAATACATTCTGATGAGTTTACATGCCTGCGACTACAGTAGTATATATAATAAGTTGGTAGAGTCATTACGTGTCTTGCAGAAATGTACCGATGCGGCTTGTTACAATCTGAATACAATTAATACATTCTGTTAATAACCGTTTGCCTAATGGTAACAGGTGAGATTTGAGTCACTTGGCACAGTTAATAAGAACAGAGTCAAAGCTGCAAAGCTGAGTTATATTGTCGTGGAACCTGACCTCATTTACTTCATTATATATTTCGTATGTTTTAAAGGAACAAAGCTCCTAATCTAATCCTAAGCGAGCGTTTATTTTAAAGGTAATTTTGTTTGGTTTGTGCCAGCGCCGCGCTCAGCTATAATGCATCTATATGACGGCGGTGGAGTCTGGATTTAATCGAAATGAAGAAGCATCTATATAATGTAACAGACTTAGATTAAAATAAATTATGCAGGGTAAAAGTAACCGTTTAAGGTCATTTTGCAAGTATCATGTTTGCGTGGTAGTAATCACGTCTCATTTGAGCTGAAACCACGTAATTAAGATACTCATAATAATCTTATTGAGATTGGTTTCAATAGGTCATACCATACCATTATTTTACTTCCGTGCTATTTCGCTAGGCAGTCACCATTGATACAGATCCCTGCAAATGTCAAATGGGAAATACAAACCAAATATTTCATTATTCATAATGTTTGTAATTTAATCTGATCACATCTTTACTTTATCACTTGAGACATAACTATAAACTGAAAAAATCATTTGTAACCATATATATGTTTTGTTTTTTTCATTGCTACCTTTGTCCTAATTCTTCGAAAGTTGGTTTGGAAAGTAGCCAAGTGGTATGTGTGTTCATTCGTGGTCTGGGTTCATTTCTACGCAAGGATTTATGGTTGTGCTGATGGTAAGGTAGTAATATGATGTCATACGTGATAACCCCTCAACCAAATGCTTGAAGAAAAAAACGGGATTAGGAAGGTGAGCTATCATTTTAAGAATGCTTCAACCACTTTATTCGATGTATTCGCTGTAAGGTATGAATAGTTATAACAAAGCTCACAAAGCGGGCGGACTGATATTCACATGGACGGACGCTACATCAATGAGCTGTGGGCCTGGATTTGTAACTAAAGTTTGTAAAATGGAGAAAACAACATCTTTTGTAAATAACAAAGCCTCTTATTTTCATTGGGAACATGGTTGACTCTGGATTAGCCAATTTTCTGTGCTAATTTCACACCTGCAGGTATGTTATCTTACAGCATAGTACCGCTACTAGACATGTGGGAATAGAGAACGGAACCGGGTCTGTTTATTTCGAAGGCAAAGATTGCAAATGACTGATAAGTCCAGTTTCAGGCGGCTTTGCATAGTTATTCATGACAAGGAGTATTATGGATTACAACTTCTTATAACGGGTACACAAAATTTCAGGGCTAGACTAAGATCTAGTCTCTGAAATGAACATATCTTACAGTGTTAAATTATCTTAATAAAAATATAATAAAAAGGAACCCAGGGACTCGATCTCTTGATGTTCAGATACTGCAGTAATCTAGACTTGCCGAACATTATTGACTTGCATGGGCTCTATGGGATATATTTGTATCAGGGTCTGTAAGACAGGCTCGGCTACGTCTTGACCCTTCAGCAGGTGAATGACATGGTGGAGAACATGGCGCCAGTACAAATAATATAAACATGAAGTCAGTTATAATTAGATACATTCAACACAAGCCAGTTGTGAAACGTCAATCTTGTCAACTGGCTTATCTTATACACGTATGTGCCTAATTATAACTGGCTTCACTTTTAAGTATATACACTGCCGGGCAAAGGAAGTATATATACACCCATGTTTGATAGTGACCAAATGAAACAAACGAGAAATGTTTATTCGATGGTGATGTATTTGATACGTTATCAGTGTTACGTTTTGGACCTTAAGTCTGCAGTGTTTCGGCGACTGTTTTGACTGTTTTGTTTGTTTGTCTGTTTGTTTGTTGTTAAACGCCGCATTCAGCAATATTCCAGCCATATGACGGCGGTCTGTTAATACTCGAGTCTGGACCAGACAGTCCAGTAACTGACATCATGAGCATCGATTTATACAATTGGGATACGATGACATGCATCAACCAAGCCAGCGAGCCTGACCATCCGATCCCGTTAGTCGCCTCTTACGACAAGCATAGTCGCCTCTTACGGCAAGCGTGGGTTGCTTAAGACCTATTCTAACCCGGATCTTCACGGGTCTTTCAGGTAAGTAACGTTGATAACATTTGTAATGTTTTAGTCAAATACAATTTTCAAGTGCATACTTTCTTTTTCCCGGCGTGTATTATTTGTCATTCACCTGATGAAGGAACAAGAAACAAGCCCTGAAACTAAGTGTCTGAATAATAAAGAACTTGTTATCCAGTGTACTCATGACGAATAAGAGATTCGAACCAACTATCAGCGGATCCTGGTAGATAAGGGGCGAAACTATGCGCAGCGGGTTGTGGAGTCTCTAACCACTGGCACCACCGTACATATAAAGACGCTACATCACCACTAAAACCGATGGACAAGTATTCCAGAACACTGTTGTTAGGGTTGGCTGCATACGGATTTCTCTAACTTGACACCGCTGCATGGTCAGGCGCACTTTCCTGTGGTGAGTGAGTTTGGTTTTACGCCACTTTTAGCAATATTCCAGCAATATCACGGCAGGGGACACCACAAATGCGCTTCACACATTGTACCCATGTCGGGAATCGAACCCGGATCTTCGGCGTGACGAGCGAACGCTTTAACCACAAGGCTACCCCCCCCCCCCCCCCCCCCCCCCCCCCCCCCCTCCTGACAATGTGGACATTGTTTTCAGCACAACACAGGTAATGGAGATTACTGGCAATATTTGTTTTATTCGTGACAGGCACCCGTCCCACAAAGTGATCTTAGCGCTAAGACTACCGTAAGCCTGTGTTAAAGTATGAGCGTTACGATCACCTTACCGCTTGTGAAACGAGCGAGTGAGTGAGTATGGTTTTACGCCGCTTTTAGCAATATTCCAGCAGCCCGCCTCCGTGGTCTAGTGGATAGAGCGTCTGCACGGAGAGCGGAAGGTCGGGGTTGTATCCCCGGCCGCGTCATACCAAAAGTCGTTAAAATATGGTACTTGTTGTTACCCTGCCTAGAGCTCAGAATTAAGGGGCTAAACAGGGACTGGTCGGTTCAGAGTCAGTGTACTGTATTTGAGTAGGGTAATCATGTTAAACTGCACCATAATCTTGAACACGACATTAAACCCCATTTCATCTCATCTCCAATCTGCACTGCAGTCACCTTGACCTTTGAAAGCACAAGATAATTTTCTTCCAAATTGATATGCCCTTTATGGGAAATGTCAGCAAATCGCTCACTTTAAGAAGAGATCGCGTTTATCTTCATAAGCCGACCTAGCTCCTCACTTTAAATGTTTAATGTGCTCATCTGTGAAGGGCGTTATTAAATAGTGCGTCACCTGCCTGCACATTGCGTTATTAATATTATATTTAGTTTGTAAATTTCAGTCATGAATTTTCAAGACGAGGGATCTACGAACAATAAAAACGGATAAAAAAGTAAATTGATTCTCACGACGATGTGCACTGTAGTGCATTTCAAAAATATTCAATCATTTATAATGCAACAGCATGTATTTCAAGGCAGAAAGCCATTGTGTGAGGATACAGAATTTTAGATCAACCTTGCTTGCATGCACCTGTGAAACTCATGGGTAACTATAATGGATTGTACTTTCGGAATTTGCAAACACATCGCCATTAAGCAAAATGAACAGATCAAAGCACAGGTGGGTGTAATATACAGAGCTATTTTCTTAAAGTGTGTACATTTCTACGTGATGTTTATGAAACATTACAGTTTATGAAAACCTGTAGTAATAATACGAAAGATCCCTGAAACATTATCAATTAATTGTGATACAAATTAACGCCCTATTTGTGACTTATTCACAGCGGTAACTCACTTTCCTACAGAGACACCCAAACCGGAAAACAACTTTACCTGTCTCCCACAATCACGCCCAATGTGCAAAACGCGCATCACAAATCAAACCCGGTTAATCTCATTCAGATCAAAATAGTAGCGTCATTTCCCCAAACAAATTTAACTTGGCTTCACACCGGTGAACAACATCTCACCCCAGACCAGAGCCCCACCCTGGGGCAACAATCCCGACCCCCAGGGGCAGACTGATGCGGCAGTAGACGATACTTCCTTGAAGGCCTGCATCGACCGTCGTAAATCTATCTACATATATAGGAGAGCTTAGATTTTGTAATGGAGATTCACTGGGACAATATACATAGGGCCCCCACACAGGCGTTCCGCGTATCATTGCGATCGGCAAAAAAGGGAGATCGATATTTCAGCGTGGAACACAAGCTGACGGACATAAAAAAGATAAACTTGTCTGTCTTCATGTTGATTATTTTTTTCAAGTTTGTTTCATTTTTTCTGTTCTTATTATTTTTAACTTTTCATTATCGTTCGTCTCTGTTGAATGTTTTGTGAAGCCAGCAACTGTGTTATCAACAAGCTACGACACTAACTTCTAACACTAGACCCTTAGCTATGTGTGGACAGAGAATATGAGAAGTTTCCGGAGTGCGACTATTTATTTTGGCTAACCAAGAAGTCAAATTATTGTGATCGATTTCAGCGAGACTGTGACGTCTTGTGTTTTTACAGGACGGTAGCCGGTTGTTTTCCTATGGACCAGGAAATGCTAAAACACACAGCCATAAAATAACATTTAAATGACATTGAAAGGAAAAGAAACATCCAAGCTAAAAGGTGAAATGTAGAACGCCAATTTGTATTCTCTGTGAAGCGGAAATTGTATAAGTACACTGTACGTATATATAAAAACTAGGATTCTCGTGTCAAGCTGTCGTTCGTCTTACAGAATATGTCTCCCATATTCGCACCTCTTCCATATCCCCTCTCCCCATCCCCAACGTCTCTTCTCTACTATTCCCACACACGAGCTCTCGCTTTCATAACACGCACACACGTGCACCAACACTGACAAACAAACGAGACAGACACACGCTCGAAGCCTATACATACACAGGCTGTCTCAGGCGAGGTGGCATATTTTATTTGAAAATTATTCCTTAAGGTGATATTTCACCCTTTGCTGTCAGTTTAGCCTAAACACTATACGTCATATGCAACATATACTGCATTCATTATGATTGATTACATCACACACAAAGCTAAACAACCTATATATATGCAGACAGCGTTTTAACTACAGTATCACCTAGTGCTTAACACGCAATGAGTAATATTCCCAACCGCGTCTGTTCACTTGATACAGGAACCAACACAAGCGTGTTTTTTTTCCAGATATTCCCAAAGTTATTTACACTATATACATCCACATCTACTCATCCTTACGCTGACATAATTACGCAATTAATTCTTAGATTCAACAGACATTTTCTCCACAAGGAATACATACACCTGTGAATTAAGCCATGGACAAGCGAACCAGTAAATTTAATGTAAATAAAACAGGCATACAATCAGCCTGGGTATCCAGAGCAAAAACAGAATGTATCCAAGAACAATTGTAGCCATAATGCCTGTTACATAACAACTAAATGATGCCCTGAGGGTTGGCCTTTCTGTAGGGTAGATCCACCCCGAGGGGTGGGTCGTCGCAATTAGCCCCTTACGTTTGCGGTGGGTAAAGATATATGTAAATATTTGTCACCGATGTATTGCCCTTAACACACATTATGAAAGCTTGGCACGCTCATTAACAAGTCCAACTTCATTAAGAAGGTGTTCCTTTAGGGGTTATAATCATTGTATATTACGTGAACAGAGCCAGCTTCACCCTGGCTATATCTTGTACACATACCTCACGGATATTGTATTTGCAGTTCGGACAGAGTCTCGCTTGGTATTTGTGCTTGCGATATACTGACACTCTGTATTGGAAGGATTACGTGATTTGTAGACTGTTTTTGTTCGCGTTGTGCTTTGCCTGTCTCTAAATTAATATTCTTTATGTAGGAACGAAGATAAAGTTAACGGATGAGTCTACGTTCTTTATTCTTTCATTGAGACGTTTTGGAACATATGCTTGTACCTTTATCAAGCTTTCTGACTTGTACAAGCTGATTGTTTTCACTGTACCCCAATGACGTGGATCATTGCCCATGCTTTCAGTGCCTTGTTTGTCTTTTCCAGACTTGACTAAACTGCCGGGGAAAAGAAAGCATGCACCCATGTTTGTTGGTAATGAACAAAAAAAACGGTTATTCGATGGTGATGTATTTGATACGGGTATCGAAGTTGTGTTTTGGTCCTTAACTTGGCAGTGTTTTGCTGACTGTTTTCAGCCTAGTAACGTTATGATACCGTTTGTAATTTTTTGGTCACATCTAATTTTCAAGTTTATACTTTCTTTTGCTCGGCAGTTTTCAGACTGCCTCACAGTAGCTGGAATATTGCCGAGTCAGTTCTGACAAGCATTCACTCATCGTGTTAAGTCTATTTGCTGGGTTAGGGGACGTGGAGTCTTTGGGGTATACCACCTTATTATAACATACGAGGATTAGCGTGCAGTATTACATTTATAATGTCTGAAGGACAGTACGAAGAAACAGCGTTATTCCGAAACCCTGCTTTCCGAACAATAACTAATATTAACGTCTAAATACACGCAAAGGATATTATATATCCCCAAACACCATTTATCAAATAAGTAAATGCTGTTTACCGAACAAGGTCACTAAGTGTTTTCCCTAACAATGTCACTTGATGGTTTACAGAACAATGTCACTTGGTGGTTTACCGAACGATGTCACTTGGTGTTTTCCCTAACAATGTCACTTGGTGTTTTCCCTAACAATGACACTTGGTGTTTTCCCTAACAATGACACTAGGTGGTTTACCGAACAATGTCACTTGGTGTTTTCCCTAACAATGACACTTGGTGGTTTACCGAACAATGTCACTTGGTGTCTTCCCTAACAATGTCACTTGGTGTCTTCCCTAACAATGTCACTTGGTGTTTTCCCTAACAATGTCACTTGGTGGTTTACCGAACAATGTCACTTGGTGTCTTCCCTAACAATGTCACTTGGTGGTTTACAGAACAATGTCACTTGGTGTCTTCCCTAACAATGTCACTTGGTGGTTTACAGAACAATGTCACTTGGTGGTTTACAGAACAATGTCACTTGGTTGTTTACCGAACAATATCACTAGGTGGTTTACAGAACAATGTCACTTGGTGTCTTCCCTAACAATGTCACTTGGTGTCTTCCCTAACAATGTCACTTGCTGGTTTACAGAACAATGTCACTTGGTGGTTTACCGAACAATGTCACTTGGTGGTTTACCGAACAATGTCACTTGGTGGTTTACAGAACAATGTCACTTGGTGCTTAACCGAACACCGTCACTGTACATTCACTCTACTGTCACTGATACTTTGATGAAGGTGGTTTCATGTAAGTGCAGGGAAACATTTCTTGTATTTCTACCGTTACATAACTTCCGTGCAAAACAATGTGTACATCTATGTAATATTACTCTCTCAACCAACCATACAAAATATAATATATCTCTGAAAAGACCAAATGATATACATAGGTTACTTTTACTTGGAGCTTGCATCACAGAGGACGAGACATGACAAGGACCCTTTCTGCACGGAGAAATGTGTACATAATTTAAGAAACGAGCAAAACTGTTACAAAATAATGCCGATGCGTTTAGAAAATTGAGAATCAGATTTGTTGGGGTCTCTTGCATGATCAAGACTGAATAAAGCTGTAATAATAAATATTGGAACGTGAGCAAGCTTTTGACACAAACTACCTATCCTTGGATATGTATGTAAAGACAGTGCACTCATATCGTGGAATATTCATCTTTGGTCAAGGACTTTCTCATACAGTTTGAGTTTATATCGAAATGAAATAAAACGACTTTAATTGGACAAAAAAAATGTAATGGAAAAGTCTTCTTTTCAGCCAAACTTTGAAGGAGGACACAAAATTATTCTTGTCACGCCACGTCCTTTGCTATCTATGACGGAATTTACTGGTGCGTTTTCATTATTGTACATACATGTATATACAGTCAGCTGTTGCGCTACTGGTTATATGGGTGTCAAGGTGCATGCATCATACTCTTGACACACGCTGGGATTAATATCCAATCCGTCTTGTACGCAAAGCAGCACCGACAATCTACTGTTTTAAAGCCGAATTACGTTGATCGGTAGACATTAAAAAAACCGTTCTTGCCTAGCCTTCTTTAACCCTTTTTAAAACATGATGATTTTCGCTCCCCGGCGCCAGTGAAAAGTACTTAATTTAATTGCTAAATGTAGTCCTATTGGAAGAAACGTAACTGTCACGTAGGTGACTGAAAACATATACCCAAATACAAACGGTAACAGATCATATTAACATTTTTCATATGTTGAGTATTTTAGAAGCAGGCACATCAAAACTTTCATCTTACATTTTGAAGTTTTTGAAGTTTTTAAAGTGCGTTGAATAGGGACCAGTGGAGTTTCTAAATATTTTATTAAAAAATATAGATTAAATAAATTAAAACCTTCAAATATGTATGCTTTTTATGTTCTTCACACGGGTTATGGCGAGATGCGTGGATCTTTTTATTCCCATGTTGGAATGTACAGAAGTTTGAAAGGAAAAGAAAATTTGAGGTGTTACTTTCTTTTAACTCCCATCGACATCAAAAGACCCTGGTCTGTCTTTACAGGTGGCTAAAGTATTTACAGTTATAAGACTGATCAAACGAAATGGTCACGTGCACATGGTGCTTATGGTCATATTTATTCCAGTTATCAATACATTTTTATGATCGCAGTTGACGTGAGGTGAAATGGGTTTAACGTTGCGTTCAAAATTATTGCACTTTTATAGCGACGTGCACGTATGTGTATGTGTGACTGCTTGGACTAGTCGGGACTTATGCCGGTTTAATAGTGATAGCCCATTGAGATACCATGCCGCATTTCAACATGGACTCCTGACCAGTCCTTGTTTTAGCCCCATAATGACGAGCTTTGGTATGGCGCGGCCTGGGATCACAGCTAATTTTGCTTTTGAAAATATAGGGATGGGTTGTTAGGCCTGTAGACAAGAACAGGGAGTAAGTGAGTATAGTTTTACGCCGCTTTTAGCAATATTCCAGCAATATCACGGCGGGGGACACCAGGAAAGGGCTTCACACGTGGTACCCATGTGGGGTACCGAACCCGGGCCTTCGCCGTGGCGAGCGAATGCTTTAACCAAAGACTTCCCCAACGCCCAGGCGGTCACCCACAAAATGAGATTCAGTTCTTAGGAGGCCTGTGAATAAATTGTAGGGATTCTTGAAACAACGAAGTCATTTACTGTAGATGTACACGTAGTTGCTTCAGTAATTGGCACCACCTTAACACGCAGATAACAAGATATGGGTTGGGGGTCCGGGAGATCAACAAATGATAAAATGGAATACCATCTACATATATACAGAGTAATTGCTGCGAAACCGAAAAACCCGCGAAGATCCGGGGTAGAATAGGTCTTCAGCAACCCACGCTTGCCGTAAAAGGCGACTATGCTTGTCGTAAGACAGAGGGGCAACTAGCGGGATCTGGTGGTCGAGCTCGTTGGGAAATGAATGTCATCGTATCCCAATTCCGTGCATCGAAGTTCATGACGTCAATCACTGGATTGTCTGGTCCAGATTCGATTAATTACAGACCACCGCCATATGGCTGGTATATTGCTGAATGCGGCGTTAAACAACAAACAAACAAACAAATTAAATGCATATGTCTAAATTAAATAATATGGTTTTTAGTTTTGACTTTTGACTTGTCTCTCGTGAAGATTCTGAATCTGTTATTATTAAAATACTGAATCAATATTATGTGTGTGTGTGTATGACCCCTTAATAAACCCGATACACTCGTATTGTTACAAGAACTCACCCGGCAACAATACGAGAGGCATTCACTGTTTGATTTCACTACGTTCGACAAATCACTGGGCCTGGGACGATCGTCTGCTACAAACAGGGGAGGTTACTCTGTTAGGTCAAGCATAAAATTCGCGACAGAACGTCACATGACACGACCGCGGCGCAGACAGCAGGGATACAACTTTTAAGAAAAAGTCCACACGCAACTGCTATAATTATGAATGCAAGGTATATTCGTAGCTGTCGTGTCGCAGGGTTTTCGTGTATGGGTTTTAGTTTTGTAATTACAGGTGTACATTTGTACATGGTCACTTCTCATACTGTGTGTGTTTTGGAGGTATTGTTTGTTTGTTTAAACTGTATGATGGCGGTTTGTTAATAACATTCAAGTGATTGACATCATGAGCATCGATTCACACAATTGGGATACGATGACATGCATCACTAAAGTCAGTCTCTTACGACAAGCATAGTCGCCATTTACGGCAAGCATAGTTGCTGAAGACCTAAAAATACGGCGGAAAAGCTCAAAATAAGCAGAAAAAAGTTTGCAATTTATGGTTCAGTATGATTAAACCATCAACGTGAATATCAAAGCAATGTATACACATCGAACACTGGACAACATCGAAATTAACTCACGGCCAAAAGAAACGTTAACAACGATATTTCTTAGAGAAAATAAGACCAACACAATTTGAAGCAGCAATAACAATTGTATTGTAGAAATTCATCATTCAGAACAGTAAAATGCGAATTTACTAATTCAACAACAAAGTCCTTGACCTCCAACAGGGACATTTCTTGACAAGGAGTCATTCATCCAGTATTCGATCAACAACATTGGCCCACGACGGCCCAGACCGTTCAATACGGGATATGACCTCCATGAGCGGCAATGCATCTTCGAATGCGGCTTCGGACTGAGTAGACAAGCGTCCTCACATCGACTGCAGGTATCCGATTCCATTACTGACGGAGGGCAACGATCAACGCTTGTCTCGTGAAGGGAGGATGTTGACGTTTCCGTTTCCAGCTGGTCCCAGAGATGTTCTATGGGTGACAGATCTGGTGATCGAGCTGGCCACGGCAGGACAGTCACGTTGTTCGCGTTGAGGAAGTCTCTAGTAATACGGGCTTTATTGGGTGTGGCGTTATCTTGTTGGAACACCGTCCGTTGTTGACGCTGGATGAAAGGAAGAACCACTGGCCGTAAGATATTGTCAGTGTAGCGTTGTGCTGTCAGATTGCCTTCGATGCTGACAAGTTCCGTCTTCTCGTCCCCGTAAAGGCCGCCCCAGACCATCACGCTTCCGCCCCCGTAAGGTTCCACCTCCTGGACACAACAAGGAGCCGTACGTTCACCACGTCGTCGATAAACTCGCGTCCGCCCATCAGGTTTGAAGAGTTGGAACCTGCTCTCGTCACTAAACAGCCCTCACCGCCATTCCCTTTGTTGCCATCGCTGAGTTTGCCTGCACCACGTCAATCTGGCCCACAGACCGTAATGTCGTAGTCGTCTGGTCACTGTTTGTCTGCTGACCGGATGACCTAAGCTGTTGGCAGCTGATGAAGTCACAGTAAGAAATCTGTTCCTCAGTTGAAGTACCCGTAAAAAGCGGTCATCCGGCGGGGTCGTGACCTTTGGTCTGCCACTCCGTGGTCTGTCTGCGGTTCTGCCAGTCTGTCGGGGACGTGCGACCAGTCTGGTAATGGTCATCTTGGAGCAGTTCATGTTAATGGCAACCTCTCTCTGTGTCGCTCCCATCTGCAGCATACCTATGGCTCTCTCCCTCTGGACAGCGGTCAGTCTTGGCATGTTCGTTGGTGTTAATCATCGCAACCAATGATAGGGAACAGATCCGTGCGTAATTTATACCCGGAAATTGGACGATAATTTGGGAAAGAATGTTTTAAAAAATTGCTGAAAAACACCAACATCTCCCAAAATCCGTAAAGCACGTGCAAAGAAAGACAGGGAACATGAAGGCTGTATTCGTGAGATGTGTTCTTTACTGTTTTTTAACAGATTGGCATCCTTGTCTCAAAGTGGCAAATCAGTTAATGTTGGTAACGTTTCTTTTGGCCCTCATTTTACTATTCGAATTTTTTTTCTCCGGTAACGACGTCTTCGAAGATGTATCAAGAACATGTTATACCACAACTTGGAGTACCTTCGGTGCTTTCCGACAGAGAAGACATAAAAGACATAAGAAAAAACCCATCGAAGATAAGAGTCGCTCCTTATGTTGTGAAATACAAACAAATGATGTACACAGTGAATATATTTAAAAACAAAATCAGAATACTTTCGACATTGATATTCAACGTACTACGCGCAACTAACGCTATGCAGAAGCATTGGCAACCGTAAACAAGCGTGATCAGGAATATTCCAGTTATAGGACGGAGTTAGGACCAGACAATCCAGTGATTGATATTGTGTTTATTTGTTTGTTGTTTAACGCCGCACTCAGCAACATTCCAGCTATCTGACGGCGGTCTGTCAGTAACCGTTCTGGACCAGACAACCCATTGATTGACATCTTGAGCATCGATCCACGCAATTTGGATTTCGATGCCATTCATCAACCAAGTCAGCGAGCCAGACCACCCGATCCCTTTAGTCGCTTCTTACGACAAACACAGTAGCCTGTTACGGCAAGCATGGGTTGCTGGAGACCCACTCTACCCCGGATCTTCACGGGTCGTGATATTGTGACCAAAGTCCCTCTCCGTCGGGGTACGAAGTCACCAGGCCTGACAACCCGATCTACTGCACGCAGAGGCTGGACACTTGTCTAGCCTGGGATCATTACGGGGACGCAAGACAACATAGGGAATGCCGTCGGTTTCATTAAATTTAAACTTAAAGATTGCTTTGAGGTCAGGCGGACGTGTTGCTCAACATTGTTATACATTTAAAAAATAAATCATGTGTGTTCTAACATCATGTATGCGCACCAATCACATGCTTGACTCTGAATAAACTACCGGGAAGAACAAAGTATACACACATGTTTAATGGTGGCGAAAAATGAAACAAACAAGAAATAGTTATTGGATTGTGATGTTGGTTGGTTGGTTTGTTGTTTAACGCCGCACACCGCAATATTCCAGCTAAATGACGGCGGTCTATAAATAATCGAGTCTGGACCAGACAATCCAGTGATTAATATCATGAGCATCAATCCATGCAATTGGGATTGATGACGTGCATCAACCAAGTCAGCGAGCCTGACCACCCGATCCCGTTAGTCGACTCTTACGACAAGCATAGTCGCCTTTTACGGCAAGCATGGGTTGCTTAAGACCAATTCTACCCCGGAATCTTCACGGGTCCGATTGTGATGTATTTGATGCGGATATCATGGTTGTGTTTGGGACCTTATGCTTGCAGTGTTTCGGCGACTGTTTTGAACCGAGTAATGTTTTGATAACATTTACAAGTAATATTTTGGTCTCATCCAATTTTTGAGTCTGTTTTCATTTCCCCGGCAGTCTATTTACTCGAAAGGGAGACGTGGTTACTTTATTGAAGGCCCGACGCAAGGAGGTCAGACATTACATTTTGATCTGCCGAGATCCAGTAAGTAAAATGGTTGTATTTTAACAGGTTACTTCACGTCTACTGTCTAAATGATTATGTAGAAGTATTAAATTCATTACAAAGCTGGCTCCGCAGGTATTTATAGCAGCTATAAAAACAGAGTGTTTAAGGGATGCCATTCTATCTTGAGGAACCGAGAATTTGGTTTTACTTATTTGTAAGGTTCTGATCACGCAAATCAAACTTGAAGGCTTTTAAGGGACTGTTAACTATTTATTAACTTGCAGAGATTTTTGTGCTCCCGGCTTCGATCGCTTGGTTCTGACAATATACGAGGGTTGACTGTGAAGTTTTAAACCTCACATAGAAGAAATGGCGTAATGGTGAAGTCTTTTGTTGTTGGCAGTGCATGCCAAAGAGTATATCCACAAAAACTTGAGTCAATAAAATTGAGCAAATTGTCTCGCTGTAACAAGTCAGTAAAATAAACAGGGGTCTGTGGCCTTTGGGAAATGGACAAACATGTGGAACGGGCAGTGATCAAGTTTGCAGAAAAAAGGGCTACACCAAAAGCCATGAAGCCTGTGTATGTGGATAACACCTTTAGTCAGTTGGGCCATTTGTGTGAACATAATAACGACCCCGGGCACCACAGCAATTGTCACGCTTCCTTGCAGGTGGGATATAAATACATGTGTACACATTGTCTTTATTAAGAAAGGTAGAGCTTTGTCCACGAGAGGGGTTACAACGACTCTATAATTTTCAAGTTTGTGGAATAAGCCTTCGCGGCAAACCCTGCCAAGAACAATGGATACCTCCCGGAATACATATACAATCAATTAGATGTATTCAGAGCTGAACACTGAGTCAGCAACAGACCAGCTCAACCACGACGGCCTGTAAATAGACATGCAAGTCCGCTCCCGTGAACATCCGGGATAGAATAGGTCTCGAGCAACCCATGCTTTCCGTAACAGGCGACTATGCTTGTCGTAAGAGCGGGTGGTCAGTTTCGCAGACTTGGTTGATGCATGTCATCGAATCCCAATTGCGTGGTTCGATGATCATGACATCAATCACTGGATTGTCTGGTCCAGACTCGATTATTTACAGACCGCCCTCATATAGCTGGAATATTGCTGAGTGCTGCACTTAACAACCAACAAACCAAATCACCCAAGCCACCTAGTCGGACCAGTGGTAATCTGTAGTTGCCTTCTTCACGACAACCATATTTTGGACTAATCCTCCCCCGTTAACACCTACTACTACTACTACTACTACTACTACTACTACCACTGCTAGTGCTACTACTACAACACTTACTATTACTGCTGCTGCTGCTACTACTACTACTACATCTTCTGCGACAACAACTACTACTACTTCTACTTCTAGTTTGTTGAAGTAAGACGAGTTCTTTGGATGAACAACTTCTTTATTACAATTAGTGCGACGTTTCGGTGTAGATCCTAACACCTTTATCAAGCAAGTGATGGATAGTGCGAAACAATTATCTTAATCACCTCTCTGTGTCCATCAACTAGTCACTGTATAAATTTAGATGTCAATAAGTGTATATATACCTATGTTGTTTAGCACTATCCATCACTTGCTTGATAAAGAACTCGTCTTACTTCATCACACCAACTTCTAAATGCCACTCAAAGAAGTTCTAGTTTGTTTTACTGTTAGCCAGGATCTACCGTGTGTATACTTTGCCCGTCAGTTAACATATCGTTAATCAATATTGTCGTTGCAACTGACGTAGAAGTCGTAGATGTAGACGCGGCAGCTATATAAATGACGTCGCTGTCACTGAAGCCGCCAGCGACGCCCAACGTCGTGTCGTGCACCTCCACATTCCAGGATCACCCAGCTGCCCAGGTAGTGACCGCGCGCGTCGCGGGATCATGTGACACTCGTGTCTATAACAAACACTTCTGTTATCAACAAAAATGTAAACAACTTGTCAGTGTCTTCAAGCAATCTTCGCGCAGCGAGTGACACACTGGCTGTCACACATTTAGCTACAAGCTGCCCTGGGGATATCCCGCTACAATTAATATGTCGTTGCCGTGACAACAAAAGTATCATCATCCCTTGGGCAAGATCAATTGTCAAATTTTGAAAAGACCCTTCAGGTTAGCGAGTTACATATTTAATTGCAATAACAAGTGACACACGAAGTACGTTCACAATTGATGTCACGAAGCTAAACAGATTTTAGACGGTGGTGCTTGCCATCTTTGAAATATAAGAATTTCTTCGCTATTTCTTCCGTGGTCAATCGGACAGAGCGTCTGCACTGAAAGAAAAGATCGGCGGTTCGATCACTGGCCGCATCATATCCAAAGACGTTAAAAGATGGTACTTGTTGTTTTCCTGCCTGGCACTCGGTATTAAGGGGAAAAAACTAGGTCTGGTCGGCGCGGAGTTAGTATACTGTGTGATATCCATGTTAAACTGCGGCATGGTATCTCAGTGGGCTAGCACTATACAATCCGCATTAAAGCAGACAAGCAGCCACACACACACACACACACACACACACACACACACACACACACACACACACACACACACACATGCAATACAACAATAAAACAACTCGGGGAAAAACACACATATACATACACGCACACACAAGCACACACACGCACACAAACACACACACACGCACGCACGCACACCACACACACACACACGCACGCACACACACACATACACCACACGTACACACACACAAGCACGCACGCACACACACACACACACACACACACACACAGATTAAATAATGTTAAACGCGACTCTCAAGACCCCATTTCACATTACCTCCTCGTTTATAAAGTACATAACGCTACTAACAAGCAGATATTTTCGAATCAAAATTTCTGTCGATAAACATATCTGTGTAGAAGTATCCACACTACAGGATAACGATGTTGATTTTGTAATGACATCATTATTTGTGATGCTAGCACTGCTGGCACGGTCTACTGCCAAGCTTCACGTTTGCAAAAGAAGTGCTCAAGTCTCACCACGCACGCGCGACTTTGTCCAGTGTCAGTATTGTTAATGAGTGTGGACATCTGCAAAGTGCCATAATTGTCAGACAGCCCTGCTGTGCGTTGAATACTTGACAGAGAGGCGTTTTTTGCCAATTCGTCTAACCATAATTGATTTTCGGATCCACCGCCCCAAAATTTCACAAATCGCGAATAAAAATTGGATTTGAGAACAGACTTTTTTCTTCGACAAAACTTTTATAACTCGGCAAAGAAAAAGGTCCTGTAAAGTAGGTCAATATGGGAAAGGGAGTATCTCTTTGTCTGGTCATTAAAGAAAAAAAAATCATCCATTTCATTTTGTTCCACAAAATTTATTTCAAAGACAGCTCTTTTAAGAGAAAGGTGTTTTTACCCTTTATGCCTTGATTCAGTTTATGGGGCAGACCATATTTTAATTAATTTATTTAATTCAGAGGTATTATATTTTAAAGATGTCCTTTGTTTCCCCCGACAGCAGCAAGTGAAGATGGCGAAAGGAAAGTCACTCATGTGCCTCGTGGGGCGGTCGGGTAGCCTAGTGGTTAAAGCGTTCGCTCGTCACGCCGAAGACCCTGGTTCGATTCCCGACATGGGTACAATGCGTGAAGCCCATTTCTTGTGTCCCCCGCTGTGATTTTGCAGGAATATTGCTAAAAGCGGCGTAAAACCATACTCACTCACTCGCTTATGTGCCGCAGTGGAGACATGAAGCGAGTGACCGTAACGGGGCAGTCCAAGGGAGACAACTCACGACTATATATACTATCTATTTCGACCCTTTGTCATTGTTTGTTTGCTTGTTTAACGCCGCACTGATCAATATTCAAACTATATGCGGTGTATAAATAATCGTGACTGGACCAGTAACGACGTCTTCGAAGATGTATCAAGTCAGATGTAATACCACAACTTGGAGTACCTTCAGTGCTTTAGGACAGAGAAGACATATACGACATTATAAAAAAATCCATCGAGGATATGAGTTCGTTCCTTACATTGTGAAATACAAACAAATGATGTACACAGTAAATATATTTATAAACAAAATCAGAATACTTTCGACATTGATATTCCACGTACTACGCGTAACTAACGCTACGCAGAAGCATTGGCAACCGGAAACAAGCGTGCTCAGCAATATTCCAGTTATAGGACGGAGTCAGGACAAGACAATCCAGTGATTGTTTGTTTGTTGTTTAACGCCGCACTCAACAATATTCCAGCTATATGTCTGCGGTGTGTAAATAAACGAGTCTGGACCAGAAAATCATGTGATTGACAACAAGAGCATCGATCTCCCGATCTCGTTAGTCGCCTCTTACGACAAACAGTCGCCTTTACTGCAAACTAGGTTGCCGAAGACCTCTTATAACCCGGATCTTCACGGGTGTCTTGCATTTCGGAAGCGAAAAGACCCTTGCTTCTTATAAGAAAATATACATTCGTTGTTCGTGTCGAGCCACCCTCCGTGATGAAGTGGTGTTTCCGGAGAACGGAAGGTCGGTGGTTCGATCCCTGGGCACGTCAAAGAAAGACGTTTTGTTGTTATTTTGTTGTAATTGTTCCCCTGCCTTGCGCTCAGCATTACGGGGCTAACACAAGGCATGGTCTGCTTGGAGCCAGTATACTGTGTCTGAGTGAGGGTGTTTATGTTAAACCCTGGCATACTATCTCAGTGGGCTAGCACTGTAAAATCGACATTCGTCCGACATAGTACCGGCGCGCACACAAACATACACACTCGCTTACGCGTCGCTGTATAAGTGTAATAATATTGGAGGCGACGTCAAAACCTTTTCACCTCAAATTAGTTTGTTCATGCTGCCCTAACAAACACAACATTATTTTACTCTCTCTCTCTCTCTCTCTCTCTCTCTCTCTCTCTCTCTCTCTCACACACACACTTTTCGCTCGTTTCTCGCGCTCTCTCTTTGTCACCTCTACTTCTCTCTTTCTCTCTCTCTCACACACACTTTTCGCTCGTTTCTCGCGCTCTCTCATTGTCACCTCTACTTCTCTCTCTCTTTCTCTCTCTCCCTCTCTCTCTCCTCTCACACACACACACACACTTTTCGCTCCTTTCTCGCGCTCTCTTTGTCACCTCTCTACTTCTCTCTCTCTCCCTCTCTCTCTCTCTCTCTCTCTCTCCCGACAGCTGTCCCTGTGTGTGTTTAATATCATGCTTGCGACAATTACAGTACTTATATTGACACTTTATACCTGCAGGTTAGGACAGAATCCTGCTTGCCACTTGTACAGTATATACTGATATTGACCCATTGTAGTTGTGGAAGTGCAGAATATGTTAACTGTTTTGTGGGACGTATCGTTCTGCCACACAGACTGTACTTTCCCCGTCCTATGTACAGTAGGGAGTAGTACACATTCCGTACCTGCCGACTTTATGGATCGGGTATAATGACGTATTGTACACCACAACGATTTAGAAAAAAGTATCTATTCTAATTGATGGTTAAAGCGTACACCATGTTTCATCAGCTGGTAACTGCAGTGTGGAATTTGTAAACAGTAGTTACTTGAATATTAATGTTTTTTATACTTTAGAAAAGCATGTAATGCTAAAATGCAAGGTGGAATAAGCGTCTTCGTTGTCCTGTATGTGTGTTGACTGAGGCCGGCATGGGGAGACGGATACTAACGCCGACACTTGTTTGTTGTTTAACACCGCACTCAGCAATATTCCAGCTATATGACGGCGGTCTGTAAACAATCCAGTCTGAACCAGACAATCCAATGCTTGACATCACGACCATCGATGCACGCAATTGGGATAGATCACATGCATCAACCAAGCCAGCGAGCCTTACCACCCGATCCCGTTAGTCGACTCTTACGACAAGCATAGTCGCCTTTTACAGCAAGCATGGGTTGCTGAAGACCAATTCTAACCCGGAATCTTCACAGGACGCCGACACTGAGATAGCCTTACTCGATATGGGAAAGGTATAAAGTTAATTTCTTGCTTTTCAACAAATTCGGTTGAGAGTTGTCTGGTTTGGACACACTCACTGTTGTAGCCTCGTCAGAGCTGAAGCGTAAGGCTGATTGATGAGAGTCGATTGTTCCCGAAGTCTGTTGGCGTGCTCGCATCATTAACTGTGCACAATTGTGGCAGCTTGCAAATGTCATCACAGTTTTTCAACGTCTGCACTCTCATTGTTAATCTGTATTTTTTAGTGGACAGATAGCGATAATATTTCGTTTCATCTTCTTTTCTTCTCATGCTATAGTTAGATAGACATTACATCCTTCATTAATCAATCACCATGTTCAAATACCGTAAACTACGGTTTTAACGAACTCATATGGACCACTTATTTTAGTTCGTTATAACCGCAGTTCGTTATAAGCATATATACAACATCTATACAGCAAATGGAGGGGACCAAAAATTAAGTTCGTATTATCCGTCAGTTCGTTATAAGCATGTTCGTTATAAACGTATTTTACTGTACTGTCACCTAAAATCGTGGTGCGAGTTGGTCGATTCTTATATTAAAAAAGCCATGTCCGTACCATAGGCTTACAAATGAAACAACTAAGAAATGTGTAAGTTATTTTATAAATTTGCACACACAAAGTATTAAAATAACGGATCTGAAGGTTTTCTTTGATGATGCGTTATGGGAACTTAACATAATACTCACAGCGAATACACACTGAATATTGCTATAGTGTGTAGAATCGATGTATATTTCGACTATTTATGCATTTGGTGTCACAGTGCATATTTGACAAATAAGACACACATTTCTATCTTCTAGAATAGAATATAATTTGTTGGACAAAACGCCCTCGCGGAACAGGATACAAACATCATACAAACATGATAAATTTGGCTCTTTACAATAGCATATCATACTATACATGCGTGCATGCATATGTAACATAGAAACACACACCTAAGAAATGAATATAGTTGACACAGTACTGTTGAGAGTGTTTTAGTTTGGCATAAATCTATCATAATCTATTTTTTTAATTTTAATTTTGTTCATTGGTATATAGAGCCCTGGTACTAGCTTCTGACCTACTGACCTACTGACCCCTGACCTTGCAAGATGCTTTACATGCTGCAGCGCATACACAGCAAAGCCTTTAAAGTCTATTCATGTATCTAGTTAAAGATATATATATAAATTAAGAAAGACTATGTGTACATGATGTAGATTACACAGTGAGTGAGTTGGGTTTAACACCGCTTTTAACAGTATTACAGTTATATCACGGCGTGTCAGCTTAATGTGGGAGGAAAGCCTGATGAAAGTGATGCAGGTCTCAGACGTTTACCACTTCGGTGAAACCCACGACCACGGGTATGGTGCTGACAAATCTAGAAACATAATCGGGGCGAACCGGGATTCGAACCCACAATCATAGGTTTCTGGCGTGCCCAAGGGACGCAACTCTGCACAGCGAATCGCGGCGCCTTTGACGACTGGGCCATCCGTGACCCCAGATTACACAGCTATTGTAGAGAATTCTTGTAATACTGGACCACTGCGACAAATTGCTGGCTGGCTTCACGTAGTTTCCTACCAAAGACCCTGTCATACACTAAAAACGGTGTCATATTAGCCTGCTTGTCTTTGAATGCTGGCCGCAGTGATAGAATAGTGTCTCTATATAGGTTTGTGCCCAGCTAAATGACGGCGGTCTGCACATAATCAAGTCTGACCAGACAATCCAGTGGATGACATCATGAGCATCTATCTTTGTAACTGGGATACTATGACAGACATCAACCATGCCAGCGAATCTGACCAACTGATCTTGTTACTCGCCTCTTATGACAAGCATGGGTTGCTGAGGATTCTAACCCGGATCTTCAGGGGGTTGAGTGAGATAAGTAAAAGCCGGCTTGGAACAGCATTCCAGTTTTATCACGGCGTGTCAGCTTCATGTGGGAGGACGCCCGACGTGATGCAACTATAAGAGTTTTATCACTTCGGAACGCATCCACGAATTTCGACCATAAGATGACTGAATACCCACACCATGTGTCATGGCGCAACCCCGGAGAAGACAATTTTAACGCATCTGCTTTAACATGAAGAACTAGTACTTTGAGTTTGATGGCTCTATCGCATTCTAATATTCTTTTATAAAGGCCGAGGTAAGGTAGGGACCTTTATTGTCCTCTGGAGATGTCAGATATAACGTTTCGGCAAATTTTGATATTTTCAACGAAACTCATCAGATTTGTTCAAATGACTGACAATTTGACCTTTTTCTTTCTTGCTTCTGCATATTTTGGCCGAGTTTTCGACCTTCAGAGAAAATCCATTGATTAGCCATTCCGTGATCAAAGAGGAATGGTTTTACCATATAATTGTATCTTCATCTCAAAGTCAGGTCGGGCGGTCGGGTAGCCTAGTGGTTAAAGCGTTCGCTCGTCACGCCAAAGACCCGGTTTCTATTCCCCTTATGGGTACAAAGTGTGAAGCCCATTTCTGGTGCCATTTCTGGTGCTATTTGCTTAACGCCCCATCAGTTATTGTGCAAATTGTTTGAATTGTTTGATAGACATTACTTTGAAGTTGGCGGATGACAAGGTAGACACAATTTTGTGGATAACAACTTCTTTAATACTGTGAAGATTTTGTGTATTTTTTCGCGGTGAGTATATGTTTAACCAACTACGTGACCTGACACGTCACCATGCTAACGTTCTCGAACGTATTTTAGGCACAATAACATATCTTTCGTTTTAAAGAAAAATACGCTTCCCCAAACCTTTAGAGTTTAAAATTCTGTGATTTTATAAGTCCAAATCATGCGGATGTTAGAACGAACAAAGTATTTATTTTATACCATGGAATCATGAGAACACGTGCATTTAGATTTCTCATTTTTGTCTTGCTCATATTTTAAATGAAGCAGATCCAGTGGTCCAAAATGGATCTTTAACATACCTTCTACAGGTAATAGTCTCGTAATATTCGAACAGTCTAGGGGGATGGGGGGCTTGTGATTTATGACACTATTTGCTTAACGCCCCATCTGTAATTGTGCAGTTTTTCGCGGTGAGCATATGTTTAACCAACTACGTGACCTGACACGTCACCATGCTAAGATTTTCGATCGTATTTTCGGCACTATAACATATCTTTCGTTTTATAGTTTCAGTTCTCACGCTATTCATTTACGATGTTTCCCAACGTGGACTTTTTCGAGGTTCTTAAAATCATTTTATGGCGTCGTTCAATAGCCTGAGCTTTTAACGACGTGACTTCTGGTCGTCGCTGGCGGATGCTTTGATTGTTTTTGCTGGTGGAGGTAAGTACGTGTGGTTGTGCGCTACTTCTGACATCACTGGGCAGGACACGCATAGACCTATGTTGTAACATGTCTAGTGATGTTTCACGTTTATTGAATGTGGAACGTAGAGACCAATTACACACAATTACGCACGCAGGCAGGCACGCAGGCATATATATGTATAGTTGGTTCTTAAATTTTACATTCAACAAATAAATAATTATATATATTTATTCATTATAGAGATACATTACATATTTTCGTGGAAATGTAATTATACCTGCGATTCCTGGCGTTTAAAATCGGATGGTATTGTTGATGTGAGGTGAAGTGGGTGCTTAACGTCGCGTCCAAGATGTTTGCACTTATATAGCGACGTGCATGTACGTGCGCGCGCGTATGTGGTAATGCCGAATTTATAATGCTAGCCCTTTTGAGTTACCATGACGCAGTTTAATATCAATACCCCACTCAGATACAGTATACTGACTCCGAGCCGACCAGTCCTTGTTTTAGCCCCTTAATTCCGAGCGCCAAGCAGGGTAACAACAAGTACCATCCTATATCTTTTGGTATGACGTGGCCGGGGATCGAACCGCGGACCTTCCGCTTTACGGGCGGACGCTCTACCACTAGACCACGGAGGCGTTGAAAATTCTTACTATAAAACTTGATTGCTACACCAAGTCGTTTCATTGTGACGACAGCAGCGATTACTGCGGCAATACGACCACAACACCGAGGACGGTAACCCCGCGTTGCTTCAGCGCTTGTGACGTCATAGTATCATATCTGTATCAAGGGCGTCTTTCAACAAGGATATTTACGTAACTTGTCAACATTATCATACAATCTTGTCGGATCGCCTCGCCGCTCGCGATAAACGTGCTCGGTATCTACATATTGCACAACCAGTCTATCCTCGGGGTAATCGTTATACACCGATTATCTCGTTACTGGGTTGCTATATCACCGATACATTCCTCACTGTTACAGGGCAAAGGTCAGTTCGTCAAAGTTCGTAACAAAACTGAAGCTTGAATATTTAATTGCAATTATAGAACTGACGTGTGTTTAATCAGAGAGGACAATGACGGACAGATGCCTTGTCTCACAAGTTAACAGATATAGTATAAGAAGATCATCAGAGTTGCAAGCATGTGCGATTATTATATAACGTATGTTCTTCGAGGACATACGGATGCAGACAATGCATCTGGTTTATCTGTCGATAAGCAAATTCTATTTTCAAAAAGATTGTTCTGATATTTGCTTTCAACCGATAACATGTTCGTAAAAATTATAGTAGGGGAAGTTACATCTTCTTAAAAATTCATCATGGTTTGAAAAGAAAACGTTTTTGACCACTGAATCTACACAATTTACGAAATTAGCAGAGAAATTGCTTTGAAGGTTAACAAATGAATGAAAAAGATTGCGTTCTTTCAATATTTGCATATTTCGGACTTACGTCTACATCAAACGTTAAGGTAATGCTTAATGAGTCAAAATGCCTCAATATTAATGACACTGTGGTTTCAGATTAAGAATGGTAAGAACATGTATAAAAAATAGCATTTGGCTTTTGTTGTAAAATAACAAATATGTCATAACGATATACCCCCCCCCCCCCAAAAAAAAATAAAAAATAAAAAAATAAAAAAATAAAAAATAAAATAAAATAAAATAAAATAAAACAACAACAAAAAAAACAAAAAAACAAAAACTGCTTCCATTTCCCTTCGTGAATGCAGTATTCATGTCAACACCAACATACACAGAAAAACATATTTGACAACAAGCTTTACTGCAGAAAAAAGTCCAATTTTAACATCAGCAACCTGACTCGTAAATCTAAACACACTAAAATACATGTTCAATAAAAACATGATAGCGTACCAAATGGTTAGGAGTGTGGAAGTGAGGCTATAAATGGTAATCTTCAAGTACACTTGAACGGTGCTTGTTTATACCTATGCAAAACACCATCGTAAAGAGTGATTCGTTGTTATAAAGAAAAGTGTCACAAGAAAGTACAGCGAATTTGTTTTTGATGTAATAGAAAAATGAAAGAACTGCTGTTAAATTTGATTATGTCTACTTAACCATCACTCATTCCTGCAACAGTTGTAAAAAGTAATCTATGGCTGGGTCATTTTGTATAAAAATAAATTGGTTCAATGAAGTCGGGGGTAAAAATAAATCTGCCACAGGATAATCCCTACTATGTTTGAAATGTAAATTTGTGGTGAAAAAAGCAAATTTATTGATTTTCAGAGATAACATGTCTAAAATACCCATAAGCAGTAGTGAATAATGCAAACCGTTTTTTTTTAAGTTTTAAATCAAATTATATTTTTAAATACAAACATGAGGAAGTATTCTTTGAGTGCTAACTAAGCGGCAGTACAGTTCATTTAGGGGATATAATGTTGATAGCTTTCCATTTTTTTCACTCAAAATATAAAAAAAACAAGATAAAATCAACTGAGAGGTGTAGTTTGTTTTGCTCCTCTTTACACACTCAACGCCATGTAGTAACTGTGACCATTTCAGTTCATTGATAACTAAACATTATGATTATATGGATTATACAGCTTAACCGACTGATGAATACTCTTAACTCCACACAACAAACTTGCCAAACAAATAAGGGTAGCTTTGTGACGTTTTAATCTTTTGGCTGTTTGTTGTTTAACGCCGAACTCAGCAATATTTCAGCTACATGGCGGTGATCTGTAAATAATCAAGTCTTGACAAGACAATCCAGTGACTGACATCATGACCAACGATCCACGCCGCTGGGGTACGATGACACGCATCAACCAAGTCAGCGAGCCTGACCACCCGATCCCGTTAGTCGCCTCTTACGACAAGCATGGGTTGCTGAAGACCTATTCTAGACACGATCTTCACGGTATAAACAGCAGCGACTTAAGCCATCTTTATTCTCACTATAATTATTTGATGTTTTTGACACAAATACAACTTTTCACAGTTCTTCAAAACCATCACATCATTGCATGATATAATATACCGCGGAGGCTCTGTTTGCGCGGACATGGTCAAAGGGAGACAATTATGTAACTATCACGAACAACCGCCGATGTGAAATGCGAATGTATGTTTTGGGATGGTAAATGTCCTGTGTTAGGAATATACATTGTAATTACCGAACCTTGGCGATCCATTTACATAGTGTTTATTCCTAATACAGAATAGTCCATCCCAAACTCCCCGTGAAGATCCGGGGTAGAATAGGTCTTCAGCAACCCATGCTTGCCGTAAAAATCGACTACGTTCGTCGTAAGAGGCGACTGACGGGATCGGGTGGTCAGGCTCGCTGACTTGGTTGATGCATGTCATCGTATCCCAACTGTGTGAATCGCTGCTGATGATGTCAATCACTGGATTGTCTGGTGCAGACTCGCTTATTTACAGACCTCCGTCATATAGCTGGAATATTGCTGAGTGCGGCGCAAAACAACAAACAAACGAGCAAACCCAAACACAGCAACGTGATAACCTCTTTCATAATTAAAATGTCATTCCTAAATTCTGTCGACGTAAGTTTCTGTTCTTATGCCTCACAAACATTAACTAAACATTGCAAGTTTTCAAGGAATGTGCGCACTGATATATATTACGTCAGAAGTCGGTGATTTGTCAGTCGGACAGTGACAAGTCAACATAGAAACCTGTTTCTTAGATAGTTCTTAGTTACATTCTACTTGTCTTTCACGGCACTCCATCGGCCCGCCCGTTAGAGTAACTGCACTTTATCAAAGCTACTCTAACCATAGTCTATGAGACGTCACGTTTGTATGTAGTCAGTATGTATGTGCCATAACGTTACGAAGTGCACAGTTATATGTACACACGGCGACAAAACGAAACAAGGAAACAATTCGGACATATTTTGGCCAAATCCAACTGTTTTAAATTGAGGCCTCAATTCGCTGAGGTCTTCAAACACAGATATGGAAACTGATCCCGCTAGGCTATTGCCCTCGCTAAATTGCTTCGGAATTTATATCTCCAAAGTTGCCCAAACTTGTAAAATGTCTTAACTACATCCCAGTTAGACACAAAGTTTTAGTATCTTAGACTATTGTTTTGATAATGACAACAATTATCCCTGTAGTTTCTCGAGTTTCACGATGGTTAATTCTGACTCATCTCCGATTGACAAGGGCGACGCCATGTTTGTTTATAAACACTGAAAGTCTTATCTTCTTGATATTTCATATTTGCATCTTTATCCGCACGTGATACTGACGTACCACGTTTACCCATTTGCTTTATCCTGCCGAGAGACCTACCCATTATGTGATAAAAAGCTTTATCATAGCAGATAACGTGCAGTCAGATTCAAGTTGTTTATTTCGGTCTTATAACGGCCTTCGCTCCATGTTTTGTTTTTGTTTGTTTGTTTGTTGTTTAACGCCGCACTCAGCAATATTCCACCTATATGGCGGCGGTCTATAAAATAATCGAGTCTGGACCAGACAATCCAGTGATTGACATCATGAGCATCGATCCACGCAATTGGGATCGATGACATGTATCAACCAAGTCAGCGAACCTGACCCCCCGATCCCGTTAGTCGCCATTTACGACAAGCATAGTCGTACAAAATAAGATATTTATATAACATGACAAGATAGCAGTCTCGTGGGTGAAGACAAGATGGCAAAACGAATATTGTGTGAAAATTCATGAATATTTCATCTGTTGTAAAAGTTAATATGTGTTAAGTGAATTGAACGTCGCTCTGTCCCCCTTGGGTGCGATCAAAGGAGATATGGCTACCTTGTGACGTCACAAATCCAATTGCATCACTTATCTCACTGCCACTGAATCTGACTGCATACATTTATACTCAATACACTGGCTATAACAGTTTACAAACTAAAATAGATGGAAGAATGTTTTTTTAAAATGTAGAATCTCACCTGAGTGTGTTTTGATATCAACATAAAAACACTGGTATGGGCGGCCATCCTGTAAAAAAATACATCAGTTGAAATAAGATCACTCTTTTCTTTTGATATCAAATATAGCAACATTTGTTGGTGATATAAATGTAAAGGTTATCAAAAGACACTCGGTGGAGATTCTCTATAAAGGCCAGGTCCCCCCGTTCGTAAAATGATGGCCACTTTCCGACGTTAGTCCGTGCATAGCGGAAATTAAACTTTGATTTGAAAATAAAGGGTAACTGAGAGAGAGAGAGAGAGAGAGCGAGAGAGAGAGAGAGAGAGAGAGAGAGAGAGAGAGAGCAGGATTCTGTCCTAACCTGCAAGTATAAAGTGTCAATATAAGTACACATGGACAACTGTCAGGGAGGGAGAGAGAGAGAAATGAGAGATATGAGCGAGAGCAAAGTAGAGAGGTGACAAAGAGAGAGCGCGAGAAACGAGCGAAAAGTGTGTGTGAGAGAGAGAGAAGTAGAGAGGTGACAATGAGAGAGCGCGAGAAACGAGCGAAAAGTGTGTGTGAGAGAGAGAGAAAGAGAGAGAGAGAGAGAGAGAGAGAGAGAAGTAGAGAGGTGACAAAGAGAGCGCGAGAAACGAGTGAAAAGTGTGTGTGTGTGTGTGTGTGTGTGAGAGAGAGAGAGAGAGAGAGAGAGAGAGAGAGAGAGAGAGAGAGAGAGAGAGAGAGAGAGAGAGTAAAATCATGTTGTGTTTGTTAGGGCAGCATGAACAAACTAATTTGAGGTGCAATGGGCTTTGACGTCGCCTCCAATATTATTACACTTATACAGCGACGCGTAAGCGAGTGTGTATGTTTGTGTGCGCGCCGGTACTATGTCGGACGAATGTCGATGTGTTGTGTCACGTGCACGCCGGTACTATGTCGGACGAATGTCGATGTGTTGTGTCACGTGCACGCCGGTACTATGTCGGACGAATGTCGATGTGTTGTGTCACGTGCACGCCGGTACTATGTCGGACGAATGTCGATGTGTTGTGTCACGTGCGCGCCGGTACTATGTCGGACGAATGTCGATGTGTTGTGTCACGTGCACGCCGGTACTATGTCGGACGAATGTCGATGTGTTGTGTCACGTGCACGCCGGTACTATGTCGGACGAATGTCGATGTGTTTTGTCACGTGCACGCCGGTACTATGTCGGAAGAATGTCGACTAGTTCGAATATGTATTAATTCCAGTGCCGTATGTGCTCGTCGACCCCCTTGGTGTTTGTCGTGCAAGAGGTCTCATCATAGGAATGCGCATCAGTGACCGTCACTGCATCGCTTATTCACTGCAGCAGCAGCAGCAGCTGCAGTAGCAGCCGGAGTCACATTTACTTTGTTACTCGTCAACACTATCCTTAAGCTCGCCTCAATATGTGTAGGATAAAGCCCGTCTCCGAACCTATGCCGGACCTAAACCTGAGAGAAGAGAAAAAAGTAAGGCCATAATACATTGCGAGAAAATGTGTCTGACACAGAGCGAAAATAGATACTGGAGTTATTTCCCCTATACCATACAGAAGTAGACTCAACCGGTGCCTTGAAAACTGTTCACGTGACACTCGAGTCTCTAGTGATGAAAACGAGCGCACGGCCCAATCGTTCAATGCAGATGTATGCAGATTTCAGAATAGTTTTGTCTGGACTCCTGTCTTCCTGAGCGAGTTAAAAGCGCTAAGTTTCTGTTCGCATCAACTTTTGAACCAGTTTAAAAAAATCTTTCAGATCATCTGTCTACGTAAAAAGTTGACAACATACACATTGAATTCAAATACTTTAATATTACATGATATTAATCATTTCTAAATTTTCGTAAGCTTGACTTTAACATTATCTTAAAATAATGACATTCCTGAGATTCTAACCCGACACAACAATAATATAACAGAACACACTACAAGTGCAACGAGGACCCCGGGAACAAATGTCAAAGTTTTAATGCGGGTGAGCTTGCTTGTCGTTAGAAGCGACTAACGGGATCGGGTGGTCAGGCTCGCTGACGTGGTTGATGAATGTTATCGAAACCCGTGAAGATCTGGGGTAGAATTGGTCTTCAGCAACCCATGCTTGCCGTAAAAGGCGACTATGCTTGTCGTAAGAGGCGACTAACGGATCGGGTGGTCATATAGCTGTCATGTAGCTTGAATATTGCTGAGTGCGGAGTAAAACAACAAACAAACAAACAAACAAACACAACACAACAACACGTTACTCAATATGGAGGGACGGGTGGATTATAACTGACCGGGAAAGAAACAGGCTATTTGCATCCGTGAAGGTTTGGAAGATTTATTAAATTCTTAACCCAAATATCGAGATATTTAACAGGCGCTTCTTTCACTTTTAACGTTCTCGACGGATTTCTTCAGGGGTTGTGGAAACAAGCCTAACTTTGGTGATTAATAATGAACGATAGCTGGCTTCTTTGACTGAAAAAAAGAGTAGAGCAATTGACTGCATTTAACATTTGAATTTATACAAGTTTGACTAAAACAAGCACACACTAACATTAGATAACATTGCAAGGTCGGAATGTACTGGTAATCTGACAGATACACTGTACCTGGTCCTATCTATCTATCTGTCTGTCTGTCTGTCTGTCTGTCTGTCTGTCTGTCTGTTTGTTTGTTTGTTTGTTTGTTATTTAACGCCGCAATATTCCAGCTATATGACGGCGGCCCTATATGACTCACGAGAGCCAGAGTGAGCCACCTTGGAATGTGTTTCAGTTGTATCACGGCGTGTCTGTGTCATGCAGGTCCTGGCCGTTTACTTCGCGTATGATGCTGAACGCTCGAAATATGACAGGGCGAACCGGGAAGGATCATGTTTCGGGCACGTGATCCTGGGGCTAGATAAAAAACCCAACTATACATGATTTAAAGATATTTTTCTACAAAGATAAACAAACACTTATTCATTGTGGTAGAAGTTTTGACAATATCAGAAGTATATCTGCCAGTATTCCGAAAGTTGATGCCATTGAAAAGAAAGATTTCCTGTCTGAACGCAAGCCTTTAACCCCTACACCACCATTGCTCATATCATACTATATGTAAGTTATATACAAAGATTGTTTGCTTGTTTGTGGTTAACGCAGCACTCGGCAATATTCCGGCTATTTGACGATGTTCTGTACATAACCGAGTCTGGACAGACAATCCACTGATTGACATCCTAAGCATTGATCTACACACCTTGGATACGATGACTGCAACCAAGTCACCAAGCCTGACCACCCGATCCCGTTAGTCGCCTTTTACGACAAGCATAGTCCCCTTTTACGGCAAGCATGGGCTGCTGAAGACCTATTCTACCCCGGATCTTCACGGGTCCGATTTTTTACAGGTCGACGTCACAAAGCTTAGAGTGCGTCGCTAAACAACAAACAATCAACCTTTGGAGAATAAATATTGGTTATGTAAGTCAATATTCACATTTAGTACAGAGCAGCATTAGACAGTATTGTGATGTCTTATGATCATTGAAATGGTTTTGTTGTTTATATGTTAATCACTACGCACATCTATGGGTGCCTTGTATCATAGCCGAGCACAAATCATCAACCAATAATCTTTATAGATGTGTACTTTTCCATCCAGAAACATTAAATGAAGGATGTCAGTTAAGACAAACAAGACAGCTCAGCTATTTTGTTTGTCAAGTAATAAAATTGGTATTAGATATTCAGCACAAAAAGGGATTTTTCTTAAATCTAGAGGTATGACATTGCAGATAGGAAACTTATAAATTTTGAAACGGGACAGGTAAAAAAATGATATCACATTTTGAAGATTCAACACACACCTATCCTTTTTTAATGTTTGTTTTCTTATCAAGCTGTTGTTGCTGAAACTGAAGGTCTAAAATCAGGGGTTTTGTATGGAGCCGAGATATATTTCAGCCAAATCTTTTTAAACTTTTTTTAAGTATGAGCTAAATTATATTTTTCTAAAAAACCCACCTGGCATTAACGAAATTATTGTGACAGACAATTTGTTTCAATAGTCGCAAGGACATTTTTTTATATATAAAATCCCAGGCCTACCCCACCCCCAGAATATCAAATGGTCGGTCCCTTATAAAAAAGTTAGTAAAACCTTACAATATATCACAAAAATAACAACATATTTTTCAGCCTACACTTTTGAAAAGAGGCATCTCTCTTAATTGGTGACTCCGCCGTGATACTGCTAGAATACTGCTTCCAATGCCCTCTCGCATTTAGAAACAGGTGATCTCACCGTAATCTGACTTGCAATGACATGCAATATATATGCAACGGTTGTCATGGAAACTGTGTAGTAGCCACAATCAATTCATTCTTTTCAAATCTGGCATCGATAATCACAGCATCTGCTGTCATGAGATGTCCTGGAGAATCTCGAGAACGCCGTGAATAATGCGCTCGTGACAGTTCCTTCTTGTGGCTTGCTCAAAGGGTATGAATAGTCGTATTGTAACTGTGTATCTTGAACATGATTTGTTCTACGAGGTAAGGTGTATGTTCCTCGGCACGAGTCAGTCATCAGAAATGTTTCCAGTTATGTCCACCAATATTTCAATTCTGAAAATAACTCCTTCCATTGCATGAAAGTTAGGATATTGGGGAAAATATACCATCCATCTGATAGCTTTAAATGCAGTCGACTTTGTAATTGAATTCTACTGTTGTATACAGCAATGCCATATGATGTGTAATGACAAAATAAAATCCGCTAGCAGTCTTCCTACTAAATAAAAGCGACAAAACCCTTTCCATTATCCCTAAGAAAGCCATATCAGTCCACTGCACAATACCATGTCATTAACATGTGTTTATGAATTACTGTGAAATAGTGACGACACAAGGTGTTCACAAAAAGGGGAGCATATCCTGCCCCACCGGTGGCTTCCATCACAAACACATGCAATACAACAATAAAACAACACGGGGAAAAACACACATATACATACACGCACACACACGCGCACACGCACACACACACACACGCACGCACACACACATGCAATACAACAATAAAACAACACGGGGAAAAACACACATATACATACACGCACACACACGCACACACGCGCACGCACGCACACACAAACGCACGTACACGCACGCGCGCACACACACACACACACACACGCAAACACACATATACACGCACGCACACACACAAGCGCACACGCACACACACAGACACACACACATACACGCGCGCACGCAAACACACACACACACACACACACACGCAAACACACATACACGCACGCACGCGCGCGCGCGCGCGCGCACACACACACAATCATTGAGAAGGTTCCAGCTGTGGTTGCAGTTGTGTCGTGCCGTATCGATCAAGGTATATCATCCATATGTTCCATAATTCCATTAATAACTTGATGTGAATCGAATGAATTAAATGCAAAGCTATACGTCGTCTTCGTCACGAGCTCTGTTACAGCAGAGATGGGACATAGGGAGTGAATATCTCCTGTGTGTGACCGCCATGGATCCAGAGGTTATTGCCTCCAAGAAGCAAGTGTGGGTATTGCCTCCAAGAAGCAAGTGTGGGTATTGCCTCCCTGAAGCAAGTTTGGTTATTGCCTCCCTGAAGCAAGTGTGGTTATTGCCTCCGAGATCAAAGTGTGGTTGTTTCCTCCAAGAAGCAAGTGTGGTTGTTTCCTCCAAGAAGCAAGTGTGGTTATTGCCTCCAAGAAGCAAGTGTGGTTATTGCCCCCAAGAAGCAAGTGTGGGTATTGCCTCCCAGAAGCAAGTCGTAGTTATACCCACCAAGACGAATGTGGTAGTTATGACCTCCAGGAAGCAACATGGTAAGTGTGATCTCCAGGAACCAAGTTGCAGCTATGTGCTCCAGGAACCAAGTGGTACTGTGATCTCAAGGACGGAGAAAGTGGTGGCAATGATGTCCTGGAACAAGGCTACAGCTATGACTTCCAGGAACCAAGTGGTACTGTGATCTCCAGGACGAAGAAAGTGGTGGCAATGATGTCCTGGAACAAGGCTACAGCTATGACTTCCAGGAACCAAGTGGTACTGTGATCTCAAGGACGGAGAAAGTGGTGGCAATGATGTCCTGGAACAAGGCTACAGCTATGACTTCCAGGAACCAAGTGGTACTGTGATCTCCAAGACGAAGAAAGTGGTGGCAATGATGTCCTGGAACAAGGCTACAGCTATGACTTCCAGGAACCAAGTGGTACTGTGATCTCCAGGACGAAGAAAGTGGTGGCAATGATGTCCTGGAACAAGGTTACAGCTATGACCTCCAGGAACCAAGTGGTACTGTGATCTCCAGGACGAAGAAAGTGGTGGCAATGATGTCCTGGAACAAGGTTACAGCTATGACCTCCAGGAACCATATGGTACTGTGATCTCCAGGACGAAGAAAGTGGTGGCAATGATGTCCTGGAACAAGGTTACAGCTATGACCTCCAGGAACCAAGTGGTACTGTGATCTCCAGGACGCAGAAAGTGGTCGCAATGATGTCCTGGAACAAGGCTACAGCTATGACCTCCAGGAACCAAGTGGTACTGTTATCTGCAGGGGCTACGTTGTGGCTTTGATCACCAGGGACTAAGCGCTAGCTATTATCTCCGGGGACTAGGTATCAGCTACTAACTCCAGGCACAAAGTTGCTGCTATGTTCCCCAAGGAAACAAAGTGATATTGTTATTTCCAGGGACTAGGGGGCACGGGTGGCCCAGTCGTCTAAGGCGCCGCGATTCGCTGTGCAGAGTTGCGTCCCTTGGGCACGCCAGAAACCTATGATTGTGGGTTCGAATCCCGGTTCGCCCCGATTATGTTTCTAGATTTGTCAGCACATTACCCGTGCTCGTGGGTTTCACCGAAGTGGTAAACATCTGATACCTGCATCACTTCGGGCTTTCCTCCCAAATTAAGCTGACACACCGTGATATAACTGGAATACTGTTAAGAGCGGCGTTAAACCCAACTCACTCACTCACTCACTCACTCGAGGGACTAAGTTGAAGCTGCGATCTGCAAATGACTCCAATCACGGATGGAAAAAGATGAAATAAAGATAAACCAAATAAATAAAATGTTCATAACAGAAACAATAGTTTTATCACAAAATGTGACAGATCAATGATCGATATTACACTAATACCATGCGACATTGTCTTCTCAACATCTCACTTACACGTAATGGACTGACGCAACCACTATTTCAAGGACAAAGTATTCCAGGTCGTCTTTTGAGCTTTAGTAATACTCACGTGTGTTAAAGTCATTCAATATGTGCAACGAGGAAGGAAATAGAGTAGTCATTTCGTCAGTGCATTTATCTAGGCCATCATCCATGTACTTGTACAGCGCTTAAACATAGACAGACATGCTATTAACATGCACAATATTTCTGATAGTTTTGATGTGAGAAATGTGTAACATTTATAACATGACAAAATCATCTTCCTCTTCAGTAGGAATGTTTTACAGGCTAAACAGAGTCCACTATCACTTTTGTAAGCTGGCATTTCCTTTAAGATGAAATGTTCAAGGGATGTGAAATACAACAAGAGCAAAACAAATCCCGAGCTTGCACTTAATCATTGTATATCCGACTGTAAACGAACATATTGAATTTTTAAGTTTCACTAACAACTGTCCTGGATGCATGAAACTAATATATATAGGAAGTAATTTCTTTTAAAAACGAAGAAATATACGTGTGTGTTTGTAAATCGAAAAAAAGACAGAAAGTGGATTGATTGATATTTGAGAAACTATACAGCCGGAGGATGTATAATCAGAAAAGGCATGGTCAGAAGTTATGTGTTCATCAGAATAAATAAACGGTACAACGCTTTAAAATGTTCCACACATATGCTCCTGAATAATGCCTATTATTACTGGGTGATTGAGTGACTACCTAGAAGTGACTGCACAACACTTCTCGGAAATCTGACCCAACCAGTGAGTTATCACAAGATATGTAATAGTTGTTTTTGTTAATATTCCGTTAAATGTACAAAATATAATGTGCGAGGAACCACATTGAGAGGGTTATCGATTCATATGATTCAACATCCCGATCGACTCATTGAGACAGTGAATTCATTCATACACATCCGGGCTATAGTAAACATCAGTGTATAATACAAAAACCGACCAAGCAGGGCACACTATTATTAGACACCGTGACGCGAGTTTATTTTAAGCGCAGGTATATCCTTGTATTACATCATATGTCACGTGAATTTTACAACAACAACGTAAACAAGTGTGTGAGACTGATGTGCTAGTAGGATGTAGGATCCTCGAGTAATGGATACCGATCTTCATTAACTATTAAAGTAAGCCACTATTTGCTGTGTAAATGTGTAAATAATTTGATTCTCCCGGAGTTATAGTACTCCTTGGTCTGTATGATTACGTGACTGTTTTGTGTCGTGATATCCTGTTTTGTGAAGGTTGAATAATCACCCTAACACTTTGCCCTGGGTCTCTACTGTTTCGACCTTGACGTTAATAATATCGCACTAATTCTGACATTGTTAACCCATACATTTCAGCCGAGGCTTACAGATACCTAGCCCATATCATTCCCCATGTATATGTGATGTCATCTTGGTATTTCATAAAAGTAAGAACACATTTCTCGGTAATACGAATCACTAACGTTTTTGACGATGGGGTGTGGTTCATTAACACTTGCTAATCATATAGCTGGAATCGGACAAAGGACTTTGCTTTTAGTAGCGATTTCTTGTGATTATGGAAATGTTTTTCTTACACACCAGTTGGTTAGAAACCCATACGAGATAACTGGTATCAAACATATGTGTGAGATCGAATTCCAGGCCCGTGATTGGCTACTCCATGGTGATGACATGAGGTCAGATGATGACGGACTACTTTCCTCAGTGAAGGTCATTCATAAGTTGCTCGTGCTTCCGTCGAACGTTCACCAACGTTTGTATTGAACAACAGGGACGTGTACATCTAAATGATAATAAAAATAAACAAACTCGTCCTCGTCTGCGAGTTTGTTTGTTATTATTATCAGTTACATTATCTGTTGTTATGTTCGCTCGTTAGATACGTTTTGAAACAACTCGTTGTAAGATCAATGGTATCTGACAGACACTCGTGTAGTAATCTCTATTTGTCGCTTTTTATTACAATAAAACGTTGTTACGGAATTATCGAGCTGGAGGGTCTTGTCAATGACCCGGTGTTATTCCACACCTAGATACCCTTGTGTGAAACCAATTTGTGGTTGTCCATCGTCATTAGGATGGAATAGGTGTTACTAAGTCTGGGCAAAATACAACTCTATTCTTATGACCCTTTGAATGATAATGCGAAAGCCACATGTTTCTATTTCAGATTAACACTGCGTGAATGTAATGCCACTAAGGACTGAAACCTTTAAGGAAGTGGAGGAGGAAGCGAAGGACGAGAAGACTGATTCACGTACATATATACAGTGTCTGATTCTGACAAGGAGGAGCTACACATTCTTGTGTTCTTGCCATCGATTGATGCACGAATGTAGACACTAAAGTATATATAAGTTTATTGACAGTGAAACGACGAACATGATTCAACATGCTGAAAATGGAAAGAGGTGTAATTGTCCGTTACACATTTGTTTACTGTGTCTGTATAGATGATAGCAATTCTTCAGAATTTCAAACTGACAATATGACATGTACAGTTTGTTGTTTTCTACTCATGAAAATTAGTCACGATGACACGGTGTCGTTTTACTACGCACTTCACGATGGCAGCTTTAGAAAAGGCTTTAGATAATTTGTATGATGACCTGGTGTCTAGGCTTGATCCAACGGAGTATATTCTGGACTGCCTATATGAAAGACACTGCGTCACGGATCTGGTCTATGAACGCATTAATGAATTGAAGGACAGAGAAGAACAGTGCAAACAGTTGCTGGATGTAGTTAAAAGGAAAGAAAACATTCCTGAATTTATAGAGGCGCTGTCACATGAGAACAGCCACACGAAGCTTGCCATTAAACTGAAAGAAGAAATTAAACGGTTAGAAGGATATGGAGGACAAGATAAAAACGGTGGTGGTGGTAAAGGCCAAGCTGGTATACAAATGGAATGGGAAGTCAGTGCGGAAGGTGTGGTAGAGATTGACAGTGTCCCGTTAAGAGGATGTACAGAAATGGATGTCACCATGACGTCTGAGGAGAGGTTCCCCTGTGTTCAGAAGCATCCCCCAAGAACTAATATCATGACGGGGAAGCATATTACACTCACGAATATCAATTTCAAACTGAGAATGTTGTCTAGTGACGGAAGCAGTGGTTGTCATCAGTTTGATGAGGTTGTGACGAGGATCAGATGTTCCTTTGGACATGACCCGGATATATTGTTCCACATGCTGGATGCTGAAACCGCTAGGCGGAGAGTGTTTCATTTGAATGAAGTTGACCAAACCGACACACTAGCTCTAATGTACAACCTGATCAACTACCTAACACATCCACTTGCAGGCCTGATGATGTTAAATGCACGGAAAGCGTCAGTCCTGGCCATGCAAGGGTATCTGATTCTGGCTTTACAGTTGATCAGTATTACCAGGTCCCAAGCAGAGTTGATTGAACCTTGTAAAGACACTGGCGCAGTTGTGTACATTGAAACAAATCTTCTTCTTCAGTGGTACGAGATTCATCCATGTCAGACAACAAAACAACGGATCATTAACAATTGCCATGAGGCCATTGATGTCCATTTTGCTGATGCATCATATCTTATCAAAGAGGACTACACTAAAATGTTTCTATTGAAAATGGCATTTTCCTTTCTTGGGATAGGTTGTTTCCTTGGAATAGTACCTTGCCAAGTTAGTTCAGGAGACATCCAAAATGCAGAACAGTGCTTGAGACAAGTTGATACCAAGGGGCTGTACAATCGACATTCAATGTTTCACTGTTTCGCCAAGGCAGTCATCAATTATCACAGAGATGATATCCTGACTGCATATAAATTTGCTGAAGAGGCAAAGTTGATAGCAGAGACTTGTGAGTTTAATAAAGAACTTGAATGTGTGAAAAGGTTTATGGTCCTCTTGTGTAGCAAGTACAGTGAATTGACAATGTCACGCCTTAATGGCACACATGATAATAAGAATGGTGTAGATGGCTTTGCAATAAACTTACCGACTGTTCCACAAATTGCTCGGTCCGGCGCTGGCGCTTGGAATCTACAGACATACCCGAGGAACATCACACCTGACATACAGCAAGATATAGTGTTTCTTGAAATGACGACCAATTCAAGGATTTGAACAGATGCTGAATGTTCATGCCGACACTGTCGTACTAATATACGATGATGAAATCTTCTTCAGATTAATGTTTAAATTTCATTTTGTGTGATCATTTGTTAAAGCGACTGTCCTGACTGCCCCAGCAACACATTTACGTGAAGACGTCGAGCTAAATTCTTCTCATTAGATTCTTCCTGGCAATGAACTAAAAATTCCAAATGTCCAGTTGTCAGTGTACTGAAGCAAAACAGATTGTAGTAGCAGATCTAGTATAAACGATTTGCTACAGTTTTAATTACAATTTTACAACCACAAAGTTGACAATATGCATGGTTATCAATCTGTGCCCCCATGGGTACTGGTGGCCATTGCAGCTATAACCAGGGAATAATCTGGTTATGACCTGACATCCAGTATTTCTTTTCACTATACATGTATTTACATTTATTTATTAAAGTTATGTTGAAGACAATTTTGAAACTGTTCTATTAGATTAAGAACTTTGGGGGTCCTTCATATTCAAAGGTAATACAGGTGCAGGGTACATCGTCTAAACATACACAGCTACTTAAGTGTTGATTCAATGAAGAAGGTAGTGCTCAGGTTTAAAATTATATGTAATATCATTTTGATAATATTTTATATCATGTTTTGTTTACGTCAAGTATGTAGGTTCTGACATGCTTTACTCTGCAAGTATTCGTTCAGATGAGTTAATCATGGTGTTGTTTTAGTACAGAGCTAATTTGTTAACATTTTACTTTTTATACATTTCACATTTAGCAATATACAAACAAGTTACACTTCCCGCCAGACTGCATGTTGAAAATGTATTGTGTAAGTTTAAACTTGTATGCGGGAAACTATCATAACATTTAATAAATAGATAGAGATATCATACCCTGACAGGCCAACCAGAATACAATATATAAGTACCCCTTTCAAAAGTGAAGTAGCAGTCATTGTCACTTGAGTTTTGAGTCTGACATACATAATCCCGTGCATTTTACAGTGACGCAGATAGTCTTAAATATCCTACACAGTTTACAAACGATTTTTTTGCAGAAAGAGTCTTTTCGCCCATTGGAAAATGTTGACTTTTTAAAGTTGAATGCAAAGTATCAGACCTATTCATGTGACTGACATCCAGCCTTTTCTTCGTTCTCACGCTTGTCATTTGTTGACTTCTGACATCATCAAATACATAGGTAGGACTAAAATCAGTGCAAAAGGCAGATGTGTGATCCAAAGGTTTTTTTCACCTCGGGTTTGATCTGAGATTTAATCTGCAAAACCTTCCTTAACAATCAGCTTGGGTCAAAGACTTTCTCATTTTCAAATATGAGAAAAAACGCTTCCTGAAAGCCCCTTTTGACACATATTATCCTTGCCTATGCATTTAGTCTTGTGATAAATCCTAAACATAAAATTGGTGAAAGTGAACAAGGTCTAGCTCGTATTCAGATAAACACATCTGATAACTCCCATAAAAATTTCAAAAGATTTTTCTCAATTTTATAGTTATGCAAACCATGTGCGCAAAACGGGGCCCATATTCTACTTCAACCTTCGACAGCTTCATTTTAAGTTGCGTGTGTTAAGGCTATTTAAAGACCAGTTTGTATAATACTTACGGGCTGTGTCACATAATACCTTGACTATTGCCAGAAATCAATACAACATCAGTGGAGTGTAACAGGTCAACTTGCCCTGGCTGCTCGCATCGTCCTGTCGTGTTTTCCTACTGATTCTGATATAGCTGTTCACCCCAATGTAAAAGTACATTGACATTGAGGGAGGTTTATATACCATTTTGGCAGAATACATGTAACATTTACCCTCATCCAATCTTTTGAGGCAACTGAACTATCATCTGACCGACACTTCAAACATGGCAATTAGGATATTACTATACGTCAATTGTTCACCTGAAGGTAAACTGGAACTTGTACAAGTCAAAATAGGAATTGACACAGTTTCGACTTGCCCACATATACCTTTTTCACTGCTGTAAACATCCGCGTGGTTAAAAGCCGTGCTCATTTTAAAATATTAGACAAACCTTTCCTTTGACACATTTTATCTATACCTATTTTATTACTGTTGTCATAAGTCCCAAATATGAAATAAACAAACATAAGTTCTGATTGACATGAACCCATCTGACTTCATTCACATTTTTTAACCGTTTTGTTCATCCATTAATGTATATAGGTCTGTTGGCCCTTAACCTACCTCTTCCTTGGATAGGAGTATCTTGAAAATCAGGACCTAAATCTGGTTGTATTGTGTTCATGTACATGTGTTCTCTGATCAAAGTGTATGTGTTCTCTGATCAAACTGTATGTGTTTTCTGATCAAACCGTATATGTGTTCTCTGGTCTACCTGTATACATGTGTATATGTCCTCTGTTCAAACTGTATATGTGTTCTCTGTTCCACATGTATATGTGTTTTCTGTTCCACATGTATATGTGTACTATATATATACCAGACAACACATATACAAATAGATCAGAGAACACACATACATATAGACCAGAGAACACACACACACATACACACACACATACACACACACAGATATATATATAGATCATAGACCAGAGAACACATATACATGTAGATCAGAGTAAATAGATACAGTTTAATCAGAGATCACACACACACACACACACACACACACACACGCACGCACGCACGCACGCACGCACGCACGCACGCACGCACGCACACACACACACACACACACACACACACACACACACGCACACACATATATATATATATATGCGTGTGTGTGTGTGTGTTCTCTCATCAAACTGTATCTATTTTCTCTGATCTACATGTATATGTGTTCTGAGTGTGATGCCACGCAAAGCCCCCTCATGGCCCCATGTCGGGGGGTGTCCGGCTATTGATTGGACTTTGGCAATATACCTGAGCGGACAGTTGCCAGTTACACAAACAGCTAAACCGCTTGAAATATAGAACAAATACCACAAATCAGACGAGAGTAATGTTTACTAAATTCAGTCCTTTTAGTTATTTCAATAAGTAGAAGCACTTGTGTTGGGACTAGAGATTTCACAGTTTACTGTTAATAATATAGACACTTGACATTTTAAAGTACCATGATCTGATATGTGCAGGCCTTATTGTGTATGTCCTTTTGATTATGATTCATCATACAATGGATGCAGAACGTAAAGCAGGAAGACGCCTGTAGGTCACCGTGACCTTGCTAGGACAGAACGATCAATATTACATGAGACGAAAACACGCTGGTCTTGGTATACCAGTAATTCAAACCTAGTTGACCTCCCCCTTCACCCTAATCCCCATTTCGACCTCGGTCTAGGTGGCAAGACAAGGTCAATATGATTTGACTAATAGTCAATATACCCATGGCCATGTCAGTTAAAACTGTAAATAAATATATATTTCCTCGTAATTAACATAATTACAGTGCATCAATTCAAGTACAAGAACAGGACATTGTTAATCAACTGATGAATAAACATCCTTGTGTTTTTGTAGTGAGGGGCGGTCGGGTAGCGGTTGTGGTTAAAGCGTTCGCTCGTCACGCCGAAGACCCGGGTTCGATTCCCGACATGGGTAATATGTGTGAAGCCCATTTCTGGTGTCTCCCGCCGTGCTATTGCTGGAATATTGGTAAAAGCGGCGTAAAATCAAACTCACTCACGCACTCTTGTGGTGAACATAAGTCAGAGCGCAGGGCTACGGACGTGTAACTGTGATCTCAAACATTTCTCTGCGGAAACAAGTTTTCTCGATTTGTCGATGACGGAAATGTAAACTGAAACTCGGAAGATATATACTCTCATTGTTTATTCTTTTCATGTAAGAAATAAATTAAATGTGACATTGTTTGTGCCATCAACACAATACCGTACATGGAAAAATGTACAAAATGACGACTGAGTATTCTCAACATGTGTACTTTCAACAACCCATCACCCAGATGTGTACGTTTGAGTGTGTTTGCAAGTATGCGTGCGTGCATACGTGCGCGCTTGCTTGTGTAAATGCGATCGTTTGCACGTATATGAATGCCTGTGTGTTTTGATGTATGTTTGTTATATCAAGAGACATTGTGATGACAGTTTAGTCACAATGGCCACAAGACGACACCTACCTAAGTGGATAATACTATTTTCGATTTCTTGTCATCTGCCTCAGAGATAAGTAAAGTGCTGTTATAATACATCCACTCGGAGATGTGCGTTCTAAGAAGACAATAGAATGCCATGTTTGTATCACAGTACATTACCTGTAAAATTATAAACAGAATCAGCCCAAAAATGAGGCCAACGCCTATTCACATTCTTGAGGAATACTTCCTGGACTCGGTAAGAAGCACAGTGAATTCTTCGGGCAAACATTGTATTCACAGGTGTAGATTTATTATCACGCTATGCACTTTGATCATGTTTCACAGTTAGAAGATCATATTGTTTCACTGAAGCAGAACATCGCACATGACTGAACCTGCTATGCAAGGGTACCTCGAAGGAACACATTGCATGTGTCTCCACTATATTGGGATTTGTCAACGCACTTCAATAATATTCCCGAAATGTGACAACAGAGGAAATGATTGTACCAATATGGGGAGAGAATGCTGTAACCACTAGACTACCCAAGCATCTCAGAATTACAATGACTCTCCCACGTTTCCATATCTTCTTCCTCCCTAACGTCATCATAACTAGCATCCATGGTGTTGTCATGGTCATCTGTGTTTGGCATCAGTGCGTTACAAGACACGAGATTCTCTGGCTGAATTGATGCACTTTCAGGCTTTGGACTCGTCTGTGGAGTGATGGAATAAATATGTCGAAAAACAGCTTCTATTTCACAGAGTTCCTTTCCAAAACTGTTTTTGTCTGACAGTCGACGAGCAATATTGGCATGCTTTAGTGCTTGTGAAGAAAATTCACCAGTTCTCTGAGGACAGTGAAGCTCCTTGTAGTAGAAAACTGCGGCTTTAGCCAAGTTATACAACATGATGCGCCTGTCGTCAAAGACACCACCCGATTCAATCCTTTCCAGACAATCTTCGGCAGATTTAACGTCGTCTTCTGTAACACCGGCGTTAAAAAGACGTCCATACACACCAACGCCAAGATAACAACAAGCAAGTTTTTGATAAAATATTCGACAGAATTCATCTCTTATATCTTGTGGACACTGTGGGAAATGTTCTACAATTGCTTCTCTGATGCTGTCGATGAGCATCTCCCGGCGTTTCCGAGATGGTATATGTTCGTATAACTGGATGAGGATGTTGACGTACACAAACATGACTCTTGCCGTATCCGCACAAGGTTGAATAAACCCCATCTTCTTTCTTGCTTCTTCTACAATATCCAAAGCTTTCATTACATTCAATAAATCTCCTTCCATTGAAACAATCGCAGCCTTTCGAGCCAAAAATATCATCGAACCTGCCTCTGAATGTGTCAGAGTTGCAACTAATGTTTCCATTTCTTTCAATTTGCTCCATTGTTCAGAGCCATTTTCTAAAAAGAGCCTTCCCTTAATTAATTCTGATTCTAACATTTTGAAAACCACATCAGGGTCATGTGAATATTTTCCTTTCATTTCCACAACTATAGCATCAAATTGGTACAGGTATTTTATCCCTTTATGAGAAATACGTCTTAATTCAAATCCAATATTAGCAAGCTCAGTCCCTTTCGAGTCGACTATTTGCAACCTGTGAGGTTGGGTGTACATGTTGGGTTTTATCCCTTTTTTGCCAATTTCTGTCCTTGTTGTCTTGCTGGTCCAACCTGAATGGTTTACTTTGTATATTGTATCCATCAACATGGCAGCTAGTTTAACATGGCTACCTTTGTGTTCCAGAGCATCCACGAACAGAGGCACTATCATTTTCTGTCTTACCGCATCCAGTAAAACTCGGCATTGCTCTAGGCGATTCTCGGCTGCAAGAATTCTCTCATACATCACCTCAGTCAATCCATTGTTCTTGTAAAGAAAATCCAACACGTTATCCGTCGGATCGAGTCTTTTCACTAACTCCACCCTCAGTATCCGTAACGCCTCCTCTTGAACTTCAACTTCTACACTTGTCATTTTTTCAACCATGGGCACTGCAACAGCTACATTGCAAGCTGTTCTCTGACATTAATTTACTTACTGTTAGATAGTGGAGATATTCGTAGATATTCAAATCCTGGTTTTAGTGTGGAGGTCCACCACACACCATTCTTCCCCATCACTGAGCCTACGTAGACTACGGTATTATCCTTTGGACTCCTTCAACTTTCACCACCCTCAGTCTCTGTAAAGCCCCCTTTTCAACTTCAACATTTGCCATAATTCAACCACAGACACTGCACTAACCAAATACAGTTTCTGACACGAATTGTATTACTCTATGGCAGATGAGATATTCGTCGAGAGTCAGATCCGGGTTTTAGGATGGCGATTAACCACACACCAGTCTACACCATCACTGGGCCCACACCAACTGCCTTCTAAATGTATGCAGAACAACAAACTTTTACCGCTATGCAAGCAGGTAGATCATCCGTTGTTGTTTAAGTCCGCGACTAAGGGCTGATTCTAAATTACTGCAGGCAGCAGACCGACCTCTATCCGAAAGATGTGTCCATGGTATGGTTACATGTCCCATGAATATATAGCCAAACCTGCACGGCATTATCCTTTCAGTGCCTATTTATAGCCAACACTCATGGTAATAGCCACAGAACATGTTGCCCTGCGTAATCAAAGCTGTGAGATCATACACAATACAATGGAAACGTGAGACATCTGCTTCAGAGGCACTGATGTATTGATCCGGTTTGTTTACGGTATCTATAACCCACTCTGATACCAGTCAACATGGGCAGAGAAGGGCAGGTCACGGTGACCGTTTCGCGAACACATGGTATCATCACCATTCTGACTGTGATTCATAAACACATGCTTATGATAAAGTTGGACTCATTTGAATATGGAAATGGGTTTTCTCCCTGTTTAATGTATAGAAATGAACTTCCCTCGTATCTGGTCACTGTTCGTTTCCGGTTAACACATAATATATGCATGGTTTTTTTACACAAAAGGAACAAGAACATCAAGTGGTACGAAGAATATTAACAAATTTTATAATTTGTGAAAGCAGAATTGGTCTCATTTGCGTTGCGGAAGGGCACATTATGCAAATATCTTTGTGAAACATTCACCATGTGGTCAGATGTTCCCTTTTATTATTTGTAAGTTTCATCACGTTTCGAGTTTCAATTAAAAGTTAAACAAGCCAGAAACAAGTCAATGTATGTTAATGGAATCATACATAGACTTACTGAAACACAAACTAACCCACATATCTCTGAACTGACAGAATCACCTGTACATCTTGATAACCGAATAACAAGCGTAATATACCCTTTTGGCAGCCACGTCACTGTTACGTTGGCATTAACGGGGAGTTTATATTCATCACTAATAGATCTACCAAACATGAGACCGCCTCCGTGGTCGAGTGGTAGAGCGTCCGCCCGGAGAGCGGAAGGTCCGGGGTTCGATCCCCGGCCGCATCGTACGAAACAACTTGGTACTTGTTGTTACCCTGGCGTTTGGCATTAAGGTGCTAAATCAAAGACTGGTCGGCTAGGAGTCCGTATTACGTGTCTGAGTGGGGTATTCATGTTAAACTGCCGCATGGTATCTCAGTTGGCTAGCACTATACAATCGGCATCAGTCCGGACTAGTACAAACAGCCACACACACGCATGCAACCCCATTTCAAGGAAATTCAAGAATGTTACTCTTGTAGTCGAGGCGATGGGTAATATTCTATTCATTATCCCAAAACCATTCTTTCACAGTTTGAAAACAGTAATAGTCAGTGTCTTGATTGTGAAAAGTGCAGCTGATCAGCTTCAGTGGCAGACCGATTAGTGCTATCATTTGCTTTTGTCGTCACGGTCTGTAATGCATTTCCTTGAAGCCATCTCCCAGGACACACCGCTTGACCTCACCGGCATTAAGGGGCTAAAACAAGGACTGGTCGGCTCGGAGTCAGTATACTGTGTCTGAGTGGGTCATTTATGTTAAACTGCGGCATGGTATCTCAGTGAGCTAGCACTATAAATCGGCATCAGTCCGGACTAGTACAAGCAGCCACACAAACACACACATGTACATGCACGTCGCTATATCAGTGCAATAATCTTGAACGCGACGTTAAACCCCATTTCACCTCACCTCACCTCACCTTGACCTCAACAGGCGATATCTCCTGTAGAAACAACTTCCTGATGATCCCATAGAACACAAGGTTGTACTTCTGATCTAAGTCCTTGGCATCCGTCTAGGGTTTAGCTATCAGTGTATGCCACTTTATCAGAGTCAACCTGGTATCCTCACTTGTCACATCGGGACACATGCGTACCAGGTTTCAATGACTTTATGGTTTTCACTTCCTTATCTAATGTTAACCCCACGTTGGTCAATGCAGACATAATTTCACCATGTTGTTGAGGTAATTCGCTGATAAGGCGCTCCTCCTCCACAGCTATATCCAGTCCATGGTGTAAATCAGTGCCTGCCACGACCCCTACATTTTCACCACCCTTACAACAAACTCTGTGACCGCACCTGCTTCGGTGACGTGTCATCTATTTTTATGCAAATGACCTGCAACGAACTCCAAACCGGAACGAAAGGATCTGTAAATGTTTAATTGTATAGATTGTCCCAGATTGTGGAAAGTACTATTGAAACCATAAATCACCTTTGGTATAACCGCTTTTGCAAGCTGTTGATGGCTATGGTGGTAGCATATATTTTCGTTGGTTGGATTCTGAATATAAGTTGCATTTTCATGTTGTACCACACTGTTGTTAACAACAACGACGGGACGAAAATGATATACATGTAGTTATAAGACAGGCAATGTAAACGAAACTTAGCATGGTAATACTGCCTATGTTGAAGACTGATGTATAGTTCTTTATGGAAGGATATTAAGGAAGAAGAAGAAGAAGAAGAAGAAGAAGAAGAAAAGAAGAAAAGAAGAAGAAGAAGAAGAAGAAGAAGAAAGAAGAAGAAGAAGAAGAAGAAGAGAAGAAGAAGAAGAAAAGAAGAAGAAGAAGAAGAAGAAAGAAGAAGAAGAAGAAGAAGAAGAAGAAAAGAAGAAGAAGAAGAAAAGAAGAAGAAGAAGAAGAAGAAGAAAAGAAGAAGAAGAAGAAGAAGAAGGAAAAGTTTATTGCACGAAGCGTTCAGGCCCATAAACAAAACCATTTTCACACAGCAAGTGCGGACATTATACCACATATAAATACACACACACACAAGGGCTATGTCAGTTCATTACAAGCAGTTTTCTCTTCTCATAAGCATATAATAAGAAATGTGATATTTTTTCAATAAAGATTAATCCTTAGTGCCCCAAAATGACAAGATATTTTAGCACTACTTTCTGGCAGATATAATTTTTGTAAGATCTTCATAATACCAACAAATAAATAGAAGGTGGATTCTTGTGAACATATAGGTTGAAATTTGAAGATAATATAATGAATTTGAATACATTGTGTAAATTACAGAATATAATGAATTTGAATACATTGTGTATATTACAGAATATAATGAATTTGAATACATTGTGTATATTACAGAACTGTTTAAGTTAATATGCTGTTTTTGCGAACAAAGCTTTTATATAATTCAACTGGAAATGATGAAACATTAATCTAACCTTAACTATATAGGGGGGCACGGGGGGCCCAGTCGTCTAAGGCGCCGCGATTCGCTGTGCAGAGTTGCGTCCCCTGGACACGCCAGAAACCTATGATTGTGGGTTCGAATCCCGGTTCACCCTGATTTTGTTTCTAGGTTTATCAGCACCATACCCGTGCTCGCCGGTTTCACCGAAGTGGTAAACGTCTGAGACCTGCATCACGTCGGGCTTTCCTCCCACATTAAGCTGACACGCCGCGATATATCTGGAATAATGTTCACGCCGCGATATAACTGGAATAATGTTAAAAGCGGCGTTAAACCCAACTCACTCACTCACTTAACTATATAGATATTAAAAAACGGTATGATAAGACTGCAACTATGATGCACAAAGGCAAGAAGAAACAGTGTGTCATGTAATAAATACAAGGTCGACGTCCGGGGCAGGACTGACAAAACAACCCAATTACAACAACCGGGAGGGTGGGTGGGGATAAGCACATCCGCCATTTTGGCGTGAACATCGTAAAGGACGGAGCTCCATAAGCCCTACTGCAATTACTGATGCACAAGTGGTCAAGGGGAGGTAATTTGTAACTAAGGACTGACAAAGTTTTCTTCAAAAGTGGGATGAGTACTTCCATAGTTTATTTAATAAAACACATAATTTATCTTTTTCGGAAATGTTATTCAGTCAATTCAGCTGTCGTTAAGAACATCTAGATACACATTCGGCCCAGGTTTGTAATGTTAGCAAACATGGAGTGTAGGGTTCAGTTTCAGAATAAGTCAGTCACACGAATATAAACATAGTATACATAGACATAGAGTTGTGACGATTAAATGGTATTTTCCACCATTATGTTGTGTAGGTCGCTGCGCAGAATTGCGTCCCTTAGGTATATCAGGAAACTACGATTGTGGGTTCAAATCCTTCATTCGCTCTGATTATATGTCATTTGTCAGCAACATAACATTTGGTTTCACCAAAGTGGTAAACGTCTGAGACCTGCATCCCTGCGGGCTTTCCCCCCACACGAAGCTGACGCACCCTGATATAACTAAAATAATGTCCAAAGGGAAACCAAACCAAACTCTCTCACTACCGTATACAAGTCGTCATGTGGATGCAAATTCATTTTTTATCTCAATCTCCGTTGTACCAATTCTTTTACACAAATTTACCCTGCCACAGAATACTTTTTACAAACTGTTGCAGGAATGAGGAATGTTGCATCAAATTTAACAACAGTTCTATCAAATTTCAATTACATACAAAACAAACTCGGTATAATTTCTTTTGTCCTCAGTGTATTAAATAAACAACGTTTGAACGTTCATGGCAGAATACATTTTCCATATAATTTCAGTAATTGAATCGGGTGGTCAGGCACGAAGACTTAGTTGATTGCAGGCAATCGTACCCGGACCGGATTCATGAATATTAATCACTGGATTGTCTGGTCCTGACTGCCTATTAACCGGCCGCCGTCATATAGTTGGAATATTGCTGAGTGTGGAGTGTAAACAAACAAACAAACAAAATAAAACATGAACTGACCTTAAAACCAGGTAACCAACACAGGTAGTCCTAAATGTAAGATGGCCATACCCAACAGGTGAACCTATTCACGTCAATTTCAAAACAACTTTTGCCCTTTACACCTATCATCAAGACTGGTTATTCTGTTGGCGTTGAAATTTAATGTTTTGACAATTGAAATGTTTTTTGGGCTTTTATGTATCAACATAGTAAAGAGTAATTTCCTCCGATTGGTGTTATTTTATCCATGGTACAATAACAACACACAGCAGGGTATCTACATCTAAAAAAAAACGCTTTAGGAACAGCGAATAACTTTGACGCTCTACCAGAAAGATACATATGACATGTTTCCTCGATGAATAATAATTTAAAGAAGAGCCCTTGTTTAATTTTAAACACAAACTGCATATATTTACGATTCAGTAACATTAATTATCTGGGAAATGACATAATGATTTTAATTTGAAACTGATATTCAGAGAACATACCCGCATTTATACACATTTGTGCGCTACTGACAGTGATTCATAAACACATGCTCATGCTTGCAATCGAACAATGGACTCTGCTCCAGCAAATATTTCTTATGGTTATGGAAAGGGTTTTGTTGCTTTTATTATCATGGCTTCAACAGCATTACGTTTCCACCCTGCTGCCTCTGATTATGTGGCTTTCTATGGCAATTGTGACCTCCTGCTGTTGTATAGAACGACATGTTTTCACAGACTGCTTAAGCATGTACCTGTCGAATTCGCCTTTACTTGATACCCTTTTGAAATGATATTCAAATTACTTGAAAGAGATTGATTTTTTCGCACCTGGAAGGTCGTATGTTTCAAGCGACGGTTAAAAACTACCTGTACCGCCGAGACCGACAGGTGCCAACGTTGTAAGTTTACAATGATTCGAGGGTGTATATTTATATGATTAAGTCACCGCTGGAAGAAGCCCTTAGTATGGAGGAAAACGAAATTCGAAATATTCACCACAAACTATTCAGTACATGAAAAGCATGGGGGCGGTGATTCAGACTCGAAACTGGGTATTCAAGCTAGCTATGTCAAGGTAACATGTATGACGAACATACGATCGCTGGTTTTTGACAGTCGGTGGTCATGATTGTTTTGCTGTTTTTGCTTCCCTCGCCAGGTACAACTGGAAAATTACAGCAAGCATTTGTCCTTTGAGGCGACATGACAATCAAAATACCTAAAATTAGATACACCTGCAACTTATCTACTTGTATTGCAGTTAGCCACGTTGGGTAAAATCGATCTGGCATGCTTCGGTGCGCCATGACACCGTTAGATAGTATTCAATAGATCTAAAATAGGATCCACGTGTTAAAAGACATTTATTCAACCACATGAAACATACATAATGCACGAATTTCACCCATGTCAAGTTAATTAGATTGTTGTCTACGTTCTTAAGCTGACACATATTAAAGTAAGCATTAAATGAATTGAAACTCAAAGTTAACTGTAATTGGTGCGGAGAGAGCCTGTTAATCTTGTTCCAATATATCTCCTTGGGATTTCAGGTAAGAATAAGTCATCAGCAACCTGTGCTGGTCGTAAAAGGACACTAAATGGATCGGGTGGTCAGGCTCGTAGCTGATGATGAGTCTAACCAGCCTGACTGAGCCAGGATCACCCAAATACGCTTTGCTGCACCTATTTAGTTTAATCTGTATCATAATAATACTAATACTAAGAATTTAAATTGATTTGAAAACTCTACATTGGTGCTATTAAAAATCATTACCCTAAAGATGATATAGGCAATGCACACATTTGAGTTAATGTCATCAATCACAAATATGAAAACCTTGGTAGACCTTGACAATAGGATATCAAACGAAAACTAAGTCAGCTTTCTTCAGTGTCAGTAAACGTAAGCATTTTATCCTCATGCTTACCGTGGGTAAAAACAGAAGAAATCACGCATTCAATAAGGAAACTAATGAAGTCATGAAGCCGTTAATACTGATGAGTATCATGAGGAACAAGGTTCTGTTGATAAGACTGACTCACTTTGACAAGTTACAAACCATGGTCATGGGGTACGTTGACTGAAATGTATCAACATCTTCGAGTTCAAACAGCCACGTCACATCATTGTTGTGTTAATGTATTATACATAAGGGAAATGATGTCTATTGCTTCATCTGAAAATGAATAAGAGACAATGACACAGACAGCTAAACAAACCAGTATACCAAAACAAAGTAATTGTTTATGATATTTCCTATTGACTTCTCTCCCAATAACATCCAGTTCAGGGCCCCATTGGTTTGATTTTTTCTTCAGCATATTCTCCAAGACGAGTCCATTCAACTCATTCTCGATTTCATGTTGTCTTGTTTTACGTTCCTGTAGCTCGATGCTTTCAACCTCTTCTTTGAGATCACCAGTGAGTTCTAGAATTGGTCCCAACTCCTTCATATATCCACAACATATGGCCTTTTGTTCTGCCATATTGGCAAAATCCAAAGCGTCTTTTTGATTGTCCCGTTTCCGACAGAGAACTGACTTCGCCATGAAGTAGAACATCTTTCTCCTGTTGTCGAAAGTGTGTTGCTGTGAGTCAATGTATCTCAGACATGCCTCGGCAGATCTCAAATCATCCTCAGAAGTAACACAGCCTTCTATACAGTTTCCAAACAACCCAATACCAAGATAACAGAATACCAGTTTCAAGTACAACATCCTGGAATAGTCTTCCCGAAGTAAAGGTAAACTTTCGGCAAAGTGGACATTGATAGCTTCGTCGATTTTATTGATGATGTCCCGTTTGATATTCAGTAGAGGGTTTTTCTCGTAGATTTGTAGAAGGATGTTAATCTGTATATACACAACCATCCCTGTGTCCTTGCATGGTTCAATCCTCTCGGCGAGAGCTCGAGCATCTTCAAGCATATCCATACCCACTTCTAGTGACTCTTTCATCGTCCTAGCAGATCCTTTTCTGGCGAGGAACATCATTGTTGCAGCTAAAGGCTGGGATGATGTTTTCAGGAGCCTCTCCATCTCATCAAATATATCCCCTCTATGCAATTCAGTGTCATACACCAGCCTTCGGCTCTCTACTTCAGCGTCTAAAAGAGTTAACATGACATCTGAATCATTGCCGTACATAGCCTTGTATTTTGTAACACAATCAGCAAATTCATTTTTCTTTCCATCATGAGACATCAATTTCAAATGATAATGCAGCTTCTTTCCATCCATAATAGCAACCTTCCTTGGTTGCTGAACAATGGTTTCAGTGGGTTCTGCAGCTCTGTATTTTGAAACTGTCTCATTATCAAAGCCATCCTCATTATTAGAATATATGATTTTAGCCTGTTCTTTTCCCGAATGAATAGCTTGTTCTCTGTAAGTACAACTTCTGACACAGTCCTTTTGGGTAGTCCCTGCACATACAAGGACGGTGGTAGCATCTGGATCGAAAAGACATGTGCCATTGCTGATAGTGTCTATTTGTGATCGAGCAATAGATTCACCACTTAAGAAAGGTTCATGGCTCACATGGTCTGTTGATGGAGCATGACTGTAACCTCTTAGGCCAGGATCCTCTTGCCCCTGAAGGTCTTTGATTGTCTGTCTTAGTCTTCTAGCAAGATAGAGGTGGCTGTTCCCATATTCAAGTCCTTTGATGAATAATGGTACAATAGCTTTCCGGATGACGTTGTCAATGAGCAACGTAGCTTGCTTCTGTCTGGTTTCTTTAGAACTAATTTCTTCATATGTCAGATCAGAAATACCTCCTTCTTGTAATAAGAAATCAAGAACATAATCAGAAATGTTGAGCCTCCTCACAAAGTCCACGCGATGATATTGCAAAGCACGTTCTTCTATTGACTCCATAAGTATTGACATATTAGTAATACATTTATACACATGCAAAACCCATCTTCAAATGAAAGTCCCATAAGCTCATGACGGACAAATATTCTTGATTAATGTTGTATCTCCGAGTTTAATAAGTGCTGGTCTAGATGTTAAATACTAATACATGCAAGCATGATCATGCTTCCTGGACCTCACGCCGGAGACCCGGGTTTAATTCCCGACATGGGTACAATGTGTGAAGCCCATTTCTGGTGTCCCCCGCCGTGATATTACTGGACTATTGCTAAAAGCGGCGTAAAGCCATACTCACTCACTCCTAGACCTCAATCCATTTTCCCTGAATAGTAAAGATTGGTTCCTCATTGATGAATAGCCCTTGTTCCCCCCATACTCACTTTTATCTGCTTCTTTAATAATCTAGTCAGTCTGTTATTGTGAACAGAAACACAAAGGTGATAGCCATACCACAAGGGTGTTGTAATGCCTTCTTTTTGCCCGTCTCGTGGACAATGGTATCAAACATACACATTTGACTTACGCAAAGCATTGGGCTATTTTCTCTTTCAGAACCATTCGCTAAGGAAAATGTTATATCATCGTATCAGGACATGCAAGTCACAAATGACATTGTTGAAGATATTATAATACGACCATTTTTTCAATTAATGTCACGGTGACCGATCACACACGAGTAAACATTCCTGAAAGGTATTTCTTTCATTCAATTTGTTCCTTACCATTCCAAATACTTCAGCAAAATATGCCTGTTTTCTGTAATCCACATAAAACGTCATGCAGTTTACTACAAACACAGAGTGATTTAACCCCTTGCAAAGTATCCATTCAGTTATTATCAAGATACGTTCCAGTCAGTCTACACGCCTTGTACCAACTCATGATAGCTCTTGAATCACGAGTTTCACCACCCCAGTTATTCAGTGTCCATAGTAAAATCTCGTCTCATTCTTGATTACAGCAACACATATGATCCCCCATACGCCATGGATTTGTAGCCCTGAAAGCATTAAATTAAACATAGTTATGATCCTACTTCACTATTAACAATCGTGTTATATATACTCGGTACATATTCTCTTTCCTTCCTCCTACAAGTTACGGGGCAATATAATTATCAAAGTGATTCTGAAGTGTAAAAGGAATGCGACACTGCGAGTCACTTTATATATTACGTCAGTGTTGAACACAGCTGGCGACAAAAGGGCGCCTTGACCTAACGCAATAAATAAACGAAAGACTTTAAGTTAATTCAATCAAGATGTCTACACACTTATTACGAACGAGCTCTTCACACCCCGGGGAAGGAACTGCCCAATTGTACATATTTGGAACCGAGGATACTAGATGATTGGTTGTGTTACTGATGTCATATATATAACCTGAGTTGGTATTATCAAGTAAACTGGTTGTGAAGGAAGTTAAAAGATCATTCAAGAGACAAAAAACAACAGGCGATAAACAAATGTTGTATACCTACTGCGGGATACATGCAACACAATCCACTCTTAACGCCGCAATCTGCAATATTTCAGATATATGGCAGCGGTCTGTAAATAATCAAGTCTGCAACAGACAATCCAGTGATTGCGATTGACATTATGACCTTCAAACAATGCGATTGACATGCATCAACAAAGTCAGCGAGTCTGACCACCCGATCCGTTAGTCACCTGTTAGACAAGCACGGTTACTGAAATCCAATTCTAACCCGGATCTTCACGGGGGAGGTCTTCAGCGTGCCATGTTAGTAGAAACACTATTCATATATTACGTGTTACTATACACACATACTTACAAATTATTCTGTAATTTTCCTATTTGGAAAATTACCTCCCATACACATGGTCATTTTACGACAGAACGTCATCAGCCCGACATCCCAACTTCATCACAAATAACGTCGTCAGTCGGCCGTTCACGCATCCGTCCTCGACAGTGTTCATAACACAGTGACATAAGTTCAATAATAACCATGAGTCCCACGCGGTTGTGTTGTGTGTTTATTGGAGCATTAAAAAACTAGGACATTTTTATCACTGACAGCGACGTTGGGGATTTCACACGTATGAATTTCGGATATGACTTGGCGGCATAGTGAACAATAGTCTCCACATACCGTATTTCCTCTGTTAGACGCTTGGAGGTCTGTTAATATCACGCAAACTGTTCATCCGGAGTCTATTCTGTTTAAAGCTGGCACAGTGCAACTCGTCACCTTAACGACTCCCAAATTCTACAGTCATACAAAGGGTATATTTACAGCAAATGGTCATTATTAATCACCAACATATGACAGTACTACATAGGAAACTGTGGGCGCGGCGTCTATTGGAGGCCCGGCTTCTATTGTTTTAGGCAGATCGTATGACTGGCGTCAGTTTGGGCGGGACGTGTAATAGAGGGAATACGGTTATCTTATCAATTCCTCGGGAAGAAACTTGATCTGGAATAACGAGAGCTATTTGCGATCCCTTTGAAACAACGTGCAACTTGTTGTACTCTGTTTCCTGACTTTTAACATATCATCCATGGGTTTGACTGTATTTAGGGGACATATAGGAAACTTTCCAGGTACTTATTATGTTTTATTTGCTTGTGTTTTAACGTCACACACGCTAGACTAACATAATTGTTTTAGTCCCCAGAATAAAGTTCAAACAAAATAATCGATAAAGGAACCCGAAAGTCTATTAATGTCGAAGCTGAAAAAGGGTGTGGTGAATACAGGCTGCTAGAGTTGAAAATGGGGGATGAGGATAGGCTGTTAGAGCTGAAAAAGAGGACGAGTGTAGGCTGCTAGAGCTGAAAAGGGGGACGAGTTTAGGCTGGTAGAGTTGAAAAAGAGGACGAGTATAGGCTGGTAGAGCTGAAAAGGGGGGTGAGTACAGGCTGCTAGAGCTGAAAAAGAGGACGAGTATAGGCTGCTAGAGTTGAAAAAGAGGACGAGTGTAGGCTGCTAGAGTTAAAAATGGGGGATGAGGATAGGCTGCTAGAGCTGAAAAAGAGGACGAGTGTAGGCTGCTAGAGTTGAAAAAGGGGGTGAGTATAGGCTGCTAGAGTTGAAAAAGAGGACGAGTATAGGCTGCTAGAGTTGAAAAATGGGGGATGAGGATAGGCTGCTAGAGCTGAAAAAGAGGACGAGTACAGGCTGGTAGAGTTGAAAAAGGGGGTGAGTATAGGCTGCTAGAGTTGAAAAAGAGGACGAGTATAGGCTTCTAGAGATGAAAAAGAGGACGAGTATAGGCTGCTAGAGTTGAAAAAGGGTGTGGTGAGTATAGGCTGTTAGAGCTGCAAAAGGGGGTGAGTATAGGCTGTTAGAGCTGAAAAAGGGGTGAGTATAGGCTGTTAGAGCTGAAAAAGGGGGTGAGTATAGGCTGTTAGAGCTGCAAAAGGGGGTGAGTATAGGCTGTTAGAGCTGAAAAAGGGGTGAGTATAGGCTTTTGGAGCTGAAAAGGGGGTGAGTATAGGCTGTTAGAGCTGAAAAAGGGGGGTGAGTATAGGCTGTTAGAGCTGAAAAAGGGGGTGATTATAGGCTGTTAGAGCTGCAAAAGGGGGTGAGTATAGGCTGTTAGAGCTGAAAAAGGGGGTGAGTATAGGCTGTTAGAGTTGAAAAAGGGGTTGAGTATAGGTTGCTTGAGCTGAAAAGGGGGGTGAGTATCGGTTGCCAGAGCTGAGAATGGGATGAGTAAATGCTGCCAGAGCTAAAAGGGTTATCATCTAAACAGTACCGACAGCTGTTATCATCTATACCGTTCAGCAGCCGTTATCGTCTACACAGGTACGGGAGCTATTATTATCTATACCGTTCAGCAGCTGTTATCGTATACACAGAGCATGCTACCTATCATTAACTTTTCGCTGTCAGGTATACAGTATTATGACTGAAATACTATCTCGAATTGGAGGACATACATGTATTGTTTGAAGACAGTCCCTTCTTGAATGTACATCATACAAAATATCACCTAATGTCATCACCGTCTCAGGGTTGCAAATGAAGTGTATTACTTTTAATCTCCTTTTACCCATGCGACAGATATGTGAATGATTAACAGGCACACCCATATTTATCACTGCATCCTGTTTTTAAAGAGAAATTTGCATAACAATGGGGAATTCATTATACGCAGTCTGTCATAATCTGTCAACGCATACTTTGACACTCTCTTCAACTTCCCGTACTCACGTGTGTATACAGTAAACTACGTTTAACGAACACGCTTATAACGAACTGACCAATATCACGAACATATTTTTTAGTCCCGGACATTTGTTGCATATATGCTGTATATATGCTTATGGCGTCCTACGGTTATTACGAACTAAAATTAGTGGTCCATCTGAGTTCGTTTTAACCGTACTTTACTGTACATTAATTTCTTATTCCGGGTTGGAGCAGCAATATGTGAAGTGTTGGCAGTATTTACCATCGACATAGTGCATAATATCGATGGAGTAGCCTAGCAGTTTAAGCGTTCGTTCATCGAACCAAAGACCCGGGTTCGATTCCTTACATGGATACTACGTATGCCGCTCGTCCATATACCCAGGATTGAGTGAACGCTTTAAATAGGAGTCCATTTATATCATAACCAGTCAGTTCAGTGCCGGAGTAAATCCCTAGATGACGCAGGAAGTAGATGTTTAGACACGTTGGTGTACCATAGGAAAAAGAATACGGCGAATCGTAGCCCTAGGCAAGGGCGCTGTGCGGTTACAATTGTAGTGATGTGTCAAGTGTGGATACAGGGCCCGCACAGAGCGGTGAGGTGAAATGGGTTTCAACGTCGCCTCCAAGGTTATTGCACTTATATCGCGACGTGCATGCACGTGTGTGTGGCTGTTTGTAGTCCGGACTTATGCCGATTTTATAATGCTAGCCCACCGAGTTCCCATGCCGCATTGTAACATGAATACCCTACTCAGACACAAAAAGTGACTCCGAGCCGACCAGTCCTTGTTTTATCCCCAAAATGCCTAGCGCCAGGCAGGGTAGCAACAAGTACCATCTTTTCATGGTCGTTTGGTATGACGCGACCGGGGATCGAACCAAAGACCTTCCGCTCTCCGTATACAGATACGTATGTTAGAGGTTCGACATTTCACATACCTGTGCCTGTCACAGAGAAGCATACTGGCTTACTGGCTGTCACAGAAACGGTCACGCCGCTATGAATAGCGACAAACAGGATGTTAGGGGAAATACACGACGATGAAGAAAGAGAGTTTTGCCTTGACACATGACACTTAATCGTTTATGCAGAATCTGAATAAAACTATGCTCATTAGAGGCAAATGTTGATGTTGAGGTTTTACACCAAAGATGTCGCAGTGTGGAGCCTTGGTTTGTATCTGTTTCTCAGACACCTGTGGGTGAGAAACCAATTTGAGAGAACTTGTATCAAACACATGTGGGAGATCGAATTCCAGGTCCGTGATTGGCTACTTCATGGTGCGATTATGTTCCAAATTGAAATAATGAACCCATGTGTTCGACTAGACTTCCACGAGTTATAAAAAAATACGGTAATTTACTGTGTGAGATGACAGGGCAAATGCTTGAAAAATAAAGTAAACCATATTCAAGTAGAAAAAGCAGGAGAAAAATATGGAGTAACATACCTCTACCGGACATTGCAGTTTTGTGTTTCAATTGATCATTTTCAAAGGGAATTTGCCTAGATTGTGCAGTCATTTATGTCCATGGGTAGTCATTGATGCCCGTGTGTAGTCATTGATGTCCATGTGCAGTCATTTCTGTCCATGTGCAAGCATTGATGTCCATGTGCAGTCATTGATGTCCATGTGCAGTCATTGATGTCCACATGCAGTCATTGATGTCCATGTGCAGTCATTGATGTCCATGTGCAGTCATTGATGTCCATGGGCAAGCATTGATGCCCGTGTGCAAGCATTGATGTCCACGTGCAGTCATTGATGCCCATGTGCAGTCATTGATACCCATGTGCAGTCATTGATGTCCATATACAGTCATTGATGCCCATGTGCAGTCATTGATGCCCATGTGCAGTCATTGATGTCCATGCGCAGTCATTGATGCCTATGTGCAGTCATTGATGTCCATGTGCAGTCATTGATACCCATGTGCAGTCATTGATGCCCATGTGCTGTCATTGCTGTCCATGTGCAGTCATCGATGTCCATGTGCAGTCATTGATGTCCATGTGCAAGCATTGATGTCCATGTGCAGTCATTGATGTCCATGTGCAGTCATTGATGTCCATGTGTAGTCACTGATGTCCATGTGCAGGCATCGATGTCCATGTGCAGTCATTGATGTCCATGTGCAAGCATTGATGTCCATGTGCAGTCATTGATGTCCATGTGCAGTCATTGATGTCCATGTGCAGTCATTGATGTCCATGTGTAGTCACTGATGTCCATGTGCAGGCATCGATGTCCATGTGCAGTCATTGATGCCTATGTGCAGTCATTGATGCCCATGTGCAGTCATTGATGTCCATGCGCAGTCATTGATGCCTATGTGCAGTCATTGATGTCCATGTGCAGTCATTGATACCCATGTGCAGTCATTGATGCCCATGTGCTGTCATTGCTGTCCATGTGCAGTCATCGATGTCCATGTGCAGTCATTGATGTCCATGTGCAGTCATTGATGTCCATGTGCAAGCATTGATGTCCATGTGCAGTCATTGATGTCCATGTGCAGTCATTGATGTCCATGTGTAGTCACTGATGTCCATGTGCAGGCATCGATGTCCATGTGCAGTCATTGATGTCCATGTGCAAGCATTGATGTCCATGTGCAGTCATTGATGTCCATGTGCAGTCATTGATGTCCATGTGCAGTCATTGATGTCCATGTGTAGTCACTGATGTCCATGTGCAGGCATCGATGTCCATGTGCAGTCATCGATACCGATGTGTAGTCATTGATGTCCATGTGCAGTCATCGATGTCCATGTGCAGTCATCGATGTCCATGTGCAGTCATTGATGTCCATGTGCAGTCATTGATGTCCATGTGCAGTCATTGATGTCCATGTGTAGTCATTGATGTCCATGTGCAGTCATTGATGTCCATGTGCAGTCATTGATGTTCATGTGCAGTCATCGATGTCCATGTGCACTCATTGATGTCCATGTGTAGTCATTGATGTCCATATGCAGTCATTGATGTCCATGTGCAAGCATTGCTGTCCATGTGTAGTCATTGATGTCCACTGGCAGTCATTGATGTTCATGTGCAGTCATTGATTCCTTAGGTCAATATCTGTAATGTTTTTAACAATTGTGACAGTTCAGAAGAAAGGGGTGATAGGCTTGCCTCCATGTAAATTGTTTACCTTGCTCAGCTTCTGTTTTTCGCTTCGTTCTTCATAAAGGTTGTTGGTTTGCTTTTATAAATGCCAAGTACTGTTATATGTGTTTGGTAATGGTGTGTCGTCTTTGGTGGCCAAATAAATAATATTATATTTGCAGGCGATTCCCTGGCATTTTGTTGGCTAACCAAGCAAAATGTTTAGTGTTTGTTTCCAGGAACCGAAGAAATGTTAGGCCACGCCTACTAATGGACTACACTGATAGCTTCCTGATTGGCTGATAATAGGATGGGCGGGGCTTGTGTTGCATTATTGTCGCTGATTTCGTATTGTAGTCTACGGTTTTGTGTGTGCTAAAAAATAAAACAAGGAGGCTCTGAAGTTATTATTTTTTATGTAGTTTTTTATGAGAAAAGACTTGTTGTGTTAATAGCGTTATTGACTTACAAACCAACGCGCACACTTTGCGTAAATCTGCTATGCCCATTCTCACTGTATACACATCGGTTTTCACGTTTATACCTCCACAAATGCAAATAATATTGAAGTCGATTCTGGACTGCTTTGATATATATTCAACGGAAAGTAAAAGACACTCTGTTGTTTATGATTTCTCTAATAGCATTCGAAGGGAATAATGTGCGATATAAGATAGCTGCTATATATGATAGCTATAAAAGATAGCTACGCAAAGAACTATTAAGAACGAAGCGTGGTTAAAACGTTGTTCTATCGTGACTTCATTTCTGGAAATTCGAACGTGATGTAAATTCGACGACGCTATTTTTTTAGAGGAAAGAGTCTAGTGAGTAGCTACTTACACCATATACACGCAATGGCTGTACGATCCGAAAGTGGGACAGATATGACAGTCGGTATTGGGAGAAAAGGTACAGATAAACGACGTTAAATAATGGTTGGAAATGGAAATGACTTCTCGCAGAGTGAGTGAGTGAGTGAGTTGGGTTGAACGCCGCTTTTAACAGTATTCCAGTCATATCACGGCGTGTCAGCTTAATGTGGGAGGAAAGCCCGAAGCGATGCAGGTCTTAGACGTTTACCACTTCGGTGAAACCCACGAGCACGGGTATGGTGCTGACAAACCTAGAAATATAATCGGGGCGAACCGGGATTCGAACCCACAATCATTGGTTTCTGGCGTGCCTAAGGGACGCAACTCTGCACAGCGAATTGCGGCGCTTTAGACGACTGGGCCACCCGTGCCCCCTACTTCTTGCAGAGACGGCAGGTTAGCGTGAAGCGTCAAATATTTGTTACATTCAGCTATATTGGGCGTGTGAGAAAATCCGAAATACGTTCAACTCTTTGGGGTATGGTGCAGCAGAAGAAGGGGCATAATCGGTCTGAATCTAGGACTCAAGCCCAATACAGCGGATCCTGACACATTAAGGGAAGACCACCAATACCATGGTACACTTAATAAATGAAGACGAAGTATTCATGTTTCATAGACAATGATAAGAATTTAATGGAAAAATAAATAACGAATGGATACAAAAAATAAATAATTAAATAAGTAAGCTTATTCTTTGGTTGATACGACGGTACAGTTTCATAGGTCATACCGGAATGCAAGTAATATGTAAACATGAATAAATATTGATTTGTCACAAGGATGAGCAACACATGATTTGAGTTCCATGGTATCAACATGGGGTTGTTTCAGTGTTTCGTATCGTGAAATTCCTCCAGCGAGTTCACATTTCGTCATTTGTGGTAGCATAATAATGACGCTTCTTTACATGCTGCTGGGGGAAAAGAAAGTATACTTTCACATTTGATGGTGGCTAAAAATGAAACACAAAAATATTTTTCGGTGATGTATTTGAAACATAGCTGTGTTTCGGAGCCAAACTTTGAAGCGTTTCGGCGACTGTTTTCAACCAAATAACGTTTTCATAACGGTCTTAACTTTTTGGTCACACGCAATATTTAAAGTTTACCATTCTTTGGCTCGGCAGTCTATATACCCAGCCACAGCTATTATGTATCAATGTTGAGCAAGTCGAATTCGGTTTCGTATTTCCGCATTCAATGCTTTTGCTTTTGTTTTTCTTCTCAGACTATTCAAAGCGAGGTACTTCCGGCGGGAGTCATACTGTCCACGCTGGCCTCGGTCTGGTCGCTTGTTTGATTTAGATTTACGCGCATGCGCTTTAGTGTCACTCTCGGAAACACTCATGTCTTCCGTGTCACAATCAGTAAGCTCTAACTCGGTGTCCGTGTGCGTCCTGACGGAGTCCATCGACACTGTTTTGTCCGTCCTCTTTACGCTGATCACTCTGGGCGAGCCAACGCCTTCTCTGTCAGACGCGGCGTGACCCTCGACGTCGGTGAAATCCTCTACCGGTTCAAGGTCAGAGAAGCAGTTCCGGTCCTTCTCCAGCAGGATCCTTGGCGTGAAGAGCTTCTCTTCTTCCTTCTCCGCGAACTTCCTCCTAATCTTCGTCACCCTTTTGGCACTGATTGATTGAACTAACGTTGTGAAATCGCCGCCATCGCTTTTCTCAAACTCTGCAGATTTGGCCGTCGACCTTCCGCCATTGACCTTCGTCAGCGGCAGCGTGGAATAACCGTCATTCCTGGCAAATGGAGACCCATCTGAGGTCAGGGGTCTCACGTGGTCTCCTTCAGGTTGTTTTCCATCCACGTTCTCCCCCTGAAAACCCTTGTTTATGACACCATTCTTGGTCTTACCTTTTCTAGGAGGCTTTTTAATTGGATTCGAAGCCGGACCCATAATATCTTTCAACATTTTGTCTATTCGCTTCTGTTGCTTAGCAACGGAAACGTTAGATTCGTTTTTTGGTTGCTCCGATATCACAGTTTCGTTGGGATTTCTATCAAACACATCTATGCTTAACTGAAGGTTATTTCTCTGCTCGGAGGTGAAGTTTCCCAACTTTAATGTCTGAATAGATGAACGCACAGGTTCCTCATCAGGGGGTTCAATAATTGTCTCAATATCTTTCACATTGCTAAACTTACTCTTGGTGTAACTGATTTTAACCCCGTCCTCAACAACGGGGTGTTCTAATACATTATCACAATGCACTTCCGCTTTTATGTCCATTTTAGGATCACGTGACCCAGATGATGAATCCAAACTTGGACTTTCGTCAAATGTGTCAGTTGTCTCCCTTTGCACTTCCGGTTTTCCTTCTTCAGGTTTTGGGGTCGGAATAGTTCTCTTTTCTGTCATATTGTTTTTATTGTTTAGTCTGTAACTTGGCGTTTTCTTACTCGAACCAGGAATGAAATCAGCTGATTTTTCAGAAGTTTTCTCAAGGGAGCTTTCCCTATTTGGATCTGATGACGTCATACACGCTCTGTCCTTGTCCCTAAAGACACGGTCATGCGTAGTGGTATCTCTATATGACGTCACATTTTCGTCTTCGCCGCCGCGCTCTGTATCCTCTAGGTCTATGACGCCACAGTCGCCGTTGTTTTGTTTGGTGTCCTTACTGTCGGCGGCTGTCTGAGTCGACGTCGTGAACGTGACTGTGTTCTTCTTCTTTGTGACCCTGCGGCCTGATGGGGTAGGGACGCTCGCCAAAGCTTTCTCTGAAACACCATAGCAGCTTTTTATCGAAATGCTGTAAGATAATCACTAACACTCACAATAGATATGTAATGGAAGATTAAATTATGGGCGTGTTCAATTCAATTTACCAACACATCTGCTGTGATACATGTCTGACGCAGTATAGAGGATGGTGAGTGAGTGAGTATGATTTTACGCCTCCTTTAGCAATATTTCATAAATATCACAGCGGGGAACACCATACATGAGCTTCACAAATTGTACCAAAGTAGGGAATCGGACCCGGGTCTTCGGAGTCACGAGCGCACGCTTTTATCAAACAAGGCTGCGCCGCTTCCCCAGCGGATGGATAGAACGAACGTGCTTTCCCATATTAATGAAAGTGGCAAGATTGAAATAATCATTGCATTGGGGAGGTGAGGTGAGTGGAGGTGAGGTGAGAAGTGGTTTAACATCGCGTTCAAGATTATTGCACTTATAATCTCACGTGCATGTACGTGCGTGAGTGTGTCGACATTATTGTCAACGAATCTTGATGCGCGAAGAACGAGGGTTCTCTCCCTTTGACCAGCAATCACTGTTCTTAACGCACCGCTCGTTGCAACGATTCACAGATTATGCTTCAGCTCACAAGGTCATGTTTTTTCCAAGCAAGGTCACTTACAGCCCCGTTAGTACTTATTTGTTTGGCGGGAAAATAAATAGGTTTATAGAAATCCACAACAGTCTGAATGAGGATGCTGTGTGGCCCTGAATAATTAAGAATTGACGTCAATATTGTCAGAGTTTGTTGTTTGTTTGTTTGTTGTTTAACGCCACACTATTCCAGCTGTATATCGGCGGTCTGTAAATACTCGAGTCTGGACCAGATGATCCAGTGATTGACAGCATGAGCATCGATCCACGCAATTGGAATGCGATGACATGCATCAACCAAGTCAGCGAGCATGACCACCCGATCCCGTTAGTCGCCTCTTACGACAAGCACAGGCGCCTGTTACGGCAAGCATGGGTTGCTGAAGACCTATTCTACCCCGGATCTTCACAGGTCGCGCGGCATGTAATGCAACGGACAGTGTAGTTTAACATCCAATGTAATTCATGGTGCAAAGCACAGAGTGATCATATGGAGAGGATATTTCATGTGTCGATTGAAATATCATGTTTTCTCTTTTATCGTGATACGGGGCAAAGGAGATATTTCAACAAGTTGCTAAGTGAAAAAATATCCTTTCCCCTGTCATAAGATAAGAGAATCATAATATTTCACGAGACACACACACTATCATATTTATTTTATACTTTTCGTGTAGGTGTCTACCAGAAAAGTAAATTATTTCACAACAAATGTAAAACCTTGAAACCATAATTCTCCCTACCTAACCCGCAAGGACGTTTCACCACCCCTTGTCAATGGAACTTAAGAAAGTAGTTCCGTCAAAGTGTTATGTTCACTGCAGTGAAATATAACTTGTTATTGTTGGTTGTGACAAATGACTAGTGCACGATTGCGTTGTCCTGGTAAACAACACACCTTTAGTTGGTTTACCACGAGGTTTAGCCTTTCCAAAGCAGATTAGCATAATATTGGTCATCAATGGTCTAAGGGGCGGTCGGGTAGCCTAGTGGTTAAAGCGTTCGCTCGCCACGCCGAAGACCCGGGTTCGATTCCCGACAGTGGTACAATATGTGAAGCCCATTTCTGGTGTCCCCCGCCGTGATATTGCTGGAATATTGCTAAAAGCGGCGTAAAACCATACTCACTCACTGCAGTGAAATATCAAGTGTCATGCTCACTACAATGAAAACTTCAGAAAACCAAGTATTTCACACTTAAGTATATTACAAACAGTGTAAGGCACAGTGTAGCTCATAGTTCTGGTAGCTCTGGGATGTAGCTCACCTGCATACGACTGTAACTTTGTGTTGGCTGTGCACAGCATGATCTGTTCGTCATCAAACACCACCTCGCTGTCGTCATACTTGGAACGACGCTGCACCTGGAGACGTGGCAGTATACACATGTAATTGGGGGCAGCGGTACGTCATTATTAATATCATATCGGTAATCATATCTTGTCAATACTTCAGTTATGTCCATCAATTATTAACAGATATACTTTCTATCTCACCAGCACGAATGTGCCACTCAATAAAACCTCAATTAAAGACATTTGGCTGATTGTAGTCATATGCCGTTGTATTCGGATCAACAAATTTCAAGATTTACAAATCATGGGCACGATATAAAAAGACGTCTCAAAAGAATTCTGAAAAAATAATTTGCAAGTGATGCCATGGCATGTGATTGGCGAATCAAGCAATTCTTTTTCCGTTTGTCTTTCCCTAAATCTAATTAAAACACATCAGTGACGTGATTCTATTGTTTAAACGTTCCACTATTTTTCAGGAATGACAGTTGTTTGTCAATTATACATTATCTTGAACCAACATTTCAATTAATTTACACATATTTTGACAAGTGAATGATGTTAAAATTTGTTGGAAAACGTGTATCGCAAGCGGGGTTCAAATCCGCATCGTTTGATTTGAGTACCTCTAATTGTCGACCACAGCAACGGCGACACATGACGCCACGGTGTGAAATTAACTATTAAATATTTTCAAATAATTGTATAATCATTCAAAGCTAAAGAAAACCCATATGCATATAATATTGTGTTACGGCAGGATACCTATAACAATGCAAGTCATCGTATCTCAATTACGTGGATCGATGCTCATGATGTCAATCACTGGATTCTCTTGTCCAGATTCGATTATGTACAGACCGCCGTCATACAGCTGGAATATTGCTGAGTGCGACGTTAAACAACAAACAAACGAACAAACCTTAACAATGTTCATATTTAAAGCAATTAGATAAAATCTTTGACGAGAAAAAAATTAGGGAAACATATATTCTTGTTCGAGGCTTTATGTTCCCAATAATACCCTTGAACGTGTATTTACAACGTGCACGCGATTGACAAAATACGAGTTTAGGACCCACGAATTCATGAAGCGCCGTGTGCCACGCATTGTAAAGAATCAGCTCGCGACGGAGCTTGGTGCACGGAGCTTGATTTAACGCCGCACTCAGCAATGCCCCAGCTACATGACGGCGGTCTGTTAATAATCGAGTCTGGACCAGACAACCCAGTGATTGACGTCATGAGCATCTATCTACGCAATTGGGATACGATGGCGTACATTAACAAAGTCAGCGAGCCTGACCACCCAATCCCGTTAGTCGCTCTAAAGGCAGGCTCAGTCGCCTTTTACGGCAAGCATGGGTTGCTGAAGACCTATTCTACCCCAGATCAGGGTATTTGCATTATTGCGCTGAACGATGTCATTGGTTTCTTATCGTTTTATACACCTTTTTGTGTTCATAATTAAATAAGCAGTCTATGAAGTTTTTATTGTTGACATATATCAATATGAATTGACTTCAGTATTTATTTTCGTTCATGAAGCCATAAACGTAGAGAAAACGAGGCCACTTAATTTCAGATGAACACAACCGTACTTTAGTTTATGCACCTACAGAAGCCAACACAGAATATCCCAACATCAATTAAATAGTTTTATAAACAGTATTAAGAAATAAAAAGTAGCAAACATCTGAATTTTAAACACTCCTTACCTTATATGCTTTTCCCTGGAGGAACCTGAACGGCATGCACATATATCGACAGCAGACATTCCCACCAGTGTCGGAGAAGTCGGGAATTTCGTCACCATTGGTGATGACGATCTTGGCTCCTCTCGCCTCACAGCGCATGTGCAGAGCATTACGACACCACTGCTCGACAGCCGAGTTAAAGTCGAGCTGTGGAAACAATGTTGGAGATATACCTAATGTCCTTAAAATTTAATTCAAAATCATGGGCAGATCGACAGAGCACTTTAATTACACGAACTAAGCAATAAAGCTATGATCACGATGTTGCGCGAGAGTGCGTATGGTTTTACGCCGCTCTATATTCCAGCAATATCACGGCGGGGGACACCAGCATTGGGATTTACATATTGTACCCATATCGGGAATCGAACCCTTGTCTTCGGCTTTAAGAACGAACGCATTAACCACTAGGCTACTCCACCACCCGGGTTTGGTATAAGGTGTGTAATTGAGTGAGTATGGTTTTAAGCCACCTTTACCAATATTCAAGCAATTTCAGTGCGGGGGACACCAGAAATGGGCTTCACATATTATACCCATGTCGGGAATCGAACCCGGGTCTTCGACGTGCCGGGCGAACGCTTAAACCACTAGGCTACCCCTCCGCCCCGGTTTGGTATAAGGGAGGTAGTGAGTTTCCGCCTGGAACATGACAGAAAGGCCAAAGTGATTCTGGTCTGAGGCGTTTACCACGGGTATGGTGCCGACAAACCTAAAATCACATTCTGGGGTTCGAACCCACGATCAAAGGTTTTTTGTACATGAGAGCATTTGCACGATTTTGGCGACTATAATATATCATGATGGATATGTTGTTGATAAAGGATACCGGTCGGGTCCGGTTAGAACTGCTGCCCAACAACCTGTGCTGGTCGTAAGTGACTTAATGAGTTGGGTGTTCATGCCTGGTGACTTGGTTGATTGCATGTCAGGTGAGATTATTTACAGTCGCCGACATAGTTGTTTGTTTGTTTGTTTGTTGTTTAACGTCACACTCAGCGGCACTTACTCTTTAAGCAATCCAGTGATTGACATCATGAGCATCGATCGACACAATTGGGACACGATGACATGCATCAACCAAGTCCGCGAGCCTGACCACCCGATCCCGTTAGTCGCCTCTTGCGATAAGCATAGCCGTCTTTTCGCCGACATAAAGATGTAGTATTGTTGAATATGGCATGAAACAACACGCAAACAAACAAACAAACAAACAAACAAAGGATGAAGCTGTACGTACAATAAGACAGAACTGCCTCTGTCTGAGGAAGGACTCAATGGCTGCATCCATTGCCTCGTTGATCTTGTCTCTGATGGAGGTGAAACTCGGGTCCACGGCGAGTAGACAGCACGCTGCAGAAATTGAAGTGGTTCAGCGTTAGCAGAAATTTAATAAAACAAATTCTAAATCAGAAATTGAAATGTTTCTTTTGTTTGTCAAATTATTAACGTCACGGAAAATAACCCCCGGTGTATACGCGCAAGTACTAGCAGACCCGGAAGGGGCCGATGCATGGTGCATTATCCAGGCCACCGGGCCTGACCACCCGATCCAATTTTGTTTGTTTGTTTGTTTGTTTGTTGATTAACGCCGCACTGATCCCGTTAGTCGCCTCTTCAGCTAACAAAGTGGCCTTTTACGGAAAGCATAGGTTGCTGAAGACCTATTCTTCCCCGGATCTTCTCGGGTTCCCCGATCCAGTAAGTCGCCTCTTACAACCTGCAAAGGTCGAGAGGAAGGTCCGGGGTTCGATCCCAGGTCGCATCATACCAACGTTAAAAGATGGTACTTGTTGTTACTCCTCCTCGTCCTCGACAATGAGCGGCTAAAACAACTGGTCGGCTCGGAGTCAGTATACAGCGTCTTAGTGGGGTATGCATGTTAAACTGCGGCATGGTATCTCAGTGGGCTAGCACCATAAAACTTGTACAGCCAGCCATCCAGCCACACGCGCACACGCACGCACGCACCATTGCATGCGTGCACGTCGTAATATAAGTGCACTAATCTTGAAGGCGACGTTTTACCCCATTTCACCTCACCTCACCTCACCATTAGTCAACATTCGAATCAAAGCTAAATTCATTTTAGTGACATTATCCTCCACCGTGTCACTTAAAACTACAATTAATTCATCTGTGAAATTAATTAAACACTGACAAAAGAAAAGCTTGCAAGTCATTGTATATAATATATAATATTCCAGAATATTCCTCATATCGTTATGTCAGTATGACATATCAAAAGGAAATAAACGCTGAATTGGGTGTTAAACAGCACGACATTATTTGAAATCGTTCACGCAATTAATAACTGCTTATCTCAGTGGCAACATGCTGTGCATATAGTTTATAAATCCAGAAAAAGACCCACAGTGTGTTTTACTGTTTATTAGAAATGCTTCATTTGCCAGGCAGCGCCAAGAGGTCTGCCAGTACTTATCTTAAGACCGTTCTAAGACGGAATCAGGCCAGTGGCAGGGGACTACAGAAACAAGCCGACAAAACGCGACTTAATGTTTGACTCGGATAAAGTCATCGGGTCTTAGAAGGGATTAAGTATAGTAGTTAATGGTCTAATCTATGAGTAAAGATTTACATTGTTAAAAGAAATTCTATATAGCTGTGTTGTAGTATTAAGTGTTACCTATTTTTATAACAAGTGAAAATAATGACATCTCTTAAAATATAAGTCCTTTCAGAATGAGTGGGTTTATGCTTACCCTTTTCGCGAACACCTGGTGTCATCACTGATGTTCAGTGATCCGTTATAATTTACCGCTATTCTGTCTTTTTACCCAATGGGTTCTGTTTCGTCGGATAATCGAGACTGGTTATTCTCTGGCGTTGACGTGTTATGTTATGTTCTTCATCACATCGGTAATATGTCGCCCACAAAGGGAAAGGATAAAGTTTCTCTGGTGTGGACATTCCAGAATAGTTGCATTAAACAAATGTTCTTTCAGCCAGTCCAAAACATCGCCCTTTTACATTTGGAATTGTATTTATTTGTATACTGCATAATATTCGACATTTGTTCGTCATTTTAAATCAGCATATAATGTCAGTCACGTGGCGATATCGATTTAGAATTTCTCCAACCAACCTATATAGTTCGTTGCAAGGCGACTTCAAGGATAGTGTAGTCAGAGTTGGTAACTTGATTGATAGCGTGTCAACGTTCGTGGATCGTTGCTCACAATATCAATCACTGGTTTGTCGTGTTTTTCACGATTATTTACAGGCCGCAGTCATGTAGAGTGCCGCGTTAAACAAAAAAAAACAACAACCCAAAAAACATAATTTCGATATTGTTTATGGTATGTGGATCATATAGTCAACTTAAGATCGAAACGAACGCATATATTACTAATATTTAACAGAAATAACCGCTACACGCGGACTATTAGAGTAAGTTGGGTGTTACGCCGCTTTTAACAGTATTCCTGTTACAGCTAAATTGATGCAGGTCTCAGACGTTTACCACTTCGGTGAAACCCTGGAGCACGGGTATGGTGATGACAAACCAAGAAACATTATCCGGGCCAACCGTGATTCGAACCCAAAATCATAGGTTTCTGGCGTGCCCAAGGGACGCAACTCTGCACAGCGAATCGCGGCGCCTGAGACGACTGGGCCACCGGTGCCCCCTGGACTATTAGAAACACAATTGACTGCGTTATTACTGGAGAGAGGTCTGTTGTCAAAGAGGTGAATGAAACATACACATAGCTATCAATCATCCCTCGCAGGAAATACTTGTATTGTGTATTCAGCTGTTCTACTGATAGACATGCCAGCTCGTGTTTATTGTTTATTTTAGTGATTATTTTTACGATATCATTGACGGTTCATCTTCGTCCCTTAAAAACATACATAGTTTTTACACCGCGGAACAGCTGATTACATAACACAGCTGTTTCTTGTAACCTTATATTGCCGACCCAAATATTTGGTAGCTTCATTCATAGCGACCCATAACACCAGACGTTTGTAACATCAATATTTCAATACTGTTAGAGGGACTTCGCCGGGTTAGGCCCTGTGGATGGGTAACGGTGTGTCGTTACAAAACGGCCTTGCGCTACGAGTATCGTAAGTCTATGTTAAGGTGTGGAAGTTACGACCATCCCAGTGTTCACATCGCTTTGTACAACGGCACCCTGAGCCCCGTTTCATTCATCTTCCCGAGGCAAGGGAGTTAACTGACTTTAAAAGTCCAGTTTCCACCCTTGCCGAACTAGGCTGGAATTCCTGGGCTCGATCGTAGCGCCACGGGTGGCTATTACGAGTTATGTCCTTTCCATGCCTCTCCTATCTCCAATCAGATTCAACCTCTCGTACCACTTGCATTTGTTTCAAACAAAACGGTGGCGCCCAGTCAAGACGATCTGATCGATAATCATGGTCTATATTGTGATAAAACGAGTCTTATATCGCGAAGTGCATCAAATCACGTGAGCACCTTGATTAAAAACATGAAAAGATTTAGAAAATATCTGTTGACAACGAGTTAGCCGTGCACATGCTTATCAAATCCTGCAGTCGACCGAAATCTGCATGACAGTTTACGAATCGGATTTCAATATCGGTGCGCGATTTTGATTGGACTATGCATAGACTCGTTAGCCCAGCCAAAATGTTACTCCATAATACCTGCCTAGTTCAGCAAGGGTGGAAACTGGACTTTTATAGTCATAGCAAGGTCATCTTAGGACTATGACGGACGTTAGTCTGTGTTAAAGATTAGGAGGTACGATAGTCGTAGCGCTAAGATCCTTGTGTGGAGTGAAGCAAGGTCATCTTAGGACTACGACGGACGTTAGTCTGTGTTAAAGAATTGGAGGTACGATAGTCGTAGCGCTAAGATCCTTGTGTGGAACGAAGCCGGGGTGCCGCTGTACTAAACAACCTTAGCGCTACGATGATCGTTAGTTGGTGTTAAAGTAGTTACGATCACCTTAGCCCTTAGATCTCTTTGTACAACGGCTCCATGGTCCTGTTTCATATGGCGATCATAGAACTGCGGCGGACGTAAGTCAGGGTTAAAGTATAGGGAGGAACGAGATCTCTGCAACTGTGGCAACGTTCTTACTGTTACGGGCGTTGGGTAGACAAATGGTCAAAGCGGTCACTCGACTTGCCGAAAGCTCACATTTGATTCTGGAAATGGGTATAAATGGTGAAGTGATACGCAAGAATGTATTCGCAATGTATTTGTGTTGTGCAAAGCTAACGGAGTTTACCCTTGCCAATTCTGTAATTGTAGCTCACCTGATTCCCCGATACGCTGTTGCTTCTTGTTGAGTAAAGTCACCACCAGCACCGATATCCGCTCCGTCAGCCATCTCCGGACTGTCCTCATCTCTTGGTACTCCTCCACGTATACAGTCCTGAAACATGTACCACCCTGAAACATGTACCGACCGGAAACATACACCGCCCTGAAAACATGTACTACCCTGAAACATACACCGCCCTGAAACATGTACCATTCTGTAACATACACCGCCCTGAAACATGTACCACCCTGAAACATGTACTACCCTGAAACATACGCCGCCCTGAAACATGTACCACCCTGAAACATACACCGCCCTGAAACATGTACCACCCTGAAACATACACCGCCCTGAAACATGTACCACCCTGAAACATACACCGCCCTGAAACATGTACCGCCCTGAAACTTACACCGCCCTGAAACATACACCGCCCTGAAACATGTACCGCCCAGAAACATACACCGCCCTGAAACATACACCGCCCTGAAACATGTACCACCCTGAAACATACACCGCCCTGACACATGTACCACCCTGAAACATACACCGCCCTGAAACATGTACCACCCTGAAACATACCCGCCCTGAAAGATGTACCGCCCTGAAACTTACACCGCCCTGAAACATACACCGCCCTGAAATATGTACCACCCTGAAACATACACCGCCCTGAAACATGTACCACCCTGAAACATACACCGCCCTGAAAACATGTACCACCCTGAAACATACACCGCCCTGAAACATGTACCACCCTGAAAACATGTACCACCCTGAAAACATGTACCACCCTGAAACATACACCGCCCTGAAACATGTACCGCCCTGAAACATACCCGCCCTGAAAGATGTACCGCCCTGAAACATACCCGCCCCGAAAACATGTACCACCCTGAAACATACACCGCCCTGAAACATGTACCGCCCTGAAATACACACCGCCCTGAAAACATGTACCGTTCTGAAACATACCCGCCCCGAAAACATGTACCACCCTGAAACATACACCGCCCTGAAACATGTACCACCCTGACACATACACCGCCCTGAAACATGTACCACCCTGAAACATACACCGCCCTGAAACATGTACCACCCTGAAACATACACCGCCCTGAAACATGTACCACCCTGAAACATACACCGCCCTGAAACATGTACCACCCTGAAACATACACCGGCCTGAAACATGTACCACCCTGAAACATACACCGCCCTGAAACATGTACCACCCTGAAATACACACCGCCCTGAAACATGTCCCTTCCTGAAATATGTACCGCCCTGAAACATACATATCTCTGAAACACGAACCGTCTCTAAACCTACATCCTGAAATGCTTTAATTTGTGTCCTGAAGTATACACCGCCTACAGACGCGTACTGTCCTGAAAGATGTACCGCAATGGGGGAAACATGTGGGAATAGTGATGGATAGAGTTTGGGAAATATCGATGGATTGTGCGGGGAAAAACTATGAACAATCGGGTTAATCTTGAAAACTGGCGTGACAAAGTATCGAAGGATAGTTACTAGGAATATCTGTGGATAGAGGAGAAACAAGACATGAAGATGGACGTTATGGGCAAGAAACAATGATGAAGATGTGGATAAATATATATGGGTATTCAGAGTAAATAGCGTTGAAATATCGATGGTTCGTGACACAAAACATTAGTGGCGTGTGTAGATAATCCAGTGATTGACATCATGAGCATCATGAGCATCGATCCACGCAGATGGGATACGATGACATGCATAGACGATGGAACAACATATCTATTAAGCCGCTTCTCATTGATGTCATGCAATATAATGCGCATCTTTATCAGTTGATTATCTAATAATACGTGTTACTTACCACGCCTTCCCGCTTTGGGACAGAGAACCAATATTTGAGTGCATCATCCGGGCATCGTGGAAGAAAACGTTCACATTGGACGGGTCATGGCTAATATAGCCGCTTTTTTCCAACTCAAAATGTCCATTCAACATGTCTGGTGTCTCTAGAAACTCGTCCCACGTAATAATCCGGAGCCCGTTTGCTGGAGCATGATACGTCGGCCATTTCTGTTTCGGAGTACGGACAGTCTCGGAACCCTCCCTTGCTGTTTCCGGTTCCCGGAAGCTCTGTACCTGAGTTGTCTCCCATGTCTCGTCGTCGGACCTCGCTACAGAGTCCAAGCGTTGAAGATAGCTGTCGACCATCATCGGCGCCGGTTGACTTAGATCCTGAATCATGTCGCTGCACTCTACAGATGCCCTGTCCGGTTCTTGGCAACCTCGACCGGACCGTGACGACATAGGGACGGCCTCAGATCGCGACGACAGCGGCCAGAAATCGGAACGTGGGGTTGTGCCTTCTTTTCCGTCCATAACTGACCAGTACATAATCATTCCCTGACTAATCCGTCAGTCACACCTGGCTGCACACCTGTCGTCTGCTCTTACACTGGGTGTCTACAAACTTGTCAGTAATGCGATTTTGGGTATCGCTAATGAAACGCTACGCATGATCGGCTACCCTTTGAAACACCGCCACAGGTAGATTTATAGCAAGGCGTATTACTTGTCCAAAATACACCAACAATCGACCCATTGGCGCATTATTCAGGGTCGAGTCTTCAATAGTCTATAAACCCAGGTTTGAAGAAGACTAGGGTAATTGTCCCAAATATAAATACAGTCAATATTTAACAACTCCTGTTAAGGAACTACCCGTCCGTTTAAACTATGAAAACAAGCACATGTTGATAGTTATTTCCGCAGTCTCAGTTGAGAATGTTGTCGGTTGAAACAATCGTGTTTATGTGGTCAGTTTAAGATAAGAAATAATTACTGACCAAGACATCAAAGAAGGTTGGCCACCTCGGATATTAAGATCCCCGAGGGACTGTGCGACACAAGCTCAGCACATCAACACAAACACACGGTCGGTAGGTTTACCATGAGCGAGCATACATGCCGATATTATAACGTTACCTTATGACGCCACTAAGCGGAACAATTTTAGTCCGTCCCAAAGAAACAGATCAAAGAAGTAATTATACCTATATGGACCACGTAAGTATTTCTTCGCCTCGGCAGTTGTGAATTGGTGAATTCTTGACTCTGCTTCTTAATTCCAGAAACATTCCAACAGGGTCCTATAGGTTGTGTGGAGGGGTTATTAAACTGTACCACGAATATCTCACGTGTCACATCGTGCGATTGTTTCAACAGAATACACAGTTGCTGAATAAATTCCCGGACTTTGCAAAACAAATTCTGCGGTAACTTCATAGACAGGACATAAAAGTCCAATGAATAATCCAAAAATGTTCTCAATTACTGAATCCGTGTGTCCTGCAACAGTTTTCACGTGTGCTCTTCAACTGTTTCACTAGAGCTGTCGGGCAGAGTGTCCATGTTGTCTGTGCCACGACCCGCATAGTAACTGACCGCCTCCACCCACATCCTGGTAGAGACCAGAATCTGGTTCTCTTGAGCGGATTAGTGAAATCACCGTTCTCTAATCAAGTAGCCAGGATGATCGGATATTAGAATCCTTTGTTTATAACAATACAAATCTCCTTGCATACTTACTGGGGACAGGATTACCCATGTAGGTCAGGTTTGTGTCCGAACAAGTCTGAATTATATACTCACAGGTGCTGTAATGAAGTGAATCAGCAAAAAAAATACATATGATCCGACTAATTGTTATATTGTTGTTACTCGATGCTGAACTATAGTGACTCCATGTAGCCGACTTGACATGTACAGACAGCATGAAATGTATAAGCAACACGAAATTATTTGTATGCGTGAAACGCCAACTCCTGTTTTTCTAAATAGCATTTCCTTCTTGTGCTTTTATGGGTACTTAATGTCAACTAGTAAGCGGGCTAATGCATGATTACATACACGCGGGAACAATGCATGTAACATGTATGCATTGAGCAGGAGATTTGTTGCTCTGTGATCTTAAAGGTATTAAAATGCACGGCGCGTCACCCTCTTTTGAACCAGCGTTGTTTGTTTGTTGTTTAACGCCGCACTCAGAAATACTTCAGCTATATGACGGTGGTCTGTAAATAATCGAGTCTGGACCAGGCAATCAAGTGATTGATGTCATGACCATCAATCCACGGACTTGGGGTACGATGACATGCATCAACCAAGGTCAGCGAGATTGGCTACCTGATCCTGTCGGTGGCCTCTTACGACAAGCATAGTCGCCTCTTACGACAAGCATGGGTTGCTGAAGGACTTTTCTACTCCGAATGTTCACAGGGCTTTTGAACTATTGAGTGGATTGGGGTTAACGCCGCTTTGAACAGTATTTTATTTATATCACGGCGTGTCAGCTTCATGTGGGAGGCAAGCTCTAAGTGATGCAGGTCTCAGACGTTTACCACTTTGGTGACTCACGAGCACGGGTATGGCGCTGACAATCCTTGAGACATAATCATGGTGAAGCTGGATTCGACCGCATGATCATAGGATTCTGGTACGCCTAAGGGACGCAACTATGCGCATCGAATTGTGGCGCCGTAGTCGACAAGGCCTTCCGTTCACCACTTTAGAACGAAATGTGTGACGTACACGTTATTAATTCCTATGTTCTTATCGTTTACCCAAAGAGTTATAAGTCAGTACGTCTATTATGGGCTCGGTTATAGTTCTGACAAACCTGGACTCGAGGTCAAGGCAAACCTGGGATTGAAACCAATGATCATTTGATCCCGATTCAAATGGACGCAACTCTGCACAACGAATTGCGGCGGCTGAGAAGACTGGGCCATCTGCGTCCCCACGACCTAGCGAATACATGTTCGTGTTGTACAGTGAAACCCATGTAGTCTGGAAACCCTTTTGCACGTGTACTTTTGGGATCAAATTTCCATTACCGCATACCCATACTTCGTTTACCCGGATAATATTTACTCATACGATATTGACCCGGATAATAATTACTCATATGATATTGACCTGGATAATATTTACCCATTTGATGTTGAGTCGGATAATATTTACCCATATGATATTGACCCGTATAATAATAACTCATATGGTATTGACCCGGATAATACTTACCCGGGCGATTTCCCTGTTAACAACTCCCAAAAGATCCGGGTACGAATTGGACTTCAGCAACCCATGCTTGTCGTAAGAGGCGACTAACGGGATCGTGTGGTCAAGACTTGCTGACCTGGTCGATGCATGTCATCGTATCCCAAATGAGTAGATCGATGCTCAGCAGATTGACACTAAATCGATTTATTTACAGATCGCCGCCATATCAGCTATAATCGCTGAGTGCGGCGTTGAACAAAATACATCGAGAATATTGGATTAATTTGACACGAGGTTGGTCAAAAGTTAGATGGCGGATAAAAAAACACTTTTCCGTAAGTTTTGAGGCAAAGAACGAGCCTCCCAATATGACGCTTAAATATGAAAATGTTGACATGCTCAAATAGAGATTCTACTGCATAAAGTAAAGGAAACCAAAGCACGTGGAAAGTGTTGCTACACCAACAAGCCAAAGACGGTTTTTTTAATTCTCAGGATCTTTCTAGTATTTAACTTGTTTTACGTACGAAAATGATGCTGTTCGTTTTAAGAGTAAATATATGATGATTAGACTAATTTACTGTCCTGAACATTAAAAACATGGAACCTTAAAGGAATAAAGATATTTAACCGATATCGAACCTTGCCGTTCCTTCAGAAGTTAAAGTCGACTGGCACACTTCAAAGAAAATCAGTTATATATTTTTTAAACTTTCCTAGTTTGGTTTTGCTGAAGATGCATTGACAATTATCACATCACAAATATTTGTACATGAGAGGGTTGATTACGGTATGCTTCGATAAAATTTCCTTATTTTGCTACCACCTATTGTTTAGAATAAGTAAAGCAATCAATACCATAAGATTAACGTGGTGTGTACATAGAGCTCCCGCTGCTGATCGACTTGATTTAAAGAGAGAGAGAGAGAGAGAGAGAGAGAGAGAGAGAGAGAGAGAGAGAGAGAGAGAGAGAGAGAGAGAGAGAGAGAGAGAATGTTTATTTAAGTGTCATGTGCATATTATATGATAAAATACAAAATGTACATTCATAGAACTATAAAAAGACATATGGCCTATGAGACACTATAATCTAAAATATCACAGAACAACAATAAGTTAAGAAAGTACAAATGACAAACAGTACATACATTCAATATATAATTAAAACATGAATCATACCAAAACCTGTATGAGAACAATCATACAGGTCTATCAACAACATAGATTCTCGCGTAAGAGATCGCGTAGTAGTGAGGAACTAGTGTCTTAAGTCACTACCACTAAGGTTAGGAAGAACACCTGTTTAGTTTGTCAGTGACATGGCCGTGTTGTAGGTAACGCTGACGTTTCGTGAAACCCATCCGCTCCGGTGTGCTTCTGACAAGTTAAGAATTATCCTTGAGGCGAATCTGGGATTCGAACCTTCTTTCAAGAGATCCTGACATATAAGGGGCGTAACTCTGAACAACGCTTCACAAGACTGGCGACCATACCATGTTCTTTATACACCGAAGGCACGCTATGCATTTAACAAATGAGAAAACCTTTATTGACATTCTGCAACAGACAAAGCACATACAGCACCCATCCCACCTCTAGACCGGCAGATGTCAAGTATATTGTTTTGTTCCTTGATAAAGATACATGCAGTACAAGGCAGGGTCGGGTACCTGCAATTGTTTTCACTTGCAGGGTGATCACGTCCATGTATACAGTGATGTTTTCGTCCTATTGTGTTACGTACAACCGCGGGTAACTGCATATTCCAGAAATGATTGTGCATGGCTGATATATACTCCGGGGAATTGCAAAAACATCTCAACATTTGATTCTGACATGTGTTGAATTCGTATGTGCGTTATTTTAAATGTACTGACAGTGAAGCTTTTTCCCCTATATTTTTCATTGTTCTCTTATTCTTTTTCATTAGTATATATTAAGACTGGCTTACGTGGTAAGGAGAATGTGTGTTTTCCATGATAATGTGTTCTATCTAAACATAAATCAGGGTTAGTACAAAATTGGCTGCCTCGATTGTTTTTTTAATGTTTAATTAGTGCAATCATTTTCATAATGAATTTAAAGGTTTGGTTTGGTTTGTTGTTTAACGCCGCTCTCAGGAATATTCCAGCTATATGACGGCGGTCTGTAAATAATCGAGTCTGGACCAGACAATCCAGTGATCGACAACATGAGCATCGATCCACGCAATTGGGATACGATGACATGCATCAACCAAGTCAGCGAGCCTGACCACCCGATCCCGTTAGTCGCCTTTTACGACAAGCATAGTCGCCTTTTACGGCAAGCATGGGTTGCTGAAGACCTTTTCTACCCCGGAATCTCTAAAGGAGGGACAGAGGTCGTACAATCTCGCCGTCGTATACCAAGTTTGATTGAGATCGTTGACAAACCATGTTGTTTGTCTGTAGCCAAATGTAAAGATGTCCATCAGCCACGATGACCCTAATTACACAGACACAACGTGTCAATTCCACACATGGCATTATACACACAACCTAAACTAAAATATACTCCCTTTTAATATGACATGCATATCGTATAGGATAATTGTCCCTGATATTGATTCTAACGAAGGCCGCATATTCAATTCAAACGTCATTTGTTCTTGTGGGTTTTCTTATGTGAACATTTGACTTGCCTTTACATGTGTTTGTGACGGTGCCACCGGGGGCGCAGGGTACGCTCACCTTTTCGCGAACACCTTGTATCATCACTATTTGATAGTGATTCATAAACACACGCTCATGATATAGTTGGAATTGTCCAATCGACTTTTAGCAGAGAAAGGGTTTAATCGCTTTTATTGTAAACGTATTTTCGTCCAAACAAAAGCAACTTCAAACATTAATAAACCCGAGATAAAAGAACTAATGACGACTGAACAAAATTGTATGAAGATACCTCCCCAAAGTCCTTGAGTCGCTGAACTCCCAAGATGTCAAGCACACATAACGTTCATGAGGAAGGGGGTCTAGATGCCTGTCCTCCCTTTTATTCAGCATGTAAGTTGACACTGTGAACCCACCTCATCGGTTAGATACATTACAATAGGAGACGCATTAAGTTCAAACATGAGTGTAGGATGGTTCTAGGTTTCTTTATTGAGGATGTTACCCCCCCCCCCCCACACACACACACACACACACACCTCCCCCACCACACCACCACCCCTCCCCACATCCACACTCACCCACCCCATACCCATCCTGAATCCCGAATACCATCCTTTGTTTCAGTCTGGAGGTCATTGTCCACCCCTGAATCCCGAATACCATCCTTTGTTTCACTCTGGGGGTCACTGTCCACCCCTGTATCCCGAAAACCATCCTTTGTTTCACTCTGGAGGTCACTGTCCACCCCTGTATCCCGAATACCATCCTTTGTGTCACTCTGGAGGTCACTGTCCACCCCTGTATCCCGAATACCATCCTTTGTTTCACTCTGGAGGTCATTGTCCACCCCTGTATCCCGAATACCATCCTTTGTTTCACTCTGGAGGTCACTGTCCACCCCTGTATCCCGAATACCATCCTTTGTTGCACTCTGGAGGTCATTGTCCACCCCTGTATCCCGAATACCATCCTTTGTTTCACTCTGGAGGTAACTGTCCACCCCTGTATCCCGAATACCATCCTTTGTTGCACTCTGGAGGTCATTGTCCACCCCTGTATCCCGAATACTACTTAACAGAAAAGCATTGAGACAGGGTTGCCACAGTTAAATTACTGAAAACATATCTTAACGATAAAACGTTAAAGGGCATTTGTACGTACACCATTACTTTTAAAACAAATGTGTAATCTGCGTACCAAATACGATTGTATTTGCGTGTGGCGAACCACGCTGCTGAGTCCCGAATACCCCCTGAAACAAAAAGGGTCTTTGGCAGGTTTTTGACTGTGTGTACCTAAACACACCATCGTAATGAACGCTATATATATCAGGAAAGGTTTAACTCAGTTTTTGTACCATATCATAGACGTATGTCTCACTGACCATGTGACTTCTCGCGTTTTGTAAAGTCCTATTGTTTCTTGTCTTTACTCTGTGTGTTGAACCAGATCCTGTGTTAACAACTGTCTGCATGCTCAGACGAGAGACTCATTCAATACCACCACACATGCGTGGAGACACCGTTTATAGCTTACCATGGGCATTATGTTACAAAGTGGCAACACAGAAATATATTTCCCTGCATTGTTCACATAAAGAGGCGGAAATGACACAAACGTTGATGTGTTGTAGAAACTCCTTCGTCATCTGATGAATCGATGCTAAAAATAGACACTTGGAAAAACCGATATAGAACAGAAGACATCGTCCGCAAGTTGGTACATGTGATCATTATGATGAACACAGGCATATTACTGGAGAAATATGTATTTGTGGTCTTGTGTGTTGGGAGCTGATGACACTGTGGCAACGATGGTGTGGTAGCGATATCAGTGAAGATTGTTTTGTGCGAAAGGGGACAATATGGCGGAGGTCATGGTTGAATTCCTTTTCACAACGCTTGTAAAGAGCGGGCATGGTGGAGTGATGGTAACGAGTCCTGGCGTCTTGTGTGACGTTACCCAGCCTGATGTGAGGACTGTGGGGGGAGAATCAGACGGATAGTTCCCGGAAGTACATTGGGAGACATCTGGACAGGTAACCATGATTCTATATACTCCACAAGGTAGATAGACAATGTAGGGGATGCAACTCTGATAAACTGTCATTCATAGGGATTCTTCCACTACGACTGCTACTAGTGCTACCATTACTACTACTACCACTACTACTACTGCTACTGCCACCACTCTTCCTCCTCCTCCTCCTACCACCACTACTACTATCACTACTACTGCTACTACCACTACTACTACTACCACTACTACTACTGCTACTACCACTACTACTGCTACTACCACTACTACCTCTACTACTACTACTACTACCACTACTACTACTGCTACTGCCACTCCTCCTCCTCCTCCTCCTCCTCCTACTACTACTACTACTACTACTGCTACTGCCACCACTCTTCCTCCTCCTCCTCCTCCTCCTCCTACCACTACTACCACCACTACTACTATCACTACTACTACTACTACTACAACTACTACCACTACTACTACTGCTACTGCCACTCCTCCTCCTCCTCCTCCTACTACCACCACTACTACTATCACTACTACTGCTACTACCACTACTACTACTACTACCACTACTACTACTGCTACTGCCACCACTCTTCCTCCTCCTCCTACTACCACCACTACTACTATCACTACTACTGCTACTACCACTACTACCTCTACTACTACTACTACTACCACTACTACTACTGCTACTGCCACCACTCTTCCTCCTCCTCCTACTACCACCACTACTACTATCACTACTACTGCTACTACCACTACTACCTCTACTACTACTACTACTGCTACTGCCACTCCTCCTCCTCCTCCTCCTACTACTACTACTACTACTACTACTACTACTGCTACTGCCACCACTCTTCCTCCTCCTCCTCCTCCTACTACTACTACCACCACTACTACCACCACTACTACTATCACTACTACTACTACTACAACTACTACCACTACTACTACTGCTACTGCCACTCCTCCTCCTCCTCCTCCTACTACCACCACTACTACTATCACTACTACTGCTACTACCACTACTACCTCTACTACTACTACTACCACTACTACTACTACTACAAACATTACTAATACCACTTCCACTACTACTACTACTACTACCTCTACCTCTACTACTACTACCATTTCTACTACTACTACAACTACTACTACTACTACTACTACTACTACTACTACCTCTACTACTACTACTACTACTACTACTACAACTACTACCACTACTACTACTACCTCTACTACTACTACTACTACTACTACCTCTACTACTACTACAACTACTACCACTACTACTACTACTACCTCTACTACTACTACTACAACAACAACAACTACTACTACCACTACTACTACAACTATTACAACTACTACCAATACTACCACGACGACTAACGGGATCGGGTGGTCAGGATCCCTAGCTTGGTTGATGCATGTCATCGTATCCCAATTGCCTGGATCGATGCGCATGATGTTAATCACTGTGTGTGGGCGTTTTGTAATGAGCAGGTAGGGAAAAACAACTTGTTTACGTGGAAACAAGTGTTCCCTTTCGGAACATATCCCAAGACTGTTTAACAGGGAGATATCCAACGTCCACCTTTTTATAGTATATACGGGGGTCTTGTGATACTAGGTACAGCGAATGTGCAAAATCATATCTCTTTTCCTAAATACAGATATTGACAAATATTCCATGTGTTAGCATTTATAGTCAATTACAAGTTCGACATTGTTTTTAAGGGCAGAAGAGTACCATGCTGATTCAAAAGCCGTCGGAATAAGTTGGTTTGTCACTCTATCATTTCAAGTCGGAGGACGATAACACAAGCATGGACGACAAAGAGAGACAAGCTCTTCAAGAACTCCACTTGAAGTTTATGGAGGATCTTGATCCCTGGGAAATAATTATAGACTTCCTGTTTGAGAGGAAGTGTTTCAACACCGCGCATATCAATAGGCTCGAAAGCATTCAAGATAAAAGAACTTGCCGACGTTATTTTCTGGAATTAGTTCCCAAGAAGTGTTCATTTTCAACATTTGTAGACGGTCTTATGTACAATGGCCATCATGCACATTTAGCTGAACTGCTTAAACAGAAGGTTCATGACATACAGAACAGAACAGAGTCCCATGTTGATCCCATGTCAAGCGACGATGATGAAGACGACGCCATGTTCCTTGTTGCTAGTCGACCCTATGCGCGCGGACGTAAGAGAAGACAGCTAGATAATATGACCAATGGGAAGAGGTTACGCAATGAGTCGCCAAGTTATGCAAATGAGGACTACGATAAGGAAACAGGGGCGGTTAAAACAGTTCTCACAGAAAAAGTCCCCAAAAGGGAACTGGAAGGAGGAGGTATGATACAAGCTAGCCCCGAAAGTCTATCGGATAAATGTGTACTCTGTCCACTGTGCCAACAGCCAAATCGCATCAATATTGTTAACAATGAAAAGAAGAGAATAGTTCGAATCCAGCATCATCTAAAAGTCTTGTCCCACGATGGTGAAGTTGGGAAGTTTGAACGGTTCATCAAAGCAATGTCCAAGCGACATAAAAAGAATCCCGACATCAAATTTGCCCTTCTGGATGCAATAGTCGGCCGGAAAAAGGTTTCAAACAGTATAGTTCCCGATGAAGACGTGTTCCTTAAAATGGAAAAGACAATTCCATACACAACAAACCCCATAGCTACCAGCATGGTTTATCTATCAAGAAAGGGGTCGGCTATTGCCACAAAAAAGCCAATTGAAGAAGGGTTAAAGGAGTTAAATGTAGCAAAGTCCCATTCCGAGTTTATCCAACCGTGCAAAGACACTGGAATGGTGTTATACATTGAGGTGAACCTTCTCATGCAGCTCTTTGAAAAGAATCCAACCCCGGATCTTAAAATGAAAATTATCAAAAGACTCGATGAGGCCATCAATGTCCACTTCGCAGAGGAAGTGCCGGAGGTGCGAGAGGACTACACAAGGATGCTTTATCTCAAAATGGTTTTCTGTTACCTCGGAATCCGCGTGGATGCAGGAACAATAGCTAACTACACACCAAGCGTGGGTGATGTTCAGAATGCCGAATCTTGCCTCACTCTTATAGACAGACTCCCAGCTATGTTGGACAAAAGAAGGCGAATGTTTTACCACGTGGCTAGATCTGTGTTGTTCAAGTGTAGGGGCGTCCTTGATCTTGCTTTGGACCACGTGAACGCTGCAGTGGACAAGGCGAAGGAGGGTCAGTTTCAGAAGGAACACTTGTCTATCAAAGACCTTGCTGACAATGTCAGAGAGATTATTCGGGATTGTGACGTGAAGCAGGATGAACGAGGGGAAGCTTTGTTGCGGGAGCTGGACGAGGACCTTCTTCAGGACAAGGGCGTGCGTGAGATGTCTTCAGATGATGAAGACATATGATACTATCGCCCTGAGAGAGAGTGAGCATGGTCAGATATGTTGATACGCGGTAAGGCCCCGTGTAGAGACTCTGAAAGTAATATGTATTTGAAACCTGTGACCGGAGAAATTATTTCTAAGGCAGGTTGTGTTATTTCGAAAGAACACCATTTTTATAATTGTGGGGGTTATATACATGTGTTATTTGTTTTGTTTGTTTGTTTTGTTATTTAACGCCGCACTCAGCAACATTCCAGCTATATGAGGGCGGTCTGTAAATAATCGAGTCTGGACCAGACAATCCAGTGATTGATATCATGAGCATCGATCCACGCAATTGGGATCGATGACATGCATCAACCAAGTCCGTGGTCTAGTGGTAGAGCGTCCGCCCGGAGAGCGGAAGGTACGGGGTTCGATCCCCAGCCGCGTCATACCAAAAGACGTTAAAAGATGGTACTTGTTGTTACCCTGTCTGGTGCTCGGAATTAAGGTGCTAAAACAAGGACTGGTCGGCTCGGAGTCAGTATACTGTGTCTGAGTGGGGTATTCATGTTAAACTGCAGCATGGTATCTCAGTGTGCTAGCACTATAAATCGGCATCAGTCCGGACTTGTACAAGCAGCCACACACACACACACATATACACGCATATGCACGTCGCTATATAAGTGCAATAATCTTGGACGCGGCGTTAAACCCCATTTCACCTAACCTCACCCACTTCTTGCCTTAAGTTCATACTCCCAAATTTTACATAGATGCCATCAATGAGGATGGCATTTGGTTCCATTATTGACAAACTGACCTAAACACGTTTAGAGCTGAACATGTCTAGCATGTGTTGAATACCTTAACAAATGTTTTGAATGTACTTTAACAAATTTAGTCCATACAGCATCATGGTTTTTTATATACATGTATTACAATAAGTATTCAACAACAACGGACGTCTTGCCATGGCAATGTTATATTTATGAAACGTTATAGGTATTTGTAATGTACTTCCATGTTAAAAGATTAAAATAAAGTGTAATTATTCTTAAAGTCATTTTCTACCCTTTAGTAAACGTAATCGTTGTATTTGTGTACATTGCACTTAAGCGTTGTATTCATCATTGTATTCATCGGCAAAATCACAGCATAAATAAAGGATGTAGTCTCTTGCATTGATGTTTGATTGATACAAATCCAGCTATATGAAGGCGGTCGGTGAATAATCGAGTCTGAACCAGACAATCCAACGACTGACATCATGAGCATCGATCTACACAATGGGGATGCGATGACATGCACAACCAAGTCTGGGACTTTGCAAGGGGACAACATATTTTTCAGCTACTTCTGCAAAACATATATTTTCTTATTAAAACTATTAGCCTAAATATATACTTTTTTTAAAACACCATGCAACAATTTGTGACAGACCTTTTTTCCCTCATTATGTTTCGAAAATTCCACGATAACATCCGATTATTTCTCACGTTATTAATAATTATTTTATCAACATTATAGATATTAATAATTTCACACTTTCACAGAATGTGAATCATTCCGCGAATCAGTATTATATGTCTGTCGGTATCGATGCTACATGTTTTTACGGAATACTTTGACATCGTGTTTGGCACTTGTTTAACAGTGAAGCTGTATTGACATTCTTCAAATACAAATAACATGATGGTAAAAGGAACACACTAGGCTCTAATAAGAAACAAAAAACAATCAGAAGAATATTTATGAGCTGTTCCTGTTCAATACTGTCTGATACAATATCTACACCGTGTATACATCATCACGCCGAAATCACGTCTTTATAGTTAATTTGGGAAGACTTTGCCATTCCAAAGATTTACCATCTTGTATAAAATATTGATTAATTAATAATTAATAAATACTAATTAAGCAAGGATAAGATATATGGACGAACAACTTCTTTATTACCGTTAGGAACGACGTTTCGGTGTACGGTCTAAAGCAAATGTACCGTTATCAAGCAAATGATGGTGTTAGAGCCTACACCGAAACGTCGCTCCTAAAGGTAATAAAGAAGTTGTTCATCCATATATCGTATCGTTACTTTGGTTTGATACCAAGGCTGCAGCTACAGCCCGATACATCACCACTGTTAGCTGATACATTCCGCGGCGCATCTCTGACGACACTGAAATGCTTATTGCCTCCCCGCTATGCGTATCTATCTGAGCAGTGATCGCAAGAAGCAGCGTGTTGTCATTGCGTTAGTCCCTTAACCGCACCAACAACACTACAACGTTTTTAATTATATATGTAGTCTACAGGCTTTTGGTTACCATGGAAACGGCATTTTTTGGCATGTCGCTATCAGGGCATGCTGTTACCTTCTTCTGTGACAATGCGCAAAGAATTTCACGGAATAGCGACTCGTGCCCCTCTCATGGCCATTTTTGCAACCGGGTTCCGTCTTAGCGCAAACGGGCATCAACAATTGCGTAATGGTACTTATATATTTCCCCATATATTATATATATTTCAGATGCAGGTCAGATGCAGACACAGCATACTGACTCCGAGCCGACCAGTCCTTGTTTTAACCCCTTAATGCCGGGCGCCAGACAGGGTAACAACAAGTACCATATTTTAACGTCTTTTGGTATGACGCGGCCGAGGATCGAACCCCGGACCTTCCGCTCTCCGGGCGGAAGGCGGTTGATACAACTGAGAACCTGGCTATGCTTGAAACGAGAAGCGCCAGCACTGTTGTTGTCTAAAGATGGTTCTCTACAGCTTGGTGGGGGTGGGGTGTAGGGTGTATGGTGTATGAAGTTTAATATTCTCCATCTCTGCGTAATTTTATAGCCAGAGGTAGATCCAGTGCCGCGTGAGCGCAATTCTCGCACAACCTTCACTTTTCTTATCTCAGCAAAATGTGCGTCAGAAAAAAACCTCGGCATCCAGAGGGTTAAGCAGACAACGCACGACATACGACTGGTGTTGACTCTCTGAGGTGTTGCGAGGTCCGCCGAAGGCTGGATCCGTGAGAGTGAACCACACCACAGGGTATGAAATCACACTAGTACAGCCAGGTAAAACTGTTCCCATGTCTTGAAGCTGGGGGAATTCCTAAAGATGGGAACCTTGAGGTTCTCTTACCAGATGCAATAGGACTTTACAAAGCAAACAGTTTCTCTTTCACGTCAAAATGGACGGGGTTGGCTGGTTGTACTTCATTTTTAATAACGCTCCTTTGCATTTGAAATGTAAAGTTTTCACTCTGAAAGTTTGAAATATGATTTTGACTTTGACTTTGAAGCATGTAAAGGTTGGTCGATGTTGAGAAACAGGAATAAGGAGAATAAACAGAAATAAGGAAAATATCACAGTCAGAACTATATCAAATAAACATCGTAGCAAACAGTCAATACTATATCAAATAAACACGGTAACAAATATCACAGTCAGGACTATATCAAATAAACACGGTAACAAATATCACCGTCAGTACTATATGAAATAAACACGGTAGCAAATATCACAGTCAGTACTATATCAAATAAACACGGTAACAAATATCACCGTCAGTACTATATCAGATTAACATAGAAACAAAAAATACAGTCAGTACAATATAAAATAAACACAGTCACAAATACACGTACAGTCAGTACTATATCAAATAAACACAGTAACAAAAAAGCAGTCAGTACTATATCAAATAAACACGGTAAAATATATCACCGTCAGTTCTATATCAAATAAACACAGTGACCCAAAAAACAGTCAGCACCCTAAACTATTCATGCCTTAGCAGTTACAGAGGATGAATAACAGTTATGTCCATATCTTCCGACTGAAGACGTTTAAACCGAAAACACTCGCCGCTCCTCGGAGTTTTGTACGTCAGAGACTTAGGCCACGCAATGGAATGTAGCACTGATATTCTGCCTTCCACCATCATGGCCGTGACCAAAATAATCCCAAGACATGTTGACCCTACGATAAACATAACACCTTGGATGTTTGTCAAAGGGGCATGCTTATCTCGTTTGCACCTGTATCTCCTGGAGAATACCCTCCCCTCCCCCACCCCTACAGAACAGGTGGATCGCCGTCATATAGCTGGAATATTGCTGAGTGCGGCGTTAAACAACAAACAAACAAACAAAACAAAAGAACAGGTGGAACACCGCGGTTGGTGCACTTCACGCCGGGAAGACCTTGTTTCATATTTGTTGGACGCAATACCTGTGACTGAATGCTGTTTATCGCCGCAGCGTGGACTCTGGACAAAGCAAACAACTGATTGAATGCGTTCAACCCATCTCACATGCTGGTATTTAGTATTTTTGGCACCCTTCAAGATACTCAGTATACCTTCAGTCACAATGATTCTGGTGTTAATTTTAAACCAAAAACAATCATGTTTGTAAACCCCGAATCTTTTGTGAAGTACCCGGATGAGTTATGTAGTTGAGGCCAATTACATAGTACTATTGACATAAAACAACATGATAAACCTGACCGTATTCCTGCCTAATTTTTTGGGTAATTTTTAAATACGAGGAGGAAGAGGCACAAGTTACAAATATTCAAAGTTTAGGGTTAAAATTTAAAGCAGGGATTACGTAATCGTTCCCATGACACGGGAAGACCATAGTGTGGTTGGTGATACTATTCACCGGCGATTAATCAATGTCTCTAGATCCTAAACGATTTGAACAGAAAGAACTCTTTTTAAAGCCTGGATTGGTGGATGTACACTAACCTCGACATCATAATTATGAAATGAACCCTAAGGGGTTAACGGCATTATAAGGTTAACCCATATTACCATATGTCAGATGTTAACAAAGTTATGAAACACACATTAAATTATATTTCGCGTGGAAGCTTTCCCTAGCAGTCTCTCGTGCTTCTAGTCCAGTTCGGCCGAGCAGTATGAGTATCGTCTGCTGATATGATAAGTGTCGTCTGCTCAATGTTTTGCATGTGCTCCTCGTGATAGAGCCCGATGCATCTGCCGTCTGTTTGTTGCGTCGCGATGCATCTAAGAGTGTAGGTCACGGAAAGAGTTGAGGATGTATGGGCCTCATGCAATCCGTTTCCGTTGGTTGTGAGTGCTCGGCCTGACTCGTCTGATTCATTTACCGGACTAGCATCCTAGAAACTAATTTTACAATTAATTTTAGTTTTTTCAGGCACTGGCAGGTTAATTGACGAGGAAGTTTGTTTGTTTGTTGTTTAACGCTGCACCAGGTAATATTCCACCTATATGACGACGGTCTGTAAATAATCGAGCCTGGACCAGACAATCCAGTGATTGACATCATGAGCATGGATCTACAACTGGAATATGATGACATGCATCAACCAAGTCAGCGAGCCTGACCACCAAATTCCGTTAGTCGCCTCTTACGACAAGCATAGTCGTCTTTTACGTCAAGCTGGGTTGCTGAAGATCTATTCTACCCCGGATCTTCACGGGTCATTGTCATTGTCAAGTCTCACACACCCCTATCCACAGTGAGTGGCATGAGCATAGAGATGTGAGTATCGGGCAGCGTGTACACCTTATTGATCACACAATCTCTTCTTTTTTAGGTTCGAAACGTCCATAAAATGTCACGTTCCAAGCCAGCGAAGGGGAACAGTTCTGGAAGCTGTCATAAGACAAACATAATGTTGTACCTGAGATGTAGAGTCATGTCTTTGGCCAGTGCTCCACACACATACATCAACTCTACACAGGTATATCAGGTCCACGCATGAGTGCAACGACACACAGTGCAACAACTCCACACATCAGTGCAACGCCACACAGTACAACAACTCGACACATCAGTGCAACAACTGCACACCTCAGTGCAACAACTCCACACACCAGTCCAACGCCACACAGTGCAAAAACTCGACACATCAGTGCAACAACTCGGCACATCAGTGCAACAACTTCACACATCAGTGCAACAGTTCCACACATCAGTGCAACAACTCCACACATCAGTGCAACAACTCCACACATCATTGCAACAACTCCACATATCAGTGCAACAATTTCACACATTAGTGCAACAACTCCACACATTAGTGCAACAACTCCACACATTAGTGCAACAACTCCACACAACAGTGCAACAACGTCAAATACCAGTGCAGCAACTCCACACATCAGTGCAACAGCTCCACACATCAGTGCAACAACGCCACACATCATTGCAACAACTCCACATATCAGTGCAACACATTAGTGCTACAACTCCACACATTAGTGCAACAACTCCACACATCAGTGCAACAATTCCTCACATCATTGCAACAATTCCACTTATCATTGCAACAACTCCACATATCAGTGCAACAACTCCACACATCAGTGCAACAACTCCACACATCAGTGCAACGCCACACAGTGCAACAACTCGGCACATCAGTGCAACAACTTCACACATCAGTCCAACGCCACACAGTGAAAAAACTCCACATATCAGTGCAACAATTCCACACATCAGTGCAACAACTCCACACATCAGTGCAACAACTCCACACATCATTGCAACAACTCCACATATCAGTGCAACAATTTCACACATTAGTGCAACAACTCCACACATTAGTGCAACAACTCCACACATTAGTGCAACAACTCCACACAACAGTGCAACAACGTCAAATACCAGTGCAGCAACTCCACACATCAGTGCAACAGCTCCACACATCAGTGCAACAACGCCACACATCATTGCAACAACTCCACATATCAGTGCAACACATTAGTGCAACAACTCCACACATTAGTGCAACAACTCCACACATCAGTGCAACAATTCCTCACATCATGACAACAATTCCACTTATCATTGCAACAACTCCACATATCAGTGCAACAACTCCACACATTATTGCAACAACTCCACACATTAGTGCAATAACCCCAAACATCATTGGAACAACTCCACACACCAGTGCAACAACTCCACATATCAGTGCAACAATTTCACACATTAGTGCAACAACTCCACACATTAGTGCAACAACTCCACACATTAGTGCAACAACTCCACACAACAGTGCAACAACGCCAAATATCAGTGCAGCAACTCCACACATCATTGCAACAGCTCCACACATTAGTGCAACAACGCTGCACATCAGTGCAACAACTCCACACATCATTGCAAAAACTCCACATATCAGTGCAACAATTTCACACATTAGTGCAACAACTCCACACATTAGTGCTACAACTCCACACATCAGTGCAACAACTCCAAATATCAGTGCAACAATTCCTCACATCATTGCAACAATTCCACTTATCATTGCAACAACTCCAAATATCAGTGCAACAACTCCACACATCAGTGCAACAGCTCCACACATTAGTGCACCAACGCCACACATTAGTGCAACAACTCCATACATCAGTGCAACAACTCCTAACACCAGTGCAACAAATTCCTCACACCAGTGCAACAATTCCACATATCATTGCAACAAATTCCTCACGTCAGTGCAACAACTCCACGCATCAGTGCAACAACTCCACACATCATTGCAACAACTCCACACATTAGTGCAACAACTCCACACATAAGTGCAACAACTCGACACATTAGTGCAACAACTCCACACAACAGTGCAACAACTCCACACATTAGTGCAAAAACTCCACACATAAGTGCAACAACTCCACGCATCCGTTCAACTATTCCTCACATCAGTGCAACAACTCGACCTGTTAGAGGTACAACTCCTAAAATTAGTGCAACAATTCCACACATTAGTGCAACAACTCCACAAATTAGTGCAACAATTCTACACATCAGTGCATCAACTCCGCATATTAGTACAACTCCAAAAGCCAGTGCAACAAATTCACACAGCAAGGGGCTGTGATATAGCCTCATGATTAAAGTGTTAGCACGTCACGCCGAAGGCACGGGTTCTATTCCCGACATGGGTACAATGTCTGAAGCCCATTTCAGGTGTCCCCCGCCGTGATCTTGCTGGAATGTTGCTAAAATCGGCGTAAAACCAAACTCACTCACTCACCACACAGCAGTACTCAAGAAAGCATTGCAGACAACTGTAAAACAACTCCCGACATCGATGAATGAACAACTGTTAAACCCATTTAATTCCGCCCAAATCATTCACTGTCCACGACAGAAAAAGGTATGCGTTGTGTATCCACACACAAGTCTTGAAGCGCTGAGCGATAGTCTGTCTCTAACAAAACATTCCTGAGCTGACTTGATCGGGACGATGTGGGATTCGACCCCTAGACCAGCACATCGTGGTTCGCCTAATTAACGCTGCACACAGAACCGGGGCGCATTTGCACAATTCATAACTGAATTCAATTAAACGGTCTGTTTGGAACACTCTCATACATAACACCAGGACGGTTAGTGGGTTAACTCTTCAATCATATTTCGGAACACTGTATTGTTATAAGCAACAAAACCATTTCCATAATCATAAGAAATATCTTTTATAAACAAAGTCCATTGTACGATTCCGACTATATCATATGCGAGTGAATATGCTTTTACGCCGCTTTTACCAATATTCCAGCATAATCACGGCGGGGACACCAGAAATGGGCTACACACATTGTAACCATGTCGGGAATCGAACCCGGGTCTTCGGCGTGACGAGCGATCGCTTTAACCACTAGGCTACCCGACCACCCCTACATCATAAGCATTTCACTTCACTTTCAAATAACTATTTGGTGTCCACGAAAAGGTGAGCGTATCCTGTCCCATCGGCGGCACCATCACAAACACATGAAAAGGCAAAGCAAGAGTTCGCCGGAACAAACGCGATATATATTGGTAAAAGTGAAAATATGAAAATGCAACGGACATCACTTTGGTCACTGATGCGTCAAATTTAGAAATATCCTCCAAATGCCTTCCACAAAACTAAGCAAGGCCTGGAATTTTGTAACCCTGATCAACCAAATTTTGACGAGAGTCGTATGATATACGAAAGAGATGCATTTTGTTTAATGCCTTCTCCGGTGTGACCTATGGCGACCGCCCTACAGGATAGGCGTCCCAGTACTCAGAGACATGATTACATCGAAGTGTATGGAGATGACCCTCTTGTCTAGACGTGTTACACGTACAAACAGATGCTGACACATGAGACAGCCGTATCTTTGCTTCCAATTACAAACGGTATGCTTTAATTAAATGAACCTCCATTCCCCAGAACTCAATTTTCAAATTGCCACTTTAGCTAGTTGAATCAGACATGTAATCTTAACCATGCGAATGGGCTTGTGATGTCGACGAAAAAATAAAGTTCATATGAATTCCCTGCAATAGCAATCTGAATCCAGACTTACCCCCATCCTTGATGCTACTATATCAGATCTATATCTATTTGAGCATTCCTTCCAAAGCGTTCGCTCGTCATGCCGATTCCCCGTATTCTAAAAGCGGCGTAAAACCATTCTCACTCACTCCAATACACCCATAGGAAGCAAACACGACGTGACATACGAATATATTATTTATCAATTTGGAATAGTCACAATTACAATCGATGATGTATATATTGCCGACGTATAACATTCTGTATAAACTAGAATGTTGGTGGATATCCATTATTTCTAAAGTTGAAAATGATACCATTTGACTAAATAATGAGGTTTAAAGGATTATTATCGATATATAATCAAAAGGTAATTTTAATTGGACACGCTTATTGAACTTTACATTTTGTGTGAAATACAAGTATATTTAATACTGTTCAAACTAAACTCACTCCTGTGTCAACATGCAATGCAAAACTGAAACTCCAGATGGTCCATGTTCCGGATTGGCACCAATGTTGCTCCTTTGTTTCCTTATCTGTTCCACCCGTGAAAACCCGGGGTAGAATAGGTCTTCAATAACCCATGCTTGCCGTAAAAGGTGACTGTTTGTCGTAAAAGGCGTATAACGGGATCGGGTGGTGAGGCTCGCTGACTCGATTATTTACAGACCGCCGTCATATACCTGGAATATTGCTGAGTGCGGCGTTAAACAACAAACCAACCAACCTTATCTGTTCCACAAAACAACTTAGCACTGAGACGTCCATAACTCCCATACTTAAATTGTCGTAAGTCTCAGATCCCTTTGAGAAACAGGACCTAGGATTACGGTACATGAGTGAGTGAGTGTAGTTTAACGCCGCGTTGAACAATATTTCAGTTATCTCAACCAAATACACTGCTGGGCAAAAGAAAGTACACACCCATGATTGATGGATCTTCCCAAGGAAAGGGAGTCAGCTGACTATAAAAGTCCAGTTACCACCCTTGCCGAACTTGGCTGGACTTATGGAGTTACATTTTCGCTTGACAAACGAGTCTGCAGTCCAATCAAAATCGCGTAACGAAATCGACAATTTCAGTGCCGATTTCAGTCGATTGCAGGATTTGGTGAGCGTGTGTTCAGTCAAATTGATGTCGACAGATCTTTTCCAAATCGTTTTATATATTAATCAAGGTGCTCATGTGACTGGATGCACTTTGGGAGGTATTTTATGATAATATAGATCTTGAATCTCCATCATCTCGTCTTGACTGGGCGCCTCCATTTTCTTTGAAGCAGATGCATGTGAAGGGACATAACTGGTAATTGCCACTGGTGGCGCTACGATCGATCCACGAAATTCCAGCCTAGTTCGGCATGGGTGGAAACTGACATGTTACACTCAGTTTACTTTTGGGGGTCAAATCCAATTATCGAGTGGATACTTTCTTTTGCCTCACAGTTTAGTATCAACATTATAAACCTATTCATTGGGATCTCTATTAAGTAAGAGAGTTCATTCACTTGGCATTAAAACCTATTGTGAGGTTTTACTTTCAAAGCAAAACCTATTAAGAGGTTTTACTTTCAAAGTAAAACATATTATGAGGTTTTATTTTCGTTCGGGAGGTTTTACTTTGAATGTAAAACCTCATATCCCAGGTTTAACCAAGTAACTGACAAAATGACAAGAAGCAATTCAAAATTTTATTTCAATTAAAATTGAATGTCATGTGTACAGTTCCGCGTGGACATTTAAAAGCGACATCACTTCAGAGTCTCTGGTGAAAGGACAGCGAGGTTTCAAAACACGTGCTTTTAAACAAGTGCTTATCAATGCTGCACAATTTGCACGTGCAGTAACTGCTAGCCGTTACGCCACAACTACCTCAATGTAACAGTTGGATTGTTCAAAGTTGGAAATCTTGTAAAGCATAATACTCCTTTAAAATTTGCGAATTGTAGTTTTGAAAAGTTTAAAAGAAGTGGAATGTTGCAACACAAACATTTAGGAACCGAAGATTTCACTTTCATTTAAAAGTAAGTATTTTAGTTGTGTTTTGTTGTTGACACATCCAAGTGCTCTTGAACGCCTGGCAAGTCAGCGAATTTCACGTGCAAGTTATGATATCACGTCTTCAAGGAAGCGCTATAATGAAGTGCCTCATTTATAGATGTTCATTATAACATTTAATGAATTTAAACGGTTTATAAGTATGGAGTATAGTTTTTTTGTAGACAGAGCATGCCCTGAGGGTCGGGAAAAACCGCGGGGGCTTTGTCCCCTTGGTTTTTTACCTCTCCCCAGGGCATGCTATGGCTACCAAAACCTCGTAATACGTAAAAGACAACCTCCTTGTCTCTGTTCAATTGAACGATTTTAACACTAACACCGTTGTCCAATTCATGTACTTTAATACCCAGGCGTATAGATATTTACGCTTGAGCCTGGCAACAATTGGAAGATGATCAACGCCGTCTTGATTCAAAACGACCCTCACCACCTACGCAAAGAATAATCAGTCTCGATTATCCGAGAAAAGAAATTCCATTCGGCGTAAAAGACAAAACAGTGGTGAAAATGTTATCAATAGATCACTGAAAATCAATGATGACACCAGGTGTTCGCGAAAAGGCTCCGGGCCCGGCCCCAAATCACACAATTTTAGAATTTACGACCTGTAAAGAATCGAACCTGGGCCAGACAATCCAGTGATGAGTACCATGCGCAATGATCCACGTCGTCAGGGAATGCCGTCACGTTGTCATCCAAGTCATCCACGTTAAATTGCCATTGAGTAAGGAGGCGTGACTTGCATTGGGTACTCCCGACCATTTGCGGAATCCCCACGACGGCAGTTGATAAATGCTTCAACTACGAGTATATTGCTTCAGAACTAACTTTGCAGTAAGTCGTAAAGATAGTGTGTTGTAGAAACAGGGCAGATGACCTTTATTACTCACTAACTCTAACCTTGAAATAACGAGAATAAAGGTCAAGGTCAGTTATAACCTTCGTGTCTATTCTTTTGGACAAGTTCCAGCGTACGAGGGGAAATTGCTTCTGTCATGCATGGTTGGTAACCCACTGGAGAGTAAGTCTTCAGATGTTTAAAACAATACTGACATTAAAAAAACACATCATAGTCGTTAAACAGGCTTTGTCTTTCCGTTCTATCTTCGACACTCGTTGACTGGGCCCCTGTCTACCTACGACACTTGTTGACTGCGCCCCTGTCTATCTACGACACTTGTTGCCTCTGCCCGTACACCTACGACTCTAGTTGACTGGTCATCTGCCTACCTACGACACTTGTTGACCGGGCCTGTCTATCTACAACTCTTGATGACCGGGCCTGTCAACCTACGACACTTGTTGACTGGGCCTGTCTATTTACGACTCTTGTTGACTGGGCCTGTCTACCTTCGACTCTTGTTGACTGGATCTGTCTACCTACGACTCTTGGTGACTAGGCGCCTGTCTACCCACGACTCTTGTCGACTGGGCCGGTCTACCTACGACTCTCGTTGACAGCTTCTGTCTACCTACGACTCTCGTTGACAGGATCTGTCTTCCTACGACTCTTGTTGACTGGGCCTGTCTACCTTCGACACTTGTTGACTGGACCTGTCTACCTACGACTCTTGTTCACTGGGCCTCTGTTTTCCTCCGATGCTTGTTGGCTGGGTCCCGTCTACCTCAATATTGCCTGAGAGCGCAAAACCAGCGACGAGTACCAACAGTAGATACAATTTATGACCAGTTATGTAATTTCACCGTTTCCCAAACTCTCGCTTGAATTCAGTAACAGCATGGAAGCTAAACGGAGCGTGTTCTTTTCACATTCCATTGTCTGTCAGACCGAGTTTCACTAAGTGTTTTAAAGAGCGGTTTGCCACATGCAAGAATGGTATATCGCACCAGGAGCCTGGCGCAAGTCTACCTGAAGGCATGTTGTGAATGGCAGTTATCCATACCAGTTCATCACAACACGCTATGTACACCAGGTAGACGGCGGAGACTTGTCATATTGCCAAAATCCCGCAGATACATTTCACGGGAGTGCACGATGCCATAAACACTCTCCAAGAACGAGTCACGATAAACACGCCGATTCCATGATACAACCATAGGCATTCCTCGTTGTATATTTTGCCTCTCACAAGGCGATACCTGTCGATAAATAAAGCATGCTGATATAATCTCAGGTAAAGTAAGCTATGGCTGAGGGGGTTAGGACTCTCTCTTCCTCACTTGAACTTCCTTCCGAGTTCAAGGGAGATAAGCCCGCCTTGTACAGGTGCATTGTGGATTGAGGGAATGCGCCATGGCGCGAGTGGCACGAAATTGCATGAACTAGCGTTGGCGTTTTATCAGGTGCGGCGAAACATACCATGCATTCTCCAACTGAAACGCAGTGAAGAAAGAACGCGCCTTTCGAATATTTGGAATGTCAGAGTATGTTTTCTTAAAGGAACGTAACTATTTGGGTTGGTTTCGTGGAGGGGAGAGGGGTGTGTGGGGGGCTTGTATTACTCACAGCGTTCGGGTTATTAAAAGTACAGTATTTTTGGGGTACAGTGTACAGTAGAAAGTGAATGTTACGTTAAGTAGAGGGCTCATTTTGTACCTTACCTCCAGAAACCGATCTATCGCTTTCCATTCATGAATGGAGATTGTTCGTAATCAGTGCTTACACTTTGAAATCCTCACAAAAAATAGAATAGAACATATTTTTTAAATTCACTATTATGCGTTCTTTGGCCGTATGTTATAGTTTCGTGTGGATAATTTACAGGTTGATCAGCTAACAGTGTGAACATTGTCATTGATGAGTTGTTTCGGTATTGTTGAGTTTATCGCATTAGTTTTTGTGGATATCTGGGTTTGATCTAAATGATTAAGGACCACCTCCGTGGTCTAGTGGAAGAGCGTCTGCCGGGGAGCCTAGGGGTCCGGGGTTCGATCCCCGGCCCTAAGCTACCAAAGACGTTAAACGATGGTACTCCTTGTTACCCTGCCTGGCGCTTGGCATTAAGGGAGTTAAGTAAGGACTGGTCGGCTTGGAGTATTCATGTTAAACTGTGCATGGTATCTCAGTGGGCTAGCTCTTAGACTAACGTCTAGTCTCTGAAATGAACACATCTTACATAAAAAAACAGTTGTTCAGTTATCTTAATAAAAATATAATAAAAAGGAGCCCAGTGACTCTCTTCATTTTGATACTGCAGTGATATAGACTTGCCAAACATTATAGACTTGCATGGGCTGTATTTGATATATATTTGTATCAGGGTCTGTAAGACAGACTAGGCTAGCACTATAAAAACGGCATTAGTCTGGGCCTTCTAGTGTTTGGTCTGAGTTTAATAAGTCTCATAAGTGTTTAAGAAAAATATATTCTGTAACATGTAAGGTCATATTTTACTTACCCCGAACTACATCTGGAAATAACAATTTAAGATGCGAACCCGACTTGTGAAGCAGCAGGTACTATCGGTAATGACAAAAACATAAATCGAGGACAGGAAACGTGGCGTATATGCGTAATAACGGGGATCCCCGGGGATGTCGTGATATACCCCCTCTGCATACAGTGCATGAGAAAACGGAGGAAGACGATTTATTTAACTGCGCAATAACGAGATGTGGAAGTAGATCTTGAACCTCGTCAAACCAGAAATTGTCTTAAGTTGTCCGTGTTAACGGGTTTCCACACAATTAAAATACTGTATTCGACGTAATAAGCGCCCCGCTCTAATAAGCGCCCATGGCGAGATTTGCTAATATACTGGCTAGTGAACATCCCAATTAGCACCCCTTCCGAACCCTATTCACTTGTATGTCATATGCACGCTTTATTATTGGCAATTAAATTCTGGAAAAATATACCTGTCGAATATAAACATTTCAGGCTGTCAGCATAAACCACGAAATTTATCTTTCAACTCTGTTTTTTTCACCAAAATAATATTCTCATAAAAGCCCCCTTCTTCTAGTTTTGACAGCTTATTACGTCGAATACGGTAAATATTATCAATTTAATAATTTGACTTTGTAACAAAGATTTCCAAAAATAATCTATTAATCGCAGATAAGGATTTAATGTTTTCCTCCCTGTTTTCGCTGTGGCGATACCCTTTCACTTAAGAAATCCCACTGGGGAGATGTCCCTTTTTCAGATAATCAAAACGTGGAAAAATGTGTCACCATTGCTATTTGTCAGCGGAAGTAAGAGCAGACCATGGGTGTTCTTGTGATGACGGAAGCCGCGTTTGTCTTAACGAAAGGAGTGCATGTGTTACTGTAACTACCTGGGTGTGGGTGGTAGGGGTTAAGGGGGAGGCGCGGTGGCGCATTGACATGCGGTTAGGCAGTGGTCGGGTGAAATTGGGTTAAGTGTCAGTGTGTTAGTATGTGTTAGTATGTGTGTGTGCGTGTGTGCGTGCGTGCATGTGTGTGCGCGTGCCTAACTAGAACAGGATATGATATGCGGGATAATCGAGGATGTTATGCAAAGCGGCGTTAAACTAAAACGTATGTGACTATACTGCAAGTCTGAATCTATTAATACACTTTAAATTATTGATGGAAAAGTTTTATAACTCAGTTGATCCACACATACACCCCCCCTCTCTCCCTCTCTCTCTCTCTCATTCACTCACTCATCGTGAGTATTCCCTCTAAAACTGGCACCTCTTTCTAGACAGTTTGACTGACCCATTATCACTTCTCGATTACCAAGAAATCAATCATCAAATACACTCCATAAACCAGCATTTGCTCAATCTCACCAGTCCAGATTGAACTACAGCTTAATCTAATCATCCTCCGCCATGGGCGTTGTTTATCACACGAAATCCATACTCAAGTCCCTTCAATTTCAGTGGCACGGGGCCAATGCTTGCAATTTGTGTATGGACCCGTCTCGTTCTGACGCGCCGGAAAGCGTTCTGAGCACAATGAATGTCGTAACATAATCAGTTGGGGTAAACTTAATGGAATTCAACTAAATTTGATTAAGTAACTTGTTCCATGTATATGCGGAGCAAGTTTGGAGCCAGTTAGATCGATCAGGCATTTAATACGCAGTCGCCCCAGATGATCGGTTGTGGACTGTCTACGAAATGATTATTTTGAGATTCCTGCTTTCAACGTGTGTTTGTTGGGTACGGAATCTGCCATGTCTTCCCGCACCTCAGGAAGTTGGATAAGATCGGGTAAAAACAATTTATTCTTCAAACAAGTCGGCGCATGTGTTTAGAGTAAGTGAAGCAGTTGGACGTAACGCCGTATTGAACATTATGAAAGTCACATCGCAATATGGGGATGTTTATAAGGACACCAATCCCTTTTTGGTATGCGGGATTCTGGGGTCTATTCGGAACTCATTTGTGATGTAGATGGTATTTGGTACGCAGGTTCAAAATTTAAAAAACAAATGTGCAAATAAAAATTCCCTTTCAAGATTTTATAAAAATTATATTTTAATTTTTCGATATTTTTTCAGTCGAACGTCACATCGCACCCTTTTCTAAATGCTATTGGGACATATGTTAAGTAGCATTCGGGATTCAGGACCAAGCAATAATACCCAGGGTGAATAATTTGGATGGTATTCGGGATTCAGGGTCGGAGGGGGTTGGTACCCTCATTTATGATTTGTGGTATAACCGACCCGTGAAGATCCGGGGTAGAATAGGTCTTCAGAACCCATACTTGCCGTAAAAGGCGACCATGCTTCTCGTAAGAGGCGACGAACATGATCGGGTGGTCTGGCTCGCTGACTTGGTTGATGCATATGCGTGGATCGATGATCATGTTGTCAATCACTGGATTGTCTGGTCCAGACTCGATTATTAACAGACCGCCATCATATAGCTTTAATATTGCTAAGTGCGGTGTTAGTAAAGTTCGCGGCCACTTCGACCAGCCATGTCTGTAGAGCGTTTGAATAGTGATTATGAGCGTCTTACACCAACCAGTTGGTGATGTAAGATCATGTGCTCTTAGCTGGGAGCCGGGTTTCACTTGGGATAACCCATTCATGTTTTTTGTCCAGATCGGACATGCTCTTATCTTCTGTCCCAGGCTGTCCACGGGATATGCAACCCTAAACACTCTCATTATGATGACCAAATAAAACGCAACTTATAATAGAAAACACTTATCGTTTGCTCCCAATTGGATGAAAAGTATTTGCTGAAGAATTGAATGCCGAAGTCTTGAATCATGGACATGGATAACCTATATCGATATCTTAAGACCACGTATGCTACTGATCATGAACACCGATAAAACAAAAATCACAATGTGGCTGTAATTCCGAGCTATGTACAATCTCAAAGAATATTTCATATTTAAAAACAAGCCGCTAGCACATCAAACCTCATTCATTGACGAGGTCCGTAGTCTGGTGGATAGAGCGTCTGCCCGGAGAGCGGAAGGTCTGTGGTTCGATCCCCGGTCTGGTCGGCTCGTAGTCGGTATACTATGTCTGAGTGGGGTATCCACAGGTATCTGAGGAGAGTACACAGGTTATCACAATCTCATTACATGCATCTTCTCCCCAGCTGAAACCACAACAAATGTGGCCCAGTCCTCCCAGGCGCCGCAATTCACTGTGCCGAGTTACGCCCCTTGGGCATGTCACAAATTTATAATTCTATTATTCGAAATTCGATTATTTTTCAAGGTTTTTCAGTACGACACCATTTCGTGAGTTGACTGTATCAAAAGTCACAAGCTGTGCCGTCTAAGGTGATGAAAGGGTGACACGGCGAGGATGATCATGCTATCAACCACTGGTTTCAGGATCCAAATTTTATTACTTACAGTCCAGCGTGGTTGTAGCTTGAAGAACATCCACAAACTTCTCCATTAAACGGATGGGTAGAGTTCAGTTAACGCTGGGTAATCGCTCTTATGAACACGGTACAAGCCGCCTTGTTAATGGGAGGCGGAAGTCGATGGTGCAGACGGATCTACTCTAACATGGCCTATTCCCTTCACGCGTGTAGACGTCGCGGGTCTGCAGTACAATGGAGGCGGGTGAGGAAGGCAGTGGCAGGCTTTTCTCCCATATGACATTGTCACTAACTCTATACAGCGGGTGGGGGCACGGGTGGCCCAGTCGTCTAAGGCGCTGCGATTCGCTGTGCAGAGTTGCGTCCCTTGGGCACGCCAGAAACCTATGATTGTGGGTTCGAATCCCAGTTCGCCCCGATTATGTTTCTAGATTTGTCAGCACCATACCCGTGCCCGTTGGTTTCACCGAAGTGGTAAACGTCTGAGACCTGCATCACTTCGGGCTTTCCTCCCACATTAAGCTGACCCGCCGTGATATAACTGGAACACTGTTAAAAGCGGCGTTAAACCCAACTCACTCACTCACTCACTATACAGCGGGTTTATTGTCGAGGGTATCAGGTGGTTCCTCTCGACTGGAGAGTCAGATGGGCAGGTGGACAAGTGGAGAGTCTGGTGGACAAATTATTGCCATATGACAACGGGGTGGGATGGAGTATGGGATGGGGGAGGTACGTACATGTACTACATGACAATACTGGATGATACAGGTATTACAGAGGTATCGACAAAGATTCTAACATCTATTCCGGGTCTGTCAATGAAAAAGCTGAGATTTGTCTTTAAAAATGCTTTTGTCGTTTGTCGAATTTGTATCCCCCAAAACACAAATAACTGTTATATACATCGATTTAGTCACGCTAAAACTACGTGCGTTCGCTATGTCCGTTTTCACATGACCAAGCACTCTGAAGACGTCGAAAGGAATTTATCTTTTTTAAAGATCTACTTCCTTCAGGTTTTATTGTATTTTAGACAATTTATTCAAATTGATAGCGATAGTAACTGAGGATTATTTTTAAAAAACAAAAAAACAAACCAACCCCATTTTACTTATTTTCTGATTGGCGGAATAGCAAAAACCCATCGCTTTTCATCTTCACAATACGTTTTTTTTTCAGTCTGCGAATTCGCAAACTAGTGGGTTTTTTAAAAGGCTGACCTAAATATATAAACCATGTTTGTTCGTGTATTCGCACAACTGTAAATATCTCAAGAACTATTTGCGTCCGATATCGTGTCATTAAACTAACTCGACAAAAATCGAAACTGAATTAAAACGAATTAACAGTCAATTACCATCAAACAGAACATTTCTCCACGTAATTCAGAAACGTGATGCATTTGAGAAGATGGACATTCATTTGATAATACATTCGGATCAGTGTGATCTTTGCTAATCACATTCTAATTCGATAAGCGAGAAGCTCGTGGCACTTGATTGTGTCCGTGGTGTCATGTTGTCATAGTTTCGGTGCTGCCTCGCTGCAGCACGTGGAACCTGTCATAAACAAGTTTATTAATCTAATAAACAACTAGCGGCGCCGATGAAAGCCCCAGATGCTACACGAGAAGCGAAGCTTTCTTGGTGAAAGAGGTTGCTTTTGTCGGACGAATAGAACGATGGTTTATAGGTTTAGCTGTCGTCATCGGTATTAGTGGCTGATAAATTTCGGTTACCGGCAGTTTCCGAATAACTGTGATAAAGATGAGTGTGTTGATGATAATGAATTGTATTCAGTTACTGTTAGTTTCCGAATAACATTGATGAAGATGAGGGTGTTGATGATAATGAATTGTACTCAGTTACTGTTAGTTTCCGAATAACATTGATGAAGATGAGAGTGTTGATGATAATGAATTGTACTCAGTTACTGTTAGTTTCCGAATACCATTGATGAAGATGGGCGTGTTGATGATATCGAATTGTATTCAGTTACTATTAGTTTCCGAATAGCTGTGATGAAGATGAGAGTGTTGATGATCATGATTTTTTTATTCGGTGACTATTAGTGTCCGAAGTCAGTGCTGAAGATGGGCGTGTTGATGATAATGAATTGTATTCCGTTACTATTAGTTTCCGAATAGCTGTGATGAAGATGAGAGTCTTGATGATAATGAATTGTTGGGAATTGTTCGCGTGACCAGGGAGCGATTTAACTTTTGAAGAAAAAATATGCACATTTTGATTGCAGATAAATTTCCTGTCATATCCAAATTTTCATTACATATCGAAATATAAAAAAAAATACCAAAAAGATATATTTCTAAATGTACATTCAATTCATTTCTTATTTCTTTGCGTGAAAGCTGAACTTCCATCGTAGTTCACCTAATGAAGATATGTAAATTAGCATTATTATTAAGAAAATCACTTATTTAACAATGCCATTCCAAAGTTTTAATGATATATACCTATTTTGCATATTGCCAATTGCACAATTATGTACCTCTGTATGTGGGCTAATGGCCTTAAATACAATAAGAATTGAACTGAGTGAGCGTATCCCACGCCATCGGTGTCACCCGTCACAAACACATGCAAAGGCATGTCAACTATTCACCTAAAAATACACGGGAACATATGGTACATGTCAAAATAGGGAATTGCATCGGACACCTTTCTTGTCACTGATGCGTCAAATTTGGAAATAACCTTCGCATGTCTATCACAAAAGATATTGAACGCTTTCCTGGGGCCTTTAATGTTGTAACCTTGATCAAACAGCTTCTGCGCAAGAGTTGTATAATCTTTGTTGAAATAATACGTTCGATTGTACCTCAAAGTAGTAAAATGTAGACACCAAGGGCATGAGCTGCAGGAATAGTGATTGACATAAAGGGAAAGTTGACTATTGGAATGTTATCGTCATCCCTTTTGACATAGTCTTGTGGAGAGTGAATAATGCATAGATTTGGTTGGTTTGTTGTTTAACGCCGCACTCAGTAATATTCCAGCTATATGACGGCGGTCTGTAAATAATCGAGTCTGGACCAGATAATCCAGTGATTAATATCATGAGCATCGATCCACGCAATTGGGATCGATGACATGCATCATACACGTCAGCGAGCCTGACCACCCGATCCCGTTAGTCGCCTTTTACGGCAAGCTTCTACTTTCATTTTTGACAAATTGTCCTGAACCTCTGAATATAGATACGTAACTGTTTCTGTGGTCACCACGTTTAGTAATAAAGGCCCCGTGGACCAAGGAATGGAATATTTCCTTAAGTTTGTTGGGTGGGATAGTGGTGTACAAGTTTGAAAATCAAATGTTTTAGATAGAATTGAACCTGGTTCTTTTCTGAGATTGTAACAGGCCAAGCAAATCCTTTTCGTTTTTGAAAAATCCACATGGAATTAATTCTACTTGTCTCAAATACCTTCAGTGAATATGTATATAAAGTCTTCCTTAATTGTAATAAGGATTATGTTTTGTCTTTGAGACAAGGATTTGCTGGGCCAATATGACTCTTTGTACAGATTTTTTAGGGAGCTTTGGAATCCAGTACAAAACAATAATGGTGATGTCATCAGGTTCAGAGAGAAGCCAAAAGTTGATGGTACTGCTACATGATTTGGGCAGATTTCTTCCTCAGTTAACATACTAACCTTACCGACAATGACCGAAAAAGAAGTACTATTCTAGAAGTATAAGCTTCCGCGGTAGTGCGGCTGTCCAATCGGCTGTTTCAATCAAAGGAGGATTGTTGTGATTTGATAATCTCTGATTGACCAATCTGAATCCAGTTATTTCAACATTCATGGTGAAATTATCCATTTACTGAAAAAATGCACACCTTCGTATATGCATTATTATGTTATCCTTTAGATGATTGTTTCGTCCATTTTTAGTAAATATTAGTTAAAAACAATTCATTTTACTATTGTGCAAAACAGTTAACATGAAGTTTAATTTGCTTTAGTGCCTCTGCAGTTATGGGTGTATTTGGAGCAATATTTAATATGCGCTACTAGTGCAATGGAATGCATAATAACCCCTTTCATTTTTTGATATGAACGTTAGGAAAATCTCATAGATGATCAAAATAAATATGTTAGAAAAAAATAAATACTCTGAATACAGATCAGCTTTTTGAGCTGTTCTGAGTTCGATCCCTATCGTTATAGGTTTGTTACCAACACATGGTAAAAGGGGATTGAAATAGATGCACAGAAATCACTCCAGTATTCAAAACGATACACGCTTTGCTTTTTCAAGCCAAAAGGGCATCTGCTCTCGATGTAAAACAATAAATAGTGTATATCTAATTCCGAAACACTTCCCTCTACAAAGACACATTAAGCTGGTGTGTGTAAACAACAGATATGAATATACAAAAGTGACTGAAGTTTCCTTACAGATGTGTATAACAAATTCACAATACGACATTTTCTGCAAAAGTGTGCAACATATGAAAATAAACAATCCCTAAACATCCAAACAGAGAGAGAAAGAATTATGCATTTACCGTTACCCGACCAGCATAAAAAGCCCAAGGAGAGTTCCTTCACTTCGCGTCAGTTTCTCGATTTTTTTACACAAACATATCGTAACATATATACCAAATGTTCGTTGTTTGTGATAACAAACAAGACACGCAAAAACAATCGAGTATACAAAAGCTCCCAAATCGTCCCTAACCTTTCTGATCCTTCAAATAACGCTGATTTATTGAAATCCGACAACGAGCAGGCGAAAGTTGTCTCAGTAACCTTTGGAAGAGGAGGCTGAGGTTGCAGCGGTAAGATGCTGGCAGAACGGTAGATGAGCGGTACCACTTCGCCAAGGAATGCGGCCAGTGTCTTCCTCCCTGCTTAGTGCATGTGTGCAGCTCTACCGCTAATTTCGGTACGGCAAGGTAAACTGGTCGGCCACTTGCTGTTTCGCCATGCTTCCCAAATCGCCTTTTTCAAAAAGCCCTGGCATAAATATTTAGGTAGCGTCTCACGTTTCCTGCCTATTAAGTTGGTAAGAGTTAGTTTCTGTAGGGTATGTGCCACAGCGTGTTTATTACCCCGCATCTGTTGCTCTGTTGTTGTGTGGTTCCCTTAAACAAAACTTAATTACGTTGGCTATGCGTGTAGTTAATTTAATAACCTTTAAGTAACAAGACTAACACGTATATGATCACATAGGATGCTGTGGCAATGTTAAGTGTTAATTATATATTATTGTCAAATACATTTCTCTTCATTTTGGGGACCTTGGTTACATCTTCGTTTAGTTATCAGTTTAATGGTTTCCTTTACTTTGACTTGTATCATATATTTCCATATGTTATGTTACTATATGTTCCATATGTCCCCGTGTCTGAACACTTGCCTTGCCTTGGCGTGTGTTTGTGATCTATGCCACCGGTGGGACAGGATACACTTACCTTTTTGAAAACACTTGGTATAAGTTATAGTGTTCATAAACATATATACTAGTAGTCGGAATCGTACAAAAGACTCTGCCTTTTATTGGAGATTTTTTATGATTATTGAAATGGTTTTGTCGGTTTTTTTTTAATACAATGAGACTGCCTCCGTGGTCTAGTGGTAGAGCGTCCGCCCGGAGAGCGGAAGGTCCGGAGTTCGATCAGCGACTGCGTCATACGAAAGGACGTAAAAAGATGGTACTTGTTGTTACCCTCACTGGCGCTCAGCATAAAGGGACTAAAACAAGGACTGGTCAGCTCGGAGTCAGTATACTGTGTCTGAGTGGGGTATTCATGTTAAACTGCGGCATGGTATCTCAGTGAGCTAGCACTAGTACAAGCAACCACACACACACACGTACATGTACGTCGCTATATAAGTGCAATAATCTTGGACGCGACGTTAAACCCCATTTCACCTCACCTTGAATACAATGTGTGTACGTTCAACATCGGCAGATATTTCTTCGTGCCTTGTTCTTATCAAGGAAGAGAGTGTAAGAAACAATAACATTTTAGGAACTTAAAAAGAAGAATTCATTACGCTTGTTTGTGAGAAATTATCTTAATTGCAGACTCCCACAGGTTTTCTCCTTTGCATACCTGTCTGGCAATACCAACAGCTGACTTCCTACTGTGTTTAAAGTATCACGGCCCTGGGGCTGCTTCTGCAAGAGGAGCTCAGTTGAAGGGTTGACATACCAGCCTTCAAAAACGTAGCACTGCGGTAGCTGTGTAAAGATAACTGTGTGTAGGTTATATACTAGAGCATATCCTACCACAGCCGTATCAGGGATAACTGTGTGTACAATATTTACTGTAGCATATCCTACCACAGCCGTAGCAGTAAGATAACTGTGTGTAGGTTATATTCTATAGCATATCCTACCACAGCCGTAGCAGGGATAACTGTGTGTAGGTTATATACTATAGCATATCCTACCACAGCCGTAGCAGGGATAACTGTGTGTAGGTTATATACTATAGCATAGCTTACCACAGCCATAGCAGGGATAACTGTGTGTAGGTTATATACTATAGCATATCCTACCACAGCCGTAGCAGGGATAACTGTGTGTAGGTTATATACTATAGCATATCTTACCACAGCCATAGCAGGGATAACTGTGTGTAGGTTATATACTATAGCATATCCTACCACAGCCGTAGCAGTAACATAACAGTGTACATTATTTACTATAGCATATCTTAGCACAGCCGTAACAGTAACATAACTGTGTGTACATTATTTACTATAGCATATCTTAGCACAGCCGTAACAGTAACATAACTGTGTGTACATTATTTACTGTAGCATATCCTACCACAGCCGAAGCAGTAAGATATCTGTGTGTACATTATTTACTATAGCATATCCTACCACAGCCGAAGCAGTAAGATATCTGTGTGTACATTATTTACTATAGCATATCCTACCACAGCCGTAACAGTAAGACAACTGTGTGTACATTATTTATTATAGCATATCCTACCACAGCCGAAGCAGTAAGATTACTGTGTGTAGGTTATATTCTGTAACATATCCTACCAAAGCTGTAACAGTAAGATAAATGTCTAGGTTATATTCTGTAACATATCCTACCACAGCCGTAGCAGTAAGATTACTATGTGATGGTTATATTCTGTAACATATCCTACCACAGTCGTAACAGTAAGATTACTATGTGAAGGTTATATTCTGTAACATATCCTACCACAGTCGTAACAGTAAGATTACTATGTGAAGGTTATATTCTGTAACATATCCTACCACAGCCCTAGCAGTAAGATTACCGTGTGTAGGCGTTATACTACAAAATATCCTAGCACAGTGTAGCAGTAAGACAACTGTGTAGGTTTTACACTATAACATATCCTACCACATCCGTAGCAGTAAGATAACTGTGTAGGTTTTATACTAGATGAATGGTCGTCAGTGAATGCGTGAACGATCGTCAGTGAATGCATAAACGATCAGCAGTGAATTGGTGAATGATCGTCATTGAATGCGTGAATGATCGTCATTGGATACGTTAATGATCGTCAGTGAATGCATAAACGATCGTCAGTGAATATGTGAATGATCGTCATTGAGTGGGTGAACGATCGCGTGAATGATCGTCAGTGAATGGGTGAATGATCGTCACTGAATGGTTGAAATCTCGCAAGTGAATAGGTAAATGATCGTCAGTGAATTGGTGAATGATCATCAGTGAATTGGTGAATGACCGTGAGAGAATACGTGAATGATCGTCAGTGAACAAATGAATGATCGTCACTGAATGTGTTAATAATCGTCAATGAATGCATGAATAATCGTCAGTGAATGCATAAATTATCGTTAGTGAATAGGTGAATTATCGTCAGTGAATAGGTGAATTATCGTCATTGAATGCGTGAATGATCGCCTGTGAATAAATGAATGATCGTCAATGAATGCGTGAATAATCGATCGTCAGAGAATTGGTGAATGATCGCCAGTAAATGCGTTAATGATTGTCAGTGAATGGGTGAACGATAGTCAGTGAATAGTTGAATGATCGTGAGAGAATGCGTGAATTGTCGCCATTGATTGTGTAAATAATCGTCAGTGAATGTGTGAATGATCGTCAGTGAATGGGTGAACGATAGTCAGTGAATAGTTGAATGATCGTGAGAGAATACGTAAATGGTCGTCAGTGAACAAATGAATGATCGTCACTGAATGTGTTAATGATCGTCGGTGAATGCGTGAATAATCGTCATTGAATGCGTGAATGATCGTCAGTGAATGTGTGAATGATTGTCAGTAAATGATTGAATTATCGCCAGTGAATGGGTGAATGATGGTCAGTGAATTGGTGAATGATCGTCAGTGAATGCGTGAATGATCGCCAGTGAATAAATGAATGATCGATCGTCAGAGAATTGGTGAATGATCGTCAGTAAATGCGTTAATGATTGTCAGTGAATGCGTGAATGGTCGCCAGTGATTGTGTGAATAATCGTCAGTGAATGCGTGAATAATCGCCAGTGAATGGGTGAACGATAGCCAGTGAATGGATGAATGATCGTCAGTGAATTGTTGAATTATCGCCATTGAATAGGTTAATAATCGTCAGTGAATGGGTGAAGTATCGTCAGTTAACGGGTTAATGATCGTCAGTGAATGTGTGAATGATCGTCAGTGAGTGTGTGTATGATCAGAGACCATATACCGGTATATGGTCTCTGGTATGATTGTCAATGAATTTGTGAATGGTCATCAGGGAATGGGTGAATGATCGTGAGAGAATACGTGAATGATCGTCAGTGAAGAAATGAATGATCGTCACTAAATGTGTTAATGATCGTCAGTGAAAGCGTGAATGGTCGATTGTCAGTGAATGTGTGAATGATCGTGAGTGAATTTTTGAATGATCATCAGTGAATGGGTGAATGATCGCAAGTGAATACATGAATGGTCGTCAGTGAATGCGTGAAGGATCGATCGTCAGAGAATTGGTGAATGATCGTCAGTCAATGCGTTAATGATCGTCAGTGAATACGTGAATGTTCGCCTGTGAATGTGTGAATGGTCGTCAGTGAATGGGTGAGCGAATGAGATTCAGTGAATGAGTGAATGGATCCCTTTTTGGTGAATGAGACCAATGAGTGAAAGAAAAGACAGTGAAAGACTGAATGGTCATCAATGAAGTGGTCAATGATTGTCAGTGAATGGGTGAATGAATCCCCGGTGGGCAACTGAGCGTTGCGAAGTGCACAGTGTCAATGAAGGTAGTGAATGAGTAAGAGAGTTAGAATGATGTGTGGAAGTATGGATGCGAACGCCATCCCGCGATGAAAACCTCAACTGAAACATTAATGTGAACCAGCACATGTGCACCGCCTCACCACCAGAATCTTTATTATTTCCCCACGAAAATAAGAGTTTCCATCTGAGATGAAGACTGAATCACGCTCATCATATCAAGAATGGATTTCTCTCTGAGTGCTTCTTCTCACAGCCAGGTAAGTATGAAAAGCTTTTATTTGCACGTTGTACTATTACTGGAACTGCGCAGCGTGTGGCGGAGGAAGCACTTCAGACGGCAACCCTGCTGCCGAGTTTGCAGACTTTGTTTTCAAGTCGACAATTGTCAGTAGGGGTATTATTGATCTAAACACGAGTCGGTTCCTGCAGACAAATTTTGAACGAAGATACTGTGGTTCGTTGTGACATGATCCAAAAGAGCCACGCGGTGGTCTTGATAGCAGAAACCATCCCCTCTGTTAAGGCATCACCTTACAGCTAAATGGTTCAGTAGAAGTACAAACAGGTCGTTTACACAGAGATAAATAAGTCATGGTGATTAATTTGCTCAGGTGTAGCTGTAACTGACGAGGTTGGGGCTTGTATGAAGCAATCTTATCAGTAGGTTTAAACATCAATTCTGAATGAGTATTGTTTTACTCCTCTCTCAGAAATATTCCTATTATATATGTCCAGAGTGGTGACACCAGACTACCTAAGTGTGGTTTTACGCCGCTTTAAGCAAGGATGTTGCTATGTCCCGACAGGAGACACAAGACTACCTAAGTGTGGTTTTATGCCGCTTTAAGCAATGATGCTGCTATATCCCAACAGGGGACATCAGACTACCTAAGTGTGGTTTTACGCCGCTTTAAGCATTGATGCTGCTATATACCGACAGGGGACACAAGACTACCTAAGTGTGGATTACGCCGCTTTAAGCATTGGTGCTGCTATATCCCGACAGGGGACACCAGACTACCTAAGTGTGGTTTACGCTGCTTTAAGCAATGATGCTGCTATATTCCCACAGGGGACACCAGACTACCTAAGTGTGGTTTACGCTGCTTTAAGCATTGGTGCTGCTATATCCCAACAGGAGACTCCAGACTACCTAAGTGTGCTTTTACGCCGCTTTGGCAATGATACTGAAATTGGCTTCAGACATTGAACCCATGTTTCGAATCGAACCCGGGCCTTCGGCGTGACGAGCCAACGCTTTACCCAATAGACTACCCCACCGCGCCGGGGTCCCTTAATTAGATTTCACACATTGTAACACATTAGCCTAGAGGTTAAAGCGTTCGCTCATCACGCCAAAGTCCCGGGATCGATTCCCCACATGGGAAAAATATCTGAAGCCTATTTCTGGTGTCCCCGCCGTGATATTGCTGGATATTGCTAAAAGCGGCGTAAAACACAACTCTGTCCCCCTACTTAATCTGGGGGCAAGTGTTTTTAGGAATGAAAAAGAGAGCTGAAGACTACTAATTTGGCTCCAGACATGTGAACGTTGATGTGCGCTATATGTTTCTTAGGACAAACGTATGTTCAATGTAGGGTTTTTTGACAAACGTATTGGTTTCAGCATATCCGTACGTAAGTTGCGTCGTGCCAGGACATGAATACGTATGTATGAATACGTACGCTGTGACGTCGATATTACCATATGTGTAAATGGCTTAGGTATGAATTTCAGAACGTGAATGGATAGGAACCTTTATGATTCGTAGAAAACAAGTTAATGTGTCCATTCCACTCGCTATCAGCAGTTATGCTATATAAATATCAAATTTCTTATTCGAGGAAAACTTCTTATTCACAATGGCGACATTTTGTTTTTGAAACAGATTAACCAACTTTCTTCCAGATCATCCTCAGCAAGCTCTCTCCTCTTGTCTGGAAACGTCTGGCCGGAGAAACCGGCAGAGCATAAGCTACTTTAAGAATCAGGCCATTGCTGGCATCAACATGATGGTTGTCATCCTCAGTCTGCAAGAGCCGTCACTTTGGGGATAAAACTCCTCCATGGGAATTAATTGGCACTGCAACCTGAAGTGACAGACAGAAATTCCTGTGTTTTATTTACCAGAAAGGTCACGTCGACCTGACACTGCTGCCTGTCCAGAGGAAATGCCTTGAATTCTTGAAAACATCCTCCAACAACCGTTCCGACTTAAGGCTGGATCTATCAGTATCAAATGCCCTGGCTCGCTGCCCGTACCCTCATAATGGCCACATGGCCTTTTTCTTATATGTGTCTTGTATAGTAGTGGGTTATCACACACAACCATCAAGGGGGTGGGGTGGTGGTGAACCAATGAAAAAGTGGTCAATAGGTCTGTCTCGAGTCAGGCCGTGTGGGGCTCTAGGTTATTGATGAAACACAATTTTATGATATGATTCAAAAAATGTATCCTTGTTCGGGGCATGTGATGTACGAGTATAGCCCCGCACTGCGACTGGGTGGATGTCTGATCATCTTTGGCATGGCGTTTAACAGTGAGCTGGTTTTATGCCTTTCCACATGTGAATACTATTTGTGAGATTTATGACCCATGAAAATGTTAAATCGTGTTTTGAAACTCATTCGTATCCATTTTTCAACACTAAAATCCCAACTAAAAACTTTTGAAATATAACATTAAACACATTGGGATTGTTACTTTATGAGATGTCAAGTTTCATAGTTTGAAGGGTTGGCATAGACAAGTTTAAAATGGAAGATTCTCTCTGCATGCTTCCTTGAAAGCGACTGAGGGGGATAGCTCGGTGCTGATTGATTAGTATGGCCAAGGGAATCTGAAATATTGTCCAAACACGGGCTGCAGTTTGATGTGGCCTTGAAAGAGCACTTGATGTTAAACCCAAAGGGAACTGACAGAGCATTTTGAAAGAGTATTTCTCACCACTGTTATTTTCTATCTGAGTTGCTCGATGCAAAGAGTGAGTGAGTGAGTGAGTATGGTTTTACGCCGACTTTAGCAATATTCCAGCAATATCACGGGAGGGACACACATTGTACACATGACGGGAATCGAACCCTGGTCTTCGGCGTGACGAACGAACGCTTTAACAACTAGGCTACCCGACCGCCCCTCAATGCAAAGAACTACCAGTGAGTGAGTGAGTGAATGACAATTGGGCTTCTTACATAGCAACCCGGGCCTTTGACGTGATGAGGGAACGCTTTAAGCACTAGATGGAGTATTGCAGTTGTCTGTGGCATAAACGAACAGCGTGCGGGGCTGCTTGTACTACAGACTGTAGTCTAGACGTATGTGGGATTTATAGTGCTGGTCCATTGATATACGAGCCGACCACTCCTTGTTTTAGCCCCTTAACACCGAGCGCCAGGCAGGGTAACAACAAAATCAGCTTTTAACATCTTTTGGATTGACGCAACCGGGGATCAAACCCCGACCTTCCGAAATTCGGGCAGACGCTCTATCTACTAGACCACGGATGCGGTCTTCAGCAACAAGCACATGTGAACTTCACCGGGGACGAAAAGGTTCCACTCAACACCTTCTGAAACAGAAATTCCACGATCTGTTTAAGGGAGGCGGATGGCAGTGACTAGCCAATGCAGGTGGACTGTCGACAGGATGGTGTTAAGAGTTCATCATTCATTCACAGCGAACAGACTTTTTGATGGATTTCGGCGTCAACACTGAGACTGATAAATGGCATCACAAAACCCGATATACATTTGGATAACTTTTTGAAAAAAGACCGGTAAAAATAGGAACAGCGAGATGATATATACTAGAGTCTAGGACGTCTTTCGTCTTCAGTCTGCTTTTGGTACAGAATTGTGTCTCGTTGTTACAAAGACAATATCATTGGTAGAAATAGTATTGGTATTAGTATTAATATTTCTATCATCATCATCATCATCATCATCATCATCATGATGTTCTTTTTGGTATTGCCACAATGACAAAAATTATTATTATCAGTAGTAGTAGTAGTAGTAGTAGCAGTAGTAATAGTAGTAGTAGTATAAATATATTATTGTCATTCTTAATTACTATTGCAGACGCACGGGCGGCCCAGTCGTCTATGGCACCGCAATTCGGTGTGCAGAGTTGCGGCCATTGGGCACGCCAGAAACATGAACATGGGTTCGAATCCGGGTTCGCCCCTATTCTGTTTCAATAGGTTTGTCAGCACCATACCTGTGCTCGTGGGTTTCACCAAAGTGGTAAACGTCTGAGACATCCATCACTTCGAGCTTTCACACTTACTTGTAACTTGAAAACTGTTAAAAGCGGCGTAAAACTCAACTCACTCACGTATCACCATGTACCGATGTCAAATTACTGCGACTTTGTAGCAATAAGTGAATATGCTAGATTCACCAGAAAAACTTTCAATGCAGTAAACCTATTAATAGTTATACCATCCTTTTCACAAACTTGACTGCCACAAACTCCATGGCCTTTCAGTGGATTAGCTGAATGAAAAACTCACCTGGGTTCAACTGTCATGGCACCTCCCGGTAATTTTTAGATTTCTTCTAGTGACTTAATTCAGAAATCAAGCTTCCTCTCCGTTTCCAAACTAATTATTTTTTTGACGTTTTCGCCATCGCGAAGATTGCTCTCTCCGGAGAATGAATCTTCAAGAGTTGTTTTTATGGTATCATCCGTTCCAGTCTTGTGTGCAGCATCACGAACTTGGGTAGTGGTGAAAAACTGTGAGGATTTTTTTCAGGAAATCGCCGTGCCAAGGAAGACAAAGCTGTGAAATGCTTCCTGTTTGTTTGTTTGTTGTTTAATGCCGCACTCAGCAATATTCCAGCTATATGACGTCAGCCTTGACATTATAGGCACCAATGACCTGCATCCACCATCCCGATCACGTCAGTCGCCTCTCACGACAAGCATAGCCACCTCTTACAAGAATGGGCTGCTAGAGATAAATTATCTACCCGGATCTTAACGGGTCGTCAAAACTGAAAGACATGTTACCCGACATTTACCCCACCGCCCGAACCCTGTGGAGACTCGGGGACATATATACCTCAATTTTCTTCGCTGGCCGTATGAGCCGACTGATAGCGTGTGGTCGATGACTGCTTGATAGTATGTCACTTTACCCCGATGGCGTGGGTCGTTGCTCATGCTATCGATCATCGGTTCAGCCGTGATGTAGTTGTTATGTTATGTTGTTAAATGTCTTGTAAATCAACAGTCACTCCCATGGGGATTCAGGATTAACTTTGGATCCCAGCAACCTATACGTAGAGTGATTGAGTTGGGTTTAACGCCGCTTTTAACATTATTACAGTTATATCACGGCGTGTCAGCTTAATGTGGGAGGAAAGCCCGAAGTGATTCAGGTCTCAGACGTTTACCACTTCGGTGAAACCCACGAGCACGAGTATGGTGCTGACAAATCTACAAACATAATCGAGGCGAACCGGGATTCCAACCCAAAATCATAGGTTTCTGACGTGCCCAAGGGACGCAACTCTGCACAGCGAATCGCGGCGCCTCAGACGACTGGGTCACCCGTGCCCCCTCCGACCAAATAGAACAGGGCGGTCAGGCTCAATGACTTGGTTGATAGCGTGTCATCGTACCCCGACCGTTGCTCACAACATCAATCAGTGGATTGTCTGGTCCATACTCGATTATTTACAAGCGGCCGTCATGTCGCTGGATTATTGCATTGTGGGGCGTTAAATAAGAAACAAACACAGCGAAACACATCAGGACGAGATTCGAACCGGATCGTTTATGTATCGGAGAAAACACGCTTACGAGGTTTTGGTAGACAGAGCATGCCCTGGGTGAGAGGGAAAAACCAGGGGGCGAAGCCCCCGCGGTTTTTCCCGACCCCCAAGGCATGCTCTGTCTACCAAAACCGAGGATTAGTGTTTTTCCATACTTATAAACCGTCTAAACTGATTAAATGTTATAACGAACATTTATATATGAGGCGCTTCATTATAGCGCTTCCTTGAAGACGTGATATCATAACTTGCTCGTGAAATTCGCTGACAACAAAACACAACTAAAATACTTTCTTTTAAATGAAAGTGAAATCTTCGGTTTCTAAATGTTTGTGTTGCAATATTCCACTTCTTTTAAACTTTTCAAAACGACAATCAGCAAATCTTAAAGGTGTCTTTTGCTTTACAAGATTTTCGACTTTAAACGATCCAACTGTTACATAAAGGTAGTTGTGACGTAACGGCTAGCAGTTACTGCACGTGCAAATTGTGCGGCATTGATAAGCACTTGTTTAAAAGCACGTGTTTTGAAACCTCGATGTCCTTTCACCAGAGACTATGAAGTGGAAAGATGAGCGACGACGACGACTTTCATTTTGTTACCCAGTCTTCATTCACTGAAGAAAGCGATGACTTTTCTTGTCGATTTGGAAAGCCATTAACCGAAGAAGAACTTGATAAACTTTTGAAATATGTGTATCGAAATTTTGAATTGCTACTTCTTGTCATTTTTTCAGTTACTTGGTTAAACCTGGGATTTGAGGTTTTACGTGTTAAGAGAGTTCCACCAAATCTGTATCATTTCCAGACAACTCATCTGATTCCAAGATATCACTTTTACCCACATCAAAATCTGGTACAGCCACGTTAAGTATTTCAATATGAGCATAAATGAGTCTTTCAAAATCTGAGTTAATTGCTGCCTGGTTCGAGCTCGTGTAATGAATGTTCATCACGTACAAAGACTGAAAGCTAAATGAGAAATCGCACTTGCTTTTCCGCGCTCATATTAGACGAGACCGCCAATAGTTTTGCTCGAACTTTAGCGCGTTCATGCGCGCAGTTTCAATCGATTCAGCATAAACAAGAACGACCCTCCATTATATATGCACGTGCATATTGGGTGGACATTAGTTTAACATGCATTTTGAATGGGACTTTGTTTTAAGTTGGATATGGTCCTCAAAGTCACGATTATTTTTGCACGTGGGGCAAGTTCTCGGCCTGACGGCCTCGAACTGACCCCACGTGCAAAAATAATCGTGACTTTTCGGACCGTATCCTACACGTAGCAGCAAGTATTCCCCAGGCCATACAAATTCCCGTTACAACTCATAACATTGATGACGCAGATAGTATTTGGAATTCCTAACCGTTTAGCAAGCCTGTGTCAGAGCAAGTCTAAATTGTAATTCGGCTTCTTCTCAGAACACAGAAAACAAGAGTCTCAGAACACAGAAAACAAGAGTAGATAGGCCGTCAACGTCTTCCAAGCGCGGGTCAAGAAAGGAAAATCCCATTGGTTACGTGATGACGTCGTGTTAAACCCCGACAGTATTGCTCTTTCGCATCGTGAAACAGATATTAATAAAAAATCTCATGCGTTTCTTGGTGGAAGTACGAAACCTAAAGGGCGAAACATATCGGGGAAATACGTTATATGAACTGATCGCGATCGCCTCATCGCAATACTATCGCCGAAGACATGATATCGAGATTAACGTTAACGAGTCTCCTTATTTCAAGGGGGTGACAAACGTCTTGGATGCTCGCATGAAGTCATTAGCTAAGCAGGGTATTGGCAGTTAGAAAAGACAGGCAAATGCTGTTTCTGTCAGAAATCATGGTAGTTTTATAGTGTTAACACAAATACAGGACGGTTCCTGTATTTGGGGTTTAGTGACCTTTTGGGATCTGCCGCCTCTGGTCCTGATATCTCAACTTCGAAAACGTTGACATCCACTGCCTCTACATCGGCTGAGGCAAAGTTGATGGCTACAGCGGTGACCTGTGAAGATCCGGGGTAGAATAGGTCTTCAGCAACCCATGATTGCTGTAAAAGGCGACTATGCTTGTCGTAAAAGGCGACTAACGGGGTCGGGTTGTCAGGATATCAATCACTGGATCGTCTGGTCCAGACTCGATTATTTTCAGACAGCCGTCATATAGCTGGAATATTGCTGAGTGCGGCGTAAAACAACAAACCAACCAACCAACCTACAGCGGTTCTGGATGAAACGTCAACTCTCGCAGTAACTGAAACAACTACACCCGAGAGTGCAGCACAAAAATCCATGAAACTCGTATTACCAGATGGGGCAACTTTGCCGTCGTCTTTCTGAAATAAATTTATTGCTAATGTGTCTCCGTTTCATTTGCCTCAGATGTCAGAAATCATGGTAGTTTTATAGTGTTAACACATATACAGGACGGTTCTTGTTTTGGGAGTCATGCGCCCTTTTTAAATACAGAATTTCAGTTATATCACGACGGCATATTACATTTCAGAAGAAAAGTCTGCAAAACCAGGTTATGTGTTGCAGGGTAACGTGCGAACGTCGACTGGTACATGCAAACCAATGGGGAGCGTAGTTCCTTAACTTATTGAGCGGGTGCGTTTCTACGTTTTGTCTATCAAAGATCACAAACACGGTTCGACTGACATGATCGGGTAATGGAGTTTAGAACTATTGGAGGGTGAACATTAGTTGATAACTATTGGAGGGTGAACATTAGTTGATAACTATTGGAGGGTGAACATTAGTTGTTAACTATTGGAGGGTGAACATTAGTTGATAACTATTGGAGGTTGAACATTAGTTGATAACTATTGGAGGGTGAAGATTAGTTGATAACTATTGGAGGGTGAACATTAGTTGATAACTATTGGAGGGTGAACATTAGTTGTTAACTATTGGAGAGTTTATCTGCAATACACCGACTACTGGAGGATTACAGTATGAATGTGCATGACCAAGTTCACACAAACATTCATGTGACTTTGTTTTAAATTCAAAGTAACACCTCCCGAACGAAAATGAAACCTCATAATAGGTTTTAATGCCTATAGAAGGAACTATCTTACTTGATATCGATCCCAATGAATTGGTTTATAAGTGAGTCAACGCATAACTTCTCAACTTCAAACGCACCATCGGGCTCGTCTGCGCAGAAGAAACATCTACAGCATCAACCGAACTGCACCCAGCATCACCACCAGTGACGACATCACCAACCCTGCATGATGCCATCTCCTCTGCTGTGGCAATGATGCGCTTGTTGTGTAATGATCTAGTTTGTCATCATCATTTTGAAACCTGCTGTCAGTGCGTCGCAGTAAAGAGAGACAAAGTAATATGTTACTCCTTGGGTGACAAAACGTTTTTGTATTTATCAAACGCACAAAACCTGTTTCCTCCGACAAATCAGTAATATGATACTTTCGTAATTACCAAGTTACGACAGAATTTTGAAGCTCTCCCTCATCCACCCACTAACTACGGTTTGATAGAGTAGTTTGTTTGTAAGTGAATTATGGCGAGTATTGTCCGCCGACATGAAACGTTCCGATCAATAAGGTGCTTTAGAGTCAGTGTTCTTATCCTGTCTACGTGGCTCGTGAGAGGTGTCGAGTGGGAAGAGGCTTGCGAAAACAAATCAGCAGGATCACGAAGCTAAGGATATTTTCTGAAGAGTTTCTGAGAGAAATACTACCAAAACATTTTTTCTAAAAACTACGTATGAAAATAAGCCATGATTTCCAGGTGATTATCTCCCTTGGTAAACAGCGTTTGGCGAATCAACAACACCACTGTTGGGCATCAAAATATAATTTGGTTTTGTTTTACCCTAAAGTAATATTCCACCTTATCATCTAAATAACAGAGACCGCCTCTGTGGTCTAGTGGTAGAGCGTCCGCCCGGAGAGCGGAAGTTCCGGTTTCGATCCCCGGCCACGTCATACCAAAAGACGTAAAAAGATGGTACTTGTTGTTACCCTGTCTGTCGCTCGACATAAAGGGACTAAAACAAGGACTGGTCGGCTCGGAGCCAGTATACTGTGTCTGTTAAACTGCGGCATGGTATCTCAGTGAGCTAGCACTATAAATCGGAATCAGTCCGGACTAGTACAAACAGCCGCACATACACGTACATGCACGTCGCTATATAAGTGCAATAATCCTCGAGGCAACGTTTAACCCAATTTCACCTCACCTCACCTGAATGATAGAGTCTGGGTCAGAGGTATTTGGATTCAATCAACAGGTGGCACTGTGGGTGTCAGTTACCTGAAAATGGTTTACGATTCTTGTAGCAGTATTCCACGGGTGGCCCAGTCGTCTTAGGCGCCGCGATTCGCTGTGCAGAGTTGCGTCCCTTAGGCACGCCAGAAACCTGCTCGTGGATTTCACCGAAGTTTTCCTCCCACATTAAGCTGACACGCCGTGATAAGACTGGAATACTGTTAAAAGCGGCGTTAAACCCAACTCATTCACTCACTCACTTTCAATGGTGGGTGGATTAAACAACCCTTTCCGCACCAAATTTACTAGGAATAGATCATATAAGGCAATACAACCCAGGGTTTTGTCGTGTCGAGCCAACATTTCAACCACGGAGTACTTTTAAATACATTGTTAATGCTTACATTTTGTAATATTAAGCACGATTTAAAAGACTTAAGTTTATACATGATTGTTAATATGTCTATTCAAAAAGGTGAGTTTGGGTGCATGGAAGGGTAAGCGGGTGGATGATGGATAGATTTGAAGGATGGACGGACAATCTCAGTCCAGGAAGGCAGATTCATTATTTGGTAGAGTGAGTGAGTTGGGTTTAACACCGCTTTTAACAGTATTCCAGTTATATCGCGGCGTGTCAGCTTAATGTGGAAGGAAAGCTGATGTTTACCACTTCGGTGAAACCCACAAGCAAGGGGATGGTGCTGACAAACCTAGAAACATAATCGGGGCGAACCGGGATTCGAACCCACAATCATAGGTTTCTGGCGTGCCCAAGGGACGCAACTCTGCACAGCGAATCGCGGCGCCTTACACGACTGGGCCACCCGTGCCCCCCTTTTGGTAGAGAATGAGTAAATGAACAGTTAACGCCGGATAAGCGTGAACCTCATTGGAGAGGACGCTCCCAACATACCTACAGCATTAGACTCTGATTGTAACATATACACTGAATACGATAAAGCTGAGGGGGAAAATAAACCCCGCGTTCCTCACTCCCTTTCCGAACTATGTCTTCAATGTCTGGAATTCACAAACTTCTGAGACGTATTTATTAAATCACGCTTAACAAACAACACACCGAGGGAGGGTTACGTAAGAGCTTCGCCTCATTCCCTCAGTACCTACATTCGGAACACACGCAGAGAAATTTCGCTTCGGGAATACGCCTCGGGAGTTGGAGAGGTGACTTTTCTTATTGAGGCGGTTTGGTAGCCAAGCGGGTGACGCGTTCGCTCGCCACGCCGTTAGCACGATTTCGAATGCCGATCCGAGTGACGTGTGTAGCCCGCCATGGTATTGTAGGGCTAAACGTGGCGTAAAACCACACTCACTCAACCATCGAGTTTTCCAAACTATAATTTGCTGCTACTTGAACAAATTGACGTAAATGAAAATGATATTCAGTAAACTGGCAGATCTTGGTGCATCTTAAAGTGAGAGTGGGTGACTGAGTGAATGAGTGAGTGGGTTTAACGTCGCTTTAAACAATATTTCATTTATATTACGTCGTGTCAGCGAGAACCGACAAGGTGCTGACAAACCAAGAACCATAGTCGTGGCGAACCGGGTCACGGTCATATGTTTCTAGCGTGCCCAAGGGAAGCAACCTTGCTCGGCGAACTGCCGCGCCTTACTCGACTGGGCCTCCCGCCATTTTGACACGCGTTTATAACTGACTACGTACCACAGACAAGGACGTTCACCAGATGAGGATCTACCTACCTTGAGTCTTCTCGACATACCTCTTGACCTGAGGAGTGATTGAATGTTGACTAGCGCCTCAGACAGTAATATCAAGGCTGTCTGTTAATAATTACAGGTGAGGTGAGATGAAATGGGGTTTAACGTCGCGTCCAAGATTATTGCACTTATATAGCGGACGCTCTACCACTATACCACGGAGGCGGTCTAATAATTACAGACAAATCAGTCACTTAGAACATAGCAAACCTTCCACGAAACCCCGAGCCACGCCATAGGGACAGGAGTGTCAGGCAATCAGCCAGGCTACTGAGTTAGGGCACCCGATACATTCTAGTCTCTGCTCACGTCTAGCTTGAATTGCTGGGGATTAAACAATTATGCTTTCGTTTGTTGTTTAACGTCGCCCTCAGCAATAGTCCAGATATATGACGGCGGTCTGTAAATAATCGAATCTGGACCGGACAATCCAGTAATTGTCATCATGAGCATCGATCCACGCAATTGGTATACGATGACTGGATTGTCTGGTCCAGACTCGATTATTTACAGACCGCCACCATACAGCTGGATTATTTGCTAAGTGCGGCGTTAAACAACAAACAATCTTTTCGCGACCACCTGCTGTCATCACTGTTTTAGTGATCAATTCATATGATTTTCACCCTTTCACCTCTGTTTCTGAAGATGTAGGGACTGATTCTCAGGCTTTGACGTTTTTTTTTGTTTGTGTGTCGTTTTAACGACGCTCACAGCAATATTCCAGCTCTATGACGGCGATCTTTAGATAATCGAGTCTCGACCAGATAATCCAGTGATTGACATCATGAGCATCGATCGACGCAATTGGAATTAACTGACATGCATCAACCAAGTCAGCGAGCCTGACCATCCAATCCCGTTAGTCGCCTCTTACGACAAGCATGGTCGCCTTTTACGGCAAGCATGGGTTGCTGAAGACCTATTCTACCCCGGACCTTCACGGGTCTAAACCATTATGATGATGTCACGATATTGTCGTTGCAGTTAATTCTGAGCCAGGAATTCACTGGCATTTCTGAACGTGAAGTTTCACATGTAAAACTGAGTCAACCAAATCAGCGAGTCTGACCACCCGATCCCGTTAGCTGCCTCTTACAACAAGCATTGTCTATAGTAATCCGGATCTTCACAGGTTAATATATTATGACAAAGCCTGAAGCCGTGCATGGTTATACGACAAGTTACAAATAACTAAACCATGTGTATATCTGAAAACGACATACCACGAGATGACGCTTAGTTTGATCTATTATAACACAGTTAATTGTCCTACAAATTATTTTATTAAAAACCGTCAAAGTGACCGAATCTAGCAGGATGCAATTCTACATGTTGTTTAAATCTTTTTATTTCGCACATAAACCGCGGGACAAAAACAACGTTTACACCCATGCCGATGTGACTAAAATGAAACAAACAAGAAAAGGTTATCGGATGGTGATGTAGTTGATACGGTTATCATTTTAGTGTTTTGGAGCTTCAGTTTGCAGTGTTTCGGCGACTGTTTTCAGCCTAGCAACATATTAATAACGTTTGTAATTCGTTGGTCAAATCCATCTTTCTTCTACCGGGCAGTTTATATTAGCAATATCTAAAGCACAACTACGTGTAATTATAACAAAGCTTTCTCAGAATCTGGAACTTTTCAAACTTTCTATCAAAGTCCATGTGGTATGTGATTCCACGAACATACAATCTAAGTTAATACACGTTTTTGGGTAACACAGTAATTATTTAATGTTTTTGAAAGTGTGTGTCAAAGAAATTACCCTCCGGTCTCTTGATCTATGAGGTAATGTACCTTTAGATCTTCGGAAAAGATAATTTACTTATTTAAGAAACGTGACGTAAACACAATAAACATCTATATGATCATGGTATGAAAGTATTTACCATAACCACCGTTCCATCCCGCTCTGTTCGCAATCCATGCCAAGTTCATAAATACATCCATTAAAAACTTATAAAATCATAAAGTTTTAAAACAAATTAACCTTTGCTACTTAACCCTATCTTAAACAAATTTTGTGTTTATCATATGAAAACCAGAAAGCGTTTTTAAAGCCAGTTTCCTCTCGACGTGCCGCATGTTGCTATACTCAATGAATCTCAACCAAAACAGATGCGGCGGGGATGTCGATAAGTTTAGGAAACATAATTTGCCGTCCGCGATATCGAAAGAATTCTTTTTATTCATCCTCTGTGAATAATGAGATTACCCTACGTTCTCAGCATAATTGAGTCTGTTGGCATAGCGCCACCTGCACCCTATAGTTTTGAAGAGCAGTTGTTTTCCTTTCATCGTCTCACCTGTACGGCAATGTTAATGTGATAGATGTAATCCCATAATCACGTCAGTGTTGTAAACATATTTATGATATGTTTACGATTGAAAAACTAGGGTAAACATGGCTACCGGTATTCGCAAAATTCACCTTTTTTTAAAAACATGCATTTTTTTAATTCACAGGAGGGCCAAACATTGATGTAAGATGTGAAGTATGTGAACATTTTTTACGTGTTTCGTGTTTTTTATATTCTGAACAAAAATGTTCATACAAATATCTTTGGGATATTATTTTATGTGAAGACTGAGAACACGGTTTTATATGCAATATCCCCCAAAATATTCATGATCACTAACTGTTATTGTTCAGTATATATACGAGCAATAAACTTTCCTCAGATAAGCTTCGCATCAGTGACACTTCAAGTCTATATTGCGCGCTCATCTCGTTGAATTAAAACTGGCGTTACACAGTATAGAGTCCCTGTTGATGTTCCAGCTCAGAACAGGTCTCCAGCCCTCCATGCTCGTCGTAAGAACAGAATAAAACGGGGATCGGTCGGCTGGTCTGTTACTTTTCTGTTTGTGTGACATCATACCCCGTCGACGTAGGCCGCCACCAGTACAGCTTCGTTAACAAGCATCGTATTATAGACAGATAATACCTGTCTGCGGTGTGCAACCACAACCACAACCACTACCACCGCTACCACTACTACTACTACTAACACTTCTACTACTACTACTACTACTACTACTACTACTACCACTTCTACTACCTCTACTACTACTACTACTACTACTACTACTACTACCACTTCTACTACTACTACTACTAACACTTCTACTACTACTACTACCACTTCTACTACTACTACTATTACTACTACTACCACTTCTACTACTACTACTACCACCGCTACTACTACTACTACCACCGCTACTACTACTACTACTACTACCTCTTCTACTACTACTACTACTACTACCACCACTACTACTACTACTACCACTTCTACTACTACTACTACTACTACTACTACCTCTTCTACTACTACTACTACTACACAGTGAGGTGCGGCGCCCTAGACGACTGGGCCAAGCGTGCCCCTACATTCCACAGACAAAACACCCCCATGGTTGGCACCAATGTTTTTCTGTTGTCAAACAACGCAGGACCCGTCACAAACACATGCAAAGGCAAGTGATTTTTTCAACAGAAAAACACGGGAACAAATCAAAATAGGGAATTGCTAATGACCTCATTTTGGTCACTGATGTTGGAAATGTTCTCCACATGTCTGTCATAAAAATCGTTTTAAAAGATTTACTGAGGCCTTGAATGCTGTAACGTTGATTTAGGAAGTTTTGAGCAAGAGTCGTATGGCGCTCTTTGAAATCTTCGTAGAGCGCATGTTGGATGGTACCCTTGAGATGTAGACACCAAGGGCTGGAGCTGTAGGAATATGGATGGACATGAAGGGAAAGTTGACTATTGGAAAGTTGAAGGGAATTGGCTGTTTGATGATTATAGAACGACTGAAGATCCGGGGTATTCAGCAATCCATGCTTGCCGTAAAAGGTGACTATGCTTGTTGTAAGAGGCGACTTACGGGGTCGGGTGGTCAGGCCCGCTGGTTGGTTTATGCATGTCAACTATCTCAATTGTGTGGATCGATACTCATGATGCTCACGTGTGCACTGGATTGCCTGGTCCAGACTCGATTATTTACAGACCGCCGTCATTTAGCTGGAATATTGCTGAGTGCGGCGTTAAACAACAGTTAAACAAAAACAAACAAAACTACTACTACTACTACTACTACTACTACTACTACTACTAAGAATCATCATCAGCAGCAGCAGCAGCAGCATCACCTGGGTACCTCAGTACCTATAGTTCTCGCCACTTGAAATAGAATCACGAAATATCGCGATTTTTAATTAACGATGACAGCTACATGTGTGTTAATACTTATAAAGTGAAAAACAATCGTTTCCGGTAATAGGGAATATTACTTACAGTTATGACAAAACTTGCAAAGAGCGATTTTCAAGAAATATCCATTTTGCCAGCGATAAACATCATCAGTGAGTTTTGATCACGTGGTTACAATCCGGGTAAGGTCAGTCAGGTGACTGCGTGTGGCTATATTTAGCAGTGTGTGCATGTCGAACTAGGTCAACAGCGCTTTGAAAACATGTGCACGTTTTGTTCTTTCTCGGATAACAATATTTCACTTGATGACTTATTTTGTTGATCGTATAAACCATGCCATTGTGGTATGTTGATGAGTATATGTTTTATTCATCGGTGCATTGTGGAGGTGTCTGAGACATGCGCTAAGATTTAACCGTGTTTATAACATGTGAAAGGCAGGGGGGGGGGGGGGGGGGGGGGGGGAACAGGAAATATGTCAGTCAGTCTGTCTGATTTATACCACTCGCCAGAACCTAACGAGGGACGCATAAGACCCACGTACCCCGAGTGATCCTGCTACAACGAATTTATCTTACAGACATGTTTTAATGTGACAGTGTAAAAGAATTAATACAAATTAAACATTAAAGATGTTCGATTGAGCTGAGGTTAACTTGTGCTATGTCACTGACACTCTTTGAAGCGGGATTTAAAGGATTTATTCTGCCTCTCAGAAATCCAGCCGGTATTGCTCGTGGCGGGGTATAAGAGATTTTTTCTCCCGCTGAGAAAATTATAACCCTCCAAGGCGGGTTACATAGTATTTTAGCAAGATCACGTGGACCAATCAGATCTCATCATTCTGACATGGAGGTATGATAATGATTGTTCAGCTACCATGTACTCACAACAACATGTTTGTAAATGACCTAATGCCACGGCCGTTGGTATGCTGAAAACAGGAATGGCGCAAAACAAAGTCAACAGACAGTTTGATTTCTTTGGAGACGTTATCCACATCAGGGCAACACTCATGACATGCCACCGACCGGTCGTCCACGTGTGACGTCACGTCAACACGGCAACCATATTCGGTTGGTGCATCTACAGAACCGAAACCAAATTGCCACATGAACAGCTCGGAAAATTCCTGGGTTCAGATCAATCAGTGGCAGATGAGGGCCTACAATATCCGGCCCCGACGTCCAGCGATAGGCCACATGTTGCTTCCACGCCTAGCTTGGTGATGACAGCATCTGTGGTTCAGAAGACGCGACTGGGACAGTATACTGTTCCCAGATGAGTCCGGGTTTCATCTGGAAAGCTCCAATGGTCGTACAAGGAACTAGAGGCGTCCCGGACGCTTACGTTACTCAGCGTCATTACTTTGGGAGTGTGGGGTGGCATCACGTCTCATGGGAGAACACAACCCATCATTGTTATTGGCTATTTGACAGGCGTACACAACCGGGACGACATTGTTCGAGGTCATATGGTACCCCATGTGCGAATGCAGGGACGCTACGTTACGCTGCATCAGGATAATGCACGCCTTCATTTTGCACGTGTTGTAACAGACCTTATTGGGCAGCATAACATAGCTGTTCTGCCTTGACCGGCTGTTTCTCAAGACGTCTTCCTAATAGAACATGTCTGGGATGTGATAGATTGACGCCTACGACAGGACCAGAATCAGTCGGAAACGCTAGATCAGTTAGGCCCATCGTTTGTACATTTGGAACAACATCCTCCAGGATGTTTTCAATCATCTTCTGTCTTCATGCGCCACATGCCTCGCCTGTTTCAACGCAAAGGGTGGTCACACCCGATGTTGACATTGTTAATGGCTTGTTACACCACCTCTCTTTCAGGTCGTGTTGCTCTACCTCCTGTACCAAGAATGGGTTTTGTAAACGAATATGTTATGATAAATCATTGATCAGAACAATGACCGAATATCATGTTATTATTTACAATAATATAACATTTACATCCCTTTATATGATACAAGATTTTCCCCGTCAGTTTCGCAAGTTGAAAGGCCACAGTGGGTAACCAAGCAATGTTAATATGCTAATAGATTTTTATGCGTATTTGTACCCAAGCAACTAAATTCATTGGGTTATGGTGATTTATTTTGCCAATGCACTATATCTTAATTCTATTATGATACATACCCTGAACCCATTATCGTACGCGCTATTTTGCACAAAGACCATACTATTCAAAAGAAGTTAAGAAAACTCGATTCTTTCCTATTGCTGTAGTTAATCTGTCATAGCATCAAGTGTCTTTAACTTGTTTTGAAAAGTATATGATAAATAACAATTAGTTCTGAATGGTATGCACTGAAACAAGGAACTAAATATTAACCTCTGTGAGGTACTTTTTATATTCGCTTCCCTTTCCCCGTCACATTGCATGTAATTACATCTAGTAGGCACCACATCGACGCAAGTCAAATACCGGAAGTCCCCTTCAAACCTAACAAGAGCAAGAAATGCTCTAAGTTTGTACATATGCCGGAAGTGAAACCGAAACCACGTTTTTTGTCAACCAGTTGGCTCTTAGATCACCGTCAGAAACATCGCTGGAAGCTTGTTTACCAGGAAACTTTGGTTATTTCGCGAACATACTAAACACTAATCTTCGACCTGACTTATCTGACGATCGTCCTTGAAGTCATAGGAACCAGCAGCAGCAGCAGCAGCAACAACAGCAGCATTCATGATGTAATGGTTGGCAGTTCTAAAAGTAAAGTTGAATTCTATTCTGGTGTCGTAAGAGTTATTAGCAGCGTCATTTACCAACAGACGAGTATTTGCTTTCCGTTGTTTCCAGGTCACTGATGTACATACGCGGGTAATGTCAAGGACGTTTTGGGTACGTTACACGATCCATCAATTTTCCATCAACGTTGAAAAAGAGAAGGATTAATATATGTCAGTGAAACTTTGTCAAAAGACTTAAAAAGCGCATGGTGTATGTATATATGTATTGTGTTGTATGGTCAGACCACACGACTTTCACTTTTTTTCACAGGATTCTATCGTTGGCTATAATGTGGGACAAACATTGGTCTTCTTTTCTGTTATTTCAGTGGAACAGCTTTTAACATGTTTCTTAAACTCTCTCGATACCTTGTACGCAACAGATCTCTGAACGTCTACACGACAATTCAAAATTAACATTAACGTTTTCAGTTTAAAAAAACACAAAACTGTGAATGCGTTATGGAGTCACTGGATTGTCTGCTCCACTATCACTTGATTTTCTCGTGTGTTTACAGGTGAGTATGGTTTTTCGCCGCTTTTAGCAATATCACGGCGGGGGACACCAGAAATGGGTTTAATACATTGTACCCATGCCGCAAGAGGCAACTATGCTTGTCGTAAGAGGCGACTAACGAGGTAGGGTGGTCAGGCTCGCTGACTTGGCTGATGCATGTCATCGTATCCCATTTTCCTGGATGGATGCTCATAATATCAATCAGTGGATTGTCTGGTCCAGACTCGATTATTTACAGACCGCCATCATATAGCTGGAATATATCTAAGTGCAGCGTTAAACAACAAACACTCTTTTCGCGAACACCTTGGCCCACTTGCACAAAGCGATCTTAGCGCTAAAATGATCTTAACTCCCATACATTAACATAGGCTTACAATAGTTGTAGCGCTAAGATCGCTTTGTGCAAGTGGGCCCTGGTGTCATCACTGTTTTAGTGATCAATTCATATGATTTTCACCCCTTTTTCGCCTAGTGGGGTCTGTTTCTGCAGATGTAAGAGACTGATTCTCAGGCATTGACGTTTTAGATTTGTTTGTGTGTTGTTTTAACGACGCTCACAGCAATATTCCAGCTCTATGGCGGCGATCTGTAGATAATAGAGTCTCGACCAGATAATCCAGTGATTGACATCATGAGCATCGATCCACGCAACTGGGATTAATTGACATGCATCAACCAAGTCAGAAAGCCTGACCACCCTATCCCATTAGTCGCATCCTCCGACAAGCATTGTCGCCTCTTACGGTATGCATTGGTTGCTGCAGACCTATTCTAACCCGGATCTTCAGGGGTCCGTTATATATTTAACTAATGCACCAATACTCCCTCAAGCAGTTGCGGTGTTGTGCTGCGGTTGTTTTGAAAGCAATTATAAAGATTTTCGTTTATTAAGTATCCACAAGTCAATTTACCAGCTGCCCCGGTAATAAACTAAATGGTCATTCGACGTGAGTATGCAACAAGAAACGTCTCACTGGAATCGCAATTCGTTCTGAAATCGTGCGAAAGGACAGAAAATAACAAACCATGACGTGTAGGAAACGTGAAATATCGATTGATGTATCTGTGAAATATAAACACCTTCATTATCCACTCAAACATCCGGGCGATAATTGCACCTCACTTTGCACGGCTCCGTGTATCCACGTCAACAATTACCACGAACTACACGGTACGCTCGTGGGCGGGCAACGCACGTGCAGAACGTGAAGGAGATAAATCGTGGATGACAGGCTGATGGGTGTTTGTTATAAAACAATATTTGGTTGTTCGAGAAGAATTGTCAGCTCTTGGAGGTGCAACAGGACATCAAAATGACAGTTTGGGTTTCATGCTGGCGTTAACGCTGCAATGGTGTTGCCAACACAGCCCTTGTGTCGTTGTCATAATGTTTCTGGATTATTTGGGGCGGTAGGGTAGCCTAGTGGTTAAAGCGTTCGCTCGTCACGCAGTAGACCAGGGTTCGATTCCCGACATGGGTACAATGTGTGAAGCCCATTTCTGGTGTCCCCCGCCGTGATATTGCTGGAATATTGCTAAAGTCGGCGTAAAACCATACTCACTCACTCTTGATTAATTAGTATCACAAGTGGCAGAAATGCACGATCCTTTTATATCCTTCTGTAGTATATTTTTCTGTACAGATATAATAGGATAGGGAATTTCTGACACTCGTGTTATTAATTATTCTAGAAATATTTAGGTAACGACACAATGGCCTGTTGTTCCCAAGTTGTTAAATGATTTAATGAGTGAGTTGGTTTTAATGCCGCTTTTAACAGTATTCCAGTTATATCCCTGCGTGTCAGCTTAATGTGGGAGGAAAGCTCAAAGTGAAGCAGGTCTAAGACGTTTACTACTTTGGCGGAACCCACGAGCACGGGTATGTGCTGACAACCAGGAAACATGATCGGGACGAACCGGGATTCGAACCCACAATCATATGTTGCTGGTTTGCCCAAGGGACGCAACTCTGCACAGCGAATTGCGCCACGTCAGTCGACTGAACCACCGGGCCCCATGTCTTTCGTAGAGCTTAAGACCAGAGTTCGATTCCAGACCATTGTATTGCAAGAAACGTCGTAAACCATATTCATCCACACACTTATCATACAACAGGTTGTTTCCTTCTTGGCAACAGCTGTTATTTCAATCTTTCTGTTTCGAGTGCCAATATATTTTTCTTTAATGGCCCATACGCTTTCAGTAATATCTCTAACCGCATTCCACTTATTTGTTATCAAAACAACCACGTATCTGTTAAACTTTAACAAACATGAATAAAACGGTGGTAAAGTTCAGATATATATTTACAATACACCCCCCTCACATTTGTGCAAATAATATCGTTTACGTGTTCCACAAAAAATAATTCGTTAACCCTTTCGACACCCGTTTTCGGAATTCTCCGGAGTACATTACAAACGCTTCCTGATTACGCCTGTACTTTCAGGAAATATCGTGAGCTAAAAACGTGAATGACTCGATGTGATAACTAGCTGGCTTTACAGATAAAACAACGCATCGCGTTGGAATTCAGCAGTAAAACGTGTTGTTTCAGCATGTGTTTTCCTGAAATATGTTTTCTTGTTCATAATGAGTCTCACTTTCTGCACCAGGTGAAGAGTAACGTGAGATGTGATTGAGTCACCAAACATCCCTCTTTTACGCTGGAACATTTGATATCACTGCCACATTTTGGGGGTGTTATCAACAGTCAGATATACTGCTTACTTTTTATTGTATTTATCTAACATATGTGCATACGCCTACGTGTATATATGGCTAGAAAAAGGGTGTTTACTTTGAAAACTCGGATAACGTAAATAACCGCCTGAAGATTGGAATATATATAAAAAAAATGGAGCACGTTTTGAGATTCTCCCTGAAAGATGTTAATTTCATAGTCACGCGCACAGCTGTAGGTGGCCATGTTGTTCTTAACGTAAGCTGATGGCCGTTTGCAGATGGTGTGGCGTTGGTGCATTTTATAGAGGAGCTGAGTGAGCTGGGTTCAACGCTACTTTTAACAGTATTTCAGTTATATCACAGCGTGTCAGCTTACCGTGGGAGGTAATCCCGAAGTGAGGCAGTCTCAGGCGTTTAGCACTTTTGCGGAACAGGGTTTTCGAACCCACGATCATAGGTTTCTATCCCAAGTATATTGCAATGCATCAACCAAGTCAGCGAGTCTGACCACCCGATCTCGTTAGTCTCCTTTTACGGCAAGCATGGGTTGCTGAAAACCTATTCTACCCCGGAATCTTCACGGGTCCTATTTTATGAGGTCGTAAATCACAGGTACAACGGTAACAATAGATAAGGGTGTCCCTCAAATTCCAAATTCATGGAAAATCTATTCTCACTCAAGTTGATAAAGTAACACAAGCATGAAAACATCCTGTGCACATTCGACCATGTTCATTTAAAACAATGAAGTATCCTGAAATATAGTTATATTATATCCCTTGAGGTCTCTGTAACGTTTTTGGATTTTATTGCAAAAACAACTGTTTTTATGGGTGCTTTTGTATCTGAGTGGTTCGTGTGTTCTGTCGTTGCAAGGGCGGCCGGGTAGCCCAGTGGTTAAAGCGTTCGCTCGTCACACCGTAGACCCGGGTTCGATTCCCGACATGGGTACATTGTGTGAAGCCCATTTCTGGTGTCCCCCGCCGTGATGTTGCTGGAATATAGGTAAAAACGGCGTAAAACCATACTCACTCACCCACTCTGACGTTGCATCATGGTCGAAGCCACATTGGTACATTATTGGAGTTATATTATTAATTGTAGCAGGATCATGAGAGATAAATTGGGTTTTATGCGTCCAGCGGGACACATACAACCCCATTTACCCCAGGTTAGGCAGCTACAACGAATTTATCTGAAAACACATGTTTTAATATGATATTGAAAAGAATTAAAACAAATTCTTCAAAATTGAGCTGTTTGATTGAGCTGAGGTAAACTGCTATGTCACGTGACTATCACTGACTTGGAAAAAGCGTAAGGCTTTGTGCTTCGAAGCGGGGTATAAGGGATATATTCTCCCGCTATGAAATTCATGTGCAGCTTGTTTTCTCCGTAGCGGGGTATAAGGGAATTATTCTCCCGCTGAGAAATTGTTTTCCCTCCCAGGTGGGATACATCGTATTTTATCAAGATTACGTGAGCCAATCAGATCTCATCATTTTGACATGGAAGTATGATAATTGGTTGTATTCCAACGCAGGGTGAATAAACGCGAGTTTGCCATGCAAATAAGTTTCAAAATAATGAACACATTCAAATTATTCTTCATTTGGCGGCAATCGACTGATGCTTGTCGACGATGTGGTGGTACGCGCCTTGAGGTTGTCATGTCGCCATGAACGCACAGTTCGTGACTAAGGAGAATGCAACGTCTACGTATCAGCCGAAATCTCGTACAATCACCAATATTTATGATGTCATTCACTGGATTGTCTGGTGTAGACTCGATTATTTACAGACTGCCGTCGTGTATTTGCAATGTCGCTGGGTGCGGCCCGGCATTAAAAAACAAATAAACAATAGTCATCAGTGTCACGTTATGCTGCCAGGACAATGTTTTTTGAGGACCAAACAACAGTCTGGAGACACATCTTTACTGTAATGAGCAACCACTTTTTTGCATATGCTAAAATAGGTGATCACGTGACAATCCCGACCACCACGTGCGTCTTGGCTCCAGAACTCGTGTCTCGACGGTGGTCACACTATCGACCACTTGTTTGTCCGGAACTGATTTGAATATGTGTACAGCTGGCACGCAGAGGTACGCTTACAACAGTTGAAACAGTCCACTCTCTCATTCACCGTGGTCCCTTTAATCACCGAGGACAGGGGTTGCACAGATGTCACAGGCATAACAACTTACTGGGTCGAGTTGTGTCCCTTCGCAGCAATGATCCGCTAGTCGTGCCTTAAATCGCAGATCACCCCGATTATGATACTTGGTTGATGACCCGCGATTATCCGGGGTAGACTTGGTCGTCAGCAACCCATGTTTGTTGTAAGAGGCGACTAACGGGATCGGGTCAGGCTCGCCGACTTGGTTGATGCATGTCATCGCATCTCATTTACGTGGATCAATGATCATGATTTTCAATCACTGGATTGTCTGGACGGGACGTCATATTTGAATAAATCTAAGTACAAAACATTCTAATGTACACCAAAATGTATCACTATATTTATGAACAAACATAGTTCTATTTTATCAAATAAACAACTTATAAATTTAAGCATTACTTAGGGACTAGGCATGTATTATAGATGGGGTTGGGGTGGGGGCTGTGTTCATGGGAAAATGTTACATTACAGTCCTAACACCAATCTCACCGACTTCGAGCATATAACATATTTCAATTATACGACAACGTGTCAGCTTAATGTCATCTTCCCGAGGCAATGGTGTTAACAGACTACATAATTCCAGTTTCCACCCTTGTCGATGTAGCCTGTAATTTCGTGGCTCGGTCGTAGCGCCACCAGTGGTTATTACGAGTTATGTCCCTTCTATGTCGCGCCTGTTGACCATTCAGATTCCACCCCTCATATCACTGGCATTTGCTTCAAACAAAATGGCAGCGCCAAGTCAAGACGATCTGATCGATAATCAATATCTATATTGTAATACAATCGGTCTTACCTAGCGAAGTTCATCAGATCATTTGAGCACCTGGATTAAAAACATGAAAAGATTTGGGAAATATCTGTCGACGTTGAAGTTGGGCGAATGGGCGTTGAATTCCTTGTTGTTTACGAACCGGGTGTCTAGTTCGTTGCGCGATTTTGATTGGACAATGCATAGAGCCAAAATGTTAATCTGGAATTCCAGCCTACTTCATCAAGGGTGGAAACTGGAGTTTTACAGTCAGTTAACTCCCTTGCCTCGGGAAGATGGCTTAATGTTGGACGAAAGCCCAAAAGGATGTACGTATTAGGCGTTTACCACTTTCATGGAACCGAAAGGGCGTGATGCTGTCAAATAAAGAATCATAATCAGGGTGAATCTGGAATTCGAATCCACGATCATTGCATATTTGTACACCTAATGAGGGTGCCAGCCCTCATCTCTGGGCATCCGACATACCACTTTATTTGTTTTGTATCCAGTTGAAGAACTCAAGGGTCACATCATTATAAACAGCTGGTTCAAAAAATAGAATGTGATTAGAATGCTTAGGGTTTACCATTTTATTGATTTGTGACTCTTTGAAAGAAAAAAAGACGAAAATAATGTCAACATTGAAATATTGGCATCAGCGTACTGGATAAACATTTCATGGCATCCAGCGTACTGCAATACCGGAATGCCACTTAACAGGGCTCGGCATCCGGCGTATCAAAAGGGAGTTGGTATCCTTCATGGACGCTATTCTGCACATGGGCATTACACGACGTGGGCTCCTGTGTCCAAGGTGGGTGTAGTAAATCATTATAAGTACCATGAATCTAAAACCCAACTCCATCTTCTCTCGTGTTCCATTTTGTCCTACTTAACCAACAACCGTGGGTGTCGGTAGGCGAGGAATTCGTGTAGATTTATGGCAAAGCCTCAGGGCATCGCTTACTCAAAATCACGAACCGCAGCTGCGAGGAAATATATCCATTCGCCTTGGAGGATTGCTGCCTGTTGGTCTGTAAGGAGCTCACCCCATCGTTTCCATTCGTCATGATCCGCCCAGTTCCGTAATCTGGAGACTACGAGTAGACTGTTTCCATTCTGGTAATCACAGTATGAAACCAGTTGCCACGAACAGTCCAGACCTCGCTCTATCTCGGAGTTTCGCGTGAATGCGTGTTATCAACTTCCGGTCACCTGACACTCTGGCCATCTGGCGTTTTCGTTCGTGATTAACCGTGTTATTCCGGGACAGCGCGATTAAGAGATGTTCTTGTTATTCAAAGAATGGGCACTAATTAACACGTGAACATCATTCCTGCAAACGTCACCTTTTTCGTACAGCGTTGTTCCAAATCAAAATGGAAACTCACAAATTTCCAAATATTATCGACTTGTAAATCTCAAAGTGAATCTCTTTGTATAATATATGCAGGTCAAGCAAATAACAAAAACGAAATTTTGCTCAAAGTGTTTGTCTGAAATGTGCGCAACATTTCAGAAACCAGTTTATTGACGTAAACACATCTTTCTGTCTAGGACACAATACTGTTTAGTGGTATTCTAATGTTCAGTTTAAACCTAAATCGGTCCTCGACTCATGCTTGTCGCCTTAAAGATCCGGGTTAGAATAGATCTCTCAGCAACCGATGCATGACGTTAGAGGCGACTTACAGGATTGGGTTGTCAGGCTCGCTGACTTGGTTGATGCATGTCATCGTATACCGATTGTGTGGCACGATGCTCATGATGTCAATCACTAGGTTGTCTGGTCCAGACTCGATTATTTCCAGACCGCCAATTAATGTGTTCAAATATTTAGTCATCCATTTCCACACCAAACACTTAGTACTCTATATATTTCCTGGAATATTGCTGAATGCGGTGTTGAACAAACAAACAAACAAACACATAAACAAATCCTACCCGATCGTCTGTGTGACGAGCGAACTAACCATCGAACTACCTCACTACCTAAAAGGAAAAGATTTGAACTCTTTAATTCAGATTCTTCCCAGCTCCTCAAGCACATTGCGAGACAACACGAAACAAAAACGTGAGACAAGGATGCTGGAATGAAAAGATGGCATGCTTGATTGTATTTAAACAGAGATAAGCCTATCTCCATGTCACGGATCCGTTGATTCCCAACTTCATGTCTACTTGTGGTCCTGTACCGTAAATGAAATATCGCTTTCTCTTTAATCTAAACCAGTCTAGATGATAGAACTCGGCAAGACTGGCGAGATAAATCAGTATTTGATTTTTGTAAAAGAGTTTCATTGGGTAATAAAAGATATCAAAGAGTATACCTTAAAGACAAAAAATAATCTTTTTTAAACAGAGATGTATAGAGTAACAAAGGATTTCACAGAATCTCAGTCTAGTCTCTCGTTAGTCTGCAGGTCACGCTGACACTGTGTTGAGAGTTGCTGCTTGAAGCAACCCAGTTTGTACTTATAAAACGTCCGATCAAAGAGATATCAGTGACGATGGTGATGAAGAGAGTTGTTCCCGATTGACTCTCTTCAATGCCAGCATCCGAGGATGGGAGTTAGGTCATTACTCTAAATGTTTATTCCCAATCTGTACGTTAGCATTGTAAGAGTACTACGTTGAGTATTGTCAACGTAAACATTTTCATAGCCGAGCGTGTACACCTAACACTCGCCGACTCCCTGCGGCGATATCTCAGCTCTGGTACGCCATTCAGCCCGCCCAATCAGGTAGCATTCGGCACCACTCGCGTCCCTCCGTAAAATGAGGTGGTGGGAGCACGCGCCCGACGGCTGACCTTGGTTATTCTAATTGGATATGGAAGTGTATAGACGTGGAACTATCTCCTACGATTTACATCTGCTTTGAAAAAATGCTCAATGGCAACGGGATGTTATGTTTATTTGAGTAAATAATTATTTACAATCTAGCAGATACAAGACGGTTGTATGGCAGGGTCCGTTCCACAAAGAGATCTTAAACGATTGTCGGTATTTCAAGTAGGCATATGATACCCCACGGACCTCTAGCTAGCTGCATGGACTAATAATTAGAAGCCGAAAATTAGAGTGGAGCTAAGATCGCTTTATGGAACCGGGCCCAAGTCCGATCCACAACCCGAGTGAGGTTTGTTTATTTAAAATATAAGGGACAAAACCCTTTCCATATTCACAAAAAAAAAGTCTCAATTGTTCACCACAATATCCTAAATACTATCTAACACTTATTTCACTCAACAGAGGCAGAATGCCGATCACAAACGAAAACGTATAGAACACGTTCATAGATCACCAAAGGGTGCGATTTAATTGAATGAAAAGATATCGAAAAAATAGATACATAAAGGAAACATGTATGACAAATCCCTGTGGCCCCCAAATAGCAAAAGGCACCACTTCAGCCCTTGGTTAATACATGTAGCAAGTTGGGATGAAACATCTTTCAAGTTATGCTCCGGAAACGTAATACAGACGGACAGACAGAGCATTGGATGACTATATCCTGTTATATACCGGGGAGATATTTGCTTCCCGCGTACCACACAGCTGAGCCCCGAATACCCAGTAAATAGGCCCTCTGATACTATTTCAATAGGAATTTGGCAGCCTCAGTATCGCTCGACATAAGGGAAAAATAAATGAAAGATTTAATTTAGAGAGCACGACATCATCCGCCATGTTTCGTTTCGAATGAACGCGCCGGAAGTGGAGAGTTTTCCGGGGAGACAACTCTGTCTAATTCTCTTCACGACTTTCTAATAGAGCCTGTACTAATAAGCCTGAGTTAATCAATTTCACAAAGTGATGATACCACGTTTTCGCGAAAAGGTAAGCGAATCCTGCTCCACCGGGGCACCCTTCATAAACAGATCCACTTTCTGCGACCTTCCAGTAAAATCACTACGGGACACGTCACATGGGCGTGGCACACTGAACAAATGTTGGATCAGGTACATTTACTATGGCGCGGCCAGAGAACGCTTTAACCACTGAGCTACCCCCAATTCCCAACATCCGGGGTGCAGCAGGATAACCGGCTTTCCGTCACACACTGGCCTGCTATTCACTGTCCAGTATACTGGTGATGAATTGACGGGCATGGGATCGTTACAATCAACTCGTTGAAAAGAGAGTGAGTATGGTTTTATGCCGCTTTTAACAATATTCCAGCAATATCACGACGGGGACACCAAAAATGGGCTTCACACATTGTATCCATGTGGGGATTCGAACCCGGGTCTTTGGCGTGACGAGAGGAGGCTTTAACCTCACCGCCCGCGTTAAACGGAGACTAGACACGAGCTGAAGCCGCTGCCGACATAACAGCATTGAGTGAACTTGAGGCATACTCTTTGAATGATGACTGTAACCACGTGCACCTAGTGGTACATTGATTTCGAGAGTGAGTGAGTGAGTGAGTGAGTTAGGTTTAACAGTATTTCAGTAAAGTCAGCTGGACGTGAAATAATGCAGGTATTAGACGTTATTTTCGTGAAACCCACGAGCACGGCGTAGGATACAGATGAAGCTAGAACCCACCAGGCCGAACCGGGATTCGAACCCGCCACCATACGTTCCTGGCACACCCAAGGGAAGCAACTGTACACGGCGGATTCCGTCGCCTAAGATTCATGCAGCAACTACACTGCCCTCCAAGAGAAAGCCTAGCTACACTTGAAAATTGGTTTTGAGTGAGTGAGTGAGTATGATTTTACGCCGCTTTTAGCAATATTCATGCAATATCACGGCGGGGCAAACCAGAAATGGGCTTCATACATTGTACCCATGTCGGGAATCGAACCCGGGTCTTCGGCGTGACCAGCGAACGCTTTAACCACTAGGCTACCCGACCGCCCCCGAAAATTGGTTTTGACCTAAAAACATTATCAAAACGTTCCCAGGTTGAAAACTTTCGCGGAAACATCACAGACCTAGATCCAAAACACAGGTGTGACACCCGTATCAAATACATCACCACCTTATAACCATGTCACCATCAAACTTGGCGTATACTTTCTCTTGCTCTGCAGTTAAAGTGTCCTTAGCAGGCAAATTGAAAACTCATTATATTTTGTTCAAAATTGCAATTTTGAAACTTCTTAATTTTTTTATGACAGAGGTATTATAACATTGTACTTTTGCATTTTAACACTGAATTTAATGCAATAATGTTAATTTAAGCGTTAAAGCCTCTCTTCCTGTCCTGTTATGAGTGAAATACAAGTCACTGCGACTGAGACATAACATATTAGGTATCACTGTTTACATGCATTTGGAATTGTGGGAATTTTCACTTCCATTTACTATAGACCAGGGCCCACTTGCACAAAGCAATCTTAGCGCTAAGATGATCGTAACTCCCATACTTTAACATAGGCTTACGATAATCTTAGCGCTAAGATCGCTTTGTGCAAGTGGGCCCTGGAGCCGAATATCGGCTTCTGTGCAGGTCTAGATACATCCCAGCATTGAACAGGTTTTTGCAACGTGATCAGTAAGTAACGAATAAATTACATAAATGCCTAAAGTTTTTAAACCACAAAGTAAGATCATTTGAAAACGTACCAGGTATCTGTGCAGTTTCTGATGAAATCCTTACCATTTGACAGATCGAGCTGACGGACGACGAACAACGAGCCATGACAAAGCTCAGTGGACCTCAGCTGGACACATTTGCCAAACCACTTCAGGGCCCACTTGCACAAAGCGGGCGTTAAGATGATCGTAACTCCCATACTTTAACATAGGCTTACAATAGTCTTGGCGCTAAGATCGCTTTGTGCAAGTGGGCCCAAGTGTAGTCCGTTCTCTCTTAGACGCGGACCTCGGAGAGAACATGATGGTCGGTTCACTACCCAGAGTAAAGGTACAATGGTATAGGTGGCCTAATGATGACGAATTCCACTATCTTTTCAAATGTAACGCCTCTGTACACTCTTGATCCAAATATATTGCATCTTGTTATTATGAATGGCCTTACCTGTATAAATAAACGCTTGTATTGGTATAACACACAACTTTATGAGAGATTGACTCGTCTATCATTGCTTGACACTGCTGCCATTGTACCTTTTTCTAAATTGCAAGTTAAAAACAATGCGAAGAACATCAAACAGAGAGACAAATCACCAGTGCTACAGTACTGATTGTAAAGAATGTATATGAACAGGACCGACCTCGGTGGTCTAGTGGTGTAGCGTTCGCGCGGAGAGCGGAAGGTCCGGGGTTCATACCAAAAGACGTTAAAAGATGGTACTTGTTGTAACCCTGTCTGGCGCTCGGCATTAAGGGGCAAAAACAAGGACTGGTCGGCTCGGAGTAAGTATGCTGTGTCTGAGTGGGGTATTCATGTAAAACTGCGGCATGGTATCTAAGCGGGATAGTACTATAAATCAGCACCGGTCCGGACAAGCACACACACACACACACATACACACACACACACACATGCACACACACACATGCACGTCGCATACCATTCACCTCACCGTATAGCAACACTCGAAAGTTCCCTTGGAGCATATCATATTACATATATACTATCAATACCTAGTAACATATATTCTTTAAAATATTTTATTCCTGGTTGAATCAATAAAGGAAACTAATAAACTTTAACGATGACGTCAGTTTAGTTTAGCCTAGCCCAGGGGTTCATTAGGTGTTGACAACTTAAGTCAACCGTAGTATAACGTAAATCAGTTAACATGTGCTTACATTGGTCAACCGTGGTTAACTTGGGTTATACCATGGTTAACACGTGATCCCTGTGGTGCAGGTCTCAGACGTTTACCAGTTCGGTGAAACCCACGAGCACAGGTATGGTGCTGACAAACCTAGAAACATAATCGGGTCGAACCGGGATTCGAACCCACAATCATAGGTTTCTTGCGTGTCCAGGGGACGCAACTCTGCACAGCGAACCCCTCTTTGAGGATATAAAACATGGATTTGTTTTATTTACATTTCTTCCACCGACTCGAATAGTCTGGCCTCTGTATAAACGTCATAACTGGCAGTGAAACAGTCTACATGTTTACGTTGTAAAACTATCCTTGTTTCAAAATACCAAAGTAAACTAGCCTTCACGTTATCCGACAATACGCAGATTCCTCTTCCAATTTGCAGACAGCTTTACGTAACCCATGTCATGTTCAAAATATAAGGCTTGTGTTGATGCCTTTCATGTGAATGACCCCAGAAGCTAGCATCCACAAAACCTTTATTTACGTGTGAAGACAGACACGGTACAGTTTGCGATATGAACCTACTTTGAGTCAGCTAACAAAATGTGTAAGGCTGTCGTACTTGTATATGGTATTGATATGTTATTTCGACAATCTTGTCATAAAAGTTGTTTTAAGGGAAACCGTATGCGCCTTCCTTCAACGCCAATATAGCAGCGTAGCATAACAGTAGCCTCGTGAAGATCCGGGTTCGAATTGGTCTTCGGGAGCCCATGCTTGTCGTAAGACGCGACTAACGGGATCGGATGGTCAGCCGGACTTGGTCGATGCATGTCATCACATCCCAATTGCGCAGATCGATGCTCATGGTGCCAATCAGTGGATTGTCTGGTCGAGACTCGATTATTAACAAACCGCCTATCTAGCTGGAATATTGCTGCGTTAAACAACATTAATTGGTACATACACAGAAATACATACTTTAGTACTTTTGTACTAATGGCGTAATGCTTTTGTCAGTCTTCGCAACTTTTGTAACACGACTTTTTTTATTACCGACTGTTCGCATAGGATTTGAAAGCTGTCGACATCACTGTTCTAAAGTAACGGCTCTCGTATAAATACGAATTAGATCGGAATACTTTCGCACGAAAAATCGATTCCCGAACTCTCCAGACATCATTCAATGGTCAATATGACCCCGGAACACGAAAAGCTAAACCATCAACATACACCTACGCAAGTCGTAACTTCTACACTTGAACAAATATGCACGCCAGCCGTAACGCCATTACTTAACTAGAAACAACTACACATGCCAATCGTAACTTTTGTATGACCCGACGGTCTCACGTCCCGGCTCTTATCCAACAGCTCTATAGTTTCTGTAAAAAAATAATTAATTTCTATGTTTATTACACAGTATTTGCACATGTTTTGAAAGTAAACTGTTACCACCATTGTCATAAAGGAACGGCCCCTGTGGAAAGTATGAATTAGATCAGAAGACTTTGGCAGAGAAATCGATTCCCTAATGTTCCGAACAGACAACGTTATACGGTCATGGTGGAGTTTGCGCGTCTGTGGTATAATTCCCAATAACGTATGTCGTATCTGGTCGATACCAGTCAAATGTCACACACACCCAATAAGGCGTGAATCAATGTGGGCGACTGCATCCAGTACCACCTGGGTTCTGTTCAGTGTTGAATCTACCGTCAATAATAATGTCTTTAACGATTACTCATTCCCACGCCTTTCAATGTTTTAGACACTTCCCACTAGAAGTAGTTTCGCTTTTATGTATACATTATATTATGTATAAACGTCTCTTATATCAGCGGGGGCGGTCGGGTAGCCTAGTGGTTAAAGCGTTCGCTCGTCACGCCGAAGACCCGGGTTCGATTCCCGACATGGGTACAATGTGTGAAGCCCATTTCTGGTGTCCCCCGCCGTGATATTGCTGGAATTTGCTAAAAGCGGCAAAACTCACACATCTTATATCAGCTGTCAACTTAATGTTGGAGGTAAGCCCCAAGTGATGCAGGTCTCAGAATTTTACCACTTCGGTGAAACCCATGGGCACAGGTATGGTGCTTACAAACCTAGAAAAATAATCGGGGTGAACCGGGATTCGAACCCACATTCATAGGTTCCTGGCGTGCCCAGGTGACGCAACTCTGAACAGCGAATCGCGGCGCCTCAGACGCCTTGGCCACCCGTGCCCCAAAACAAACAATGAGTACATGCATATTGGTGCTGTCTAATAACAACCTTATTTTTTACTGCAAGTCATGCCACTGTTTCTAAAACTGACACGATGCACGCAAGACGGAACTCTTCCAACTTGTAATTTGTGAATGCCAACGATTAGTTTGTTTCAATAAAACACGTGGCGGCACGTGGTCCTGTGAACGGCGCACACGTCACAAATGAGGTGAAGGTCGCGGAGATAGGATGAGTGGGTTCGGCAGCTTGACTCCTGAGAGTTTCTCCGGCTTCACGAATCCTGCCCCACATAGACTAACATTTAGTCTCTGAAATTTTATATTACACAAGATCCTTCTTGACTCTAAAAAAAATAAAAATAGAGCTAGCTTGAGCTGGCTAGACTTACTTTTGTATGCATTTCTGGATTATGTTTTTTCTTAAAATAAATATATTCCACGGTCATGGTGCAGGACTATGCCCCACACAGAAGCACATGTTACATGTGGGGTCTCCTTAGGCTGGTGACTTTGTGTGTCTGTTTATTGTTTAACGCCTCATTCAGCAATAGTCCTGCTATATGACAGCGGTCTGTATATAATCGAGTCTGGAACTGACAATCCAGTGACTGACATCATGAGCATCGATCCATGCAACTGGGATGCGATGACATAGATCAACCAGGTCAGCGAGCCTGACAAAACGATCCCGTTAGTCGCCTCTTACGACAAGCATAGTCGTCTTTACGGCAAGCATGGGTAGCTTGAAGACCTATTCTATCCCGGATCTTCACGGGTCGAAATGTGCATCTGTCCACCTCTATTCACCAGCAGTGAATGGGTACCAGGTAGGAAGAGATGGTAGTGTGGCAGTTAACCTTATAATGCCTAACAGGCAGCTTGGGTTGTATACTCCCCAAGGAGCTGATAATGATAAACGAGTGACCGGAATTGATGCTTTGAGCGCTATAAGCACACATGGTCAGGTGTGTGCGTTTTGATCATTTTACGATTTTTAATACAACAAATACAACTGAGTAACGTCGGTTTATTACATTTAAGGTCTGTGCTGCTGGTAGGTTAGAGAGAGAGAGAGGCCTTGTCAGAGCCGACGAAGGATCGCGGTGACTGCATGTGTGTCAGAGTGCCCTAATCTCTTTAAGATCAGATCTTAGGTCTCGCTACAGCACTTAGCGAGAACTGAGATCGTATTTTAATGAGTGCCCAGATAACATGGAGTGCTGTACATGAAGTCACACACGTCTGACTAGCCTTGACTCGATTATTTACAGGCAGCTATCATAAGGATAGAATATCGCTGAATGTGGCGTAAAAAACAAGGTTCACTCCCTCACGGGAAGAATGCCTCCATAAGATCTGAATGTCATTTTTGTGAACGAACTGATTTCACTGTAGCTGATTTTAATCATATCTAAAATGTATGTACATGCAGCTATCATTTTTTGTCGTGTCCCATCCCATCTTCCCGAGGCAAGGGCGTTAACTGACAATAATAGTCCAGTTTCCACCCTTGCCGAACCATCCTGGAATTTCTTTACTCGATCGTATCACCACCAGTGGCTATTACGAGTCATGACCTTCTTATTGATCAATCAAATTCCACCTCTCAAATCATTTACATTTGCTTCAAACAAAATCAAACCCAGTCAAGACGATCTAATCGATATTCAAGATCTATATTGTAATAAAAACGGGTCTTCCCTCGCGAATTACATCAAATCACTTGAGCAAGTTGATTAAAGACATGAAATAGAATTGGAAAATATCTGTGGACGCCCATTTGTCGGAACACGTTTTTTTACTTCTATCGACCGAAATCTGCACGGCAATTTCGTTACGCAATATTTAATCGGACCATGCATAGACTCGTTAGTCCAGCCCAATTCAACTCAGACATTCCAGCCTAGTTCGGCAAGGGTGTAAACTGGAATTTTATAGTCAATTAATTCCCTTGCCTCGGGAAGATGGATACACGTTACGACTGACTTTTGTGTTCTGCTTTAAAACAACTGTCAACCTGAGTTTCCCCGAATATGTTGTGATAAATTGCTTTTAAAACAAAACAAAATGCCTTGAAGATGTCAGTTAATTGAAGTCCGTTGAAGTCAAACGCCTACCTCTCACGACGTGTTTTATGTTTCTTGTTAAGTTATATTTTACGACACATAAATCTTAAGAAAATAGATTTATAATGCTAAACATATTTAAACCTTTAAGATTTTTTTCCCTTCATGTCATTTGTGTGCGTTTAGATCTTTTTTCCGATTTCTGAAATATTCTGCCTTAAAATGTCTATTCTATTACGTTAAAACAATAAAGATAATTCAGTTACGTCGTTTTATTACACCTAAAGTTCGTGCCGGTGAGTTTAGGAGGGGCCGTTTCAAAGATCATGTCGGATATTTTTCCAGTGTAAGAAAGATGGACCAAATTCACGATGCATAAGGAAGGATAATAGATTCAATGATACATGAACGTGTGTGAGTAAATTAACAATGTTTGCCAGAACATATCAATATCAACAACGACGATCACTTAAATAAGCATAACTATTTGAAGTAATGGGGACATTCCTTGTCGTGTACATGTAAACTATTTTGAGATTATCCCTAATGGTGAAGTCATATCTGTAATTCAACAATCTGTACTGAGATGACCCCCTACCGTTCTCTACATCTGCGCGATTAGATTTCACTGCATACGTCATCTCTCGTTACATCACGCCTAAGACGTGATCTGCAGCTGGTTACGATGCGCACAAATCATCGGCGCAATCATCCAAACTTGTGAAATACAATCCTTCACCAGGACAACTAACATGGGACATATATTCTCCCGACCCAGAAGCACATATGTTGCAGCTCTGATTTTTGACGTTTCCTTGCGCGATTGGTGTAATATTTGACGCAATGCTTCATTAAGATTCTACCACCATTTCAGCCGCCTTCCGATACACCAGTTATAACTGTTTCTGTAATTAAATATCATAACTGCATACCTTCTCAACGTGATTTCTTTGCAACGTAAAACTTTGTACGGCTTCCCTGCTAGTGACCTTGACCAACATTAGGGGCGACGGTAAGACATGTGCAGGTTGTATTGAGAAGACATTTCGCTCCTCGCGAGACGTGTTAGTATATTGGTATTGGCGAGGAGCGGCATGTGCCCGTTTGTGTAGTACGAGGAAATAAAGATCAACACGGTCGAGCCGGAAAACACCCACAAGAACTTGCAAAATGGCGTTTCTACTGCAGCTTTAGTATGAAGAGTGACGCGTCTACCGTCGAGTAATATTACAACTTATATATACTGAGGCTGGTGTTGGGTGGGGTGGGGGTAGGGGGTAGGGAGCAGATAAAAAGAGGGCCCACACAACTCTTTTCACTAAGGGATGAACTTACATAGGTTAATTAAGGGGTAAGGTTGTCTGGATTTTTTTTTTTATCATATCAACATATTTCACAGGTCAATGTCATACATAGAGTATGCATTGATGAGTTGTTACATTAAGCAAAATATAAATTGTCTGGAATTATGCATTTTCATACAAAGAGCTGCGATTGATAGGAAATATGGCCACATGTATGTCCTAGTTATAGGATTTGAGTCTTACTCCTCTCTTCTCTCATACAATAACACCTGTTTCTGTTCCGTTGTTTGTTTGTTGTTTATCCCAGCTATATGACGGCGGTCTGTAAATAATCGAGTCTGGACCAGACAATCCAGTAATTCACAATATGAACATCGATCCACAAGATTGGGATACGATGACATGCAATCAACCAAGTCACGCGATCAATTCAGACGCGCCTTGGGCCAGCTTATTATCGGGGATCTATATTCTTACTCGGAATCCCCACGGGTTGTCGGTTGTGTAATAGGGCTGGGACGAGTCCAAATTTACTACCCGGGTACCCACCGCCCTATTACCCGACCCTACCCGGTACCCGCTGTAGATATTTAGAGATAAGTACAAACTGTCCGATTTGGAAAAGTTTGACCGTAGCCCTGGCAAAATGTATTTAGATACACGTGTAAAAGGATCCGGTCCTGCATACACTGAAGTTTACTGCATGAAGTTTTATCTTTATTCAAACATAAAAGTCAGAAGGAATGGGTGCATTGTCAGAAAGAAATGGGAACGTTAGTGACTTATAATGTAACCATAGAGGTTTAGACCATTTTTGTCATTAAACAATATCTCACGTCTTACTCAGGACCCACCCGACCCGAGTACCCGAGTTACCCGTCCCTGACCTATTTTGTAAAGTCGCACCTTGGCTTATTACACACATGAGGACAGTGGTTGCGTGGAGATATGGGTAAACGAAGCGTATCACATAATACGCCTTGAACTGACGCAGTTTCAGCCTCGGTTAAATATATGAAAACATACACATCTCATATTAAGTCCCATAAGAAATCCTCAATCTTTCAATCTGTTTTCACCCGAGACGTTCGATATTTGAAAATATTGGGTTAATGAAGTGCTACGATGATGCCAAATGATTCTATCTCAAACTCACCATGATTTACGGCAGCTCCTGTTGAGGCCCTTATACAGCGTAAATTATTTACGACAATCAGACGATTGCTTTGTGAAAGTGGGACCTACTTTTGCCAGCACGAGACACTCTAATGGGAAGATAACTCTGTAACTACCTCATAAACATGACGATTGGTAAGGGCCTGTTTGACCTGTTATACTTAACATCATACAACCATAAATCGGGTTTTTACTCAAAGTCGTAAATTTACGTTACGAATGGTTAATTCGTGCCAGTCGACCACAACCGATGTCTACGATAAAGACGATACAAAAAAATTTCCTACTTTCAACGTAAAAATCAGCGCTGTTTGTAATATCTAGCTCCAGAAATATCAAAAAAATAAAATTTATACATAAACTAGAAAATATAAAAAGAAAATCCGAATTGAGCTAAAGCTTAATTTTAGAGCTGCGGCAATCTTGATTTGCTAAATCATTCCAGACTTAATTCTGTAAAATATTCGCTAGGGTTTGGGAGCCAGGCTACATTACATGATGCAAAAGGACTTACCGGGGATGATAAGGTCTAGAGTATTACGTAACCCACCCCACCCCGTCTACACACGCATCCATCTGTACTAAAGACGTATACGGTTACCAGCATCTGTTAAGGCGTGTAATTAAAGACAGGCGCACACCATGTGATTGGAAGTGCCACGAGTTCGGCCATGCTAGAACAGGAAGTACATATATACAGGAATGCCATGGACAGCACATGCACAGTACTCAACACGTTGTATGGTAGCCCCGACCCATCTCCGTCCCGGCGATACAAAGGTCACGCCAAGAAGTAGCCTGTTGTTTGCCGTATAAGATTTCATGTATTGCAACCGTTTACATTATTTCCAGTTTTGACGTTCCATATATAAATTTCAAAGTGAAGAATTGAATGAGTTAAAAATTAACGTCGCATCGGCATTATTTCAGCCATATAGCGACTGAAGAATTGAGAGCGAATAGGGAAAAAGTGTGTTTATGTGACGTTGTTTTAAGGAATACAAATGATACATAATGCACAAGTATCATTGATTTGAATATGTTTTTGTTTTGTATTTTTATGTGTCCGTAAGTAATACTAGCAAACCATTTTAGGCATTGTGGTTTATTAGATATGATAAAAGAAAACTGCTACAAAAGATTATTTTAAAATAACAAAAACGAAATCATTTTAGGCAGAGGAGAGAGCAATTCGAAAAAAAACCCAAGTAATTAACATGTGGATCCACGGAATAATTTTTTTTCAATAAATACCAAGTATTTCAGTGTAAGTTAGTTCAGACCTGGAATAGAGATACTTTGATAAAGCCAGATTTTCTAGGGTCAATCGGTTAACGTCAAGATTAACATTCGGAGATGATCGGGTTCGGGATAGATTGTACAGTCTCTGAGATACAAGGGTGTTTTGGTGTGCAAGGCAGGTGACCTTCGAAGTGTAACTGTCTGTGTTTACTGGGAGTCCGCAGCCACGATAAGTAAAGGGCGAGAGTGTCTTATGATACATTTAACACAACCTTTTAGCGTAACACACTTTTTACTTAATGTCATTAGGGGCTAAAATGGATTATTAACCACGTTCGTGTCTTTCGCTGTGAACCACACTATTTCATATAATTCCCCAGTATGCATAGCGTTAAATAGCTCATAAGGATTATCGAAGTATCGATGCACTACGATATTTGTGTCAACGATACGTGTATCTTAACACCCCTTAACATAACAGTAAGACGTAAAAGTATCGCAACACGCCTTAACATTAGGGTAAGAAAAATATTGTAACATCCCTCACTAAATGTAAAGTTCCGTGAAATTACTTACATCCCATACTGTATCGCAAAAAATAAACTATATACCACAAAACTTAAAGCCTCCGTGAAGATCCGGGTTAGAGTTAATCTTCAGCAGCCTATGCTTGTCGCAATAGGCGGCTAACGGGATCGGGAGGTCAGACTCGCTGACTTGGTTGATACATGTCATCGTATCCCGTTTTTTGTAGATCGATGCTCGTGATGTCCATCACAGATTGTTTGTTTTTTACAGACCGCTGTGATTAAGCGTGAGTACTGCTTAGTGAGGCATTAAACAACAAACAAACTTACCATATACGACACATCGTAAAGCATCGTAATACCCCGTACCATACGCACCAATACGTGTATCATCATTCCAACTCAAAGACCTACTGTTAGACACTTCCATTTTGTGTTTATTAGCAATGGACAGTTCATATTTAGGTCGCAGAGACATGATTCTGTATGAAAATGGCTTCCATGACAACCGAGGCCCTGTCAGATATCACCGCCGAGCTGCTGTTCATAGCTATCGGTCATGTGATCCGTAAAAACAAACAAACCTTTGACGCCGATCTATCTACATACGATTTCAAAACAAATGATACATGATTCATTTAACTATGAATATATGGCCCTTGTTGTCAAATGAGTCTTGCACAACCGTTAGGTAACGTGGAAGATTCGTTATTTAAATATGTCGGAGGTGAGTTGAAATGGGGTTTAACATCGCGTCCAGGATTATTGTACTCAAATAGCGACGAGCATGTGTGTGTGTGTGTGTGTGTGTGTGAGAGTGTGGCTGATTGTACTAGTCCGGGCTAATGCCGATTTTATATAGTGCTAGCTCACTGAGATCCCATGCCGCAGTTTACCATGAATATAGCACTCAGACACAGCATACTGACTACGAGCCGACCAGTCCATCTTTTAGCCCCTACTTTCGAACGCTAGGCAGGTTAACAACAAGTACCATCTTTTGACGTCTTTTGGTATGACGCGGCTGGGAATCGAACCCCAAACATTCCGCTCTCCGGGCGGACGCTCTACCACTAGACCACGGAGTCGGTCGAAATATGTCGAAATCCATACAGACTACATGCTGTCGAAAACGTCGTTGTAACAAAACAGGGTCATTTGTATTAAGACAGATAAAATATTCTTGTATCTCGGGACTTTTGACATTGACTCGTGACGTGAGAAATAGTTACTTACGCAAAAGGCTACATTACAAGTAACTGCACAGGTAAATGTCTTGTGGTGTCACGTTGTCATGGGTACTGGAGACTCTTCATAAATCAGGTGACCTTGATGATATAGGTCGCGGATAGTAGCTGCATGGGTGACAGTGTTCGCCAGCTTGACTCCTGGGTGTTGCTAGGCCTTCGGTCCTGCCCCAACAATGAAACACATGTAACACATGTGCTGTCTGCTGAGGCAAGTGTCTTTGTTCGAGGGGGCACGGGTGGCCCAGTCGTCTAAGGCGCCGCGATTCGCCGTGCAGAGTTGCGTCCCTTGGGCACGCCAGAAACCTATGATTGTGGGTTCGAATCCCGGTTCGCCCCAATTATGTTTCTAGGTTTGTCAGCACCATACCCGTGCTCGTGGGTTTCACCGAAGTGGTAAACGTCTGGGACCTGCATCACTTCGGGCTTTCTTCCCACATTAAGCTGACACGCCGCGATAAAACTGGAATACTGTTAAAAGCGGCGTTAAACCCAACTCACTCACTCACTCGTTGTTCGAAATATGCCTATGTCCACCCAGCAGTGAACCGGGTACTCGGTAACATCACAGGCAACGTGGGTTGTATACTCCCTAGGGAGCTGATAATGAAATCGAGTGCACGCTTATCCATTGACCAGGGTGATAATAATGTAGTGCTTTGAAAATGCCCCTGTGTGCATGGTGTGGATATATACCGCAAAATGACTTTTAAAATTATTACTGTAGAGTGTAGGTGCCTTAAAATTGTATCCCGCCCAAGCAGCTTGTTCCAGGATCGCTAAGCATACCTAACTCTTCGGTTAACTAAGATTTTGTTCGATTACAGGATTTGCAAAACATGTGTACCGCCAACTCGGCGTCAACAGATATTTTCCAAATCTTTCCTCTTTTTTTTAATCAAGGTGCTTTGTGTGATTTGATGCAATTCGCGAGGTAAGACACGTTTTATCACAATATAGATTTTGATTATCGATCAGATCGCCTTGACTGGGCGAAACCAAGGTAATATGAGAGGTGGAATCTGATTGGTCAAAAGAAGGGGTATAGAAGGGACGACACACTCTCCTACCAGAGTTCCTTGTAGTGTCTGCCACAGGCCAGCGCCATGTGACGATTCGTCACAACGTATACAGTCCATTCAAGATATCGCATGTGTTTTCAATCTGTTTCATTTTTGACAAGTCTACACATCTTTATAAACATATGTGGTAAACTTTCATTGAGAAAATATCCTAAAACGTAACAAACTATTTCTATTTGCGAAAATATCCTTTGTTTACATTGGTTGTATGCCATAGCTCACACTAATTACATATGGTTTTGGTTTGTTGTTTAACGCCGCACTCAGCAATAGTCCTGCTATATGACGGCGGTCTGTAAATAATCGAGTCTGGTCCTGACAATCCAGTGATTAATAACATGAGCATCGATCCACGCAACTGGGATACGATGACATGCATCAACCAAGTCAGCGAGCCTGACCACCGATCCCGTTAGTCGCCTTTTACGACAAGCATAGTCACCTTTTACGGCAAGCATGGGTTGCTGAAGACCTACTCTACCCTGGAATCTTGACGGGTCTATTTACAAATATGGAAACAGGTAGATACACTAATACTCCCAGAGACCAGTGGTTCTGTGAGCCATGTAACACGGGCTATGCGGAGGACGAATATCGTTTCTTGTTAATTTGCAAAGCATATGGTAACCTTCGCCAGCCAGTTTCATGTCCATCCCACGTCATCTAAGTTGAACATTCTAATGTCAAACCGAGAAAAATCTTTAATTAGAAATACAGTACGTTTGTACATCACGCAATGAATCGCCGTTGGTCATACTGTCTTCTGTCGACTTTCAGTTGTACCATGAGCAGTAGGCCTACACAAGTACTGAATAAAGAATCCGGGGTAGAATAGGTCTTCAGCAACCCATGCTTACCGTAAAAGGCGAATATGCTAGTCGCAAGAGGCGACTAACGGGATCGGGTGGTCAGGCTCGCTGACTTGGTTGATGCATGTTATCGATCCCAATTGTATGGATCGATGCCCATGATGGCAATCAGTAGATTGTTTGGTCCAGACTCGATATTTACAGTGCGGCGTTAAACAAAAAACAAAACAACAACAACAATTATGAATCGCCGTTGGTCATACGGTCTTCTGTCGACCTTCAATTGTACCAGAGCGATGGGGTAGCCTAGCAGTTAAAGCGTTCGCTCGCCACACCGAACACCCGGGTTCGATTTCCCACATGGGTACAATGTGTGAAGCCCATTTCGGGTGTCCCCCGCAGTGATATTGCTGGAATACTGCTAAAAGCGGCGCAAAACACCACTCATTCACTCAAATGTAGCATGAGCTGAATAAAGGATTAGAATGCGTCACACACATCTCATATGGGTATAAACCCCCTCTCACAGTTATGTTCGGACGCTTCAGACGTACCATATGCAAAGTGAAATCTGGAACATTCGTAAAAAGAACATTTTAAAGTTAATCGTTTGTGTTTACAACTTATCGCGCGTTAGATTTGAAGACGTTTTCTTCTTGCCGTGACTCAGAATACGCTTCTATCCAAACATATGTTATCTCACTCACAATAAAACAAGATGCATCGTGTTGTCAGACTGGCTTCGACTTTGTTCCTGTTTTCAAGGGAGCCCCAAAACATCCATGCCAGATGTGGAGCATGAAGACGCGTTTCTGCTGCTCGTGACTGAAACAATCTGTTACTGTTAACCTGACAGTGATGAACGTAATACAACCGCCGAAGAGGAAGCAATGAGATGGGGAAATGAACCTTTTTGTTCTTAGTGGAATAATCTCTGTCTGCAATGGGATATCACAAGAGACGTATTATCTGTCTTTGCGTGTTGCGTAGAGTGTATTCGGGTTGTATCTGTGTAAGGTCGCACTCAGCAATATCCCAGTATGTACAAGGGCGGATCCAGAATTTTTAAAACAAAAAAATCCTCTCAGATAATTTTACTGGACTACCCCCTAACACCCCCCCCACCCCCCCACCCCCACACACACACCTCTGGATTCGCCTATGATGTGACCACGGCCTGTAAATATGCTGGGCCAGACAATCCAGAAACGGTCCACACCGTCGGGGGGCGTCGTTACAGTTTCAAACCAATCACCGAGTCTGACCACTCGGCCCATTAAGCTCCGGGTCAGAATTGGCCCCCAACAACCCATGCTTGATGTAAGAGGCGACTAACATGATCGGGTGGTCAGGTTCACTGACTTGGTTGATGCATGTCATCGTATCCCAGATGTCCAGATCGATGCTGGTGATGTCAATTTCTGGACTGTTTTGTCCAGACTCGGTTATTTACAGACGACCGTCATATAGGTGGAAGATTGCTGGATGGCGCGTAAACCAACAAACAAAGTCTACTGTAACTGCCTCCACGGTGACGTCTAAAGCGCTTTCTCCATCGTACCACGACTACATAACAAGATATTACTGTTGTCAATGACACTAAAAGTTGTAAACGGTCGTTGGCCAAACACTTTTCGTTTGATGATTTACGGATAATGTTGTGAAAATTCAGGGTCGGTATGTGTAAAAATAAGCAAAACATTCAAAGACAGACTTAGTATTTGTAACATACGTGCTTTGGCAGTCATAAAAAATAGTGCTCTTCAGATTTATTCTTTCTACTAACATTTTAAACCAAACATTTTTATAAAGTCTGACATTACATTTGGGCTCCTCACGCCAAAGCGGCGGGTTCTATTCCTCACGGTGTATGACTCCCAATCTCGTTTGTAAACCAAACCATGGTTATTTTGAAGACTCTTCATTTCATATTTGTGAATAACGTATAAGGGTGCTTCAAAAACTTGAGAAAAATAGGTTATATCATCTGAGGTACGTTAATATGACATTCGTGAACATCTTAATCTCACAGAAGCCAGAAACGTCTCGCTTCACGGCTGCAGTCATTTGCGTTTTGGTGGAAACTGGGGACTCGTTTTCCGATTCTGGTTTTGTCCATCGTGAATTATCCTTGGAACCTTATTGAAAAAACTCTATAGTGATATGTCATCCGCCGGGAAAAATTGGAATATTGCTCAAAGCGGCGTAAAGCCATACTCACTCGATGCAATAGCATCGTTTCAAGCCTGATTCAAATTAGACGTTAAAAGATGGTTCTGACACTAGCTCGGAGTCAGTGTACTGCGCCTAAGTGGAGTATTCATATTAAACTGCGGCATGGTATATCAGTAGGTACTATAAAATTGGCTTCAGACCGGATAGTACAAGCTGCCACACACATGCACATCACTATATCAGCGCAATAATCTTGAACGCGAAGTTAAGCCCCATTTCACCTCTCCTCACCAAAGCAAACCCCAGAGCTTACGTTACTCTGGGAAGATAAAAGATAAAAAAGATAAAAAGATATGCGAGATAAAATAGCAAGCATTCCCCGCCATACTGGCATTTCAGTCAGTTGAAATCTAACAATATCCAAGGGTTAGCTTTTTTCTTTCATTAATTGTATGAATGCAGGTCTTGTATAAATGATTTATTTGCTGGGGTGAGATGGGTTGAGATCAAATTGGGCTGCCATAAATGCATGGTACCCATCCACAGGATATCGAACCCCGATGTTCCGAATAACGGGCGAATGCCTCAAGGCTACACACCGCTCCAACGTTCTGGATGCCAGTTAGGAAAGTTTAACCTAAACATGATAAAACGTATCTTGGGAACTTGTTTCGAATAATTATCCAACTAATTAGCATTAACAGTATTAGAAAAGGCTCCTGGCCCCGGTTCCATGAAACGATCTCAGCGCTAAGACGATCGTATCTCCCATTCTTCAAACACTCAAATATCACTTGTGTTATAAGTCCTACCCGGAGGAAGACTTGAGACGAATGTCTAAAACGCATATATATTTCGCTTGGCTCTGAAGAAAGCAATTACCAAGTTCACCCCAACACACAGAAACTGACATTGATGATTTTGTGAGGGGGAAATATCTCTTCCTTTAAGCGAAAAAGCAGTGATCGCAAAAACTGTCTCTGACAAGTCCCCGACAGAATATCAAATTGTCGATTGCTTTACTCTGTAGTGTTGACAAGTCCCGGGGGCCTGAATGTTTGTTGTTTAACGCCGCACTTATCAAGCTATGTGACAACAGCCTGTAAAAAATCGAGACCAGACAATCCAGTGATATCTATTTTGAGATAACACTTTTACGACCACGTCGCGGAGCCGGACTACCAGATCCATTATTTGCCTCTTGCAGCGTATAGGATGATGGAGACCTATTGTCATAAGAAATCCCCAGAGGTGAAGCTCTATCCATTGGAACAGAACCGTCCCCAGTGAAATCATTGTTACGGTGTCATATGTGGTGAAATCATTGTTACGGTGTCATATGTGGTGAAATCATTGTTACGGTGTCATATGTGGTAAAATCATTGTTATGGAGCCGTATGTGGATATGTGAAAAGCCTAGTGCAGTGCGTCTGCAGTCGCAGTCAAATAATGCTTGTCTAGAACTACCGATAACTCAACATCCGTTCGAAAGTCGATAGGACTTCGAGTTAACTAGGTTTCATTGTAAAAAAATTTCACTTCAAAAAGTAATTTCTCAAAAAAGAAAATGGGAAGAAAATAAAAAATGAATAAACGAACCACCAAGTTACATTAATTATACATCTCAGTGTTAATACGGGAATGATAAATATGATGTATTGTTTGAGAAATTTTCTTAGAAGTTGACGTATTACAAAGTAGACGATTTTTTGGAAATAATAACTTCTTTATTATACTGTAATACCGAAATTTCGATCCAGAACCTTTTCCGTTGCTTGACAGGATCTACACCGAAAAGTCGCTATTTCTTGAATAATAAAGAAGTTGTTATGTATAAAGTGTTTACTTTGAAATAGGAAGTGGATTGTAATCAGCAGACTCTACATCTCCCATCCAAGCATGTGGGGAACAAGGAATAGCATCAAATCAGCTGGCCTTATCATCTCTCCGTGGGAGGCTGATCACCACGCAGCAGCATGCAGAAGCCATGAGGTGCATCACTACCTCTTGGTACTCGTGACGCGGGGATGTATCTCTCCCACTGATAGTACAGGGGGAGGAGAGGGGAGGGTTAGTAAGAGTGTCTTTACTTACCGTTTCAGTCACGTACACGCTATGCCTTTAGATCTTCTTGATAAATCCAGACTTACTTCACATATATGAAAGATGTTTCTAAGGATGAACATAGCGCTGTCAGCGTATTAAATTTGGTTAGCGAAGGTATTTCATATCAAACGTGCTTCTGTCTAACTTGGTTATTTTCTTATTAAGCTGGTAAATGCCAGCTTTGTAATACGATAGTTGAGGGACTTCGTGGAACAGCTAAACAGTCTGTGCTTAATCAATTCTAGATTATTCTCAACGTGTTGACCAAAATCTGACATTCGTAGAATCCCATTCATTTTGTGGCTGTACTTTATCTAACGTAAGATGAGTTAAATACCCTATCTGGGTGAAGTGAATCTGCATAAACACTTTCCTACAGAGACCAAGGACACCAGGTGTTCCAGTCAGCTACGCACTATCATAAACAATCTGTGCAACCAGTGCTAAAATTCCCAAGGTAATATACTTAATCAAATGGTCATAAAAACGAAGATTAAAGCTGTAACGTTTTTTTTATTTTACAGAAAGATCCGAATAACGAAGGACCCTAAACTGAATTGGTTATGATATAAACTGGGATGAATATGATGGCTTATAAAACAAACAAACTTGTATAATTATAAGTTGGATAATAAATAATGTCCGAGTGGTCCTTTACACAATGGCGAAGCAGTTCACAACAGACAGTTGTTTAACAATCACCCGGCCTAGTCTTATGTTTCAGTCGATGTCCATGTCGTTTCAGCATCGTGGTAGTCGGAAGGCAGTAAACACAGCCTCTGTCTTAATATCCATCATTTGACCACGTTATTTCGTATTCCGATCCGAATTTGCGCTGAATAATCGAATGCGTGATTGAGTGATCCGCTCGCCCATATCCTTGTGAGTAGCCATATATGTGAATGCTCTTCTTGGAGGGTTCGTGATTGATGCGTCCTCCTCCAACACACTCGCAATCCAGTCCCCTTGCTTCGATGTTGGGGGAGAATTTGTCGTAAATGTCGGCGTGGTAGCATGCCTTGGTGTATCCACGGACAATGTGCTTGAATTCCCGATCCTTTTCTGGGTCGTGGACCTTCATTAGAATGTATTTGAATTTTCCACTCTTATCAATTTCCACATCTCTGACGGCGAGGAGTTTGGGATTCTTGTATGAACCAGCTGTAGCAATGTTTGCAGCCATTTTCTGACGCTTCCGAAACACAGCACTTGTCTTGTCGTCAAAGTGTTGTTAACCGAAAAACTTGTGTTAGGTGTCGGTACAGTGCTTCCTGGTGACACGCGGTGGTCTTGATCTTGCGAGTCAAACAAAGAGAACGAACACTGCGAGTGTTGTGAAAGTTTTCACAGACCAAATCGTCTCATGCCCACAACAGACAACGGAAGCTAAGTAATGTATCGCAGGTCGAGGTTCACGTACTCGTCTCTCTGATTGGTTGAAGCTGCTTTTGAGTAGAATGAATGAAATCCGATTTCGGAGCTTGCCACACCTGTTACGCTGTGTGGAGCTTTACTCTCTAACGTGAGAGGTTGAAAAGTCAACAAATATGGCGGCGCTGTTTAGGTGCGTGGTCCAGGGAAGAGCTATCCCTTTTTCAAGAGGGTTTGCAGTTCTGTCGCGACGAGTTATCACTGAGGCTTGTAAGAGTTTCTTAATTAATGCCCGACATACATTACACTCCTCGCACTTGATACATTATATATGCACGTGAATTGTTTACCGGCAACCAACTTCACATGTTGTGATTGGGAAGTTTGAAGGTCATTAATCCCGAAGGAAAGAAACAATTTTAGCCGAGTCAGTGCAGTTGGATCTAGAATGAAAATTATGCATAAACTATTTCCTATCCTTTGTTCATATGAATGAAAGCAAATGTTGAGTCTCAAGTGCCCCGATAGAACCGAACGTTGTACCGTCTCTTAGAGTTACGTCCCTTTTTTAACACGAACGATTTTATGTTTTCAAAGTATGGTTCCTGGCTCCTTATTTATATATTTTCATTCCATCATCTTCAGATAAATTTTGTCCCCATTGTTAACGTATATAATGCAAAACATTTTGCTGTCGATCTGGAATATGATAGAAATTGGGTATTGACGAAATTCAGTGAATAGCTTGTCATGGAAAGGCAATAAAACTGCTGTTGTAGGATGGCAGAGATGTCATGATATATGGATAAATGTTTTATTCCGATACTGCATAGTTACAAATGTATGAATATTGTTTCTAAATTTATAATTCATAGCCACAGAAATGTTTACATTTATAAAGATTACCATGGTTAAGTTTGAAAATGAGAAGGGGGGGGGGATTAAATTTTAAACATTTACTGTATCCAACGTAATAAGTGCCCAGGGTGCTCTCAAAATTAGAAATAGGGGGCTCTTATTAGAATAATATTTTAGTGAAAATAAAACAGAGTTGAAAGATAAATTTCGTGGTTAATGCTGTCAGCCTGAAATGTTTATATACGACATATATATTTTTCTAGAATTTAATTGCCCATAATTAAGGATGCATATAACACATGAGTGCATATTATACGCGAATAAATAAGTCTTTTGTACATTGATCAATCAGAAGGGGTGCTGATTGGGATTTCAATAGCCATTATATTAAGAAATTTTGCCATCGGCGCTTATTAGAGCGGGGCGCTTATTACATCGAATACGGAAATGGATCAGCCTAGTTGATATTTAGCATAAAATTGCAGGTCTTCATTGTTCGTGTTTATCATACACATACAGAATATGAATCCTTTAATCATGTTGATTAATCAGAAATTGTCATCTTAGATCAGTAAGCCACTTGAAACTTAAAGGCTTGTCATCAGAATCACTTTTATGCAAATGTTTCAATTCAATTGAACATGTTTAACGACCTTATGAAATATTTATGGTATGATCCACTTTTTAGTGCCTCAGACGCAGCATGTGCGATGTATGGGAGGCAATGTCCCATCTCACTGGAAGAGCGACAAACAGATTGCAGAAGAAAACAAAGTGACCATGACCTATCACCCTGTACCTGAGGGGTCATGGCAGGAGGGGTACGGCCGACGAAATGCCAAGTGGAACATCATGCTGGGGGCCAGTGCTGCTGTCCTTGGATTGACATATTTTGTGGTAAGTTTGGTGTTTTTCAAATTTGAATTTCGTACAAACTCTATCAAAATCAATGGGACTGGCCGCCATGTTTTTGATATCGGCAACCCAACAATGAGACTGGTTTGTAACTCGCATTTTGATTGGTCCGTTAGCATGGTTAGACTGTGTAGCATAGCAAATAAAATTGGCAGATGAAAATCAAGGGCGAGTAATTTGAGAACCACAGGAATGGATCCAGTGATTAGTGTAGGTTTACTGAATGAAAGCCGGGGGGATATTGAGAATACATGTAGGGTAAATAATCATAAGTGCTTGTTGTTGCTCCTGATGAAGAGAAAATGTGTAAGAGAATTTATGAAAAGTGAGTGAGTGAGTGAGCAAGATTTGATACCGCTTTTAGCATTATTCCAGCATTATCATGGCAGGGGAGACCAGAAAAAGGCTTCATACATTGTATCCATGTGGGGGAATCGAAACCTGTTGTCTAAGGCGCCGCAATTTGCTGTTCAGAGTTGCGTCCTTGGGGCACACCAGAAACCTATGATTGTGTTTTCGAATCCCGGCTTCGCCCTGATTATGTTTCTAGATTTATTGGCACCATACTCGTATTCGTTGGTTTCACCAACGTGGTAAACGTCTGAGACCTGCATCACTTCAGGCTTTCCTCCCACATTAAGCTGACATGCCATGATATAACTGGAATAATGTCAACAGGGGTGTTAAACCCAACTCACTCGCTCACTCATTTTCATTTGGACAGAATAATCTCTGAATTATCATGGTATTGTTGATTTTATCACTGTATAAGAGAGTATATATTAATCATGTTCTACCAATATCTTGAAGTTGGTTAAATACAGCTTTGACAGTCCTTTAGATTTATATTAGCTGTAGAATTGATGATATAGCTGTGTGGGAATATCAACTTGATCAAGTGATCTTGTATTACTTATGTTTTGTTTGTTAATTGTTTAATGCCACACTTAGCAATGTTCCAGCTATATGACATTGGTCTGTAAATAATCGAGTCTGGACCAGACAATCCAGTGATTGAGATACCCAATCCCTTTAGTTGCCACTTGCAACAAACATGGGTTGCTGAGGATCAACTCGGATCTTCATGGGTCTATTACTTATGCAGGGGGAGTGGGGTAGCCTATTGGTTAAAGTTTTCACTCCTCACACTGAAATCCTCGGTTTGATTTCCAACATGAGCATAATGTGCAAAGACCATTTCTGGTGATCTTGCGAAAAGCAGCATGATGCCATACCATAAAGATCTATGTTAGAATTGGTCTTCAGCAAACCATGCATGTTGTGAAAGTCAACTATTAAGATCAGGTGGTCAAGCTCACTGACTTGGTTGATGCATGTCAACGTATCCCAATTGTGTAGCAGCATCAGAAACTAACAGTTTTCGTCCACTTGTCCTTATAATGATAACATTTAGCTAAACTTTTAAAAAGAGCAAATTTCTGCTTATTATCATACCTTAACTATTGGACAATTTGGCTAGGATTATAGGACTAGTGCCAATTTCTGACGCTGCGTTGATTGAGGATCATGGTGTCAATAACTGGATTGTCTGGTCCAGATTCAATTATTTACATACCATCATCATTAACTGTTCTGGGGAGTCGGGTAGCCTAGTGGTTAAAGCGTTCGCTCGTCACGCCAAAGACCCGGGTTCAATTCCCGACATGTGTAATGTGTGAAGCCCATTTCTGGTGTCCCCCGCCGTGATATTGCTGGAATATTGCTCTAAGCGGCGTAAAACCTCACTCACTCACACTCATTAACTGTTCTATTGGCATGATTCGTGATTGCAGCATTAACGATTGCAACAAATGATTTTGATAACTTGGATGTTGTGTTACCATGGTTACAGCTATGGAAGTCAGGTGCTGTGTATCTTCATAGCACGCCTCCATTACGCAAGGGCAAGAGCTCAGATGGTGCAGCTGGAGTTATACCATCAGGCACATCAGAAAAATCACCAGAGACAGGTACATTATTTCAAAACATTAGTGACATGTTTCAAAAGATGCTTTCACAATAAAGGGAAAACATTATGCCGTTTTTCTGTTTGAAAATGCTGATAATTTAAAATGTCAATCTGTTACCTGAATAGTTTTGCAGCATCCCATGCTGGTTATATGAGGCAACTAGATTAGGAAACAGTTGTCAACAAAGGCTTGAGAATAATTAGTGACCGGTGAAAACAAGTAAGACCGTCCTTGACCTTAGTTTTGCATGCCAACATCATGAAGCACTTATGGCCATGTTGCTTGATGGGCTCTGTTTCCAATGTTGTACCATGTAGAAAGCCTGATATATGGAAATATAAATATAATGCAAGTGATTGTATGGAATTTGATTGACCAAGCAAGCATTTATATTTGGTTTAAGTCTCCATAAACCCCCCAAATATTGGTCACATGAACTAACAAACTAGTACAATCTCATTAAAATTAGATCTAAGTTCTCGCTGCCGCAAAACAAAGATCTGAGGACATCCCGTTACGGGTCACGTCAGAACGACCTTTCACGAACTTTGACCGACCACTGAAATGACTAACAAGAAGTCGACATCAGCCAATTAGAAAGCAGCTTTCACGAGCTTTAGGGCATTTGTTTCAACCTGCGACTTCCATTTCAGCTGACACTTAAAAAATATGTTGACACAGTTCTCAATTAAAATTTTGAAACTGAACAAATGAACATTCCGGAATATCTAATCTATGGATGCGATTGTTTCCCACATACTGTGCAACGCCTCCTCCGTTCAGATGTTAATCCCAAGGAAGCGAGAGACAGACAATAATTTTGACGGAATCAGTCATACGGGCTGTAACTGTCATTTGGAATACCCTGTGTTAACGTTTTCGAGGTTGCATGATTAGAAATTATTCCAAGTGTCACTTTCATGATCTGGTAAGCGAAGCTTTCATTGGTCTGATGAAAGGTCGTTCTGACGTGACCTGTAATGGGATGTCCTCAGATCTTTGTTAAGCAATAACGAGAACTAAGATCTGATTTTAATGAGATTTCAGACTGTTTTTTTCTGATATTAGAATGGACGGGGATCGTGTTGCATTATTGTGCTGAAACACTGATGCGTACTGTTGTCTACATTTGTTTGTGCGTAAATGATTCAGACAGCAGTATGTGAAGTTATTATTGTTGACATATGTGTTTATAAGAATAATGGAGCAAAGTAATTTGACCATTTGGTCTTGTTGATATATTGGAAAGTGCAACTGTTTTGGAAATATTTATGGGCTTGTCATCGGGTGAGCTTTGGGCAGGGACCAATTCATCCTACCAACAGATTTTTGAGATTGTGATGTTCGCAGCAAGATCAGCCCTTAACTGTAAACATTTCCATAAAACTATCAGATATTTCTGAATTTTGAAAGTATATATGTTTTGCTCTGGATTTAAAAAAACATACCATGTACAAAAAAATGTGGTACAAAAAGGAAAAAGGAAAAAGCTTGGTCACATTGACATTTTAAGATCTATTTGATGAGAAACAATGTTTTTGTGGCCTTTCATTCATTGACTCACTGAAATACACATTAAATGTGATGTTGTGACCTCACCCACAGAAGCAGCACCGGCAGGGATTGACTGGAGCACGGTCCCCGACATCCCCAGCCATGCCCAGTACCTCCTTATAGGGGCGGGGACAGCATCCTTCGGTGCTTTCAGGGCCATCAAGTCCAGGGACCCCAAGGCCCAGGTTCAGTGTTGTTAATGTTATTTGTTTAAATGGCATGTAACAGACCAAGCTCCTTTCCAGTGCATGACACCTTTGTTACACTCTCGGTAACATCGCTGCCACCAGTGTGGAGAGAGTGAGTGAGTAAGGTTTTACGCCGCTTTTAGCAATATTCCAGAAATACTATGGCGAGGGACATCAGAAATGGTCTTCACGCATTGTACCCATGTCGGGAATTGAACTCGTGTCTTCGGCGTGATGAGTGAACGCTTTAACCACTAGGCTACCCGACCGCCCTGTCAGTGTGGAAGTGGCCAATACAAGAATATTGAAATTTGCCCTCTAACCTCAAATGTAGTCACGGGTATATTTTTGTTAATGTCTTTGGGAATTATAGTGAATTTTGAAAAGGTTAACAGCTGACCCGATTTCCCTGATAAATTTATCTTTTTGTTTGAATTTTTTGTCAGATTGGTTTGAGATTGCAACAGAAAATCACTCAACTTCCCTCTACATTCTTACTGAACCAATTACATGATAGCTGAAATGAAATAGAAATTCAAATTGCAGACAAAGAATAATTTAGCTTGGATTAGTGTATTTGACATCATGGCAGACATCAGTGGTTTGTGTACATAACGGTCAGTCGTTTGCGAGTTCAGCTTTGACTGGTGGCAGCGATAGTATAGAGAGCTCTGTGAATGGGCTTTTGCCGAGAGGAGTTCGGTAACAGCATGCTAGGTGCAAAATCTGACAGAAGTACTTATCTTCAGGCCAAACTCCTGAGAGTTTCAAGGGCTTCACTCCTTCGCCAGACATAGGAACATGTAATTCTCGTGGTGCCTCCTTTGGGAAGTGACATTGTTCAAAATATGCGTCTGCTCACCCAGCAGTATATGGGTACCTGGCAGGAAGAGATTGTATTGTGACTGTTAACCCTTTAGCACCTCACTACATGCAAATTGGGAGCTGATAATGAAAATCAGCCTGGTTAAAAGGATCATTGTTCAATAAATTTTTCATTCTCAGCTCCTTTGGTGAGTATACAAGTTATAACCCTAACTCTCTCCTCAGAATATTGCAAAACCCATCTCAATCTCACTGTAACATGTTAACACCATCTCATAGTAATGATGATAACATCATTTCAATCTCACTGTAACATGTTTATACCATCTCAAACTCCATTGTAACCATGGCAACATTGTGATGCAGGTACTCCTGATCGGTGAGGAGAATCGCATACCCTACATGCGTCCACCGCTGTCCAAGGAGATGTGGTTCAGCGAGGACAAGGAAGGTGTGCAGAAGCTGAGGTTCAAGCAGTGGAACGGAAAGGAGAGAAGGTGAGGACCCGTGCTGTGGGATGTCCTCATTATAACAATCTGTCCAGCTCCACAATGCTGTCACAGTACACACATCCAGTCCAGTGTCCGAAATAACGCCTGTCAGTGGCTGGTAACGTTTCTGTCGGGCTGCATGAAATTTTCCCTCACCTGCCTGACTGCCTGGCAGATAATTTTAAGACTATTTATGTATTCAGTTATATTATACCTCATAGATTCTCCAGTAATTGTTTTGCATTGTGATTGTCTCTTGTTTTTCATGATTTTTCAATATTTATTATCTCTGAATGCAGACAGGTAACTTTGAAGATGTGCAGGCAACATTTATGGGGCACCTGCCTGACTGTCTTGTTGGGTTTTATATTTATTTTAAACACAGGTTCAGTGTCAGAAAACCATTTTCCAAAAACCATATTTCGCTCATCCTCAGACTAGAGTTTGTAGCTAGTCCTGCTTGATCGAGGTAAAAATGTTTACTGCTGTCAGTTTCATTCAGTTCCAATTTGTAGCAATATTAAAAATGCTGAGAACTGATGCAGAATTAAGCCCTTGAAATGCTAGTATCAATGACTTCCATCATTGGAGTTGTCTCCTACTGGGCACAGGGGTGGTCGGGTAGCCTAGTGGTTAAAGCGTTCACTCATCACTCTGAAGACCCAGGTTCAATTCCCGACATGGGTACAATGTGTGAAGCCCATTTCTGGTGTCCCCCGCCATGATATTGCTGGAATATTGCTAAAAGCAGCGTAAAAAACATACTCACTCACTTCACTGGGCACAATGTTGTTGTGTCAAGCTAGCAGACTGGTGTTGATTTTGAAGGTTGCAAGTCACGGTAGAATGAAAAGCACTGATATTCTTGACACAATTTTCTACTTTTTGTTCTACAATTGGATTAGAAAATGAAATGCTAGAATCTTTTACAACAGTAAGGTTTGTTCAGAAAGGCTTTTTGTCAGATTTTTTAGTGTGAGTTTGAGGTGAAATGGGGTTTAACGTCGCGTCCAAGATTATTGCACTTATATAGCGACATGCATGCACGTGTGTGTGTGGCTGCTTGTACTAGTCCGGACTGCTGCCGATTTATGGTGCTAGCACACTGAGATACCATGGTGCAGTTTAACATGAATACCCCACTCACACACAGTATACTGACTCCGAGCCGACCAGTCCTTGTTTTAGCCCCTTAATGCCGAGCGCCAGACAGGGTAACAATAAGTACCATCTTTTAACGTCTTTTGGTATGACTAGGCGGGGGATCAAACCCCGGACCTTCCGCTCTCCGGGTGGACGTTCTACCACTAGACCACAGAGGCGGTCTTTGTTCATAAAGATATTGGTCAAATTTCTGTACCCATGATCTGAGGTTACTCATTGGTGTATGTTGGCTGAGGACAGACTCTTGGATACATTAGCTGTGACAGGATCATCTGATCTTAGGTTTGATCCATCACTTGTGGCTATCAATAGCAGAGTAAACATCTATGACCGGCATCACTCCAGACTTTTTTCCATAATATGCTGACACGCCTTTGTGTAGCCATGGTAACTGTAATGCCCTGGGGATTCTAGGTTAGAATCATCTTCCCGAGGCAAGGGCTTTAAAGGACTATTAATGTCCAGTTTCCACCATTTCCGAACTAGGCTGGAATTTCCAGGTTTGATTGTTGTGCCACCAGTGGCTATTATGAGTTATGTCCCTTCTATGTCCCTCCAATTGACCAATCAAATTCCTTCAAACAGAATGGCATCGCCCAGTCAAGACGACCTGATCAATGATCAAGTTCTATAATGTAATAGAAAAGGCTCTTACCTTGCGAAGTCCATCAGATTATTTGATCACCTTGATTTAAAAACATGAAATGATTTGCAAAATATCTCTCGATGCCCAGTTGGCCGTACACAAGCTATGCAAATCCTGCAAATCCTTTGCATGTTTACAAACTGGATGTCTAGTTAGACTCATTAGTCCAGCCAAAACGTAACCCCAGAATTCCAGCCTAGTTCAGCAAGGTTGGAAACTGGACTTTTATGGTCAGTTAACTCCCTTGCCTCAGGAAGATGAGTTCGAATAGGTTCCCAGCAACCTTTGCTCATAAGAGGTGATTAAACGAATTGGGTGGTCAGGATATGTGACTTGGTTGATTGTGTGTCATCTTACTATGACGGCATGGATCGTGGTTCACTGGATTGTCTGGTCCTTACTTCATTATTTGCAGGCATCCATCATACAGCTGGAATAATGCTGACTTAGGCATTAAACAAACAAACAAACAAACAAACAAACAAACAAACATGTACCTGTTCTACTATTCACGGAGGTGTTAAACCAAATTCTAGTATTTTGAGGACAAACTAAGAAACGATTTCTTTTCTTTTTTTTATTCTTTCTTGCAGCTAGTTACCTGGCATTTGTTTGGCTGTTAGAAATATGAATTGGACATCAATGTGAAGAAAAAGATGTTTTCTGCTTCAGCCTCTTCTTTGAACCAGACAGCTTCTATGTGGAACCAAAGAAACTATCACACCAAGATAATGGTGGTGTCGCAATTCTACAAGGGAGGAAGGTAACTTTACCAGTCCTAGACAAATGTCTGATGTTCTCTATGTAATCAGCACTCTAGTGTTCTCTCCATGTGCCCCGCTGCCTTCAGTCAGGCATACATGCTTGCTTGTCAGAATACCTTGGAGATCTGTGTTGATTCCAGTTCTCCAGTAATACATCTGAATCATTTAGCATGAAAGTACGCAGGAGAAAAGGAATGGATGTCAGCTTGAGTCAAAACTGACTGATCCGTATCAGTCGGATGGATTGATGGATGGATGGATTGATGGATGGGTGGGTGGGTGGATAGGTGGATGGATGGATGGGTGGGTCGGTGGGTGGGTGGGTGGATGGATGGATGGATGGATGGATGAATGAATGAATGATGGCAACTGTGTGTTTGCCATTAATAAACTCATGTTCCTGATTCAAGCATGTCCACTTGCCTCTATCAAAGCCAACCGGGTAGTTGCCACGTCAGGCCCACTTTCCTTGGCTCCAAATTGATTTAAAACTTGGAAAGACTAAGAAAATACTTGTCTTCAGATAATTGTTGAAAGAACGGTTGTATGAAATGTTCTCAGAATGGACTGTTGATATGTGTGATAGTCTTATCATATTTTGCACAGGAATTTGGCTTGATGTGGCAAGGGTGGAAACTAGACTTTGATAAAAAGATGAAATAAACTTTGCCACTGCACTTTTTTCACACTTATGTCAACCAGAATTGTTCACTGAAAAATTGTTAAACTAAGAAACACAATATTGCCTAAGATCATGGAGATCGACCAAATTCACTGTTGCACACCGTATCAAAGAATTACTTCTACACTGTTGCTTTGGATACGTTTGTAATTATCAGTGTGTACCAAATCCAAATATTTTCATGTCAGCAATACTGCAAACATTAAAAGATACAAACTTGTAAAAGTGGACAGCATCTTTGAAGGTTTCAAGAAAATAACACTAACATTTCCAATACATCATTACATGTCTGTAAACTAAGAGAAATAACATGAAGACAGACCAATTTCACTACAGGTATATTGACATTGATTTCAGGTGACAAAGCTTGATGCTTCAAAGAAGAAAGTATGGTTGGACAATGGATCAGAAATCACCTTTGACAAGTGTCTAATTGCAACAGGTAGAGTAGTTGTATACTCCCCAGGGAGTTGAGAATGATAACTGAAATGTGTAGGGATCGAACGATCTGAGAACCAATATTAACTGCAATAGAGTTGTCTGGATATGTACAGTATATAAATGTATAATTATAAGACACACTCACTCACCCGTCTCCTCTGTTTCAGGTGGGAAACCCCGCAACTTGCCAGTGTTGGAGAGAGCGGGGAAAGAAGTCAGTCGGAGGACAAACTTGTTCCGTTCTGTGAGTTGGAAACATTTGCTGGGATAGAACTTGACTGTTAATTTCCTCTAGGGTAGAATGATCGCATGTTACAACTATTAAGATGTTTGCACTTTGCATTTTAGCGATTCTCAATGCTGAGTAATCAATTTAAGTCATGTGCTTCATTGTTGAGAAAAATACCACATGGCGTCATCCATTGTTCATGACATCACAATTAGATCAGATTACATCATCTGAACAATAGCCTGCCTTTAGTGAAGTTTCTCTGTTGGGTTGACATTTCACATGTTTTTTCTTCATTTTCTCCCGTAAAATGCCAATGAGTGATATATAGATACTCAGAGTTACAGATTATCTGTCCCTTGTGAATGAATTAAGTAAGTCTCTTGACACAAAACTCGGGATTACAGCCATTGATTCACTGGGGACAGATGATTCCCTGTAGCTCATTGATTATTTTTATATATAGGTGTTACTAACAAGATCCTCTCCAAAGTGAGGTTCCCGGATTCTACATATAACCACCCATTCACCTGTATAATGTATATATGTACTACTCAAAAAAAAGAAGAAAATGATTTGTGTTCTGTAACTTCTTTTGTGTAGTATATTTACAAAAGAACTACTTCACAACCATAAGTCTGGAAATGTATTAATCTGGAGCCGTAAATATCTGGGGTAGAATAGGACTTCAGCAACCCATGCTTGCCAAAAAAATGTGACTATGCTTGTCGTAGGAGGCAACTAACGGGATTGGGTGGTCAGGCTGACTTGGTTGATGCATGTCATCGTATCCCTGTATCTTACCCCAAATATGCGTGGAACAATGCTTATGATATCACTGGATTGTCTGGCCCAGACTCGAATATTTACAGACTGATGTCATATAGCTGGAATACTGCTGAGTGCCGCGTTAAACAACAAACAAACAAAGACAAATTAATCTGGACCATGCTATTAAAACATAAGAAATAATGGTGGACGTCCCTGTAGTTGCAGCTGATGGACTGAAGATGTGATGTCCACTCTACCTCATCTTTGTATTTACAGATCAGTGACTTCCAGCATCTGGACGAAGCAACACGAAAGGCTAAATCGGTGGTAGTAGTTGGTGGGGGTTTCCTCGGCAGTGAGCTGGCTTGTGCCCTAGGAAAACGAGGTGGGTGGACCATGGCATGCAACCAGTCACCAGAATTTTCCTCTTTGATCAAATGTCTATAATATATTTTGTTTTGATAAATGACAGAGAATTTAGAATAGTTGGTCACCGGTCTCCTTGCACAAACGGACTGTACAACTCCTGAACTTTAACTTTGTCAGGCTCTACTATATTTTAAAACTGTGTTTATGAATCAACCAATTCCAAAGAAATTAAATGTAAGAAAAGTAATTAATTAAAAAAGCAAAGTGAAATGTTGAAAACAGCTCATTTACTTTTGCTATCACATTAAATATATTATTTCATATATTGTTCTTAAAAACTGTTGAAAATGTAACCTAAAAACTTCTGGAATTTTTTGGTTATGATTTTTTGTACCAAATTACCTAAAGTTTGGGACCAATATGCTTAATACACTTTGGTGTGAAAATAGCCAAAAGTCTGAACCCATGGGAATAAAAATATATTGAATACCCAAAGCACTATCAATACCCAAAGTGAATGATTATTTGAGTAAATGTTTTCAGACATATCTTAGTTATAGAGGGGATCAGTACAAAATAATTTTTGTTTCCAGGCAAGAAGAATGGAATGAAGGTGTATCAAGTGTTTCCTGAAGCAGGTCAGTGAATATTTGATGTACAGAAAGCTGATTGATGAAAGAAAGAAGTAGCCAGAGCTAGAGCTTCAATAGCAAAGGGGGTGAGGGTGAAAACTGGCTGCAACCCTTGTGGACATCATGATGTTGTTGGTGGAAGCTGTGAAACTGTTTCCTGCAATCACCCACCATCATACAGCTGGAATACTGCTTAGTGTTTGCCCATAAAAATTCGGGATCTTCAGCAACCCATGCTTGCCTTAAAAGGCGACTATGCTTGTCGTAAGAGGCGACTAACAGGATCGGGTGGTCAGGATCGGGAGGTCAGGCTCGCTGACTTAGTTGATGCATGTTATCGTATACAAATTGTATGGATCGATTGTCTGGTCCAGACTCAATTATTTTAAGACTTTCGTCATATAGCTGGAATATTGTTCGGGGTTGAAATAGGTCCTCAGTACTTGTTATATGTGTTTGTGTTTGTTGTTTAGCACCGCACTTGGCAATATACCAGCTGTATGAAGGCAGCCTGTAAATTATCAAGTATGGATCGGACAAGCATAGGTTGCTTGGGACCAAGTCAATCCCGGAATATACCCTCTTATGGTTGTTGTAGGAGTCCACTTAAGTGGATTACGTGGTTAGGGTCTGTGACGTCACTGATGGTCGATGCTCATGCTTTCAGTCACTGGTTTGCCTGGTCCAGACTTGATAATTACCAGTCTGCATGAAATTGGTAGACCTTAGTTGACTGCAGTGTCCCCTGACTCACTTGTGGAAGCTGCTGCTAAGATGAAGTCCTGTCTGTTGCAGGTAACATGGGCCGTGTGCTGCCAGAGTACCTCAGCAACTGGACCACCAAGAAGGTACAAGCAGGTACGAGGACATATTTAAACAAGGCACAGGCAGCTTAAGATTTGGGGGGGGGGGGGGGGGGGGGGGAGGGGTCTGGTGCTGGTGGAGGGTGCACATGGTACACAACCCTTTCGTTTTTCAGACATCTTACATGTTAACTGCACCCTCGGCCAAGTCACTTTGTGGACTGCTTCTTGTCATGGACATATTGTGCACCCCCTCTTTTCAAAATCCTAGATAAGACTCTAGAAGGGATTGGTATATGTGAGTTTTATGAAGACAGGAAGTATTTGTGGATAAGAAATCTTTGCTGTTTGAAGGGGCAATAAACAACCCTGAAATGTCATTACAAACAATAGGGAGTTGTTATCCATAACAGCTTCATATGTTCTTGTTCTTCCTAATTCTCAATGCCCATCAAAGACTTGACAATATTTATGTCAGACTGTTGGAGTTTTCTGGAGTCTTGAGAGATGTTGGCGGTGTTCACAATAGATTTATGTTCAGGTATGCAATTACTACATAACACAAATCGTTTTTAGCAGTATTTGTATACAAAGATTTTGAATAGATATGCTGGTAGTTAAACAAAAAGCTAAGTAAATTGTGACAGAGCATCAAAGAAAACAACAACAATGACAAACATGTTTTTTATATTGTAACAATTACACTGTGTATGCTCAGCTGATGTTGTTCTCTTTTGATCTCAGTATAGACAGCGTATGTATATTACCATTGATTTTGAACATTCCTACTGGGGTTTGCATTGTAGTCGTATTATATACAACAGCACAGGGTAACAGTCAAAATAGAAGCATGTCTCGTACACAGTTTGAACTCTGATTATACATGTTTATTATTTCTTCTTCGTGTATTCTTTTTTTTAACACAAGATACTTGGAAATTAAGCGATTTGGAAAGCATTGATTTAAGTAATGTTTTGTCCTAGCTGAAATGTATTTGTTATATTGCAGAGGGTGTCAATGTCATCGCTAACAGTCTTGTAAATTCTGCTGAGTTTCTCAAGAATGAGGTTGTCCTGGGTCTGAATGATGGAAGCAAGGTGAGTAGAAGGAATGGTCTCTTTTTTTATGGGGGCGGTCGGGTAGCCTAGTGGTTAAAGCGTTCGCTGGTCACACCGAAGACCTGGGTTTGATTTCCTACGTGGGTACAATGTGTGAAGCCCATTTCTAGTGTCTCCTGCTGTGATATTGCTGGAATATTGCTAAAAGCGGCGTAAAACCATACTCACTCACTTACTCTCTCTTTTTTTTTAAAGAGATTAACCTTTTTTGTTAAAATTTCTATTCCAAAATATTTTCTTTAAGTTTTGATACATAGTTCTTCATTGGATGCAGATCTAATTCCAAATAGTGAGCTTAATATACAGAACAGACAGGGGGTAAAGATGCCTTACTATACGCAGCGCTATATTTTGACTGGCACAGTGGTCTAAGGTAACGCCATGCAAGGATCCTGTACTTGGTTCTATTCCATGAAGGCTGTGTGGTAGCCTCGTGGTTATAGCGTACACTCGTCACCTGAAGGCTGAGGTTCGATATCCCACATGGGTACAATGTTTAAAGCCAATTTCTGGTGTCCCCTGACGCAATATTGTTGGAATATTGGTAAAAGTGGCGTAACTTCTATTCAGTGATTGGTCTGATTAAAGATCGTTGGTCTGTCAGAACCATTCCTGTGCCTGTAGTAACCATCTAAGATCTACATCACTTGGGATATTGGACTGTGGTTTTGGTTAATAACTTACAATACATGAATAAATTAGGACTTAATGAAGTTTGATGTCAGGGCCACTGTCAAATAGTTTGATCGTGACATAACCAAGATTAAATCTCACATGGGAAAAGGGAATAATTTTGACAGATATTCATGGATTTGGATCATAATTTGGACCAAATATAATATTTGGACATGATAATAATGAATGATGTGCATATTTATAATGTACCAAATCTGCGCCCTAAAGCCATCTGTTAGCGCTACGTTATTACCCTGGTCAATAGATCAGTGTGCATTCAGTTTTCATTCTCAGCTCCCTGGGGAGTATACAACCAAAGGTACAGGAAGGTTAACAGACATAACCATCTCATCCTACCGGGTACCCATCTCTGCTGATGTGTTCGTAGATTATTTCTTCTTGAGGTGTAAATATATATTAACCTTCTATTTCGGAAGGGGACACAGGTGGCTCAGTTGTCTAAGCCACTGCTGCAGTTCATGGTTCAATTTCTGACCTTAATATGTTTCTTTGTCTGTCAACACCATACCCGTGCTTGTGAGTTTCACCAAAGTGGTAAAGGTCTAAGAACTACATCACTTGGCTTTTTTCTTGATAGAACTGAAACACTGTTCAAAGTTTGATAATCGACTCACTTGTTGCAGGTGAGTGCGGAGCAGGTAGTGGTAGCGGTGGGTCTGGAACCCAACGTGGAGCTTGCCAAGACGTCCGGCCTGGAGCTGGATGAATCTCATGGCGGCTTCCGCGTCAACGCTGAACTGGAGGCGAGATCAAATGTGTGGGTGGTGAGTAGACATTATTATGAGTCTGTCATTTTCTTCACAAGAAGTATCAAGTAGAAGGTAGCTGTTTTATGATGAGACGTTTAAAAAGTGAATGTGTTAGCATCTCTCCATTCGACCATGACGGGCTGATCCAAGACTCTTTGGTGATGGCATCAGTGAAGAGATATTAGGCATTGGTTGTTTGCGACATAAGAACACACATTGTCCCAGTTTAACAGTAGCATATGCTGTAAGGTTTTAAAGCTTTTTGTTAATGACATGGTTGCAGCCTAAGAATGCACACAACTTACTAATTTTTCCAACTGAACTCTAGCATTAGCTGTAAGGATTTAGAGCTTTTGATAAAGACAAGGTTGGAGAGCATAAGAATGCACACGACTGACCCATGTTTCCAACTGAACTCTAGCATTAGCTGTAAGGATTTAGAGCTTTTGATAAAGACAAGGTTGGAGAGCATAAGAATGCACACGACTGACCCATGTTTCCAACTGAACTCTAGCATTAGCTGTAAGGATTTAGAGCTTTTGATAAAGACAAGGTTGGAGAGCATAAGAATGCACACGACTGACCCATGTTTCCAACTGAACTCTAGCATTAGCTGTAAGGATTTAGAGTTTTGATACAGTCCAGCAGATATTCATAAGGTTTATGGCTACGAAGATGCTGAGGGTTAATATTCCTCTCTGCCATCATGTTGCTGCTGTCAGTCTGTTTGTTTGTGTTGTCTGTGAACCGTCTCCCAAATGTCTTCTTTAGGCTGGTGATGCTTCCTGTTTCTATGACATTCGGCTGGGACGGCGCCGCGTGGAGCATCACGACCACGCAGTTGTCAGCGGGAGACTGGCAGGGGAGAATATGACGGGGGCAGCCAAACCCTACTGGCATCAGTCCATGTTCTGGTGAGAGTTGGTTTTCTGTTCAACGAAGGACTCAGCAATATTCCAGCAATATCACACTGACTTGTAAATGATGTTCTCAGCAATACCCGGTCCATTATGTCACCTCTTATGACCGTCACAGGTTGCTGGGGACCTACTCTAACCCAGAATCTCCACTGGGTTCTGGTGAGAAATTCAGAGCTATACTGGTTGATGTTTCCGTTAGCTCACCGCCAAGCATTGGTGTATTTGTGATATTGTTGGATTATTGCTTAAACCAGTGTAAAATCAAACTCACTGAGTAGGAAATTTAACATTTGAAACCCCTTGCTATTGTTATTTCTGTTGTGATCCCCACAGTTTGAAAAGGTTTGAAAAACAGGGGGATATGGTAATCAGCATGTCTGTCCATCCTTTTTCCCTTTTCCGGAGCAGGACTAAAAAACGTTAAATACTTCTTATTGAAATTTTCCAAATAGATAATTCTAGTTGGGAACTCGTGCCTTTTTGATGATTTGGGATTTGTATTCTTTTTTTTTGTTTTGTTTTTATGGTCTTTCATGATGAAAACAAGTTTTTTTCCGTTTCCAGAGCAGAGATTTATTTCACAGATCATTCCAATGGTGTACTGGTACCTTTTGATGGTTTGGGATTTTGAAAAATACTGAACAGTATTATTTTTATCATCAGGTATCCACATGGCAATGAACCAAAAATGGGGTATAAGTAGCCAAACTCAATTTCCGAATTACACCAGACCGGGGGATATGTCATCTGATGACTCCTGTTATTACATTCGATTCCCGACATGGGTACAATGTGTGCAGCCCATTTCTGGTGTCCCCCGCCATGATATTGCTGGAATATTGCTAAAAGTGGCGTAAAACCATACTCAATCTTGTTATTACTTTGCAATGAGCTGTTGTGAGGGATTTTCTGTTATGAGTTGTCTCCCTTGACAGCTGCCATGGGACAATGTTTGGACTGGTCTCATTTGCCAGGAGCATCTGTGTAGAAGGCTTTAAGCATTTAGACATGCTGTTTTCATTGCTCAGATCGTTCATTCTATTTATCAACAGATTGCCAAGAAGAAATAGACAAATCTGTTACATACAGCAGACTAAAAGCTCAGACAAGTGAATCATTCCATTTTCATCGCTGCCGTCTAACACCTCTGACTTCACCAAATTATATTTGTAATTTGAAGATGTCACGCCCAAGTTGTGTAAATACTTCTCAAACTGAATAGTTTGATCTGTTTTTTTGTCTTTTATAAAACATTGTGAAAAGTCCCTGTTATGTCAAAATACAAGGAATGATAATGTGGCTTATCTGTACTGCCCTGAATTTTCAACCGAAGTCCAGGCTTGTTCTGAGAGCTGTCAAGAGCCAGTAATATTTAAGGTGGACATTTGTGCTATACAGTGTCTCTTAGACTTTTTCCAATATTTTATTAATAAATATTGCTTGAATTGAAGATTAGAAAAAAACTTTTCGATGTAGAGACAGGTAATTTGTCGATTGAACAGCACTAAATTCAATATGGAACAGCGAAGGTAATGGGTGAAGCTGCGTGGGTAGTCCAGTGTTTTGCTGGTTTTTTTTACCTGCACTCAGATAATAGCCTTTACTTTACTTGCACATGTGACAAGCATTGAAAAAGTGTTGAATACACCCCAAAACATCTTCCTTTACTGATTGTAATAGTCCAGTTTCCTATTTCTGGGCTCAATCCTACCGCCACCAGTGGCTATTATGAGTTATGTCCCTTCTATGTCTCTCCCATTGACCAATCAGATTCTATTTCTCATATCGCTTGCATTTGCTTCAAACTACATGGTGGCGCCCAGTGAAGACTATCTGATTGATGATCAATATCTATATTGTAATAAACGGCTCTTACTTTGCTAAGTGCATCAAATCACGTAAGCACCTTGGTTAAAAACATGAAAATATTTGGGAAATATCTGTTGACGGTAAGTTGATGGTACACGTGTGTTGCAAATTTTGAAATCAACCAAAATCTGCACAGCAGTTTGCGAACCGGATGTTAATTTTTTTACTAGATTTTGATTGCACTATGCATAGACGTGTTAGTCCAGCCAAAGTATAACTCCATGTTTCCAGCCTAATTCGACAAAGTTGGAAACTGGACATTGATGGTCAGTTAACTCCTTTGCCTCAGGAAGATGCCCCAAAATCTATCAATACCCAATGTGAATGATAACATGTGGGCAATAACTCAAATGCTCCAAAAATTATCGACCGCCTCTGTGGCCTAGTGGTAGAGCGTCTGCGAAGGAGAGCGGAAGGTACGGGGTTTGATCCCCGGGCGCGTCATACCAAAATAAGTTAAAAGATGGTACTTGTTGTTACCCTGTCTGGCGCTCGGCATTAAAGGGCTAAAACAAGGACTGGTCGGCTCGGAGTCAGTATACTGTGACTGAGTGTGGTATCCATGTTAAACTGCGGCATGGTATTTCAGTGTGCTAGCACTATAAATCGGCATCAGTCGGACTAGTACAAGCAGCCACACACACACATGTGCATGCACGTCGCTTTATAAGTGCAATAATCTTAGACGCGACGTTAAACCCAATTTCACCTCACCTCACCAAAGATTATCTGTAGTGTGAAACTACATGGTCGTTAATAGAACAGCATTATGTATGAACCTACACTTGAATTCAGGTCAGACCTGGGTCCGGAGGTTGGGTACGAAGCTATTGGCATTGTGGACTCCAGTCTGCCGACAGTAGGAGTGTTTGCCAAAGCAACTGCACAAGACACACCTAAAGCTGCTGTTGAGGAGAGTGGGGAGGGACTTCGCTCAGAGGCAGAACAGGTTCGTTTGTTTGTCTGTCTGTTGTTTATGCCAGGCTATATGATGGTGACCTGTACATAATCAAATTCTGTGCCAGACAATCGAGTGATTATGTCTCCATTACATTTCACCACTTTCTAAATGGCATTGTGTATTCATATAGCTTTCGGCCAATTTACATTTGTCAGAGGGGTACACAACGTATGTGGTCTAGGCTACCAGTTGTCAGACTTTTCATTTTGTTGAAGCCTCGGTGGCTGAGTGGGTTTGGTGATTATGTGCCTCACTCTCTACCCCAAAAAGTATTAGAAATAGAGAATCTCACCCGAGTGTCTTTTGATATCAAATATATCAACACAAGTTGATAAAAGTGGAAAAATTCTGAGGCTTGTTGAGGATTTTTGCCACTTTTATCAACGAGTTTTGATATATTTGATATCAAAAGACACAAGGGTGAGATTTTATTTATTATCCAACATCATTCTTCCAACTTTTTCAATTTGTAGACAGTAATTAGCAGTGACTTCAGTGTAAAAAGTACTGCTAACAGCTTAAGTAGCAGAGCCATTAGTGATGTCATTTGATTGTGACATCATGGTAACCAGTGACGTCACAATGGTCTGCAAAGCATTGTGATGTAATTTCATTGCAGCGATATCTACAGCGTAGATATCGCTTGATCTAATCCAAGCGATATCTCCTGTGGGGCCAGTTTTGGATGATAAACTGTTTACTCATTTGACCACTTTCTAAATGGCATTGTGTGTTCAAATAATGTTCTAATACAGTCAATGCTGTATTTCCACCTGCCTTCACAAGCTTGGCCAGAGTGAATATTCAAGAATGTCAAGGCATTTTTAATTTATCAGCCAAAACTGGCTCCCACAGGAGATATCGTAATACGAAGGGGTTGAGCTTACTGCCACGGATAGTTACTATTTTTAGACACCACAGTAAACTCATCCTCATCATGTGTGCAAGTTCATGACGTTATTATGAAATACATTTTCATTTGAAGTAGTTCGTGTGAAAGCAATACAGTATATATATGTACGATTTTGCATTATACTATTCAGAAGAAGTTAGAGAGCACTTGATTTTTTCATATGAGTATAGTTAATCTGTCATTGTCATGGTCACTCATATGAAAAATCAGGTGTTCTGTAACTTCTTTTGAGTAGTATAACCCATAACTGATTTAAAGTGCATCGAATATTAACGATGAACTCTTTTCTTTCAGAAGGCCAAGCCATCCTTCATTCCTTCTCCACAACCAAAGGTGCCACAAGAGGGCGAGGACTTTGGCAAGGGCATTGTCTTCTATCTGAAGGATAAAATCATTGTTGGCATTGTGCTGTGGAATGTCTTCAACAAGATGCCCATTGCCAGAAAAGTGAGTTATCTTCTTCCCCAATTCTGAGATGCCTCTGGTCGAGTGGTAGAGCGGAAGGTCGGAGATTCGATCCCTGGCTGCGTCATACCAAAAGATGTTACTTGTTTTTACCCTGTCTAGCGCTTGGCATTAAGGGGCTAAAACAAGGACACATCGGCATGGTGTCAGTATGCTGTGTCTGAGTGGGGTATTCATGTTAAACGGCAGCATAGTATCTCAGTTGGCTAGCACTATAAAATCAGCATTAGTTCGGACCAGTAGAAGCAGCCACACACACGCGTGCATGCGTGTCGCTATATAAGTGCAAAAATCTTGGATGCGACGTTAAATCCAATTTCACCTCACCTCAGTTTTTCAGGCAGAATGCTTCCTCATCCCATGCGTGTTTGAGAGCTGAATAATTTATTACTAAATTATCACTACATTATCACTGCATTATCACTACATTATCGGTGGCTTATCACTGCATTATCACTACATTATCACTACATTATCACTGGCTTATCACTGCATTATCACTGCATTATCACTACATTATCACTGGCTTATCACTGCATTATCACTGCATTATCACTGGATGAGTAAATTATCACTGGGTGGTTTCAGTGGGCGTCCGGGCTTCATTTCCTTATGGTATGGATCGTTCCACATGCTATTTACAACTACATTTTCTTCTATTAATTAATTGCTCTAGAAATATATTTGTGTTTGCTATACAGTAAACTATGTTTTATACGAACATACGTACAACGCTCTGATGGATATAACAAACTATTCTTGTCCTGTCCATTTGCGGCATATACGTTGTACGTATGCTTGTAACGAACTACGGTTATAATGACTTAAAATTAGTGGTCCCTTTGAGTTCTTTATGAGCGTATTTTACAGTATACAAAACAATAGTCTTTAAGTTATACATGATATTAAGTATAGGGAAACGCTTGGTTAACAGTCTCTGTATCGTATCCGATAAAATTCTTTTGAGAACGGTTTTGTTATTATTAAAGCAGTGATGTTACCGTTATCCCTGTTTGTTTCAGGTTCTCCGTGATGGGGCTGAAAATGAAGATCTCTACGAAGTGGCCAAATTGTTCAACATTCATGAAACATCTTCATGATAACAAGTTTCCATTCTGTATGATTGATTGAAAATGATTGTTTTCTTCAGATGTGTGATTAATCTGAAAGTGTGCTTTCAGTGATGAGGTTTTTCTGATGTACAAAATAAATACTCCTGTTTTCCTCTTTTCTCCGTTAGACATCACTTCTGCTGTCTGCACCATCTGATCATGGGTAGACACTGTTGTTTTGGTAGACACTGTTGAAGATGCTTGCACTTCAATACACCTGTATTTGGTCCATCACCTGATGATACAATTTGTGAGAACAAATATTGTGGTTAAGATTATGACCGACCCAATTAGTAGGTACTGACCCAAATGATGTTCTCGCCATTTTGAACAGATATGATGTCACATTTTCAATTCCGCAGGATTCTCTTCAAAATCAAGGAAAAAAGTACAAATCTTCCTCCCAGCAGACCCGTATCGTCCTTGGACCTTTTGTTTTTTATTATTTGTTTTACAAACCAAAAATCAATGAGGTGGTCGAAGAATTAAAGAAAACAATATTTTCAACTTCCATATTAGTACCGTTTCTCATAAATGAAAAACAAACAGAAAAGTAGAACACAATGTTTCTGGGAGCTCCGTTAACTTGTAGGGCCCACCATCATGGGAGTACAATGCAAAGCAATGCCAATACCAAAGAAAGTTATTATTTTTGGTTAGAATAAAGATTATATATGTAATTTGCACCATTTCTTACAAACAGCAGTGATAAAAACTCGTAGATTTTTCATTTCACCTAATTGTAAAATCCAACTAACATTGTTGCACTTTTTACATTTGCAAATGACTATAACAGTGTGAAAAGTAAAAGTATATACCGTATTCGACGTAATAAGTGCCCAGGGCGCTCTCAAAATTAGAAATAGGGGGGCTCTTCTTAGAATATTATTTTGGTGGAATAAATAGAGTTGAAAGATAAATGTCGTGGTTTATACTGACACACTGAAATGTTTATATGCCACAGATACATTTTTCCAGAATTTAATTGCCCATAATTAAGAATGCATATAACACACGGCTGCGTATTATACGTGAATAAATAAGTCTTGTGTACATTGATCAATAGGAAGGAGCGCTAATTGGGATTGTTCACTAGCCAATATATTACCAAATATTGCCGTGGGCGCTTATTACGTCGAATACGGTAATCTTTTGGCGTGAGTCAGTTCATGAATGTCTGTACAAGAATGTATATGATTATATATATATATATATACCTTTTGAGCAACGATGGTCTGTAAGCAAGACCTTTTCTGTGATTTCAGATAGGGGTGTAACAATATGCTGAATGTTAAGTGCATCACGATGCTCTGTGCCATGATACAAGTATTGAACCAGTAGGTTGTGTATCGATACAAAATGATACAGTATGTATAAGGACAACTTTTACAGTTGTTTCTTATGATTCTGTTTGATGGTGGAAAGTATTTCCTTTCACCTCCTTTCTTGTACTACTGGTCATTGGTTGAGTTTTCATGTATCAAATTGCAGCCTCACTGTCGAGGTTTGTACTGTATCATGACAAAGTTAAAGATACAGCCCTTCAGTTCATTGATGAAGTTATCCGACATGTCAATGTTCATGTCATGTCACAATATCAGATCTATTTTGAATTTCAATAGTGTAGTGATGTTATTCACAGTGAAACTGTTTCCTGCATGCACCCACCATCATACAGCTGGAATACTGCTTAGTGTATACCCGTGAAAATCCGGGGTGGAAAAGGTCTTCACCAACCGATGCTTGCCGTAAAAGGCGACTATGCTTGTTGTAAGAGGCGACTAACGGGATCGGGTGGTCAGGCTCGCCGACTTGGTTGATGCATGTCATCGTATCCCAATTGGGTAGATCGATGCTCATGATGCCAATCCCTGGATTGTCTGGTCCAGACTTGATTATTTACAGACTGCCCTCATATATAGCTGGAATATTGCTGAGTGTCACATTAAACAACAAACAAACAAACAATAATTCACAGTGAGGGGCTGGATTCTGGGTTAGATCAACTCCCAGGTTAGATCTGACTTCATCAACTAAAAACAATGGTGTATATGTTTCACTGTATTAACTATTTAGAAGTGTACTCAACAAAATGCCCTTGCATTTTTTCATGTGTTAAACATAATGTGTTAATTTTAAGTCTTTAATGACAGTTTCAACTGTATTACTTACAAAGCGCACTCTGTGTTAGAGATTTTCAGCTTCTGATTATAGTCAGGGCAATTGATCAAAATTCAAGATCAAATACCTATGGCTTTATTAGGTCCCAGCCACACATACATACCATATGAACAGCTGACTTCAACATGTCCTCAACATGGCAGAAATATTGTCACCTTGACTGAACTGTCATCTCAGTTACAAGGCCCTGTTAACTGGTATGTCCTGAATAGGATGACAGGAGGAGTGCTGATATTAAATCACAATGCTGATACGGAGTCTGCTGGGGTGATTCAGTTGCATCGCCTTAAACCATAATTTGAGATAATGGAGTTGATCTGTTTCAGTGTTTATTATGAACAAGCATAGGGAAGAGTGTTAACTGACTACAAAGTCCAGTTCCCACCCTTGCCAAACTAGACTGGAATTTTCAGGCTCGCTCGATTGTAGTGCCACCAGTGGCTATTACGAGGTATGTTCTTTCTATGTCCCTCCTACTGACCAATCAGATTCCACCACTCATATCAGTTGCATTTGCTTCAGTCAAAATGGTGGCACCCAGTGAAAATGATCTTATTGACAACCAAGATCTATATTGTAATAAAACGGATCTTATGCCTCGAAAAACATCAAATCACTTGAGCACCAAAATATCAGTCGACACCCACATGTTCACAGGTTTTGCAAATCCTGCAGTCAACTGAAATCTGCATGTTGAAATCCATGTAGTTCGATACGCAATTTTGATTTGACTTTGCATAGACTGGTTAGTCCAGCCTAAATGTAACTCCGGAATACCAGCCTAGTTCAACTAGCTGGACTTTTATAGTCAGTTAACGCTCTTGCCTCGGGAAGATGAGGAAAGGGGGAAGAGGAGTTTGATCAATATACATGTAGTTAGAAGGGTTTCTTCCATTGTCAGTATTTAGGTTTGATGTTACAATATTAGTATTTGAATCTAAGAACTAAAAAATTTCAAGGGGGCACAGGTGGCCCAGTCTAAGGTGCCGCGATTCGCTGTGCAGAGTTGCGTCCCTTAGGCACACCAGAAACCTATGATTGTGGGTTTGAATCCTGGTTCGCCCCGATTATGTTTCTAGGTTTGTCAGCACCATACCCGTGTGCTTGTTGGTTTCACCGAAGTGGTAAACGTCTGAGACCTGCATCACTTCGGGCTTTCCTCCCACATTAAGCTGACACACCGTGATATGACTGGAATACTGTTAAAAGCGGCGTTAAACCCAAGTCACTCACTCAAAAAATTTCATGTTTGGCATTAAGGTTGTGAGTGAAAGTCGTCTTTCATCCTTATTTCGAAACACTTGACATATTTTAGAGGTTATCAGAATGAATGTGATAGTAAGATCAAGCTATCAATAAAAAGGGCACACTATTTTACAATAACATGTACCGTATTGAGCACCCTGCTCCAACAAGCACCCTCCATCAGAATCTAATATCCGGACGTTAACCTTTGTAGGGGTACAGAGTTGTACAAGTGGCTGCAGTTGTGAGAATTTTCTTTGATCCATATCAGGCCAACATTACAATGTCGGAGATCTCCATAGATTTGACTCGGGTAATTCTGTTACATTGTTATGGCTGTTATCTGTGAAGGCCGTTATCTTAGATAACCTAGCTTCATTCTCAAGATTGTTTGCTTTTGATGGCACATTGATCTGATGAATTTGTACACATAAATCATACAATCCTTACATGTGAAACTGGCTGAATGAAAGATTTGTATAGTGCTAGAATCATGAACCAACATGATGCATGCGAAGAATTGGAATAAATTATTTTTCAAACCATTAATGTTGCTTTTCTTACTGCAGCTTTTAAATTACCAGCAAGGTGCCGATCAGTGACATGGGATGAACAGCCGGGACTGGAGAAGTCTCTTCATGTTCCCAGCAGAATCCATTATTCACAAAGTTGAGCTAAATTGTCAGAAATAGAAAGATGTTGTGTGGCGGCTATTTCATCAAGATAAACAATAGCAGCAGTGCAAAAATTATATTAAAACTAATTTCTGATCCATTTAGAATAGAATCACAGATTGTATCTATAATTTCCTCTCTGATCCTGTGACAATTTTGGATGAACTTGCTGCTTGTCAACATATGGTCAAAACTCTTGATTCATTCATTTACGTTTGCTAGACTTCATCCATCAGCATGCTGTCATACAGTTTTCATCCAGTGCTTATGTTTGTTAAAACAAGCATTTCCTTCCAATTTCCAAGACTACTTTAATTGATTTGTCAAGCTGGCTCTTGGCATTTTGATACATCAGCCGTGTCGATCCCCGGCCGTGTCATCCCAAAAGATGTTAAAAGATTGTACTTGTTGTTACCCTGTCTGGCGCTCGGCATTAAGAGGCTAAAATGAGGACTGGTCGGCTCTGAGTCAGTATACTGTGTCTGAGTGGGGCATTAGTCTTAAACTCAAGCATGGTATTTCAGTGTGCATCACTCTGGACCAGGGAGGCAAGCAAGCAGTGTGCACTTGGCACAAGATATAACTCTTTGTCAATAAGCTTAGCTGAAGCTGTCAGAAGAAACGAGCAAGGGCATAAACTTGCATCTGCAACTTCAAACACTATTCTGAAAGAAGAATCTGGTAAAAGTTTGTTCGGTCTTGTAAGCGGAGCTAGTAATTGTCTAAATATTACACTAAAATCTACAGAAAATGATTCTTTTTAGCCAGGTTCAGGCTTGTGGATTGAACTTGTCTTTTCTGGAGTATGTTACAGAACAAAAAATAACACAAGTTCAAGTCCAAAGTTTATTCTCTGAAGCTCCAGTCATACTAGGGGTAGCTTAAGTATTTCAACAAAACAAAATGACTCAGTCACACATTCTTAAATTACATTTTATCTGACAATTCAAGCTGACAACATGGAGCGTATGATATTCAAAAGCTTCCTGATGACATGTCCTCAAAGGCGATATGTGGTGACCATTCAGTCATAAGATTTATCACGCTCCTCTGCAAGGCTAATGGCATCCCTGATGTGTGCCTGATGTCAAAAAATTGCCCTAACATTGACAGAGTTATCTTTTCTTGAGTGGAGGAGTGGAATGGAGGTACACTGCTCCAGACTGGTACAGCTGAAAATAAACAGAATGATACAGAATGATACATACACATACAGATCACTTCAAGCATGCCTCACATTAGAACATGGCAGGGTGAGTTGGATTTAACATGTTTAACACCGCTTTGAACAGTATTTCAGTAGGCTATTTTGAGTATTTTCACTATGGTGATTGTATTGCATCAGTAATGTACACATTTTCCCCAGGCAAGGGTGTACCTGACCATAAAAGTTCAGTTTCCACCCTAAACTAGGCTGGAATTTTGTGGCTCAATCGTAGCGCCGCCAGTGGCTTTTACAAGTTATGACCCTTCTATGTCTCTCCAATTGACTGACCTGATTCCATAACTCCAAACTCTTGCCTTAGCTTAAGAAAAAATTGGTGGCACCCAGCCAAGACAATCTGATCTTTAGTGAAGATCTATATATAATATGAAACATGTCTTGCCTCACAATGTGCATCAAATCACTTGAGCACATGAAAAGATTTGGAAAGTATCTGTCGACGCCCAGTTGACAGTAAACATGCTTTGCAAATCCTTCAGTTGACTGAAAACTGCACATTGAAATCCATGTAGCTTATTAACCGAATGTCTAGCATGTTAAGTGATATTGATTGGACTATGCATGGATTGTTATGACTCCGGAATTCCAGCCTAGTTCAGCAAGGGTGAAAACTGGACTTCTATGGTCATTTAATTCCCTTGCCTCTGGTAGATGTACACTTTTGCAATAGTATTGCGATAGTTGTCAACTACTGCAATAGTATTGTGATCTGGTGATGGTATTAAACCAACTTTAAGGCTTGATAAATATATTAATCAAGGTAATAGAAATGAGTAAAGTATTGCAAACAAAGTTACAGTTTGCCATTTTTCTCCATGAGGCCACTCAAACCAAAAGGAAGTAATTCTAATCTGGAGTTGTAATTCATGATAATCGACACACAGCATGTATGAAATCTATCCGTAAAAACTGAGACGCACACTTTTGGTTCACATATTATAACTAATTGCTACTATCATTAGTATCAAAACTATTGATTGTTATGCATATTATGAACAATATTACTGTTGTTTTCAAATTCCTATTGATACAGTACAATCATTGGGCAAACAATTGTATTTCATCAATATTTTGATAGATTGTTACATTCATACTTACTATGAAACCTGTGACAGCCAAGAAGAGAGAGGAAACAGCAATATACATGTTGTATTTGCTGTTTCTCTTATTGTAGTTCTCTTGCCAGGAGCCTTCAGGAATGGGGTGGTCATTCATTGTAACACGGTTCTCTGTGACAACTTCAAGGTCACTCTTCCAGTGTGCAGGAGCTTGACCCCCCATACAGCGAACTGCCTGCAATCCTGAATAGAAAATAGGAAAAGATTATACAATGTGGATTTATGGCAACAATTAGCTCCGGAACAAAGTTAAGCAAGAACCTTCTTAACTGTGGAAGACTTCAAAATAACTTGAACAAATCAACAATCTCATTAAAATCCGATCTTAGTTCTCTCTACCGCTAAACAAAGATCTGAGGAAATCCCATTACGGGTCAAGTCAGATCGACCTTGCACAAACTTTGACCGACCAATGGAATGACCAATCAGAAGGAAGCTTTCTTGTGCTTTACGTCACTAATTTCAACTTCGAAACATATTTTGACAAATTCTCGATTACAAATTTGAAACCTAAACAAAAGAACATTCTGGAATGGCTAATAGATGGTTTACATTGTATGGATTCAGTCGTTAAACCCGTAACTATCTTTCGGAATACCCCGTGTTAAAGTTTTCGAAATTGCATGATTAGAAATCACATTCCGACTGTCACTTTCATAATCTGGTAAGTGACACTCTGATTGGTCGGATGAAAGCTCGTTCTGACGTGACCCCTAATGGGATGTCTTCATATCTTTGTTTAGTGGTAGCGAAAACTAAGGTCTGATTTTAATGAGATTGAACAAATCAACTACAGGAATTATAATTTAGCTTCATCCAGCATTGTCAAGGGTATTTCTCACAACAGAAAAGGGAGAGATAGAATACACTAGATACCTGAAGGTGGCCTATTACAGGGATAATGCTTATTTGGAGAAGAGGTGAGGTGAAATGGGTTTTAACATCACATTCAATATATTATTGCACATAAACTGTGATGTACATGCATGTGTGTGTGTGTGAGTACTTGTATGTACTAGTCCAGGCTAATGCCAGTTTTAAAGAACTAGCCCACTGACATTACATGTTGTATTTAACCGTTGATACCCTACTCAAACAGAAGACTGACTGAGAGGTGACCAGTTCTTATATTATTGTTGTATTCCAGTGTAACAACAAGCACCATTTTTTGCAAGGCACCACGCAGGATAACATCAAGTATGACTTGAGCAGAGATTGAACTCCCAAACTTCCACTCTGGGCAGACACTCTACATCCACTTGATTACAGAGACAATGTCAGTTATATTTTATACTTAGGGCTACAATCAGTCCTACTAGTAGTACAACTGCTTTGTGTAATTGGATGTGCTCTCCCTTGGTACTATTTGTATTTGCTGTTTAACAACGCTCACAGCAATATTGTTGCTATATGATGGCAGCCTGCAAATAATAATAATAAATGCATTTGTATAGCGCAGCATTCACTGTGCATAAGGGCTGTGTGTGCATAACCAGACAATCCAGTGGTTGACATCAAGAGCACCAATCTATGTAAATGCAGCGTAAGAAATTGGCACTAGTCCTGTAGTCCTTGCCAAACTGCCCAATAGTTAAGAACTAGTAGAATATATGTCCCTTTTTAAGGGTTTTGCTATATGTTATCATTATAAGGACTAGTGGTTCAAACCTGTTAGTTTCTACCGCTGCAAATGGGATACAATGACATACATCAACCAAGACAGCAAAGGCTGACCACCCAATCCTGTTAGTCGCCTGTTACGGTTACATGGTCACTGAAGACCTCTTCTGAACCTGGGTCCCCTTGATACTATATTACATACTTATAGTAGTTCCCAATTTGAGCCATGTCAAACATTTCAAATGTTCTTCTAGAAATGAATTGGAATGCCCAGCCACAAGGACCATGAAACTGAAAGGCTGTTTGATTGTAAAGGGGTACTTAACACGAGGGTAGATCTATATGGAACTATCAAATTCCGTTCTGAAATGGTTCGATGGTCAGGACAGATAAATTTGTGATACAATAGTTTTCAGTCGACTTTTCTCTTCCTCCTAACATGCCTAATGGTGGTCTCGGTTGGTCTAGATCTACTTATTTCCAAAACACCGGCCATGCAGGCCCAGCTCAGTGAACTTTATCAGTGAAGGAGAGAAAAGAGTCGACAACGTTCACAGTACCAAACCTTATCAAAACACATCGGAATTCCCATGAAAGGACGCTTAATATATAAACATACGGGAAACAGAGGCTGTGGCAGATCTGGCCACTGGCAAAATTCTTGACAGCATTTTGGTTTCAGTACGTGCGTGACCTCCAACAGTCCGTCCTTCTGTCAATGGCTGATGGCAGAACCGCACAAAATGATTTAATTTTAGTATTAAATTTTATAACCGTTATCACGTACAGACGCAAACGGTTTTAAACAATAACTTAAATATATAAACAGCTTTGACACTCGCATTTAACTCATTTGTATGTGTCGGGGGACTATTTTGACTAGGTTCAGTCTAATAACATGAATAAAGAGCAAAAAGAGCATCGACGCTGCAAGTCCAGTTAAGCTGGTCCCCGGCTCCCAAATGCGCGTCTTAACGTACGACATGAAAAGACGGAGCCAAGCTTACAAATTCAATAAACCATTTACTGCGGGATCGTGATGTAAAGCGCCCTCTAGATTTCCTGAAAATAACAAAGTACTAGAAAACATCTTGAATACCCAGATATTGAAAGATACATTTGATAAGAAGATGGATCGCTTGGAATGGAGCGACGGATCGCTAATTGGCGGAGAGACGCTAGTAGAGCAACAAACAGGAGTTTGTCTCTATGACGGGCATGATAAGGTAGGCTTTCGATTTATAGGGCGATTTTATGTTTGCTTCAATGTTGTACTCATGAGTAGCCTCGATCAAAAATGTCAAGCAGGTCAGTAATATCTCATTGTTGATGTTGAGCAAAGTCAGTAGTGTAGTGAATGATTGCTGTGACATTTCTTAGGGTTCTGGAGAGTATATATATCCCGAATGAACCGGAAGTTGGCCCCACGGTGCGATGTAAATAAGAGTTATCTATCTTACATTAACTTGCCAAACACTTTACGTCGAATTGTGCAATATCTATTCACTATTTTCTTGCACAAGCCTGTGACAGTATGGTTACTAGGCTAGTCTACATTATTCTATTTGTCATTTATCCCACAACACGGGTATGAACAGTTGTATCATTCTGCCTCCAAAATGCATGCAAGGTGTAAGTCTATGGAGAGTGTTAAAGGGGTTAGCAGTATGTTGTCAGTGTGTGATAAAACTGTATTAACAGACAATACTGATGAACGATGTGAAGGAGAATTGTTTTGTGATGAAACGATGATCCTTGAAGCTGACGATGGCTGTCGGAATCTAGACGGACGTGAGCTGATAGAGGACATGATGAGAGCAATCGAGATGAAGGATGAGGCAAAATTTCAATGTCAGCTACAGCGAATCTCTATGTGCAAGACAAATAAAAAATATTTCAAGCAAGAAAGTGGGTCTTTGATGGCTACAGCTGTTTTGTGTGACTGCGAAAATGCTGTTAAACATTTAATCAGAGCAGGTGCTCAAAGATCTAACTTGAATTCGTATGGAGATACCCACATCCTGATGGCAATTCGACACAACAAGATGTCAGTTTTGAAGACTTTGGCAGAGCTTAAACAAGACATCAATTCCAAGAACAAACTTGGTCATTTTCCCTTGTTTTTGGCAGCAGAGTTGAACCGTGCAGATGTTGTGAAGTTATTAATTAAAGCTGGAGCAAATGTCAACACGAAAATGGGAAGGGTGAAGATGATAAGTCAGGACTATCTAAAACCTCACAGAGTTTCAGCACCAGGTGACTCAGTTGCTCTCTTAATTGTTCGCAGAATGGTGTATGAAAAATCAAGAGCATACAATGAAACAGATCAAGATATTTATGGAACATGCCATGAAATGTTATTTGCCATTCTTGATGAAAAAAGCTTCAACTTTGCAAAGTATTCACACTCAATACTGGATGAAATGATTCTGAAGAAGATAGACGATGAAGATATTTACAAAAGATTACTACGAGATGATTACAAGATAAAACAATCTGATCCTTACCATTACCTGTGTTTAAATAACACAAAAATCTGTGTCCTTCTACTTGAACACTTGAAGAAACATCAACCAAATGTTGATATTTTATGTAAACAGAGTGATGGTTCTTTCACGGCTCTGGACGTTGCCTGTGGACAGCTTAATGTGGATGCAGTTGAATGGCTTTTGCTCAACGGCGCAAATCCAAACTCACAGACAATAAATAGTATTTACGGATTCAATTTGATCACGTTCTTTAACATTCGATTCATGTCTGGAGATCAGTACTCCACATTGCTAACACCAATGTACATTGCTGTATCTCAAAGATGCTTTTCAAATGGTGTTGCAGACAAGTCATGCAAGATTATAAAGTTGTTGATAAGATATGGTGCTGATGTCAATGCAAGAACTTCAAAGGGTGTTACGGTTTTGAACAGTGCTGTGACTGCCATGGCTAGAGAACCAACTCTGTCAGCGGAAGCTTTTTCAGTAATACATCTGCTCTTACAGGCAGGGGCCAATCCAGATTTCTGCTTTGTGCGTGAATCTTATCAGGCAAAAGTTAAGATAACATTGGAGTCCTGTACAGAAAAGGCGTCTAAAAGCATTGTCGAGATGATGATGGAGATGTCATTCTCTCTTGGCAGGGAAACAGGATTACCCATCTCTGAAATTGTCCATCGTTTTCGTCATCTTCGGCACATGATTTCAGACGAGATGATCGACCGCTGCTTCTGTCAGCCTCGCACGTTGGTGTCACATTGTCGTAAGGTGATACTAACCAGATGTAAAGCCTGTCATTTGTTGGAGACTGAAAAAAACTTTTCCTTGTTACCTGTCAAAGTACAGGACTATTTGTCTTTGAAAGATTTGCTAGATTACAAAAAATGAAATGTATTAGAACACATGTTTGTTCCATGTGTGTGTACACTAGGGGTGAAACAATACAGCAAGATCATGATACAAAGATTACGCTACGATACATTTTGCGATATGCATGTTTATGTCAAATCGTATGAAAACGTCGACTATAAATATTTTTTATTTGTGAACTTAATGACCACACATTTTGCAATTTTTGACTGACAAAAAACACTGGGGGTCATTAAAGAAGAAGTCATATATTTTAGCAAGTGTATCAACTTGTTTTGATACAGAGTAAATGTATCGTGTATCATATCAGCGCAAGAAAACTCATGGTGCACCACTGTATTGTTTCACCTCTATTGTACACGGAAGTTTGACCTGTCTACAGGTCTAGAAGAAGAGTTTATGTGCCATAACTTTTGAGAATGCATTGCTCTTAGCATCAATATCATTTTAGTTAAGGTCTGTGATGTGAACTGTTATGATCTGAGCAAACAAGACCAGGTACAATTTTACCAGACTCAGGCTTTGCACTTGTGGATAAAGTCGCAGGACGTTGATGCTGCAGGAACACGATGAAACCGAGATTTCGTGGACTAAAATCTGTAATATAGAGTGAGGGTCTGTAAATAATGAATCTAGACATGACAACCAGAATTGACAATACAGACGTTATACACCTTGTACAAGTATTGGCAATAAGCTAAATGCCTAATTTATTTACTTTAGGCATATTGATATATTTATGAACCATATTATTTGTGACAATGCTACATACAAAACATGTAGCAGGGTGAGCATGGCGTGTAACTGTGATAAAACGTAAGGCATGAAGTATTTTGTCACTGTGACCTGGTTTGTAACCATGGTAACCAGGTGTCTTGACTTCATGACCATATCATCTGCTGAATGAAGGGTTTAGATCTGAATTTGTTTTCAAGTTATCGTTCTCAGTTTGTTTGTTTATTCATTAAATTTGTTGTGAATAAAGTTGAAATTTTTTAATTTGTTCTAAAGTTTGTTTGTTTGATTGTTGTTTAACGCCTCAATATTCAAGCTATATGACGACAGTCTGTAAATAATCAAGTCCGGACCAGACAGTTCAGTGATTGACAACATGAGCATCGATCCATGCAATTGGGAAACGATGACATGCATCAACCAAGTTAGCGGGCCTGACCACCCGATCCCGTTAGTTGCATAGTCGCTCCTTTCAGCAAGCATGGGTTGCTGAAAATGTATTCTTCACGGGTCGTTTGAGGTTGCGCTTTGATTGAAACAGTGACTGTCCTCTGAGAACAGAAAGTTGGTGGTTCAATCCCTGGTTGCTTCTTATCGAAAGACATGAAAAGATGCAGCTTGTTGTTACACTCCCTGGCGCTTGGGAGTAATGGTATAAAACATTAATAGGTCACATTGGAGTAAACTGCGGCATAGTATCTCTGTGGGCGAACACTATAAAACTGGCAGTAGTCTGTACTCTCACATTTCTTAAATTTTCTCATTACGTTAACCACCGGTTTGTGTGGCTGCAGTAATATGACTAAAATAATTGTTGAACAACAAACAAGCAATGCTTAATAACTCACAGCGAGACACCATGTTTGCAGATGTACCCTCTTGTGAGACTTGATAATTTCATTGCTGGATCTACTGGAAACAGTTATCGTTGATCACTTTAACTAATGTTGATTCTACATGCTATAGTGAACAGTGGGAGACATCACAATATTGATTGAAAGAATAAAGAAAAAAACAACTTTCCAAATACCCAATTGTTATGATTGATCAAAAGTTTTTTTGGTGGCACATTTCAGCAGCAAAGGACAGAACTGAATATCTTCATGAATATGAGGGGCAATTTGCATACTTGAAGACACATGCCCTGTAAATTTTGATCCCTTAATATGTATGGCTTAAGTGTAGAATAATGAGCGATTTGGATTTGACAGCGCTTCTAGCAGCTTGATTCTCTGATGCGTGATATAAATTTTGATCCCTGAATAGTGCTGTCTTGATTCTCGTATGATTTATGTACATTTTGATCCCTGAACTTGATTCTCGAATGCATTTTATATGTCATATGATTTTATCATCTTGTCATTTTCACCCAAACAGGGCCCCTATATTGGCAGAGTGTTTACAAGTATAAAGAATCTAGAGTTATTTCCCTTGGTCACGTTGTGCAAGAGTGAATAGACACCCACTTTTATCACAGTGTGGGATCCTATCAATAGGCTTTTGAAGCACTTCCACTTTGTCAGGTAAAAATAGATATCAAGTTCATTATTTCCAAGAAATGTGTATTGATGACAGCAAGAATGGAAGTGACAGACACTTTGAGGGAGGACGAAGAGGACTGTTTTGAGGACTTCTTTCATGAAGGCAAATTCTTACCAGAGGATGATTGTATGATGTTATCCGCTGCCGAGAATGACAGTGTTGGTGTTGCTAAGAGTGTTGTAATGAACTACACTCCGAGTGAGAACAAATTGCTTGAATGGTTGAAAACAGCAATACGGGCTAAAGCAGAATCTGTCTTCCTGTTTCTCTTGGAGACAATCCTTGAATTAGATAGGGAATATTTCCATGAAGAAAGTGCTTCACTGGTGACCATTGCCATCATGTATGACACAAGGAAAATCATAAGATATTTAATGTGTGCTGGAGCTCAAAGGAGCAACTTGAATGCTGAAGGGGATTCTGATTTTAATCTGGCTGTTAAGTTCAAAAGGATTGAAATCTTTGAATACACAATGCCATTTAGAAAGTGGTCAAATGTAACAAATGTTATATTTGGGATAACACTTTCTTAGTAAAGTACAGATTCTAGTACTTTTTTGGGTTGAGTCCCGTCCGGGACTTTACTAAGAAAGTGTTATCCCAAATATAACATTTGTTACATTTGACCACTTTCTGAATGGCATTGTGTATTCATAGCTTTCGGCCATGGGAGCCGTGCCAATTTATGCTTGTCAGAGGGGTGCTCAAAGTATGTTATCTAGACTACCAGTTGTCGGACTTTCATTTTTGTGGAAGCCTCAGTGGCTGAGTGGGTTAGATCGCTGACTTTGTGTGCTGGCAATTAGGTGCCTCACTCTGGCAAGTGTGGGTTCGAATCCTGGACATAACATTTGAATCAACATCGAATATAACATTTGTTACGATTGAAATCTTGAAGATGTTCTGTGAAGATGGAGACTTTGTGAATGTTACAAACAAGCTTGGACATTTTCCATTGTTATCAGCAGCAGTGATGGACCTTCCTGAAGCTGTGCAGATGTTGGTTGAGGCAGGCGCTGATTGAACCAAAAGTTGCACAGCGTGGAATTGGTCAATATGTTCCATCATTATCATCACAAAGTTTCTGTGGAAGGAGATACGGTTGCTCACTTCATTATCCGGAGAATGGATTTGACAGACCCAACCATGCGTAAGACTTCCTGTGAAATGCTTGAGACAATTGTAAAGGACAAGTTTTGTAAATCTGCTTGCAATTGCCTTGGTCATTCATTGTTGGATGAACTGATTTTAAGTCATGTCTCAGACAAGAATGTATTGAACAGATATTTGAATGGTGACTTTTCAGTCAACTTGGCTAATCCTTACCATTATGCCTGTCTCATGAAATCACAGGAACTGAGAGTTTTCCATTTTCTAAACAATAACAACATTGAGGTTGATGGAACATGTGAAGAAACGCCTTTCTCTGTTCTGTTCTTGGCTTGTGGTATCGGTAAATTGGAACTTATGGAGTGGTTAGTGCAACAAGGTGCAAACCTGAGAGTGACGGCTTCTTTTGAGGGCATGACTAAATGGGTTCCAAGTTTATATGGACATGTAGTTAGTTTTACACTTACACCATATAAGATTAAGAACATTTCCATTATACAGACAGCAGTGAGTGGTATATTTAGCTATGACTTTAGGTTAGGGAATATTTTATCTATCCTCGATCTGCTGGTGAAATCCGGTGCTTATGTGAATGCCCCGGCTGTGGATGGTATACCAGCATTGTCCTTTCTCTTGCAACTTATCCAAGTAGGAGGGTCATATGTCTTTAGTTTCGGGGAGACATTTGAAAAGATGTTATCCGAGTTGCAGTGCCTGGTGCTGTTGCTGGAGCTAGGGTTGATGACTGTGTCCCAGTGGACAGACTGTGGAGTGATGCATCTTTTTACACTGCTCTTGATTCCTTGAACAACATTACTATGATGCTGATGGAGATGTCAACATCTGTAGCAAGCGTTGACGAGGTTCCACGTAGCTTTGGTGGACCGTCATTCCAGTGTACTCCTTCCTTGTCAGCCCGACCTCGTAGTCTTATGGTGCTAAGTCGTAAGGTCATACTTGAGAAATGTCACGGGCAACATTTAGCTGATGTGGGAAAATGTCTCTCTATGCTGCCAATGCAGCTTCAAGACTATGTGTGTTTGAAAGAATTAATGGACATAGATTGGCATGGAAAGTAATTAACAATGATTAAAGTTGCAGAGACAGACTTGGAAGAATGCACATGGAGTGATATAAAAGTGCAGGATCAGCAGAAAGAAGTTGGAGGGTTCTTTTATTCTTATTCTTCTTGACATGGAAAAACAAGCATGAATATGAGATGTGCTTTGTGTGATATAGATGGAATATTGCTCACTGTGGAACACAGAAGACATGCACTCAAGCATCCAATTTCTAAATAACATGCCCCTCTGATGGACACTCACTCTCTACATCTGATGCTATTGTAATAGACAAGTTTAAATAAGTATGAAACTTTGTTGATTAATGAAATTTGAAATGAATAAACATTGTTTTCATTATTATTGTTTGTATTTACTTTGAAATGGATTTCAAATAGATATTTATTGGTTTTTAGATGGTATGTGATGTCATGCATGATTCTACTTGATCCAAAAGTCACTCACAAACATACTTGCTTTGATATCCAAAATATGTTCGCAAGATATTTATGTTTTGATTTGTCTTCTTTGCTTCCAACTATCAACACTGCTCAAAGCAATGTTAACCCATTCTCACTCACTCCAACATTCAACAGAAGTTGACACAAATTATATGCATACCAATATTGGACAAAATGAAGACCAAGAAGTATTTGTGGATGGATGACATCATTTGTAATTATTGATACAAAGTTATAATATATTCATAACATTAAATTAGGGACTGTTCCCTTGTGTGCCCGTTTTATGTATCAAAATAACTACGGTACTGAAATGTAAGCATTGTGTTACCTTGGCCCCACACATGTATATTCATGAAAATGATCTTACAAAAACTCCCCACCCAAACAGGGCCTCTTTATATAGTGTTTAGAGTTACTTCCCTTTACATGTCCTACTTTCAAGATCCATGATGGTGGAACAAGGCAATGTTCACTTCTGATGGTCATTGACACAAGTCATATGAAGGTTATTTTGTAAAGTTAGATGTGACAGTACTTTTATATAAGCATGGCATATGATATTTTCCATTATGACATTTATGAAGAGGCCATTTGTGAGGACACTCTGTCCAAATCAATTCACACTGCCTTGGACAGTGATAACCCCAAGTTGTTGGATATTTTGATTGACAGTACGGCGGAAGCTATACCCGAACAGTTGCACTTCGTGTTACTAGAAGCTTGTACTAAAGGTGCATCAAACATTCTCCAGTTCATTCTGAAGGAACTTGGAGTGAAGCAGACTCAAGATTTAAAGGAAAATAGAAGCTATGTGCTCGGGGCAGCAATTATTAATGGCCATGGTGGAATAGTACAGCTGTTATTAGATGCTGGAATTGACAGAACAGGTTTGTCTGGTCATGGTGATAGTGATATTATACTGGCCATTCGCTATAAGAGACCAGAAATATTGAAACTTCTTCTGGAGGCAGGTGTAGAAAATGTGAACATAGCCAACAGTTATGGAGTTTTTCCACTGTACATGGCTATCAAACAAAAACAATTGAGCTGTTTGAAACAGCTCATAGCTGCAGGGGCAAATGTGAATCAGAAGATTGAAAAAGAGAGTGTCAATCAGGATAATCCCGAACCATCGGATAACGATATACAGACGAAGGCAACTGTTGGAGACAGTATGATCCATGTTCTGCTACGGAAGTTAGGATTGAGAGTGTTTTACGAAAAAGTCTCCGAATATTTTATCTTTGATAATATGTTCGAGATATTTGTAAACCTTGATGTTGATTTGTCAGTTGTCAACAATTGTGGACATTCTCTTCTTGATGAGGCTGTAGTCAGTTTGTGCGATACAAAGTTAATGAGAAGACTTGTTGATAAAGGATGTCACATACGTTTGGCCAATCCATATCATTATGCCTGTTTAGATGATTCTGTGGAAAGGTTAGAGGTGATTCAAAAACTTGGATTTGATGTCAACACTTTCACCCCAGAGACACCATTTTCACCCCTTTTCATAGCATGTTGGGGGCAGAATATGAAAATTGTTAAATGGTTGTTGGAAAACGGTGCCAAGCCTACTGTGTTTGTCGACTCGAAGATCTTATGTGCTTGGATAGCCAGAGTGAACAAGTGTGTTGATGCTTTCTTCGCAGACCAAGATGGCTTCATCACAAATGTGTCCAAAATGACGCCTTTACATTTCATGTTGATGGGATCCCTGAGTGTGTTCATGTCGGCTCAACCTGTAGTTGAGATGCTTTGTGCTCACGGTGCTGATGTTAACTCACAGACTTTGACTGGAGAAACGCCCCTGTTATACTTCACCCGAGATCTCCTTGGAGAAGATAACTTTCCTATTATTCCATCTTCCTTTGCAGCTTTGGGTCCTGAGGAATCGTTGTTTGTGTCATTAATCCAGGCAGGGGCGAATCCAGAAGTGGGGTCAGGTCGGGGGGTTTATCCACTCACATACTGCATCCCTGAGATGCTGAGCAGGATTGCCCTCATGTTCCTAGAGGTTTCAGTCAACCTTTCTCACTATGTAGGGACGGACGCAATTCAGGTGAAAACCTTTTGTTTATCAGACCTATCTTTCCTTCCCCTGAACAAAGACTCGTTACAGTCTATTGTTCAGAATCCACGGAAACTCAAAGTGCTGTGTCGAAAAGTCATTCTTCAAGCAAGCAGTGGACGTCTTATAAACAACAAGAACAGCTTGCTGGACCTGCCCCAGGAGGTTCGAAATTATGTGATGTTGAAATATTTGAAGGACCCAGATTGGTATGAGAATCCATACACATTAATGTGAAGCAACTTTAAGTTTGTATTAAGGTACCAACAGCTGGACAGACAAATGTTTGGAAATGGGTTTGGACAGGAAAGAAATATGTATCTTTTTGTCTTATTTGATAATACAGTTTTTATTCTATTTGATTAAATGATTTGATCAGACCTTAAATTGTTATTGTGTTGAAGGTCCAAGTTTATGTTTGTGTACCTGTGAAGATGTGTTTGGCGTGAAAATAGGGGAAACCATTGTACACCCATGAATAGAAAATAATTTTGTGTGTGAAAAGCTTGCAGTTCTCATTCTTCTGGTTTCCATTGAGAAAGAAATGGCAGGTTCTCTTCCCAGACAATAAAATATAAGTATATTTCCCTTGTGATATGGTATTTGACATAAGGTCCTAAGTTTGTCATTAAATCTCTAATTAAATACCAAGGATAAAGTGGTTCCAAACTGATTAACAATTTGTAGAAGATTTTCTTCTTATTTAATTTTTGACATATTTGACACATGATAAGCATGGGGCGGATTGCTGAAGACCTATTCCAACCCGGTTCTTGAATGGTCTCAGGAATGACTAGGTATTGAATGATTGTAATGTATAATTATGAAACATTCACCTTCATAAATTTCATGTTTTTCAACCATTTTCATGTTGTAACCATGGCAACCTCAAGATTTGAATAATCAACAATGATTAGGATATTTTTACTTATTACATAACCTTTTTTTTTTCTTGAGATATTTTTACCTTTGTTTTGATCAAATTTGGTACACATAGATCATGTAGATTAAATGAGTGAGTTGGTGAGTTGGGTTTAATGCCGCTTTTAACAGTTTGTGGGAGGAAAGCCTGAGGTGATGCAGATATTTACCACTTTGGTGAAACCCACGAGCACAGGTATGGTGCTTACAAATCTAGAAACATAAACATAGAATCCAACCCATGTTCATGTTTCTGGCGTGCCCAAGGGCCGCAACAGCGAATCATGGCGCTTAAGACGACTGGGCCACCAGTGTCCCCCTCAGACATAGAGAAATATGCAGGCAGAAGAGCACATGAATAGATTCAGGTATAGAGAAATATGCAGGCAGGAGAGTACATGAATAGATTCAGGCATGGGGAAATATGCAGGTAGGTGAGCACATGCATAGTTTCAGGCATAGACAAATATGCAGGCAGGTGAGCTCATGAATATATTCAGGCACAGAGAAATATGCAGGTAGGTGAGCACATGAATAGAGAGAAAATGCGGCAATGATTTCATTTCTAAACTACACATCACTATATTGAGGTAATTGACAAATTAAAGCCATGTGACCGGTTAAGAATGATCAGGGATCTGTCAAGGATAATAAAAACTGGTAATTTTTGTTTGTTAGCTTAGTTTTGGGATATTTAAATTTATTTTTTCCCCCTTAAATTCAGAGCTATTTTAACATTGTATTTTGTGATTGTGTTCAATGCAATAATATGAAACTAAGCATTAACATGATTAAGACCTCTTCCTATTTATTGGTTCTGTTATCAGTGAAATACAGCTGTGTCTACAGAACCATAAATTAGTTCTTATGAATTGGAAAGTTTGTAATTTTCCTTACGAGGATGTTCCCCAACTTTAAACTATCCCTACTTTTACACTTGGGCAAAATATTCTGTTGTGGAGAATATTTGAAAAATATACCAGAACTCTTTGTAGTCTGTATTTATACTGTGTGAGTCGCCCTTGCGTAATGCATGAGGATCGTGTTCTCTGCCGCTGTTGCACGTGCACCAAGCTCTGTCATGTGCTGACATTTACAATGCATGGTACACGGCTCTTCATATTTTCGTTGGGTCCTAAACTAGTATTTATCAATCCTTTGCACATTGTCAATACACGCTGACGGTATGGCAAAGGTAGATTTTATGTATTTGATGCTTTTGTGCATATGTATGGAATCCAAAAGGAGTATGGAGATGAAAATGCAGTCAAACAATTTTGTAAGGCTAAGGAATACAATATTATCAATTCTATATCTCCTCGACCAACCATGCCACATCTTCTAACCAAAATATTAGTAGTAAAGAATTTTACAAGATTTTATCAGCACAGGAGTTTGTTAAATTCCATGACATTGAAAAATGGGAAAGTATGCTAAATAAGACATTTAGTGAAACAAATTGGCAAGAACATATATTGATGGCAAAAAGATGCACTCAAAGTGAGGATATTAGATGGTTTCAATTTAAGATTATTCACTACGTTCTTACAACTAACAAATATTTATGTAATATTGGATATGTTGATTCTCCTATGTGTACTTTCTGTACAAATCAACCTGAAACTATAATCCATATGTTGTATGATTGTGAACATGTAAGAAAGATTTGGGAGAAACTGTATACCTGGTTAAAATCCATTGTGGAAGGAATCATTGATTTATACAGAGAAAATGTTTTGTTTGGATTTCAAGGCAGACACAACAACCCATTGAATATTGTACTTTTAATAACAAAACAAGTAATATACAGACAATGTAGGAAAGGATTAAGGCCACATTTTGAACACATACAGCAAGAGATAAAAAGTTATTACAATGCTACTAAGGTAATGTCATTCACAAATTGTAACTATGCAAACTTTTTGAGTTTTTGGTCTTCCTTCCACACTTTGTTAAAAACTGAATAGTGATACCCTGATACAGTACGTGGATTTTACAGGCAAGAATTTATTGTATGGAAAGATGTACATTTTTTGAAAACCATGTACCACAATTGTATTGACATGACATGTATATATAAATGCTGTACCTGCTGAGATTAATAAAGAGGGGAAAAAAAAAAATACATGCTGACGGGAATAATAGGAAATATAGAGCCCCGAACAAGGATATATATATATTACCAGGTTTGTTTTTTCTCGTTTATCTGATTGCTATAAATATGAACATTGTTGAAGGTAACCTGTTCTAACAAAAAATATATCCATATTATTTTGAGCTTTTAACATGTTTAAGCATTATGCAAAATTATGAAAATATTTCATAGTTCATTTCACACCATGCCTTCATTTGCCGCCATAGCTGAGGTTGACAATAACATGTTCTCAAATCGAACGATGTGGGTTCAAACCCTGCTGGCGACACGTTTTCGGAAAAAAATTGAAATTATTCGCTTGTCAATCAATGTAAAAACTAGTTCCATCCATTCCAAGTGGACATTAATTCACATGTTGGTTCAAGATAACGTGTAGTTGACAAACAACTCTCCATTCCGAAAAAATAATGGAGCGTTAAAACAATAGATTGACGTCACAGATGTGTTTGAAACACTGGTAAAGTTATTTTTGTTGTTTTCTGAACAAAATATGTAAGAGCGTTTGCTGGAAATATGCACTGCCAAATTTGTTTTGTAAAATCAGTACTTGAAATGACCGACTGGATGGATGTGCGACATGTTTTTCTTTCTCAGTGATGTGGTCATTGACTAAATGCAGGTCCGACATAGATTTAGGATTGCTGGCTGATGAAACCCCTAGAGAAAAATTACTGTGGGAAATTTGGTTGGGATCCCGGTGGGAAATTTGGTTTGGAAATTTGGTTTGGATCTCGGTGGGAGATTTGGTCAGGATCCTGGTGGGAAATTTGGGTGGGATCCCACCAAGGATGCATGGTCTTGGTCAGAATCACATCCCACAGGTAGTACTAGTCCAAACCTTTGCTGGAAATATGCACTGCCAAATTTGTTTTGTAAAATCAGTGCTTGAAATAACCGACTGGATGGATGTGCGACATGTATTTTCTTCCTCAGTGATGTGGTCATTGACTAAATGCAGGTCCGACATAGATTTAGGATTGCTGGCTGATGAAACAGTATGCAGGATTTCTTATGTCAATGGTTGTTTATGTATATTTTGTATGTAAACCTGATATACGTTTTCTGAAAACATGGAGTAAGTGGATTTATGTTGAATAAAAATGTTATTTATGAACATGAAGTATTCTTATGTTTTCTACTATGTTTTGTTTTGTTTTGTTTTGTTTTGTTGGTTTGATTGTTTAATGCCGCACTCAGCAATATTCCAGCTATATGATGGCAGTCTGTAAATAATCAAGTCTGGACCAGACAATCCAGTGGTTGACATCATGAGCACCGATCAACGCAATTGGGATATGATATCTCAATTCTCAATTCTTTATTCGCGTTTAGCTTTACAGCTAATCGGTGGTATACATTCAAGTGAAATAGTGCGTTCAGGCATGTTAGTTGTTTAGGTACAATATTCAAAAGGAGAAAGTACTTAAATTGAATTTACAAAAATTCTTGTCTTATATTTCATTAGATGCTCTGAAAAGATATCATGGTTACAAAGCTCTTTAACAATTTTGACACTTAAAAGCTGGACAAGTTGAAAAACTGATGGGTTATTCAGTTGTATGGCTAAATGTATATTTTTCTCAACTTTTGCATATAGAGGACATAATAATATGTAAATATTTTACATTTTAAAACTACCCATGTTCTGTCTATATCAGCAACAAAACATTTTAAGAGTTAACTCAGTAACGTTAAATATACAACTCAAAATAAGTTAAGGAACACCCGTTTCTTTCATATTATTATAGTTCATCGGTCATGGTGTGAAAAGACTATGAAAGAATCTGGTGTTCTTTAACTTCTTTCGTGTAATATACAGTTACAGAGACAACATTTCTGAAAGCATCCCTTTTCGGAATCCTGGTTAGAATATGTCATCAGCAATCTGTGCTGGTGCAGTGGATTGGGTGGTCAGGCCTGGTTGATTGTGTGACTTTGTGCCCCGACGGCATGGAACTTTGTTTATTTTGTGCTGGTTTGTCTTGTCGGCCATGATATAGTTGGAGTGAGTGAGTGGGGTTTAGGGCCACTGTGAACAGTATTCCAGGTATATCACTGCATAGACCGCCTCCCTGCACATTGTCTAGAGGTAGAGCCTCTGCCCGGAGAGCGGAAGGTCCGGGGTTCGATCACCGGCCGTGTTAAAAGATGGTACTTGTTGTTACCTCACCTTTATCACTGCATATGGGCTTGATATGTGAGGAAAACCAGAAGTGATCTGGGTCTTAGACACAGAGTTAGAAATTGGCACTAGTCCTATAGTCCTTGCCAAACTGCTCAATAGTTAAGGTATCCTAAGGACTAGAAGAAATTTGCCATTTTTAAGGGTTTTGCGATATGTTATCATTGTAAAGACAAGTAGGCAAAAACAGTTACATGTAGTTTCTATTGCTGAGACGCTCACCAGTTTGATGAAACTGACGAGGATGGATATGGTGCTGACAAATCCAGAAACACAGTAGGGTGAACTGGGATCAAACCTACAATCATAGTTTTTTGGTATGCCCAAGGGATGCAACTCTGCTGGACAAGTAGGTAGACCCAGAGTTTTCCCACCCCACTTTCACCCATGGACATCTGAGGTACAGCATATCATTTCATGTTTCAGACATCTTTTGAATATGGTGTGCTCTCGCTGACAACCCATAGACTTCTGTGGAGAGACCACAGGAACAGGGTGAGTAGTCAGTATTTATAATAGACAATGAAATGCCCAGGCAGGCAAATTGTGGAAAAACATTTTTAGATGTAGGTAGGTAATGAGGTAGGCACTATGTTTTAGTCAAGGACCCGCAAGCTTGTTGTGTTATAAGCACCCTAAATGCAGCGAGGTAAATTGCAGTAGCCCTATATCAGTTTGCTGATATAAACATATACTGCTGGCTATCAAAGTTCAGGTTATTTCACATCACTGTATTATAAGTCAATTCGCTAAACTTGCCAAAGGTAGTGCCATTTGGTCATAAGTTTTGCCATATTGTCAGTTTAAATGACAATTAAGTGGGGCCAAAGTCACGTACCAAAACATATGGCGATAGGTCATTTCAACATGCTGGCCCATTGCTATGGAACACTCTACCACAAGAAATCCGAGAAACAGAAAAACTGACAAACTTTAAGAAGTCCCTCAAAACCTGTCTCTTCAAGAATGCCTTTGATTGGACCATCATGGTCTAAGTGCATTTGAGCAGTTGTTAATTGGAAAATGCGTAATACAAATTCTTCATGTAATTTAATTTAATGAAATAGTTTTCGGGGAAAATGATACGGATAAGAATTCTAGAATAACAATGAAGAATGCTTGATTCTGTTTGGTCTAAATGATGTATCTAGTTCCATCTGACACCTCAAAATCAACATGTCTTTTCACTCAAAAGTTTCATGTATGAAAACATCTATCTCTCGACAGCCTAAAATACCATATTCGACACAATAAGCGCCCAGGGCGCTCTGAAAATGAGAAATAGGGGGCTCTTATTAGAATGTTATTTTGGTGAAAAAAAAACAGATTTTAAAGATAAATTTTGTGGTTTATGCTGACAGCCTGAAATGTTTATGTACGACAGATATATTTTTCCAGAATTAAATGCCCATAATTACGGGTGCATATTACACATGATTGCATATTATACGCAAATAAATAAGTCTTGTGTACATTGATCAATCGGAAGGGGTGCTAATTGGGATTGTTCAGTAGTCAATATCTTAGCAAATGTCGCCGTGGGCGCTTATTAGAGCGGGGCGCTTATTAAATCGAATACGGTAGCTTAGTTATCGAATCTAAACACAGTAGGTTTATCACTTATATTGATTCAGTCTAGTGTGATGAAGTAATCAAATAGGCATGCAAGGCTTAATGTACCGTCAAAGGTGTCAGATGTAGGCCTAAGGTAGATATATGACTCATTGTTTCTGTTGTAGAACTGTGTGGTTGCATTGCCCCTGGCTCTAGTGGTGTATCTGGAGGAGCAGGCATCAGGCTTTGCTAAAAGGTATGTTCACAGTTATCGTTGATAACCAGTTTTGGTTCTTAATGCTATCACAAGGATTGTATCGTCTTCCCTTAACTGACTGTAAAAGTCCAGTTTCCACCCTTGTCGAACTAGGCTGGAATTGCTGGGTTCGATTGTAGCGCCACCAGTGGCTATTACAAGCTATCCCTTCTGTGTCCCTCCCATTCACCAACCAGATTCCACTACACATATCACATGCCTGCATTTGCTTCGAACAAAATGGCGGCGCTCAGTAAAGACGATCTGATCGATAATCATGATCCATATTGTAATAAAATGGATCTTACTACTCTAAGTGCATCAAATCTCGTGAGCACTTTGATTAAAAACATAAAATTCTTTTTTGAAAATACCTGTTTATGCTAAGGTGACGGTACACATGCTTTGCTAATCCAGCAGTCGACTGAAATCTGCAATACATGTTGATTTCGTTACGCGATTTTGATTGAACTATGCACAGTCAGGATAGTCAAGCTCAAGTATAACTCCGATTCCAGCCTTGTTCGGCAAGGGTGGAAACTGGACTCTGAGAGTCAGTTAACTCCCTTGACTTGGGAAGATGGGTTTGTATCATAAATAATGTGTATTTCCACAATGACACATTATCATTTATTGTGGTATGGATGAATTTATGTAACAATTGCTGTTATCAATCTGTTAATATCTTGCTTTATGACACTTGACTGATCCTGAACTGGACTTGATTATATTCGGCTAATCTGTTGACAGTTTGTGGTAACATATTGGAACTGAGTGCTGAGAAAGTTGTTTTCCCTGCTCATGAATGCATCCAATAATATTTCCCCTGATGTCCATGTGTGTATCCATGAGTGTCCCTAACTGTTTCAGTGCGAAGATCATTGTCCATCTGAGCCAGACCCCGCCCAACAAGCCATCAGGGCCCACATCCCACAGTCCCCACAGCTTCATCAGGTTGTCCTTCAGGGAGGCCGGCCAGAAGGAGGTCAGTGTCCACCTGCAGTCTGTCTGTCAGGCTTTGTTTGCTGTTTAATGCTGCACTCAGCAATATTCCAGCTATGTGACGGCGGTGTTTGTTGTTTAATGCTGCACTCAGCAATATTCCAGCTATATGACGGCGGTGTTTGTTGTTTAACGCTGCACTCAGCAATATTCCAGCTATATGACGGCGGTGTTTGTTGTTTAACGCTGCACTCAGCAATATTCCAGCTATATGATGGCGGTGTTTGTTGTTTAGTGCTGCACTCAGCAATATTCCAGCTATATGATGGCGGTGTTTGTTGTTTAGTGCTGCACTCAGCAATATTCCAGCTGTATGATGGTGGTGTTTGTTGTTTAACGCTGCACTCAGCAATATTCCAGCTATATGACGGCGATCTGTAAATAATCTAGTCTTGAACACACAATCCAGTTATTGATAGCATGATCCACACAATTGGGATACGTCAGCAAGCCTGACCACCCGATCCCGTTAGCTGCCTCTTACGACAAGGATGGTCGCCTCAAACGGCAAACATGTGTCGCTGAAGACATATTCTAACCCGAATTTCCACGGGTTTATATATGATTCTAATCTTACTGTAAAAAGTAAAACTCTAAAAAGTAATTATATTGTTCAAAATAATGAATGTTTGTAGAGCTATTTTTTTCGTAAATTCAGAGGTATTTTATGAAGTTTGACATTTGCATTCAATGCAATAATGTGAAATTAGGCATTAAATGATCTTCCTCTATGTTTTCCTGTTGTCAGTGACATGGGTTATAACTATAATTTTTGCTGACATTTGATGCAGATTTGGGACCAAATATCGGTCTCAAATCAGGCCTAGATAAACCACTGTCTGTACACTTCACAAATATTACTGCATCACATTATGGATGTAGAATACATAACTTTCACAGGTTCGTCAATGGAGAACCGAGTATCTCTGCCTTGCACCATGTTGCACGAGACACATTGTTGTTCATCCTAATGCTATATCAGTGGTGGCATCTACCTGGAACCTGATTTTCAGTATGGGCGGCAGGCACGAGAAACGAAAAATAAAAAATGTGTGGCCTAATCAGCAAACGATAACACCAAGACTGTAAACTTGGAATTTCAGAAAATTATATGTATTGGTTGCACTTCATTTGAATAATATCATATGTGATCTTCACAAACTTAGCTTTAACTGCTTGACATGATGCCCTGGTAAGTCGGGGGAAGGTCATGGAAAGTTGGCAGGCTAATAGTGTGTGAAACCTGTATGGACTGGAGATACTTAATATATATTTGTTGATTATTTTTCTAGTTCTTCCGACGTTTCCAAGTTGAGTTAGAACAGAAGAGATGGGAACAGAAGGTTCAACCAGCAGCCGCAGCCCTTCCATCGGTGAGATTATAGTTGTACTGGTATAAGTAAGCTACAAGACGTTGTACACTAAATATAGCTTTGTTTGTTTGTTGTTTAACGCTGTCCAGCTTTATAAAGAACACCTGTAAATAATCAAGTCTGAACCAGAAAATCCAGTGACTGTAAATCCTGTGCATCGACCTACGCAATTAGGATATGATGACATGCATCAACCTGGTTCAGCATGTCTGTCCTCTCGGTGTGTAGATTGATGCTCATGATGTCAATCAGTGGATTGTCTGATCCCTACTCAATTATTTACAGACTATCATCTTATAGCTGGAATACTTGTGTGTGTAACGTTAAACAACAAACAAACACTTGATTCTGGTTTCCATTGGATGGATTTCGAAACAAAGACATTGGTTATGGCCCTTTGTTTGATTGTCGTAGCTTGCCTTTGTCATATTTCTGTTGATGTTCCTGTCTACCATGTTTCAACGGGGCGGTAGGGTAGCCTAGTGATTCAAGGGTTCGCTCGTCACGCTGATGACCCGGGTTCGATTCCCGACATGGGTACAATGTATGAAGCCCATTTCTGGTGTCCCTCGCTGTGATATTGCTGGAATATTGCTAAAAGCGGCGTAAAATCAAACTCACTCACTCACTCACCATGTTACCACTGTATGACAGCATTGTTATGAGTTTCTACACTCCTTCTGAGGAATCCTGTCGGTATGGGGGGCACAGGTGACCCCGTCCTCTAACGTGCCGCTGTGCAGAGTTGCGTCCCTTGGGCATGCCAGAAACCTATGATTGTTGGTTCGAATCCCGGTTCGCCCTGATTATGTTTCTAGGTTTGTCAGCACCATACCCGTGCCTGTGGGTTTCACTGAGGTGGTAAACGCCTGAGACCCGCATCTCTTCGGGCTTTCCTCCCACATTAAGCTGACACGTCGTGATATAACTCAAAAACTCAAATACTGTTAAAAGCGTTGAACCCAACTCACTCACTCACTCACTCACTCACTCACTCACTCATGGAATGTTGTTAACAAAATCAATCACACACGTACATGCACACACAAGCAAATACAAGCAAACACAAACACAGAGGTTCTACAATGACTGTAATGTTGTTTCAGCTGCCTCGTCATCGTCCTGGCATCGTTGGAATAGAGAGATCCATACAGAAGAAACACCATGAAACAAACAAGAACATTTCAGTGGCATTTGAGGATCTTAGTAAACTCATTGAGAAGGTTTGTATTCACCATGTTCTCATGTTATTTGTCACAGACTAGACTCAAATTACCGTGAAGACATCGTCATAGCTCAGTGATTCATCATGTAAGGTGTTGGATGGTAATGTGAGGGATTTGGTTGTGATGGGTGGGACATTCTTGTTGCCTGGGTCAGTTCCACATTCTTGCATCGCTGGATCGCAGTGGTGTTTCATAACTTATTCATAATGTAATGTCAATGTGTGTCACTACGAGTAAGTCAATGTAAGTCACCAATACTGTTATGATTAAAGGGCAGTGTCTTACACCTTACCCATCTTCCTAAGTCAAGGGAACTAGGCTGGAATTATGGAGTTATATTTTTGCTGGACTAATGAGTCCATACAGTGCAATCAATATCGCGTAACGAAATCAACAACCGGTTTGTAAACATCTTCCCGGGGCAAGTGAGTTATCTGACTATAAAAGTCCAGTTTCCACCCTTGCCGAACTAGGCTGGTATTTTGGAGTTACATTTTGGCTGGACTAATGAGTCTATGCATAGTCCAATCAAAATCGCGCACCGAAATCAAAGTCTGATTCATGTTTGTCATCAAGGTGCTCACCTGATTTGATGCACTTCACGAAAAGTTTTTATTTACAACATAAATCTTTATAATCGGTCAGATCCTCTTGGCTGATACCATTTTATTTTAAGCAAATACGAGTTATGTAGGAGTTGGAATCTGATTGGTTAATAGGAGGGACATAGAAGGGACATGACTGGTCTCGCTAAGATTGAGCCAAGAAATTCCAGCCTAGTTCAGCAAGGGTAGAAACTGGACTTTTACAGTTGGTTAACTCCCTTCCCTCGGGAAGATACACCCTACCAATTTTACTGTAAAAAAATATAAATATTCTTTGCAGTTTTATATTTACAGTAAACTTGGGTTATCACAAATTCAAAGGGGCCACTAATTTTAGTTTGTAATAATTGTAGTTTGTTATGAGCATATATACAGCTTATATACAACAAATGGCCCGGAACTAAAAATAAGTTTGTTATATCGGTCAGTTCGTTATAAACGCGTTCGTTATAAACATAGTTTACTGTATTTCATTTCGACAACCAACCATGTGTTTTGAAAAAATAATCCATGAACCTTGTAGTTTCAAAACAGTCTAAAATATCAATGCTGTCATGTTTGAAGGCAGTATGTAAATAGTGTTTATAAACATGCTTTTACATTGATGTGCTATAACCCTTTACATGGCTGCTCTGTAACCCTTTAGCTATATTTTTCCAGGCCAAAGAGATGGTGAACTTGTCAAGAACAATAGCCACAAAGATCAAGGACAAACAAGGGGACATAACTGAAGATGAAGTAAGTTCTATTATTTTGAGGACTTCTTTAATTGGAGGAAACACATATTTAAGCTTTTGCATTTTCTGAAAGGAGTAACCATGATTTGATTTCAGTGTGGACCTATCTTTGAATCAGCTTAATGCACTTACAAAGTTACATCCCTTTGTCCTGCCAGGATTTGCCATGAGTTCTAGTCACAGATTTTACCCGGTTATGACCCTTGATCATTGGCCTGCATTATTGGGACCCTCTCCCACCTAAGTGTGACATCTCATGTGATACCTGAAATATGCTGCTGTACAGCTGAAGAATAGCTGATGTGAAGTACAATATAAATTTCTCACCTACCTGAAATAAACTGACGGGCAAAAGAAACTATACCAAAGTATTTTTTATTTTAAAAATATCACATCAGACATGACTGGAGTTTTCATTGTCAAACAAAATCCCATGAACGCAGCTTCATCATTACTGAGTTTAAAAAATCCTGCTTCTTCCCGAATATGGACTTTATCGAGCTTTTTTCATTCAAAATGGGATGCACGTGCACAACGACAAAATGGCTCGGAACGGTATAAAATCCGCCAATCTGTATGTTTTACACCACAATCGTACCGACCACAACAGCTGACATGCCGAGACTGACCTCACAAGAGCGAGAGAGAGCAATTGGGATGTTGCAGTTGGGAGCACGCCATGCCCATGTTGCTCGCATCTTCAACTGCACCAGAACAACGATAACGAGGCTGCAGACTCGACTCACACAAACAGGTCGTACAGATGACAGGCCAAGAAGTGGAAGACCCAGGTTCACAACCGCCAATGAAGATCGGTACCTCCGCATCTTACATCTATGCAATCGTTTCGTCACTGTGACGTCATCGGTAGCCACAGCCTTACATCATGTGGTCAGCAGAAGGACAGTTGCCAGGCGTCTTCAACAACACGGTATTCGGGCCTACCGGCCCTTACGCCGGATGACCTTGAGCCGTCGTGACCGATGTAACCGCCTCCATTGGGCAAGAATGGTACAGCGGTGGCAAAACAGGAACTGGCAACAAATTCTGTTCTCTGATGAGAGCAGGTTCCAGTTGTATCGAGCTGATGGCTGTGTGCGTGTGTATCGTCGGAGAGGAGAGAGAACAGCCCAATGTTGTGTTCAGGAGACCGTGCCATTCGGTGGTGGAAGCGTCATGGTCTGGGGTGGGATTTGCAGGGACCGTACAACAGACCTGGTTGTCTTTGACCGTAATTTAAATGCTCAAGTCTACATCGACCATGTATTGCGTCCTGTGGTGCTTCCCTTCCTCCAGAGGAATCCCAGAGTAATCTTCCAACAGGACAACGCTCGCCCCCACACCACCTGGATCACCAGAGACTTCCTAACTTCAAATAATGTAAATCTTTTGCAATGGCTAGTAAGATCGCCTGACTTAACACCCATTGAGCACTTGTGGGACTATCTGGACAGATAAATAAGGGAAAGAAATCCCCCTCCGCCAAGTCGTCAAACGTTGATTCAGGCACTGTTGGAAGAATGGCGAGCCATCCCCAATAACGTCATCAGGGATCCTGTAAACTCTCTGCGGCGACGTGTCCAGGCCTGTATTGAGAGCAATGGAGGCCATACAAGATACTGACAGTAATGCATTTGTCAAAAAAATGCGTTTTCTGTTTTCATTCAGATGATTTGTTTATTTTGCAAATTGACATTTACCCCCATGTCATTCCTTACCTGATATTGAAGTTCCTGTAAATGCCACCTTTGTGGAATTTGAATCAGAACATTGTCAGATAAATTTTCTTTCCAACTCGCAACACTATATTTTTGTGATATATTTGATAATGTTGTCAACACAAAATCAATGTTGGTATAGTTTCTTTTGCCCGTCAGTTTACTATTTAAAAGTAATGTTGAGCCTAGCTCAGGGTTTTATGCGACACACAAATGAGGGAATGGACGCATTAAAAAAAATACTGTGTCTCGAGGAACTCACAATAACATTCATTGTCCCTACAACGCATCAAGAGCAGTGATGGGTGTCATCATTTCATCTATCAATCACGACCGCTGTCCACATGATCATTGATTCAAGGCTCTAAAGTAATTATTTAGAATTACAGTACAGAACACCATTTCATTACTTTACATGACCCTCATATTGTCTGCAAGGAGAATTAACATTAATTATTGGGGGCCCCATGTTGTAAATCAAGATAAAATCCTGCCAGCTCCTATACTCACTCACTTCACATTTAGAAACAGGTCAGGAAGGGAATATTGAATTTTCAACGTTATTGCATATTTCAGACGGTGAAGTTCAAGTCATACCTGCTAAGCATGGGCATCCCCAACCCAGTGACGAGGGAAACACATGGGACGGGGGACAAGTACTACGTGGAGCTGGCTAAACAACTAGTGTCGGTGTTGGAGAAACCCGTGGAGGTAACCTAGCATCCTACTGACTTGCTCTGGTTTACACTTTAATAGTTGTCATTCTGTGTGATGTGGGGATGGAGTTAATTGTGTTACTGGAACAGATTTTAGTGGAAAGAACCGAAACACAATGAAACCTGATATGATCATTTGAACACAAGGTAGAAATGTCATTCATCCCTTGTAGCTGTGGTTCACTGTATAAACTGTCTATGTACAGTTGTCTCCCTTGTCACCTGTCTCTGTCTGACGTTGGATTGTTGAACTTGGACCTGATACTGATTGACTTCTTCGTTTAGATGTTTTAGCCTGTTATCCATTTATCATCTGTACAGACAGACTGTATTGCTGAAAACAGTATTGAATCTAGTATCAAGCAATAAGCAGGTCCTCATGAATAAAGAGTTCCATCCATCTCCTGCAAGAAATTTCATTTGGAACATGAATAATGTCTCTTTTGCCTCTAGATCATGAATGAAAAGTTGAAAATGATGTAAGCAAGTGCATTGCAGTTAATGAAAGTACCAGTGACTTGTGATTCATTTAATCTCTTTTGAAAATGCATTATATTTGTAAATCATGAATGTGCATCGTGACACTTTTATTATCATTTAGAATAGAACTGAGAATCTGATGAGATTTTATGCAAAGAGTCCTGGTGATGGATGATCATCATTGTTCTATTTTTGAATGGCTGTTTGCAGGAGGCTGGCGGAATGATGACCCTGACTGATGTGTACTGTCGCGTGAACAGAGCCCGAGGAATGGAGGTGGGTTCAGGATTCAGGGCAAAACAAGTCCCCAGTACCTCATGCTTGTCTTTTTGTGGGTTAGGCAGAAATGGTCCACAGTACCCCATGCTTATCTCCCTGTAGGGTTGAGGGCAGAATAGGTCCCCAGTACCCCATGCTTGTCTCCCTGTAGGGTTGAGGACAGAATAGGTCCCCAATACCCCATGCTTGTCTCCCTGTAGGGTAGAGGACAGAATAGGTCCCCAGTACCCCATGCTTGTCTCCCTGTAGGGTCGAGGGCATAATAGGTCCCCAGTACCCCATGCTTGTCTCCCTGTAGGGTAGAGGGCATAACAGGTCCCCAGTACCCCATGCTTGTCTCCCTGTAGGGTAGAGGACAGAATAGGTCCCCAGTACCCCATGCTTGTCTCCCTGTAGGGTAGAGGACAGAATAGGTCCCCAGTACCCCATGCTTGTCTCCCTGTAGGGTAGAGGACAGAATAGGTCCCCAGTACCCCATGCTTGTCTCCCTGTAGGGTTGAGGGCATAACAGGTCCCCAGTACCCCATGCTTGTCTCCCTGTAGGGTAGAGGGCAGAATATGTCCCCAGTACCCCATGCTTGTCTCCCTGTAGGGTAGAGGGCAGAATATGTCCCCAGTACCCCATGCTTGTCTCCCTGTAGGTGTTTCAGTGTAGGTGTTGTGCGTGTTCGATTGAAGGTGTTGTGTGTGTTTCAGTGAAGGTGTTGTGTGTGTTTCAGTGAAGGTGTTGTGTGTATTTCAGTGTAGGTGTTGTGCGTGTTCGATTGAAAGTGTTGTGTGTGTTTCAGTGAAGGTGTTGTGTGTATTTCAGTGTTGGCGTTGTGTGTGTTCAAGTGTAGGTGTTGTGCGTGTTTGATTGAAAGTGTTGTGTGTGTTTCAGTGAAGGTGTTGTGTGTGTTTCAGTGAAGGTGTTGTGTTTATTTCAGTGTAGGTGTTGTGTGTGTTACAGCGGTATAACGTCTAGGTAATGACGACGAATACTTGTTTGGGGGTTCATGGGATTTATTCGGTCTTTTCATATCAGGGATATGGAGATCCCACCACAATATGGCTATGGATGATAATTCCCTAAAACATAATATAATAAGGTTGAATTAGTAATATACAATTACAAGAATCTATAACATGTATAATTAAACAAACATATTACATTTACTTGTTACCATGAGCATGAATTTAAGCATATATAATCAGAACAGCCATCAGCTCTATATATATTACAGCTACAAATCCCATTTATATGATACAATACACCTAAAAATACAACAATATATACATACAACTATTAGCACATAAATACCAACCTCGTCTCAGGGACGCAGGCTCATCACGTCAGTGCCAACAGTATGGCTTTATATGTGCCTCTATGCCTAATAATGAAATGACACAATTAAGTAAAATGTATATAATACGCACACAGACGCTTTCTCTCTCTCACACATTCTCACACACACACAGTAATATAAACCTAATATTTATATGCATTACATCAGTACATATTTACTAATACTTTCATAGAACTATGTACATAATCATCAACTAACTCATACAAGTCTTAGTGTACTAAAATACTGTACAATATATTATTACATTTATAGCTGTAAGCTATAAATTATTGCTAATGATAAATCTATTCTAATAGGTACAGCTTCAAGCTATAAACTATATAAATTACTGAAAGCACCTTATAACAATATGGTTGCTTAACATTAGGTCATGGCTAGTGTAATTAGTATCTCACTACTCACTAACGTATCATGACTTTGAAGAATAAGTAATATATTTACAACATTGCGTATCATGTGGATCATACTGCAAATTATACTATATAAGAAATATGCAATTAAAATGATAAAAGTATACTCAACAAGACTAAAATATCAGATCCTAACCTCCTTATGATGAATATAAATACTAAAGAAGTCTAAATTAACTTACCCCAGTCAGTGCAGTGCAGTGAATCATGCAGAGTTGTAACGCAGCAGTGACCAGAGAAGAGAAATATTGAAGTGTTTAAAGCTAAAAACCTGGTCACATGCTACAGAAACAATAGAAAAGGCAATCACTGGCCAAGCTGTGGCTGGACCAGATTACTAAAGACCTTACATAACTATACCCCGTACTTTACCTAAGGATTAGTAGAGAGTGCTCAGGTTAGCTTAAGGACCTATTACCATACTTAACTCAGTTATTTACCTAAGTTTAAGATATGTAAGTTAAAATACATACTATTTTACACTCTGCTACATGTGTGTTCCAGTGAAGGTGTTGTGTGTGTTCGATTGAAAGTGTTGTGTGTGTTTCAGTGAATGTGTTGTGTGTGTTTCAGTGAAGGTGTTGTGTGTGTTCCAGTGAAGGTGTTGTGTGTGTTCCAGTGAAGGTGTTGTGTGTGTTCCAGTGTAGGTGTTGTGTGTGTTTCAGTGTAGGTGTTGTGTGTGTTACAGTGAAGATGTTGTGTGTGTTTCAGTGTAGGTGTTGTGTGTGTTACAGTGAAGATGTTGAGTGTGGTCCAGTGAAGGTGTTGTGTGTGCTTCAGTGAAGGTGTTGTGTGTATTTCAGTGTAGGTGTTGTGTGTGTTCCAGTGTAGGTGTTGTGCGTGTTCGATTGAAGGTGTTGTGTGTGTTTCAGTGAAGGTGTTGTGTGTGTTCCAGTGAAGATGTTGTGTGCGTGTGTTCCAGTGAAGGTGTTGTGTGTGTGTGTTCCAATGTAGGTGTTGTGTGTATTTCAGTGTAGGTGTTGTGCTTGTTCGATTGAAGGTGTTGTGTGTGTTTCAGTGAAGGTGTTGTGTGTATTTCAGTGTAGGCGTTGTGTGTGTTCAAGTGTAGGTGTTGTGCGTGTTTCAGTGAAGGTTTTGTGTGTGTTCTACTGTAGGTGTTGTTTGTGTTTCAGCTTCTGTCTCCGGAGGACCTACTGCATGCATGTGAGCTGATGGAGCTGCTGAAGCTGCCTGTCAGGTAGGTCCTTACAGGGGAGCTAGACTCTAGTGAACTGGAAGTTATGGAACAGTTCACTCTTCTCTTCCTGCCCTTGACCACCACCTCCTTGACCATCTCTGTGGTCTAGTGGATAGCACATCTTCCTGGAGAGCAGAAGGTTGGGGGTTGGGTCCCCAGCCACGTCTTACCAAATAACGTTAAAAGATGGTACTTGTTACCCTGCTGGCGCTCGGCGTTATCATGACAGGCTTTATTTAATTTATTTGTTGGTTGTGAAAATAAATCTTGTTGGAAAATGTGTGATGTTCATACTGCATTTTACGTCTTGCAACTAATATAGTATGCTAGATTTAAAAAAATATATTGACTATCTAAGGCTAAAAATGCAACTAAAATGAACTTTGAAAATGACAGTTGAAAGCCTTGAAAAGGCCTTGAAGTTAAGTGTTCCATATCTGTATTAACCTTGGAGGTATCAAAGATCTGGGAACAGACACCACAGAGAGCTAGCCTGGTTATTTATGCCCTTATTTGAAATTCTGATTGGAACCATAATATCCAAATTGCCGTTGAAGCCGGAAAGACCAGCCATATGAGGGAACTGTGTTTATGTTGTGAGAAGTGTTTACACCAGTGTTTTGTGTCTTCCCAACAGGCTGCGGACATTTGACAGTGGGGTCATGGTGTTGCAGTCCAAAAGTCAGAATGAAGAGGAGGTTATCACAAAGACAAGTTCTTTGGTGGGTATTGTTCAGAAATAACATTGCTTGAGTATCAAACCTTCATCGCTTTGGGTTTCCCTCCAAACATGCTGTGTTGGGACTGAAGTACTGTTCAAAACGGCGTCAAATCAAACTCTCTGGTTTGAAGATATGTCAAGCATGAACTGACAGCTGGGACAGAGAGCTGGAATGCAACTTGCTTTTTGGAGAAAACAAAGTATGACATGGGACATGCTGTCTGAGCACATGAAAAACGAGGCAAATCGTACTAACTTGACTTTAGGTCAGATTGGCATATGTCATTGCGATAGGACATACATTCAACAGATTTGATTTATAGCTTGTCAAGGTAGGACGTAGGTAGGACACAATCATTTAGATAGGTTGTCTCAGTCGGATGCACAATAGCTAGCTACAATAGGGCTAGACTATTGATACCACCTGATAGGTTTGATAGGAGGAAATAGACTTACAAACTCATATTTACTCCATCTTGTTACATTTACATTTCTTTATTATTCATGTTTTTGTGCCCGCTAGTACCACATTACACAATATGGTGACATGTATCATGGGCTTGTGGAGTCTACCCCTGTAGGTCCCCAGCTTATCGTAAGAAGTGTTGGAATGGTGGTATGGTTTCAGTGTCTTGAATGATTGTGTGTCATCGTACCCTAATGGCGTGAATCACTGCTCATATTATCAATCACTGGCCTGGCTCAGACTCTATTACTTACAGGTCGCTGGCATAGAGCTGAAATGTAGCTGAGTGTGGTGTTAAACAACAACAGTTATCTCTAAATTATTCTAGCACATCTCTCTGGTAATATTCATCCTGTTTATGAATATAATGGGATGCCATACACATCGTCCTGTGAAGTGAAGTGAAGACTGACAACTGTCAATTTAACAGCTATAAGTGTACTTGGCAGCAGGATAGTGACAGTATCTATCTGGGATAAAGGTTCAGTATCGCCAGTCGAAGCCAAGCATATTTGTTATATGGCAGTACCTGTGTTTTCCAATAATGTACCAGCCCACACCTAAATATCATGGTTTTAATGAAGTACACCTGCAACACTCAATTGATTTTCCAATCTGAGTGGGGGCGGTCGGGTAGCCTAGTGGTTAAAGTGTTCGCTCATCATGCTGAAAACCCGGGTTCGATTCCCGACATGGGTACAATGTGTGAAGCCCATTTCTGTTGGCCTCTGCTGTAATATTGCTGGAATATTGCTAAAAGCGGCGTAAAACCATACTCACTCACTCACTCATACCAATCTGAGTGATTATAAGGAATATCCAAATAGTCAAACGAAAAAAACACAATGAAGATTCAGCCTGTTTATTAACCCCGAACTATGTAGAATATGCACAAACTACTGTTCCATCACACATTTGACACGTGCAGGTTGCACAATGAAATACAAACAATGCTTACAAACATTCCGGTATTGTTCAATATAATATTACCCTGTTATGGCAACATTATATGTCTATAATTCTGAATAATGCCCTGTTATGGCACTATACTCATGTGTGAGAGTTGTACTCATGTGTGAGAGAGTCCCACGACACGTCTTACACTGTCCAAACTGAAATGTCTCACTAACTATCAGAAACTCCCATGTCCCAATCATTAACAAGGTCTTCACAAAAAAATTTCCGCGAAGTCCATTCAAACATCAAAATTTTTATAGAAGCATTAAAAAAATAGAGAAGTTTTGTGCTGCTATAAGATGACAAGATGATCATGAGTTGATGTAGCCAAGTGATTCAATCATGAGCTGAACCTTGAACCTGTAACTAATGATGTCCTAGTCTGTTGTCATGGTTGCTGTTGTGGTCTCCAGGTTGAAGAGAAGGGGTTGCTGACGGCTGAGGATCTAGCTAAGATAGTGGGAGTCTCCGTTATATTAGCTAAAGAAAGGTGAGATTCCTTACTTTCCCAAATTTGTGATTTGTTTTGTCTGATAATTATTTGTTATCATGATTATGTCTCCTGCATCTTCACACATTGGTGGAGAAACTAAGAAAATCAATGAGATCTGGACTCAATTTAAAAACAAAAAGTAACCCTCTAAAGTGAGGGTTTGAATAATGTTTCAGTAGCCAAACTGTAGGTAACAAATCCCTGGCATTCTGTCATGGAGTAGTGCCGAGCACTCTGCCCTTGTCACCGAATACACTAGTAGTGAGGTTCAGGTGGACACAATGAATGCTGACCAATGCTAACCAGTGTGATGAGCATGACATTTGAATTGTGTCTACTTGGTTCTCATAGTTGGTATGTGAAAGATGAAGCTCATCTTCATCTGCATCATGCCAGTCCTCCTGAAAAATTAAACAAATCTTTTTATATTCATCCATTTGCTGCTTGAATTATTTTGAACATATATCATTTCGGCTTGACAAATAATCCTGTTTCGTTAAAATATTCTGAGTTGCATTTTATAAAAACGATATCTGAAGTAGGAGAGTAACCTTGAATATCATAATTGTGATGCCAAGAGTTTGAGCACAGGTGCTTTTGGAAATTTGGAAATTTTTAATCTTAATGACCAGTTTTGAACTCTTGATGTCAAGTTTCTTATCACTAAAGGTGAACTCCTGTACCTCTTTTTTGTATTTTTTGCCTTCTTCTACCCACCTACTCCTGAAAATGACCATGGCAATGAGAAAATGATATGGAGGACCTTAAATGATTCTTTTCATCATTCGGGCGCACGGGTGGCCCAGTCGTCTAAGACGCCGCGATTCGCTGTGCAGAGTTGCGTCCCTTGGGCACACCAGAAACTTATGATTGTGGGTTCGAATCCCGGTTCTCCCCAATTATGTTTCTAGGTTTGTCAGCACCATACCCGGGCTCGTGGGTTTCACCGAAGTGGTAAACGTCTGAGGCCTGCTTCACTTCGGGCTTTCCTCCCACATTAAGCAGACAGGCCTTGATATAACTGGAATACTGTTAAAAGCGGCGTTAAACCCAACTCACACACTCACTCACTCTTTTCATTATTCAAAGTATTCTATGATTTTTAGTTGCGCACGCCCCCTTTTTTATTTCGAAAAAAATCTTTATTTCTGTATAAATTACCACCAAAGACAATAAATAGATCTTACTTGTGCACCCCCCTTTTTCAAAAAAGCTGTATCCGCCCATGTACTGAATCATGTGTTTTCACTTTACATTATTTTTTTTCAGATTATTACTTACAGAGAAGGTTGGAGGAATATGTCGAGACGAAACTGTAGAAGGACTTAAGTTTTTTCCTAATTTGTTCCTCACACAGCCTGTGTGACAGTATGCAAGGTCTGGTGATGTAAATATTCTTGTTGGTGTTAGTATTTGTAAAGAAGTTGATATGATGTTGTGACTTCAAATACAGGAGTAAGTGGTCAAGTTGCTTCAACTGAGTAAATACAGTAAACTACGTTTATATTGAACACGCTTATGACGAAATGACGGATATAACAAACTTATATTTTATTCCCAGCCATTTGTTGTATATATGCTGTATATATGCTGATAACGAACTACAGTTATTGCGAACTAAAATTAGTGGTCCCTTTTAGTTTGAGTTTGTTATAACCTTAGTTTACTGTACATCACTTGCCACTGCAGGAGTCGGCCTTGAGGTGGCATTTCTTCCCAGATATAGTCTGGTCTATAGATATCCCTCCCTGCTGACCCCCCCCAGGTAGCAGTAAATGGACTTGTTCCCTGGAATTGAACAGTATTGGTCAAGGGTGGAGTATGATGTTGGATAATTGTTCTGATTGCCTCAGTATAGTGATAAATTCAAGGCCTAAATGTATCATGTATTCACCATCTGTCGTGCCCAGTTATTTCAGCTGCTAGTAGGACTCAAGTCCTCTGTATGATGATTATGGGTAGGAAAGAAACTTTTTAATGGAAGCAGTTGAACAGTTGTTGACATGTCTATGTTGATCTGGTTTCTGTAAACATTTGCTCAAGGAGGTGAACATTTTGTTTTCAGCTTTTTCGGTGTTATCAAGTATTTCCTGCCAAGAAATTCCATTACAGCTGATAGTATCAGCTAATAGTTTTCATTGCTGAAATTTCCACTTGTCAAATACTCAATAACATGTGTATTGACATCGAAATAAGGAACGTTTTCACAATGTGGTCAAGCACACTCTTTCAACATGTTCTAATGCTCTGGTGTCATTTTTAAGATGTTGCCATATGCTTCTATGACAACTGAATAATCTGGTTTGCAGAAAGCAGAGAAAATATCAGCTTTAGCAAAGATAGTCTTTGAGATATTAATCAAACTATATATCTGGAATTTCTGGGCTCGATCATTGCGCTACCAGTGGCTATTATGAGTTATGTCCCATCTTTGTCCCTCCTATTGACCAATTAGATTCCACCTCTGATATCACTTGCATTTGCTTCAAACAAAATAGCGGCGCCCAGTCAAGATGAACTGATAGATAATCAAGATCTGTATTGTAATAAAATGGGTCTTACTTTGCAAAGTGCATCAAATCATGTGACACCTTGATCAAAAACATGAAATGATTAGGAAAATATCTGTTTACACTAAGTTGATGTAACACATGCTTTGCAAATCCTGCAATCGACCAAAATCTCACAAACTGGAGGTTGATGTCATTTTGCGATTTTGATTGGACTATGCATAGACTTCTTAGTCCAGCCAAAATATAGTTCCATAATTCCAGCCTACTTTGGCAAGGGTGGAAACTGGACATTTAATGTAAGTTAATTCCCTTGCCTCAGGAAGATGTGTAAGGAGTGGTAGTTTCTTCAACCAATAATCTATTGATGAGACAACTTGCAGCCTTGTATTCAGCCAGTGTAGATGGATACTTGTGCAGCTGTTGGGTTGTTTGTCTGATCCATGCTTTCAGCTTGCTGACTAAGACCATGAGTGAGTGAGTGAGTTGTGTTTAACGCTGCTTTGAACAGTATTTTAGTCATATCATGGCATGTCACCTTAATGTGAACGGAATCCCGAAGTGATGCAGGTGTCAGTCAGTCATTTACCTATTTGATGAAACCCACAAGCACAGCATGGCGCTGGCAAACCTAGAAACATAATTTGGATAAACTGGGATTCGAACCCACAATCATATACTGAGAGGCATTAGAAACTCATACTCAATTTTAAGATATAATTTTTTAAGAACACATGAGGTCCGTTTACATTTTACCTTGTTGACACTGTCCATTGTTGCTTATTACTGTAAACATGTCATATGGGTTACAAACAAAAGCTGTTTCTGGAAACGAAGCCAGTCACCAAAACGCAACACACCACTGGAAATGCTGCTATCGATGCACATTTTGTGAAAGGCATGATGCACGTGCAAACCTCAAAGGTAGGCCCTATAAATGCACACCATGACATTTTGCCATCACTTGCCTACACAATGCCACGGTTAACGCAAGATCAGTGTAATGAAGCAATGGGGATGTTAAATGCTGGTCGTACCCAAGAACAAGTTGCTGCTCATTTCCATTGCCATCAAACAACAATATCGAGATTACATGAGCGGTTGAGAACCACAGGCAGCGTAAGGGACCGTCCTCGACCGGGTGCACCGCCTGTGACGTCACAGAGACAAGATCGTCAAATCGTTAACAGACACCTCAGAAATCGCTTCACGTCTGCCAGGTCAACGGCATTCAGGGGAACCTTAATGCCAGATGTTACATCGACAACGTTCTACAGCCTGTTCTGCTGCCATTACTGACTCAACGTGGTTTACGTCGCCATGTCTTTCAACATGACAATGCAAGGCCTCACACTGCCAGGATAACAAATGCCTTCTTGCAACAGAACAACGTTAATGTGTAGTACTGGCCTTCAAGGTCCCCAGATTTGAACCCCATAGAAGATTTGTGAGATTTGGCCGCCGTGTCCGACGTCAACAAAATCCTCGACAGACGGTTCCACAACTGACTCAAGCTCTTCTGCATCATTGGAGACGTATTCCTCAGGCTGCAATTCATCGACTGTGTCTCTCAATGCCTCGCCGGCTTCAAGCGTGCATTGCTGCACAAGGAGAACACACTCGTTATTGACACCACTCGCCTTTGATGTCATTTTCATAAGACATTAATTCTTTGTCACACAGTAACTGTTCATGAAATTCATCAGTGTAATCATTAATTAGTCATTTGTATTGATTGTCAGTTGTATATTTCATTTCAGTAAAAAGTTATTGACACTTAATTTTGAGTATGCGTTATTTGTGCCTCTCAGTATAGGTTTTTGGCGTGCCCAAGGGACACAACTCTGCACAGCAAATTGCGGGACCTTAGAGGACTGGGCAACCTTTTGGACCATGGTGACATAACCTTGCTCCTTATCAATAACAAATACACTAAATTGTGCAATAATAAAGTGAAAATGTGTAACAATTTCTTGTTTTGTGTGTACAGTGCCGTTTTGGTAAGATCATTTTAATGACTGCCTCTGTTGTCCAGTGGATAGAGCATCTACCAGAGGAGCAGGAGTCACGTCATACCAAAAGAGGTTAAAAGATAGTATTTATTGTTACCTAGCCTGATGCTGGGAATTAAGGGGCTAAAACCAAGGACTCGTCTGCCCAGGTCAGTATGCTGTGTCTGAGTGGGATATCCATGTTAAACTGCAGCAAGGTATCTTTGGAGGCTAGCAATATAAAACCACACACATGTCGCTTTTCACCTGAAATCACCTCTTAAAAGTTTTTATTATTTATCGGCAAACTACTTATGTCACTTGAAGGCAATCAATCCAGTGCATTGATTAAGTCTTTGTTAACAAATACTCAGCATACTCGAAACGCCAATCAGGGTGTTCTGTGGTAAAGTGGTTCTCCTCGCCAGATGTTACTTGTTACCTCATTAAGAGACTGGCCTGGTTGCTGCACACTGACAAGCCAATACTATCGACAATAGTAAGGGAAATGTAAGGCGTCAATAATCCAATTTGCACGAATGTTTGCCAAATCAAAAGTGTACTCTCTCGACATGGGTACAAGTACCGTCAAACGAAGGTGTAGCAGTGAAACCTGGGCGTGACTGGCCTATACAAACGACACCAACATTTCATTAATTGCAATACGCAATCGATCCAAAACTGCTTCTGTTATCAATGGAGAATTCAGTACAATAATGGTAATGCGAATTTCAACGTCTGTCGCTAAAACCGGCTCTATGCATCAATAAAGCAAGGTGTCCTGAGAAGGGCGTGGCCCTAACTGCTTACCATAGGCGATAAAGATTGAGGTGGGCTAGGCAACCCCAGGGACGGGCTGTGCGTCACTGGCGTCTGCATCATGTTTAGAGCCATTGGCATCAATGCTTTTTTTTGTCAGTATTTGTCAGCATTTTTGTCCATTTACCTACGGCCGAACATTTAGGAGCGTATGAAAGTAATTGAGGCCAGCGGCCTGGAACTACTGCTGGCTTCTGATTGGTCGAGAGGGTCACGTGACCTCTGATGACGTCACTTCCGGTGCGCATGCGCGCAGGGCATGGTGGGTCCTGCGTGCGCATCCAAGATGGCGGCACATCCGTTTCCGGTGGCGTGCGCATCCAAGATGGCGCCACATCCGTTTCCGGTGGCACAAGCATCCAAGATGGCATCACATCGTTTCCGGTGGCGCGCGCATCCAAGATGGCGTCGCATCCGTTTCCGGCGGCGTGCGCACCTCCAAGAGGGCGTCGCATCCGTTTCCGGGGAGGAGGGAGGGAGGGAGGGGGAAAAACCCAGAGAAGCGGTCGTAAAAGGTGAACAAGATCGACATGGTTGTTCTTTTGTTGTTCCAAAAATAGACGTGTAGGAGGGAGGGTGGTGGTGAAGGGAGGGAGGGAGAGAGGAGGAGGAGGTGGGTTCATTGTTCGGGTTTGAGGGTCGTCAAAGCAAAGTATGAAAGCGTTCTTTCGGGAGAGATGGGTGTCCCTGAAAAGGGCCGTTTTGAGGAAGATCGCTTCTTCACATACACGTACAGTCGTACACGCAGTGGTGCAATGGCACGGGTGGATTGACACCTGTCTCCTGACAGAACACTTACTTGTGTGCATTAAACGCCTCACGTAGGTGTCCTTCAGGACAGTGTTGCAATAGATGCACTGGAAAGTGCCATCCCTTGCCCTTGTGCCAAGGGCATATACTGGCAGGCACCCTTGGCACCTGCTGCATTGCCATGGAGGTAGCGATTGCAATGCTGGTACTGCTTCTTTCTTCTCCAACTCCGAGCGGTACCCTTTGAACAGTGGCAAAGGGTGTGTCACTGAAATGATCTCCAAATCCCAGTTTTCTGAGTTATTTTCCATGCTGCTGCTGCTGCTGCTGATGATGATGATGATGATGATTTTCTTTTTTTACAAGTGGCACTGATCCACTCGAATGGTTGTTCTCTTGTTTTATAGGAGAGGCACTGATACCCTGCTTCCTGGTTGGTTCGCCAGGCAGCAGCTCCGATTGGTTCGTTCCGGAGCCTGGCCTTCACCTCGGTTTTCCAAAACGGACCGACCCCTGTGTTTCTTTTCCAGGAAAATGCATTTTACCATGGGAGAGAAAGCACAACCCTGGTTCGACCAATCAGAGCCCAGCATGACCCGAGCGCGGCCTCTGATTGGCCGACAACCCAAGCTTCTGATTGGTCAGATTTCGATCCAGGTTTTTTTTCTTGGGTAGCCTTGGTATTTTTTAGGTAGACGGTCGTCTGAATGCTAAAGGTGGACCGTCATAGGTAGTCATGAACGTGATGTGGGAATGCCTACGTGATGTACGTTGTGTCACCCCCCATGCAAATCGTGATGTCATGTGTGTGTGTGTGTATGTCTTCAAACAGACGTTGACGTTGATCCATAGGATTGTTATGCCATGCCTACGTGATGTACGTCATGTTGCCAGGCACACGTGGTGTTTCACGCGTCTTTATGCAAAACGTGGTGTCATGTGTGTGTGTGTGTGTGTGTGTGTGTGTGTGACTGCAAACATTTATTTAGTAATTAGATGAATAGAGAAAGATCGATAGACATACGTGGTGTTTCATGCAAACGTGGTCATGTGTGTGTCTTCAAACAGACGTTGATCCATAGGATTATTAATTATACCGAGGTGTTGACACTCGTGTAGGTCTACAGACGTACTGTTACACGTGTTTTCATGCACACGCGATGTTTGACTGGTGTCTCCATGTACTACGTGTCTCTATTTATATATATTTATTTTATTTTGAGACGTACAATGATGGTGCCTCCAAGTGGCCTAGGGGGAGGGTGTGGGTTCTTTGTTTTGGATTGTTGTTGTTTGGGTTGGCAAAGCAAAGGATGAAAGTTGTCTTTTGGGTGAGATGGGTGGCCCTGAAAAGGGTCGTTTTGGGGAAGAAAAAAAGCTTGTTGGTAACAGGAACTTGAATGGGAACTTGAATGGGAACTTGAACAGGAACGCAGGACATGGGAAACGCCCTCCTAGGCAGCCGGTCATGCTACGTCATTCGTGTACCTCTGATTCACATTCTCCTGGCAGAGATAGTGTAGTTGTAGCTTCTTCTTGTGTTTCACCAGACCGGTTAGCTTGAGGTAGTCACAGTTTGGGGACCAGTTGTGGTGTTCCACCCAAGGATAGTCGTGGGACGCCCATTGTCTCAGCCAGAGCCCCATTGGACTCCAGTACTCACCATCGGCACTCTGAGTGTAGACAAAGCCCGCATGGGCCATCTCTTCAGCAGTCTGATACATTTGGTCGGCCACGCCTCAAATGAAGCGAGCCTTCTTTCAAAGCGTAGATCATAGGGCGATGGCATGTTACTGAGCGGTGACATTCCATCCTCAGCATCCGTACTCTTACTCCAACATCCACGAGTATCTGCACTATCCGTCACCACGTCTCCGTCACGCGTCGTCATAAACTCTTCTTTGTCTCAGCCATTCTTGATGCGATGATGATGATTTCTTTTTTATCACAAGTGACACTGACCCACTCGAGTGGTTGTTCTCTTGTTTTAAAGGAGAAGAACCGGATGGAAAATTGCTGCTTCCTGGTTGGTCCAAAACGCAACGCGCTGATTGGTCCATTCCGGTGCCTGCCCTGCACCTCGGTTTTCTAAAACGACCCGACCCTTGTGTTTCTTTTCCATAGGAAATGTTTTTTTCCATGGGAGAGAAAGCACAACTCGGCTCGGGTGCTGTCTGATTGGTCGGTGCTGTCTTCTGATTGGCCGACAACCCAGGCTTCTGATAAATCAGACGTTCAGTCCATCTTATAGTACAGACGTTCATCAGACACGCATCGCTATCATGACGAGCAACCAAAGTGAGCCCTATCGTTTGGAGAGGAAAGACACCACACGCTCCAGACGGTTAAGAACTGCTAATCATACGTATCGTTTGACTTTCAACCCAGACTACAGACTACTGCGTTCCCATGGAACTGCCGGCTTTATTTGACAGAGTGATCGATGACTTTTATCAACAGATGTCAGGCCAGAAGGGAGATCGTATTGGTCTAGGTATCGATCATCCCGCTTTGAACACCCCCATACGGATTCCCTTTCGTCGCTTTGAAGATCTCCATGGACTAGATATTTTACATGCTGTGGAAAAAGTCCAACAGTCCAACAAAGACCTGAACATCGATGCCACCATGGTTGTGACTTTAGTACACGTAGCAGATCCCGACAGGCTAGGATCGGGCAGTGGCCGTCTCCGACTGAAAAACGTGATTGGACTTGAAGCCTTTTTAACACGCAAAAAGGCCATTGTACGGATCAAGAAGGAGATCAATCCTGTTTGGCACGGGCCCTGGTGGTGGCACAGCATTATGCCCAGAATCCCCACCCTCTGACCCCAGAATGGACCAATCAGCAAATGAGACTCACGAGATCGGATCGAGTCAACGTTCAAGGCATACGGGCACGGGACTTGTTTCGGCGCCTTGGCCTGCCTGAAGGTCCCTGTCAGGGCCTGGACGACCTAGCACGCGTGGGACGCGCCTTGCCCCACCTGAATTATCAACTGAAAGTCCAAAGTCAAAAGGTGGACCAGAGACTGTTGTACAAGTGTGATGAGGCTCCACCCAACGCCACCGTGTTGCATTTATACCATCATGATCAGTACTACGATGTCATCACTTCCATGCCAGCTTTTTATGCGTCTAACCATTACTGTGAACGCTGCGACCACCGTTACGATCATCCCGAAAAGCACCCCTTCACCAAGCAATACCGCTGCCACCGCTGCCTCCACTCTAGCTATTGCGGACCCAAGGAAGAGGACGGGATCCCTTGCTTGACATGTCAACGCTGGTTCCCAAATCAACAGTGTTACACCCAACATCTCCAGTCACCGTCAGAGGGAAAACCAGCGCCTGTCAATCGATTCACAGGTGCCCGGCCTGTTTTCAGCTGGTCCGCGTCTTGGAGACCCCAATGGTTCACCACGAGTGCCCAGATGAAGAACATCCCTGCTTAGTGTGTCAAGAACCCATGACCCCAGACCATCGCTGTTACATGACGCCTCTCCGTGAAGAAAACGAAGATGAGGAGGGGGAGGAAGAGGAACAACATCACATGGAGACAACATCAAATACGTCTTCTATGATTTTGAATGCATGCAAGACACGGGAGAGCACATTCCAAATTTGTGCGTGGTGCAGTTAGGATGTGGACGGTGCATCAGTGAAGTGAGCAGGGTGAACACTGTCCATGGAGAGAAGAAGGGTATGGTCCTAGCCGTGAGATCGTGTTTCGAGGCCCCACCACGCGACATGATGTGTGTGTGTGGTTGACCACGCTAGCTGAAAAACCCAAGAAAAAGAACCAAGAGGAAGGGGAGGGCAGCACATGCAAGGGGACAACAGCACACCTGGGGAAAATAAAACGGAATGGAACCCCCTCAAGAAACCACTCTTCAAAACATGGAAGTGGACGCGCCCACCCCGTTGGAGAAGAAGACAAAGAAGACAAAGAACAAGAACACCACCACCACCACAACAGTCCAGAAGGAGGAGCGCATTTATGTGATGGCACATAATGCACAATCCTATGATTTACACTTGATCCTGAAGGGTCTGTACCCCCTTCTGGTGAAACCCCCCACCAAGATTCGAAATGGACAACAAATTTTGCAGGTGACCCTGGGACGCCTGTGTTTCGAAGACAGTTTAAATTTCATACCCTACCCACAGAAAGCATTTCCAAATAGCTTTGGACTGAAAGAACTGAAGAAAGGGTATTTTCCGCACTTTTTCAATACCGAAGCCAACCAGACCTACAGAGGTTCTTATCCACCAGCCGTCATGTACGATCCCGATGGCATGTCTCCCACGGAACGCACAGTCTTCCTCCAGTGGCATACCCAAAAAGTGCAAGAAGGAGCCTTGTTTGACTTGCAAGGAGAACTGTTAGCCTACTGCCAGAGCGATGTGGACATTTTGAGACGAGGATGCGCTGACTTTCCGACAGAGCGCCATCAACTCAGTTCGCATGGATCCCTTTGTAGAAGTGATGACAGCTGCTGCGTTCACCATGAAATCATTCCAAAAACACTACCTAAAACCCAATACCATCGCCATTCTTCCACCTCAAGGTTACCAACCCATGAGAAATTATTCCCAGGCAATCGTTCAATTATCTGATGGAAACGGACCCCAATCTGCACCTCCAGCACGCCAGGAATGGAGGTGAAAAAGAGTTCACGTGTGGAGAGGGTCAACATCGGTACAGTGTGGATGGCTACAATCCAGCGACAGGCAACATCTACGAATTCCTGGGCTGTTTCTGGCATGGGTGCCAGACATGTCACAAGACCCAACGTGGAGAACCTCATCCCGTCCTGGGCACGTCGTTGGGAGCACGTTATACCGACAACCGTTACCGCATGAGTTTATTGAATCAACACCCTGAGGTGAAACGGGTCGTCCCCCTGTAGGAGCACGCGTTTACAAAAATGCAACAGGAGGATATCCAACAAGGACCGCATCAAAAAAAGAACCAGGACGTCGCACGATTGCCAAGATGCAACTGAATTCGCTCTGGGGCAAGTTTGGACAACGGTTAGACTACAGTCAGAACATCTATATGAACGATCCTGTACAGTACTTTGTGGAGGGATGAACGCAACACCAACGAGGATGTTTCCGTTGTCAACGAACACATGGTGGACGACCTGCAAAGTTCACTTTGAATTACAGAAACCAACAACATCTCAACTTTGACACCATGAAAGGACTGATACTGGGACAACGGCCTGGGAGGAAGGAGGGGAGAAAATCAGTTTGGATTATCCTCATCAAATCATTCGTAAAGGACCTCGGTATGAAAACGCTCTTGTCACCAGACCCACCCGAAAAGACTATCGTACCGTGTACGACAAGCGAGGTCTCGTCTACGATGAAACTACAGTGCTGCCTGTAGACACGATCCCCTTTGGGCACAGAGATGACTAGATCCTTTTTTTTTTTTTTTTATTTCATCACAACGGATCGAAACTGAATCGACATGGACACCTACAGAAAAACCGGATCGAAATCTGACCAATCAGAAGCCTGGGTTGTCGACCAATCAGAGGCCACGCTCGAACCATGGTGGGCTCTGATTGGTCGAAACGAGGTTGTGCTTTCTCTCTCACGCTACAAGCCTAACCCTATGGAAAAGAAACACAAGGGTTGGTCCAGTTTGGAAAAATTGAGACTCAGACCAGACACCGGAACGGACCAATCAGAAAGCAGGGCATCAGTGCCTTTTAATATGACCAACGCTCTCCAGTCATCACTTTTCACTGAACGGACCAAGCAACAACATCGTCCCTCTGATTCCTCACGTTGTGTTGGCTGTTGCCGTTTTATCTGGAAGAAACACGTGTTTGGAGAGAGTACCATCAAGTGTTGACACACATCCGTGAAGACTTCATGTCGAAACGGTTGAATGCCAAGACACGGAGCGACATGAGTGGTAAAGGAAGCAGTGGAGATGAGAACGGTGACATGACTGCTGAACTGTGGGGTGAAGTGTACGACATGTTGTGTGCAAAGATAAAGGCCGACGACGCGTACGCCAAGATACGTTCAAAGATGAGGAAACTGACTGAACCCAAGAAAGTAGCACCGAAGAAGACGATAAAGAAGACCCAGAAGAAAAAAACAAGCAAACCAGCAGCAGCAGCAGCAGCATCAACAACAACCACAGCAGCTGTTGCCACCACAGCAGCAGCAGCTGCCACCACCACCACCACCCTCACAACAGCGCCAATCACCACCACCACCCTCACAACACCACAGCAACAGCAGCAGCAGCAGACTCCGAAACGAAGGGGACATCCTTTTTGAAACCTGCAACACATGCAACACCTGCAAAAAGACACCCTTTGTCGCACGCCGGACCCACCATGCCCTGCGCGCATGCGCATCGGAAGTGACATCATCAGAGGTGACGTGACCCTCTCGACCAATCAGAAGCCAGGAGCGGTTCCAGGCCGCTGGCATCAACTACTTATGAAGCATAGGATAAACATTAACCTTGTCGTACACGATTTCAAGGGCAGTGAAATCTATGAACAGCACTAATGATTATTGCACACTTTAGATATTACTTGAAAACCATATTTACACCAGTCATATATGTTCATAGTCACTTGAATGCTCTATTATTTCATGACCTCCGTAATTATATAATGAATGAACATTTGGCGGCCAAATGATGCGAACATTTCAAACGTTGGACCTCGGATTTCACGTTCATTTTCGAGAGTGCATAAATTTGTGAAATACTGTCCCTTCATGTCGTGCATCATATTCTCATTTAAAAAAAACAACAGCTGGATTCATGAGATCGAGGTGATCGACTGAGGTCGATTGGCAGTATAAATTGTGTCACCCTCGATGAGACGTAGGTTATGCCTAGTTTTTTTCCTGTACATATGTGGGTGCTGTCCTCGGTGAGACAACCTTGCTTTGTTTACGCTTCGTATGCTTGGTAAAGCAGCAGTCTCTCCATCAACAATCGATTCCCCCTCTGCAGCTTTTGTTACGAGTCGATTCCCAATTGCAACAATATGATAACCCAGAAATATACGTGAAAGAATTTACTGTTAAACCAACAAATGGCATGCCATGTACAATTTTATTACACAATTAACTAGGTGTACAAATCAATTCAACTTACCGCTCAGCAATTACAATAGCAGTACATAACAGAGTGGTAGTACAATATTCAATGGCAGTTTTAAATGTGTGAATAATGGACATGACCATGACAAGAATAATAATAATCACCTCGCCGCAACAGTGGTCATTCTTCCGCGTTAAAACACATCTGTGACGTCATTCCATTGTTTGAACGCTCCATTATTTTTCAGGAATGGAGAGTTGCTTGTCAACTGTACATTATCTTGAAGCAACTTAATTTCCACTTGGAACAGACGGAACTATTTTATACATTTATTTACAAGTGAATATTTTCATTTTTTTCCGAAAACGTGTTGTCAGCGGGGTTCGAACCCGCATCGTTAGATTTGATAACGTGTAATCGTCAATCTCAGCTACTGCAGCGCATGAAGGAATGGTGTGAAATTTACTAAATATTTGTATAATTTTGCACATGCTTGAAAGCTAAAAATAATATGTATATATTTTGTGTTAGAGCAGGTTACCCACAACGATGTTAATATTTATAGCAGTTAGATAAACCTTTGACGAGAAAAAACAACAAATAAGGTAATATAAATATCGCTTGTTCGGGGCTCTATATTTCCTATAAGACCAATCAGCATGTATTAACAATGTGCAAGCGATTGATAAATACTAGTTTAGGACCCAACGAAATTATAAAGAGCCGTGTTCCATGCATTGTAAATGTCAGCTCGCGACGGAGCTTGGCGCACATGCAACAGCAGCAAAGAACGCATTCCTCGTGCATCACGCAAGGTCGACTCACGCAGTATAAATCAGACAACAAAGAGCTCTGCTTTATTTTTCCAATATTTTCAACTACAGAATATTTTGTCAAAGTGTAAAAGTAGAGATGAGTTTTAAGTAGGGGAATATCCTCGTAACTCTCCATTCCTTAAAAATAATGGAGCAGAGAGTTACTCGGACATTCCCCTCTACGCAAAGTACAGATTCTAGTTCTTTATTGGGTTGAGTCTCTTCTGGGATTCGAACCCAGGGTGTGGCACCTAATCGCCAGCACACAATGTCAGTGATCTAACCCACTCAGCCACGTACTTTGTGTACCCTCTGACAAGTGTAAATCAGCACGGCTCCCATGGCCCAAAGCTATGAACGCACAATGACATTTAAGAAAGTGGTTAAATGTATTACGTTATATTTAGGTAACCCTTTGTCATTAAAGTACAGATTTAAGTACTTTTTTTATAGTGGAAGTTTACAAGATTTAACCAGTAATAAATACATAAAAATATCTCCAAACACAGTCTGGTAGTGTTGGCAGTGCAGAAGAGTGTTATGTAAGATATACATGACAACATGTTAACGATGTGTAGACCTCTTCTTATCATCTTCAATTTATGATGATAAAACACGTGATCAGCCATGACAGGGGTCACGGGAGTTAGGACATAGTAGTTTATTGGAGCTGGTAGTTCAGGAGTTTATAGGAGCTGGTAGATCAGGAGTTTATAGGAGCTGGTAGATAAGTAGTTTATAGGAGCTAGTAGTTCAGGAGTTTATAGGATCTGGTAGATCAGGAGTTTATAGGAGCTGGTGGATCAGGAGTTTATAGGAGCTGGTAGTTCAAGAGTTTATAGGAGCTGGTAGATCAGGAGTTTATAGGAGCTGGCAGATCAGGAGTTTATAGGAGCTCGTAGATCAGGAGTTTATAGAAGCTGGTAGATTAGGAGTTTGTTGGAGCTAGTAGATCAGGAGTTTATAGGAGCTGGTAGTTCAGGAGTTTATAGGAGCTGGTAGATCAGGCATTTATAGGAGCTGGTAGATCAGGAGTTTATAGGATCTGGTAGATTAGGAGTTTATAGGAGCTGGTAGATCAGGAGTTAATAGGAGCTGGTAGTTCAGGAGTTTATAGGAGCTCGTAGATCAGGGGTTTATAGGAGCTGGTAGATCAGGAGTTTATAGCAGCTGGCAGATCAGGAGTTTATAGGAGCTGGTAGTTCAGGAGTTTATAGGAGCTGGTAGATTAGGAGTTTGTTGGAGCTGGTAGATCAGGAGTTTATAGGAGCTGGTAGTTCAGGAGTTTATAGGAGCTGGTAGATCAGGCATTTATAGGAGCTGGTAGATCAGGAGTTTATAGGAGCTGGTAGATCAGGAGTTTGTTGGAGCTGGTAGATCAGGAGTTTATAGGAGCTGGTAGTTCAGGAGTTTATAGGAGCTAGTAGATCAGGAGTTTATAGGAGCTGGTAGTTCAGGAGTTTATATGATCTATGAGATCAGGAGTTAATAGGAGCTGGTAGATCAGGAGTTTATAGGAGCTGGTTGATCAAGAGTTTATAGGAGCTGGTAGTTCAGGAGTTTATAGGAGCTGGTAGTTCAGGAGTCGCGGGAGGTGGAAGATTAGGAGTTTATAGGAGCTGGTAGATCAGGAGTTTATAGGAGCTGGTAGTTCAGGAGTTTATATGATCTATGAGATCAGGAGTTAATAGGAGCTGGTAGATCAGGAGTTTATAGGAGCTGGTTGATCAAGAGTTTATAGGAGCTGGTAGTTCAGGAGTTTAAAGGAGCTGGTAGTTCAGGAGTCGCGGGAGGTGGAAGATTAGGAGTTTATAGGAGCTGGTAGATCAGGAGTTTATAGGAGCTGGTAGTTCAGGAGTTTATAGCAGCTGGCAGATCAGGAGTTTATATGAGCTGGTAGTTCAGGAGTTTATAGGAGCTGGTAGATTAGGAGTTTGTTGGAGCTGGTAGATCAGGAGTTTATAGGAGCTGGTAGTTCAGGAGTTTATAGGAGCTGGTAGATCAGGCATTTATAGGAGCTGGTAGATCAGGAGTTTATAGGAGCTGGTAGATCAGGAGTTTATAGGAGCTGGTAGATCAGGAGTTTATAGGAGCTGGTAGTTCAGGAGTTTATAGGAGCTGGTAGTTCAGGAGTTTATAGGATCTGGTAGATCAGGCGTTTATAGGAGCTGGTAGATCAGGAGTTTATAGGAGCTGGTAGATCAGGAGTTTATAGGAGCTGGTAGTTCAGGAGTTTATAGGAGCTGGTAGTTCAGGAGTTTATAGGAGCTGGCAGATCAGGAGTTTATAGGAGCTGGTAGATCAGGAGTTTATAGGAGCTAGTAGTTCAGGAGTTTATAGGAGCTGGTAGTTCAGGAGTTAATAGGAGCTGGTAGTTCAGGAGTTAATAGGAGCTGGTAGATCAGGGGTCACAGGAATGAGTAGATAAGGGGTTTTAGGAATCAGTGGATCAGGGGTCACGGGAGCTGGAAGATAAGGAGTTTATAGGAGCTTGTAGATCAGGGGTCACGGGAGCTGGTAGATCAGGGGTCACGGGAGCTGGAAGATCAGGAGTTTATAGAAGCTAGTAGATCAGGAGTCACGGGCGGGAGCTGGTAGATCAGGAGTTTATAGGAGCTCGTAGATCAGGGGTCACGGGCGGGAGCTGGTGGATCAGGGTCCACTTGCACAAAGCGATCTTAGCGCTACAATTATTGTAAATCCTTAAGATCGCGATCTTTAAGCTTCGGCTACAATCGCCATCCATTTGCACAAAGCGATTTGTAGGCTAAGATCATTGTAAGCTACAATCGAAACTTACAATTGGTCCGGACCAATCTTAAGTAGCTAAGATTGTTGTAGATCAGGGGTCACGGGCGGGAGCTGGAAGATCAGGAGTCACGGGAGCTGGAAGATCAGGAGTTCATAGGAGCTGGTAGTAGGGGGTCACGGGAGCTAGTAGATCAGGAGTTTATAGGAGCAGGTAGATCAGGAGTTTATAGGAGCTGGTAGTTCAGGAGTTAATAGGAGCTGGTAGATCAGGGGTCACGGGAATGAGTAGATCAGGTGTTAAAGGAATCAGTGGATCAGGGGTCACGGGAGCTGGAAGATAAGGAGTTTATAGGAGCTGGTAGATCAGGGGTCACGGGAGCTGGTAGATCAGGAGTTTATAGGAGCTCGTAGATCAGGGGTCACGGGAGCTCGTAGATCAGAGGTCACGGGAGCTGGAAGATCAGGAGTTTATAGGAGCTCGTAGATCAGGAGTCACGGGCGGGAGCTGGTAGATCAGGAGTTTATAGGGGGTCACAGGAATTAGTAAATTAGGGGTCAAAGGAATCAGTAGATCAAGGGTCACGGGAGCTGGAAGATCAGGAGTTTATAGGAGCTCGTAGATCAGGAGTTTATAGGAGCTCGTAGATCAGGGGTCACGGGAGCTGGAAGATCAGGGGTCACGGGAGCTGGAAGATCAGGGGTCACAGGAAGTAGTAGATCAGGAGTCACAGGAGCTAATAAATCAGGAGTCGCGGGAGATAGTAGACCAAAGGCTAAAACTGAACATTTATGGATTTGCGACTTATTATTGGTAACGACGTTTGAGGGATGCTTCTTGCCCAAACAGCTGAATGCAGAGTCTGTATGTCAGCAATACTAACAAACACATTTTAGAGGCATACAATATTTAATTCGAAAAACAACCCCGATCAGTTCCCGTATATACGGGGGAAAATGTTTTAGCAAACACGGCCTTCCAAAGAAAACCAGCAGAGCTGTGGTATATGCATACACTTTAAATATAAATAGCCAAGTAAATTACAATCAAAAGAAATTATAACCTCTTTGGTGAAACCTAAGGGCACGGGTATGGTGCTGACAAACCTAGAAACATAATCAGGGCGAACCGTGATTCGAACTCACAATCATAGGTTTCTGGTGTGCCAAGGGACGCAACTCTGCACAGCGAATAGCGGCGCCTTAGACGACTGGGCCACCCGTGCCCACCTTTTAGATTCTTACAAATCAAGGACCATCACATGATCCTGGTGAAGCTGAGGGACGCAACTATTGATACCTACTTTCGGTTAATTCGACCATTGGTTACCACACCACACATCGGTACCTTGTATTGTGGAAAGTAAATCATAAACTGGGAATGGCAATTACGATTAGCGTTAATGTGAAAAAAACAAAATTCGGTCATTACATGTGGATTTGGAAGACTCGTTATATCGAGAGTTCGTTATGTACGGAGTTCATTATATACGGGTTCGTTTTATCCCGAGTTTCTTTTATCCAGTGTTGGTATATCCGTCATTCCTCGTATCAAGATTTCGATGTATCCAGTGTTCGTTATGTACGTTATTATATGCGCGTTCGTTGTTGCCCGAGTTCCTTATATCCAGCGTTCGTTATATCAGGAGTTGAATTATGAAAGGAGTTGTTAGTAGAACAATGATCGAACACACTCAATAGTGACCGACGTAGATATTGCACAATTATTTGCTCTAAATATATTCAAGCATTGGTAATGTTGATAAGTATTATGATGAAATACTCAAACACCTGCTAAGGAATGTGAACGTTTAGTGAGTGAGTTGGGTTCAACGCCGCTTTTAACAGCATTCCAGTTATATCACGGCGTGTCAGCTTAATGTGGGAGGAAAGTCCGAAGTGATGCAGGTCTCAGACGTTTACCACAAGCACGGGTATGGTGCAGACAAACCTAGAAACATAATTGGGGCAAACCGGGACTCGAACCTACGATCATGGGTTTCTGGCGTGCCTAAGGGACGCAACTCTGCACAGCGAATCGCGGCGCCTTAGACGACTGGGCCACCCGTGTCCCCATGTAAACGTTTAAATCTCTTACCGATAAATGTTGGTTCAGGAACAGATGCACACCAAAACACAACCACAGAGACACACATTTGCACACTAAACGCATATATACGAGGGGTGTTCAATAAAGATTTTCCCCTAAACCACTAGGTCCATCGGAAGTGGGTCAAGGGAAATCTTTAATGAACACCCCTCGTACATATATCACTCTCCGCAAAACGCACAGACGCCACTCCACACCCATCTTTCTCATCCCTCATCCTTCACACACGGATCCCAGGAAATGATTGATGAGGGAATCCACTGCTAACGAGTTAGGATGCTGGTCGTCATTTTCTGTGGCCACTGTCAAATCTATATTATTTAAGAAAAGCACATTGTTCTCCAGACCTTTAAATGCTTCCCGCTGGATCGTATCGTATACAAACATCCAACAGTCGTCTAAAAACCCTATCTTGCCCCTACCCTTGAAAGCATGAGTTCCTCGAATAGCCACTTTAACCCCTGGGGCACGAGCAACTAACGATTTGACAGATCGTGCAATTCTTTTCATATGAGTTCTAAAAACCTCTGGAGGGAAGGGGTTAAAATGAAGGTATATATGAATGAGAAATATATCCCGAGAATTATTTGGAAGTTCATCCAGATAAGCATGCATTGCTCTGTTATAAGCCAATTTGCTGAACGTTTGCCCATGATAAAATGGGTACTCATGTGGCACCAACAACAGCGTGATGTTCCGCAGCGTGTCCATTGTTACTGCCGGTTTGTGCCATTTAGAATGGTGCCATGCCTCTGTAACCAGTGTCAATCCTAAACGTTTAGTTAAAGTATTGAACCAACTTCTTGAAGAGGAATCTCCATGGATCCAAATTCTCCGGTTTTTCAGACATTCCTTGTATATGTTCGAATCAGCTGGAATCGTGTTTTTACAAGTTAGAGACTTCCAGGAATTCTTGTAGAAGAAGCCAACAGGTGTTGATGCCTCCCAGCTTTTCCTCAAGGGTGTTTTGTTACAGGGGACACTTGGCAAAGGAACTGTGTCTTGCTCTGCAAACAGAGAACATTGGCGTATGAACTACATAGTTTTCACTTTCAAGATACGCGAGTTAATAAAAATACATGCAAACTTTACTGACATAATGAATACACCATTCTTGGCGTGATAAAGTCCTCATGCGAAGCGTACATTTTACTGGCGACACAATGCCGATGACGTCACAATGTAGCTTCTTCACACTGTTGGCAATCACTATGACATTTATTAGCAGAGTGCGTTTCCATACCGTAAGTATCATATATTAGGAATATAAATTGTATAATGCAAGCCATTGACGAGCATCATATACATACTGAACCGCAAAAGAACCGTCACCATGGATAGATATATGAGGAACCTTATTTGTCCAAACACTGTAAACATTCTTTGATACATATTAAAAAGATGACACTTGGGACAAAACTGATCCTCAAGGTTGAAATTAAAGTGTCAAATGTTCTTAAAGTGAAACACAACACTAGTCTCTGAGAAAATGGCATCACAAGTCAGTATCTCGTGTGTCCGCCATGTGTCGTGCAACGTCGATACATGGAATGGATGAGGCGGTTGATGAAGGCCATAGGCACTTGAGCCCACACTCTAAGGAACGCCTGACGCAGTTCAGCAGCAGTTGTCGGCCTTGGTCGGACGTCACTCAGCTGTCTTTGAATTTTGTCCCACTGGTGCTCAATGGGATTTAAATCGGGACTGAGAGCAGGCAATGGCATGGTTCTGATGTCATTCTGCTGGAGGAAGTCACTTATGGCTCTCGCAGTCTGGGCACGGGCGTTATGATGCTGAAACTCGTGGTTGCGGCGACGTGCCAAATGAGATATGGCGTGTGGTCTCAAGACTTGTACCGAGCTGCTGTGACACCATTGCTTCTCCTTTGACCAGTGTTCTGGAAGACCACAGGGCCAACCCACTGTGCAAGACCAATTCCACCCCACACCATGATGATCGGACCACCCCAACGAGTCTCTCTCAATAACACAAGCATCCGAATAACGTTTCCCACGGCGTCGCCAGACTCTATCTTTGCCATCTGCTGTTGAGATACAGTAACGGCTCTCGTCTGAGAAGAGGATTCTTCTCCACTTCTGGTGGCGCCAATGCTGGTGCTGTGTTGCCCACTGAAGGCGGTCCCGGCGATAACGTGGTGTCAGAATGGGTCCTCGGTAAGGCCTGTGACAGTGGCGGTGTCTGCTCGTCAGTCGTCAACGCACGGTGTCCGCATTAATGTGTCGCTGGTTTGTCCCCATGGGCTGTCGAGCAGTTTCCGCAGCAGTAACAAAGCGATGTTGAAGATGCTGTCGCACAATCTGACGATCGGGTGGTGACTCTTGGTCTTCCACTACGTGGTTGGTCATCTGTAGTGTTGGTTGTCTGGTACCGTTGCTGGAGCCTCTATGTGGTCCTTACGTGGACTTGAAATGCATTGGCTACTTTCCGGGCGGTTTGCCCAGCTTGCAATCGTCCGAGGGCTGGGAGTCGCTGATTTCTTGTCAATCTTGGCATGTGGTAGCATTTCATTAACCAATGAATGTTATCAGATCTGGGTGGATTTTTATAGGGCAAGAAATGGGGGAGCGCATGGGCATGGGTTACCATGGCCGTTGCCGTGATGCGTTTGGGCGATCAGTTTTATTGTCATCTGCTTTGTTTTTTTATCATCAAATTTCATTTTTTCCGGACAAGTTAATGTTAAATTTTAGAAACTTTGACAAAAATTACCCAGATATTTAAATGACAACTTTTCATGCAATGTTACTTGGGGTGACGTTTCTTTTGCGGTCCAGTATATTTCCTATTCCAAATATATAAGATTTACTGTACGGCAACAGGAGGGTAATAATCTCCATCATAATGGCATTCTTAAAATAGAAGATGTTTACGATGTTTTTTTCACCCAAGGGAAGCAGCTTTAGAAAGTAGGTATGAGTACAATGCCCAGTTTATCATATAATGCCAAATGAATTTATTTGTCTGCAGAAACACGACGACCCTAATTCAGCATATTGGGAACGGAGAACGTTTCTCAAATCCTGATGCCAGAGGATGATGATGATGATTATGATGATGGTTATTATTTACAGATTAAATGATAAATGCAGCAAAGAGGGTTAGGGTGACCCTGGCACAGTCAGGCTGGTTAGGCTCATCATCAGCTCAGAGCCCTTGCCCCCTCTACACGCAGCCCAGACAGCGAATGGGACTTCTCCCAGGAAGCGCTGCCAAGTCAACCCCACCCAGATCTTTTTTCGGACAATGTGAAGACTCCCCAAGACTGCTGCCTTCTGCATTACCCAGATTGTCAGAAGGGCTGTATTCCTGGTAGCAAACCCGGGTACTCTCCCAATGTCAGTCAACAGATTGGGAGGTACCAAACCTAAGGCACCGAGAACAATGGAGAGTCGGACAACTTGGTACTTGGGAAGTATGCGTGACATTTCGAAAGCGAGGTCCGCATATTTGCCATGTTTTTCCTCAATCTTGTCAATCACATTAGTGTCAATGGGGACAGAAAATTCAATGATATAAATGATTTATCAAAACGGACAAGATCAGGTTTGTTGGCCTGGATACATCTGAGGCTGTAAATGGGCCTATTCCAAAGAATTTTGTATTTATCATTTCCATGACGCCCTTACATATTAACGTCGTACCATGGCGGAGATGGTAAAAAAATGATCGAGCTACATCATCATATCGTTTGAGATACTGTGTTTGTGCCAAAGCTTTGCACCCACTGACAATGTGTTGGACAGTCTCATTAAATTCATTACATAATCTACATTTCATATTCGCATTCTGATACAAAATCACACATTGACGGTTTCGAGTGGAAAGTGACTGGTCCTGAGCAGCAAACAGAAAGCTTTCAGTTTCACTTTTCAGGCCAGATGACTTCATCCAAACGAAGGACTGTGCGGGATTGCTGATCGTCTCAACACACTGCACATAAACTCGATGCAGGGTCGTTCAGAAAGCCTCTCAATCTGAATCTGGGCCGACTTGATATGCACTTCGCTTGGATGACACTCATTTCTGTACCGTCCTGCAGTACAGAACCATCAACAAAATCAACACCGACATTGAGATTATGTCCCATATCCTTGGCTCGTTTTAGAAAACTGTGGAATGCCTTGTTTTCATCATGAGTCTTGACATGCTTCATAAGAGGATCATCAGACAAATAAATGTTTGCAAAAGTGGACAAAACAATTCTATCATGAAGAGCCTAAACGTTAATCAAACCACGTCCTCCCATAATGATTGGTAAATATAAGCGTTCGAGGGAAGAGTGGGATGGGATCTATTGTCTGACATTATTCTTCGTGTGAGGGTGTCAATACCCTGAATTTCCACCAAAAGAATACGAAAGGACGGTCACAGCATAATTATTTGTGGTTACGACTTTATTGCGAGCGTTCAGCTCTGAACTCCAGATTTTCTTTAGTCTACATCGGTACTCTGCCCGAAAATTGCCCTTGATATGGGCATTCTGGAGTTTGTCCCTAATCTGCATCCCTAAGTACGTATAGGTCTGACCTATGGTCAATAACTCCTCCTCCTAGTAAACTCCATCATCTACCTTGCCACGTTTCAAATGAAGAATGTTGCATTTGTCGAGTCCAAAGGACTTGCTTTTTGAATGTAGATCCTCCATTGGCAAAAAGTTCAAGGTCATCCATATAAAGGAGGTGAGTAAGGGGTGTTGGGGATCTGTGCTGAGGAGGTCCCGGGTGATAACCTTCCTCTTTGTTGAGCAAAGGGCTTAAAGGATTTAGTGGCAAACAGAAAGGCAAAGGGCTAAAAGAATCGACCTGAAATATTCCTCTTCTGATAGAAATGGGTATCGAAGTCACCACCTGCCCCTGCAAATACATCTAAAGTTGAGTTGACCAGCAATTCATTAAAGACCTGTGTAAAACAAGTAGTCGCTCGGGGAAGTCAATACATTCCAGTGACCTCAAAATCAAATGGTGAGGTACAGAAGCAGAAGCTTATCTGTAATCTATCCAAGACATTGAGAGGTTACGGTGGTAAGTTTTAGCCTCTTCATGGATCATTTTCTGAACTAGTAGTTGATCCTTACAACCCCAACATCCCTTTCTGGCTTCTTTCTTCTCCATGTAAAGAATGTCATTGGATGCGCAGTATGGTGACACAATATCTGTAAGTATTATTATTAGGGCTCCAAGCCTGAAAGGCTAAGGGCCCTATTGTAATTGTTGTGATGATGATGATGATGATGATGATGATGATGATGATGATTATTATTATTATTATTATTATTATTATTCCGCCGTTTTTTGCACGAGACCTACAAAAACAACCAGTGGCCAGTGGCTTCAAAATCGACAGCAACATCGGCACCAACGTGACGCAGAAACCAGCTAAAATTCAAGGCCATAGGCCCAATGGCTAAGGGCAGATAACTCATCAGAGTTTCAACTTCAGCAGCAATAATCTTCGAAACTAATTGTCCAATGACTTCCAGATTTGCCATGCGGCAGTGCAATCAGATGCCCATCATTTTGTACTGCAGGACCATGGTAGCTACAACGCACCGTTTGGCAGCAATATTGGATTTAACGGTTTTGGCACTTTCTTTCACCATTTTTCTCAGTAATTGTCTCTCAAAATCTGCTCAGCTCAAACTACCAGCTTAAAAGCGTTTTCCTGGTACCTCATGTCCTGGCGATTCCAGAACACCAAACCGTTTGCCTGCCGCTAGACGGACAATGAAACTACATCGTTTTAAAGATGGTACTCTTGGCACCCGTCCATAAACTTGCCATATAGCACAACTCTAAACCCTAATATTTCGACTAATACTGGGCCGATTTCGCCCAAATTTCGTGTGTATGTAAACTGGGCCTGTTCATTGTCATGCCTAATTGTAGCCACGTCGCATTGAAGGATAGGAAGAGAAGAAGAGAAAAATGTGAACAGAATTCATCTATAACAACAAATTTTAAGTATGTTGACGTAAACATCATATCGAAATAACCAGTATGTTGAAATATATATAATATCGAGGTAACCATTATCAAAACATCATATCGAGTTTTAAATTAGGGTTTCGAAATAAAAGTAATATCGAGAAAATCATTATGTTGACATAAACATCATATCGAGATAAACAGTATGTTGAAATAATCAGCATTAGGAAATAATTATTATGTGGAAAATAATCACCATGACGAGATACTCAGGGGTTTTACATATAACCAGTATTACGCAATAATCATGATAACAAGACAATCAGTGGGTGAGTGAGTTGGGTTTAACGCCGCTTTAAACAGTTTTAATGTGGGAGGAAAGCCCGAAGTGGTGCAGGTCTCAGACATTTACCAAAATATAGGCTTCTGGCGTGCCTAAGGGACGCAACTCTGCACAGCGAATCGCGGCTTCTTAGACGACTGGGCCACCCGTGCCCCCAGACAATCAGTATGTTGAACTTATCATAATAGAGAACATTTACAGATAACTAGCATGTCGACATTGCTGTTTGAGAAATGGACCGTTAATAATAATATCTGAATTAAACAATATGAATAAGGAAATTGATAAATAGTTGTACCTTTCGAAGAATTTTGCCTCGTGTGGAGTAAATAGAGATGGCTGTTTATCCGGCTCACGTAACCCCGTGAAGTCGTGACACAACAGCTTCCGGTGTGATGGTTTCCCACAATACCACGGGAGTCCGTAATTCTCGGCTGTCAAGTTACAGACGTTCTCAAAGCCCCGGATGTTTGGTATAGGTAGGCACAACGTTTCCTCCTGGACGCCATCGCTCTCGAACATCGCTGATAAGTTTCTGAGTGTGTAGTAATCGTGATATACCCGATAGAAGATATCCACGTTTTCTTTCCGACTAGCTATGGCGGCTTCGACTTTTGGACTTCCGGTCCAGAGAGCCTTGAGAGTTCCTGTATAGGTACCGTCCTTATTGTCAGTGACAACGCCTGCTGCGCGCGCATCTTTTGACGTTTCACTCATCCATACTCTCACGTTATCCCCTCCCTTGTTTTTCCTCCGCTTGTGCGCGTCGAAAAGTTGGATTTCAACAGAAATTGTGTCCCCGAGTCTGAAGTCCGTTTTAGATGAAGCGAGTTGAATGTTTGAATGAGGAGCATATGAACAGGTTTTTGGGTCCATCTGTGCTATGGCACATTAGCAATTGGTTGTTCTTCACTGACTTCAACCCACGTGCTGTTTTCCTATCCAGAGACGTTGGACCTAGCCAATCTGCTGAACGCCGAACTCTGTTCTTGAAATCAGATCTTGGAAGAAAGGTACTCGGTCTGCGAACAAAGCAGAGTGAATTGTATACTTATTATTTATTTCTAATTATTAGAATGTATGTCGTGTGACTGCGTGAGCCAATAGACTATTGAGATGATATTTTGTTCGCATTTATTTATGTATCACATCTATTCACATGTGACACATCCATAAACTATATATTCTTCTCTTTCGCAATGATGTACATTTACAACGAATTACGGCGACTAACTTCGTGCGCGTGCATTCATGAACAAATTAAATTTCGTCAGGAAAATAAACAAAACTATAAAAAATAGACTCTCACTGACTCTTGATGAGCATATTTCGACATTTCCTGGTTGCAATGGGGCACAAGGTTGCATTGGACATTGTACAACTTACCGGTTAGAATACTGGAATAATTTTACATTTAATGACAATTATTTTTATATAAACTTTTACTGATTTCATACTTAAAAGGACAGTGTATTAAAGTATTGCACTGGTGTAACAATAGTCACATTTTTTTCATTATTTGTTTGTTATTTAACGCCGTACTCAGGACTATTCCAGCTATATGATTTCGGTCTGTAAAGAAGGTATTGCCTAAAAGTCGGGCCGGGCCGGGCCAAGACGGGCCAAAGTGTTATTGGCTAATTACTTCATTATCGGCGATCATACCTACATATTATTGATGCAACATACACACATGATATTACTGAACAAGCACCAACATAATTAGGTATTTCGGAGTAAATCGCTTGAAAACCAGAAAGTGGAGCTGTGTGTAAGCGTCGCTGATCTGGGTAACATGTAAAAGAGCAATCGTTAAACGAAATAAGATTTGAAACGTATCAAATACTTCTAGCTATCGAGATACAAATTTCCATCTGTCGGCATAGCGTTTATATTTATAGGATAGTACTATATCTATGTAAATACCACTTAATAATGTCACTGTTCATCGTGTATAAAGCAGACAAGTTGGCTAAAATAGACCTCTTCTCCCCATATTATCAACAGTCTCACAAGTGTTCGGTCCGACTTGGCCCGGGATGTCAAAATCAACATAAACCTCACAGATGTAACATGAAATGGATTCACACCTATAGATTAGTATTATATCTACCTAAATATCTCTTTATAGTGTCTCAAATCGCGGTTTTTAAAGAAAACAAGGCGCTCAACGTGAAGCCCTTTTCCCTCACAGCAAAAAAAATGCAGTTTGCGGTATCCGGATACCTGCCGGATACCACCGGACGCTTACCCAAAACGCGTCCGGGTATCCGGTGGCAGATACCAAGCCGGATACCAGATCCGTGGTATCCGGCATGGACACCTCACCTGAAAGTATGCCACCTGGAATCCGGGTATCCGGCAGCGGATACCTCACCGGATACCTCAATCTGGGTGTCCAAGGATCCGGCACCGGATACCAAGGATCCGGCACCGGATACCTCATACTGAGTTTCCAAAAACATGTCACAATTTGGAGGTGCATTTTGTTCAATTAAGTGTGAAACACCTAAATATATATTGGAAACTAGCCATGAAAATTGAACATTGCTGAAGGAATCCGGCAGGTATCCGGCAGGTATCCGGCAGGTATCCGGATGCAATCCTGGTAAATGATGTTAGCCTGGGCATATCAGATAGCTGTAGTAACATTCTGTGTCATTTTAGTTGTAAATATCCCCTTAAAGTTGAGATCTATGGGCATGTACTTTTGGAGATGACAATTTTTTCAATCTTTTTAGATGTTAAGCTGTTTAATGAACAAACATCAGTTCTAATACGTGTATGATGATATCCTTAAATTTCATGTTCAGACTTCCAGATTGTTCTGAGTGAAAGTATAAACTCATAGACTGTGTGCTCACTTGGGCCTTTGGTCCTAGTGAGATGATAATATGATTATTTGTAAAGGTACAAGTACTTGTTACGAGCATACCAGCTTCATTTAAGTTTGAAACACAATATGCCTCACTCTGAGGGTGACATGTACCAGATTTCATCACACTACAGAGAGCTGTTCCTCAGTTACTGTTAACATTTTTACTGAAAGACATTGAAAGCTAATCTGACCTTCAATATCAGTTGCGACTATTTCAAAAACAATTGTAAATTGCTTCATTCAGTATAACATTGACAAACATATGACAATGATATACAACTATATGAGTAAGAGTTATTTAGACTTCTGCAGGAAAAGGCACATTAGAGAACAAGAGTCATCAGAAAGATGACATAACCCCCCGGCAGATGTCTGTAAAGTAACCACTAGTAAATGTGCATTTCTGTATGTAATGAGTCAACAGTTTAAAGTTCTTTAAGAAGCATACATTGTTTATCCACAAAAGATCCACCATGGTCGCATCCATATGAATGCCAAGTTTTGATCAAATACATTGAATGGTTTTCGAATTCTGCCCCAGAAACGAACCTCATCCCCAATTGAGTCTATGTCCAACTTCATTCCATAAAAATTTAAAAAAATAAAAATTAGAAAAATCCCAAAATACCAAAAGGCACCACTTCAGTATGTGCCTGATAGATTTGCCAAGTTTCGATCAAATACACTGAATGGTTTGGGAATCCTTCCCCTGGAAAAAGAAATGATTACGGATGGACGGACGGACAGACAGACTGGCTGATCGCCATATCACCCCGTATTATATGCCGGGGGGGGGTAAAAAGTAAGTGTTTGACCTGTTGCCAACTTCTATCCCTGCCCTAAGGAAGAGTTTGGCCATTAACAATTTTTTTGTCTGGCTATGACATTGACCTTTGACATAGCAGATCAATGTGTTATTCCAAAGATGTCCAAGCAATGCATGGTTTCATCCGATAACTGTGGCTATCAAACTGAGGCAAAATATTGGAAAATCCCCATTTACACACCTGGCTAAAGAAACATAAACAACAAACAAATTATCAATTTCTTTTATTTATATGCCTATATCACACACTGAACATTGTTCACATGATGGTTCCTGATGCAGTATGCAATTTCCTCCTATTCTTCAATACTCATAACAGAGTGGGATAACTGTTCGCTTGAAAGCATAAGCAGACCATGCTCACCAGTTCAGAGTTACTTGCCCTCAAATATCCTTTCCCTTCTATATTGCCATGGAAAAACAGGAACCAGGATGAGGGGAGGCCAGATCGGCTCTATCCCTGTTGCATTGTGTTAGTAGAATTGTGAACATTCTATTTGGTGTTTGGGTCCACATTTATAGACAAGTAGTCGCAAACATCATTCCTTTCAAGTGATTACCACATGGCCAAAGACAATAATTTCTTCAACGTCCTTGAAGGGTCCCACTCTGACTTGGCATTGGTTGGTCTTCTCACATTAGCCAGACCAGCCTTTGTGAGTGTGTCCCAGTGTCAATTGGGATATAACTTCTTGGTAGGCCCCCATTGAAATAACACCATTCTCCTCATCACTGTCTGCCTATCACTTCTGATATCTGGAAGGGTCCTTCCAGACTGTCAACCAGTCATCCGGGTATCTCAAGCTGGACTTCAGTTTCTGCAAAATTATGTATAAAGATTGTAGCAATAGAAAAGAATTGTTGCAACATGTACTTACAGATAAAAGGCAGCAAATTCACTTAATTTATCATCTTTGAGTTTTGTTATATACCAAACATTTGAGATATATATTGTTCCATGCTGATGAGTTGAAACAATCATTAACTGACATCTCTTAAAAATGCTTCCCATACAAGCCAAAGTAATAGATGAGGTAGCAAGTGGGCTCATTGATCGCTCGTAATCGTACCCAATAACGTGGGATGTTGTCCATAACAGTCATCATCGGTGCGTCTGGATCGAGCTCATAACATTACTCACTGGTTTGCCTAGTTGGGATCTGAGATTTGATTATTTATAATCCTTGTCATTTAGCTGAACTATTGTTAGATGTGGTGTTAAATGAGTGAAATGGGAAGAGAGCCCGAAGTGATGCAGGTCTTACATGTTTACCACTTTGATGAAACCCACAAGCAAGTGTATGATGCTACCCTCGATTCAAACCCACGACCATTGGTTTCTGTCAAGCCCAAGAGATGCAACTATGCACAGCAAGTTGTGGTGCCTTTGATAATTAGGCCATCCATGCCAACAGGTGATAAAGAACAAGCAAACTGAAAAAATATTTGCAGAATAGCTACATGAACATGATGAACCAAACAGAATAATTTCAAATATTTACCACTCACTGCTACTCTTCTCTTGTTCCTCATTGCTTCCCTTTTTCCATTGATGCTGTGCAGATGACTGACTCATTCATTCATCCAGACATTCTGCAAAAATAAGTAGCATTCACATTACAGAAATATCCAAACTGTACATGATGTACATTGAATTCAATTGAAAAGGCCCCAGTTGAGTTTCCAACTTAGAACTGTCCTTATTAAAATATTTCATCCCAAACATTCAGAGATAAAACATAATCCCATATTTAACAACTGTCAAACAATTATTGGGTCATTCAACATACACTTTACATAGGGAATCACTTGTTGCAAAAAAGATCCTCGCCAAGGTCAGAGTCATTCCATGAAATATTGAATTATATAGTTATGAAGCTTATACAAAACAAGGACATAACAGTGTAATTATAAAAATATGTTAAGCGTCAAAAAAGTAAAGTCTTTGGTGGCCATTATTGTAAATTATAGTCTGTATTAGTATCCCACAAAAGTTTAGAGTTAATAATCGTTCCTAGATCTTTGTACATTTCTTCATTATCTATAAAAAGCGGATCTAATTTGGATCATCTTGTTTTGACCACAAATCCATTACGCCCCTTATGCAAATCCTTGTCGTCTTAACAAACAGTTGACCATAATACTAAAAAAAGGACCCTTGGCGTTTACGGTAAAGTATGTAGAGCAGGAAAATATCAAAATCAATCCGTTCCATAAGATCTCTGCACGGAAATCATAAGGTCACGAAGCCCTGCTACGTACCTGGCATCCGCATTTGCTGCCAATCGCCTTTCCAAATACTGTAGACTTCCGCGTTGTGGATGGCTCAGAGGAACTTCGGCCGGCATTTCCGTGGTGGAGGTGAATGAGAACAATGTATCGATACACGAGGTAAGCTTATCGTAATCAAGCATGACAGTGTATATCGATACACGAGGTTTGTTTACGTCCATGTTCTAAAATGGCGCCCTGGACCGCAGGGGAATATGGGTAAATTGGCTTGTTCCGGGTTAACACAAAGCTGGGCCCCCGTCTCTAATATCACAATATTGTTTGGCGCAAGTTGGCGATGCGCATAGGGAGCCCGGAACCAGTTTAACACGACATAAGCTGGTTCCCGGCTCTCTATGCGCGTCGTCAACTTGCGCCAAGTTATATTAGAGACGAGGCCCAGCTTATACACAAACAAAAACCTAATAAAAAAAAAAACACTCCTAAACCCATCCGTTAATACATCTAAACACAGCTCACCAAACCTCCTCTCACCTGCCAAAGCACCCTCCTCCAAACACCCACACTCAACACTTCTAAACTCACCAAATCTCACTCACTTCCACCCAACCTCATCTACAACAACATGTCCGACGCACGTGTTATCATCCAGGCAGACATCCACCAACCCGACACCCCTACACCGGCCGAAGCACACAACACTTCCAACCGGACACCCAACACCCTCATACCTCACGATTACGGCACAGAAACTCCAGCAGCTTCACCTCCCAAACCTGCCGAATCGCCTGCACCCATTACGAACCCTAAGAAACGGAAGCTGGACACTTCCAACACTACACCCGCATCACCCACCTTCCCAGCATCCATAGTCACCTTCGCTCTATACTTTTGCGCCGCCGGCCCCATAAACACCCTAAATAAAGTTCTCACAGCTAATAAAGTAGGCATTTGGTCCAAAAAACAAAAAATCAATTTCGATAAAATCAAAGAAGTAAATAAAGGATTCCAGATAATCTTCCCTGACCTACAATCCCTAAACGCAGCCAAAAAGATAACGCAAATCTTCCAATTTACAGTCACACATCAAACTCCAAACTGGCAGCTCTACACCAGAGGTGTAATTAGGGTTAACCCTAGAGAAACAGAAGGTGACTTAATAATGTACGCTAACGAAGCAAACGATAACACAGACACCTCCCCTCAACCCAAAATCACTAGCACTAGGAGGATAACTTCAAATAGGAATGGAAAGACCTCAAACACCCCTATCGTTATCGTCAACTTTCAAAAAACTGCTAAATATCCTGAAGCCCCAAAATTCATCTCTTTCGGCGCATCAACAAAACTAGAAGTAAAACCTTATATTAAACAGGTAAAACAATGCTCTAACTGCCTTCAATACAACCATACAGCAAACGGATGTAATTTTAAAAAAACCAAATGCAGGAAATGCGCCCAAACAGAATGCCCAGGGATTTGCGCACCATGGTGCATACACTGTAAAACAACAAACCACTCCTCACTCTCTAACAAATGCCCACACAGGCACACTCTCACACAACAGGCCAACAGACACATTAATATAGATACGGCCAAACACCAAACAAGAAAACTAACACAGCACACGAAACAACCACTCATACCCACACCGCAACCAAACATCCCCCGACATCTAAACTCCGCATGGGATGGTATCCTCCAGGAAGTACACCCAGCAATCACCACCCACACCCACTACCCACACCACCCCCAAACCTTCACCACCCCCAACCCTCTCACAACATCCACACCTGCACGCAAAACAAACCGCATTATACCTGCCATCACCCAACCTTCCACCACTCAGCCTACAGCCACCAAGGCAACAACAACCACACCCGAGCTGGCAAAACCCGAAAATCCAATCAGCAGGCAAGACACAGACACGCCCAGCACGCACACGCAAACACAACCAGAGACGCTACCAACCCCCATGGAGAGTGAGGAACTAAACAACGATAACTCAGACCATTACGAAGTAGAAACCGATGATGACGTAAACGAAATAACACGCTCAGCACCTAAAAGAACCAAAAAACTACAACGTAAACCCCAAACTCTCCCCAAAAACACGCTAAATAGTGTTACTCTCCTTCTAGCTTACATGCTAAAACAAATAAATCCAGATGCTAGCACTAAAGCCCTGCATAAAGTAGCATTCAAACTCAAACTCACCACCCAAAACTATAAAGACTTCAATACAGGTTACCAACTAATTATCTCAGATATATAAAATAATCCCATAAAACAACCAATCTCCAAACACTAAAAACCCAAATAATGGCAGGACTAAATATTTTTCAGTGGAATGCTGGCGGGCTTAACTCGCACAGCCACGAACTAAAAGCAAAATTTAAACTAAACAAAGGACCGCATGTAGCATGCATCCAAGAAACTAAATTCTCAAATAAATCAAAATTTAACTTAGCCAACTATAACATAGTCAGAACAGATCGTCCTAAAACCAAAACAACTAAAGCATCAGGAGGCTTAGTCATACTAATTAGAGAAGACTTAAACTATGAAGAGATCAAAATAAACACCCCAAACTTAGAAACCAACGGTATTCAAATCACCCTAAACAACAACAAAATAAACATCATAAATATCTACCACTGGCATCAACAAAAAATCCAAGCAGAGGATCTAAACATACTTCAACAAATAGGCAAAAAGTCAACAATTTTCCTAGGAGACTTTAATGCCCACCACCCCTCCTGGGGCACGGGGGAAAAAATAGATAATCACGGTAAAATAATCTCTGAATGGATAGAGGCCAACGATTTCGTATTACTTAACAATAACCAACCAACCAGATATGATAAAAGCAATAGAGACATGTCGGCTATCGACCTAAGTATATGCACCTCAGACTTAGCCCAAAGCACTCAATGGGAAGTTCACGACGCCCCACTAGGAAGTGACCACTTCCCAATAAACATAACCATAGGAAATACCAACGTCCCCGACAAACCCGAAAACTCAGAACCCAAATTTAACTATAACCAGGCTAACTGGGATAAATTCCAAAATATCTGCAAACAAGCCAATCTAAACGAGATAGAACATAATGACCCAGAAACCTTCTGCAAAAACCTAACAGAATACATAATCACCTCAGCTAAAAATTCAATACCCTTTAGAAAAGCAAACAAATCAGGCAAACCCTCAGTACCCTGGTGGAACGAGGAAATAGAACAAACCAGACAAAAACGTAAAAAAGCCTTCAATAAAGCCAAACGCGACCATAACTACATACCTATAGCCCACAAACTAAACCATGAGGTCCAAAACCTAGTCAAAATAGCCAAAACCAGGGACTGGAAAAATTTTTGCGAGGGATTAAATAACCGCACAGATGCCAGGATGGTCTGGCGCAAAATTCATGCCATTAGAGGCCTAAAAAGACACAAAAAAAACTCCTAATATAAATAACTCAACCAACCCCAGCGAAAAAGCAAATAACCTAGCTAAACACTTTTCGACCATCAGCAGTAACAAAAACTTCAGTGATAAATTCCAAACAAAACTCAAAACAGAATCCAAACCTACCAAAGAATTAAACGATAACCTAGAAATAAACCAACCCTTCACAATAGAAGAACTAAACTATGTACTCCAAAACAGGAAAAAGGGAACAGCCCCAGGACTAGACCTAACATCCTACCAAATAATCAAAAAACTCCCTCCCAAGCTACTCCAGTCACTACTCAAACTCTATAATCTAATCTACCTAAACGGCCAGGTACCAACCTCTTGGAAACAGGCTCTAGTTATCCCTATCCCTAAACCCGACAAACCTACAAACCAAGCTAACTCTTACAGGCCAATATCTCTGACCTCAAACTTATGTAAAGTAATGGAATCTATGACCAAAAATAGATGACAACACTACCTAACTCTAAACAACACCATAAATACAGACCAAAGCGGGTTCACTCCTGGCCGCTCAACTCTAGACAATCTCGCCCGGTTAGAACAGGAGATCAAAACAGGACAACTCAACAAACAATATACTACAGGCATCTTCTTGGACTTCTCAAAAGCATTCGACATGGTTTGGCACAACGGGCTAATTCAAAAACTTAAAAAAATAGGACTAAAAGGACAAATCGTTAACTACATCCAGGACTTCCTAAATAACCGAAAAATCACAGTGGGTATAGACCAGGTTCTATCGGACCAGTGTCCCCTAGAAAACGGCACTCCCCAGGGCAGCATTCTTAGCCCAACACTCTTTAACATAATGATCAATGACCTCTTCGAGGGCCTATCCCCTAAAATTAAAACATCCAAATTCGCAGATGACGGAGCCCTCTGGATCCGCACAAAAAGTATGTCAACTTCCCAAAATCTACTCCAAAAATCCCTAAATAAAATACAGCAATGGGCAGACAAGTGGGGCTTCTCCCTTAACTCCGAAAAAACTACAGGAATAGTCTTCAAACACCGAAAAATGAAACACACCACCCCAAATCTTAAATTAAACAATAAACCAATTAAGTTCCAAAAACAAACCAAATTCCTAGGGCTAATCTTCGATCAACACCTAACATGGGAGGCCCACGTTAAAAACTTAACAACTAAATGCAGCAAAGATCTAAACGCACTAAGATGCCTCACCGGCTCCAACTGGGGGGCCTCCAAAGATACTCTACTCTCTCTCTACACATCACTAATTAGGTCAAAATTAGATTACGGACGTGCGATCTATGATACGCTTAGCAATAACCTAACCAAAAAACTAGACTCAATCCAATACCAAGCTCTTAAAATAGTCACACGTTCCCAACATGGCACCTCTCTCACTTCACTTCAGGCCTTAACAGGAGAAATGCCACTAAACCTACGTGGGCAACACTTAACCCTTAATTTCTGGGCCTCGTCCCAATCAAACCCTCTCATCCAAAACCTCATAAACGAAAATATCCGCCCTCGTAACCAGGCTCTAACTAGGAAGCACCCTTTACTTACTCCAGTATCTCAACGAATTTTCAACTACCTAAACGAAAACCAAATAGATAACCTCCAACAAAACTGCAAACCATCAAATATATTTACCCCAAAACTAAAAATCCCCAAAATAGACACATCTCTGGCAAACTCAATAAACAAACAAACCGATCCAAACATAGCTAAATCCACCACACTAGCTTACATACACGAAAACTGGCCAAATTGGTGCCACATCTACACAGACGGATCTTCCGATCCGATCACAAATCGCACTGGTTTCGGAGTCCACATAGCACAACCAAATAGGAACACTCAATCTTATCGACTCCCAAACAACCAATCCATCTTCACTGCAGAGTTAATGGGCATAGCATCAGCCCTCCATAACCAACATGCTAAAAAACATAAAAAAATCCTAATACTCACAGACTCACTAAGTGGACTACAGGCCCTCCAAACTAAAAACACCAAAAACCGCCCTAAACTCATTAACCAAATACTCAAAAGCGCAAATAACTTAACAGAGGCAGGCAAACAAATAGCATTTATCTGGATCCCAGCCCACGTAGGAATATATGGAAACGAAAACGCCGATCAAGCCGCCAAAAAATCCCTCAAAATTCCTGAAATAAGCCTTAATCTACCAATATCTAAAGCAGAGATCAAAAGCATTAACAAACGTAAAATCACCCAAAAATGGCATACCTAAAAACAAACACACAGATAATCAAAATCCTCAAAAAACCTCTAACCAAACCTAAAATCCTCCATCCATCCAAGAAAATTGATAGAATAATCACCAAACTCCAAACAGGTCACACTAGACTAAACAGTCAACTCCTAAAAATAAAAAAACACGCAACCGGAAAATGCCCACACTGCCCACACCTGGAAACAATAGAACATGCACTCTTACACTGCACGCACTACCAAACCCACCGAGCAACACTCCAAACAAATCTAAAACTAGATAAAGCCATAACCCTAGAATCAATCCTAAATCCACATAACAATATAGAAAAATTTAAAGCACTAGGCGTATACTTAACTAAAACCAATCTAATGATCCGCATCTAAAAACACTCAACCACACCACATAAACAAACAAACACACACCAACACACTCCCTTAGTACACTACCACACCCCTAGGCATGCATTCCAAATTTCAAAATCTCCAAAACTTATATAAGCAACCACTAAAACCCCTCTCTGGTTGCAACACCTTTATTTTCCCTTCAAAACCACGCTAAATGGCCCGACCGGGCCCGTGTGCGAAATACGCTCCAGTCGGAAAGCGCACGTTAAATCTCCAAACGTAAGTAAGTAAGTAAGTAAGCTTATACACTGAACACGATCGGTCATTTCGTCAAAATTGGCCAAATATTGAGATTGCAGCTGAGGTAATGCTGGCAGCTGAAGTGACACATTAAGGTAAGGAATATGTGAATATTACAATGATCACGTATTAAAGTAATTTACCACATGTAAGCCTGTCACATGTGACACATTAACTTTCATAGCCAATATGTAAGTAAATGTATCAGGATATAATTATATTTTTATATAACAAGTAGCCTGTCTATCATATGTTAGTATTTGTTTATGTATATAATGAAGAAATATGTTTACTTTAACTGGATAATTTGTATGCTAATGTGACTCACTGTCTTATTTCATATACTCCCTTTACTCTGTGAGATGATTAATAGCCTCAACATATTTTTCCAGATGTGAAGAATCAAGAACAGCTTTAATGACAGGGAAGTTTTGCATCAGAGATCATCGTGAAGTGGAAGATAAGACATTTTAAGGGTATGAACATTTTCACTTGAACTAGCTGAACAATAACCATGATGACAACTTTATCATGGGGGAATTTTGGGTGGTGGGGTAGCCTAGTGGTTGAAGCGTTCACTCTTCGTGCTGAAGACCCATGCAGGTTTGATTCCTGCCACATAGCTGCGATATTGCTGAGTGTGGCGTTAAACATCAAACAAAGCTAACAGCCGCATACATACTCACATGGGGATTCCAGGTTGAAGTTAGTCCCCATCAACATGATCAACCTATGCTAGTTGTAAGAGATAACTTAATGGATCAGCTGATCAGGCTCGCTGACTTGGTTGATCCATGTCATTGTATCCCAATTGTGTGGATGGATGCTCATGATGTCAATCACTGGATAGTCTGGTCCAGACTTGATTATTTACAGACCGCCGTCATTTAGATGGAATATGGCTGAGTGCAGAGTTAAACAACAAACACCAACATGATTCTACAACCTGCTCTTGTGGATACCATTTTGAGGATCCTACACATAACTTCTTTTCGGGTCTTAACTATTGCAATATGTTCTACTACATGTGTTTTAAACATATATTTTTTTCATTGGCTTATCTAAATGATGCTCAAATACAAAATAATTAATAATATAATACTAATTCTATACTATTGCAAACTATCAGTTGAGCAATAATGTAATCATCTGATTATAATTAGATAATGAAGGAGAAGTCCATATTGATTAAATCTACCAGATTCTGAGATAAATGCACGTATTGATTGATTTATTTCAATGTTTTCCTGTACATAATTTTCAACAATTCCATATAAAGCTTTCTTATATCCATGCTGTATAATAATAATACCTATTATTTCTAATAATAGCATAATTTGGAGTCACAAATAAGTAATGAATGGTATTTTTATAACAGGTGCCACACATGCGGGATAGGTCATTTCACATGAATCATTTTTATGTGAATTTAAATCACTAATATCCATGCTGTATAATAATAATACCTATTATTTCTAATAATAGCATAATTTGGACACACAAATAAGTAATGAATGGTATTCTTATAACAGGTGCCACACATGCGGGATAGGTCATTTCACATGAATCATTTTTATGTGAATTTAAATCACTAATATCCATGCTGTATAATAATAATACCTATTATTTCTAATAATAGCATAATTTGGACACACAAATAAGTAATGAATGGTATTTTTATAACAGGTGCCACACATGCGGGATAGGTCATTTCACATGAATCATTTTTATGTGAATTTAAATCACTAATATCCATGCTGTATAATAATAATACCTATTATTTCTAATAATAGCATAATTTGGAGTCACAAATAAGTAATGAATGGTATTTTTATAACAGGTGCCACACATGCGGGATAGGTCATTTCACATGAATCATTTTTATGTGAATTTAAATCACTAATATCCATGCTGTATAATAATAATACCTATTATTTCTAATAATAGCATAATTTGGACACACAAATAAGTAATGAATGGTATTTTTATAACAGGTGCCACACATGCGGGATAGGTCATTTCACATGAATCATTTTTATGTGAATTTAAATCACTAATATCCATGCTGTATAATAATAATACCTATTATTTCTAATAATAGCATAATTTGTCACACACATATAAGTAATGAATGGTATTTTTATAACAGGTGCCGCACATGCGGGATAGGTCATTTCACATGAATCATTTTTATGTGAATTTAAATCACTACACGCTGATCTGAGTCCTGAAAGGATATGCCTTCGATTCTGTGAAAATGGAAATGCTTAAACATCTCCCAGTATTAACCATGCTATTACAGAATCTGTTCACTTGTTTGTGTATGTAAAATATTTTTGAACCATTACATCCATCTAATGATTGTTTGTATGTGTGATGTGCCAGTAGAGGTATATATGTACAAGCATGTGCATATAAAAAATATGTATGTTTGGCTAGGTACCAGTATATGAATTAGTTGTTTTGTGCGACTTGTATATTAGCATCATCATAGTTTCAACAGACAGTTTATGTATATCAAATGTTAAATGTCTTTGAAGGGAGAATTGCATATCAAAACTGACATTATTTTATTACTTATGAGTAGAACTTTTTAAGTATCTGGCAAGATACATTTCCTTGGTCCACAGAAACATGTTACTAGTAAACTGTAAACTGACTTGTCAGTGTGGTTGGAAACTAACTAAGCTGTCACTACTCAATTAAGTAATTAACAGATAATTGCAAGTGATAATACCCACCTGACACTAATTGCCCTGTTAATCCCTAATCCACCATGAGTTGACATTGAGTTCATCTTGCTAATGAGCTGTTGTGAGCGTAACAAGATGATAAACATCAAAGGTGGGGCAGGCTTTGATCAAGTGTTCTGTAGAAGAGATTATGTCATTTGTTTAATGTTTATTTAGGATTAGCTACATCCCTTGATCCTACCAAGACCATACTTGAGATTATCAGACAGTTTGTCTGGATACAACCTGATGTCTCAACTGTATTGGATTCTGCCTTGTAGCAAACTATGTGTGTGACAAGGACTTTGACCACTCTGTGCAGATGCATAACAATGCACTTGGGGTGTGATTCAATTGGGGTATGATTCAATTATGTCACACAAGTCAAAGATGGGTTCCACTGTCTTTAGAAACAGACGATAGATGCAATACTGTGTAACTTTATAACAATCAAACGAGTATTCAAATAGGAATACACATATTTTTACAATGACCCTTGAAAAGTTCCAAAACCAAATAGAACTACTTAAATAATGATTACACTTGACCAATATATTTGGCAGTTTTTCACGTTATTGTTAATCTTAATTAAAGATAGGATAAATGATAAAAATATGATAATGATTTTACTCATGACTAATCATGGGCGGATACAGCTTTTTTAACAGCTACAGTATTTATTGTCTTTGGTGGTAATTTATACAGAAATAAAGATTTATTTTCGAAATAAAAAGGGGGGTGCGCACCACAGCACCCCCCCTCTGTATCCGCCCATGCTATTGCCAGCAAGGTCCCCAAAATGTAATATACATAGTTTTTAGTCGATTGTTCAGGTGGTTCTTTTCAGTTGATTTTTTTGTATCAGTGTCTATTTTGGCCTACCAATTAATGGTAGATATTAATTATCAATAATAAGTGAGATAATTATTTTCAATGTGGCTCCCATTGCAACTGAAGCAAGGAACGATTCAAATTAAGCCTGATTCAGCTGCTACATTTATATGTTCTTGCTTCTCTAATCAGTAATTCAATCAGTTGTATAGTGACTTGATATTTGGTGAAAATATCTGTTGTATGAAATCCTAATGTTACTTACTTTTGTATTTGAGATGATATTTGTATTTGGTAGCCTAGTGGGTAATGCGTTCTCCGAAGCACTGGGTTCTGTTCCCCACATGGGTACTGTGTGAAAAGCCCATTTCTGGTGTCCCCGCAGATATATTGCTGGAATATTGATAAAAGCTGTGTGGAACTATACTAACTTGCACACTCATTATATAATATTTTGAGATCACTTACATGACTTGTGTGATTGAAAGTTTTGATAATTATGAATACCGTATTCGACAGAATAAGCGCCCAGGGCGCTCTCAAAATTTTGTGCTTTATGCTGGCAGCCTGAAATGTTAATGTACGACAAATATATTTTTCCAGAATGAAATTCCCCATAATTAAGGGTGCATATCACACACGAATGTGTATTATATGCAAATAAATAAGCGTTGTATACATTGATCAATTGGAAAGGGTGCTAATTGGGATTGTTAACTAGCCAATATATTAGCAAATATTCCCGTGGGCGCTTATTAGAGCGAGGCACTTATTATATCAAATACGGTAGTTCTGTTTTTATGTATAAGAACCTATTTTATGCAATTTGCATTGCCTTGTTTACCCTTCCTTATGTTTTGATGTAATGCAAACATTTGAGAAAAATTCAGGTGAGCCTGCCTTATGGCACTACAGGAATTGTTTTCAGAAGATCAATTACAATTTTGTATTTTCTGTAAAATTTACTGTTTGCTATGGCTTTTTTACATTGGTTAACATGGTTTGGTTAACAGTTGCTTGATAAACTGTCATTACCTTACTCATTGAGAAACCAACTTTTTACCCTTTGTCAATATATGTGTGTTTCTTATATTTTTAATAACAAGATTTTAAAGATGTTATAAATTGTTTCAGGCACCTGGATTTCACAATGACACCAGATCAGACAAGCCATACAAAGGACTCTCAGGGTGATGAATAATCCTCCCCAGAACAACTAGCAGGTTCACCTCAGAAAGTGATGATTCTGAATGAATAATGCCACATCAGTGTGATTCTGTAGGTTGTTTTATTACGACATTAATCAAGTCTAAAGGAATTAATACCACAGCAGTGAGACTATGTTTATGTGGTGTACACTGACGCTGACTATACAAATCTGAATGACTTTTGTGGTTTACTGCACAAACATAATTGACTTTAGATATTCTTCTCCCTTGAAATTCTTCTGAGATTTGACCGATTTGTTTATTTAGAAAATGGCATTGAAGCATCTGTTTCTGTTTTTGAATGTTCTTGCAAACACCTTTGGTTACTGAACCAATGAAATGTCATAAAATCAATAAATATGATTTGTTATCTTAACAACTTTTTTTGTTTTGCTTCTTTAAAGAAATATGATATTGATCATTCATAACATAGGTGCTAACATATATCAAATATACTAATGCCCTGAATGTTTTCCTACAATTAATACAGCTCACTGAATGAAGTTTTTAGTTCCATGTCAGTAGAAAAATTACATTGATATTTTTATGTACCGGTACTTTATTAGGTGTTTTCTGTGGATGCACCCATTTGGGTTAATGATATTCTGTTTCAAACTTCAATGAAACTCGTCTGTCAAGATGTAACAAGTACTGATACAGTTCCAAAATAATCTTTTAATCTCACCAGGAACAAAGGCCCAAGTGAGCACATAGCCAATGACTTTCATTTGTTTTGTCAGAGTGAATATGGTGTTATGTCACTTTATGAGCAAAATTCCAACAATATAATGATGGGTGACACCAAGCAATGTACCGATGTGGTGAATCGAGCGCTTCAACCACGAGAAGCTAGAACAAACTGGGAATATGAAGATGAAATGTAAGGATGCCATCATACCAGGACTGAATGCTTTTCATTTAATACGCTGAACATCTAAAATGAAATATATATGAATTTGAAAAATGTTTTCACCAAAAGTACCTGCCCATAGATCTCAACTTTAAGGGGATATTTACAACCAAAATAACACAGAATATTACTACAGCTATCTGCTATGCCCAGGCTAACATTATTTACTAGGAGAAAGACATCTCGAAAAATTGCATCCGGATACCTTCAGCAATGTTCAATTTTCATGGTTAGTTTCCAATTGATTTTTAGGTGTTTCACACTAAATTGAACAAAATGCACCCCCCAAATTGTGACATGTTTTGGGAAACTCAGAATGAGGTATCCGGTGCCGGATCCCTGGACACCCAGATTGAGGTATCCGGTGAGGTATCCGGTGCCGGATACCCGGATTCCAGGTGACATACTTTCAGGTGAGGTGTCCATGCCGGATACCACGGATCTGGTATCCGGCAAGGTTTCTGCCACCGGATACCCGGACGCGTTTTGGGTAAGTGTCCGGTGGTATCCGGCAGGTATCCGGATACCGGAAACTGCATTTTTTTTGCTGTGCCTCTACATTCTCAACATAGTCTCTATCAGAAGTGTTTCGCTTGTGCTCGGTCCGACTCGGCCCGGGCTGTCAAAACGAACTTTAACCTCACAGAGGTATCATCAAATGTATTTACATCTATAGATCAGTGTTATATCTACCTATATACCACTTTATAATACCATAGTGTACCACATTTAAAGAAAACTGAACCGTTAAAGTCAAACACTTTTACTGTGTTTTCTTAAGAAAATCTCTGTCAGAAGTGTTGGCCCGAGCTATCAAAATCAACTTAAACCTCACAGATGTAACATGAAATGCGTTCACATCTATCGATTAGTATTTTATCTTACTTACTTACTTACTTTGGAGATTTAACGTGCGCTTTCCGACTGATGCGTATTTCGCACACGGGTATTTTATCTACCTATATACAACTTTATAGTGTCTCAGATCGCGGTATTTAAAGAAAACAAGGTGCTCAAAGTGAAGCCATTTTCCCTCTACATTCTCAACATAGTCTCTTATCAGAAGTGTTTGGCTTGTGTTGGCTGGCCCGGGCTGTCAAAATCAACTTTAAACACACAGATGTATCATCAAATGTGTTTACATCTGTAGCTTAGTATTTTATCTACCTATAAACCACTTTATAATGTCACAGCACATCGTATTTAAAGAAAACAAGGTGCTCAAAGTGAAGCCCTTCCCCCTCTACATTCTCAACATAGTCTCTATCAAAAGTGTTTGTCTGGTGTTGGGTCCGACTTGGCCCGGGCTGTCAAAATCAACTTTAAACTCACAAATGTATCATCAAATGTGCTTATATCTATACCTTGTTTTCTTTAAATACGATGTACTGTGACGGGAACATAAACATTATAATGATAATGATGATGATAGTTGTTTATGATGAGGATGATCACCATATCTTAACGTCTCTGGTGTGATTAACAAGGAGGTCTTTCATGATTGAATTCAATCGTGCACAATTGCACATATTTATTTATCTGAAGATCCTCACTTCACTTTGAGCACCAAGTTTTCTTTACATATCGCGATCTGAGACACTATCAAGTGGTATATAGGTAGATATTATATTATTTTCTCTTGGAACATCTATAAGATGTACAGCTACATGTATTTACCAAAAGAAAGAATCTACGTTTTTACTTCATTAAATAAACATTCACTCATTGAACATCTCCAACAGTTTTGTCCATGTTGAGATCCACTGAAATGGTTGGTTCGCTTGTTACTTTTATATAGAACAGAACGATATTTGTGATTAAATATGATTGAGGATACATTTACCTTGGCTATATTTTAAACTTCAACAATAGCTTGCGTGTGCTTTGTTTGGAAGCATAAAATCAACTATTGTTTGTAAACACCATTTGTGTGTGTTAATATATTTGTTTTTTTAAAGGAAGAGGTGTTTGAATAAGTAATTATTTGTGTGTTCACAAACCCCTATCAGGTAATTATATTTTCCTGAATAACATGTTGTTTGCATGTAAAATAAATGTCCCTGTTCACCTATGTAGAAAGTCAATAAGCGAGATAAAACTGAGTTACAGACTGTGTATTATAGATCAATAGAAATACGATTGCATAGACGATCAATTCAGAATACAACAGGTGTAAGGTGTGGCTAATTGAAATGTATCTCGATGACTAACTGAAATGTATATTCGGTAATAATTAATAAACATTGTGACAGAAAAGCCAATAAAGGATCAAGTTGAATTTTAGTTTTGCGAAAAAGGTCCGTGGTTTCTGAGGATGAAACTAAGTTTGACAATGTTGCAAATGATCACTTTCTTTGACTTCATTACGGATTCCTCAACCTGTATCGAGGAGAATTGTTTACAGTTAAGTAAAATTCTAATTAAGATTTCTTAAAGCTGTCACGGTGGCAAATTCAAACTTCGATATCATGGTACACAGTTCTATTTTAAAGTCAGATTGGGAGTTCGAGATGTCGCTATGTATTTTTATCTCGAATTTGAAATAAGCGGTTAAATTAATATGTTTTGTTTGTTTTTGTTTTTTTGTTTAACACCACACTCAGCAATATGCCAGCTATATGACGGAGGTCATACAAATAATCAAGTCTGGACCTGACAAACCAGTGATTGACATCGCGAGCATCAATCCACACATTTGGAATAAGATTACATGCATCCAATCATCCAAGTCAGCGAGCCTGACAACCAACCCGAACCCGTTAGTCGCCTCTAACGGCAACCATAGTCACCTTTTAATACAAGCATTGGTTGCTGAAGATCTGTTCTAACCATGATCTTCACAGGTCCAATTCTATTGTATTTTTATGGTGAGGCGGTCGTGATCGGAGAATAGGTTCGAGAGTTCGGTACACACATTCGTGGTCAATATCTCTCATGTTGTGGTTGATAGGGATTGTGTCATGTTTTGAAGAAATGTCATCACTGTCATGCTTTTGATGGTACACAAAGCGTAAGCTTTACCTCGAACATGCTAGTTCCAGTCACAAAATATATGCTTTACCTTTAACTGATTTTTGTATTAATAACATTACAACGTTTCTCAAGGTTACAGACTCCAAGGATTCATTAAAGTGCATTTTAACCACCTACAATTGACAACTAACACCCTGATCGCAAAACTCCTAAAGATTTTTAATAAAAATAGATACGAAAACTTTTGCTGAACCCGAGATTTGAATGACTGATAAATACGTACTTTCTTGTTTTCTCATACATGAAACAGCAGTGAAAACATGATCTAACATTGCTTAATGTGGAATGTGTCTAGGATTGTAAATTGTCCATATTATTCCAAATTGTATGCATACACATGTGTCATGTCTTTATTTAGTTTTGTGTCTCTACCCGCTAACATATGTGGCAAGATACACCTTCCATGATAGTGGACGATGTGGACACTGACGTAAATTCCTACAACATGTCCAAACATTCCCAAACAGACAGAATCAAATGCTTTCTGAAAGTCAATCCAGCACATCGTTGTTGTCGTTGTCGTTTTTGTTGTCTACGTCATCATTATCCTTCAAGGATAGTGGACGGTATGGAAACTGGAATATTTCGAATAATTGGAAATGTGTGTATCTTAATTAATATAAACACTATTTTAAGCGTCAGGAGACGGGATGTTTCTTGTCATTAATGCGAGTTTAACAACTTGGGAAGCTAGCTTGACATTTCGTTAGTACTGACCTCATACTGTCTTTGCCTTGTTTCTCCTATAACTCATTAATTTCAAAAGAAACAGATAAATCGGTCATACAATGGTTTCATTGGATTTATCAAAAAGGACCATATCAGGTTTGTTCGCTTGGATTCGTCTGACTCTGTATGTGGGCGTATTCCAAAGAATTTTACATGTAATTATCATTTCCCACGACGCCCTCTGCATATTCTGGGTCGTACCATTGATGGTCTCGGAGTCAAAACCACACATCACGGTAACAAGAGGATCGAACCATGCCATAGATACTGTGTTTGTGTCAAGCTGGACATCCACTTTGACACAAAATCACACCTTGACGTTTTCGAGTGGCAAGTGACCGGTTGTGGGTCGATTTGAGATGGCACTTCGCTTGATTGACACTCATTTCTGTACCGTCCAGCACCATCAACAAAATAAACATTAACATTGATATTCAGTACTGCATCAATAGGTCGTTTAGGGAAATCCATTGAATGACTTGTTTTCAGTCTTGACATTCTTCACAAGAGGATCTTCAGATAAATAAATATGGGCCATTGTGCACGATTAAATTCAATCATGAAAGACCTCCTTGTTAATCGGACCATAGATATTAAGATATGGTGATCATCCTCATCATAAACAACTATCATCATCATTATCATTATAATGTTTATGTTCCCGTCACAGTACATCGTATTTAAAGAAAACAAGGTATAGATATAAACACATTTGATGATACATCTGTGTGTTTAAAGTTGATTTTGACAGTCCGGGCCAAGTCGGACCCAACACTTCTAAAAGAGATTTTCTTAAGAAAATACAGCGAACTGAGACACTATAAAGTGGTTTATAGGTACGTATAATGCTAGTCCATAGATGTAAACACATTTGATGAAACACTTGTGTCTTTAAAATTGGTTTTGACAGCCCGGGCAAAACCAACCTACCTACCTACCTACCTACCTACCTACCTACCTACCTACCTACCTACCTACCTACCTACCTACCTACCTACCTACCTACCTACCTACCTACCTACCTACCTACCTACCTACCTACCTACGTACCTACCTACCTACCTACCTACCTACCTACCTACCTAGTTTACAAGTAGATATAATAATAATCTATAGATGTAAACACATTTGATGATGATACCTCATGCTTGTCTCCCTGTAGGGTAGAGGTGATGTGAAATTGTGTTTAACGTCGCGTCCAAGATTATTGCACTTATATAGCGACATGCATGCACGTGTGTGTTTGTGTGGCTGCTTGTACTAGTCCGGACTGATGCCGATTTATAGTGCTAGCTCACTGAGATACCATGCCACAGTTTAACATGAATACGCCACTCAGACACAGTATACTGACTCCGAGCCGACAAGTCCTTGTTTTAGCCCCTTAATGTCGATCGCCAAAACAGGGTAACAACAAGTACCAACTTTTAACGTCTTTTGGTATGACGCGGCCGGGGATCGAACCCCGGACCTTCTGCTCTCCGGGCGGACGCTCTACCACAACACCACGGAGGGCGGTCCGGTAGGGTAGAGGACAGAATAGGTCCCCAGTATCTCATGCTTGTCTCCCTGTAGGGTAGAGGACAGAATAGGTCCCCAGTGCCTCATGCTTGTCTCCCTGTGGGGATGAGGACAGAATAGGTCCCCAGTGCCTTATGCTTGTCTCCATGTAGGGTAGAGGACAGAATAGGTCCCCAGTATCTCATGCTTGTCTCCATGTGGGGATGAGGACAGAATAGGTCCCCAGTACCCCATGCTTGTCTCCCTGTAGGGTAGAGGGCAGAATAGGTCCCCAGTATCTCATGCTTGTCTCCATGTGGGGTAGAGGACAGAATAGGTCCCCAGTATCTCATGCTTGTCTCCCTGTGGGGATGAGGACAGAATAGGTCCCCAGTACCTCATGCTTGTCTCCCTGTAGGGTAGAGGACAGAATAGGTCCCCAGTATCTCATGCTTGTCTCCATGTGGGGATGAGGACAGAATAGGTCCCCAGTATCTCATGCTTGTCTCCCTGTAGGGTAGAGGACAGAATAGGTCCCCAGTATCTCATGCTTGTCTCCCTGTGGGGATGAGGACAGAATAGGTCCCCAGTATCTCATGCTTGTCTCCCTGTAGGGTAGAGGACAGAATAGGTCCCCAGTATCTCATGCTTGTCTCCATGTGGGGATGAGGACAGAATAGGTCCCCAGTACCTCATGCTTGTCTCCCTGTGGGGATGAGGACAGAATAGGTCCCCAGTATCTCATGCTTGTCTCCCTATGGGGTAGAGGACAGAATAGGTCCCCAGTATCTCATGCTTGTCTCCCTGTGGGGATGAGGACAGAATAGGTCCCCAGTACCTCATGCTTGTCTCCATGTGGGGATGAGGACAGAATAGGTCCCCAGTACCTCATGCTTGTCTCCATGTGGGGATGAGGACAGAATAGGTCCCCAGTATCTCATGCTTGTCTCCATGTGGGGTAGAGGACAGAATAGGTCCCCAGTATCTCATGCTTGTCTCCCTGTAGGGATGAGGACAGAATAGGTCCCCAGTGCCTCATGCTTGTCATCAGCACCAACTAAAATGGGCATCAGCTGTACCTTGGCTTAGTGTTGTTCTTATCTAGATGCTGATTTGAAGGTCCCGAGCACTCTGTTGCTTGTTGCCCCAGGGGATTACGGGTGAAGGTGTTGTGTGTGTTTCAGTGAAGGTGTTTTTTTTGTGTGTGTGTTGTGTGTGTTCCAGTGAACGTGTTGTGTGTGTTCTAGTGAAGGTGTTGTGTGTGTGTTCCAGTGAAGGTGTTGTGTGTGTTCCAGTGAAGGTGTTGTGTGTGTTTCAGTGAAGGTGTTGTGTGTGTTCCAGTGAAGGTGTTGTGTGTGGTCCAGTGAAGATGTTGTGTGTGTTTCAGTGAAGGTGTTGTGTGTGTTTCAGTGAAGGTGGTGTGTGTGTTCCAGTGAAGGTGTTTTGCACCCAGTAGGACACCCTGTTGTCAGACACCCAGTTGTAGGACACCCAGTTGTAGGACACCCTGTTGTCAGACACCCAGTTGTAGGACACCATGTTGTCAGACACCCAGTTGTAGGACACCCTGTGGTCAGACAGTGTAATATGTTTTAACTGTTGGCCCACGTTCCCCCGTCATATATGGTGATCAAAACAAGTGGGCCCACATGTGTATAGGACTACAGGAAAACTTCAATAGGTTGACATAGTACTGATAATCAATTTCTAAATGTGGGCAGACGTTTTGCCGTCATACTAATTGCAACGGGAGGGACCACATTTATTGATCGCGAAGCTCCATTTACTGATAACCATTTTCTAAAATGTGGGCCCACATTGTTCCCGTCATATGTGTTGATCGAATCAAGTGATGCATGTCAGCGTATCCCAATTGCGTTGATCGGTGCACATTGTATTAATCAGTGGATTGTCACGTCCAGACTCGATTATTTACAGACGTTATATAGCTGGAATATTGCTGAGTGCGGAGCTAACCAACAAATATATAAACAACCTAACCTGTAGTTTGCAAAGCATATATGTTAATTCAACAGCCTACTATCAAATGACAAGCTGTTAGATTGCCATCTGCTGCTAGTGTATTTTATGGAGTGCGGCGTTAAACAACAAACCAACACAAATCATTGGATTGACTAAGTCATTTAGTTGGCGAACATTTGTAATTATTCTGTATGGATGTGTAGCAATAAATATTATTTTCATTTTGTTATATTGATGGGAAATGTCTTTATAAATTAATTAGTGAACAGTTACCTCCGCGATAGGTATACAAAGTCTATGAAGTTTGAATAACGCCATTAGAGCTTATCACTCTCGTTCCAAAACAGAGTTTTGCATAAATAGACTCAAGAAACTTACTCCAAAGCATATGTGAGAGGCAATACCACTCAATCCACGGTTTCTAGTATAACACACCAATCTAATCATAAATGTCGGTGGCGATACAAAGCTGAAAATTATGTCAATACTTGAATCGAACTCGGACATGATACAAGCCTGCGACCTCATACTTTTCCTGGAACTTGGTCCTTAAAAGGAATAACTCATGAATATTAATGATCCCACGGCCTAGCTTTTGTAAGCAGTGGTGAGAAAGTTATAATATTTTGATGCTCGAATTATCTGTTAACTTCCGGAATAGCTTGGACAGATGTCAAGCGTTATAAAAACATGTGGAATATTCTGTGATGTTCAAGTGACAAGTCTGATCTAGCACTGTCTAGAAACGTGGAATATTCTGTGATGTTCAAGTGACAAGTCTGATCTAGCACTGTCTAGAAACGTGGAATATTCTGTGATGTTCAAGTGACAAGTCTGATCTAGCACTGTCTAGAAACGTGGAATATTCTGTGATGTTCAAGTGACAAGTCTGATCTAGCACTGTCTAGAAACGTGGAATATTCTGTGATGTTCAAGTGACAAGTCTGATCTAGCACTGTCTAGAAACGTGGAATATTCTGTGATGTTCAAGTGACAAGTCTGATCTAGCACTGTCTAGAAACGTGGAATATTCTGTGATGTTCAAGTGACACATCTGGTCTAGCACTGTGTTGAAACATGTGGAATATTCTGTGATGTTCAAGTGACACGTCTGGTCTAGCACTGTGTTGAAACATGTGGAATATTCTGTGATGTTCAAGTGACACGTCTTGTCTTGCACTGTGTAGAAATTGCTGGAAGCTAGTTGTACTGTTGAGCGGGCGCGTCCCTGTCTCATCTCACATTCATCTGAAATTACATCAAGACCAGCTTTCGTGCGAAGATCACTTTCCACTCTGGTGTTCAGCCTAGGCTTATCGCGGAAGAATGGCCACTGTTGCGGCGAGGTGATTATTATTATTCTTGTCATGGTCATATCCACTGCTCTCACATTTAAAACTGCCATTGAATATTGTACAACCACTCTGTTATGTACTGCTATTTAATTGCTGTGCGGTAAGTTGAATTGATTTGTACACCTAGTTAATTGTGTAATAAAATTGTACATGGCATGCTATTTGTTGGTTTAACAGTAAATTCTTTCACGTATATTTCTGGGTTATCATATTGTTGCAATTGGGAATCGACTCGTAACAATAGCTGCAGAGTGGGAATCGATTGTTGATGGAGAGACTGCTGCTTTACCAAGCATACGAAGCGTAAACAAAGCAAGGTTGTCTCACCGAGGACAGCACCCACATATGTACAGGAAAAAACTAGGCATAACCTACGTCTCATCGAGGACAGCACCCACGCGTGTGCATGGGCAAAACTTACGTCAAAATCGATATTGAAACGGGGTGTTCCCACTTTGCCGGCAGGTATTGTCTAGGGTAATTAAGGTAATCTCCCGGGATAATCCACAAACATGAATCTCATCAAGGGTGACATAATTTATACTGCCAATCAACCCTAGTCGATCACCTCGGTCCAATGAATCCAGCTGTTGTTTTTTTTAAATGAGAATATGATGCACGACATGAAGGGACAGTATTTCACAATTTTATGCACTCTCGAAAATGAACGTGAAATCCGAGGTCCAACGTTTGAAATGTTCGCATCATTTGGCCGCCAAATGTTCATTCATTACGGAGGTCATGAAATAATAGAGCATTCAAGTGACTATGAACATATATGACAGGTGTAAATATGGTCATCGTTTTCAAGTAATATCAAGTGTGAAATAATCATTAGTGCTGTTCATAGATTTCACTGCCCTTCAAATCGCGTACAAGGTTATACTGACAAATACTGACAAAAATAGCAATGATGCCAATGGTTGTAAACATGATGCTGGCCCCAATGACGCACACCCCGTCCCTGGGGTTGCCTAGCCCACCTCAATCTTTACCGCCTATGGTAAGCTGTTAGGGCCACGCCCTTCACAGGCCGCCTTGCTTTATTGATGCATAGAGCCGGTTTTTAGCGACAGACGTTGAAATTCGCATTACCATTATTTTACTGAATTCTCTATTGATAACAGAAGAAGTTTTGGATCGATTACTGTTGAATTAACATATATGCTTTGTAAACTACAGGTTAGGTTGTTTGTATATTTGTTGGTTAGCTCCGCACTTGGCAATATTACAGCTATATAACGTCTGTAAATAATCGAGTCTGGACCTGACAATCCGCTGATTAATACCATGTGCATCGATCAACGTAATTGGGATACGCTGACATGCATCACTTGTTTCGATCAACACATATGACGGGAAAAATGTGGGCCCACATTTTAGAAAATGGTTATCAGTGAATGGAGCTTCGCGATCAATAAATGTGGTCCCTCCCGTTGCAATCAGTATAACGGCAAAACGTTTGCCCACATTTAGAAATTGATTATCAGTACTATGTCAACCTAATGGAGTTTTCCTGTAGTCCTATACAAATGTGGGCCCACTTGTTTTGATCACCATATATGACGGGGGAACGTGGACCAACAGTTAAAACATATTACACTGATAGGGTGTCCTACAACTGGGTGTCCTACCAATGGGTGTCCTACAACAGGGTGTCCTACAACAAGGTGTCCTACAACTGGGTGTCCTACAACTGGGTGTCCTACAACTGGGTGTCTGACAACTGGGTGCCTGAAATCTGGGTGTCTGACAACTGGGTGTCCTACAACTGGGTTTCTGACAACTGGGTGTCTGACAACTGGGTGTCCTACAACTGGGCGTCTGACAACAGGGTGTCCTACAACTGGGTATCCTTCAACAGGGTGTCTGAGAACTGGGTGTCCTACAACTGGGTGTCTGACAACAGGGTGTCCTAAAACTGGCTGTCCTTCAACAGGGTGTCCTACAACTGGGTGTCCTACAAATGGGTGTCCTTCAACATGGTGTCCTACAACTGGGTGTCCCGCAACTTGGTGTCCTACAACTGGGTGTCCTACAACAGGGTATCCTACAACAGGGTGTCTGACAAATGGGAGGATCCCGGGCAACATGTCAGAAAATGGTAATCATCACAAAACCACCCAAAGAAGATGTAAATATTACACTCATTATATGACAGCTATCGACTTTTTAAAGATGTGGGCCCACCTGCAGTCATCTCTATTCAGGGTAGCTTAGTGGTTAAAGCGTTAGCTTGTCACGCCGAAGACCTGAGTTCGATTCCCGACATGGGTACAATGTATGAAGCCCATTTCTGGTGTCCCCTGCTGTGATATTTCTGGAATATTGTCAACATCGGCTTAAAACCATACTCACTCACTCAATCACTATACAGTAACGGCAAAACACAGGTGGTAAATTACTTGAGAGAAATCTAAACAAGTGTGACGATTGACACCGTTTAGTTCTTAGTTCCTAGTTCTTTACCACAACAGTATTTTGGAAGGCACCACGTTCGCACTGTCTTATAATGATCGACATTCGAAATAAAAGCGTTTTTTGGTACGTTTTAGTTTGCCCAAGAAACAACCCATCTTCGGGTGAACAACTGTTTAGGTAGACCTTTGGTCTTTCGTGTTTTATTCTATTCCTGGTTTATAATGTCACATTTATACCCTGCCTCTTCTGGTCACGGAGGGGGCACGGGTGGCCCAGTCGTCGCGATTCGTTGTGTAGAGTTGCGTCCCTTGGGCACGCCAGAAACCTATGATTGTGGGTCGAATCCCGGTTCGCCCCGGTTATGTTTCTACGTTTGTCAGCACCATACCCGTTCTTGTGGGTTTCACCGAAGAGGTAAACGTCTGAGACCTGCATCACCTCGGACTAACCTCCCACATTAAGGTGATACGCCGTGATAAAACTGGAATACTGTTAAAAGCGGCGTTAAACCCAACTCACTCCCTCACTCTGGTCACGGTCGATTGTTCACAACAACCTGTATTTGAAACTATTGACCATGATATCCAGGTGTTTTGACCAGGATATTATTTTCAGAACCACTGACCAAGATGTAACCTCCAGGAATAGAGTGGTTGCCTGATGTCACCCTTGGTTGAGGGGCGGTCGGGTAGCCTAGTGGTTAAAGCGTTCGCTCGTCACGCCGAAGACCCGGGTTCGATTCCCGACATGGGTACAATGTGTGAAGCCCATTTCTGGTGTCCCCCGCCGTGATATTGCTGGAATATTACTAAAAGCGCCTTAAAACCATACTCACTCACTCACCCTAGGTTGAATGAGTTAATGTTGACCCTCTGACCACATAATGCCTTGCAGTGACATGTTGTCAACGGCGTCTTCTTATGTAACAAATGTTGTATTGAGGATAACACTTTGGTAGTAAAGTACAGATTCTAGTTCTTTATTGGGTTGAGTCTCTTCCGGGATTCGAACCCAGGGCGTGGCACCTAATCACCAGCACACAAAATCAGTGATCTAACCCACTCAGCCACGTACTCTGTGTACCCTCTGACAAGTGTAAATCAGCACGGCTCCCATGGCCCAAAGCTATGAACGCACAATGACATTTAAGAAAGTGGTTAAATGAAACACGTTATATTTGGGAAACCTTTTGTCAATAAAGTACAGATTCAAGTACTTTTTTTATAGTGGAAGTTTACAAGATTTAACCTGAAATAAATACATAAAAATATCTCCAAACACAGTCTGGTAGTGTTGGCAGTGCAGAAGAGTGTTATGTAAGATATACATGACAACATGTTAACGATGTGTAGACATCTTCTTATCATCTTCAATTTATGATGATAAAACACGTGATCAGCCATGACAGGGGTCACGGGAACTTGAAGATCAGGGGTCACGGGAACTAGTAGATCAGGGGTCACGGGAGCTGGCAGATCAGGGGTCACGGGAGCTGGCAGATCAGGGGTCACAGGAACTAGTAGATCAGGGGTCACGGGGGCTGGCAGATCAGGGGTCACAGGAACTTTTAGATCAGGGTTCACGGGAGCTGGCAGATCAGGGGTCACAGGAACTAGTAGATCAGGGGTCACGGGGGCTGGCAGATCAGGGGTCACAGGAACTTGTAGATCAGGGGTCACGGGAGCTGGCAGATCAGGGGTCACAGGAACTAGTAGATCAGGGGTCACAGGAGGTAATAAATCAGGAGTCGCGGGAGATAGTAGACCAAAGGCTAAAACTGAACATTTATGGATTGCGACTTATTATTGGTAACGACGTTTGGGGGATGCTTCTTGCCCAAACAGCTGAATGCAGAGTCTGTATGTCAGCAATACTAACAAACACATTTTAGAGGCATACAATATTTAATTCGAAAAACAACCCCGATCAGTTCCCGAAAATGTTTTAGCAAACACGGCCTTCCAAAGGAAACCAGCAGAGCTGTGGTATATGCACACACTTTATATAGAAATAGCCTAGCAAATTACAATCAAGCCAAATTATAACCTCTTCAGTGAAACCTAAGGGGACGGGTATGGTGCTGACAAACCTAGAAACATAATCGCGGCGAACCGTGATTCGAATTCACAATAATAGGTTTCTGGCGTGCCCAAGAGACGCAACTCTGCACAGCGAATCACGGCGCCTTAGGCCATCCGTGCCCCCTTTTAGATTCCTACAAATCAAGGACCATCACATGATCCTGGTGAAGCTGTGGGACGCAACTATGGATACCTACTTTTGGTTAATTCGACCATTGGTTTCCACACCACACAGCGGTACCTTGTATTGTGGAAAGTAAATCATAAACTGGGAATGGCAATTAAGATTAGCGTTAATGTGAAAAAAACCAAAGATCGGTTATTACATGTGGATTTGGAAGACTCGTTATATCCAGAGTTCGTTATGTACAGAGTTCAGTATATACGGGTTTGTTTTATCCCGAGTTTCTTTTATCCAGTGTTGGTATATCCGTCATTCCTCATATCAAGAGTTCGATATATCCAGTGTTCGTTATGTACGGAGTTCATTATATGCGTGCGCGTTCTTTGTTGCCCGAGTTCGTTACATCCAGTGTTCGATATATCAGGAGTTGACTTATGAAAGGAGTTGTTAGTAGATACCGCGATCACAAAAGTGGCCAACGTAGATATCGCACAATTATTTGCTCTAAATATATTCAATCTTTGGTAATGTTGATAAGTTTATATTATGATGAAATACTCAAACACCTGCTAAGGAATGTGAATGTTTAGTGAGTTGGGTTCAACGCCGCTTTTAACAGTATTACAGTTATATCACGGCGTGTCAGCGTATTGTGGGAGGAAAGCCCGAAGTGATGCAGGTCTCTGACGTTTACCACTTCGGTGAAACCCACGAGCACGGGTATGCTCCTGACAAACCTAGAAACATAATCGGGGCGAACCGGGATTCGAACCTACAATCATTGGTTTCTGGCGTGCCTAAGGAACGCAGCTCTGCACAGCGAATCGCGGCGCCTTAGACGACTGGGCCACCCGTGTCCCCATGTGAACGTTTAAATCTCTTGCCGATAAATGTTGGTTCAGGGACCGATGCACAGTCACCAAAACATACAACCATAAAGACACACACTTGCACACTAAACGCATATATACGAGGGGTGTTCAATAAAGATTTCCCCTAAACCACTTAGGGTTATAATATTTGTTTGAAATTTCACATGTGTAATGATACATGTATCTATGGGTTATGTCTGAATTTGCAGCACCGAACTATTGATCTTACCACTTTTACAGGTGTTATGATCGAGTCGGGTGTGACATTCGATCCAGTAGAATACCGAGAAGTGATTAGGTTTCTATATTTGAAAGGTCGCACACCAGAGGAAACTTTCGATGAAATGAAAGCAACTTATGGGGAAGATGCCCCATCATATGACGTTGTGAAACACTGGCATCGCCAGTTAAAGTGTGGTCGGACATCTGCCATTCCTGGTCGCCCCCATTCAGCCATTGATGAGGACACTATCCATCAAGTGGAGACCGCCATTTTGGCAGTCCGACGTATGACTGTTCGCCAGTTAGCGAAATATGTCAAGATCAGTGTAGGGTCTGTGGAAAAAATCCATGACAATTTGAACGTGCATAAGGTGTCTGCACGATGGATTCCCAGGTTGCTCACTCCTTTCCAAAAGCAGGAACGAGTCAATTGCTCAAAGGATCTTTTGGACATGTGCCAAAAAAAACAGGCAAACTTTTTTGACAGACTTATCACACAGGATGAAACATGGGTCCATCACTATGATCCTGAGACTAAAGTTCAGTCGATGCAATGGAAGCATGTGGAGTCACCACCCCCAAAGAAGGCACGTGTCCAACCCTCTGCAGGCAAGGTCATGCTCACGGTGTTTTGAGACCAGCACGAAGTAGTGGTGATGGATTTCTTGGCAAAGGGTACCACAATTACAGGAGCTTATTATGCTTCACTGCTGCGGAAATTGCGGGACGCTATCAAGCTTAAGAGGCGTGGCATGCTGACCAAGGGTGTCCATCTCTTGCGCCTCCAATGCTCCATTACACAACTCTCATGTTGCCCAGACAGAAGGTGGTCCTGTGGCTATGAAATCCTTCCACATCCTCCTTACTCTCGACCTTGCACCATCTGACTTCCACCTCTTTCCAACCGTGAAGTCATTTTTTAAGGGAAAACGTTTCACAGATGATGAAACACTGATTTCTGAAGTCAAGTCCTGGTTTGAGACGCAAAATGAGGGCTTTTACAACCGAGGTCTCCATAGTTGCATAAAACGATGGGAGAAGTGTGTAACTCTTGTTGGTTCCTATGTGGAGAAAGACTAATACCTATGCCAAGTTTCATTTCACTAGGTCCATCGGAAGTGGGTCAGGGGAAGTCTTTAATGAACACCCCTCGTACATATATCACTCTCCGCAAAACGCACAGACGTCACTCCACACCCATCTTTCTCATCCCTCATCCTTCACACACGGATCCCAGGAAATGATTGATGAGGGAATCCACTGCTAACGAGTTAGGATGCTGGTCGTCATTTTCTGTGGCCACTGTCAAATCTATATTATTTAAGAAAAGCACATTGTTCTCCAGACCTTTAAATGCTTCCCGCTGGATCGTATCGTATACAAACATCCAACAGTCGTCTAAAAACCCTATCTTGCCCCTACCCTTGAAAGCATGAGTTCCTCGAATAGCCACTTTAACCCCTGGGGCACGAGCAACTAACGATTTGACAGATCGTGCAATTCTTTTCATATGAGTTCTAAAAACCTCTGGAGGGAAGGGGTTAAAATGAAGGTATATATGAATGAGAAATATATCCCGAGAATTATTTGGAAGTTCATCCAGATAAGCATGCGTTGCTCTGTTATAAGCCAATTTGCTGAACGTTTGCCCATGATAAAATGGGTACTCATGTGGCACCAACAATAGTGTGATGTTCCGCAGCGTGTCCATTGCTACTGCCGGTTTGTGCCATTTAGAATGGTGCCATGCCTCTGTAACCAGTGTCAATCCTAAACGTTTAGTTAAAGTATGGAACCAACTTCTTGAAGAGGAATCTCCATGGATCCAAATTCTCCGGTTTTTCAGACATTCCTTGTATATGTTCGAATCAGCTGGAATCGTGTTTTTACAAGTTAGAGACTTCCAGGAATTCTTGTAGAAGAAGCCAACAGGTGTTGATGCCTCCCAGCTTTTCCTCAAGGGTGTTTTGTTACAGGGGACACTTGGCAAAGGAACTGTGTCTTGCTCTGCAAACAGAGAACATTGGCGTATGAACTACATAGTTTTCACTTTCAAGATACGCGAAAAATACATGCAAACTTTACTGACATAATGAATACACCATTCTTGGCGTGATAAAGTCCTCATGCGTAGCGAACATTTTATTGGCGACACAATACCGATGACGTCACAATGTAGCTTCTTCACACTGTTGGCAATAAATATAACATTTATTAGCAGAGTGCGTTTCCATACCGTAAGTATCATATATTAGGAATATAAATTGTATAATGCATATATACTGAACGCAAAAGAACCGTCACCATGGATAGATATATGAGAAACCTTATTTGTCCAAACACTGTAAACATTCTTTGAGACATATTAAAAAGATGACATTTGGCAAAACTGATCCTCAAGGTTGAAATTAAAGTGTCAAATGTTCTTAAAGTGAACCACAACACTAGTCTCTGAGAAAATGGCATCACAAGTCAGTATCTCGTGTGTCCGCCATGTGCCGTGCAACGTCGATATGGATGAGGCGGTTGATGAAGGCCATTGGCACTTGAGCCCACACTCTGAGGAACGCCTGACGCAGTTCAGCTGCAGTTGTCGGCCTTGGTCGGACGTCACTCAGCCGTCTTTGAATCTTGTCCCACGGGTGCTCAATGGGATTTATATCGGGACTGAGGGCAGGCCACTGCATGGTTCTGATGTCATTCTGCTGGAGGCAGTCACTTATTGCTCTCGCAGTTTGGTCACGGGCGTTATGATGCTGAAACTCGTTGTTGCGGCGACGTGCCAAATGAGATATGGCGTGTGGTCTCAAGACTTGTGCCGAGCTGCTGGACCGATGTTCTTGAAGACAGCAGGGCCGACCCTCTGTGCAAGACCAATTCCACCCCACACCTTGATGCTTGGACCACCCAACGAGTCTCTCTCAACAACACAAGCATCTAAATAATGTTTCCCACGGCGTTGCCAGACTCTATCTTTGCCATCTGCTGTTGAGATACAGTAACGGCTCTCGTCTGAGAAGAGGACTATTCTCCACTGCTGGTGGCGCCAATGCTGGTGCTGTGTTGCCCACTGGAGACGGTACCGGCGATGACGTGGTGTCAGAATGGGTCCTCGGTGAGGCCTATGATAGTGGCGGTGTCTGCTCGTCAATCGTCAACGCACGGTGTCCGCATTAATGTGTCGCAGGTGTGTCCCCATGGTTTGTAGAGCAGTTTCCGCAGCAGTAACAAAGCGATATTGAAGATGCTGTCGCACAATCTGACGATGGGGTGGTGACTCTTGGTCTTCCATTACGTGGTCGGTCATCTGTCGTGTTGGTTGTCTGGTACCGTTTCTTGTCAATCTTAGCATGTGGTAGCAATTCATTAACGAATGAATGTTATTAGACCTGGGTGGATTTTTATAGGGCAAGAAATGGGGGAGCACATGGGCACGGGTTACCATGGCCATTGCCGTGATGCGTTTGGGCGATCGGTTTTAATGCCATCTGCTTTGTTTTTTTTGCATATTTGTCATGTTTTTCCTCAATCTTGTCAATCACATTAGTGTCAATGGGGACAGAAAATTCAATGATATAAATGATTTCATTGGATGTATCAAAACGGACAAGATTAGGTTTGTTGGCCTGGATACATCTGAGGCTGTAAATGGGCCTATTCCAAAGAATTTTGTATTGATCATTTCCATGACGCCCTTACATCTTAACGTCGTACCATGGGTGGACCGCTGTGTCAAAATCACAAGCATGGCGGAGACGGTAATAAAATGATCGAGCTACACCATCATGTCGTTTAAGAAAATGTGTTTGTGCCAAAGCTGGGCATCCACTGACAATGTGCTGGACAGTCTCATTTAATTCATTACATAATCTACATTTCACATTCGCATTTGGATGCAAAATCACACATTGACGGTTTCGAGTGGAAAGTGACTGGTCCCGAATAGCAAACAGAAAGCTTTCAGTTTCACTTTTCAGGCCAGACGACTTCATCCAAGCGAAGGACTCTGCAGGATTGCTGATCGTCTCAACACACTGCACATAAACTCGATGCAGTGGTCGTTCAGAAAGTCTCTCCTTGAAAAACTGAGTCTGGGCCGACTTGATATAGCACTTCGCTTGGTTGACACTCATTTCTGTACCGTCCTGCAGTACAGAACCATCAACAAAATCAACAGCGACACTGAGATTATGTCCCACATCCTTGGCTCGTTTTAGAAAACTGTGGAATGCCTTGTTTTCATCATGAGTCTTGACATGCTTCACAAGAGGATCATCAGACAAAAATGTGTGTAAAAGTGCACAAAATACTTCTATCATGAAGAGCCTCAACGTTAATCAAACCACGTCCTCCCATAATGATTGGTAAATATAAGCGATTGAGGGAAGAGTGAGGGTGGTGGGATCTATTGTCTGACATGATTCTTGTCTAATCAACAACACCAAAAGAATACGAAAGGACGGGCACAGCATAAGTATTTGTGGCTATGACTTTATTGCGAGCGTTCAGCTCTGAACTCCAGATTTTCTTTAGTCTACATTTTTACTCTGCCCGAAATTTGCCCTTGATATGGGCATTAAGGAGTTTGTCACTAATCTGCATCCCTAAGTACGTATAGGTCTGACCTTCCACAAGATGGTCAATAACTCCTCCTCCTAGTAAAATACCTCTTCTACCTTGCCACGTTTCAAATGAAGAATGTTGCATTTGTCGAGTCCAAAGGACGTGCCGATATCATTAGAAAAGGACTCAACAAGCAGAATCTGCTTTTTGAGTGTAGATCCTCCAATGGCAATAAGTTCAAGGTCATCCATGTAAAGGAGGTAAGGGGTGTTGGGGATCTGTGCTGAGGAGGTCCCGGGTGATAACCTTCCTCTTTGCTGAGCAAAAAGCGTAAAGGATTTGGTGACATACAGAAAAGCAAAGGGCTAAAAGAATCGCTCTGAAATATTCTTCTTCTGATAGAAATGGGTTCCGAAGTCACCACCTGGCCCCGCGAATACATCTCAAGTTGAGTTGACCAGCAGTTCATTAAAGACGTGAGTAAAACACGTAGTCGCTCGGGGAAGTCAATACACTCCAGTGACCTCAAAATCCATTCGTGAGGTACAGAATCAGAAACTTTTCTGTAGTCTATCTAGACATTGAGAGGTTACGGTGGTAAGTTTTAGCCTCTTCAAGGATCATTTTCTGAACTAGTAGTTGATCCTTACAACCCCAACATCCCTTTCTGGCTCCTTTTTGCTCCATGTCATTGAATGCGCAGTATGGTGACATAATATCTGTAAGTATTATTATTATTATCATTATTATTATAACAGCAATAAAGCAATGCGAGGTTATGGCTTATATTGACAACTCAGAACGGAGTATAACTAAAATATGCAAATGTCGGGTAAAATTATTGGCTTTTCACTAGATCGACTCTTTTAGTCAACTGCAACCATGGCTTTTTTCTGTTTGAATTGAATATAAAACAGATACTTAATTGTGAAGTATATGAACCTCTCCTACAACAGTGAGTGAGTAGAGTTTAACGCTGCTTTGAACAGTATTCCAGTTATATCACGGCGTGTCAGCTTGATGTTGGAAGAAAGCCCGAAGTGATGCAGGTCTCAGACGTTCACCAAAATATAACATAATTATGACGAATCTACAGACGACTGTATCTCTCATGTCCCTATAGGGGAAAGAAATAACGTATGACTTATTCAGTGCTTGATCGTGTCCCACTGGTTTGACTTGCCCAGTCTTCATTATTACTAGACACATTTCACATGACACAGCTGTAATATTGTGTGATAATTTGTCAATCTTTCATAACTTGAGACATACCTGACGTCACTTTAATCGCAACAGATGTGGGGAGCTTTTGATGTAGCAGGTGTCTGAAAAATAATATGTGTGGGTTATATTTGTATCAAAAACATTTAATGTAAATAATATATATTGATGTTGATTACGAGGTAGATCTGACAGTATTTGAAGGTAATGAAGAAAAAACATACGTATATTTGTGGGATATAAAAGTATATATTTTTTGTACAGATTGATTGAATTGATAGGATAATTAGAGATATGAACGTTGCCATTTGAACGCTTCCGAAATACCCATCATCTCGAAACAAACATGTCGAGATAACCAGTATGTTATAAAAAATATTATATATAAATATAATGTTGACGTAAACATCATATCGAGATAACCACATGTCAAGTAAACATCATATCGAGATAACCAGTATGTTGAAATAAATATATCAAGATAACCATTATGTTGACGTACACATCATATCGAGATAACCAGTATGATAAACACATAACGAGTCATCAAAAGGCGAAATGACTTTGACCCCCCCAGGGTACACCAAAGGAGGTCAACCAGCGTGTCATTAAGCAAGCTAGGCCCACGCGGGTAGCGCTCATCGAAGGCCTCCGGAAATTACTATGCCCAACCCGCAAGTATTACGCCGAGTCGTCACACATGGCGTGGAACGAACCTCACCTCAGTGACTGAATGGAGTTTTCTGTTTTTATTAATGATTTAGTTAAAGAAATTAATGATCTTAAATGCGGAATAAAGGTTGATAATTCTATAATCAGTATTTTATTGTATGCTGACGATATCGTTCTTTTAGCACCCGATGAAAAGTCATTACAATCAACGTTAACCTGTGTCGGCAATTGGTGCAAGAAATGGCGCCTTCAAATAAATAGCAAAAAAACAAAAATTGTTCATTATCGTAACATATCCTGTGTTAAGTCATCCTATCACTTTACTTGTGGTGCGGAAAATATAGAAATTGTTTATTCATATAAGTATCTTGGGCTTTGGTAACATGAAAACTTAGATATGAATTATACAGCAAAAGAAATATCTAAATCAGCCAGTAGGGCACTTGGGGTAATTATCAGTAAGTTTAAAGCGGTGGGCGGCATGGATTATGATGTATTCACTACTTTATACAATAACCTAGTTCAACCAATTTTATCATATGGTTCAGCTATTTGGGGCACCAAAGAATTTAGTTGTATTAACAAAATAGAGCTTGCCGCTTTTTCTTGGGAGTAGGCAACAAAACACCTAATTTGGCAGTAAGAGGGGAAATGGGCTGGTCATCTAACTATACAAAGCAAAAAATTGAGATAATACGTTTCTGGAAAAGACTGAGTTTGGCAGATGAAAACAGGCTAATGCATATAGTGCAAAGATGGTCATCTAAATTTCGTAAGTCATGGGATAATTCAGTTAAGAAATTATTCGACGTGAAATCAATTACTTCTGTTATAACTAATCTATTATCTTGTGACTTCGACCATGCTAGAAATATACTCATCAATAAGGATAAGGAATTATGGTTGGAACAGCTCTGGGATGACAGAGGATTAACAAATGGTATTAAGTCAAGAACATATCGACTGTTTAAAACGTCTTTAAGTACCTCCAAATATGTCATTAATTTAGCCAACAGAGACCATCGTAGTATATTTGCTAAATTTAGATGTGGCACCCTCCCTCTGGAAATTGAACTCGGTCGTTTCCTGAAACCAAAAATTCCCTTACATAATCGTATTTGTAAACGCTGTAATACAAACAGTATCGAAGACGAGGTTCATTTCTTAACAACGTGTAATCTTTATGCAGATCAACGAGAATATGTTTGGGGTTACGCCTCGTCTCTTTGCCCAAATTTTTGTCTCATGACCCCTATAGATCAAACCCCATTCCTTATGAAGTGCGATAATTTATCCTATTCTGTGGCTGCACTAATTTAATCAATGTACAAACGTAGGTTATATAAAAACGTGTCATAAACCCATTCTAGTATTGTATGCCCCTGTATATTTTATAAAACATGTCATTGTATAGCAATGCTTGTTATAAATGTACGAGTATTATACTTTTATCACTTATTTTGTGCACCATTAATAAATTCATCACTGTCCACTATAACTATTTTAGCACTTGCAGTGCTTTTAAGAACATAAGTGTCTAATAGGCCCACGTTGGCCGGGCGATGTATATCTTTTAATATATTTTATTTCCTGTATAAATTGATGTAATTTTATGCATACACCGCTGGGCACTTAAATAAATCATTTTACTTCTTCTTCTTCTTCTTATTCTTCTTTATCCTCCTGACACAACCTACTCTCATTAAGTAAATGGGTATCCTCCCAAAACGTAGACCTGCCAAAACGTAGACCTCCCAAAACGTAGACCTGCCAAAACGTAGACCTCCCAAAACGTAGACCTCCCAAAACGTAGACCTGCCAAAACGTAGACCTGCCAAAATGTAGACCTGCCAAAACGTAGACCTCCCAAAACGTAGACCTGCCAAAACGTAGACCTGCCAAAACGTAGACCTGCCAAAACGTAGACCTCCCAAAACGTAGACCTGCCAAAACGTAGACCTGCCAAAAAGTAGACCTGCCAAAACGTAGACCTCCCAAAACGTAGACCTGCCAAAACGTAGACCTGCCAAAACGTAGACCTCCCAAAACGTAGACCTGCCAAAACGTAGACCTGCCAAAACGTAGACCTGCCAAAACGTAGACCTGCCAAAACGTAGACCTCCCAAAACGTAGACCTGCCAAAACGTAGACCTCCCAAAACGTAGACCTGCCCAAAACGTAGACCTGCCAAAACGTAGACCTGCCAAAACGTAGACCTGCCAAAACGTACACCTCCCAAAACGTAGACCTGCCAAAACGTAGACCTCCCAAAACGTAGACCTGCCAAAACGTAGACCTGCCAAAACGTACACCTCCCAAAACGGAGACCTCCCAAAACGTAGACCTGCCAAAACGTAGACCTGCCAAAACGTAGACCTCCCCAAACGTAGACCTCCCCAAACGTAGACCTGCCAAAACGTAGACCTCCCAAAACGTAGACCTCCCAAAACGTAGACCTGCCAAAACGTAGACCTGCCAAAACGTAGACCTCCCAAAACGTAGACCTCCCAAAACGTAGACCTGCCAAAACGTAGACCTGCCAAAACGTAGACCTCCCAAAACGTAGACCTCCCAAAACGTAGACCTCCCAAAACGTAGACCTGCCAAAACGTATACCTGCCAAAACGTAGACCTCCCAAAGCATAGACCTGCCAAAACGTAGACCTGCCAAAACGTAGACCTCCCAAAACGTAGACCTGCCAAAACGTACACCTCCCAAAACGTAGACCTGCCAAAACGTAGACCTGCCAAAACGTAGACCTCCCAAAACGTAGACCTCCCAAAACGTAGACCTCCCAAAACGTAGACCTGCCAAAACGTAGACCTCCCAAAACGTAGACCTCCCAAAGCGTAGACCTGCCAAAACGTAGACCTCCCAAAACGTAGACCTGCCAAAACGTAGACCTCCCAAAACGTAGACTTCCCAAACGTAGACCTGCCAAAACGTACACCTGCCAAAACGTACACCTCCCAAAACGTAGACCTCCCAAAACGTAGACCTGCCAAAACGTAGACCTGCCAAAACGTAGACCTCCCAAAACGTAGACCTGCCAAAACGTAGACCTCCCAAAACGTAGACCTGCCAAAACGCAGACCCGTTAAAACCCTACTCGTTATGGCTGGTTGCATCAGTCTTTAGTACCCTGTACCCTTAAGTAAAATGGTATCACCCATGTAACAAGAAAGAAAGCTGGGTAGAGTTGACAATTTTTTATTCAAATGTTATTTCATTGTCATTTATGATTATCAGTCATTTTCACTTGTTTATCATCAGTGGACCAACTGCATCCAGGTACTGAAGCCTGAAGGGGTGTCTTTTCACGGCGATGAAGCTGTTCCTTCTCTCTGTAGACAACCTTCCTGGGTGGCGGTGCTGCTCCAAATTGAATCTGCGCTAGTTTAGCTCTCTCCGAAATTTCAACCTTCTGGATCAGTTCGATAAATCTGAAGATGTTTGGATGCTTGTGCTGGAGGGACTTGCCGATTCTGGAGCATGGCCCAATTATTAGTGAGCTAATTTTAACTGCTTTTTGGGAGGTCTGCATTTAGGAGGTCTACGTTATTGGAGGGAACCAGTAAATGCTGCTCTTTCTCGGCGTCACGGCTACCGAGCTGAGACAAAGAGACCCAACCATCATAAAGTAATAAGGTTCCAGTAAAGTAATGCTCCACCAAACCTCACTGGAAGTCCTACTACAGACGTTTAATGTCAATTCACACAAATTTTCAATGACAATAACGTTTTCCAGGATCATGTGTTCTCTCAACGCCATCGCAAAATATCCCGTAGAAGTCAATGGTCGTATAAATAAGGTGGAACAGATTGATCACAACGGTAGTTTCTAGCAAAATCGCATCTGAAAATGAGCTTAACATGGGTCCTCCTTTGGTCAAAGGTTTGTTCCCCTGTAATGAGTGTGTCACGCGTTGCACACGAGCGGCGAATGAGGTGCACACCCGGGTTGAACGCGTTGCACACTTGTGTCACACGCGTGACGCACGGGCTGCAGACGGGTTGCCTCACAAGTTGCCCATACAACACACACACACACACACACACACACACACACACACACACACACATATATATGTGTTATATTGTAGGAATGTTGCTAAAAACCGTACTCACTCACTCTAACTGTAACGCAATGATCGTCGTCACCGATCAACCACTCCCGGTAGCACACATTGTCACAATACAGACGCCAGCAACATTAATAAAAATGCTATTGTCTTATCACAGTAATGTCCTCTTTTGAACACGAACCTAGCCCTGTTTATGAAATAAATTACGGTGATTATCGGAATTGTCTTTCAGTGCTGGTTAGGAAACAAAACAAAATGTAAAGTCTCAGGAACTGAAAATATGAATCATCAAGTGGAGTGTTTAATCATTATGATCGTCAAATTGATCCGTCAAAGAGGCGGGGTGTGGTTTCAGTCGATAATCTGGAACACCTCTTTTGTTTGTGTGTATAGGGAGAAAGCTACATTTACGATTTGGTTGGTTGGTTTGTTGTTTTACGTCCTCAAAAATATTCCAGCGGTCTGTAAATAATCGAGTCTGGACCAGACAATGCAGTGATTGATATCATAAGCATCGATCCACGCAATTGGGATCGATGACATGCATCAACCAAGTCAGCGAGACTGACGACCCGGTCCCGTTAGTCGCCTTTTACGACAAGCATAGTCGCCTTTTACGGCAAGCATGGGTTGCTGAAGACCTATTTTCCCCGGATCTTCTCGGGTCCTACATTTACGAGCTTTTAGTCCTTCATAACATATACGAACATCTTTGCTAACACATCCTTGAGAAGTGAGTATTCGAATCACAACAGTCTCGCTACATGTCTAATAGACGACGCAGCAATGCCCTCAATCGATACCAAGCCTCCTCTTGTCCTACATCCGCGTTATCGATCGACGAGGTGCCCATGTTTCCCATGTTGAACTGGGAACAAACCAGATGTTCCCATGTTGACGTCGATAACGGATTGTATAATTCATATGCAAGAGAGGGCACATTCACATTTGTGAACGCAGATGTTCATATTGTCTGGATGTCCCTCCTCATAACATTACACTATTTGAATGGTTGTATTCATCGCGTAGACAGCAGTCGGGAAGCAGGCGTTCACGATTTCGACTTCCGTGGCGGCAGATGACGGTCTGATAGGACCCCAACCTTTACCTTGGACACAGACTCACCAAGTCAATCACAACAATGAAGACGAAACTTATCTTCATATTTGTTACGATATTCGGAGTGCTATGTTCCTGTCTGCTTTTCTTATCGTTTATCAACAGGTAAGATTTGTACAGTTAATTATTCGTACATGTATTGTGGTATAGTCACGGATGGAGCAATATTCCACTGTGTCTAGGTCGGTTCTGTATTTAAATATCACATTTGATTCACCTATTGTTTGACACTGTCAGTTTAGTCACTGACAGATTTAATATAATTCGTTTGACCTCTAGGCATGTGCGGTAATACAACCGGGAGATTAACATCACGTCCCTTGGGCTTTAAAGGGTTGGTACGCTCGATAATGTCACTTAAAGCAGGACATTGTGATAATGCAGATAGGGTATTCATGCATGGATGATATACAGCATAAATGTTCAGTCAACAGACAAAATGGTCGAGCGTGTGTTTGTGGCTGTTGCGAGGAGCGGTACGCGCACTTCTCGGGGATATTATAAACAGGGATATCATCGGAATTGTACAATGGACTTAGCAGAGATATGGTGGTGGGGGGAGGGGGTGGGGTGGATATGAACATTATCTAAGGACTGGTCGTTTAATTGGGTGGGGGGTGGGGGGGGGTATTGCTTTATTTTCAATTGAAAAAAAAGACAACGAAGTGGTGATATGTGTTCAAATATTTGTTAAATTGTTAAATCATATATTTTGTTTGAAAGTGTAATTGAGTGTTATACGGAACGTATATACAAGAACATGACGTCAGTTATAACGTCCCCTATTATACAGAACACCATATTTGGCGGAGCAAACTGTACTTTCACATGCAACAGCTGCGGATTCGTTATTCATAGACCGAACCACCATAAATAGTCTGACACATCATTCAAATGTATCCATGTACATGTATATGAGATCAGATTGTGTAACATATGTTCAGGTCTTCAGTAGTTTTTAATAACCAAAACCCAACCATCAGCAGATTTCACGATTGTTTGGGCTAATTTAAGTGGTTCAAAAAGCGAATAGCTGAAAACGAACATGTTGCTCACTCATCATGACTGCTCATTTGTGACCAAATGACCAATCAGTGTTACAGGTCATACAGAATCGGACTACACAAGGCTGTTTTTTTTGTGTTTTTGTTTGTTTGTTGTTTAAGATCCGGGGTAGAATTGATCTTCAGTAACCAATGCTTGTCGTGATTAACGGGATCGGATGGTCAGGCTCACTGCCTTGGTTGATGCATGTTATCGTATCCCAATTGTGTAGATCACGATGGGTTGTCTGACCCAAAATTGATTCTTTACAGACCGAAATCATACAGCTGGAATAGTCCTGAGTACGGCGTTAAATAACAAACAAATAATGAAAAAAACGTGAGTGACTATTGTTACACCAATGCAATGTTTTAATACACTGTCCTTTTATGTATGAAATAAGTAACAGTTTATATAAAAATAATTGTCATTAAATGTTAAATTATTCCAATATTCTAACCGGTAAGTTGTACAATGTCCAATTCAACCATGTGCCTTATTGCAACCAGGAAATGTCGAAATATGCTCATCAAGAGTCTGTGAGAGTCTATTTTTTTTATAGTTTTGTTTATTTTCTTCACGAAATTTTAATTTGTTCATGAATGTACGAGCAAGAAGTTAGTCGCCGTAATTCGTTGTGAATGTCCATCATTGCGAAAGAGAAGAATAAATAGTTTATGGATGTGTCACATGTGAATAGATGTGATACATTAATAAATGTGAACAAAATATCACCTCAATAGTCTATTAGCTTACGAAGTCACACGACATAGATTTCAATAATTAGAAATAAATATATTCAGCTGACAGATGGGACCGACAGATGAGTCAATCATATCCAGGCTTGTGAATGCAGCGAAATGGTTAAATGATACTGTCTGATGCTCAGAATGTGATGAACAAGTGAACATGACCTGTTTCACCTGTGATATGAGATAAACTTCACATTGAAAGAAGTAATGTAGGCGCAATGGCAAACACGTGACATGAAATAAAAACATGACCCATAATGACAGTCACGGATGTATTATATTTATAATATAACACAGAAAACATAGCAATAATTTTCATGATGGCAATATGTTTACATTCAATCCAGTTGGAATTGTCAAGACAGTCTTCCCTTATTCACCATAGAAAGTTGATTAAGTGACCAGCCGCATCTCGGAGATGTCTTACTTCCGGAATCGAGATGGTCCTTCAGTCTCATCAACCTGTTGTCCAGTTCTCAGTAGACACGTGTTCGGAATTGGGGATGGGCTTCGAGATCCATTGAGACTCGCCTTGCTCTGTGTGTTGTTCCATGTTCATTAGGGGAGTCACCAGTGGTCAAGTGGTAGAACGTCCACCCGGAGAGCGGAAGGTCCGGGGTTCGATCCCCGACTACATCATACCAGAAGACGTTAAAAATGGCACTTGTTGTTACCCTGCTTGGCGCTCGGCATTAAGGGGATAAAACAAGGACTAATCGCCTCGGAGTCAGTATACTGTGTTTGAGTGAGGTATTCATGTTAATCTGCGGCATGGTATCTCAGTGGGTTAGCACTATAAAGTCGGCATTAGTTCGGACGAGTACAAGCAGCCACACACACACACACACACACACACACGTGCATGCACGTCGCTATATAAGTGCAATAATCTTGAACGCGACGTTAAACCCCATTTCACCTCACCTCACCTCACCTCACCTCACCTCACCCCACCTAGGTGAGTCTAGAACAGTCGGGATGGGATTCCGTTCTTCGGCTGATGATGCCACCCCCACGAGGTGGCTGTTGGTACGGAGTCCAATGTTTCTGGATAGTCTGAAGTGTCAAAGTCTGTCTGGGTTGTCTGAAGTGTCAAAGTCTGTCTGGGTTGTCTGAAGTGTCAAAGTCTGTCTGGGTTATCTGTAGTGTCTCTGGATTGTCCGAGGTTTCAAAGTCTGTCTGGATTGTCTGAGGTTTCAAAGTCTGTCTGGATTGTCTGAGGTTTCAAAGTCTGTCTGGATTGTCCGAGGTTTCAAAGTCTGTCTGGATTGTCTGAGGTTTCAAAGTCTTGTCTGGATTGTCTGAGGTTTCAAAGTCTTTCAAAGGTTGTCCAGAAAAGGGGAAAAGCTCAACTCCAACTTTGGCAAAGTTATATTGTTCAACAGCGTGAGGAACAGCATCCGTGACTTTCATTATGTGTCATGTTTTTATTTCATGTCACGTCGGTTCCTCGTGTCTGGTATGACAACAGTGCAAGACCCCTGGGTACCTCTCACTCTGGGGCGGTCGGGTGGCTTAGTGGTTAAAGCGTTCGCTCGTCACACCGAAGACCCGGGTTCGATTCCCGACATGGGTACAATATGTGAAGCCCATTTCTGGTGTCCCCCGCCGTGATATTGCTGGAATATTGCTAAAAGCGGCGTTAAACCAAACTCACTCACTCACTCACCTCTCACTCTACACCATACTGAACTGCAAATAACTGGTCCCACATATCGGAACGCACATATTTTTACCAACAGTTGACACATTAATCAAGGCTACATTTTTCACGCATGAAAGAATTCAACTTAGTGTAATAATCAACCTTATTAGCTTTATACCTTAGGACTAAACATGGCCATAATCCATGTCTATGTGTGGCAGGTTGTTCAACCCCTCCTTCGCAACTGTATGCAAACAAGTGTATTATTTTATACATACAAGTGTATTATATACAGTAGACTAAACATACATTTCTACCATCATTTGTTTCAATAATAAATGGCGTTGTCACTGCATGAAGTGTAGGTCCGTATGACATGTATTTTCATTATTAATCGGTCGATCTTTTATAAATCATACTTCAGTTATTTATTTCACATTTGCCTCGGTAGAATTTGGGTAGGACATGTAATTCTGGAAAGTCAACAAGGGAATGTAGATAACCAGAAACACGTTTATCCGGACACTATTTGAGAAAACGCACGTGTCCGGAGAATCGAGGTTCGACTGTGAAGCGTTTAGATAATTTTGCCAAGAGCTTGGATCCCATCAAACAAGACAATGTCATCAGCGGTAGTAATCAATGGTAGATGGCCATTTTCGTAACATTTCACACACAACTCATCACAGATGATGCGAGGTCCTCTAGGAACAAGGAAACAGGTAGCGGGTCACGTTATCTCCCTGACGTACTCCAGTATGACCCGGATTGATTTATTACGAAACCTATTTTGTTGTTGCTGTGTTTGTGAGTTCCCAGGTTCCAACACACACATTTAAGTAAACAACTGCTACAAAAAGAAACACGTTTACACCTACAAGCATATATACAACACACATTCACATAAACCTGCAAGCATACATGCAACACACTTACCCTCGATTACATCTGCAAGCATATATACAACGCACATACCTGCATATACACCTGCAAGCATATATACAACATACCTGCATATTCACCTGCAAGCATATATACAACAAACATACCTGCATATTCACCTGCAAGCATATATACAACAAACATACCTGCATATTCACCTGCAAGCATATATACAACTCACACATACATATACACCTACAAGCATATATACAACAAACATACCTGCATATTCACCTGCAAGCATATATACAACAAACATACCTGCATATTCACCTGCAAGCATATATACAACTCACACATACATATACACCTACAAGCATATATACAACAAACATACCTGCATATTCACCTGCAAGCATATATACAACAAACATACCTGCATATTCACCTGCAAGCATATATACAACAAACATACCTGCATATTCACCTACAAGCATATATACAACAAACATACCTGCATATTCACCTGCAAGCATATATACAACAAACGTACCTGCATATTCACCTACAAGCATATATACAACAAACATACCTGCATATTCACCTGCAAGCATATATACAACAAACATACCTGCATATTCACCTACAAGCATATATACAACAAACATACCTTCATATTCACCTGCAAGCATATATACAACAAACATACCTGCATATTCACCTACAAGCATATATACAACAAACATACCTGCATATTCACCCGCAAGCATATATACAACAAACATACCTGCATATTCACCTACAAGCATATATACAACAAACATACCTGCATATTCACCTGCAAGCATATATACAACAAACGTACCTGCATATTCACCTGCAAGCATATATACAACTCACACATACATATACACCTGCAAGCATATATACAACAAACATACCTGCATATTCACCTGCAAGCATATATACAACTCACACATACATATACACCTACAAGCATATATACAACAAACATACCTGCATATTCACCTGCAAGCATATATACAACAAACATACCTGCATATTCACCTACAAGCATATATACAACAAACATACCTGCATATTCACCTGCAAGCATATATACAACAAACGTACCTGCATATTTACCTGCACGCATACATACAACACACTTACCTTCGATTACTGTCATCGAGTCCAATTGCGTGGATCGATGCTCGTGATATCAATCACTGGATTGTCGGCGTTAAACAACAAACCAACCAGCCTTCGATTACACCTACAAGCATAAATACTACACACATACCTGCATATACACCTGCAAGCATGTATACAACACACTTACCTTCGTTTACACCTGCAAACATATATACAACGCACATACCTGCATATACACCTGCAAGCATATATACAACACACGCCTTCATTTACACCTGCAAGTATACATGCAGCACACCTGCGTATACGCCTGCAAGCATGCATGCAACACACGCACACCTGCAAACATACATTCAACACGCACTCCTGCGAATTCATCTGCAAGCATACATACAACACAGGCCTCCGTGTACATCTGCAAGCATACATAAAACACACACATATACCTGCGTTTACACCTGCAAGTAAACATGCAACACACACCTGCATATACCCCTGCAACCACACACACCGACACACACACACAAACACCTGCATATACCCCTGCAACCACACACACCGACACACACACACCGACACACACACACACACACACACCCCTGCGTCTACACCAGCAATAGATTTTATCGGAAAAAAACAATTGCACCCGAAAACCTGTTGAAAAAAATAATTATGCTTCAGACAGTTAAAAAAAAATACGAATTACCTGCCACAAAAATTACATTGTTGCAATGTGTTTTTCTTTCAAAAATGTTTCTGGGTTTGTAGCTGTAGCTGAAAAAATATCTAGTCTCGATACAAAATCCCAGTTTCCCTGAGAAACTAGGAGTTGGACCGAAAAGACAGTCAGGATCCTGACCCTCTGGGTGGGATGGGTACATTGACGCGATGAGTCACGGTAACGGTATAGCGAGACAGCGGTAGCGCTATCGCGCTATCGCGCTATCGCGCTAATTGAGCTGCTGGTAGCGTCCCGGTAAACAGGTTTTGTTGCCAAAAATGTGTATGTCAACGCTTAGACGAGTAACCCTGTATGACTATTGTACCATTAGTCCAGGCAATTCAGGTCATGTTTTCACTCAACTTGGAACAAATTGCAACATCATTTATTTCCACCACAATACATTTCTTCAAGGTCCCTAAACCAACATACTCTAAAACAGTGACACGTTTAGAATATACTGCACTAAATGGAAATTAGATGTTAACATTTCAAAATCAAAACTTATCATACTAGAGTATTTGGCAGTGGCCCTGATAATTAAACGAAGTAAACTCCAGTTCGTATTTGGTTGAAAACATCTCGAGATAGTAGATAGCTAGGTTTAGCTGGCCCGGAGCCCTTTCAGCGCAGCGATAGTAGCGCTAGAACGATCGTAACTCCCATGATGTAACATAGACCTACGACAGTCGTATCGCTGCGATCGCTTTGTCGAATAGGCTCTGGGCAAACTACACGTATTCCATAGAAATCGAAGGATGATAAGCGCAATTAAATCCATTGCCTCTCATGTTAAGAAAGCTATGTTCTGTCTCCTGAAGAGAGCAAGCAATATTAGTTTACCTCTCGATTGCCTTTTCTCGGCTTTTGTATCTATGGTATATCCTATCTTCTTAGATGCTTCAGAAATATGGGGATACGAAAATTTACAAATTAGAGAGCGTGTGCATTTAACATTTCCAAACGATTTTACTAGATTAAGAGCATCAACTCCAAATGTTGTGGTTTATGTGGAATTAGGCAGGGAACCTCTACACACATCTTTCTCAAAACGTGTAATTAAATGCTTGCATAGCATCGCAACACCTACGTGTATAAGAAGCTTGCACAAACGATTTATCACACGTTGTTAAACAGAATCATGATGTTAGTAAAACCTGGCTCGTATGGATTAAAACTATACTAAATAACTGTGGAATAACATATATATTCTACAACCCTATTAGCTGTAATACCACAGGGATGGTTGCTAAGGTAGGCAAGGTTCTACAGGATCAATTTGTACAACAATGGAGATGCAACATGGCACTGAGTAGTAAAGGCTACATTTGTCAATATCTGACAGAAAAGCCAAAATTTGAAAGATACCTTTTAATGGCAAAAAATTGTTGTAGTGAACGTCAACTTGTGTCGTTCATCCACCCATGAACGTCAGTTTCCCGGTCATGTGACCGATCTCTCGTCCAATGGAAAAGCCGTATATCGTGTAAACTTCACATTATTCACTCATTTAGTCATGGCTGAATACGTCATCGAATAAATGCTCCTGAATTGAAGTGTCTGCCACAATCAGGCTGTCGTCGTATTAGTCGCGGTGATGGTGAGATCGTATCCCGCTAGTGACCAGGTTGTTATTCAGCCTTGGGACCAACGCTGTTTACAGGTCTTTACAGTGTTGTCACTACCCCTAGTGTACAGTACATACACCCTGTGCACTCTAAAGAACCCACTCGTCCGATGGTAGATGGCCAGATGGTGGAAACACGAATACCTACAGACACCCAAAACACAAAACTTGAGGTGTCGCCCTGGGCAAGTGACTTAGTTCAAATGTGCCTCTGTTCACCCAGCAGGGAATGGGTACCTGATATGTGAGGTGGGTGTAAAAACCTAGCGCCCCTAGGCAACTTGGGTTGTATACTCCCCAGGGAGTTGAGAATGATAACTGGAATGCAAACGGATCAACCGGTCGGGGAACAAATAAAACCGCATTTGAGCAGATACCAACACCTGAATACCTGCGGTATGTAAATGTATGATATAATATAACATCACAAAACATGAGGGCGAGGTGAAATGGGCTTTAAGATTATTGAACTTACAAACAGCGACTTGCACATGCACGCACACGACGTGAACTTCTTTTCACACAACTAACCATTTAAGACAGCTTTAAGGGGGTGATTCAAATAACTGTCAGGCCTCGATTTGGGGAGTAAGCTATTGGGAGCTAGCCTTGAAACGAGAGAAGAGCTGTGAGGTCCTTAGGGTTTATTCAAGCAAGTGTCTCATATCATTCAAGTTACATCAATTGATATATAATAGTGACGTACAATGATAATAATGATAATAATATGCTAATAATATGTCCATCTAATAAAGGCAATGTATTTAATATTGGAGTATGTACGGTAACATTATACAACAGATGCAGTATTTACTAGAATAATAACGGTAATGCCAAATAACATTTCTTAACAGCTTAATTGAGTAGTCGTAACATTTTAATAGAGTATGTACGGTATTTAAATGACTACGGTAATGAAATTGTGGTAAAGGCTGTGCTGTAGCGTATGCAACTATATGAGGGACGGGACTCTTTACAATATATTCAAATACTTACGTAATGAGGATCAAAGATCGGTGGACTGTCGGAAAATATGGAATATCCGACCTACGTATGAAATAAATCTTGCTTGAAACAGTTGTGTTAACTCTAGGAACCGTTTTGTGACTAAGCTACATGTATGCTACGCTACTGCAAGGAAATATAAACTGTATATGCATCTGGCATTTGGAACAGATGATGTTAGACATAGAAGGGGAATATAATCATGGATGTCGAAATATAGGAGAGAACTATTGGTGCCGCATATTAATGACACATAAACTGGAGGAGCCCACGACGTATTACACTTCAAACAACACTGGAAAGTGCCTGAGTATTAAACGGTAAATAATATATAATGAGCAGTCATTTAGAACTTGTACACAGTAGATTGAGCGTTACAATATGGCAGTACTGATTCAACTCAACTATAACATTTTCTAGACAGAAAATAACAATGAAATAAGAAGTTCAGTCATAAAATAGGAATATTTAAATGTTTCTTACCTTGAAACAAGAGAGAAGAGAGCTGCGAGGTCCTTAGGGTTTATTCAAGCAAGTGTGCTGGGGACCAACATCCAAGAAGTTATATACCGTATTTCATCTATTAGACGCCGAGACTAATAGAAGCCGGGTCAATTGTTCAGTGCAAAAAAATAGAAGTCGGGCCTCTATTAGACGCCGGGTCGGTCAATTTACGATTCGGGACATTCGTGGTCATAGTGAAATGGGGGTATCAATAGAAGCCGGGCCTCACATAGACGCCGGGTCAAAGGCTTGTCCGAAATAAATAGAAGCCCGGGCATCTAATAGAGGAAATACGGTACCCCCACAGTTCCACTCTTATGTCATTAACAATTACTTTGAAGTTGTAATTTCGGTCTTTGTTATCTGCCCTAGGCTAAAGAAAGAGTGAAACGTAATTTACAAATATTAACGTATCGCCGATTTCAGGTGTATGCAGTCGACGCGATTCAAAAAGGAAAGTGACCGATATTTTCCACGTTGTTATATACCTCTAGTGACGTCACTCTATTGTCTCGCCAGGGTCTTCTTTTACCGACTAAACCTCTACTGGTAGTTTACCGGGCATTCCCAGGGTAAGCCCCGGGCTTTCTGCAAGAAATCCCGTGAGATTTTCTACTGAAAGCCTGGTTTTTGTCCCGAAAAATACCCTCTGTATTGAATTACCTTTCTGCATGAAAAAAACCACAACAGAACATGGCTCAACTATTTATTGATATTAGATGAAATTGAAATTGAGCGTCACAGTTCGATTTAGTTTGTCTTCAGGTCATTGGTCATCTGCTCTTTTCGGATCAGCTTCTTCACGTGATGGCGAGTTCATTTTTTTCAACATACTTAGTATGTCAGAGACCGTTGCCTTTTGGTTGTCAGAAGTTCTCTTTGTAATATCGAACGGCGTCGCTCCGATGTACTGAAACAAATTGTTCAGAATACTGAAAGTATTACACATACAGCATACAAATACACTTAAAAACTATTACAGATTCCAAAAACACCAATATTACCATATATATCATAAATAAAAAGGAGCATCGTACTGGTTTGGAAAAAAATATTTCTTTGATATGTTATGACTTTTGCTGAATAACAATTTCTTATTACTGCAGGACTAAAATGTTTATCAACCTACCGGTAATTTCGCAAATCATTTGTTCATCAACGTCACCTTGATACAATCGAGTGGCTGCCGTGGCTCTCAAGGAATGGTTTATCTTCATGCCCTCAATACCAGACGTCTTGCACAGTCTTTTGACGGTAACTTGTAAGGTTATTTCACGCTCGGAGAGTGGATCTCCTAAACGGAATTTAAAGTCATCACGTTCCTTGTCTTCTTCAGCACAGGATGCCGATTCTTTAAAAACTGACTGCGTCAGAAATATATCGTTGTTGTCTGCGTCCATCCTCTTCAGTGGAATTCATTCGACTGGCTTGAACCACGTGCGCTCATTGTTACAACGGGCCTGAATCACGTGCGTCACGTGCAGCGCGCGGATGTACTCCCCGCGTATTGCATTTAAACTCTCAACAGTAAATATCAATGAAGTCATGTTAACACCAGTTAGTAAAATTATTTCTAATTCATATCATTTGATCAGTTCATAAGTGAGATCAAAAACTTGCCCTCGGTTTTGTTTGGGAAGTATGCCCGCGGAGGAGGGAAAGGGGGGAGGGCCGATAGGTATCGTGTCACAGCGAAACGTAGAAAGCTCCACATCAACGCTGCTGCGAAGGATATATAAATCTCACCTGTTGAGTAATGTTAAGGCCACTGGACACAAACAAAACACTCCTAAGGTGATAGCAAGGCCCTCCCCCCTTTCCCTCCTCCGCGGGCATACTTCCCAAACAAAGCCTCGGGCGCTGTTTTGATCCTACACAGATGAGCTACTGATAAAAGCACAGCAATCACGAGCTGTCACGTTCACAAACCTTAACCAATCAGATTTGTCCTTCCAATGCAGCTACCCTGCATTCAATACACGCTGAGGTTGAGAGGAATGTCCGGATATAAGTATTTACAGCCATTAGCATGGAGGCTGAGTGAAGCGACTAACGATGAAGACGAAATTGATGTTCTGCCTTGCTATCGCCTTAGGAGTGTTTTGTTTGTGTTCAGTGGCCTTAACATTACTCAACAGGTGAGATTTATATATCCTTCGCAGCAGCGTTGATGTGGAGCTTTCTACGTTTCGCTGTGACACGATATCTTCCGCAAAACGCCATATCAATGTTTCTTTCTTCTCGTTACCTTTTAAATTTTTATATTTTATTGACTGACTTTGGTACTGACTTTCATGTAAATATGACGGGTCTCGAACCTACGAGGGCGGTCGGGTAGCCTAGTGGTTAAAGCGTTCGCGCGTCACGCCGAAGACCCGGGTTCGATTCCCGACATGGGTACAATGTGTGAAGCCCATTTCTGGTGTTCCCCGCCGTGATATTGCTGGGATATTGCTAAAAGCGGCGTAAAACCATACTCACTCACTCACACTCACTCGAACCTACGACCTTCTGCTCTCCGTGCAGACGCTCTGTCCACTTGACCACGGAGGCGGTCTCTAATATAGGTATATTCCCGTCTACCTAACACAAGCCTATTTAACAACGGGGCTTGGCCGTGTTTGTGCTCATTCTGTTACACGTTCTCGAGGCTTCAGCAATAATCTTTTTTATTTTTTTATTTGTATTTTTATTTATTTATTTATTTATTATTTTTTTTATTTTATTTTTCTATTTTTTTTATTTATTTATTTATTTTATTTTATTTTATTCGGGGGGGGGGGGGGGGGGTGTTACGAGTTGGAATACTTTATTGTTAATTATTTTAATAACCATTCTCTTTATTCGTGCATGCTTTATATACGTCTTGTGACCCAGAATTTAATGGTTCCCAAGAGTTTTGTTATTTGTGTGAGACGATCAAATCTGATCACTTGTCAGACGGTTATGTGACTTTGCTCATAATATCAACCACTGGGTTTATCCAGACTTAATTATTTCCATGTCAGCGTGATAAGCTGGAATTTGCCGACTGGCATCAAACAGCAGAAAAAATGAAACAAGTTGTATTAACTGACTGACTTTGGAAATGACTTTGGTACTGACTGTCATGTAAATATGACTGATGACCGATTGAATGCTTGGTATTGCGTCAGTTATATATAACACACCCCACGACACTGGAGTGTTTACATTCAACACATAATAATTTTTTAATTTGAAGTTTACACGATATACGTCTTTTCCATTGGACGAGAGAGCGGTCACATGACCGCGAAATTGACGTTCACAAGTGTATGAACGACACAATTTGACGTTCATACGTTTTTCACGAGACCATGATCTTTAAATGACGTAAACACTGACGGACTACTTCCACATTCCTGGGGAAACCCCTGGGAATTCCCTAGTACGAAAACACACATAAACGTTCTTTCTGATCATTTAGAACCTTTATTCTTGGTCTCAGCGTTTCAGTATACATTGAGAAATGTCATAGAGCGTGACTGCATGATTGTTCACGAATATCCTCGCTGCGGCCTATCCTAATGAACAAACGATGAAATGCACATCTAAACTATCGTAGTGTTGACTCGATCCGTGCCTAGGCTGACATTGACCGTCTCCAGCAATCTATGAATTTACCTTAGTGTCTGTTTGACGCATCTTTATTCACCTTTCAATGATCGGCTAGTTGATCAATGATGACGTACACATGTAACCGCCACACGTTCATTAACAACTTCTGAAATCTCTCCCGTCACGTTTATCGTGTCTGCCATTTTGACGTCTTGTACTTGATGTAAATGTATTACGACGCGCTGTCATTGTGACTGACTTACTGAGGTGGTTCTTTACAGACCTTTCTCATCTAATGAGGATATGATTTGAACACACGTGCTGCTTAAGGTGTTTCTGAAGAGCAAGTTGTGCATCCATACGCCCATGCCACCTATCTTTTTGAGGAACTATTTTACTCCGCGATATAGCTGGTTGTTGTATGGCTGTCCGTGTAAACACGTCACACGTATGTAAATGACATTGTGTAGCTGACTTACTGAGGTAGTTCTTTATAGACCTTTCTCATCTTTCCATTGGACGAGAGGTCGGTCACATGAACGTGAAATTGACGTTCATAAGTGTATGAACGACACAATTTGACGTTCATACGTTTTTCATACACTTCAGCGTCATTGACGCGGGTCCCTCTTCCACAAAGCCTCGGAGGTGACGACGCTTCACGGGCCCTATTCAGCATGTTGGCTGGGTGAGACTGTAATCAGGTCACACTGTCCTTGACCTTACAATGTCTCGCACCCGCAGTACGGGAGAGAGGCCTGTGTCGGGTATTTGTTTAGAACCACACAGCATGGGCGGATACAGAGAGGGTGGGGGTGGGGGGGCTCACCCCCCCTTTTTTTTATTTCGAAAAAAATCTTTATTTCTGTATAAATTACCACCAAAGACAATAAATAGATTATAATTGTGCTCCCCCCTTTTCAAAAAAGCTGTATCCGCCCATGCACAGTATGTGCTTGCAAAAGACACCAAACAAAAAACTTACATGATCACTTTCATACGCTCTGATCACAGGACCAGGTAACTAATGATAATAATAATATACAAATTAGCCAAACACTCGTTTGTTTGTTATTATCATTAGTTACATGGTCCTGTGCGCTGATCTGATCGGGTACCATAAGCGTTATAACGAGTGTCACTGATCGGCCTAGATACGCTCACCTTTATATCATCAGTAGTTTGCAGAGACCATAAAACATTGTTTTAATTGTGTCAGCTATTTGCCTGTGATTCCTAAACACATGATCGTGTCACTTCTGTAAGTAATATTCCTTATCGCCGGAATGTCTTGTTTTCACTTTATAAGAATAAGCACACATCGCGATATTTCAGGATTCTGTTGTGGCGACTATAAGTTCGCTAAAATCAAAGTTAAAAGTTTTTTCTTTCTCTGGTAGCCTAGTGGTTAAAGCGTTCGCTCGTCACGCCGAACAGCCGGGTTCGATTCCCCATATTGGTACAATGTGTGAAGCCAATTTCTGGTGTCTCCCGCCTTGACAATGCTGGGATATTGCTAAAAACGGCATAAAATCATACCCACTCACTCTTAAACCCTACACGACGTGACATTGCTGAAAAACTGTTCAAAAAGGCTTCAAACGGTTTGTACCCACTTTGCCCCCACTTTGTCAGTCGGCTGAATGTTGTTTTAGTAACGGATTAGTGGTGAGCAGACTAAAGTCTGTTTCAAGTGAACACTACAAACTGGCGAATTCTAATCACTCCGCCAATGGATTTTACTATGAAAATAGGGGCGGTCGGGTAGCCTAGTGGTTAAAGCGTTCGCTCGTCACGCCAAAGACCCGGGTTCGATTCCCGACATGGGTACAATGTGTGAGGCCCATTTCTGGTGTCCCCCGCCGTGATATTGCTGGAATATTGCTAAAAGCGGCGTAAAACCATACTCACTCACTCACTACTATGAAAATGACTTCACTGTGTTAAATCAATTTGATTTTATAAAGTGAGGGTGCGTTTCCTATCGTGTTAGTCTACCGGTGTAAAATATGGCTGTATATGCTATGCTGATATGAATAATAAATGAAATGTGTTATGTACACATTGATGAGCCGGATCCAGTATTTGTGAATAAAATATGAATACTGAATTATATGAATGCCAGTTTATAATACAATATAAAATAATTGCACGAATTTATAATGAAATATAAAAACATCACCAGAATTATGCGATGTGAATAAAAAAATCACTATGATAGTTATCATTACTTTTTATTTTTTAGCTGACTATAGACTATAGACTATAGGGTGAAACAGTCTATAGCCTAATCCCTTGTTTGAATACACAATGCTATTTAAAAAGTGGTCAAATGTAACAAATGTTACATTTGGGATAACACTTTCTTAGCCGTGACAATTTACACTTGCCAGAGGGGTACACAAAGCACGTGATCTAGACTACCATTTCCTTGTGGAAGCCTCGGTGGCTGAGTGGTTTAGATCGCTGACTGTGTTCACTGGCGATTAGGTGCCTCACTCTGAAAGTGTGGGTTCGAATCCCGGATGGGACTCTACCCCAAAGAGTATTAGAAACTGTACTTTACTAAGAAAGTGTTATCCCAAATAGAACATTTGTTTATTGTCAAGGGGATAATCACGGCTGAGTGATTTCTATATCTTAACAAAAGCAAAGTGGGAACACCCCAATTAAACCAACCTATCTGGTAACAGTAGAATTCTATGGCGTGTTTGTAGAGCAGCACAACCCACTGTAATTTCTGAAGCTGATAGAATTTACCCCGTTCAATGATTATGTGAAATTGTTCAACGTTTTAATGACGCGTATATTTTGATCGCCTACTGTTAACCACATTTACAAGGGCCGCTACGATGTTTATGATATACTTTTTGTTATGTTTTTTAATTATAATTTTAGTTGTGATGATATATGAATAATAATGTCCCACGGTGATCCATAAGGCTTGTGGGGTGAGGTGAAATGACGTTTAACGTCGCGTACAATATTATTTCACTTACATAATGACGTGCATGCACGTGTGTGTATGGCTGCTTGTGCTAGTCCGGACTAATGCCGATTTTAAAGTGATAGCACACAGAGATATCATGCCGCAGTTTAACATAAATACCCCACCTAAAGACATAGTTTACTGACTCCGAGCCGACCAGTCTATGTTTAAGACCCTTTGGCCCGCGAAACAACCGGTACTATCGGTACTAGCGGTCGGGTAGCCTAGTGGTTAAAGCGTTCGCTCGTCACGCCGAAGACCCGGGTTCGATTCCCGACATGGGTACAATGTGTGAAGCCCATTTCTGGTGTCCCCCCTCGTGATATTGCTGGAATATTGCTAAAAGCGGCGTAAAACCATACTCACTCACTAATTTAACGTCTTTTGGTATGACGCGAACCTACGACCTTCTGCTCTCCGGGCAGACGCTCTGTCCACTTGACCACGGAGGCGGTCTCTGATATAGGCATGTTATGTATTAATATAATAAATCTTCAGGAGACACTTTTGATAAACTGCATGTCTGTCGATAAGAAGTTCATTCCCGTCTGCCTAACACAAGCCTACTTAACAATGGGGCTTGGCCGTGTTTGTGCTCACTCTGTTACATGTTCCTCGAGCTCGAGGCTTCAGCGATTTGACTAATCTCTCGCGTTGGCAGTGAACTGTATATGATTGGATAGGGTTAATATTTCACATCGTGTGTTAAATATAATGTCTATCAGCTGCAATAAAGCGTTAATGTGAAACAGGATTCATGAAAAGGTCTTTGGCAGATAGAAAAATGATAACTCTAAAATCAATTTTATGGGCACATTCCTTTGGGCGTTAATGGCAAAATAGCGGTGAAAATTATATGAATGGATCACTGAAAATCAATGATGACACGAAATGGGTAAACATGTCCTCCCTACCTTTAGCATGGCATGCCATTGAAAGAATGTCACATTCAGATGTGATCGGGTTTGCTGCACGTGGAATGCGCCAAATGAACTCGAATAATACCATAAGCGGCTTAAGATTATCATGTAGTCAGACATCCGGGAGTCAAAATGTTGCAAAGTCCTTATCACGTGACACCGTCTAGGCCAATCAAAATGGGAGATACGTTTCATCATATTGTCACCATGCTCCTGTCAACATAACAAATATACACGCAAAACTTGCTGCGCCAAGTGACAGAGGAACCAGTTTATCGTTAAATGACTCTCTCCGACTATGCGGATAAATGAGATTGATATTTTTCGTAGGTGATTCGGGGCACATTTGATACCAATCCCCGTCCATTGTGGACCCCACGGACAATGAAAACGGAAGTTGCATTTCGCGTTGTTGCCATACTAGGAATATTCAGTGTTTCTTTCTTCATGCTTGTCTTACACGCCAGGTAAGTATTACGACCACTAGACCACTGTTGTTGGACGTCTAGTTATCCTCATACATGTTACAGTTATAACGGACCGCCTCCGTGGTCTATTGGTATAACGTCCGCCCGGCGGAGAGCGGAAGGTCCGGGGTTCGATCCCCAGCCGCGTCATACCAAAAGACGTTAAAAGATGGTACTTGTTGTTACCCTGTCTGGCGCTCGGCATTAAGGGGCTAAAACAAGGACGGGTCGGCTCGGAGTCAGTATACTGTTTCTGAGTGGGGTATTCATGTTAAACTGCGATAAGTGCAATAATCTTGGACGCGACGTTAAACCCAAATTCACCTCACCACCTACAGTTATAACTTTTAATCAATAATTATGTATAATATCCCAATTTTCAGGTATTATTTGTAATACCTGATTCAGGTATAATACAAAATAACTAAAATTTGCATTTATTATATATAATATCTGAATTGAAAGCGCAATATTAATGTATAGTAATTAACTTTTGTGCTGTTTCATTTGTTTTGATAGGATAGTTCACTTTCTTAGAAACATATTTTTATTATTATATTTTATCATTTAACTAAAGCATTTATCCATGACATAAGCTTATGACATAAAAACATGTATATCATACCTCAATGACATAAGTATGCAAATTAGATAACCGGAAGTGGGACTATTTTCGCCGGTGCACGTGAGTCACACTCCGGCGCAGTGGTGACTCAGCATAACACCACTGCCACAGGCTGATTCGCATATCACGTGACCGGACTTTTCTCTTTTTTGTAAACAAACGCGCTTTTTCAGAAACTTGGCACACTTCTCTGCAAGTTTTTCATTTGTGTTCGAGAAACAAATGGGGAAAATTATGAACCAAACAGTCTCAAGGATTTTCAGAGCAGGATCGAGAGATCACTAAAACGAAGGGGGTATGGCTATTCACTCATGTCATCTTTAGAATTTTCACGATCACGGGCAGTATTAAAGGGGAGAAAAAATGAACTTAAGAAAGAAGGGCGTGGCAACTTACCAAGGAGGGCCGACCCGATTGGTGATGAAGAGATCGAGCCCCTGTGGCAGTCCGGATCCATTGGAATCACTCATCCAATGAGCATAATAAACTGTCTCTGGCTCTACAACACAATCCATTTTGGAATAAGAGGTGTTAATGATAACTACCGTTATCGACAGCAGACAACACAGTCAGCGGTTTCAAATGATAAATGTTTCTGGTGGTGTCAACACTATGTTTGCTGGCAACATTACTGGTGGAAACATAACGATTAATCTCGTTAAACCTCTAAGCCCGGTCCCAGTCAAAAGACGCCGGATTGCCATCGAAAGTGATAGTGACACCGACTAATGCATCTACTCTGACCTCACCTCCGCGAGAAACTTCAGTCTATATATATAAGTGAAGTTACACCAGCGATATCACCAGATTACACAGACAAGTTATTGTTATCGTTATTAAAGTTTCAATTATTCTGCAAAAGTCTGTTCAAGTATTTTGTTTAAAATAATCCGAGGAACTTTTTTCTCAGGGAAGGGATATGCCATAAAGGAGTTAAGATGTTGTTTATTGTGGTTTACAGTAACTTCACACGGCTATTGAAAACATGTATCACTACGCAAGTATCTATACGTAAGATTTCGACAAGTTGCTGATGTTAATGTTAATGTAATTATTTCTTAAAAGGAAAGCAAAAATGTTAAAATGATAAATAGAATTCATCACTCGTGTTTTTTTAATATTGGAAATATCAACCTTGTCCAGTTAATCGTTCCCATATTAAAAAAACACTCGTGATGAATCCTCTATATAGTATACATTTAAGTGTGAATGCCAAGGATAACATAACGACAATTGAATGGGTAAATATGGGCGCAGCTTTATTACATGGCGGAGAGGGCACGGGTGGCCCAGTCGCCTAAGACGCCGCGATTCGCTCTGCAGAGTTGCGTCCCTTGGACACGCCAGAAACCTATGATTGTTGGTTCGAATCCCTGTTCACCCCGATTATGTTTCTAGGTTTGTCAGCACCATACCCGTGCTTGTGGGTTTCACCGAAGTGGTAAACGTCTGAGACCTGCATCACTTCGGGCTTTCCTCCCACATCAAGCTGACACGCCGCGATATAACTGGAATACTGTTAAAAGCTGCGTTAAAACCCAACTCACTCACTCACTCACTATTACATGGCGGAAGTCACAACAGGTTTTGATACTGAACACCGACCTTTCAAGGATGGGCAATTCAGAAAAATACAGGGTACTATACAAGGGTACAGGTTGTACACTTATCAGATACACAAGGTTAACTTGCTATTGCATCCGAGGTTGATATGCACATCGTGATGCGGCAGCAACAGTAAACATCCTGACCAAATGGGCCTAAATATAATACAAGCACAAACACACACACACTGAATACCCTCCGTGGCTACACACAACGTGAGGTTCAGTTAGTCCTGCGGTGAACAATTACACATCCTGTGTACCCTCTGTGGATACACACAACATGAGGGTCAGGTTAGCTACAAACTTTTTGGTAAATACTTTACCATCCGTGGTTACACACAACGTGTTTGAAAAGGGGTGTTGTGGGGGGGGGGGGGGGGGGGGTGTGTGTGTGGGGGGGGGGTGGTGCACAATTAAGATCTTTTTATTGTCTTTGGTGGTGATTTATACAGAAATAGGGTTTTTTTTAATAAAAAAGGGGGGTTATTTAATACGCTCGGTTATGCACCCAGATTCACTGGGTTTACAGTCAAAGGGAAGTAACTCATGATTTTTTGGTGGTAGAGCGCTTAACCTCTCACTTAAACAAATTTGTTGCAGACAGGCTTACACAAATTAGATTATATACTGCTGGTATTAGGTACGAGTATCTGTCACTGTTTGGACTTGAAAAACACGTGTTATACTGCTGTGTGTATATCCACCCAGAAGGATCTACATGGTACGGCAGTAATGTTGGATCTAAAAACGGTATATTGCTATTTCAGTATGAACTGCTTGACATCCTAGGTGATGTTGGTGACTTTTCGTGCATTTTAGGGGGTGACTTTAATGCAAGAACTGGCAAAGAGCCAGATTATGTAGAGGATGATATACTTCAATATCTCCATGGCCAGGATACTTCATACTGGGACTTTCTCTTAGACAGGTTTAATCTCTGTAGATATTCAAACGATACTGTTCTTGATAACTTTAGAAAATGTTTTATCAATTTATGTGCTGTTTTAAATGTACACATTATGAATGGCCGCTGTGGAAGTGATTCGGAGAAAGGTGATTTTACATTTGTTGGCAATGCTGGAGCAAGTGTTATCGATTACATTATTAGCACCATAGATATATTTGACTTGTGCCAAACTTTTAATCTTGACACTTTTGCATGCCTCTTAAGAAAAGCTATTGATTCTGTTTTCACAAACATTGATGAAAGTGTATCGTTATTTACAGAAGCTATTGCATATGCTGGGAATGTAATGAAAAGGGAAGTAACCCCTAACAGAGAAAGTAAACCGTGGTTTGACTGGGAATGTAATGAAAAGGGAAGTAACCCCTAACAGAGAAAGTAAACAGTGGTTTGACTGGGAATGTGAGTTGTTAAAGAAGGAAAGATGCACTCTTTTAAACCATTTCAAGAAATTAAAGGATAAAGACTCACTTGCTAAGTACACTGATTCGAAAATTAAGTGTAAAGCTACTTGCAGAAAAAAGAAAAAAAATTACATGGATAGAAGCAGAAAAAAGTTGAAGAAAGTATCAGCTCATCAAAACAGTTTTGGACTTCCTTGAAAAGCATCAGCAAAAAGAAGGAAACTAAAAGTAACATAGAAATGCATGAGTGGTTTAATTACTTCAAAAATCTTTTCAGTGGTGATGATTCCACAAATAACTTCCAGTAGAACTCTTTTGATAATGATGAAACCAATTTTGCAACGGAAATATTAGATTCCCCAATCTCAAAAGAAGAAATGAAATCTGCCATTCAAAATCTGAAAAATTTGAAAAGCCCGGGATTTGATAAACTTATAACAGGATTCTTTAAATACTCTCTTGATAATACCCTGTCGTATTTGGTAATATTATTCAATACAATAATGGATACCCCTTACTTTCCAAAAGGTTGGACACTTGGAACTGTCGTTCCAATTCACAAAAGAGGCTCAGTGACAGATGTTGAAAATTATAGGGGGATTACACTTACCAGTATATTCAGTAAGATATTTCTTAGCATTAATAATAAACGCTTGGTATTGTGGGCGGAAGCACTTGATAAGACTGAGGAAGAGCAAGCAGGTTTTCGACAAGATTACTCAACCACTGATAATATGTTTATTCTCCAGGCTCTTATAGATAGGTATATTCAACGAAAACGTAACATTTCTAACCGCTTCCACATTGTCATGTATTCTGTACTATGGGCCTGTGGCCTTACAGTTATATATGAATAAACTGATTGTTTGAGTATCTGCTCAAATGCTTGTTCCCAGACCAGTGGAGCCCTTTGCATTCCAGTTGTCATTCTCTTTGTGTAAAGTATTGTTGAGTGATAAATATGAAAGTTGGCTTCTTAATAATATCAACTGACGACCACTATAGAGAGGTTAGCTATTGTGTTGTTTAATCTGTTTTGATAGGAAAGTAAAGAAACATGTTTTCGGTTAAACGCGGCAATTTCCAGATTTTTATGGAACGTTTTTACATGTTTTCTTCAAGTTCCCCAACCCAACTCGCGGCTAGAATATCAAGTGGTCGTCCCCCATTGATAACCGATCTTACACTAGGGACATATTAACCCGCCCCTACTGCGGCATTAAACAACATTCGCTCATTTCAATAGATGTCGTGAAATTTGCTCTTAATTACGATGTTAAATTCTCACATAATTACGATATTTAATTTCCTGTCACCTACTTAGAGATGAACTACAGGGTTGTTGAATTAATAATTAATTTTATTTACGACATATTCAATTACGATATTTAATTTTCGGTCAACTACTTATAGAATTGAATTGAATAGATGTTTTGTTGAGTGGAATATGCGTAACAGCGAATATTGTTCGATTTCTATCATTTTGAATACGACAGGATACAAAGTAGCTTCGAACCGTTGTGTGTGAGCATACAGAAGCTGTAATTCATATTTTGGTTTCTTTGACACGTTAAATCAATACCATGCTGAAGCAGACAATGGTTTCCATGGTTACCGGTGGCAGCGTGTGGCTTCCATTTCGCAAATCTAATGTATATAGATGTCCATTGCAATAGATAAATCCGATATACAAATATTATATTGACCCGTGAAGATCCGATATCTCCAAAGCAATATCTCCTGTGAGAGCCAGTTTTGGATGATAAATCGTATGTACCCTTGTGAATCGTCTTATGACATTTATTGCCAGTTACAGGAGTCCCGATAAACAGAATATGTACATATTCTGAAAGTAATGTGTGATAAGACACGCACCAAACCTATACTCTTTATGTACATGTTGTTCTTAATTAAGAACTATTGGTTTAACAAGATACGTGTATTAAAGTGCCATGCTTTCCTGCTGTGCTATCATTCCAATTTAAAATAATTACAAAACATTGGTACCACTCATCTTTCAATATATATATATATATAAACAAGGTTGGGTTAATCACAAATATATTTGAATGAATACAACAGTTATACTTACCTAATATCTTTAATTTAATGATTTGATCATTTCTAAGTAAAAGGCCCTGCTAATTTCATGGTACTATTAACAGAGCTGACTCATCCCATATGCATATATGAAAGGACATTTATATATTTCAGCACATTTTGATGTACACTCTTCAAAAAAAGAAACGCATAGTTAAAAAATAAGGATATTTAATAAGCGGATGTAAAAATATCTACACAGAATATGCTTGAACACAATCAAATGAAATTAGACACAGTGATCGACAAGAGCATTGTCGTCATTGTCAGCATTAACTCAGTTCAGTCATTGCACATGTGTAGCCACAAGGGGGCGTCATGGTCAGTATCTGGTTACACCACCTCTTGCAGTCGTCACTGCTCGACACCTCCTTGGCACAGATCCCACAAGTCTTCGGATTCTTTTGTGGGGAATTCTTCGCCATTCCTCCTGTAAGGCGTTGGCGAGTTGTGCCATTGTGTGAGGACGCTGATGACGTTGACGGACGCGTCGATCAAGTTCGTCCCAGCAATGTTCAATCGGGTTGAGATTAGGCAATTTGGACGGCCATGGAAGGACATTGATGTTCTCATTAACAAGGAAATTAACTGTTGCACGTGCTGTGTGGGGCCGAGCGTTGTCATTTTGGAACAGCTCCCTCTGGCGGTCCAAAGTTGGGAGGAGGTGAGGATGCAGAATTTGGTCTGTTATCGGTTTGCTGTAAGATTGCCCTGTACAACCACTCACTGTGATACCCGTATAGGATATGGCTCCCCACACAATGACACTCCCTCCACCAATTCGGTCCACCTGTCGAACGCAGTTCGGCGCAAAACGTTCATGTCGACGTCGGTATACACGTTGTCTTCCATCCCGTTGTTGAAGAAGAAAACGTGACTCATCGCTGAACCAAAGGCGTCGCCAGTTCCTGTGATCCCATGCCTGTACTCTGTTGCACCACCGGACACGTCGTTGACAGTGTAGACGTCGAAAGACAGGTCCAACTTTTGGTCGTCTCGCTCGAATTCCCACTTCCCTCAGACGATTTCAGATGGTTTGGTCGGAAATTCTTCGCAGACCAGGCACTTGTCCTGCAGTGTCCGTTGCTGTAGCAAATCGATTCCGAAGGTGATGCAACCGGATGTACCGATCCTGAGCAGGGGTGGTCACTCTTGGTCTTCCACTTCTGGGATGATCTTGAGTCAAATTAGTGCGTGTATATGTCGAGATATGGTGCTTTTGTGAACGTTGAAGTGTGTTGCAACGGCAGACTGGGACTCCCCTGCTTCCAAATGTCCAATGGCGATATTTCGGTCAGCTGTCGTTAATCTTGGCATTTTTCGATATCCATTCACGTCAGAAAATTTGTAATGAACTGATGAATTTTGTACGGTCTTTTATAGTCAGTGTCTCTACTCTTGTTTCCAACATTGTGCACATGCATTGTGCTGAAAACTTTTTCTGAGAGCAATTTCCGTGCATCCTTTGCATTTTTGCTGATAAACGTTTACAAAAAAACACATTTTGAGATGTGTTTGCGCGCAATGCACAACAAACATGATTAACGGGAATCAAACAAAAGAATTGTCTTTATGACGATTGCTGGGGAAAAAAATCAAATTGGTATTCTCAAAACACCTATGCGTTTCTTTTTTTGAACAGTGTACAATGATTCATAATTTCGCTCAGAACATTGTATAAAGTTGACAATCATAGAAAACGTTATAAATAATTTTTTTTCAACTAGCTCTGTTTCAGTCATAAGGCATCAGGTAAATCTGTCATACAGACACTGAAACAAATATATCCAATATAGCTCAATATTTGGCAAAATGAAGAAAGTCTCTTGGCTCCTCTTTATTATATTTTATAAGTATTTTTTAACAACTTTTGTTTCAGTAAAATATGTTCATTTTAGAGATTAGATGTCAGTTTAGGTCAGAATCAGGTCTGTGGTACGTTCACTGCAACAGTGTTGACATTACAAATATATTTACATATATCAATATATACAGATGAAATGCCGGATTTGCTTAATACATATATATGTGGACAAATATGTATGGACAATTTGGATGAATAGAGATATACCTTCTTATGTGTATATAGATATACCTTCTTATGATTAGTGATCACAGATGATTGTAGAAAGTGCATAAAGAAAATTGAATAAATGTGTGAGTAATCTGGTTAATACCACGTGTCGCCATATTCAGCCATATTGCGATATTGGTTTCCCACATGAAACATGAAATCATGACTTGAATTTAGACCTGGCTTTCTGGTGTTATGTAACCACTTGTCTATACCCCATAATCCCCTGTAGAAAAAGAGCCAAATTTAACGAATAAAGATCACAAGATTAAACAGATGTATACATTTATGTACATATGCTGTATTACAACGTTAATAAATCAGTATATATGTGTTCTGCGCAAACTTAATAACACATATACACTCATAGATACTCCGAATTTATAAAAAAAAGTCCAGTTTCCACCCTTGCAAAACTATGCTGGTATTTCCAGAATCGATGGCAGCGCCAACAATGGCTTTTACGAGTTATGTCCCTTCTTTGTGCCTCCTATTGACCAATCAGATTCCACCTCTCATATCACTTGCAATTGTTTCAAACAAAATGGCGGCGCCATGTCAAGACGATCAGATCGATAATACATAGATCCGACCGGGAGCCATTTAACCAATAGGGCGTGTTACGACGTAAATTGTAATAAAAAGGTAAATTGTAATACTTGCAGCAAATTGTAATAATTTTGTACAGGGCGCCATCTTGTGCCTTAAGCGCTAACGTCATCCATGGCCTTTACAGCCGCGTGGTGTATTGTATTATGAAGGCGAATCGCGGTGCGAGGTCGAGGTCTGAAATGGGTTAAGAACAACCCAAGGATGCTTTGGCACACGCCAATTTCGTAACGGCGATGTAAGCGTTTGACGGCGTCAGTACAAGCAAACCATTTCAGAATTCGATTGGAGAAGAGGTCGAAAATTGATATAGAACACCCTGGAACACTCCGGCATACGCGAATTTCATAGGAGTGATATACTGCAAGCAGTGCCTTACTATTGACGGCGTTGGTAATAGCAAACCATTTGAGGATTTGAATATGGCTGAATACGTTTGCGTGCGTTTGTACGCACTCCTGAGAGGTGTAGCACTATTTTCAAGTTTACCATTTGTTTCAAATGTAATTCCTTAGTAGTTATATCTATCCGTATTTGACCGCCTCCGTGGTCTTGTGTTAGAGCGTCATACCAAAAGACGCTAAAAGATGGTACTTGTTGTTACCCTGTCTGGCGCTCGGCATTAGGGGCTAAAACAAGGACTGGTCGGGTCGAAGTCAATATACTGTGTCTGAGTGGGGTATTCATGTTAAACTGCGGCATGGTATCTCAGTGAGCCAGCGCTATAAAACGGTATTAGTCCAGAATAGCACACACACACACACACACACACACACACACACACACACACACACACACACACACACACACCTTTACCTCACCTCTTATTTGCCCACCCACTTCAAGAATGCCAATCAAACAGTATACAATTATATACTCAATGATCCTCAATGAAGAATCTTAATGTCAATCAATGATTGTGAAAGTGCTGCAACTGATGATCGTTTACACTCTGTCAATTCTCAAAAGTGTCACGGATCAAATCAAGGCACAATACTTCTGTTAATGCTTCTTTTTTTTATTCGGTTATATACCTAGAGGAACACCGTATTCTGGAGTCATTCGTCTCTCTGTATAACAATGAAAAGAAAATCATAATAATTTCCTGGAAAATGTTGAAGAATATTCATTCCGTTGAAGTAAACACCATCACTCCACCATGGACATTGAACTGTATAGTTACGAACTGTGTACAAGTATTTATATTTCTTAAATATAACACTTCGAGAAAAACATGAAGTTATCCACAATCACTGAATCAGGCCAGTTTCATTGGCGCCGCCATGTTGGATTACAACGCCACCTTGTGCCTTTGAATTTTGTACACTCGACCGTTACAACACGTTTGAAAGGACCACTGTCCTTATTTCGGGCATAACATAATCTTATATATAATCGATATGTAGTCATAAGGAACACTCTCTCGCGACAACATTATCACGTATATATAGATTTATAGATAAAACTTGTAATCTAGTTTCCTACTTCCAGCAGAGACCATAAAGTAGATTTATGGTCTCTTCTTCCAGCAAACATGAAGACATTGCTGGAGCGCGAAGTGCTTCACGGAACTAAATACGAGCAAATCATGCCAACCTCAAATATAGCTTGCTATAATTGAGCTCCCTGATATTCTTGAGTTTATGGACGCTAACGAATGCACAGTTGTATGAGAAAATTTGGACCTCGAAACACGTTCTAATATTGACGTTTTGAAAGTTTGCTTTGTTTGGTATATTTATTTGCGTAAACGAAACTGTTGTAAGGTCATTATTTATATTTGAAATCCAGTCCTGGGTATGAAATTATACTTTTCCAAACATATCTATTCATGGGAAAAGAAACAATTCAGAAATTCGAAACTGATGGCAGCAACAGCTCTGTCTCATTGACGCCATTTTCAGAAACCCTTTAAAAGGAACCTCATCACTAAATCCAAAGAATCGAAATGAAAATAAATTAGCACAAACTTATAACTATAATTATCAGACCTGTCACGACTTGAGGGGGGTATCTGACGGGCATGTAAATCATGAATATTATCCTGATTGATATTATTTTCTAACGTTGCCACAACAAGAAGGAAACGTCGCTATATAAATGCAATGCAATAATCTTGTTCGCGACGGTAAACCCAATTTCACCGCATTACTGTTCAAGATATTTTCATGTATTATACAGAAGTATTACATACCAACGTCATCTCAAGTATTCAGAAGTATTCAGAAGTACTCCTCCTGTCATTGTGGATTTCACTATCTGGTTTCCAGATTTTACGACCGTTTCTAGTCAATGGATAGTCAATAATTAGTTGACTGGGCCGCGATGCTTTATTAAAGTACTCACGGAAATGAAAAAAAAACTGTTTATTCGAATTCAGATCTTAAATAAATGCAATTAATATACAAAATATGTAAATATTCAAACAACTAAATTAGTACTAATTGGGCCGTGGCACAAATACAGCGTATCAAATGTTTTTATGCCTTTTTACACGTAAAAGTGTGTATAAATGTGAATAAAACAGACTATTGTCAAACAGGGCATAACCAGGTGTAAGTAGATCAAGGTGACCTATGACACCTTGACGACAGGTGAGAACAGGTGCATAATGCCTATAGTCTGTTTCTGCTATGTCAATTTGGACTTTATTTTTTTATTTTTGAATGTTGAAAGTGCCCACAAATTCCCTCCTGTAAGATACATTTTGTATTGTTCACTGAGATCAAACTAGCAAATCCAGACTAGTACTTTTCGAGTTGTTTTGGTATTTCGTATTTACAGCTATGTAACACTTTGTGTCGATTTTTAAATTGAGAAAAACATTTTTTTTTCATTTCCGTGAGTACTTTAGGTTTCTCTTTCAGTGTATGTTCGCCAGTCATCGGTTCTCAGAATACCGTTTCAGAAAAAGAATATTTTGGGTTTTTTTAAAATCACATATATATATATATCGAAGAGCATGTTTTTTGTGAGTCCTTTTGAATGATAGTTGTCAATCAGTCACAAGTTAAAGAACATCCGTTTTTTTCATATGACTGAAGTTGATATGTCATGGTTGATGGGTGTTGCAACACACAGCCGTCCAATTGTGGGTGTCCTTTACCTTGTTTGGAGTTTTATGCATATTGCTGTAGGCATATGTTTTTACAGAGAATTGAAGTTCTTTTCAAATGCACCATTCTTCTATACAATTCACTCTGCTTTGTTCGCAGACCGAGTACCATTCTTCCAAGATCTGATTTCAAGAACGGGGTTCGTCGTTCAGCGGATTGGCTGGGTCCAATGTCTCTGGATAGGAAAACAGCACATGGGTTGAAGTCAGTGAAGAACAACCCCTTTGCGAGTGCCATAGCACAGATGGACCCAAAGACCTGTTCATATGCTCCTAATTCAAACATTCAACTCGCTTCATCTAAAACGGACTTCAGACTCGGGGACACAATTTCTGTTGAAATCCAACTTTTCGACGCGTACAAGCGGAGGAAAAACAAGGGAGGTGATAACGTGAGAGTATGGATGAGTGAAGCGTCAAAAGATGCGCGCGCAGCAGGCGTTGTCACTGACAACAAGGACGGTACCTATACAGGAACTCTCAAGGCTCTCTGGACCGGAAGTCCAAAAATCGAAGCCGCCATAGCTAGTCGGAAAGAAAACGTGGATATCTTCTATCGGGTATATCACGATTACTACACACTCAGAAACTTATCAGCGATGTTCGAGAGCGATGGCGTCCAGGAGGAAACGTTGTGCCTACCTATACCAAACATCCGGGGCTTTGAGAACGTCTGTAACTTGACAGCCGAGAATTACGGACTCCCGTGGTATTGTGGGAAACCATCACACCGGAAGCTGTTGTGTCACGACTTCACGGGGTTACGTGAGCCAGATAAACAGCCATCCCCATTTACTCCACACGAGGCAAAATTCTTCGAAGGGTACAACTATTTATCAATTTCCTTATTCATATTGTTTAATTCAGATATTATTATTAACGGTCCATTTCTCAAACAGCAATGTCGACATGCTAGTTATCTGTAAATGTTCTCTATTGTGATAAGTTCAACATACTGATTGTCTGGGGGCACGGGTGGCCCAGTCGTCTAAGGCGCCGCGATTCACTGTGCAGAGTTTCGCCCCTTGGGCACGCCAGAAACCTATGTTATATTTTGGTAAATGTCTGAGACCTGCACCACTTCGGGCTTTCCTCCCACATAAAACTGTTTAAAGCGGTGTTAAACCCACCTTACTCGCCCTCTGATTGTCTTGTTATCATGATTATTGCGTAATACTGGTTATATGTAAAACCCCTGAGTATCTCGTCATGGTGATTATTTTCCACATAATAAGTATTATTCTGATATAAGCTGATTATTTCAACATACTGTTTATCTCGATATGATGTATATGTCAACATAATGGTTTTTATCGTTATTATATACAATTCAACGTACTGGTTATCTCGATATGATGTTTATGTCAACATAATGGTTATCTCGATATTATTTTTATTTCGAAACACTAAATCTCGATATGATGTTTTGTTAATGGTTATCTCGATATTATATATATTTCAACATACTGGTTATCTCGATATGATGTGTACGTCAACATAATGGCTATCTTGATATATTTATTTCAACATACTGGTTATCTCTATATGATGTTTACTTGACATGTGGTTATCTCGATATGATGTTTACGTCAACATACTGGTTATCTCGATATTATATTTTTTCTAACATACTGGTTACCTCGACATGTTTGTTTCGAGATGATGGTTATCCCGGAAGCGTTCAAATGCCAACGTTCATATCTCTAATTATCCTATCAATTCAATCAATCTGTACAAATAATGTATATACTTTTATATCCCACAAATATACGTATGGTTTTTCTTCATTATCTTCAGATCTACCTCGTAATCAACATCAATATATATTATTTACATTAAATGTTTGTAATACAAATATAACCCACGCATATTATTTTTCAGACACCTGCTACATCAAAAGCTCCCCACATCTGTTGCGATTAAAGTGACGTCAGGTATGTCTCAAGTTATGAAAGATGGACAAATTATCACACAATATTACAGCTGTGTCATGTGAAATGTGTCTAGTAATAATGAAGACTGGGCAAGTCAAACCAGTGGGACACGATCAAGCACTGAATAAGTCATACGTTATTTCTTTCCCCTATAGGGACATGAGAGACACAGTCGTCTGTAGATTCGCCATATTTATGTTATATTTTGGTGAACGTCTGAGACCTGCATCACTTCGGGCTTTCCTCCAACATCAAGCGCCGTAATATAACTGGAATACTGTTCAAAGCAGCGTTAAACTCAACTTACTCACTGTTGTAGAAGAGGTTCATATAGTTCACAATTAGGTATCTGTTTTATATTCAATTCAAACAGAAAAATGCCATGGTTGCAATTGACTAAAAGCGTCGATCAAGTGAAAAGTTAATAGTTTTACCCGACATTTGCATATTTTAGTTATACTCCGTTCTGAGTGGTCAATATAAGCCATAGCCTCGCAATGCTTTATTGTTGAGCAAAATACGAGATGCCGTCATCCCTTGTTCATGACGACACTAACTGATTGCATTGATTACATCGTCATCTGAACCAAAGGCTTTTTCACTGAAGTCCCGTTAGGGCCCTGGGCTAACCAGCCTGTGCCAGGATCACCCAAACCCTCTTTGCTGCATTTTTTAAATTTTCATCTGTAAATAATAATAATAATAATAATAATAATAATAATAATAATACTTACAGATATTGTGTCATCATACTGCGCATCCAATGACATTATTTACATGGAGCAGAAAGGAGCCAGAAAGGGATGTTGGGGTTGTAAGGATCAACTACTAGTTCAGAAAATGATCCTTGAAGAGGCTAAAACTTACTACCGTAACCTCTCAATGTCTTGGACAGACTACAGAAAAGCTTCTGATTCTGTACCTCACGAATGGATTTTGAGGTCACTGGAGTGTATTGACTTCCCCGAGCGACTACGTGTTTTAATCACGTCTTTAATGAATTGCTGGTCAACTCAACTTGATATGTATTCGCAGGGGCAGGTGGTGACTTCGGAACCCATTTCTATCAGAAGAGGAATATTTCAGGGCGATTCTTCTAGCCCTTTGCTTTTTTGTTTGTCACTAAATCCTTTAAGCCCTTTGCTCAGCAAAGAGGAAGGTTATCACCCGAGACCTCCTAAGCACAGATCCCCAACACCCCTTACTCACCTTCTTTACATGGATGGCCTTGAACTTATTGCCAATGGAGGATCTACATTCAAAAAGCACGTCCTTTGGACTCGACAAATGCAACATTCTTCATTTGAAACGTGGCAAGGTAGATGATGGAGTTTACTAGGAGGAGGAGTTTTTGACCATAGGTCAGACCTATACGTACTTATGGATGCAGATAAGGGACAAACTCCAGAATGCCCATATCAAGGGCAATTTTCGGGCAGAGTACCAATGTAGACTAAAGAAAATCTGGAGTTCAGAGCTGAACGCTCGCAATAAAGTCGTAACCACAAATAATTATGCTGTGCCCGTCCTTTCGTATTCTTTTGGTGGAAATTCAGGGTATTGACACCCTCACACGAAGAATAATGTCAGACAATAGATCCCACCACCCTCGCTCTTCCCTCGAACGCTTATATTTACCAATCATTATGGGAGGACGTGGTTTGATTAACGTTTAGGCTCTTCATGATAGAATTGTTTTGTCCACTTTTGCACACATTTATTTGTCTGATGATCCTCTTATGAAGCATGTCAAGACTCATGATGAAAACAAGGCATTCCACAGTTTTCTAAAACGAGCCAAGGATGTGGGACATAATCTCAATGTCGGTGTTGATTTTGTTGATGGTTCTGTACTGCTGGACGGTACAGAAATGAGTGTCAACCAAGCGAAGTGCATATCAAGTCGGCCCAGACTCAGTTTTTCAAGGAGAGGCTTTGTGAACGACCACTGCATCGAGTTTATGTGCAGTGTGTTGAGACGATCAGCAATCCTGCAGAGTCCTTCGCTTGGATGAAGTCGTCTGGCGTGAAAAGTGAAACTGAAGGCTCTCTGTTTGCTGCTCAGGACCAGTCACTTTCAACTCGAAACCGTCAATGTGTGATTTTGCATCAAAATGCGAATATGAAATGTAGATTATGTAATGAATTTAATGAGACATTGTCAGTGGATGCCCAGCTTTGGCACAAACACAGTATCTTAAACGACATGATGGTGTAGCTCGATCATTTTATTACCGTCTCCGCCATGCTTGTGATTTTGACACAGAGGTCCACCCATGGTACGACGTTAAGATGTAAGGGCGTCATGGAAATGATCAATACAAAATTCTTTGGAAAAGGCCCATTTACTGCCTCAGATGTATCCAGGCCATCAAACCTGATCTCGTCCGTATTGATAAATCCAATGCAATCATTTATATCATTGAATTTTCTGTCCCCATTGACACTAATGTGATTGACAAGCTTGAGGGAAAACATGGCAAATATGCGGACCTCGCTTTCGAAATGTCACCCATGCTTCCCAAGTACCAAGTTGTCCGACTCCCCATTGTTCTCGGTGCCTTAGGTTTGGTACATCCCAATCTGTTGACTGACATTGGGAGAGTACCTGGGTTTGCTACCAGGAATACAGCCCTTCTGACAATCTGGGTAATGCAGAAGGCAGCAGTGTTGGGGAGTCTTCACATTCTCCGAAAAGATCTGAGTGGGTTTGACTTGGCAGCGATTCCTGGGAGAAGTCCCATTCGCTGTCTCGGCTGCGTGTAGAGGGGGCAAGGGCCCTGAGCTGATGATGAGCCTAACCAGCCTGACTGTGCCAGGAACATCCAAACTCTCTTTGCTGCATTTATTATTTAATCTGTAAATAATAATAATCATAATCATCATCATCATCATCATCAATCATCAATCATCAATCATCATCTGGCATCAGGATTTTTAGAAACGTTTTCCATTCCCAATATGCTGACTTAGGGTCGTCGTGTTTCATAAATAAATAAATTCATTTGGCACTATATGATAAACTGGGCATTGTACTCATACCATCTTTCTAAGGCTGCTTCCCTTGGGTGAAAATACATCGTAAACATTATCTATTTTAAGAATGCCATTATGATGGAGATTATTACCCTCCTGTTGCCCTACAGTAAATCTCATATATTTGGAATAGGAAATATACTGGACCGCAAAAGAAACGTCACCCCAAGTAAAATTGCATGAAAAGTTGTCACCTAAATATCTGGGTAATTTTTGTCAAAGTTTCTAAAATGTAACATTAACTTGTCCGGAAAAAAAATGAAATTTGATGATAAAAAAACAAAGCAGATGGCAACAAAACCGATCGCCCAAACGCATCATGGCAACAGCCATTGTAACCCGTGCCCATGCGCTCCCACATTTCGTGCCTTATAAAAATCCACCCAGATCTGATAACATTCATTCGTTAATGAATTGCTACCACATGCCAAGATTGACAAGAAATCAGCGACGCCCAGCCCTTGGACGATTGCAAGCTATGCAAACCGCCCGGAAAGTAGCCAATGCATTTCAAGTCCACGTAAGGACCACATAGAGGCTCCAGCAACGATACCAGACCACCAACATGATGACCGACCACGTAGTGGAAGACCAAGAGTCACCACCCGATCGTCAGATTGTGCGACAGCATCTTCAATATCGCTTTGTCACTGCTGCGGAAACTGCTCTACAGACCATGGTGACACACCTGCGACAAATTAATGCGGAAACCGTGCGTTGACGATTGACGAGCAGACACCGCCACTATCACAGGCCTCACCGAGGACCCATTCTGACACCACGTCATCGCCGGTACCGTCTCCAGTGGGCAACACAGCACCAGCATTGGCGCCACCAGCAGTGGAGAATAGTCCTCTTCTCAGACGAGAGCCGTTACTGTATCTCAACAGCAGTTGGCAAAGATAGAGTCTGGCGACGCCGTGGGGAACGTTATTCGGATGCTTGTGTTGTTGAGAGAGACTCGTTGGGTGTTCCAAGCATCATGGTGTGGGGTGGAATTAATCTTGCACAGAGGGTCGGCCCTGCGGTCTTCCAGAACATCGGTCCAGCAGCTCGGTACAAGTCTTGAGACCGCACGCCATATCTCATTTGGCGTGTCGCCGCAACAACGAGTTTCTGCATGATAACACCCGTGACCAGACTGCGAGAGCAATAAGTGACTGCCTCCAGCAGAATGACATCAGAACCATGCAGTGGCCTGCCCTCAGTCCCGATTTAAATCCCATTGAGCACCTGTGGGACAAGATTCAAAGACGGCTGAGTGACGTCCGACCAAGGCCGACAACTGCAGCTGAACTGCGTCAGGCGTTCATCAGAGTGTGGGCTCAAGTGCCTATGGCCTTCATCAACGGCCTCATCCATATCGACGTTGCACGGCACATGGCGGACACACGAGATACTGACTTGTGATGCCATTTTCTCAGAGACTAGTGTTGTGTTTCACTTTAAGAACATTTGACACTTTAATTTCAACCTTGAGGATCAGTTTTGTCCCAAGTGTCATCTTTTAAATATGTATCAAAGAATGTTTACAGTGTTTGGACAAATACGGTTTCTCATATATCTATCCATGGTGACGGTTCTTTTGCGGTTCAGTATATATATGATGCTCGTCAATGGCTTGCATTATACAATTTATATTCCTAATATATGATACTTACGGTATGGAAACACACTCTGCTAAAAAATGTCATAGTGATTGCCAACAGTGTGAAGAAGCTACATTGTGACGTCATCGGTATTGTGTCGCCAGGAAAATGTACGCTACGCATGAGGACTTTATCACGCCAAGAATGGTGTATTCATTATGTCAGTAAAGTTTGCATGTGTTTTTATTAACTCGCGTATCTTGAAAGTGAAAACTATGTAGTTCATACGCCAATGTTATCTGTTTGCAGAGCAGGACACAGTTCCTTTGCCAAGTGTCCCCTGTAACAAAACACCCTTGAGGAAAAGCTGGGAGGCATCAACACCTATTGGCTTCTTCTACAAGAATTCCTGGAAGTCTCTAACTTGTAAAAACACGATTCCAGCTGATTCGAACATATACAAGGAATGTCTGAAAAACCGGAGAATTTGGATCCATGGAGATTCCTCTTCAAGAAGTTGGTTCAATACTTTAACTGAACGTTTAGGATTGACACTGGTTACAGAGGCATGGCACCATTCTAAATGGCATAAACCGGCAGTAACAATGGACACGCTGCGGAACATCACGCTGTTGTTGGTGCCACATGAGTACCCATTTTATCATGGGTATACGTTCAACAAACTGGCTTATAACAGAGCAACGCATGCCTATCTGGATGATCTTCCAAATAATTCTCGGGATATATTTCTCATTCATATATACCTTCATTTTAACCCCTTCCCTCCAGAGGTTTTTAGAACTCATATGAAAAGAATTGCACGATCTGTCAAATCGTTAGTTGCTCGTGCCCCAGGGGTTAAAGTGGCTATTCGAGGAACTCATGCTTTCAAGGGTAGGGGCAAGATAGGGTTTTTGGACGACTGTTGGATGTTTGTATACGATACGATCCAGCGGGAAGCATTTAAAGGTCTGGAGAACAATGTGCTTTTCTTAAATAATATAGATTTGACAGTGGCCACAGAAAACGACGACCAGCATCCTAACTCGTTAGCAGTGGATTCCCTCATCAGTCATTTCCTGGGATCCGTGTGTGAAGGATGAGGGATGAGAAAGATGGGTGTGGAGTGGCGTCTGTGCGTTTTGCGGAGAGTGATATATGTATATATGCGTTTAGTGTACAAGTGTGTGTCTCTATGGTTGTATGTTTTGGTGTGCATCTGTTCCTGAACCAAGATTTATCGGTAAGAGATTTAAACGTTCACTTGGGGACACGGGTGGCCCAGTCGTCTGAGGCGCCGCGATTCGCTGTGCGGAGTTGCGTTCCTTAGGCACGCCTGAAACCAATGATTGTAGGTTCGAATCTCGGTTCGCCCCGATTATGTTTCTAGGTTTGTCAGCACCATACCCGTGCTTGTGGGTTTCACCGTAGTGGTAAACGTCTGAGACCTGCATCACTTCTGGCTTTCCTCCCACAATACGATGACACGCCGTAATATAACTGGAACTCACTAAACGTTCACATTCCTTAGCAGGTGTTTGAGTATTTCATCATAATATATACTTATCAACATTACCACAGATTGAATATATTTAGAGCAAATAATTGTGCAATATCTACGTTGGCCACTTTTGTGATCGTGGTATCTACTAACAACTCCCTTCATAAGTCAACTCCTGATATATCGAACACTAGATGTAACGAATTCGGGAAACAACGAACGCGCACGCATATAATGAACTCCGTACATAACGAACACTGGATATATCGAACTCTTGATACGAGGAATGACGGATATACCAATACTGGATAAAAGAAACTCGGGATAAAACGAACCCGTATATAATGAACTCCGTACATAACGAACTCTGGATATAACGAGTCTATCAAATCCACATGTAATGACCGATCTTTTTTCCACATTAACGATTATGTTTCTAGGATTGTCAGCACCATATCCGTGCCCTCAGGTTTCACCAAAGAGGTTATAATTTGCCTTGATTGTAATTTCCTTGGCTATTTCTATTTAAAGTGTCTGCATATACCACAACTCTGCTGGTTTTCTTTGGAAGGCCGTGTTTGCTAAAATATTTGCCCTCGTGTATACGGGAACTGATTGAGGTTGTTTTTCGAATTAAATATGGTATGCCTCTAAAATGTGTTGTGTTAGTATTGCTGATATACAGACTCTGCATTCAGCTGTTTTCGCAAGAAGCATCCCTCAAACGACGTTACCAATTATAATAAATCGCAATCCATAAATGTTCAGTTTTAGCATTTGGTCTACTATCTCCCGCTACTCCTGATTTATTAGCTCCCGTGACCCCTGATCTGCCAGCTCCCGTGACCCCTGACCTTCCAGCTCCCGTGACCCCTGATCTTCCAGCTCCAGTGACCCCTGATCTACGAGATCCTATAAACCCCTGATCTACGAGCTCTCGTAAAATCCTGATCTACCAGCCCCTATTAACTCCTGATCTACAAGCTCCTATAAACTCCTGATCTACCAGCTCCCGTGACCCCTGACCTTCCAGCTCCCGTGACCCCTGATCTTCCTGCTCCAGTGACCCTTTATCTACGAGATCCTATAAACTCCTGATGTACGAGCTCCCGTAAAATCCTGATCTTCGAGCTCCCGTGACTCTTGATCTACCAGCTCCCGTGACCCCTGATCTACGAGCTCCTATAAATTCCTGATCTTCCAGCTCCCGTGACCCCTGATCTACGAGCTCCTATAAACAACTGATCTTCCAGCTCCGGTGACCCCTGATCTACCTGCCCCTATAAACTCCTGATCTGCCAGCCCCTATAAACTCCTGATCTATCAGCTCCTATAAACTCCTGATCTAGCAGCCCCTATAAACTCCTGATCTGCCAGCCCCTATAAACTCCTGAACAACCAGGTCCTATAAATTCCTGATCTACCAGCTCCTATAAACTCCTGATCTACCAGCTCCAATAAACTCTTGATCTACCAGCTCCTATAAACTCCTAATCTACCATCTCCTATACACTCCTAATCTACCAGCCCCTATAAACTCCTGATCTACCAGCCCCTATAAACTCCTGATCTACCAGCTCCTATAAACTCCTGATCTACCAGCCCCTATAAACTCCTGATCTACCAGATCCTATAAACTCCTGATCTACCAGCCCCTATAAACTCCTGATCTACCAGTCCCTATAAATTCCGGATCTACCAGCTCCTATAAACTCCTGAACTACCAGCTCCTATAAACTCCTGATCTACCAGCTCCTATAAACTCCTGATCTACCAGATCCTATAAACTCCGGATCTACCAGCTCCTATAAACTCGCGAAAGGTCGTTCTGACGTGACCCGTAATGGGATGTCCTCAGATCTTTGTTTAGCGATAGCGAGAACTAAGATTTGATTTTAATGAGATTGATGGCACTCAGGATGTTAGTACTACTGTCTTAACAGCGACGTCTGTCGTTGCCGCGTCCATTTACATGAAGCTGGTGTATTTGCACTATAAATCCCACAGTTAATATGATAATATGATCACAATGCCCATGACAGTCAGGATTGCAGTACTACTGTCTTAACAGTGAATAATGTCATACGATAAAACAGTATTAAGCCAGACAGTTTTTGTTTCAAGTGCATTGGAAAATCCGAAGACATTTCATAGTTTATTAAATGAAGACACGAGCTATCGAGTTCAAGGAACGGCAATCAATTCACACAATTTCTTGTATCGTGTAATGGTATTCTGCACTTATGACGTAGACCGAAAGACAAGGGATTGGACAGAAATTAGTTTTGGCATGAAATATCAGTTTATGTGAATTGCTAATAAAATATATCACCAGCGCTTTGCCGATGCGAATTGAATTGAATTGAATTTGTACTTACTCATTATTCATATACGGAGGAATAAATAGAGGATTTACATGTTTTCTTCGGCAGGGAGTCTGGAGTAGATCATCCTCAACACCCAGTAATTCTTTCGGTGTGGTGCACAACTGTGAGTGGTGTGGGTGGCTTCCGACCGTCACACACTGAACTAGCACGGCACATCAGGGCCCTATCTGAAACTCACATTTAGCAAGACATAGCACCAGTTCAGATTGGTTTTAAATAAAACTGAAGGAATAACAATTTGATTGGGCATTTATGTTCTATGTTAATGTATGCCAGTTTTACGTTTCAGTAGAACCACTGACAATCTTGCACGAGGGATGGGGAAAAGCGCGAGAAGAAAGCATTGTTGTATTTTATCATTATACATTATGATAATAATTGATACGTTTCAACTGTAACATACATACATGTTGATGTTTGTTTGTTTGTTTCTTGTTTAACGCCGCAGTCAGCAATATTCAAGCTATCGGCGGTCTGTAAATAATCGAGTCTGGACAAGATAATCCGGTGATTGATATCATGAGCATCGATCCATGCAACTGAGATACGATGGCATGCATCAAGCAAGTCAGCGAGTCTGACCACCCGATCCTGTTAGTCGCCTCTTACGACAAGCATAGTCGCCTTTCACGGCAAGCATGGGTTGCTAAAGACCTATTGTTAGTGCAGAATGTATAATTTATGTTGTAAATCTGTTTTGCAAAAATGTTATGAATTTCATGTACGTATATCAGCCTTAACAATGGTCTGGTGGTTATGTCACTGGACTAGCAGCATAAAGCTCCAGGTTCAGGCAAAAGTTTTTGTGACTTATAATCAGTTGTGTTGCATCATGGGATTAGTTTCTGGTCATGTGACCTCATCCACTGTCACCTTCAAAAGATGTCCCTGTACAGCAAGTTAAGCATACAATCTCTCACATCACCTCTGTTTGAGGAACTATTTTATTCCGCGATACAGCTGGTTGTTGTATGGCTATCAGTGTAAACATGAAGTCACACGTACTAAATAAAACTATGTAAAGATGTCAGCCCCGGTAAAAAATAGTGACGACGTTCATACAGTTTGGCCCTCACTCTGTGAAGGTTCACACTCCAATGAACTCACACAAAGTGAAGGTCAATTCTTAATGAACTATTTAAAGGGCTGAGGATCCTGCTACTTAAGAGTAACACTGTCATCCAGATGACGTCACATAGCTCATGTGAAGTACGTCACAATGACCTCGGATGTATTAGTCTCCTCACGCATGGAACATCTAGCGTTCATGCATTTTAAGTTTTGTGGAAAGAGTGAGAGAGTGAGTGAGTTGGGTTTAACGCGGCTTTTAACAGTATTCCAGTCATATCACAGCGTGTCAGCTTAATGTTGGAGGAAAGCCCGAAGTGATGCAGGTCTCAGACGTTTACCACGAGATGAAACGAAAGCTATTGTTCTTTATTGTCAGTAGGGGGCACAGGTGGCCCAGTCGTCTAAGGCGCCGCGATTCGCTGTGCAGAGTTGCGTCCCTTGGGTACGCCAGAAACCGATGATTGTGGGTTCGAATCTCGGTTCGCCCCGATTATGTTTCTAGGTTTGTCAGTACCATACCCGTGCACGTGGGTTTCACCGAAGTGTCAGTAGTGAAACACTTTGCGGGTTTCAAGAAAGATCAACTGCCAGGATGTACGACTGTCCTTCTTTGGGTTGGGATATTTCTTTATATCTTTCCATGATAGGTTAAATGTATCCTCGTAATATGTCAGTGTATATTTAAATAGAATCACAAATCTGATCATCCCTATAAAATGATGAGTACTATATTACTGTCAGAATCTCTCAGAATACGCACGACCGGTGAAGATCCGGGGTAGAATAGGTCTTCAGCAACCCATGCGTGCCGTAAAAGGCGACGATGCTTGTCGTAAGAGGCGATTAACAGGATCGGGTGGTCAGGCTCGCTGATTTGGTTGATGCATGTTGATGCTCATGATATTAGTCACTGGATTGTCTGGTCCAAACTCGATTATTTACAGATAGCCGTAATATAGCTCGAATATTGCTGAGAGCGGCGTTAAACAAACAAACAAACAAACAAAACAAAAACCCATATGCAAAATATGTACTACGCATGTGGTCCGATGATGCTGGTTGGTAGTTCGGGCTTTGAACGTCGCGTTCATCATTCTGTACTCGGATTGGGAAATTCGCGCCAGGGGTAGTCGGCATAGGGCAATAAGGTTCTTTGCAATTATATAAAAGTTCACTGTTAAGTTTTCTCCTTTCCGTTACCGATCGATCTTCCTTAGATGTTTTTTTATCAGTGAAATGTATTGACGGACTTGGCGAGAATAATCAAGGAATGTTATAATAATTTTAATTTGATTTCACTTTTGTGAGACTTAGGGTGAACGGGTCCCTAAACCTAGTAATAGGTGAGGTGAGGTGAGGTGAGGTGAGGTGAGGTGAAATCGGGTTCAACGTCGCGTCCAAGATTATTGCACTTATATAGCGACGCGCGCGCACGTAAGTGTGTGTGTGTGTGTGTGTGTGTGTGTGTGTGTGTGTGTGTGTGTGTGGCTGCTTGCACTAGTCCGGACTGATGCCGATTTATAGTGCTAGCTCACTGAGATACCATGCCGCAGTTTAACATGAATACCCCACTCAAACACAGTATACTGACTCCGAGCCGACCAGTCCTTGTTTTAGCCCCTTAATGCCGAGTGTCATACAGGGTAACAACAAGTACCTTCTTTTAACGTCTTTTGGTATGACGCGGCCGGGCGGACGCCCTGCCACGAGACCCCGGAGGCGGTCAAACCTAGTAAAAAGATACCTTATTATGGTTTAGTGCAATGATAGACAGGGGTTAAAGGATATATAAGGAGGTTCTTTTATTGAAGAATTATTCCGGAAACACAGGACACAATAGTCCGTACATTTAATCCTCTTCTTTTTACAATATACATATCAACTGACAGTAAGATACAGACACACTGTGCCCAGCTCACGATAAGCTCGGAGAACACATCATCTATCTCGTACCCGTTATTCAAAATCTAACAACCTGGAACTATAATCTCGTAGAATCTATATAAAAACACAACACAGAATGTAAGGAATAAAAGGATACCTACGAACCCAGAGAGTCGAATAAAATCGGAAGTAATAGTGTGCGAAATTAAAGGGAGATAAGTCCGCCATCGTTTAACCGTTGTAGACCACAAGAAAGTATGGACGAAAATATAACTTTACAATAGCCTTCACTTCATCCAAAATATGAAAAGTTTTGTTTCAGCTAACAGATAATTTGGAATATGTCTGTGAAGGGTCAAAGCTGTTTTTGTCCGGATCCAAACTAGAAGTTGTAATTGCCCTGTAGACAACCGATGGATTAAATTGACTGAAGAGTTGCAGATTATTTAAATGTTTGTGATATGGAATTAAGGAACATTCCATCAGGTATGTAACAGTAGGATAGGTAGATATAGTTTAGTGTAGGTCATCAGGTACATAACAGTACTAACAGTTGTCGGTTGGATGTCCAATTTGCAAGTATAGTAAGATGTTTCTGTCAATCCATATATTTCAGTCGATTAGAAAGAAGAACACTTCACATGTACGTGCATAATAAACGACTCAAGTTTTCTTGCGTATTGATTGTGGTGTCATGATATTTTATGTGTTTCAGACATTAACCTTAGGAGATTTGTAAATTTGATGTGATAGACATTGTACCTGCTATATTCCGATTTTCAATTCAGGAATAAAAGGACACATGTCATATCTAGGAGTGAGTGAGTGAGTGAGTGAGTGAGTGAGTGCGTGAGTGAGTATGGTTTTACGCCGCTTTTAGCAATATTCCAGCAATATCACGGCGGGGGACACCAGAAATGGGCTTCACACATTGTACCCATGCCGGGAATCGAACCCGGGTCTTCGGCATGACGAGCGAACGCTTTAACCACTAGGCTACCCGACCGCCCCATCATATCTAGGAAGCTAGCGCAGCTGACGTATTACAACCAACAAGGCGTATTGCAGGTTTGTGTTTGTTGTTTAACGCCGTACTCAGCAATATTCAAGCTATATGACTCAGGTCTGTAAATAATCGAGTCTGGACCAGACAATCCAGTGACTGATTTCATGAGCATCGATGAACGCAATTGGGATACGATGAGATGCATCAACCAAGTCAGCGTGCCTGACACTCGATTCCGTAAGTCTTCTCTTACGACAAGCATAGTCGCCTTTTACGGCAAGCATGGGCTACTGAAGACCTATTCTACCCCTGATCTTCACGGGGTTCATGAGTGACTATGTTTTAACGCTGCAGTCACTAATATTCCAGCTATATCACAGGATAAACAATAGAGTCAGGTATAGGAACACCAGTGACTTACCAGCTCCTGACACGATCCGTGCTATCTGGTACATACACACACAGTCAGCCAGGTCCACACCGTAACACCATAACACCACAACACTGTAACACCACAACACTGTAACACCATAACACCATAACACCATAACACTGTAACACCGTAACACCGTAACACCATAACACTGTAACACCGTAACACCGTAACAACAAGGTGCTCGTCACACGACAGGCATGGAACATTAGGGACCTGGCTATAGTCTCGCCCGGATTCCTCTCTGAACAGCGTCATCACCACCCAATAGTGATTGTAAGACTTTTAATTGTACGGTGTCGGGCAGCAGACACATACCTTTTTATGCAAACCGTGGGAGTGGCGGGTGCTATCGACAGGGCGGGACATGTGTACCCTTTTCGGGAACACGCAGTGTCATCACTGATTATCAGTGATCCATTCATAGTTTTCAGTTCTATTTTGCCCTTTTCGCGCAATGGAGCCTGTTTCGTGAGATGGTCGCGGTTGGTTGTTCTCTGGCGTTGGCGTTCTCTATCTACTGAACTGAGGTTCTTAAATCCCATCATTCGTTCCTGACTAGATAATCAGCCGTTCTCTATATCACTTTCGGGTGCTATGGGCAACCTTTGACATAGAGGTGTGCAATAAATCATACGAATTTTTTCCACATACTATTTCTAACGTCATCGCCTCTATCCAAATATTTATACCCTAAATGCACCAGAGTATGTGTCTAATGATAGAAAAGCATAATATACGTCCTCTTAGCGGGTGAAGTGACACCACTGTGAAGATGTTTGTTTGTTTGTTCTTTAACGCCGCACTTAGCAATATGCCAGCTTTAAGACGGTGGTCTGTAAATAATCGAGTCTGGACCAGGCAATCCAGTGATTGACATCATGAGTATCAATCCACGCAATTGGGATACCGATGACATGTATCAACCAAGTCAGCGAGCCTGTCCACCCGATCCCGTTAGTCGCCTCTTACCACAAGCATAGTCGCCTTTGACAGTCTTTGCTGAAGACCTATTCTACCCCGGATCTTAAGTCATGATCAGTTCTCATCTCCACCAGCCCGCATCAGTGTCCCGCGTCATCATTTGTGAAGCTTTAAACGTCCATGCAATGAGTGAGTGAGTAGGGTTTAACGCCACTTTTAACAGTATTCCAGTTATATCACGGCGAGTCAGCTTAATGTGGGAGGAAAGCCCGAATTGATGCAGGTCTCAGACGTTTACCTCTTCGGTGAAACCCATGAGCACGGGTATGGTGCTGACAAACCTAGAAACATAATCGTGGCGAACCGGGATTCGAACCCACAATCATAGGTTTCTGGCGTTACCAAGGGACGCAACTCGAAAAGCGAATTGCGGCGCCTTAGACGACTGGGCCACCTGTGCCCCCTCCATGCAATGAACATCAAAGGCAAGACAAAGGTATTTTCCCAGATACAATATGTAAATTTCGAATTCAAGAGCAGACAAACTATCTTTGTGGTAAAATTGATTCCGAAATGTATATCAATATTGTCATGTAATGTAATACAACATGCCAATAACGGCTGCCTGTACACAACAGATTGCAGTAGTTACCAAATGGACCCGTAATTACTCCAGGCAGTACCTGGCAAACCAGTAACTTACAGCTCGTATAACGTTTCACGTATGGATAAGTTTACACGAAGAAATGAGTTAAGCATACCCTGTATATTTTACAATAACTGGACGTAAGAGCGTTGGCATAGAAACCCTGATCTATGTACACAGTTCGGGTGGTTGAGTGGGTGGTTGTCGAAATGCGGTACAACTGTTTGCAGGACGTTATTGATGTACCGATCACCATTGAGGTTTCCTTGGACGAGGTCCAGAGCCAGCTTACAATCGTGTGACAGGTAACCAACCCGAAACCATTACCGAACCTCAGCCATACGACGTAGTAGGTCTAATGTCCTTGGGTGTACAGGCCATATTTTAATGCCTCCAAACCGTCAATCTGTGACATGGACCAGGAACCTGCTCTCATCGGACCAATGGACTCTTCTCCAAGTCCTTTGATTCCAAGCTCGCCAGGCCAAACACCATGTGTAAACGAATTCTCCGATGATGATCGTCAAGAAAGGGATGGTTACCCTTCTTGACTTCATTCCCACCGCTTCTCTGGCGCCCCAGAACAGGAGATGTTGCGAATGGTTGGTACAAGCCGAAGCAGGGCTATGTCCTCACGCCTTGACGTCATGCGAGGTCTTCCTGACCTGACCTGACCTGACCTGACCTGACCTGACCTGACCTGTACAGCACTGGATTGCCTGTGTTTTCGTGCTTATCACGGTATTATGACACCCTAGTTGACGTCCTATGCTTTTGTAGGTCATGCCTGGCGAATGCGAAGTGACGGCACATTTGCCATTGTACTGTCCTATCATTTCGACGGAACACCATTCGTGACATAGTCATCACGAAATTTGCAGTTGTTGCGAATGGGGATATATCAGTATTAGTTATTTCCAAGGGTGCTTCACCTTTTTCTTTGTGTGTACATACCTACGAACCCGCCTAACTGCATACCTGCATACCTACCTGCACATCTACCCATGTACCCACCCGTGAATATCCGGGTTAGAATTGGTTTTCATCATCCCATGCTTGTCATAAGAGGCGACAATGCTTGTCCTACCCACCTTTCTATCATGTTACTCCTATAAACCAAACGACGAGAAAATTGGAAAGCGAAGGTGTATTTTAATAGCTATTAAGTTATATTACAAATTGATCTAGTAATTCTATTAACGTAGATTGAATAATGATCGAATAGATTTAGAATTTAATTAAAAATAGAAATAATTCAATCGAGTTATCATAGAAGGCATTACTTAGTTATCAATGGGTTATTGCAAAATGATGACAATGAAGATAATGTGAAGATATAAATGTAAAAACCATCCGGTCTAGATTTTACGCGATTCACGTCCATGGATTTCCATTTAAAACACAAGTATAACACCCTCTCTTTTTGTCGAAGGTACATGAATATTAATTTATACAGAGTCAACCTTGTTATTCACTTTGTTTCAAGGTTTGGGTGTCACATCCATAATTTATCAAATCTATCACATAAGAAAACATGCTAACACTTTTATCAGTTTTGTTGTTCAAATTAAAACAAAACACCTTGGAACTTGGGGACATTGTCTCTCCACATTGCACATATCACATATCACATATCACATATCACTTATACAATAATACTCAAATTCTCACGTTCCACAGAACCACTGTGTAAAAGGCTGTTAAATAAATTGGATAATATGTCCAGGCTTTGCGACACTTAAGACACCTAATGACATTCATTTAATGACACAATGAGTGAGTGAGTGACTATTGCTTAACGCCGCATCAGCAATTTTGCAGCTATTCGCGGCGATTAATGACACAATGACATTCATTTAATGACACAAATTTGCAAAGCACAAAGTGATTATGGTATCACATGTTGAACGTAAATGGGGATTGCAGTTTGTTTATATCAGTCATCGATATGAGTTAACTATCGATGTCACTTACATATTCCACAAGTCATGCATTAATGATTCGGAACCTACAACTGCATCCCAAATAGAAATCAAATATATTTGAACAGGATCAAGTTTCAAGATGTTGATGTACCTGACAATCACCAATATTGCAGCTACATCCCGATTGCCCGTATGTATATAGTCTTGGTCATACAGACCAGAGGCTGACGGCCTGAACAACCATTTACGTGGGTCCACGCCCTCTCACTTGGTGACCATCCAATCATCAATCTGGTCTTACGTTAGGCATAGGAATTGGAGCACCTGTTCAGCTCGAGAAATCCAAACGAAATTGACAGATACGATCTGGGCACATCCTTCTCCTCTGTCATTGGTCGATGTAACATGTTCCCGCAGTCTGACAAGGTGAGTGATTTAGCCCAGAAATAGACTCACACATTGTACCCATGAAATAGGTACCACATTGTACTCATAAAATAGGTCCACATTGTACTAATAAAATAGGCCCACATTGTACTCATGAATTAGGTCCACATTGTACTCATGAAATAGGTCCAAATTGTACTCATGAAAAAAGCCCACATTGTACTCATGAAATAGGTCCACATTGTACCCGTGAAATAGGCCCACATTGTACCTGTGAAATAGGTCCACATTGTACTCATAAAATAGGCCCACATTGAACTCATACAAAAGGCCCACATTGTACTCATGAAATAGGCCCACATTGTACCCGTGAAATAGGCCCACACTGTATTCATGAAATAGGCCCACATTGTACAAATGAAATAAGCCCACATTGTACCCATGTAAAAGCCCACAATGTACTCATGAAATAGGCCCATACTTTACTCATGAAAAAGGCCCATATCGTACTCAGGAAATAGGCCCACACTCTACGCATGAAATAGGCCCACACTGTACTCATGAAAAAGGCCCACATTGTATTTATGAAAAAGGCCCACATTGTACCCATGAAATAGGCCCACATTGTACCCATGAAATAGGGCCACATTGTACTCATGAAATAGGCTCATACTGTACTCAGGAAATAGGCCCACATTGTACTCATGAATTAGGCCCACATTGTACTCATGAAAAAGGCCCACATTGTACTCATGAAATAGGTCCACATTGTACTCATGAAATAGGTCCACATTGTACTCATGAAAAAAGCCCACATTGTACTCATGAAATAGGTCCACATTGTACCCGTGAAATAGGCCCACATTGTACCTGTGAAATAGGTCCACATTGTACTCATAAAATAGGCCCACATTGAACTCATACAAAAGGCCCACATTGTACTCATGAAATAGGCCCACATTGTACCTGTGAAATAGGCCCACACTGTATTCATGAAATAGGCCCACATTGTACAAATGAAATAAGCCCACATTGTACCCATGTAAAAGCCCACATTGTACTCATGAAATAGGCCCATACTTTACCCATGAAAAAGGCCCACATCGTACTCAGGAAATAGGCCCACACTCTACGCATGAAATAGGCCCACACTGTACTCATGAAAAAGGCCCACATTGTACTTATGAAAAAGGCCCACATTGTACCCATGAAATAGGCCCACATTGTACCCATGAAATAGGGCCACATTGTACTCATGAAATAGGCTCATACTGTACTCATGAAATAGGCCCACATTGTACTCATGAATTAGGCCCACATTGTACTCATGAAATAGGGCCACATTGTACTCATGAAATAGGTCCATACTGTACTAATGAAATAGGCCCATATTGTACCCATGAAAAAGGCCCACATTGTACTCATGAAAAAGGCCCACATTGTACTCATGAAATAGGTCCACATTGTACTCATGAAAAAAGCCCACATTGTACTCATGAAATAGGTCCACATTGTACCCGTGAAATAGGCCCACATTGTACCTGTGAAATAGGTCCACATTGTACTCATAAAATAGGCCCACATTGTACTCATGAAATAGACCTCATTTCAGGCCTCATGAATATCAGAGGGGTACACAAAGTACTGGATCTAGACAACCAGTTTTCCGACATGCTAAAGTCTATCAAGCCGTGTGGATGGGGTCATGAAACTCATTGGGTATGCAAAACTGATGTAATGTATTCAAGGAACGTTAACGGCTTTGTGGAAAACGGTGATTTGCTGATTGATCTGATGGTTGAATCGAAGTTTCGATGTTCAAATGTACCAGAAGCGAATCTAAACTGACATAATTTGACTATACTAGTGCCTGCTATGGCCTATGTATAGCGTACTATTCAGTGAATTCATAATGTATGCTAAGGGACAATTAAAGACTAATACAAATATACCGTTCACCAAACCTGCTGCATTAAATTATCAAACTAAACTGCCGGTAAAATGAATGAATACACCCATGTTTCAGTGTGGCTAAAAATGAAACAAGAAAGAAACAAGAAATTGACATGGTTATTCGATGGTGATGTACTTGTTACGGGCGTCATAGCTGTGTTTTGGACATCATTTTGCAATGTTTCGACGACTGCTTTCAGCCAAGTAACATATTTATAACGTTTATACTTTTGTGATCAAATCCAATTTTCAAGTGTATACTTTCTTTTGAACGTCAGTTTATTTGAAACTATTACTGATGATGTTTTTTATATAATTTGCTAGTGGTTAAAGCCTCCGCTCGTCCAGATCCAGGTTCGATTCCCGACATGGGTACAATGTGTGATATTGCTGGAATATTGTCAAAATCGGCGTAAAATCATACTCACCCACTTTTATAATTTCGCGAAGAAAGGCCATATAAGTCGGTTAATGCCTATGATGTCATAGGATTTGCAACGAAACATAATGTTTCATCGGATAATTACTGTTTTTCAGCCAGAACTATATTTTTTTATTTTGTTCACCTGGCGAATTGCATTTATGATCACAAGAATACATAGTCTGATTTGACATAGAATTAGTGTATCTTATGTAAATGCTCAAATGTTCAGTCAGTGCATAAACGTACATATTGTCACCGTATCGTATATCTACCCTTGTCACGGTCTAGTGACCACACCATTCCCTCGCTTTATTTCCGACACCGCTCGGCAAAGTCCGGCGGTCGTCGTTGTACAGTGTCATTGCATTCTATGTTAGATAAGTAGTGAACATACTATGTGATTTAATGGCACACTCACACCAAGTATGGATGTTTGTTATGTCCTATATGTTCGCTACCTTATTCATGTATGTGGTAACTATGATTTACAAACATGAGGAGAATGTATTTGGACCCTCAGACATTGCTAATGTATTTGTGATCATATTTGCCTCCTCAATAATTGTACATAGCTTCAAATTGTATATATTTAATGATACCGTTAGATAGCCTATGTTCAGCGCTTTAATTTGATACTTACATCCTCCGTATGGATAAAGTAGTTAGTTCGCTATTCGTGTTTTCCCCATGATTAGAAACACACATTGGCTGAGCGCCAAGCCTGTTGAATTCACGGGCTGCCCGGGAGAGATTGTCGCCTCTGAGGTCCGCGCACAGTTTTTATGTACTTCTGTCAGGATCTTGTGTTATACCCCAAGGCTTCGTTAGATCGTTTACGATTGTCTCGCTACTGGGTGGTCACGCGAAACTCTTTGGAAGTGATTACGGGGCACTTTTGATCTAGTCCTGACTTACTCTTGTTGTATTGAGCTAAACGCAGTAACTAGGGTTTCCAATACTCAGTTTTCTAGTAATCCGTGGACAACCAACCTTCACCTGATTGTCTAGCTTTTGGGAAATTTTAGTAATTCCGTGCTCCGTCAAAGTGACCGAATCTTTAATCTATTAGACTAGATTGCTATTCAGACGTTCTCGTCTATTTTATTGTCCTAGTGACTTATTGTCGGGATAGGCCCTCGGTTAATTCCAGTTATTTTAGGTAGACTTGTATATAGAATTCACAAGTGGTCGCTCGCACGGGGTGTGTGTTAATGACAATCAATACACCTTTTTGTTAGTCTATTACGAGTGAGTGAGTGAATGGAAAGCGCCAACAGCGTTTAAGGTGCAATTGGTGCAAATTGGCCATATAGAAGCGTGCTACAACATATGTTGAAAAATATCCGGTGTGGGAGATCAATCATTCGTTTTCAATTTAATTTAAGGCCATGGGCTTAAAAGCGTTTTATTGTTTGCCGTTTTAAGCCCATAGTCTAAATAACGAGGGGGCTAAAAACGTGCAATCCCGGTAATCTGACGGTGCCAAATCTGGTGGATGTTCAATGTGTTCTAAGTCAAATTAATGCACAAAAGCCCGAGTATTTGTTTGTTGTTTAACGCCGCACCCAGCAATATTCCAGCTATATGACGGCGGTCTGTAAATAATCAAGCCTAGACCAGACAATCCAGTGATTGACATCATGAGCATCTATCTACGCGATTTAGAGACAACATACTTGTGCACAGGTGTATTGTCTTTGGTGACAAAACACACCTTTAGCGATATTTCCACGAAGTTTAGCCTTGATATTCTCACGCAGTTGTCTACGCAGATTACCATAATATTGGCCATTAATGATCTGTGCTTTAAACTTCCAACACACCGAAGCAGTCACCTTGCCAGCTGATCGAATAGTTTTCTTCTTCTGAGAAGACGTCAGCTGTATCGCTTGCTTTGGCTGTTGTTTAGTCTCTGGCTGATAGTGGTGAACCCAAAACGACTGAAGTCATCACAATAGATGATGAAGCTGGCGCGCTTCTGGTCAGGAGATTCAGAAACCTCAAATATTTGGCAAGCACCGTTCATTCCTCCGAATGTGCTGAGGGATGTCTACTAGTTATGTGACTTGTTGTGATTTGCAGAGGAAGGGATATCATCTCCGTAAGGTTGACACCATATCTGCATGGATGGATGTTTGGGTTAGCCCATTTTTCTCCAATTTCATCTACAGAGAATAGCTACTAATTTTATTTGCCTGCAGACATTTGGATGCGTATTTGGTTCAAGTACAGGCTGTAAATATTGTACGTATTGTACTTAATGCATGCAAAATACTTCAGTACATCTCTAGTTAGTAGTTAGGCCCTGAACCCTCTAGCCATCCCCTGTATATTAAAGCTATATCATATGAGCCTGTAAATACAAGCCAGTGGTTGATAGCGCGAGCAACGAGACACGTTGTCGGACAACAATGACACACAATCAGCATTTTGGCCACCTGATACCCACTTTAGTCGTAACGAAGTGATCATTGCGAGTTACAAAAGCTTATTTTCGGTGGCAAGTGTATGTGTGACAATAAAGGTTTATCTTGTGACCGCCATGACACTTTCCGTATGGCAACACAAAAAGCGAACGGAGTCAGTTTTGACGTGACGAGCAAGTGACGTAACAAATTTTGTACAAACACACATTAAGACATTGAGAGCTATTACGATTGCTCTTCGAATCCTGAATTTTTTATTTTAACGATTTGGTTGGTTGGTTGGTTTGTTGTTTAACGCCGCACTCTGCAGTATTCAAGCTATATCACGGCGGTCTGTAAATAATCGCGTCTGGACCAGACAATCCAGTTATTGATATCACGAGCATCAATCCACGCAATTGGGATCGATGACATGCATCAACCAAGTCAGCGAGCCTGACCACCCGATCCCGTTAGTCGCCTTTTACGACAAACATATTCACCTTTTACGGCAAGCATGGGTTGCTGAAGACCTATTCTACCCCGGATCTTCACGGGTCTAATGATTTGGTGCGATATTACGTAAACAAAGTCCGGGTGATTCTTCGAATATGTCAAACGAGAATTGACATGTTCTTAAACAGTGACGTTACCATATAATATTCACACAATCACAATGTAGTGCAGTTCATAAATGACCATGTGATGCTCCGGGTTACAATTGGTCTTCGTAATTCAATGCGTGTCGTAAGAGGCGACAAGCGGGATCGGGTGGTCAGACTCGCTGTCATGATTGATGCATGTCATCGTTTCCCAAAATAGATGCTCACGGTGTTAATCACTGGATTGTGTTGTATAGACTCGATTATTTACAGACCGTCGTCATACAGCTGGAAAATCAACAATAAAGCAAATGAAAGTAAAAGAAAAACAGTTTAAAATTCTAACAGGTGAATGCAGATATTGACTACAGACGAATCCTGACGACTATACAGTCTGCTTTATACAACTTTGCTCGTCACTGTATGGCTGAGATACTGCTGATGTGACGTTAAATTTTAACTCACTCACTTATACAACTTTGAGTATTAACACAGCATTTAGTTTTCTGCTTAAAAAATACTATTATATTAAATATAGCAGACCGCATGGGAAATAACAAAATATTGATTAGATCGAGATATGTAACTTAGAAACAGTTCATATTGTAGACGTCGACAGTTGTATTTTGTTTACCTGTTCCTGCAAGAAGATGTAACCATAACAGCATCAAAACTAGTTGATATTAATATATTTGATTTAAAACTGATTATGTTATTATTTTTCCAAGGAATGATCTTATTCTCCGTTCTGGATGATAGTTACATGTAAATCGACATTGATTGGTCGATTTCAAAACATCTGATTTAATCTCATTCGTGAAATGATAGGTCAGACAGTGGCTGACGTACCACATTATTTATCCACGGGGACAAAAACGTTGGTGGCGCATTGCTAACATCAATTTGTATGTCTCACCAAACATTGAAAGGTCAGTGGTTAGCCCTCTGTTCAAACAGCCATTGTTGGCCTGACGTTCCTGGAACAGAGGCTCAATACGTACCCTCCATGTTGCATGCGTAATCATTAACATATACACACACGTAAACGACAAGCCCCCGAGCTGATGCAGCGAATTAGTGACTAGATGCCAACTGGCCTCTACAAATATTGAAAAATGGATCGAAGCATGCATCCTTTTCCGTAATAGGCACACCCGTTTTTCTACTCAACCAATGGAGTAATATTTCCTCTACATTGTTTAACTTCCCCTTAAACCTGTATAAATTCAGGGAAAAGCGCTTCCTCAGCCTCTTCGCTTCTCTTTGAGATTTTAAGAGCTGTTCGGGAAAGTTGTCAAGATGAAGCTGATTGTTGTTGTTCTGTTGGCTGTCATCTGCTTTGGTGCGGCTTCTGCTTTTTACGGAGGCGGGGTCAGAAGGCAACCCACAAAGCCCAGCAAAGATTTGAAGGATGCTCTTTGGTGGATGAAAAAAGGAGATGATAATGACAATGGTAACACTGATGACAATGGTAACACTGATGACAATGGTAATACTGATGACGACGATGACGTGAATGGCAATGGAGACGTCGATAACAACAACGATGATACTGATGATACTGATGGTGGTCATGTCAGTGGGGGCAAGCAAGGAGGAAGGCCTTCCGGTAGACAGAATGGGAAAGGAAACAAAGGTAACAATGGAAGAAACAACAATGGAGGAAGAAACAATGGAAGGAACAACGGAAGGAACAATAATGGAAAAAGAAACAATGGAAGGAACAACGGAGGAAGGAACAATGGAAAGAAGAATAATGGAGGAAGAAACAATGGAAGGAACAATGGAGGCAGAAACAATGGAAGGAACAGCAATGGAAGAAACAATGGAAAGAACAGCAATGGAGGTAGAAACAATGGAAAGAACAATGGAGGAAGAAAGAACAATGGAGGAAGAAACAATGGAAAGAACAACAATGGGGGAAGAAACAATGGCCAACAGGGACAAAATTATGGAAGCGGTACTGATGGAAGAAACAACAACGACAAACCAACAGGTAGTTAAACACTACGTAAACTTTTGTACTGATTAAATTTGGTTGGCATGTAATCGTGACAGACAATACGCCATTCATTGCTAATGAAATGCGGACAAAGAAGAAAGTATTATAGCTGTTGGTTTTATATTCTTTTGTTTTGGACTTTTATCCGATATCCGGTTTTAAGAAAATACCTCTGCTGGCTTTGAATTCTTAGTTGACATATTTAACATATCTATGATATTGAACATTTAACAAAAAGACAGAGGCGTGGTATATTGTTCTTCAACCTTTGAAGGCGTCAGTAGATTTCGTTTCGATGTAAGAAAAACCGTTTCAATCATGTGCACATGGCTGAAGAGGTTTTTAAACTGGTTTCGAAAGATTATACACATGCAAGTAAGTGATATATGACAATATGCAGTGTTATATTAGTTGCGATATAATTTAATATTAATATTTCCTTCATTTAAAGTTGCTCGCACTACACCGACCACACCCGCTACCACCACTACTGCCTTCGGTAAGTAAAACTTGAATATTATCATTAACCAAATCTTTTCACACAAAATGTCATTTAAAAAAGAAGTTTGTGTTCACCAGTAGCAGTTAGTAAATATTTAGATGCCTCTGATGTGGTGTGTGTGTGTGTGTGTGTGTGTGTGTGTGTGTGTGTGTGTGTGTGTGTGCCTATTTTTGTTATATATTACAATATAATTGCGTTTATGTTTATTGTTACCAGTGTGATCCTATCAATGAGTAACGTTTCTCGCGAACACAATTGCTTATGATACAGCCGGAATGGTAGAATGGATTATGCCATAAGTAGCGCCTTCTTATAATTAAGGAAAGCAGCGTTTATATGTATCTCAAAGAAGTACACTTTGCATATCATATTATCGTAATTTTATATGTATTTCTCTGACACAGAATTTAATGCACATGTATGTGACAAAAAAGACATATATGCCATATATATCCGACGATATTAGATAAGGATTAATTGAATTTTGCCAAATACTTTCTAAGATGCTACCTATGGCAACTTAAGATAATATACATTTCGTAAAGTATGTGAGTTTCTAAAGGGAGGTATGAATGTCCAACTATAACGACTTGTGAAAAAGGATAGTTTGAAATATTTACAAACTTAAGGATGATTTTATGCTGGTTCGTGATTCCGTTTTTCGTTCTTACCCTTCTCCCTCTTACCGCAATGTAGACGTGTGTCGTGATTTGGCCGACAAGGGTTCCTGCGATTTCTACACCCACCCGCAGTGTCTACAGAGGGTACTCAACACATGCCGTCCTCTCCCCGTCCTCGCAGAGAAGATCTGCACACAGTCCGTTATCAGGGAGCCAGAGTTTGATGACGAGGTAAAATAAGCGTTATTGGGTCAAATGCCTCACCTTCAAACTGACCTTGTCACCTCAAGTATATTCACAGGTTGACAACGATTGCTGTCTGATCCAAGTTTGTATTTTGTAAAAATAGTCCTTCGTACGATTTTCAGCGTCTCAGACATCGTTTTCCGAGAATGAGTTTGTGAGTTGGGTGTAAAGCCGCTTGTAACAGTATTTCAGTTACATCACGGGGTGTCAGAGGAAAAAACTGAAGTGATGCAGGTCGCAGACGTTTACCACTTTGGTGAAACCAACGGGCACGGGTATGGTGCTCGAAGCTAGAAACATAATCCGGACGAACCGGGATTCGAACCCACGATCTTAGGTTTCTGGTTTCCCATGGTACGCAGCTATGCACAGCGAATTTCGGGGCCTAAGACGACTAGGCCAACCATGTTCCCCTATCCGCGAATGGAATAAATTTATCAAACCATAGCAATCTAATCATTACGTTATATATCACTTCCGTTCTTAATATCATATGGCCTTATCACTTTGGCTATGAGATATGTATCAAAAGTTCATAATATGTATATGCTTATTTGTGACACATTAAAGGACCAGATTCTTATGTTAAAGCGAACGAGATATAAGTCTCACCCTTGACGACTGATATATACTACTCAAAAGATGTTAAAGAACACCCGCTTTTTTCATATCACAATAGTTGATCTGTCTTGATGATGTTCTTTAACTTCTTTTGTGTAGTATATCTGTAGATATACCGCATCATGAATAAAACTCTGTGTTTTTCCGCCAGGGTCTCAACTACATCGACAACGTGAGAAAGTGCACTATTAACAAGCTGCTTCCAGTTGTGGACTCTGATGATTGCGATGAGATCAACCAACTGGTCCTTAACGGCCACACCAAGAACCCTGGATGCCTGTTCCAGGACGGAGATTTCTGCAACGTTGCTGCAGATGCCCAGAACTGCGAAGCCCTCTTCCACATTTTTGGTCTGAGCCACGCCGGCGAGCTTCAGTTCAAGTAAGATGACCGTCATTTTGACCTCCTTCTTGTTTTTCCTTCAAATCATAATGCAGGCTGTCGAAATGCCAAACAGTAAAACGGTTGGAACATGTTTTTGCCACGTCTTGTCATCCCATCTTTAGTACCCTATTATTATACACTAAATATATAAAAAGCATTATAATACCTTTCAAAATAAGCTAAGGAGCAAAGAAGCTACACGTCTCAGTTGATTGTTAGCGACATTATATCCAAACAATGAACAGTACCAGCACCCAGTTAGACTTCTACATGTTTTTATTTGTGAAATAAATTTTGATTTAAAACTTTGGAAAATTAAAATAAATGCTGATTGGTATTGTAGACATCTTATCTTTGACAAACAATAAATTTGCTTTTATTCGGCACAAATGTACTTTTCGCACATGACAGGGGTCATGTTGTTGCAAATTCTTTTTGGGGGTTTTATGCCGATATTAGCACTATTTAGGCATCACTACTGCGGGGGACACTACAAATGGTCTTCACGCTTTCGATGTGATGACGAATTCTGTAACTACTAGGCTACCAGGGGCGGTCGGGTAGCCACGTGGTTAAAGCGTTCGCTCGTCACACAGAGGACCGGGTTCGAATCCTGACATGGGTACAATGTGTGAAGCCCATTTCTGGTGTCCCCCGCCGTGATATTGCTGGAATATTGCCCAAAGCGGCGTAAAACCAAACTCACTCACTCACTCACTCACTAGCTATAGGCTACCCATCGTCTCTTATAACTGTGATATGATCTTTTGTGGTAATCATGACAGGCTGTTCACGACCTTCAACTCGCTCATCGTGAACTGCGACAGCAACACCCAGGCGACCTTCAACCTCAACTTTGCCCAGAAGTTCCTTGAAGACAAGACAACCACCACATCGACAACAACCACCACAACCACCCCTATGATGAGGATGATGGGTGGATTCGGTGGTGACTAGATGGCCGTGTATTGATCCGACGTCCGACAAGACACTGGGATTAAACTAACGCGAATATCAACGGAATTGGGATACATGGTTGTGTAATCGTGTTTTTGAAACGGGAATAAAAAGTTGTATTTCATGAAAATTGGTTTCGTTACTTATTTATTTCTAAAAAATACTGAATCTTTAATGTATTAGAAGTACCATTGCAAAAGCGGTTGCTCAGAAGCTGTTTAATTTTTGTCACTGATGCGTCAAATTTGGAAATATCCTCCACATGTCTGCCATAAACTGCTTTACTAAGACCTTGCATCCGGGGTAGAATAGGTCTTCAACAACCCATGTTTGCCGTAAAAGGTGACTATGCTTGTCGTAAGAGGCGACTAACGGGATCGGGTGGTCAGGCTCGCTGACTTGGTTGATACATGTCATCGTATCCCGTATAGTATCGATGCTGATGATGTCAATCACTGGATTGTCTGGTCCAGACTCGATTATTTACAGACCGTCGTCATACAGCTGGAAAAACAACAATAAAGCAAACGGAAAAAAGAAAAACAGTTTTTAAATATCTAACAGGTGAATGCAGATATTGATTACAAACGAATCCTGACGACTATACAGTCTGCTTTATACAAGTTTGAGTATTAACACAGCATTAAGTTTTCTATTTAAAATATATTATTATATTAAATTAAAAAAAAACAACAAAAAAACAATTATTATTATTATTATCATCATCATCACCATCATTATTATTTACAGATTAAAATTTAAAAATGTAGCAAAGAGGGTTAGGCTCATCATCAGCTCAGAGACCTTGCCCCCTCTACACGCAGCCCAGACAGCGAATGGGACTTCTCCCAGGAAGCGCTGCCAAGTCAAACCCACCAAGAACTTTCCGGAGAATGTGAAGACTCCCCAACACTGCAGCCTTCTGCATTACACAGATTGGCAGAAGGGCTGTATTCCTGGTAGAAAACCCAGGTCCCGATGTCAGTCAACAGACTGGGAGGTACCAAACCTAAGGCACCGAGAACAATGGGGAATCGGACAACTTGGTACATGGGATTTCAAGCGTGAGACATTTCGAAAGCGAGGTCTGCATATTTGCCACGTTTTTCTTCAATCTTGTCAATCACATTACTCTCAAAAGGGACAGAAAATTCAATGATATAAATGATTCATTGGATTTATCAAAAAGGACAAGATCAGGTTTGTTGGCCTGGATATGTCTGAGGTTGTACGGGCCTATTCCAAAGGATTTTGTATTTATCATTTTCCATGACGCCCTCTATATTATCCGGTCGTACCATGGATCATCATGGATCTCTGTGTCAAAACCACAAGCATGGCGAAGTCTGTAATAAAATGACCGAGCCACCCCATCGTGTCGCTTATTATACTGTGTCTGTGCCAAAGCTGGGCACCCACTCACAATGTGTTGGACAGTCTCATTAAATTCATTACATAATCTACATTTCATATTCACATTTCGATGTAAAATCACACATTGGAAGTGACTTGTCCTGAGCAGCAAACAGATTACTACTACTACTACTAGTAGTAGTAGTAGTAGTAGTAGTAGTGGAAGACACTGGTCTTGAGCAGCAAACAGATTACTACTACTACTACTACTACTAGTTTGTTTGCTAATCTGTTTGCTGCTCAAGACCAGTGTCTTCCACTACTACTACTACTAGTTGTAGTAGTAGTAGTAGTAGTAGTAGTAGTAGTAGTAGTAGTAGTAGTATTTACAGATTAAGATATATAGAAGCTGCAAAGAGGGTTCTGATGATCCGTATTATGATTATTGATATTAGTGTCGTCATTCCCATGTTTAAAACATACAAAGCGCTCTACTCACACCAGGGGGGATGTTTAAGGCGGACAAGTCGCATGCCCAGCCCCCGGGGAATGCAGACAGCGTCTTGCTAAGCAGACATACAGTGTATGGAGATTGCTGCCACTTACCGAGTGCATGTGAGGTGTATAACATTAATCCTCCGTTAAAGAGCGCAGTGCGCGTGATCAGCCTCGTTCCCACATTGTGCCGAAAAAAGTCATTGACCTTCTAACTCTTGATTATACAAATAGCGTTGGGCGAAATCACTGGTAAATGTTGATGGGAATGTTTTCTTTTCCCGGCAAATACCGGCTTAAACATTACACACGAGAACGCCAGCTTATGACCCACACGTTAACGCTGTATGGGTTGGTCTAGATTTAGGTATTTGCTTTATTTTCCATTAATTAGTGAGAGGGATGAATCCAGATGTTAATGAATTCTGAATTATATAATTAAATCTGTGTTTAAAAATTCGCCCACGTTTCGTCACAGGTTTTAATTATGTTAAGTAAGATCTGGTGCTCATCATATCATCCACTGGTTTGTCTTTTGACTTGATTAATCACAGGCCGATGTGAAATACATCCGTCACTATTATCAATACTATCTGATGTAACGTAATGTCACACGTTCTGAAGTCTTCACCTCTAAGTGTGAATCTATTTTGTGGGATGAGTGAGTGAGTGAGTTGAGTTTAACGCCGCTCTTAACAGTATTCCAGTTGTTTCACAGCGTGTCAGCTTAATGTGGGGGAGGAAAGCCGGATGTGTGGTATGAAATAGTTACGGTAAAAGTACTTTTTATAACTACCAGTTCTTCCAAATACCAGTCAATGGATTACAGGAAATATCTAGCGGTATATAGAGGATTATCTAGAGGATTAATTTTCAGACGTTAATCCTTATCTTTGTTAATTGGTATTGCCAGCCTTTCAACTCAGTTCACAAAAATGAAAGATTGTCACATCGTAATATATCTTTAGTTACACACAGACGTCACAACAGTTATCTGTTTTTACTTGTAGTTGGTGTCAGCTACAACCAGCACCAGCTGGGGTGAGGCTGTAAATCCTGCCAAGGTGATGACGTAAATCCTGCTGGGGTTATGATGTAAATCCTGCTACGGTGAGGACGTAAATCCTGTTCGGGTCATGATGCAAATTCATCTGGTGTGATGATGTAAATCCTTCTGGAGTGATGATGTAAATCCTGCAAGGATGATGATGTTAATCCTGCTGGAGTGATGATGTACATCCTGTTAGGGCGATGATGTAAATCCAGCTGGGGCCATGATGCAAATCCTGCTGGGTGGATGATGCAAATCCTGCTGGAGTGATGATGCAAATCCTGCAAGGATGATGATGTAAATCCTCCTGGAGTGATGATGTACATCCTGTTAGGGCGATGATGTAAATCCACCTGGGGTCATGATGCAAATGCTTCTGGAGTGATGATGTAAATCCTGCAGTAGCATCATGTAGGAAGCAGAGGTACTGTAAGTCCCTATGGTCTCCAGTAAGGTGGTTTAGCTTCAGATCTGGTGGTCTCTAGCTCTGTATTTTAATAGGAGAAAGTGAAATATTCATAAACATGTTGACTTGAATGCTTCTTTATTTGACATGATCTACATTTTCAGCTATCGTGCTAACATTTTACTGTTCTTTGTAACAGGTATTTATCAAAAGGACTGTTATCGTCACGGTATGGTTGAGGTACTGCTGATATGACGGACGATACATGTTAACTCACTCCCGCAAAACAGTTATCGTAGTTCGGATTACCCAGGGTTCCCTATACCGAGGAAAGTCATTATCCATAACAGTTCTAATTGAAGAGAAATAATTGAATAATATCTCTGTCGTTTTTTCGAAATTCCTATGTCTTTTTCATTTGGATTTGAGAGTTACGGTATGTTTTTCCTTAATTGATTAATCTGATTCCCAGCGTGATGCATGCTTTTAAAATTATTTTATGAAGGTGGCAATTAATGGTCCCTTTAACGCATTGCTGGGCGGTGGGATCGCTTAGTGCATAAAACGTTCGCTCGTAACGCCGAAGACCCGGGCTCGATTCCTCACATGGGTACAATATGTGCAGCCTATTTATGGTGTCCCCTCCTTGATATTGCTAGAATATTGCCAAAAGCAGCTTAAAACTATGGTGCACTAAAATGCACTAAAATGCATTGCACATGCACATTCTTTTATTTTTCTGAATGCCACTTGTCTTCATTTATCCCGGACCTCGCACATTTCTTCAAATTAATGAATCGTATTACCACAACATCATTCGAATGTATGGTGCTCTGAATACATAAAAATGTTTCTGAAAGCTGTTCACTTCTTGCAACCAACGCATCCCACAGTTGTGAAACGCCCACCGCTTTTGGATTTACATGCTTACCTTATTAGGCAATCCAGTGAGCAAGAGCTTCATGCTAGAAGGTTATAGTTTCATCTTCCTCAGGAGGTGACACATGGATCTTGCAGAATTCAGCTGTTTTTTTCTCTCAAACGAACCATGAGGGTATGACCAAAGGAGATCCCGCAACCATAGCATGCAGAATGAACCAGGCAGGTCAAGACACTGACAGTAGGACAGTGTACATGCGATGCATGCTTTTGTATTTAGTCATTAGCAGGTAATTACCGTAGTTCAACAGGCACGATGGTGGTATCCACGACCTGTTAATTGCTTGAAAAAATTTGAAAATGTTTGGTTGCTTGAAATGTCAACTCAGTCTTGTTACACAGATGTTGTAACATACCCTTGTTTTCTCGTACTCAAGACGTCAATAGATCTTTCAAAGTGATAATACCTGTCACACATGGTTGAAATGCTACAGATGCTGGAAGACGTACCTCCTTCACTGCAGATGATGAAAAAGTTTATGACACTAAAAACACCACCGAGGGATGATTAAATCGCATCAGACGCCGGTAATCGCCACTTAATTTCTACATTCCCTACAGTTTGTATTGATAAAAGTATATTGACGTGTTTATCCCGAAATTCAGAATTATTTCCTGATTTTGTTTCAAATGTTCTGGCTTTCGAAATAAAGGCAGTTGAACCTTGCAGTGGAACCATGAAGTAGGGGACATCGTTCCAAATGTAGCACTAAAATGAGGGATATGGGGATTTGACAATATCATTAAAGTCAGATCTTAGTTCTTGCTACAGCTAAACAAAGATCTGTGGACATCCCACGTCAGACCGACCTTGCGCGAACTTTGACCGGGCAATGGAATGACCAATTAGGAGGCAGCTTTCTCGTGCTTTAAGGCACTAATTTCAAATTGGCTACTACGCTTCGAAACATATTTTCACAAATTCTCGATTACAAATTTGTAACTTGAACAAAAAAACATCCTGAAATGGCTAATAGATGGTCTAGATTATATGGATTCAGTCGTTAAACCCGTAACTATCGTTCGGAGCTAAAGTTTTCGAGGTTGCATGATTACAAATCACATTCCGACTGTCACTTTCATAATCTGGTAAGCGATGCTCAGATTGGTCGGATAAGAGGTCGTTCTGACGTGACCCCTAATGCGAGATCTGAGATCTGATTTTAATGAGATTGGGTGATTAGAGTGTGTAACCTTGCTGATGGTATGTCATAATTGTACCCGATGGTTTGGATCTTGCTTTTACTACATAATAATATGGCGAAAAAACAAAAGGTGAGGGTTGTGAGTGAGTGAGTGAGTATGGTTTTACGCCGCTTTTAGCAATATTCCAATATTCACGGCGGGGGACACCAGAAATGGGCTTCACACATTGTACCCATGTCGGGGTTCGTGACGTGACGTGACGAGCAAATGCTTTAACCACTAGGCCACTCGACTGCCCCGTGAGGGTTGTGTATATGTAGTCGTCACTGCCAAAATGGTCATCACTGAATCAGTAGTCACTACTGAATATTCAGTACTCATTATTGTAGTCTTCACTGCATCACTCGCCATCGCTGCATCACTGTATACATGATCATCACTGAATCAGTACTCTTTATTGCATCTGTAGTCTTCACTGCATCACTCGCCATCGCTGCATCACTGTATAAATGATCATCATTGAATCAGTACTCTTTATTGCATCTGTAGTCTTCACTGCATCACTCGCCATCGCTGCATCACTGTATAAATGATCATCATTGAATCAGTACTCTTTATTATAGTCTTCACTGCATCACTCGCCATCGCTGCATCACTGTATAAATGATCATCATTGAATCAGTACTCTTTATTGTAGTCTTCACTGCATCACTCGCCATCGCTGCATCACTGTATAAATGATCATCATTGAATCAGTACTCTTTATTGCATCTGTAGTCTTCACTGCATCACTCGCCATCGCTGCATCACTGTATAAATGATCATCACTGAATCAGTACTCTTTATTGCATCTGTAGTCTTCACTGCATCACTCGCCATCGCTGCATCACTGTATAAATGATCATCATTGAATCAGTACTCTTTATTGCATCTGTAGTCTTCACTGCATCACTCGCCATCGCTGCATCACTGTATAAATGATCATCATTGAATCAGTACTCTTTATTGTAGTCTTCACTGCATCACTCGCCATCGCTGCATCACTGTATAAATGATCATCATTGAATCAGTACTCTTTATTGTAGTCTTCACTGCATCACTCGCCATCGCTGCATCACTGTATAAATGATCATCATTGAATCAGTACTCTTTATTGTAGTCTTCACTGCATCACTCGCCATCGCTGCATCACTGTATAAATGATCATCATTGAATCAGTACTCTTTATTGTAGTCTTCACTGCATCACTCGCCATCGCTGCATCACTGTATAAATGATCATCACTGAATCAGTACTCTTTATTGTAGTCTTCACTGCATCACTCGCCATCGCTGCATCACTGTATAAATGATCATCATTGAATCAGTACTCTTTATTGTAGTCTTCACTGCATCACTCGCCATCGCTGCATCACTGTATAAATGATCATCATTGAATCAGTACTCTTTATTGTAGTCTTCACTGCATCACTCGCCATCGCTGCATCACTGTATAAATGATCATCACTGAATCAGTACTCTTTATTGTAGTCTTCACTGCATCACTCGCCATCGCTGCATCACTGTATAAATGATCATCATTGAATCAGTACTCTTTATTGTAGTCTTCACTGCATCACTCGCCATCGCTGCATCACTGTATAAATGATCATCATTGAATCAGTACTCTTTATTGTAGTCTTCACTGCATCACTCGCCATCGCTGCATCACTGTATAAATGATCATCACTGAATCAGTACTCTTTATTGTAGTCTTCACTGCATCACTCGCCATCGCTGCATCACTGTATAAATGATCATCATTGAATCAGTACTCTTTATTGTAGTCTTCACTGCATCACTCGCCATCGCTGCATCACTGTATAAATGATCATCATTGAATCAGTACTCTTTATTGTAGTCTTCACTGCATCACTCGCCATCGCTGCATCACTGTATAAATGATCATCATTGAATCAGTACTCTTTATTGCATCTGTAATCTTCACTGAATCACAAGTCATGAAAACGGTGCCCAAGAAGAAAGGACGTATGTATGTAATTGTGTTGATTTTTCCAAAGCTTTGAACTCAGTACAATACTTTCTTTTGTATTATGTATTATTTAAAAATGGTATATCAGGTAAAGTATAAAATGTTTTGAAGGCAATGTATTCGCAGCTACGTTCTTGTGTACATACAACTTATGGTTTCTGTGATTTCTTTGAATGCAGTTGTATGGTAATCCCTACATTATTTATTTTGTTTTTAAATAATTTTATTGAAATGATCAAACAGTCTGACTGCAGATGTATATATGTTGGTAATCTTGCATGCAATCACAATCTCACAGAAAGTATTTATGTCACGAAATGTATATCCTACTGGACAAAATTGTTTTCCATGCCATAGGTACCCTAGAATTTGCCAAAATATTGATTTCACTTGATAATGCCGGAAGGCAAAAATGGGTCAGATTTGTTAGAAATGTTTTGTTTGAACGTGGGATTTGAGTCGTATGGTTAAATCAGGGTGTTGGAAGCCCGCAAATATTTTTAGTTTCTTTTCTTAACGATTGGAAGATGTATCGCTTAGAAATTGGCTATATAGTCTCATGGGGAAAGTGAACTTAAGACTTTATGAAATATATAAATATATTTGTTGCAATCAGAACAGCATCTAGTACATATTACGAAACGCTTCAGTAAATTCCGTTTTGGAAATCATAATTAACGTATTGAGTCTGGACGATGGGAAAATATGTTGTCCGAAGATTATGTTTATAGTATAAACATGTTTGTTTAAAGGAAATTATCGAAGATAAAGAACATTAATTATTTTTCTGTTGACCTTTGTATGAGATTTTGAGGAGGCAGTGTTCTAACATTGTGAAATGTCATATCATGCATGGAAACCAGATGCATATATATTTCATGGTTTCAGTGTGAGAAAACAAAGGATTGAAAAGCACTGTAATATGAATTAATACAATTTGTTGATGATATATATTGATATTTATGTATTGCATATACAAAGGCGGATCTTTTATCAATATATTGCTTGTGAAATGTTTGTGAATTATGGGTCTGATGGCCTAAAAGACTCAACATACACAGTCATCACTGCAGCACTGTATAAATGGTCATCACTGAATTAGAATTATCCAGTGACCCATGCTTGTAAAAGGCGACTATGCTTGTCGTAAGAGGCGACTAAGAGTATCGGGTTGTCAGGCTCGCTGACTTGCTTGATTCAATCCATGGAATCCCAATTGCGCAGGTCGGTGCTCATGACGTCAATCAATGGATTGGCTGTTCCAGACTCGAATATATGACCTCCGTTATATAGCTGTGGCACTAAGCAACAGACGCACATACGTCACCGAATATGTAGTCATGATCGCATTGGGAGCTCTGTATACTTTTTCATCCACCAGTGGTCATCACTGTATTAGAAATTACTACCGCAGCTGTGTAAACCTAATATACCAACTACCCATACATGTCGTATAATTTGGATACAGTAAACTATGGTTATAACGAACTCAATGGGACCACTAATTCCAGTTCGTTATAACCGTAGTTCGTTATAAGCATATATATATATATATATATATATATATATATATATATATATATATATATATATATATATATATATATATATAGATGTAGCAAATGGCCAGTTCCTTATACCGTCAGTTCGTTATAAGCATGTTCGTTATAAACGTTGTTTACTGTAATTGTGCCAAGGTTCGAATATTTACAGTTTTCCCTGAACTAGCTGTAATACGAAATAGGTCGCTTGTGCCTGATACATGTTATGTCATAATAAAATATGTGTTAATCAAGCTGCAATAGAGCTGGCTGCGACTTTAACACCCACTCCCCCAAACCCACATCACAAAGGGTGTCCGCTGTAACAAGGTCACCCTGTAAGGACGCTCGGTGTATTCCTGAGGTACACAAGCCTATTTCAAAGTGCACATTTCACCTGGTGCAATGTGTTGGATCTTTTAAAAAACCGTCCACGAAAGTTCATTTTCTCATTTCAATGGAGACACCACCCATACATGTACCATATGCATGTTTTCTTAAAAATATTTACAGTAAACTACGGTTATAACGAACTCAAAGGGAATGCTAATTTTAGTTCGTTATAAACGTAGTTCGTTATGAGCATATATACAACATAATTACAGCAAATAGTCGGGCCCAAAAATAAGTTCGTTATATCCGTCAGTTCGTTATAAGCGTGTTCGTTATAACCATAGTTTACTGTACAGTCAAGATATTGAAATGGAACATCACCTGTATCGCCAATTATTGTTGACCTTTCCACCAAAATATTCCATACATTATTAAAATATAAGCAATTGAGGATAGCAGTGCATTATCTATAAAGTATTAATTGGTTCTCGAATATAAGCATAACGTGTGATACATGCAGCTGCATGATGTCATAGAGCATTATTTCTTCAACAAGGAAGAGTCCCCGAATGACACACCTTGGAGAGCGTGTCACCAAACATTGAAAGGTCGTCGGTTAGCACCCTCAGTAAATAATTATTACCACGCATTAGCCATTCTTGGAGTAATTAACGTGCTTTTCGACATGTTACCCATACAGTATTTAACAGAGGCACACAAAACAAAAACGTGCACACACAGAGAGAGAGACGAAAGTCCTCTTTTCGGGTGCAATAAAAGTGTAACATACCACCTTTTACTGGCTCTGGCAAAGTAAACGAGCATCAAAATGACATTCTATTCTGTGATTAACACCCCAACGATAATCCGTCCAATCGCGTAATTTTTCTATAAACGTTCTCTTTGGTTGGCCCTCCCTTCTGCACAGTATAAATTGGGAGCACAGGACTCCACTGCGACTTTCAACAGGTATCAGCGGACCTGTTAGGAAATAGGCCTCCATCATGAGATTACCGTTACTTCTAGTACTTGTGGTCTTCAGCGTCGGAGTGTCGTGTGCCTACAATGGCAGGCGGCAGCCCAAAAATGGCCAAAAAGGCAAAGATCATGGAAGCACTTGCGACTGTGGTTGTAATGCAGGAGGCACCACTGGCGGCAAGGGCACTGGTGTGACCAACGGCGGAACCAACGGTAGAAACGGCGGGGGGAACACCGGTTCAGGAGGTAACTACGGTAATGGTGGCGACTCTGGAAACGGTGGATACCCTGGGGGAAGCAACAATGGAGGAAGACCCGGTTCCAACAATGGTGGGTACCCATCTGGAGGAAGAAGACCCGGTACCAACAATGGGGGAAGACCCGGTAGCAACAACGGAGGAAGCCCCGGTACCAACAATGGAGGAAGACCCGGTAGCAACAATGGAGGAAGCCCCGGTACCAACACCGGTGGATACCCAAGTGGAGGAAGAAGGCCCGGTAGCAACAATGGAGGAAGCCCCGGTACCAACAATGGAGGAAGACCCGGTAGCAACAATGGAGGAAGACCCGGTAGCAACAATGGAGGAAGACCCGGTAGCAACAATGGAGGAAGACCCGGTACCAACACTGGTGGATACCCAAGTGGAGGAAGAAGCCCCGGTAGCAACAATGGAGGAAGCCCCGGTACCAACAATGGAGGAAGACCCGGTAGCAACAATGGAGGAAGACCCGGTAGCAATAATGGAGGAAGACCCGGTAGCAACAATGGAGGAAGACCCGGTACCAACACTGGTGGATACCCAAGTGGAGGAAGAAGCCCCGGTAGCAACAATGGAGGAAGCCCCGGTACCAACAATGGAGGAAGACCCGGTAGCAACAATGGAGGAAGACCCGGTTCCAACAATGGAGGAAGACCCGGTACCAACAATGGAGGAAGACCCGGTACCAACACTGGTGGATACCCAAGTGGAGGAAGAAGCCCCGGTACCAACACCGGTGGAAGCCCCGGTACCAACAATGGAGGAAGACCCGGTAGCAACAATGGAGGAAGACCCGGTTCCAACAATGGAGGAAGACCCGGTTCCAACAATGGAGGAAGACCCGGTTCCAACAATGGAGGAAGACCCGGAACCAACACTGGAGGTAACAGAGGAGGAAGCGGGACCAATAGCGAAATTAACTTTGGTAAGTCGATGTAAAATTATCAAACAACATACAGTTGTAACTATCACACTCAGACATATATTTGAAACAAGGCGCCACAATACGCTGTGCAGAGTTGCGTTCCTTCATTGGGCACAACAGACACCTATGATCGTGGGTTCGAATCCTGGTTCTTCCCGAAAATGTTTCCAGGTTTGTCATACCCTTGCTTGAGGGTTTCACCAAGTGGTATACGTCTGAAACCTGCATCACTTATTGCTTTCCTTCCACATCAAACTGACAGGCCGTGATATAACATGATTACTATTCAAAGTGGCGTAAAAACTAACTCACTCACTCACTATTTGATATAATGTTCCGCTACTTCCAGCATTGTGCTCTCAGTTGGCTGACGAAGGTTCCTGTGACTTCTTCACTGACCCTTATTGTTTCCAAGCAACCCTCAACACATGCCGCGTGTCTCCTGTATGGGTCATGCAGATCTGTCAATTGTCTGTGGTAGTTGATGGCTCTTTCAACAGTGTGGTAAGTTGCTAGCTGTAACATTACTTTGTACAGTTGCGTGTCCACGACTTATTTTAAAGAGTGTTACAACTTATGTTATAATCATTTGTTTTCTGGGGCAATGGGGTATCCTAGTGGTTAAAGCGTTCGTCCGTCATGTCGAAGGCCCGGGTTCGATTCCCCACATGGGTATAATGTGTGAAACCCATTTCTAGTGTCCCCTGTCGTGGTATTGCTGGAATATTGATAAAAGCGGCGTAAAGCCATACACTTGTTTTCTAGATTCCTGTCATTGGGGCCCTTCTCTTATTGTAAAGGTGTGCATGCTTTGGAGAAATACGTACTAGCAGTGGACTGTGGTTGATTTGGTAACGCTCGTTTTAAATTCGTATGACAGTACAATGAAATGATTTTTAAAGTTTCATTTTTCTCTGTCCCTTGTGGTGTGAGGCCCAATGAGGGCTCTCTTATGTATAAGAGCTGTAACTACTACAGGATATGAAACGCAATACGTATCTCTTGGATCTTAAAGTTTGTTCTCTTTGTAGCAGAATATCCGCTAAAATAATTTTGTTTCACTCATATGTAGGGCAAGGAGTACATGGAACAAGTGAGAAAATGTATGACTAAAGGCACTTTGCCGGCTCTGGAGAACGTTGCCTCTGTGAAGGACTCGTGTGGAAACACGGTACAAACGGTTGAAGACACTGTCTTTGGAACTGACAGTTGCATTGATCAGGATAACTTCTGTGATGCAATGTCGGACGCCGCAAACGCAAAGAATATCATCTACAGCTTCAGTCTGGCTCACAGCAGTGACTTCCAGGCACGGTAAGTGAGTCAGTGAATGTTGTTTAACGCTTCTTTCGGCTGTATCTTAATGCCCAGATCTAAAATGAAACGGAAGAGGCGGATTTCGCTGGTCTCCTATTTCTAGTTCCTGTGGGTGAATCAGTAGAAGGGAAATGGCTATTTGACCGTCATTAACATGGGAGTTTTGAAAGTAATGATATTTACAATTGTATGTAACGAAATGCAGAACTTATGTTTTTTTTGCTTTTTCTCATTGCAATATGGGGCGGTCGGGTGGCCTAGTGGTTAAAACGTTCGCTCGTCACGCCGAAGACCCGGGTTCGATTCCCGACATGGGTACAATGTGTGAAGAACATTTCTGGGGTCCCTGCCGTGATATTGCTGGAATATTGCTAAAAGCGGCGTAAAACCAAACTCACCCGTTCACTCTCATTACAATATAGCTGTCAATACATTTTGGCCAGAAAGTGCGTCAGAAAACTACTACGCGATGGGGTTGTTTTCAAGTGTATGGGAAACAGAGAGCTTGAAATTTGCTGCCGCTCTACAATGAGTATTGTGGGATGTGATAAGAGTGATATGGGGTTCAGAACTAAACCTTGCAAAAATCGCTTTAAACTTTTTTGGAGGGAAGTCAACGGTTCACTTTTTTTCTGCTAAAGAAGCAGCTGTGCTACACACTGTCAGTGACTAGTATTTAGTATGCATTATTTTTGTATTAAGAATTGTATATCATATATTAATATTAAACATATTTGTTTAAGCGCTCTCATGGGTTCGATTCGAGTTGACAACCTACTCCAAAAAGTATTTCATTCCATGTTTCATAATTCAAAAGATACACAGAGAGTAGTTTTACATGTTAGAATGGCCGCATGTTCTGTTCCAAATTTAATTTTGCTCCGTCAATATATAAACAGACAAGCTTGTTCAAGCTATAGTACAAAATTAATAGTAATAGAAATAGTAGTCATATTAATTGTTACAGATTTGGAATCTTGTGAGATTTTGTAAAGAATCTAGATATGTTTTCATCTACAGCTATATATTTATTTCAAATACATGTATTTATTGTGGCAGACACTATTTTTTCTCTTACTTACTTTTTTACTTTTTTTCTGGGACACCTTTTTTTCGATAAAATACCAGATAAATATCAGTGAGTCATCATTATTTAAATACGGGTAAATATTTTTAAAGCTTGTACATTTTATCAACATCCTGAACGAGGCTGTACTTAATGTTCATATCTAATATAAGAAATAAACAACACGTGGTCGTCGGCTCACTTCCGACTCGTCGTTTATTTCGGAAAATAGACAAACTTTCAATTCAATTCCAGCCTTCTGGTTGTATTCAATGGACTCCTCAATTCATGCGGCGATGACGCCAGGGCTGTTTTTGACGCTGCAATCAATAGTGGAGGTGGAGATGGTGGCAACGGTGGAAGCGGTGGCAACGGCGGGGGACGAGGTGGAACTGGAACTGGAAGTGGACGAGGCGGGAGAGGTGGCAGTGGAAACAATGGAGGACGCGGTGGTAGCGGAACAGGAAATGGGCGTGGTGGTAATAGAGGAGGAAGTGGGGGTAGTACAGGGGGAAATGGAGGCTATGGCGGAGGAAATGGGCGTGGCGGTAGCGGTGGAAGTGGAAGCAATGGAGGACGCGGTGGAAGCGGAACAGGAACTGGGCGGGGCGGTAATAAAGGAGGAAGTGGTGGTAGTACTGGAGGAAACGGAGGCTATGGCGGAGGAAATGGGCGTGGTGGTAATAAAGGAGGAAGTGGGGGTAGTACTGGAGGAAACGGAGGCAATGGCGGAGGAAATGGGCGGGGTGGTAATAAAGGAGGAAGTGGGGGTAGTACAGGGGGTAATGGAGGCTATGGCGGAGGAAATGGGCGTGGCGGTAGCAGTGGAAGTGGAAACAATGGAGGACGCGGTGGTGGCGGAGACAATGGAGGACGCGGTGGAAGCGGAACAGGAAATGGGCAGGGCGGTAATAAAGGAGGAAGTGGGGGTAGTACTGGAGGAAACGGAGGCAATGGCGGAGGAAATGGGCGTGGTGGTAATAGAGGAGGAAGTGGGGGTAGTACAGGGGGAAATGGAGGCTATGGCGGAGGAAATGGGCGTGGCGGTAGCGGTGGAAGTGGAAGCAATGGAGGACGCGGTGGAAGCGGAACAGGAACTGGGCGGGGCGGTAATAAAGGAGGAAGTGGTGGTAGTACTGGAGGAAACGGAGGCTATGGCGGAGGAAATGGGCGGGGCGGTAATAAAGGAGGAAGTGGTGGTAGTACTGGAGGAAACGGAGGCTATGGCGGAGGAAATGGGCGTGGTGGTAGTGGTGGAAGCGGAAACAATAGAGGGTGTGGTGGAAGCGGAAGTAGCACTAGATGTGGAAACGGTAGCGGTGGAAGTGGAACAGGAAGTGGTGGAACTGGGCGGGGCGGTAATAGAGGAGGAAGTGGTGGTAGTACTGGAGGAAATGGAGGCTATGGCGGAGGTCGTGGCGGTAGCAGTGGAAGTGGAAAAAATGGAGGACGCGGTGGTAGCGGAAGTAGCAGCGGTAAAGGTGGAAGTAGTGGGGGTAGTACAGGAGGGAATGGAGGCAATGGCGGAGGATACGGGACAGGAAGTGGCACAGGAAATGGAGGACGCAGTGGAAGTGGAACAGGAAATGGTGGGGCTGGGCGGGGCGGTAATAGAGGAGGAAGTGGTGGAAGTACAGGAGGAAATGGGGGCTATGGCGGAGGAAATGGACGTGGTGGTAGCGGTGGAAACAATGGAGGACGTGGTGGAACTGGAACAGGAAATGGTGGAACTGGAAATGGGGGCTATGGCGGAGGAAATGGAGGACGTGGTGGAACTGGAACAGGAAATGGGCGTGGTGGTGGCCGTGGAAGTGGAACAGGAACTGGAGGCTATGGCGGAGGAAATGGAGGACGCGGTGGAACTGGGACAGGAAATGGTGGAACTGGAAATGGGGGCTATGGCGGAGGAAATGGAGGAAGTGGTGGAACTGGAACAGGAAATGGGCGTGGTGGTGGCCGTGGAAGTGGAACAGGAACTGGAGGCTATGGCGGAGGAAATGGAGGACGCGGTGGAAATGGACGTGGCGGCAGCGGTGGAAGTGGAACAGGAAATGGTGGAGCTGGGAGGGGCGGTAACAGAGGAGGAAGTGGCGGTAGTACAGGAGGAAATGGAGGCTATGGCGGAAGAAATGGAGGCCGCGGAGGAAGTGGAACTGGAACTGGTGGTTCTGGAGGTGGACGTGGCAGTAGCGGCGGAGACAGAAGTAAGTGAAATCAATGATTATGTCTTTTAAGTAATATATCAGCAATATCGCCCAGGGGACGCCAATAAAGGATACCACAACCAATGCTGGGATGCAAACCTGGCCATCAGTCTGTCGAGCGATTGCGCGTACCACCATGTTACCTTAACGCCCTGAACGATTCCAAAACACACATAGGATTATTTTAATATTTAACATCTATCCATGTATGTGAAAAGGTTTGGTTACTTTCAGCTTGCTCTCAAATGGTTGAGGAGGGATCCTGTGACTTCTACACTGACCCATTTTGCTTCCAAGCAACCCTCAACACATGTCGTGTTTCTCCTGTGTGGGTTATGCAGATTTGCCAGCAGTCTACTGTCATCGGAAATGCTTTTACTGGTGTAGTAAGGATTCATCATATTCTTATTCAGTTTCAAAGAGTTTGTCAAAACTCTCCCAGAATGTTCAATTTACATGAGCATCTTCGTGTCCCAATTGTCTATAAGGGATGTTGAGAACCTATCCAGCTCAAAGCACCAACATCGATATTTGCTTCTGAAATTCAAAATCCTAGTACCCTTACCATGTGGCTAATACTGAAAAGATTGTTGATCTAGTTGTGGTACTCTTGAAATGGAAGCATCTTTACATCGCCAGGCTCTGACACAATGTATGACGTCAATGCTTCTGGGATAACGCAACTCACCAGCTTAGCTGAATATGGAAATAAAAACTAAATCGAACATGTTCTACTAAATATTGATGAAACTTGATATCCAATTAACATTCGCCAAGCCGAAGTGCAAATGTTTTAAGCTTGGGATTGAGAATAAAAAGACAATTATCAAGAGAAGTATTGATTTCACACTCAGTGAATAGCGCTAATTTCATTTAATCACAGTTTTTTGACTGATCAGGTTGCAGCACAAGCTTCCAATCTTTTTACAAATATCTTTGAGCTAAGTGTGTAACATCATTCCCACTTGTTTCTGTGTTCACACCTGGTCAAGCACATAATTATAAGAAACCTTGTCCAACAAACCCCTCCCTTAAAGAACCAGCTAGTCTATATTAGTACTTTAAAGTACCCCTGTTCATGCAAGAGGAACTCTACAAATACTATTTCTTTACAAAATGTTCAGCCATCTTGTTCCAGAATTGAAAGCTTATAAAAATTCTGGTCATTGTATTGTAATTGTAAAATATCAGTTGACTTAAAGACCATTACAAATGACTTCTTAGTTCCTACGTCTTGAGCAATACTCTCTGGTTTAGCCATGTTTCCTGGTTTTCGATAGGCCGCTGACTATATGTTCAACGTCAGAAAGTGCATGACAGGGAGACTGTTGCCAACTCTGGAGAACCCCGTCTGTAGCAACGTGGTGGACCTAGCTGAAGGCAGTCTCACCGACCCCGACGGCTGCATTGGCCAAGATGACTTCTGTACCGTAATGTCTAATGTTCAAGACGCAAGAAACCTCTATCTTATTTTCGGTCTTCCTCATCCAAGTGTTTTCCAGGCACGGTAAGATGAATATAGTGTCTCACCAATACTGTCACTCATGGAAATAAATGCGTGAAGACCCTTCCATTATCATAACAAATCGGTGCTCGTCCAGTGTATGACTTCGACTATATGACAAGCATCCAAAGTATGCATATATTCTGCTTCAATGCATTGTGAATCTATACGTCATGTCGGTCTTTCTCGTACTATTTCTTTGGCAACACACACAGTTTGGTAAGTGAAATAAACTCAGCACATAATACTCTTGCTGAGTAGATTTCTTGACCCATGAAGGATATTTTTCAGTTGGAAATCATAATTCACATAAGATATATTTGTATATGTTTTGTTGGCTGCTTTTGCTTCGTTCATATTTACCGCCATGTTCTATCCGATTTCAGACTTTTGGAGGTATTCAATGACCTTATCAGAAACTGTGATGGTGCTGCTCAGGCCAATTATGACAATTTAGTCAACCCGGGCAGTGGGTCTGGAGGAAACAATGGAGGAGGGCGTGGCAACAGAGGAAACAATGGAGGTGGACGTGGCAACGGAGGAAACAATGGAGGAGGGCGTGGCAACGGAGGAAACAATGGAGGAGGGCGTGGCAACGGAGGAAACAATGGAGGAGGGCGTGGCAACGGAGGAAACAATGGAGGAAATCGTGGCAGCGGAGGAAACAATGGAGGAAATCGTGGCAACGGAGGACGCAACGGAGGACGCAACGGAGGCGGAAGTGGTGGATTCCGAACGACCACGATGATGATGATGATGGGGGGAGCAGGAGGCGACTAGACAATTCCCCGTATTGTGATAAAGACATTAACCCTATGAATATCATTTACTCCTATGACATTACATGATGCTTGATTGTTCTCCAGATGCTCAAAAATCACCATTAATGATCCGGTGCTATATGAAAAAATCTTTCAAAGATCTCGTTATTCTCATGGTTGGAAGTTTGTAAACAATTACCATAGAACTTAGATACACCTTTTTTCATTCTTTCTAAAACACACATTCCATGTTATCTGTTGCATAGTGTAACTCGTGCTGAAGGAAAATCCCTGGTTATATTCAATAACGAGTTCAAGTATCATTCTTGTCACCTTATGTTCATGTATATATATAACAAAGCAATAAACATTTGACTATGAAATAGTTATTCGGGTACTTTATAACCTACAGCTGGATTGATAAACCCAAACCATCTCCACGTGATATTCTTGGGAATACATAAATATGGATAAGTCGACTAGCGTTGCGATGGATAAGCCGACTAGCGTTGAGGAAGATAAGTCGAATGGCGTTGACATGGATAAGTCGACCAGCGTTGAGTAAAAGGTCTCCTTGGTTTCTCTGTCGTTGATTAAAAGATCACTGTCACGCTACTGGATAAATTGAATAATCAACATTTATCTTCAGTGGGTGTACATGTATGTAGTATGTGTGGTGTTTAACACCGCAATAGCAGTAAATATTGGAGTTAATCTAGTGATTAATGTGACGATCAACGATCCACGCGGTCGGTGTACGATGGCTGGCAATCAACCAAGTTACCAAGCCTGACCATCCGACCCATTAAGTGGACTCGTACGACCAGCATAGGTTGGTGCGGCAGATGGATGCATGTGTGCAGATGGGTGCATGAACCTTAGACTGACGAAAAGTGTAGACACCTCTCATGAATAACACTGATTAAGAGGAGAAGGATCCACTGGCTACGCCAACAGTGATCAGTACACTCATAAGCTTACATACAGCATATTTGAAATGTTGGTTTGAAGACAAGATACGGTCCATTTAAGGTTGAGAACACAATTTAACAGAAGGGAAAAAGCCTACAAGTATTAGGTATTGTTAGTTTGTGTTAACAGTGACACATCTTCATATCAGTTTATTTGGTTCTCAACAGACAGGCGGTTTGAGGAGAAAAGTTCCGAGTCTCACTATATATATATAGCTATGAAGGAAGTATGGTACATCCATAACAGTTTGCATGGATTAAGTACAGTGAAGTCCACTACATGTACAACACAGTCCATGATTACTGGCTTCATATGGACCAAATACACAGCCAGGCAGCATCTTGCACCAGGCATCAAAATAACTAGTTAATTCTCTGTTGATGGAAAGGTACAAAATTGACCACTGCGCTGTCACCAAGTATCTCCAACATCCATGCATGCTGACATGGTGTGGCACTTTTAAGAGGTAAGCAGCCGTGTTCAAGAGGGGAAGACAGCCTCGATGATGATTAAATATCAGGAAGACGTTCAACTGCCAGGACCAAGGAAATGTTGATAAAAAACCGTGATATGATTATGGATGATCGGCGAATCACCACGCGTCACATAGCCAGATAAGTAGGCATCTCTCATAGGAGAGTTGAGAACATTCTGAGGAATGAAATGCTTGAAGGTTTTACCACGCTGCTTTCAAAGGCTTCTGACTCCTGCTCAGAAACACTCCTCCCGTGAGAATTTACGTCTAATTACTCAACTGATATTGTTGAGCGATTTGCGACCATGATGAGTATTGAGTGAGTGAATGAGGTTTTACGCCGCTTTTAGCAATATTACAGCAATATCACGGCGGGGAACACCAGAAAAATGGGCTTCACACATTGTACCCATGTCGGGATTCGAACCCGGGTTTTCGGCGTGACGAGCGAACGCTTTAACCACTAGGCTACCCGACCGCCCCTGATGAGTATTGAGTTCGGCCACAGACTAAACAACAATCAAAGCAACGGATACATCTAACAGAAGACGGTACGGTCTGTTCATCCGGCTGCAAGGTGATTGCTTGAGAGTTTTTGGATTCTAAAGGATTCAATTCCTATTGTTAGACTACCCCCCCCCCCCCCCCCCCCCCCCCCCCCCCCCCCTAGTAACCTAGTGAGAAAATCAAGGCTAGACGTTGTGGAAAACACAATGAAGGCGTGTTGTCCCACCAGGAGAATGAAACTGTGCACAACTCTTTTGGTCGTCATGGCTGCAATGCAAGACTGTGATTCTGACCTCATTAAACACTCTCCATATTCACCTGATTGTGCACCGTCACGTTTCCCACCCATACCAAACTTTGAACAAAGAACTCTCTAGCAAGCATTATGCAAATGATGATGACGTCATTTCTGCTGTGGATAACTTTTCAAACCACCAGTAGGAAGCCTTCTACACCAGTGGAATACAGGCACCACTCCAGCATCTTTGACAGAAATGTGTGGACCTCGGAGGGGTTATGTTGAAAAATATTAAGCGCTCTATCACACAGTCCATCGTAGTTAGGCTCAGAACCCCCTCCTATGATGATTTATCAATACTAGATTACATGGCATTTGCTAACATAAAATTCATTCTTTTAAAGCAGAGTCCATTGTATAATTACGACGATAGAAACAACAAGTGTTAATGAATTGGAAAGGTGATGGTATCCTGCCCCACCAGAGGCAACCGTCACAAATACATTTTGGTCACTGTTAAGTCAAATATGGAAATGCCCTCTATACGTCTACCATAACACTGATGCCTTGAATAATGGTCGGAACATTTTGAGCAAGACTCGAATCTTCAGAAAAAGAGCATATTCGATTGTACTTCATAAACGTAGACACTAAAGATTCTTGAATATTGCTCGACATAAGGAAAGTTGAAGTCACCTCACTTGCCATACTACCTTAGTTACAGCTTGTTGTTCTTTGACGTCATCCATCCGGAGCCAAAGTCTTGCCGTAAATGACAATTATCTCTTTGAACAACTGAAGTCTGTACTGGGGGAACAAGGCTTGCAGACGATGATTCCTTGCAGTCCGCATGTTGAGGGCCAGTCAGAAGAGTTATATAATAGCGAGATAACAATTCTGATTGACTTATTGCAATATTCCAGCTATATGATGGCCGTCTGTAAATAGCGAGTCCAGACAATAAGACTGACATCATAAGCATCGGTCTACGCAATTGGGATACAATGACATGCATCAAGTCAGCGAGTCTGACCACCCCGATCCCGTTAGTCGCCTCTTACGACAAGCATCGGTTGCTTAAGACCAATTCTCACCCGGATCTTCATGGATTTGAAGGACATATGGACCAAATGCATTGAAAGGTGAGTCATTATATTGACAAATATAAGTGAACTTTGTGTTCCTCACTATTGCAGGTGAATCACACCTTTGACAAATAGTTGAAATTCTGTAGATATTGGGGAAAACTCAAGCCTGACCTACATGGGAAGAAATATCGACAGTGTGTTTTAATTCGTGACACCCCAAAACACCATTAAGCGACGATTAAATTGCATTCGATAATCACCCAGTAAAGTGGTAAATTCTCTTCTGTTTAATTAATTGTGAGAAATCTATGAAAATATGCTATTGAACTGTTTTTGTTTCAAATATTCAGGTTTCTGAAAAGCATTCAGTGAAATTTTGCCCGTAGAAAGTGGGGTAGATGCAACATACATGAATGGGGATCGAGTGGGGATTGGGTGAATAGCTGTGTGGCTGTTTGTACATGTCCTGACTTATATGTCGGTTTAATAGTGCTAGCACACTGAGATACCATGCCGCATTTTAAAGATGATATCCAACTCAGACACAGTATACTGACTCCGAAACGACCAGTCCTTGTGTTCTGACATAAATCTTCTGTCGAGCGCCAGGCAAGGAAACAAAAAAATACCATCTTTTAACGTATTTTGGTATGACGCGAGCAGGGTTGGAAGCACCGACCTTCCGCTCTGCGGCCAGACCTTCTATCCACTAGACCACGGAGGTGTTCAACGTGTCAATGTCATTGGACATGTCATGTTTATTCTAAGAGACGTCTTTAGTCTCGCATAACACACCTGGTAGCGCTTCTTACCAGAAACAGTGAAATGTCATCGGTTAGCACCCTCAGTAAATAAGTATTACCAAGCATCAGGTACCCTTGGAGTAATTAACGCGCTTTTCGACATCTCACCCAAGTAGTATTTAACAGAGGCACACATGCAAGAACATGTGCACACACAGAGAAACGAAACTCTTCTTTTCGGGTGCAATAAAAGTGTAACATGCTCCCTTTTACAAGCTTTGACAAATGAAACGAGCATCAAAATAAATTACATTCTATTCTGTGATTAACACGCAAGATCGTCCTTCTAATTGCGATTTTTCTCCACTAACGTTCATCTTGGTTGGCCCTCCCTCCCGTACTTTATAAATTGGGAGCAAAAGACTTCACTGCGCCTTTCAACAAGTACATGCGGACCTGTTAGGAGATAGGGCTTCATCATGAGATTATCATTACTAGTACTTGTGGTCTGTAGCGTCGGAGTGTCGTGTGCCCACAACGGTAGGCGACAGCCTCAAAATGCGTACGGTCATGGAGGTGCGGGGGGCGGCAGTGGTACTGGTGTGACTAAGGGCGGAACCAGCGGTAGATACGGCGGAGTGAACAGCGGTTCTAACAATGGAAGAATCAATGGTTGGCCTTCAGGAGGTATCACCGGCAGTGGACATTGGGGTAGCTTCGGTGGCAGATATAATAGTCATGGGGGAAGACCCAGTAACAACAATGGAGGATACCCAAGTCATGGTTATGGAGGAAGACCCGATCCAAACAATAACGGAAGACTCGGTCCCAACTATGGAGGAAGATTTGATGCAAACATTGGAAGAGGACCCGGTCACAACAAAGGAGGACGAGCAGGCCCTCTCAATGGACGGAATGTTTATCCCATCTATGGAGGAAGACCCGGGTCCCACATTGGAGGAAGACCCGGACCCAATATTGGAGGAGGACCCGGCACCAACATTGGAGGAAGGCCCAGTCCCCACATTGGAGGAAGACCCGGTCCCCACTTTCGAGGAAGACACGGCTCCTACATTGGAGGAAGACCCGGTCCCCACATTGGAGGAAGACCCGGCCCCCACATTGGAGGAAGACCCGGTCCCCACATTGGAGGAAGACCCGGCTCTTACATTGGAGGAAGACCCGGTCCCCACATTGGAGGAAGACCCGGCCCCCACATTGGAGGAAGACCCGGCTTCTACATTGGAGGAGGACCCGGTCCCCACATTGGAGGAAGACCCGGCTCCCACATTGGAGGAAGACTCGGTCCCCAAATTGGAGGAAGACCCGGCCCCCACATTGGAGGAAGGCCCGGTCCCCACATTGGAGGAGGGCCCGGTCCCCACATTGGAGGAAGACCCGGCCCCCACATTGGAGGAAGGCCCGGTCCCCACATTGTAGGAAGACCCGGCCCCCACATTGGAGGAAGACCAAGCTCCTACATTGGAGCAAGGCCCGGTCCCCATATTGGAGGAAGACCCGGCCCCCACATTGGAGGAAGACCCGGCTCCTACATTGGAGGAAGACCCGGCCCCCTCAATGGAGAAGGACCAGGGCCCCACATTGGAGGAAGACCCGGCTCCCACATTGGAGGAAGACCCGGCCCCCACAATGGAGAAAGACCCGACCCCCACATTGGAGGAAGACCCGGCTCCCACGTTGGAGGAAGACCCGGTCCCAACAGTGGCAGAAAACCTGGCACAGACAATGGTGGCTACCCAAGTGGTGGTTACGAGGGAATACTCGACCCGAAAAATGGGAAAAGACCCGGAACAGAAAATGGTGGCTACCTAAGCCACGGTAATGGAGGCAGAATACCCGGTACCAATGATCGTGGAAGACCTGGCACCAACAACGGAAACTTTCCGAGTGGTAGTGGAGGAGGACGCGGTACCAATAACGAAATTGACTATGGTAAGTTGATGTATGATTATGTAATTGTAATTAGAACACCCAGAAATATTTCTGATACTTGTGGACTACCGCTCATCCTTTTTAAAACAATGTTTCGCTACTTCCAGAACTGTGCACTCAACTTGCTGATGAAGGTTCTTCTGACTTCTTCACTGAACCATATTGTTTCCAAGTAACGCTCAGCATGTGCCGTCTTTCTTCTGTTAGGGTTTCGCAGATCTATCTTCAACCTAATGCCCTTGTTCCAACCTTCACCGGTACAGTAAGTTACATGCCGCATCATCTTCCTGTTAATTGTCAAATGTTTGTCAAATGTCTCTCAACATGCTCATGTTACACGAGCGCTACTTTCATTAGGACCTGACATCTCTAAGTGGGGGCCCGGGTGGGGCAGTCGTCTAATGCGACAGATTTGCGTTGCTCGGGCACGCCAGGAACCTATTACCGTGGGTTCGAATCCCGGTTCGCCCCGATCATGTTTCTAGATTTGTCAGCACCACACCCGTGCCCTTGCAGCAAAGTGGTAAACGTCTAAGACCTGTCTTAGAAAGTCGGGCTTTCCTCACACATCAAACTGACACGCTGTTATGTACAGGGAATACTGTTCAAAACGGCGTTAGACCCATCTCAGTCCCTATCATCTTTACCCAGATCCTGTGATGGATCCAAAATTTATACATATATGCCACTTGCACTTTTCGGAGTGTGTTTGTGTTTGTATCTTATATCAATCTGATTACAAATGATCTATACAATGTTGTGCAGTAAATATGATGAAAATAAGTACTGTGAGTTTCCCACATTACCTCTTGGATTCCAACTCGAATTAATTTTTCTCCAAATTTGTTTGAAGTTAGCATGATTCAGCTGACATGTTTAATTTTGAGATCCCCTTTACGGGAATCGAGAGCATACTAACATATATATTACTAATTAGCGTTTCAACTTTTGATGTAACCACTTTTGTAAATTGTGAAGCATTAGGCACCTATCAGCAGAATCAGACAATAGACGATATCCCTGAAACAGACTTCTTTCTCAGTCTCAAACGGTGGACGGGTTCACATAATGATGAATATGTATGCTCATTCGGATTTGATCGTTCATCTTTATTTCCCTTAATACCCTACTTGGACGTAAAGCAATACATGCATCAAACAAATGGTGAAAATCATCTGTTGTACTTATTGAACCTACTAGTAGAGTGAGTGAGTGAGTTTGGTTTAACGCCGCTTTTAACAGTACTCCAGTTATATCGCGGCGTGTCAGCTTAATGTGGGAGGAAAGCCCGAAGTGATGCAGACGTTTAGCACTTCGGTGAAACCCACGAGCACGGGTATGGTGCTGACAAACCTAGAAACATAATCGGGGCGAACCGGGATTCGAACCCACAATCATAGGTTTCTGGCGTGTCCAAGGGACGCAACTCTGCACAGCGAATCACGGCGCTTTAGACGACTGGGCCAACCGTGCCGCACCTATTAGTAGAAGTGTCTTCACACATATATATGTCACAAATGTGTCATATCTGTTGGAGGTTTTGAACCTAACCAGCTTGATGCACCATCATTTACATCTGTTTATGAAACTCAGAATTCCAGTCGCCCATGTGACTAATACAGAGAGGGTTGTTGATCAAGTTGTAGAACGCCTGTGAGCGCCTGTCGCCATCGTTATTGAAATTTGTAAAGTGCCACTTAAAGATAAATACAAATGAATTGTTAATCCGTAATCCGTATTCCTGGGAAGGACACTATCTGGCCCGACGATGTTTCACCTCCGTGTTCTGATTTTCGACAGGCTGCTGACTATATGTTCCAAGTCAGGAAGTGCATTACAAGGAGACTGTTGCCAACTCTGGAGAACCCCGTCTGTAGCAACGTGGTAGACCTAGCTGAAGGCAGTCTCACCGACCCGGACGGCTGCATAGGCCAAGATGACTTCTGTACCGTAATGTCTAATGCTCAAGACGCAAGGAAGCTTTATGTTGTTTTCGGTCTTCCTCATCCAAGTGACTTCCAGGCACGGTAAGATGACCACATAAACTTTATCAAGCTCCTCTACAACTTTGTATTTTCTTGAAACACATGCAGTATGTTTTACGGCAAAAGTGGCATCGTTGGTACTCAATGCCATATAAAGGCCCAGTAACTTTAAAAATAATGTTAAGATCCTTTCTGTAATCATTAGAAACCTGTGCTCGTCCATTGTACGATTTCGACTATATCCTAAGCATGTGTTCATACTTCATACCTTGATCCACCTTGATACCTTGAGGCATTTGTCAATTAATGGGGTGACCATAAATATAGTTATATCTCTATCTTCAACAAAGAAAAGTAAATGCCATCTGAAGTTTGTGAAATGATGAACATCATCATTGATAACATCCATGTGAAATATGGGGATAGGGCATTTATGCAAGAAGTAGGCATTAGCATGGCCACCAATCGTGCCCCTCCCCTTGCTGATCTGTTTCTTTATGCTTACAAGTCAATATTTCTTTTCGGATTTTCAAGGGGATTTCCAAAGGTATTGAAATTAAGGTTCAGGTGATGACTGATGGTCTATATCATTCACTGATGGTCAATTCCACTGGTTTGCTCATCCGAGATCGAAATAAAAGAGACCAATTAAACCGCCTCATCTGTTTCACTTTTATATGATGCATAAATATTCAGAGTGACAAAAAACTATCCACAAGATCGTATGGCAAGAGGGATGTCTTTAACTTTCTAGTGGTCAACTTTCCAAGAGTCAAGTTTCCGTTTCTGTCGAGCAATATCCTTCGTTTAGTGGTATTCTGCTACTACATGGTCTCAGATGTAACGGTAACTATTTCCCGTATCATTTCTGTTGCAACACAACACAAAGTTACACTTTGATAAGGTGTATCGGATGGGCTTGGGTTGGTGATAAGGAATGAGGCAACCTCGGGAATCTCGCTAAGCTTGGTAAATTTATACACGCGTAGAGGATATTTTTCAGCTCCTGATATATGTAGTTCATTGTTTACCGACATGTTCCCTTCTATTTCAGACTGTTGGATGTATTCAATGACCTTATCAGAAACTGCGATAGTGATGCTCAGGACAATTATGAGAATATGATCAACCCGGGCAGTGGGTCTGAAGGAAACAATGGAGGAGGGCGTGGCAACAGAGGAAACAATGTAGGGCGTAGCGACAGAGTAAACAATGGAGGAGGGCATGGTAACGGAGGAAACAATGGAGGAGGGCGTGGCAACGGAGGAAACAATGGAGCAGGGTTTGGCAACGGAGGAAACCATGGAGGAGGGCGTGGCAACGGAGAATACAATGGAGGAGGGCGTAGCAACGGAGGAAACAATGGAGGAGGGCGTGGCAACGGAGAACACTATGTAGGAGGGAGTGGCAACGGAGGAAACAATGGAGCAGGGCTTGGCAACGGAGGAAACGATGGAGGCGGGCATGGCGACGAAGGAACCAGTGGAGGAGGTCGTGGCAACGGAGGAAACGATGGAGGAGGGCGTGGCAACGGAGGAAACAATGGAGGAGGGCGTGGCAACGGAGGAAACAATGGAGGAGGGCATGGTAACGGAGGAAACAATGGAGGAGGGCGTGGCAACGGAGGAAACAATGGAGGATGGAGTGGCAGCGGAGGAAACAATGGAGGAAATCGGGGCAACGGAGGACGCAACGGAGGAAGCAACGGAGGAGGGCGTGGTGGATTCCGAACGACCACGATGATGATGATGGGGGGAGCAGGAGGCGACTAGACAATTCCTCGAATTGTGATAAAGACATTTACCTAATGAATATCATTTACTCCTATGACATTACATGATGCTTGATTGTTCTCCAGACACTCAAAATTCACCATTAATGACCCGGTGCTATATGAAAAGAATCTTTCAAAGATCTCGTTATTCTCATGATTGTAAATTACTTTAGAAATGTGATACATTTTGAAATATTCTCTTATCTGTGCTGAAGGTAAATCACTGGTAATATTCAGTAACGAGTTCAAGTATCATTCTTGTCACCTTATGTGCATGCATATACATATAACAAAGAAATAAACATTTGACTATGAAATGGTTATTCGGTTACTTTATAACCTACAGCTGGAGTGATAAACTCAAACCATGTCCAAGGCATGTTCTTGGGAAGGCAAAAAGATGGTTAATTTGACTTGCGTTGAGATAGATAAGTCGACTAGCGTTGAGATGGATATCTCGACTGGCGTTGCGATGGATAACTCGACTAGCGATGAGGTGGATAACGCTAACAATGGTAAGGAAACGGAATCCCTCAGTTGACGTGTCGGTCATTTAAACACCAAGGTTACATTTTGTTGAATGACTTTAATTATCAGCATTCTTCTTCCGGGAATATATATCTGTGTGGATGTGTCTGTGTTGTTTAACGTCGCCATTCACAATATTAGTGAGTGAGTGAGAGGGTATGGTTTTAGCAATATCACGGCGGAGGACATCAGAAATGTACCCATTTCGGGAATCGAGCCCAGGTCATCGGCGTGACGAGCGATCGCTTTAACCACTAGACTACCCCTCCACCCCAACAATATTAGTAAAACTATCTAGAATGAACAAGATTAATATTATGAGCAGCGATTCACGCCGTTGATGTACGATGACAGGCAATCAAATAACTCACCGAGCCTACCCACCTGCCCAAATCTTCCCCAGGCAAGAGGGTTAACTGACAACAAAAGTCCAGTTTACACCCTTGCCGAACTAGGCTGGTATTATGGAGTTAAATTTTGGTTGGACTAACGAGTCTATGCATAGTCCAATCAAAATCGCGTACCGAAATCGAAATCCTGTTCGTAAACTGTCGTCCAGATTTCGGTCGATTGCAGGATTTGCAAAGCATGTGCACCGCCAACTCGTTGTCAGCAGATATTTTCCAAATCTTATCATGTTTTAAATCAAGATGCTCACGTGAGTTGATGCATTTCGCGATGTAAGACCCGTTTTATCACAATATAGATCTTTATTATCGATCAGATCGTCCTGACTGGACGCCAATATTTTGTGTGGAGCAAACGCAAGTGATACGAGAGGTGGAATCTGATTGGTCCATAGGAGAGGCTTAGAAGGGACATAACTGATAATAGCCACTGGGGGCGCTACGATCGAGCCCAGTATTACCAGCCTAGTTTGGCAAGGGTGGAAACTGGACTTTTAAAGTCAGTTAACTATCTTGCCTCGTGAAGATGTCCTGCCCAGTAAGTGATCTCTTTCGAGGATCATAGGTTGGTACGGGGCCCATGTGTGCAGATGGATGCGTGACCCTTGGACTGGTGAAACGTGTAGACAATGAATAAGAATAACACTTATTGTGAAGGGTAGGATTCACTGATCACGGCAACAGTGCTCAGCATACGCCCAAGCTCTCATTACCTCGAAGTAGATTTGAAATGTTGATTTGGAGACAAGATCAGGTGGGGGAAAACCTACATGTAGAAAAATGTTTGATTGTACCTCTGAAGTCCAGAAAAGTAGGCACCAAACGGTTGGAGCTGCAGGAATATTGCTCGACATAAAGGGAAAATTGACAAATGGAAAGTTGAAATCAGCGTCTTGTGGTGCATAATTGTCACTCTCAATGCATATATATGAATATAAAACAGATGAAGCGGTTTCATTGGTCTCATTGATTTCTAGTTCAGACGGGTAATTCAAAGAACGTGAACTAGCTACTTGCAATTATTTAATGATGTTTGATCATCGAAATAGAGGTTATTAGCCAAATGCCTGTGTTTTGATTTTGCCAATCAAAGTAGTATTCCGATTTCTATATAAAGACCTAGGCCAGCAAGGAAGGAAAGCACAATCGGTGTCCGTACGTCTTGCCAAAGGGCTTATCCCCAAATTTCACATATTGTTTTCTCAGTAAACATCAGATGACATTAATTTTGCTTTCATTTTCGATAATTGTTCGGAACCTTTTCAGATGGATATGTAACTATAACTGCGGTCACCACATTTAATGACACATGGCGTATGGATCAAGGAATGAAGTTTTCTGTTAAGTTATTACAGAAATGAACTTCGCTCTTGCCCTTTTCTGAGATTGCACATGAATCCACATGATATTATATGAGGAAAGTCCTTCCTTGGTTGTATTTCGGATTATGGTTCATCTTTGAGACAAGGATTTGGTGGAACTAGTACTTTTATGGACTGCACCGTGTCTCGTTGTCCAGCTTTGATTGTGCTTTGTAAGCCAGTACAAAATGAATGGACATGTCTTCAACTTTTAGAGTCAAACCAAACGTTGAGAGTACTGATTCGTGGATTAAGCAGTTTTCCCCCTCAAATAACGGATCACTACACTAATTGTTTTATCAAAGAACTTGGTACAAGTGACATATCGAATAATGCCACGTATAAGGAAAAAAGTTAACCATATGCTATTGAAATTGATATGAGTACATGACAATTTACATGAAATAGAAAATGATCAATTCTTGGTTATGTTACAATAAGATAGATAAAATCAAGTCAGTTAATGTCTGACATATATCTTGATGTCAAAGGTAAGATTTTCTATATTGCCAAAGGGCCCGTGAAGATCCGGGATAGAATATGTCTTCAGCAACCCATGCTTGCCGTAAATGGCGACTATGCTTTTGTAAGAGGCAACTAACGGGATCGGGTGGTAAGGTTCGCTGACCTGGTTGATGCATGTCAATTTCGTGGATCGATGCTCATGTTGTCAATCACTGGGTTGTCTGGTCCAGACTCGATTATTTACAGATCGCCGTCATATAACTGGAATATTGCTGAGTGCGGCGTTAAACAACAACAACAAAAACAAACAAACATTGCCAAAGACCCATCTGGCTTCAAATACAATTGAAGTTTTTCGAATTGGGTGAAGGGTAGGCATACAGTGATTTAATTTTTTACAGATTAAAATATTGTCAATCACATTAGTGTCAAAAGGGACAGAAAGTTCAATGACATACATGATTTACTTGGATTTGTCAGAAAGGACAGGATCAGGTTTGTTGGCCTGGATACTGCTGTAAATGGGCCTATTCCAAAGCATTATGTATTTCGGGTCGTGCCATGGATGGACCACTGTGTCAAAACCACAAGCATGGCGAAGACGGTAATAAAATGATCGGGTTACACCATCATGTCGCTGAAGATACTGTGTTTGTGCCAAAGCTGGGCATCCACTGACAATGTGTTGGACAGTCTCATGCTTCACAAGAGGATCATCAGACAAATAAATGTGCGCAAAAGTGCACAAAACAATTCTATCATGAAGAGCCTCAACGTTAATCAAACCACGCCCTCCCATAATGATCGGTAAGTATAAGCGATTGAGGGAAGAGCGAGGGTGGTGGGAGCTATTGTCTGACATGATTATTCGTGTGAGGGTGTCAATACCCTGAACTTCTTGTTTTGTCCAATCAACAACACCAAAAGAATACGAAGGGACGGGTACAGCATAAGTATTTATGGCTTTAAATTTATTGCGAGCGTTCAGCTCTAAACTCCAGATTTTCGTAAGTCTACATGTGTATTCTGTCCGAAGTATTTCCTTGATATGGGCATTCTGGAATTTGTCCCTAATCTGCATCCCGAAGTACGAATAGGCAATAAGTTCAAGGTCATCCATGTAAAGGAGGTGAGTAAGGGGTGTTGGGGATCTGTGCTGATGAGGTCCAGGATGATAACCTTCCTCTTTGCAAAGCAAAGAGCTTAAAGGATTTCATGAAAAACAGAACAGCAAAGGACTTAAAGAATCGCCCTGAAATATTCCTCTTCTGATAGAAATGGGTTCCGAAGTCACTACCTGCCCCTGCGAATACATCTCAAGTTGAGTTGACCAGCAATTCATTAAAGACTTGAGTAAAACAAGTAGTCGCTCGGGGAGGTCAATGCATTCCAGTGACCTCAAAATCCATTCGTGAGGTACAGAATCATAAGCTTTTCTGTAGTCCATCCAACACATTGAGAGGTTACGGTGATAAGTTTTAGTCTCTTCAAGGATCATTTTCTGAACGAGCAATTGATCCTTACAACCCCAACATCCCTTTCTGGCTCCTTTCGGCTCCATGTAGATAATGTCATTCGAAGCGCAGTACGATGACGCGAGATCTGTAAGACACCCTGTGAATAGTTTGTACTGTGTGTTCAAACAAGTAATTGGGTGGACGTTTTTAGGGTCAGTCAGATCATGAAATTTCCTATTTTGACTTGTACCACACGTTCCCGTGTTTTTTTCAGGTGAACAATTGCCCTGCTTCTGCATGTGTTTGTGACGGGCGCCATTGCAGGACACACCCACCTTTTCGCGAACACCTGGTATCATCACTATTCGATAGTGATTCATAAAATGTTCGGATTTGTTCAATGGACTTTGCTTCAGCAGAGATTCCTTGTACATATCGAAGAGGTTTTGACTCTTCTATTTGTAATAGGTATTAATTGTCCCTTTTATAACACACATAACATTGGCAGCACATGATGCTTTGAAAGATGCACTTAAGATAAGTCACCGTTATAGGTTACATATATATTCAGAAACTTTTGTAGCGAATGTTCTCTTTGCGAAAATGTTATATTTTTAAAATTTGTAAATGCTTTTATTCTATGTTTTATTTTCAGGATGCCGTTGTGAATTAAAGGTATGATTTTCAAGTGGATACATTGTATATGTAACATCCATGCAATGGGCAAAACATTAATTCAAGCAATGAAATAGTTTATTTTTAAGGGTGTCAACATTTCGTGTTCCTTTTAATAATAAATGTTTGAACATTAAAAACACCACATTTCATAAATATTGAAGAGGCATTGGCAATTCCACAGGAACATGTGACAATTGTTGATGTAGTCTCCCACCAACGTTTAGTCAGTGGATAAAACCACCCCTCTATTTGGATTAGACCAACATCAGCCGACAAAATACACAGTCAGTTACCCGCGCGTTTAGACAGGTAAGCCTGTCTACTGTGAACAAACATTGTGAGCGTCACTAGCGATGTGAGAATCCTCTTGTGTTTGGTTTTACTTTAAGGTTAAATACTGCAGAGTATAGAATTCACGTAATGATTTAACTCATTAACATTGCAAACTCGCGCTGTCAAATCTTTAAACCGATTCGTTTCCTTAAACTACCAATCCTCGTACCGTGGACCAATGAGAATTTCGGAACGTTTTTTGAATGAATATTTTAAAAGTATAAATATTTTGGTCATGCTTGTGTCTTCCTCAAAAGATAGCAATTTAAGGGTAAAATGAAGATTGTCATCGGGGTGGTCGTATTTTGCTTGATTGTAAATTCGGTATTGTCCACCAGACAGCCTGTAACCTCAAGAAACAAATGGCGAAGACAGGGCGGTAATAAAACTGGACGTAAGTATAACAATCTTTATCCGGTCTATGATCTTTTGCAGGACCGCCTCCGTGGTCTAGGGGTAGAGCGTCCGCCCGGAGAGCGGAACGTCCGGGGTTCGATCCCCGACCGCGTCATACCAAAAGACGTTAAAAGATGGTACTTGTTGTTACCCTTGCTCTCGGCATTAAGGGGATAAAACAAGGACTGGTCGGCTCGGAGTCAATATACTGTGTCTGAGTGGGGTATTCATGTTAAACTGCGGCATGGTATCTCAGTGAGTTAGCACTATAAATCGGCATCATTTCGGACGAGTACAAGCAGCCACACAGACACACACACGTGCATGCACGTCGCTATATAAGTGCAACAATCTTGGACGCGACGTTAAACCCCATTTCACCTCACCTCACCTTCTTTTGCAGATTATACACTTACTTTCAGTACCTGCATGACAGGAGTATTGCCGTACGGCGTCAGGCAAAAAACAAACATTTACTTTTTATATAAATTGTGTGAGTGGCCGGTGCTAACGGTAGATCATGACCTTCTTGCTCTTTTCGCGAACACCTGGTGTCATCACTAAATTTCAGTGATCCATTAATATAATGTGCCAAATGGAATCTGTTTCAAGGGATAAGCGAATCTGTTCTCTGGCGTTGACATGTTATATTTATATCTACAGTTATATCAATATCTACAGTTTTAAATTATAATTTATGCTGGGAAGACGGAACTAAATAGTGCATATACATATAAATCAAGACATACAAGTAAAAATATACAAAACTAACGTTAATGATGAAATTTGAAATGAAGAATGAAATGTGTATGAGATTGTGGTCGGTAGTCTACACGAAAATGAAAACACAGTGCATGTGACGAGTGCCACCGGTGAAGCAGGATACGCTCACCGTTTCGCGAACACCTGGTGTCATCATTATTTGGTAGTGATTCATAAACACATGCTCATGATGCAGTCGCTTTTAATGTATGAAAATCCATTGCGGGGCACATTTCCAAATATAAAATAATGTTAAAGTTGTTATCAATATTACAGGGGGCACGGGTGGCCCAGTCGTCTAAGGCGCTGCAATTCGCTGTGCAGAGTTGCGTCCCTTGGGCAGGCCAGAAACCTATGATTGTGGGTTCGAATCCCGGTTTACCCCGATAATGTTTCTAGGTTTATCAGCACCACACCCGTGCTCATGGGTTTCACCGAAGTGGTAAACGTATGAGACCTGCATCAATTCGGGCTTTCCTCTCACTTTAAGCTTACACGCCGTGATATAACTGGAATACTGTTAAAAGCGGCGTTAAACCCAACTCATGATCACTCATTCACTATCAATATTACATACCAGCTCCGTGGTCTAGCGGATGGAGCGTCTGCCCGGAGAGTGGAAGGTCGGAGGTTAGACCTCCGGCCGCGTTATGCCAAAAGACATTAAAAGATGGTACTTGTTGTTACCCTGTCTGGCGCTAGCTAGCTATAGGCA